>NC_064617.1:37273715-38736215 GCF_023898315.1 Schistocerca nitens
TGTAAGTGCAGAGATAATATTGAGCCCAATGGAATCATTCTACAGGAAGCAGAACATAGACCAAAAGATGTATTCTCATGAGCACTGCACTTACTGTACCAAGGAAGCTGGGTGCTGAATTTCCGAAGGACCTGGGCGATTCTATTCTTGTACCCCATGTACTGGAGGAAATAGGTACAGCGATGAATATCCTCTAGAGGAGGTCATCTACTAATGTCAGCTTCTGTCGCTGTGTACCTTCAGGTCACATTCAAAAGGAGTGTGACCAGCCATTGTGTAAGAAATGTGTGAAAGTGGTACATTGGAGTGTGACTGTAGAAGTAAGGGGTATAATGGTAAGAGATGAAGTGCAAATAATCAACTGATGACGATGGCAACTTCAGAACCACCAAACGGTATTCCTAGTAATATTTGATACTACAAGAGGCAATATAGAAGTGATGTGTTTCGATTGGCATGTTAGACAGGAAGTCCATACGTTTGTGGCGAGTCTAGAGACAGTTAGAACTTCCGCGTTATAGATTACGTGGTGTGGCGATTTGCAGTCACAAGGATCAGCAATGTTAAGTTTCTAGGTAGGAGTGGAAAGAATCAGAGGGTTGGGGGGTGGGGGTGGGGAGAGGGTGCTTAGGTGAAGGGTATTGTGCAATCTTAGAGTTGTTTTTCATTTATAAGTATCATGTTAAAGTAGATGTATGGAAATACTTGATGGAAATTGGGGACCATAGATCCTAATGGAGGAAGCTGTTGTCAGTGATGTATTGTTTCAAGGTTCATCTGTGATGAACGACAAACGAATTAACTGCCACGCAGTGTCATTAACGGTCAGTTTATGTGGTCAAATATTGGAACGTACCAGGAAACTACTTTGGTTCAATGTAGGAACAGAACTACCAGCAAAGTTATTGTGTGTGGTAGAAACACTGTACAAGAACGATGAGTTGGATACATAACAAGAATTATATCTGTAGCAGTGTGTATGTGGAATAGACATGCAACAAGTAGTGTTGATCACTGTGGATAACTTTGATATCGAGGACTTAAGGATGTTTAAGGATTATTGAGTGCCATTCTGGATGTTCTAGACAAGGATGACCTAGACGGGATAAGATGAGACTCCATTCATGCGTAAGCCACTGATATAACTGAAGGGCTTATTTCAACAGTGTACAAGTCCACGTTTCAAAAAAATGGATTTATCCTCACGTACGTACTCACACAAATCGTTTATAATTTATTTATATTGTGGGACAGCTCCAGTTGCTGCCAACAGAGAGCACCTCAATGCGGACGCATTAGAGAAAGCAAGCAGAAATTTATTTCAGTAGTGGTTCAAGTCCGTGTGCTTTAGTGCATTGCAGCGTGTTGCTATTTCTTGCGAAGATGATGGATTCAGGAGCATTATCAACTGATACAATTGATGATCCAGATTTTCAAACGATTGCAGATAAAAAGAATTTACTTACATTTATCTCAGCATTATAGACATTTTGTTCCAAAAAAAGAATATGCGGGAATGAAGGTCATGTTGACAATACCAATGAAAAATGATAGTGTCCATCTTAATTTATTTCACATATACATATGTTTTCAGTCAACTGGTGCTGTATAAACCATAACTTGTGTTACTTTCTATCTTGATATCAGTGCCGATGACGATGAAACTTCCAATGAAAGTGCAAAAAATGACGAAACAGGAGACACTTTTAGTCATTCCTGTGCGAACGGTGCAGCCGCAAATATGCAGACAAAAAGGAACACTGGGGAATTGCACGTCACAGCAACTGGTAAAATAATTTCACAATGTGGACTGCAGGTGCGCTCGTAAATGTTTCAATAAAATTTCAGAGGATGAGGAAGACGTTATTTGACCATTTCTGGGCTATGGGTGATGTTAATTGGCAAAATAGTTATCTGAATGGATTATGAACGTATCATTCAGTTAACCGCCGACAGCCAAGAGATGGCTCTGGTTCTGAGAAAAGCTGTATTTATGAATATCGATTACATGTGAACGGAAACTGTGCAGTAGTATGCAAGAGGTTTTTCTTCAATGCTTTTGACATTTCTAATGGACGAATCTCTAGGCTTTTAACAAAAAGCAAGGAAGAAAGTACACTTCATCTAGATGGAAAGGCCAAACATCAGAACAAATTCTCTGTACCGGAAGGTCTGATCAATGATGTAAAGGAACACATCAAAATCTTTCGAGTTTCCGAGAGCCATTATGCAAGGAAGGATAATCCCCACAAAAGGTTTTTAAATCCTTAGTTGTGTGTGGCCAAAATATATGATTTGTACAAAGGTAAATGCATATCTCAGAATAAAGAAACTGTGGGGGAGCACATCTATCGAAAAATCTTTAACAAAGACTTCAACCTGTTATTTCGACCACCAAGTAAGGACACTTGCTCTTTTTGTCACAAATTGACCTTTGAAATGGAAGCTACTACCAATGCAGAAGAAAAAAGGAAGCTTCAAAATGAAAAGTAGCTTCACCTTAGGAGGGCTGAAGCTGAAAGAACAGCAATGGCTATAGACACAGCATGCAGTTAAGAGACAGATTCCCAGGTGTTCGTGTTTACCTTTGACCTGCAAAAAGCCCTTGCATTTCCTAAACTGACAACATCAATATCGTACTACAAATGAAACATGTACGTGTATAATTTTGGGTGCCGCAATTTAACTGACGGCAAATCCATATTTATTTTTGGGATCAAACATCTGGATCAAGGGATTCACAGGAAATTGGCACCAGTTTATTGAAACATATTGCAAAGTGTGTCACTTCTCAAAAACAAGTAGTTGAGTACAGTGACACGTGTGGTAGGCAAAACAGGAACATAAACGTTGCCCTAAATTGCCCTAACGCTAATGAAAGTGACACATTAACAGGTTTATATACAATGTTCAATTTATTTTATTTCAATAGTAGTACAGCTCCATTACCTCCACTTTTCAGCCTATAATGCTGCTGAAACTAATGATCCAAACAAATAGAAAGATAGGTTCATATCTTGCAACAAGCCATATACTTGAATATTTGTGGTATCTCAGCTGCAGATTTTTCAGCGCTCTTTAACTTTAGGACTCTGTATCTCAGAATGAACAAAATTGGACTTGTATTACTATTGAAATAAGCCCTTCAACTGCATTACACACACAAGTCTCAGATTTTGAATGATCGGAATAAGTAGTCATCGAGTAATTACTGGCAGAATCGAAGAGTTTTTTTAATCCTGGGTCCAATGACAGCAATTCTGGTGAAGCATAGGATTCCAGTCGGAAACCAATCACCTTTGTATCATGAGCCGTACAGGTTATCCCCCCCCCCACTCACACACACACACATCTACATATACTCAGAAATATAAGTGTTATTAATCACGAATCACTGAGAATTTCACAAGTATATAGGGTACATCGTAAATGTGGCTAAGATGTCTTCAGCTAGAAAATGAAATATCGCTTTTCCTGAGATAACAGGTACCTTCAATGCGCGTATGGTTACTGACGAATATCCAGTACCAAATAGTACTGAAACCCTGGAGAACTCGGCATAATATAAATATTGCTCCACATGGATTTAATCAGTTAGTACAGAAGGACCGACCAAAAACTGCTTTTACAGTTCCTTGGGATCACTCCCAGTATTGGATAAAAGTGGACAATCATGTTTCGAAGATTTTTGCATGAAGTTTTGAGAAGATTAAAACCATTGCAGTGTGGATGGTATTGTATCTGCTGTTAGAGGTTACAGCTCTCTCTTCTACATGTCACAATTTGCATATCCCCGAATCACCTATAGCTATATTCACATATTCTTCTAGTACACTGCACACGCACAGTAAGTTCGCTTAATCTACTTGCTATTCTTCCGTCATTGTATTTTTAATGTCCATTGATGTTCTTTTCGCACGTGGAACAATCTCGTGACACGAGTTCGTAACATGTAACGGGATTCAAGTTTCCTTTCTTGGCCACCACATTATGTTGTTTGGCTTGTTTGTTTTTTTCTACACATTTACTGAGAAAAAGTTATTATTAAAACTCTCATCGATTATTAACTTAAGGAACAACCATTAGTTGACATGATATTCTATCTTCTATCTTTCTCTACTCTGCGGCTTATTTCTTGTCATAACTTTCTCTGAGTACCAGTTTCCTCACTTGTTACTGTACCAATATATTTGATACTACAAATTATACTGAAGTACTGTTGACTGGACGTAATGTGAGTAGTGGACGTTTTCATCGAGCTTTTCCATGGAAAATGTATGACACGAATAACTTCAACGTTTTAATTTTGTGGTCGTGGTTGTCATGATCTGAATATAAGCAACTTACTGTCAGCAGACACAGCGACACAGATATACTGATGGACACTGACAGAGGTAAACGCCATAAGCCCGAAATGCCTCGTAACAGAAGCAATGAGGGGAGAATGTTAGAATGAATATAACTGACTTTCATAGAGCGCAGCAGGGAATCATACTAACTGCAAGCGGACCTATCTTCAGAATTTATATGGGTACACATAGGGATTAACATAATGTTAAACGTTCTTCACCTGACTATAAAAGATTTTTAGGTCAAAAAAGTACTTGCCTTCGGCGAACCTGCATATTCAGTTAACGAATAAATTATATTCTTGCATGGGAACAAATGAAATTATACCAAATACTCGTCTCTGACCTTCGCAGTCTGTATCCTAGTCACAAAATCTCTTGGGTAATGAAATTGATGGAACTGAGAAGTGATAAGCCTGTCGAACAGGATGTGATAAGCCTGTCCAACAGGATGGATTACGGACTCAAGATTCTTCGATATTCACGTAGCCTGAACATACTTTTTTCTTCCACTTACTCCTGAAAACTTACATGCTCAAAAATGTTCACGTCTGGGGAGTTTGTGGCCAGCGGAAGTGTTTGAACTCAGAAGAGTGTTCCTCCAGACACTCTATAGCAATTCTGGACGTGTGGGGTGTCTCATTGTTCTGCTGGAATTGCCCAAGTCCGTCGGAATGCAGAATGGATATGAACGGTGGCAGATGATTAGACAGGATGCTTACGTACGTGTCACCTGTTAGAGTCGTATCTAGGCTTATCAGGGGTCCCATGTCACTCCAACTGCACATGTCCCCACCAGACTGAACAGTCCTCTGATAACATGCAGGGTCCATGGATTCATGATGTTCCCCCATACACGTACACGACCATTCGCTCGATACAATCTGAGACTCCTCCGACCAGGCAACATGTTTTCAGTGACCAACAATCCGGTATCGGTGTTGACGGGCCCAGGATAGGAGTGAAACTTTGTGTCGTGCAGTCATGAAGGATATACGAGTGGGCCCAGGGCTCCGAAAGCCCATATCGATGTTTTTTTACTGAATGGTTCGAACGCTGACACTTGCTGATGGTTCACCATTGAAATTTTCAGCAATGTGCGGAATGGTTGCACTTCTGCCACTTTGAATGATTGTCTTCAGATGTTGTTGGCCCCGTTCTTGCAGGATCTTTTTCTGGCCGCAGGTCGGAGATTTGATGTTTTACCGGATTCCAGATATTCACGGTACACGCGTGAAACGAAATCCCCACTTCATCATTGCCTCAGAGGCTGTGTCCCACCACTCGTGCGCCGACTATAACATCACGTACAAGCTCACTTAAATCTTGATAACCTGCCATCGTAGCAGCGTTAACCGATCTAACAACTGCGCCAGACACTAGTTTTCTTCTACAAGGGTTGCCGACAGCAGCGTGGTATTTTCCCAGTTTACATATCTCTGTATTTGAATACTCATTTATATACCAGTTTCTCTGGGAAGTCATTGTATATGCATGCATGTGTGTTCGCGAAAAAAACGGAGTAAGCAGACGGACCTTGCTGCTCCAATACAAAATCTGTTTCTGGATGTCGCGAATTCTCAGTTGCTTGCTTGGAAGAGTTGACTGCAACTGAATTGATGACCCCCGCATACCAATGTAGATAATTGTTGGAGGTGCATATAGCGCCTAAAGATGGCATGATGAATTGCCGAAATTTGTAGCCAAAACAAAAGAAAGTAGTTTCTCTATTTGCATAGCTGTTCGACGAAATACTTTATTAAACATTTGACCAGCCGCTGTCCCACGCCCACAATGGATCACCACATACTTTTGCGAATGTCGTCTGCCTAGCAAGTGAAATGTGCTACGACTTAGCAAGGAAACTGAAGAACCAGTATCCAACTGCAAACGTACATCACGTCCAGCAGTGTTCGCACGCACAAGCAAGTTCCTGTCCCGGCGCTGTACAGAAGCCAAGTGCCGTGTCTGCGAGTCGCACGCACTGCCGGTCTGCGTGCAAGGTGCTCCAAAAAACATGGGACTGTTTATGAGTTACATTCTTTGGGGGACGTCTCACAAATGGAATATCCCCGTACGCAACGTAGAGTCTTTTAGACAAAAATCGATGCTCTTCTGCTCGTTACAAATTATTGCCTGTCGCTGTAGACTGAAGCATGTTAGAGCAAATTGTCCTAGCATAACGAAATTGTAACATACAACAATTAGTGCCATATGTGTCTATGCTTTGCCTTTATGATGGCTTTTATTCTGCTGGGAACACTTTCAATGAAACGTCTTAATGTCTGTGGGGAAATGGCAGTCCAGTTTTCTGTAACAACCAAAACGAGTAATGTTGGCTGCTTAGCTTTGGAGCGAATTCGGCGTTCTAACTCATTCCACATTTGTTGCATTAGGTTCATGTCGGTCTCTGGGCAGTCCAGTCCATTTCAGGAATATTATTGTGCAGAAACCGTTATTTCACAGAGGCTCCTTTTTAATAAGGTACGTTATTGTGTTGATAAAACAATCATTTCCTCCGAACTACTCCTCGACTGCATGTAACAGATAATTGTGTCAAATATCTTGATATCCTTACGTATTTAGTGTCTTCTTAAGTGCAATAAGGGGACCAAGCCCTAACTACGAAGAACAGCCCCACGCCATAAACCATAATCACCTTCGTACTTCACTGATGACGGCTGGAGTAAACCACTGCTTCTAGAGAGAAAGCCTGGACGTTTTTCTAGTCGGAGGTAAGTACTAACAGAAACCTATGTCAACCACCAGATCCCAGCTTACCTGTTTCTGCAGTTATCAACGTGTCTCTCAATTAGATTGAACGAAAGATAAGACGTAAAACTCAGATATTGAAGCTGGCATTGCTTCTAAAATGACAAACTGAAGCTAATGGCACTGTACTGGAAAAATGTTTAGACTAATATTCAGCCGCTAGATGGATTGGGAGAACTATTCGGATAGGAGAATAAGACAGACATTTTTAGTTCTTATGAAAAATGAGATTAAGGTTATGAAGGTGAAGTAGAGTACTGAGCAAAAATTATATTGGATGCATGGGGTGGACTGGAAAAAAATTTTCTTTTTTTTTTTTTTTAGCAAACAAGCAGACAGAACGCATTATGCTGCACACATCAGATCGAACCTACAGCAAGAGTGTGGATAATTGCCGAGTCACCAGTAGATGCCTATGGGGATGGTTTAATCACTCACAATATATGCTACTCTAAAGCGAGAGGATTGTATAATTTATTGTTTAAAATTAGATCTACCAAAACGAGCTACACAGCATTAGAGGTTTAACATCTTCAAGTCTAGCAACGCCCATAAGCAAAGCTGTCCCTCTCGCAAAGCATTGCACTCAAATTGTAGCTATAAATACACTCAGATCGTGAAGCCTGCATTAAATAAAGTAGGTGTATCAACAGTGAGATATACATATCGGTAAGAGAGGGGACGAAAACGCGCTTGAAGTTAGCGGTTGAAAGAGTCTCCAACAAATGGCTAGAACATAACAGTTTTGTTCAGTGGAATAATTTGAATGACTTGCGATTAGTATGCTTACTAGCTTCTAAAACAGTAGGCATTAATTCACGCTATAATCAAATAAAATCTACCGAAGAGTAAATTAACAAAACATTGATTATTGGTTAAAGGTTTTAATGTTTGAGAAGATTAGTTTTGGAAACAGTCCACCCAATTACCGCAGAATAATTAAAAAAAAAAACAATGTTGGAGACAGTACTACTGAGTGTGTGGAGCGAGGCGAATGAGCGAGTTCACTTCAGATGACAACCTGCAATATAACAGGTGCGTCTAATCTTATCTCTTGGAAAAAGATTATTACGTGCAGGATCTTTTTTCTCTATAAGACAAATAGATTTTATTGCGTCTCACACAAAAATGTTTTTAATGCAGAATATCTCTTACGCTTCTGTAGAGGCTTGCGGTTGTGAGAAACAGCTGAGTGCAATAAGCCTTTCCAATTTTCAGCACTCGTTTCTTTCTTGTCTCTTGGAAAAAGAACACATACCTCAGCTTCCTCAGGTTAATCTGTTTCCTCATACTCAGTGTTCATGGGAGACAGGTATATCCAGGAATGTTACTGTGTGATACTGATCCAGTAGACAAGATAAATGATGATTCAGGGAGGGATGCTATAAAAGTTGGGAAAAGCTCAATGGGAAGCTTGGTGTGGGAGCTGAGCCATCATTGACGTCACCACCACCACCACCACCACCACCACCACCACACCCACCACCACCACCACCACCACAACCGTCATCGCAGCTGTCATGATAGTTTTACACCCTAATCATACCTGTTATTATAGCTCTTGCTGCTGTGGAACCAAAAAAATATAATCGTGAAACACGCACATACATATACATTCTAATAGCTCATGCATGTCTTATTTTTATTTAGTATATATTTTACTATTAACAATATTACTGATCACTGATGTTTGTTTCCTCACTTAATATTACAGTATATACGGTCCTCCTGATCTAACATCATCATCATCATCATCATCGTCCTCAGCTTGTGATCAAGTAAAATAGTACTTTATGCAACTATAAATAATGATGGAGGCATGGAGACCAGTGGTGGTAGTCTAGAATGTGTTTGTGAGAATTCAACTTTCAAAAAATCGAGTACTTACTGCCGTAATACTCAGTCATGATGGGTTCAAAGGTCCGAAACAGTTTCTTGTCGGATGCCCCATATTTTCACTGTCAGAGTTCAAGAGCCGAATCGATAATTTAAGATGAACGTCACATTACTCTGTAAACTTCTGCTGCCCAAGACAGATGACATTAGGGAAACGTAGTCTGAACACGAAGAGCACACCTCTATTGGCTTTTGATGGCATTAGTGAATGGTACTCAGCCAACGTCTCAGTGCGACTTTTGAAAAAAAGGAGACTTTCAACGTTCGTCATTCAGCCTGGGCACGGAAAGAAGTTATTCTACTGAACGTTAACATCAATGAAAGTAAGGGGTTTACACAGTACTACATACTGAACTGCCGAAGGTAATAGCAAATAAACATACGTCCAGTCAAATGATAATTCATGATTTAAGATGCTTTCTAGCAGGATTATAACCTATAAGACAAGATGCATATCGTGTATTTAAATATATTCTATACCAAATCAATTAAATTTGGCGAGCTAACTGTTCGTTATGGAGTTGAAACATGTCCGAACAATAGACTAAAGACGTGCTTATAACTGTCTATCGCATCCAGCATTCAAATTATGATAGGATAATTGTAGTAGGTAAACGAAAAAATACAGAGATCGGGGTACATATTACAAAACACCGTCGCGCGAAACTTGTTGTCTGTTAATGTTGCTGAGTACTGATAACATAGATACATTTCATTTGAGTTACATAAACAACCTGTAGATCTGTCCAAAGACTAGCACTACTTCCTGTCATCATTATATTAGTAATATTCGAACGCTGCCTGTGTTGTTTTTATTCCGAGGAATAGTTCTATCCATAAGTAGTTGAGAAAAAATGTATGTGTGACGAATGTACAATTTTAGATTTTAACTTGAGTTTGCAACCTCCTTTCAAAGAATTTATTGTATTGCTCAGTGACCAGAAATCGTTAGGAAATTCATTATTCCGAGACCCACAGTGTCAAAAGTGCCCCGAGAATACCAGATTTGAGGCATTGACACTCAGCACGGGCAGTGCAGTTGCTGACGGCGTTCACTTAACCACCGAGGCGGCTAAGTTTGCGTAGTGTTGTCAGTGATAACAGACAAGAAACAGTGCGTTGAATAACCGTAGAAATAAATGTGGACTGCACGGCGAAGCTATCTGTTAGAATAGAGCAGTGACATTTGGTGTTCATGGGCTGTGCCAGCACACATACGACGCGAGTGCCTTTTCTAACATGACGACGTCATCCACAGCGCCCCTCCTGGGCTCGTGAAAATATCGGTTGGACCCTAGACGACGGTAAAAATATGGCCTGGTCAGATGAGTCCAGATTTCAGCGGTAAGAGATGTTGATATTGTTCGAGTGTGCGCAGACATCACGAAGCAATGTACAGCAAGTTGTCAACAAGACACTGTGCAAGCTGGTGTTGGCTCCATAATGGCGTCGTAGTCGATACTTACATGAAGTGGACTGCCTGCCTCTTCTGGTCCAATTGAACCGATCATTGCCTGCAAATGGTTAAGTTTGGCTACTCAGAGACCATTTGCTGTTATTCGTGGCCTTCATGTTCCCAAACAACAATGGTACTTTTATGGATGACAATGCGACATGTAGCGGGGAAACAAGTGTTCGTGACTTGTTTGAAGAACAGTGTGGACAATTCGAGCGAATGATTGGGCCACGCACATCGCCTCATGTGAATCCCATGGCACATTTTGCGATATAACCTAGAGATCAGTTCGTAGAGAAACTTCTCCATCGACACCACTTTGGCAATAATGGACGACTATAGAGGCTGCATGCGTATATACTTCTGCAGGGGACTACCAATGACAAGCTGGATAGATGGCACACCGTGCTGCTGCTCTACGCTGGGGAAAAGGAGGTCCTACGCCATATTAGGAGGTTTCCCATGACTTTCGTCACCTCATTGTATACTGTAAGTAGCGAGACTGCCATTGCTCCAGAACCAGAGGGGCAGACCAGAGGACCAAACACTGAGACTGTGAGCTCGGAAACAGTCGTATTTAGGCCGGATATAACGTCATCGCAGCCAACGATGCATTCCTTTGTCCTCTTTATCCAAAGGTGTCAGCGGACTTCTCACAGTCGTGTTGACTCAGTTATTGTCAGTTCCCCATGCCTTCGGAATTTCCATCAGCGCCACCACGCCGTGGAGCAGCTGAACTCGGAGGTTATGGCTCTGTAGTGTGAGGCTCGCAGAATGAGCCATTAGGTGGCGTCTGCACTTCTTGATTACAGCTCGGCTCGGTGTGGAAAAGTTG
This sequence comes from Schistocerca nitens, assembly GCF_023898315.1. Taxonomy (NCBI): domain Eukaryota; kingdom Metazoa; phylum Arthropoda; class Insecta; order Orthoptera; family Acrididae; genus Schistocerca; species Schistocerca nitens. The sequence goes on from NC_064617.1 coordinate 37,285,024, forward strand.
CCCTCTGCAACTTTGCACTCCTTCCTTGCCCCAGATTTTCTTGTAACTCACAGTACGAGCCAGATCTGGTTCCTTGGTACCTACGCCAACAACATCAAAAAGTTACAGACGCACCGAGGAGATGAATTTGATGTGCACCAGTATTCACTCTATGGTCTTTTCCCATACAACATTAGCGAATATGTCTGTCTCTGAGCTGGGCTGTGTCTCATCAGGATAAGTAAGAGGGGCAGCGGTACCTCAGCCTGGGCTGGGTTGCTCCCTCTGTCTGGCAGTGACAGGTGAAAAGCTGAACTGACACAAAGTAACCGATGAAAAAAAAAGGTTTAGGAGCTCTAGTATTTATATTTCTTTGCAATAAAAGAAATTGTGATGTGACATATAGTGACGAGACAGATGTGCGCAAACCATGTGAGAGATCATATTTAATGAGGACATTAAATGACAAGAGCATACAGAGGATAATTTCACGGAAAATTTATTGTAGTGTCTGGGATAGCTGACCGGAGCTGATTATTGATCGCATGTGTGCTGAAGGAGCATCATTGGGCTTAATGTATGAAATACTGAGGTATGTGTGAGCAAGAAGGTGAGAGAGAGAGGGAAACAGAAATCATTACTATAAATAGCAGAATTTGACACTTTAAATACAGTGATTTATGTATGTCTTTAATGCATACCTTTGACCTTGGAGTCAATTTAATTTTCAGCCAGATTTGTGTATGAGTAGGTAAATAAAGCTCAACTTTTGAGTTGTTAGCGCTTTAATATCATTTAACATTCAAATCTTTGTATGTATATGATGCAATGTGACACCATTTATATGATGGGGATAATGAGTATCTCTGACTCTCAAGTATGTAACGAAAATCTTTGACTATCAAGTGGATGTCACGAAATTTTTATTATATAAAAAGGTAGTGTGCTTTTGAAATTATGTAATTTGACAACATTTAAAAAAATCATTTAAATACGACACTCTGATTGATTATTCCTCAGTAATTTATTAAAATAAAAAACCATTTTAATGCGGTTGTGTGTGAGACAAGATATTATTACTTTGCAAAAGGGACAATGGACATGTGTACGATATTTGTAGTATTAAAAAATATAGAGATATGTGTATATATAAATGATACGTTACTTTGTCCTTGGAATAATTTTTTAATATTATGCTTGAATTATGTTTACATACACAGTCATCTTTAACTTTTCATAGAAATGATTGAACTAGACAACATTTTTATGCATCATAACTATTCGTAGACAACTGTAATTATACCTGCCTATTTCCATACCGTTTAGCGTTTACCCTTAATCATTTATTGTTTATCGTTTAGCATTTCCCATTTCGCATTTACTGTTAGGCTCCCAGCGTTCACCATTTAGCATTTAGCGTTTACCGTTAACCGTTTGGAGTTTACTGTTTACCATTAGGCCTGCCGTACACCTTCACCTAAAATGGAATGCTAGTTCCTGCAAATGGTTTGCGCTTTGGGACTGTTAACTGTGTGGTGATACATACAATACCGGCCGTGATCAATTAGAGAAACATTACTGCTGGAATCGAGGTAAGCACAAGCTAGTTCTGAAGCAAGGAGACGCTCTCTGTCAACGGCGTGTACCTTACGTCAGCCACTAGGAGGCGAGTTGCCACTGCAGTACCTCAAAACGTCTCAGCTGCGTCACTTCCTCGGCCGCGACTGCTCACAATGCTCAGAAACATCACCGAACTTACCACAGTCAAGACACGTACTCCAGGACTAGTCCTGCATTCAGTTGTGGCAGTAGAAACGACCGTAGTACGTAGCCTTCCCCCCCCCCCCCCTTCATCGTCCCCCGACAAGCAATCCACAATCCACTTTTCGTCATTAAATCGCATATTCCCAATCTCCGTGACCATTTTATGTAAACTATCAAACGTGTGTGGCTTATCAGTAAACCAAACCTGACCCGGTTTCGGTAGCATTCCTTCCGAAAAATTAAGTAATGCCTTTTCTTCAAAATTTCTAAGAAGAGCGACATCATTACCGTACGTGCACTCTCAATAGCATCCCCTAAAGATCCATTCATCGCTTGTACCCCGAAAAAATGCTGGTCATTGAATTTCTTTAGTCTATGGGTTCCAAATTGTCAAAAAGAACTTTCCTCCAGACTCCCCGAGTGAGCCAACACGCTGCAGAACTTCAGAAATTAGCCCACTTAATTAGCAGACTGATAGTGGCCAAACAACGAGGAACGCAGCACTATACATAACTGGCATCACATTGTCCTTGCAGTTAACCACAATATCCTAGCATTTGGTTAGTACATTCAATAAGCAACCTCTGAAAATTCTGAATAAGCTTAAGTCTATTTTAAGATATGATAATCCAGCATGAAAAAATATTTAAACCTTAATGAACTAATAAACAATGCAATAAAAATATTTTATTTTAATGGACCCAACAATTATAAAAAACCTCTTTACCGTTCCATGTATTTAAGCCCAGTACAAACAAATTTCCAATGCTGCATGTTAAATTACAAGCCAGATGTTATGCTGGTGAACTCCAAGGCCTCGTTGAGAAAACTTTGCCATGAAACTGATATTTGCGTTTGACACTGGTCGCAAAGGGCCATCCCATTCGTTTTACACAGGTAAAATAAAAACAGTTAAGTTCTACAGCTCGGTAACTTATTAAATTCTTTTCATCAGTTATGTTCTTACCTGGTCTAGCAATTGTACTTAAATTTTACTTGTAATCACTTTTAAATGCTTTATTCTCTGCCTCAACAGTATAGGAGACGGCAAAAAAGCGACTACTATATCTATTGCTACCCACCCAAAGAGGAAACCCCGCCTGCTTTCAAAGTCAACAGTCTCACCTGTCCCTGGCAACCTTCACGCATTCCTCACTCACAGCAGACTCCCACTGACGTAATGAGTCACGGCCTTACTTAGTGACAAGCAGCACAGAATGGTCACAGTGACCGCATGCTGTACAGCAGCTGCAACTCAGGATGTGCGACTGTCTGTTGTGCAAGGTAGCTAGGTTAGCGTGACGGGTAGTGGTGACAGCTAAGCTGCACGAGGAATTCCTGAGAGAGGCACATTATCACGTGCTCTCTGGTCTTGGAGGCTGCAGAGTGACAGACTGACGGGTGGCCGAGAGGTCTCGTGAAAGTAAAGGAAAGGAATTGTGTATCAGTGTGTGGAAAACTTGTGTGCAGAGTTCACACAACGCGGACTCATAAGCGAAACGGGAAATATCGCACCCGTTCGAGATGATTAGGATGGATGTGTAAGGATGATTTATCCGGGCTTCACATGGAACCTGTTTTCTTTCAATAATAACAGGTCACCTTTCTCGGTATGTGGATATGATTGCTACATCAAACCAGCAAGAGACAAACCTTATTCACTTTATTAGTTGTTGTGTTCAGTGTCTGTACTTTATGTTATTTTAAGAAACAGAGCAACCAGACGCACATTTATGTTAAAATTTATTCCCGAAACTTAACTTATTTGTAATAGGTATAGATTTGCTACCTAAATCGTTTGCAGTGTGTTACGACCTGAAAGGTAAAGAAAATGGGGAACGGCTGATTTCATTAATCATCAACAACTATGTGGCCAAAAAAAGTGGGGTTTACCTTGATGTTGTGTATAATCTATACTACGAGACGACTGTTACCCGCTCTACACCCAAACAAAAACTATCAAAGGCAGCTTACACTGTGCCTCTTGAACACAGAAGACTGTAGCACTCATCAGTACGAGGTGCATTCAAGTTCTAAGGCCTCCGATTTTTTTTCTAATTAACTACTCACCCGAAATCGATGAAACTGGCGTTACTTCTGGACGTAATCGCCCTGCAGACGTACACATTTTTCACAACGCTGACGCCATGATTCAATGGCAGCGGCGAAGGCTTCTTTAGGAGTCTGTTTTGACCACTGGAAAATCGCTGACGCAATAGCAGCACGGCTGGTGAATGTGCGGCCACGGAGAGTGTCTTTCATTGTTGGAAAAAGCCAAAAGTCACTAGGAGCCAGGTCAGGTGAGTAGGGAGCATGAGAAATCACTTCAAAGTTGTTATCACGAAGAAACTGTTGCGTAACGTTAGCTCGATGTGCGGGTGCGTTGCCTTGCTGAAACAGCACACGCGCAGCCCTTCCCGGACGTTTTTGTTGTAGTGCAGGAAGGAATTTGTTCTTCAAAACATTTTCGTAGGATGCACCTGTTACCGTAGAGCCCTTTGGAACGCAATGGGTAAGGATTACGCCTTCGCTGTCCCAGGACATGGACACCATCATTTTTTCAGCACTGGCAGTTACCCGAAATGTTTTTGGTGGCAGTCAATCTGTGTGCTTCCATTGAGCTGACTGGCGCTTTGTTTCTGGATTGAAAAATGGCATCCACGTCTCATCCATTGTCACAACCGACGAAAAGAAAGTCCCACTCATGCTGTCGTTGCACGTCAACATTGCTTGGCAACATGCCACACGGGCAGCCGTGTGGTCGTCTGTCAGCATTTGTGGCACCCACCTGGATGACACTTTTCGCATTTTCAGGTCGTCATGCAGGATTGTGTGCACGGAACCCACAGAAATGCCAACTCTGGAGGCGATCTGTTCAACAGTCATTCGGCGATCCTCCAAAACAATTCTCTCCACTTTCTCGATCATGTCGTCAGACCGGCTTGTGCGAGCCCGAGGTTGTTTCGGTTTGTTGTCACACGATGTTCTGCCTTCATTAAACTGTCGCACCCACGAACGCACTTTCGACACATCCATAACTCCATCACCACATGTTTCCTTCAACTGTCGATGAATTTCAATTGGTTTCACACCATGCAAATTCAGAAAACCAATGATTGCACGCTGTTCAAGTAAGGAACGTCGCCATTTTAAGTATTTAAAACAGTTCTCATTCTCGCCGCTGGCGGTAAAATTCCATCTGCCGTACGGTGCTGCCATCTCTGGGATGTATTGACAATGAACGCGGCCTCATTTTAAAACAATGCGCATGTTTCTATCTCTTTCCAGTCCGGAGAAAAAAAATCGGAGGCCTTAGAACCTGACTGCATCTCGTATTGTAAATGACAGGCTGGGCAGCATTATTCTTAAAAATACGCTAATAACATAGAAAATGGATACTACACTGAAGAACCAAAGAAACTGGTTCACCAGCCTAATATCGTGTAGGGTAGCCATTGAGCACGCAGCAGTGCCTCAACACGACGTGGCGTGGACTCGACTAATGTCTGAAGTAGTGCTGGAAGGAACTGACACCATGAATCTTGCAGGGCTGTCCATAAATCCACAAGAGTAGGAGGGGTTGGAGATCTCTTCCGAACAGCACGTAGCAAGGCATCCCAGATATGCTTATTAATGTTCATGTCTGGAGGGTTTGGTTGCCGACCGAATTGTTTAAACTCATTAAAGTGTTCCTGGAGCCACTCAGTAGCAATTGTGGACGTGCGGGGTGTCGCATTGTCCAGCTGGACTTGCCCAAGTCCGTCGGAATGCACCATGGACATGACTGGATGCAGGTTGGTTCAAATTGCTCTGAGCACTATGGGATCTTAGATCATCAGTCCCCTAGAACTAATAACTACTTAAACCTAACTAACCTAAGGACATCTCACACAACCATGCCCGAGGCAGGATTCGAACCTGCGACCGTAGCAGTCTCGCGGTTCCGGACTGCAGCGCCTAGAACCGCACGGCCACCGGGGCCGGTTGGATGCCGGTGATCAGATAGGATGCTTGCGTACGTGTCACCAGTCAGAGTCGTATCTAGACGTATCAGGGGTCGCATACGACACCAAATGCACGTGCCCCACGCCATTACAGAGCCTCCACCAGCTTGAGAAGTCCCCTGCTGACATGCAGGTTTCATGAATTCATGAGGTTGTCTCCATACCCATACAAGTCCATCCTCTCGATACAATTTTAAAACGAGACTCCTCCGACCAGGCAACATGTATTCAGTCATCAACAGCCCAATGTCGGTATTGACGTGCCCAGACGAGGCCTAAGGCTATGTCGTGCAGTTATCTAGAGTACACGGTTCTATCTTCAGCTCCGAAAGCCCTTATCGGCGATGTTTCATCGCAGTCTGACACTTGTTTATGGCTCAGCATTGAAATCTGCAGCAATCTGCGAAAGGGCAGCACTTCTGTCACGTTTGGGAAAAGGCAGATGCAGAGGTGTGGACTTGAGAACGTGGATGGATACATGCGGAACGTATCGATGCATTGAATTCAGCTATTTTTTTGCGTTTATTAAAATTGCTTAGAGTCTTATGAGTGGAGTGACTGATTGTAATGAATTGTAGGTGAGGAGTGAGTTGTGTGCGTAGTAATGTTTAATTTAAGGATTCATTTTAATTTACTTTGCTTGAGGAAGCTGACCAGTGACAGCTGTCCTTCTGAGGTGTGTGCCAGGGTGACAGTAGTCCCTGTGGTCAAGTAGCTGTACACCAACAGGGAGGGTGGAGGAGGTGCCGGTCGCGGCCGCACTGCATCTCTTCGCCTGGAGCGAAATGGAGGCGCCACGAGATCAGCACCTGGAGGGGGGAGTTCTGTCTGCAGGCGAGAGCATGTGGTGGTGACCAGCCGTCAATGCACGCTAAGATTAGTTATCAAGGCTTGGAAACTGAGAAATGAAGTGAGGAGGCTGGAGGACGTGTTTCATGTCTTCAACGAGGAGCCAAGGCCAGGGGTGTGCTCGGAAAAGTTTCAGGGAAATGCGAAAGGCTACAGAAACCTTATGAACGATTACGGGAACAGCCAGTCAAAGTTGTTCAGCATTCGCGATGTCGATGAAATAAAGGTTGGCTATTTGCTTGTTGGAGAATTTTGAAGAGTGTTTTCGATATGGAAAACACCACTGACCTCTAAGAGCTCAACGGGAGTGTAGAGGAAGTGAAGAAATTGGCAGCGGGTAGCACGTCATTGGTCGAGTAGCACACCACGCACATAACACGCTAGCAACGTGACTTCTTCAACAATACGCGTATGTAACGGAAAGTGCAGAGCGAAGTGATGGAATATCCAAAGACATCAGAGGAGGCCATAAATAGCGAGAGTCAATCATACAAGCGCTGGTGGATGTATTAGCTTTGAGAGTGAAATGGCTGTTGGGACACGTGGGTGGTGATAACGAACTTGTAGGAAGCTCTTCAGCAGATCTGACATGGGCCGCTGAGTCCATTTGTGTTATCATCAGAGCAATAGTTTTGGAGCTACGAAAGGTGCGAGAGTAACTGCCGCCAGACTTGGGACTGATTACAGAGATCAGCGACAAGGCGACTAGAAAGGAAAGGTGCGTTGTCGATTAATGGGGACGCATATGGCATAACAGGGAAAATAATACGTCTACCACCTACGCTCATGGGGACAACCAAGCTCACTGTAAGAAAGGCGCAGTTGTAGCGGCTAGAGTAACCACTAGAGGTTCTTCCGATGCGGAGTTCAGCCTCCTTCAGTAACACACTGAATTCAGAATGTATCCATTCCCTGAAACGGCTCACAGCTGTGCAAGAAGGACGGATTTTAGAAGAGCTGTTGATGTAGCATGTGCAGGAGAATGGGCCAGAGGAAAGACGCGTGACTGCGACCATGCGTCTAACATTCCTGGTACTGTTGTGATTCTGGCGCTACTGTTTGCAGACTTCATCTGTCTATATGTAAATCCACCCATAAGTGTGATCCACTGGTAGTACACATTCCCGTAGAATGGATCTCTGAGTCTGCATCTACATTTATACTCCGCAAGCCACCCAACGGTGTTTGGCGAAGGGTACTTTACGTGCCACTGTCATTACCTCCCTTTTCTGTTCCAGTCGGGTATGGTTCGCGGGAAGAACGTCTGCGGGAAAGCCTCCGTGGGCGCTCGAATCTCTCTAATTTTACATTCTTGATCTCCTCGGGAGGTATAAGTAGGGGGAAGCAATATATTCGATACCTCATCCAGAAACGCACCCTCTCGAAACCTGGACAGCAAGCTACACCGCGATGCAGAGTGCGTGTCTTGCAGAGTCTGCCACTTGAGTTTGCTAAACATCTCCGTAACGCTATCACGGTTACCAAATAACCCTGTGACGAAACGCACCGCTCTTGTTTGGATCTTCTCTATCTCCTCCGCCAATCCAATCTGGTACGCATCCCACACTGATGAGCAGTACTCAAGTATAGGTCGAACGAGTGTTTTGTAAGCCACCTCCTTTGTTGGTGGATTACATTTTCTAAGGACTCTCCCAATGAATCTCAACGTGGTACCCGCCTTACCAACAATTAATTTTATATGATCATTCCACTTCAAATAGTTCCGCACGCATACTCCCAGATATTTTACAGAAGTAACTGCTACCAGTGTTTGTTCCGCTATCATATAATCATACAATAAAGGATCCTTCTTTCTATGTATTCGCAATACATTACATTTGTCTATGTTAAAGGTCAGTTGCCACTCCCTGCACCACGTGCCTATCCGCTGCAGATCTTCCTGCATTTCGCTTCAATTTTCTAATGCTGTAACTTCCCTGTATAATACAGCGTCATCCGCGAAAAGCCGCATGGAACTTCCGACACTATCTACTAGGTCATTTATATCTATTGTGAAAAGCAATGATCCCATAACACTCCCCTGTGGCACGCCAGAGGTTACTTTAACGCCTGTAGACGTCTCTCCACTTAGAACAACATGCTGTGTTCTGTTTCCTAAAAACTCTTCCATCCAGCCACACAGCTGGTCTGATATTCCGTAGGTTCTTACTTTGTTTATGAGGCGACAGTGTGGAACTGTATCGAACGTCTTCCGGAAGTCAAGGAAAATAGCATCTACCTGGGAGCCTGTATCTAATATTTTCTGGGTCTCATGAACAAATAAAGCGAGTTGGGTCTCACACGATCGCTGTTTCCGAAATCCATGTTGATCCTTGCAGAGTAGATTCTGGGTTTCCAGAAACGACATGATACGCGAGCAAAAAACATGTTCTACAATTCTACAATAGATCGACGTCAGAGATATAGGTCTATAGTTTTGCGCTTCTGCTCGACGACCCTTCTTGAAGACTGGGAATACCTGTGCTCTTTTCCAATCATTTGGAACCTTCCGTTCCTCTAGAGACTTGCGGTACACGGCTGTTAGAAGGGGGGCAAGTTTTTTCGCGTACTATGTGTACAATCGAATTGGTATCCCATTAGGTCCAGTGGACTTTCCTCTGTTGAGTGATTCCAGTTGCTTTTCTGTTCCTTGGACACTTATTACGATGTCAGCCATTTTTTCGTTTGTGCGAGGATTTAGAGAAGGAACTGACGTGCGGTCTTCCTCTGTGAAACAGCTTTGGAAAAAGGTGTCTAATATTTCAGTTTTACACGTGTCATTCTCTGTTTCAATGTCATCATCATCCCGGAGTGTCTTGATATGCTGTTTCGAGCCACTTACTGATTTAACGTAAGACCAGAACTTCCTAGGATTTTCTGTCAAGTCGGTACATAGAATTTTACTTTCGAATTCACTGAACGCTTCACGCATTGCCCTCCTTACGCTAACTTTGACATCGTTTAGCTTCTGTTTGTCTGAGAGGTTTTGGCTGCGTTTAAACTTGCAGTGAAGCTCTCTTTGCTTTAGAAGTAGTTTCCTAACTTTGTTGTTGAACCACGGTGGGTTTTTCCCGTCTCTCATAGTTTTACTCGGCACGTACCTGTCTAAAACGCATTTTACGATTGCCTTGAATTTTTTCCATAAACACTCAACATTGTCAGTGTCAGAACATAAATTTTCGTTTTGATCTGTTTGGTAGTCTGAAATCTGCCTTCTATTACTCTTCCTAAACAGATAAAACTTCGTCCGTTTTCTTATATTCCTATTTACTTCCATATTAAGGCATGCTGCAACGGCCTTGTGATCACTGATTCCCTGTTCTGCGCTTACAGAGTCGAAAAGTTCGGGTCTGTTTGTTATCAGTAGGTCCAAGATGTTATCTCTACGAGTCGGTTCTCTGAATAATTGCTCGAGGTAATTTTCGGATAGTGCACTCAGTATAATGTCACTTGATGCTCTGTCCCTACCACCCGTCCCAAACATCTGAGTGTCCCAGTCCATATCTGGTAAATTGAAATCTCCACCTGAGAAAATGTATGTGAAATGTATTCCAGATTTTCTCTCAGTTGTTCTGCCACTAATGCTGCTGATTCGGGAGGTCGGTAAAAGGAACCAATTATTAACCTAGCTCGGTTGTTGAGTGTAACCTCCACCCATAATAATTCACAGGAACTATCCACTTCTACATCACTACAGGATAAACTACTATTAACAGCGACAAACACGCCATCACTGGTTGCATGCAATCTATCCTTTCTAAACACCGTCTGTGCCTTTGTAAAAATTTCGGCAGAATTTATCTCTGGCTTCAGCCAGCTTTCCGTACCTATAACGATTTCAGTTTCGGTCCTTTCTATCAGCGCTTGAAGTTCCGGTACTTTATCAATGAAGCTTCTATAGTTTACAATTACAATACCGATTGCTGCTTGGTCCCCGCATGTTATGACTTTGCTCCGCACCCTTTGAGGCTGTTGCCCTTTCTGTACTTGCCCGAGGCCATCTAATCTAATCTAAAAAAAAAAAAAAAAAAAAAAAAAAAAAAAAAAAAAAAAAAAAACGCCCAGTCCACGCCACACAACCCCTGCAACCCGTGTAGCCGCCTGCTGCGTGTAGTGGACTCCTGAATTATCAAGCGGAACCCGAAACCCCACCACCCTATGGCGCCAGTCGAGGAATCTGCAGCCCACACGGTCGCACAACCGTCTCAGCCTAAGATTCAGACCCTCCACTTGGCTCTGTACCAAAGGTCCGCAGTCAGTCCTGTCGACGATGCTGCAGATGGTGAGCTCTGCTTTCATCCCGATAGCGACACTGGCAGTCTTCACCACATCAGAAAGCCGCCGGAAGCCAGAGAGGATTTCCTCCGATTCATAGCGACACACACCATTGGTGCCGACATGAGCGACCACTTACAGATGGGTGCACCCTGTACCCTTCAAGGCATCCGGAAGGACACTTTCCACATCGAGAATGACTCCCCCCGGTATGCACACGGAGTGCACATTGGTTTTCTTTCCCTCTCTTGCTGCCATATCCCTAAGGGGCCCCATTACGCGCCTGACGTTGGAGCTCCCAACTACCAGTAAGCCCACCCTCTGCGACCGCCCGGATCTTGCAGACTGTGGGGCAACCTCTGGAACAGGACAAGCACCCATGTCCGGCCAAAGATCAGTATCAGGTTGGCTATTTGCTTGTTGGAGAATTTTGAAGAGTGTTTTCGGTATGGAAAACACCACTGACCTCTAAGAGTTCAACGGGAATGTAGAGGCAGTGAAGAAACTGGCGGCGGGTAGCACGTCACTCGTCGAGTGGCACACCACACAGACCACCCGGAGTGGCCGAGTGGTTCTAGGAGCTACAGTCTGGAACCGTGCGACCGCTACGGTCGCAGGTTCGAATCCTGCCTCGGGCATGGATGTGTGTGATGTCATTACGTTAGTTAGGTTTAAGTAGTTCTAAGTTCTAGGGGACTGATGACAACAGCAGTTAAGCCCCATAGTGTTCAAAGCCATTTTGAACAACACGCACATAACACGCTAAGCACGTGACTTCTTCAACAATACGCGTATGTTACGGAAGAGGCAGAGCGAAATGATGGAATTTCCAAAGACGTCAGGGGAGGCCATAAATAGCGATACGGGATTCATACAACCGCTGGTAGATCTATTGGCTGTGAGAGTGAAATGGTTGTTGTAACTACTAGTGGACTGCATTTGGGACGCGTGGGTGGTGATGACGAGCGTGTAGGAATCTGTTTAGCAGATGTTACATGGGCAGCTGAGTCCATTTGTGTTATCATCAGAGCAATAGTTTTGGATCTACGAAAGGCGCGAGGGTAACTGCCGCCAGACTTTGGACTGATTACAGAGCTCAGCGACAAGGCGACTGGAACTGAAAGGTGCGTTGTTGATTAATGGAAAGGCAAATGGCATAACTGGAAAAATATTCCATCTACGATCTATGTTCATAGGGACTACCAAGCTGAGTATAACAAAGGCGCAGTTTTAGCTGCCAGAGTAACCACTAGAAATCTTCCGATGCAGAGTTTAACGTACCTCAGTAAACATTGTAACCAGAATTTATCCATTCCGTGAAACGACTCATAGCAGCACAAATAGAACGAATTTTTGAAGAGCAGTTCATGTAGCATTTGCAGCAGAATGGGGAAGAGCAACGACAAGTGACTGCAACCTTGCTGTTTAAGATACCTGGTACTGTTGTGATTCTGACGCTGCTGTTTGTAGACTTCATCCGTTTATGTGTATCCGTTAAGTCAAGTAGGAAATAAGTAGATATAATGAGTTAGCATAGGATATTAAAAGCGGTCTCTGAACCATGTCGTGATGTGTGATACGATGTTCACTCGATGTCGGAATCTCAGATGTAGAGCGCTCCTACGTGGGGACCCAGAAGCTGTGACTAATCAGTGGAGTTGGTAGTCTAGTGCCATTACTATTCTGTGGGCAAATCCGTGGGAGTATGGTGGCAAAGCTTTCCTGCAGATACTTGCTGCAGCATGTGCGTCGTTTCGCCGTTTAATTAACAGTGACAGGGCTGTACATCTGTGTAACGAGCCTGGGACGGGCCAGGCCTGGCACTGAAAAACCTGCCAGCACAACGGCAAGACAACGGTTCCTGCATAAAGACATGGGGTTTTCTCTACCGACGGGCTTCAGTGGTTTGTCCAGATAGAGATTCGAAATGGTTCATTGGTATAACAGGCGCACTGCTATCCTGTATAAATAGCTGTCATTTTGAACCCAGCAGTACCAGTAGTCGCTTCCTCCACCGTCTTAACGGGAGCTGCCGAGCAACCAACCATTATCCATCAGGACACAGCCGTCCGTTGAGGAGATGGCTACCGTTGTAAGAATTCGATCTGTCCCTGAGTGCAGCTGATGCAAAGTGACTTTGGCGAAACTCACGCAACCGTCTACTAGGTACTGGCGCCAGCAGTCATGGGTGTACGTCCCACAGCCAGTCAAATGGCAACAGCTGCCACCATGACGGCCATGCAGTGCCCACCAAGTTCTGAGATGGGCGTGGTCGCTGCAACGCATCTACAGAGTGCAATGAAGCATTTGTTTTCCTATCTGTATTTCTCTGGGCTGCCACCCAACTGCAAACACGCCACAACCTTCCATTACACACACCTTCCAGCACTGAAGCCACCTCATTCTTCCCAGAGTTGACTTCAGTATATAAAACAATGTTGTTGTTGTTGTTGTGGTCTTCAGTCCCGAGACTGGTTTGATGCAGCTCTCCATGCTACTCTATCCTGTGCGAGCTTCATCTCCCAGTACCTACTGCAACCTACATCCTTCAGAATCTGCTTAGTGTATTCATCTCTTGGTCTCCCCCTACGATTTTTACCCTCCACGCTACCCTCCAATACTAAATTGGTGATCCCTTGATGCCTCAGAACATGTCCTACCAACCGATCCCTTCTTCTGGTCAAGTTGAGCCACAAACTTCTCTTCTCCCCAATCCTATTCAATACTTCCTCATTAGTTATGTGATCTACCCATCTAATCTTCAGCATTCTTCTGTAGCACCACATTTCGAAAGCTTCTATTCTCTTCCTGTCCAAACTATTAACCGTCCATGTTTCACTTCCATACATGGATACACTCCATACAAATACTTTCAGAAATGACTTCCTGACACTTAAATCTATACTCGATGTTAACAAATTTCTCTTCTTCAGAAACGCTTTCCTTGCCATTGCCAGTATACATTTTATATCCTCTCTACTTCGACCATTATCAGTTATTTTGCTCCCCAAATAGCAAAACTCCTTTACTACTTTAAGTGTCTCATTTCCTAATCTAATACCCTCAACATCACCCGACTTAATTCGACTACATTCCATTATCCTCGTTTTGCTTTTGTTGATGTTCATCTATTATCCTCCTTTCAAGACACTGTCCATTCCGTTCAGCTGCTCTTCCAAGTCCTTTGCTGTCTCTGACAGAATTACAATGTCATCGGCGAACCTCAAAGTTTTTATTTCTTCTCCATGGTTTTTAATACCTACTCCGAATTTTTCTTTTGTTTCCTTCACTGCTTGCTCAATATACAGATTGAATATCATCGGGGAGAGGCTACAACCCTGTCTCACTCCCTTCCCAATCACTGCTTCCCTTTCATGTCCCTCGACTCTTATAACTGCGATCTGGTTTCTGTACAAATTGTAAATAGCCTTTCGCTCCCTGTATTTTACCCCTGCCACCTTTAGAATTTGAAAGAGAATATTCCAGTCAACATTGTCAAAAGCTTTCTCTAAGTCTACAAATGCTAGAAACGTAGGTTTGCCTTTCCTTATTCTTTCTTCTAAGATAAGTCGTAAGGTCAGTATTGCCTCACGAGTTCCAGTATTTCTACGGAATCCAAACTCATCTTCCCCGAGGTCGGCTTCTACTAGTTTTTCCATTCGTCTGTAAAGAATTCGTGGTAGTATTTTGCAGCTGTGGCTTATTAAACTGATTGTTCGGTAATTTTCACATCTGTCAACACCTGCTTTCTTTGGGATTGGAATTATTATATTCTTCTTGAAGTCTGAGGGTATTTCGCCTGTTTCATACATCTTGCTCACCAGATGGTAGAGTTTTGTCAGGACTGGCTCTCCTAAGGCCGTCAGTAGTTCCAATGGAATGTTGTCTACTCCGGGGGCCTTGTTTCGACTCAGATCTTTCAGTGCTCTGTCAAACTCTTTACGCAGTATCGTATCTCCTATTTCATCTTCATCTACATCCTCTTCCATTTCCATAATATTGTCCTCACGTACATCGCGCTTGTATAGACCCTCTATATACTCCTTCCACCTTTCTGCTTTCCCTTCTTTGCTTAGAACTGGGTTTCCATTGAGCTCTTGATGTTCATACAAGTGGTTCTCTTATCTCCAAAGGTCTCTTTAATTTTCCTGTAGGCAGTGTCTATCTTACCCCTAGTGAGATAAGCCTCTACATCCTTACATTTGTCCTCTAGCCATCCCTGCTTGGCCATTTTGCACTTCCTGTCGATCTCATTTTTGAGACGTTTGTATTCCTTTTTGCCTGCTTCATTTACTGCATTTTTATATTTTCTCCTTTCACCAATTAAATTCAATATTTCTTCTGTTACCCAAGGATTTCTACTAGCCCTCGTCTTTTTACCTACTTGATCCTCTGCTGCCTTCACTACTTCATCCCTCAAAGCTACCCATTCTTCTTCTACTGTATTTCTTTCCCCCATTTATGTCAGTTGTTCTCTTATGCTCTCCCTGAGACTCTGTACAACCTCTGGTTCTTTCAGTTTATCCAGGTCCCATCTCCTTAAATTCCCACCTTTTTGCAGTTTCTTCAGTTTTAATCTACAGGTCATAACCAATAGATTGTGGTCAGAGTCTACATCTGCCCCTGGAAATGTCTTACAATTTAAAACCTGGTTCCTAAATCTCTGTCTTACCATTATATAATCTATCTGATACCTTTTAGTATCTCCAGGGTTCTTCCATGTATACAACCTTCTATCATGATTCTTAAACCAAGTGTTAGCTATGATTAAGTTATGCTCTGTGCAAAATTCTACAAGGCGGCTTCCTCTTTCATTTCTTAGCCCCAATCCATATTCACCTACTACGTTTCCTTCTCTCCCTTTTCCTACACTCGAATTCCAGTCACCCATGACTATTAAATTTTCATCTCCCTTCACTATCTGAATAATTTCTTTTATTTCATCATACATTTCTTCAATTTCTTCGTCATCTGCAGAGCTAGTTGGCATATAAACTTGTACTACTGTAGTAGGTGTGGGCTTCGTATCTATATTGGCCACAATAATGCGTTCACTATGCTGTTTGTAGTAGCTTACCCGCATTCCTATTTTCCTATTCATTATTAAACCTACTCCTGCATTACCCCTATTTGACTTTGTGTTTATAACCCTGTAGTCACCCGACCAGAAGTCTTGTTCCTCCTGCCACCTGCCGGCCGAAGTGGCCGTGCGGTTAAAGGCGCTGCAGTCTGGAACCGCGCGACCGCTACGGTCGCAGGTTCGAATCCTGCCTCGGGCATGGATGTGTGTGATGTCCTTAGGTTAGTTAGGTTTAACTAGTTCTAAGTTCTAGGGGACTAATGACCTCAGCAGTTGAGTCCCATAGTGCTCAGAGCCATTTGAACCTCCTGCCACCGAACTTCACTAATTCCCACTATATCTAACTTTAACCTATCCATTTCCCTTTTTAAATTTTCTAACCTACCTGCCCGATTAAAGGATCTGACATTCCACGCTCCGATCCATAGAACGCCAGTTTTCTTTCTCCTGATAACGACGTCCTCTTGAGTAGTCCCCGCCCGGAGATCCGAATGGGGGACTATTTTACCTCCAGAATATTTTACCCAAGAGGACGCCATCATCGTTTAATCATACAGTAAAGCTGCATGCCCTCGGGAAAAATTACGGCCGTAGTTTCCCCTTGCTTTCAGCCGTTCGCAGTACCAGCACAGCAAGGCCGTTTTGGTTATTGTTACAGGGCCATATCAGTCAATCATCCAGACTGTTGCCCTTGCAACTACTGAAAAGGCTGCTGCCCCTCTTCAGGAACCACACGTTTGTTTGGCCTCTCAACAGATACCCCTCCGTTGTGGTTGTACCTACAGTACGGCTATCTGTATCGCTGAGGCACGCAAGCCTCCCCACCAACGGCAAGGTCCATGGTTCATGGGGGGGATCTAAAACAATACAGTTTTGAAATAGGAAATCATCTTGTTGGTACAGTTGTTAATATTTTACTGTACAATGCTGAGAACTAATTTTTTAAACAATCACCAGAGGCGTACTAAAATTCGTTACTTTGGGGACAAAATGAATGCCATACAGCTCTGTTGACACACTGATTTTACTTGGTGGATATGGAAAATGAAGACATATATTTCGAAAATCGCCAAACGTTCTTGTAAATGTTGAAGTTGGAAGCACATACCATGTATTTAGCTATTTCATTAACATAGTTAATACAATTCAGAAATGAAGTTACAACTCAATTCTTATCTAGAGATACAAGGGATGGTCATTGACAATTACGTAGTACCCAAACCTATAGTTGATTACCACTGGCATACAACACGACAATAATATGTTTGACAGAAGGATATAGATGAGACGAATTACATTACATGCAGAAATGGTAGTCACATTAACGAATATGGAACACTATACACTAGAAGTTAATATACTCGTACTCTGGATGAAGTTTTGCATTCTGTTGTGCAGATGTTGCAAACGGCAGAATACTACATCTAAAAGACATAAAATAGAGAGCTTTAAACAGGCAGAGACAGAACCAACTTCTCTTCTCCTTCGGTGAGGAATAAAAGTGTGACCATCAGTGATTACTTTACAGCTTACCGTAATATGAGTATATCAATAGAGATCTACAATATTTTAACGAATAAATTACAAAAATGGCTGGCTCTGAGCACTATGGGACTTAACATCTGTGGTCATCAGTCCCCTACAACTTAGCACTACGTAAACCTAACTAACCTAAAGACATCACAAACATCCATCCCCGAGGCAGGATTCAAACCTGCGACCGTAGCGGTCGCGCGGTTCCAGACTGAAGCGCCTAGAACCGCACGGCCACACTGGCCGGCAATAAATTACAATTAAAACCAGTTAAAAGTGGTTTCTATTGATGGTATGACAAAGAAAACCACTAAACGGGGAGATGAACCTGAGACTATAATGTTCATGAAGAGTTAGCTACATCATTGTCAGTCTTTGTGAGAGTCGCGTATCTTTTTTCGTATTACTTTGCTGATGTTCATATCAAACTATAAAGCTAAGATTGTTGTCATGTGAAATTCATCAAATTTATCGGCATTCTGCTTGATAGTACTGGAATATAGTACATAATTCTTCACGCGAAAATCAAATTCCCCAGAATAGTAAGTGAAATGTATGACGCCATGAAAGTGTATTAGGCCCAATCGGTTATTGTCACGTAATAACAGAAGAAAGGATAATTATATCTGTCCCGATTTTTAAGCTTTGTTGAGACGTACGAAGTAGAACCTAGAGAGGTCTTGATTCTACATAAGAACATCAGCAAAACAATTATCACGGTTGTGTCTCTCTCACATTCTGCAACGTAAGCATTCCTTTCCTTCAACCTCCCATCGTGTTTATAATGTAAATTCCATAACTTTGTAATTAGTTTAATTTAACTAAATAAACCATATTGTTAAATGCTTTTACTTTTTATGAAAACAGACAAGAGGGTAATACAACTGTGCTGGAAATACATAGCAAAGTATGAGAGAAAAGAAGACAGGAAACTTTTTACCACAAATAGCTGAATCTGCTGAGTTATTCAGCGTGCTCTTAGGAAAACATACACAGTTGAACTGAAAATTATACGACGCTCATTACGACAGAGTTGTATATGGAGATAATGATTCTATAACCTTCACAAATTCCGTGATTGTCTGTTTCTACTGGTTTGATTGTCGATATAATACGTCGTTTCAATTAACGTAACCCACGGCCTTAATTTTAAGCAACCACACACCAGAAAGTACAGCGTAATTATAATAGGAAAGTGTCACACTTGATTGTAAACTACAAGGTGAAGTACTTTAATCTCTGAACACGTATGTGCGAGAAATGGGGCAAGAATCCCGTTTTTCCTGATGATTCAGGTTTGCTTATCTTATCTAGATGACTGTTGAAACTACTTCTGCAACAGCCAAACGCCATTTCGTTCTCGAACAAGTTTAGCGTGCCGTCTGCGTTGCTCCCGAGTATAAGAGTGTATGACTTCTCACCTCTCCTTATTTGCTATATTACTTATTTTAATTTACTGATTTATTCTCCCCATCATGTTTAGAGCTTTCAGTCTCTCTGTTTCATCTATACAGGGATCAAGTGTGATACAAATTGTACATAACGTTGGGAAGTGCTTCGTAAGTGACTTTTACGAAAGAATAATAATACTTCCTGCATTTAATATATGTATTACGGGAACTTCAGTGTTATTAATTACGTTAAACGAGTGTAACACCCGTACGCAATAATTTATATCTAATTGGAGTTATCTTAGTTTGGTTTATTTGTGATGTGTAGAGATCCGGCAGCATACGGGGATGGCCGAGTTTTTATTTTGGTTTAAATGGTCATATTTTCATACTGACATTCGTTGTTGTTTAGTTATGATCATATCAGTGTTATTAATCATGCCTAAGACTGCTCCATTATTCTCACAGTGGTTTGTGACCTCACGTATTAAGAAAAACACGTGTCATGTAAGCGCTACCTCATGCGTGAGTTTACTCTGTTAATCAGTTAAATGCCGAAAATTCTGCACCTATCGGATCCTTCCCCCTTGCTATAACTGAAGATCTGTTCTTTCTCATCACAGATACTGAATAATCCTGCAATGCGACCCGGAGTTGAAATGGTCAATAGGAGAGACCTCTTACGATCTGTAGCACCATACCACGCCATCTGCAAGGCTTTCGGGCAGACGCCGTTCACAGTGGACACTGAGAGGTGTGAACTACGGAGGACACGTGCTGGTACGCTGTACGCAGCGGTTGTCCTCTTCATGACCCTGGCGTCATCAACGCGTGTGGTAAACCGGTTGCAGATTTTGAATGTGAGGCACAAGGATACCTTAAGCTTTGTCTGGATTATTATCTGTGTGGTGACACACTATGCCACCACTATTACGGCGGTCGCTGCAGACCTGTTTAGAAACGTCCGCAAGTACCAGAGAATACTCACTTTGTTGTCTTATCGGGACAGCGATGTCTTGGACTCTCATCGTTGCTCCAGTGCGGCAGCTATATTCTCCTGTGTGGCAGTTTATGTCATGTCTCTTGCTCTGATTACAGCTTTCGTTACGCTGGATGGTCGAAGGAGCGTCATCAACTCGGCATCTGTTTCCACATTCTTCACAAATATTATTGTAGCAACAGCTGTTTCCAGGTACGTGGGGCTTGTTCTTCTGGTGAAGGGCGACTTAAGCCTGCTCAACCAGTGCCTGGGACCTTCGGAGCAAAGGAGACGCCAGCGCCGACCACTTGCGAATCGCTAGCGGAAACTGAGGAGAGTCTACTCCGCGCTGTGCCACCTGTCTCAGGAGGTTCTTTCTTCACATGAGACATTCTTAGTTTGTTGCATGGTGACAGCACTGTGCTGTATTTCTTGGAACGCTGTTGCGACTATCTTATCACAGGGGCGCGTGTGGCCAGAGGTGGTACATATTTTGTTTATATCGTGGCAATCGTCATACGTGTTAACGGTAACAGCGGCCTCGCACGCGCTGTCCAGGGAAGCTGCGCAGACAGCTCCTGCCCTGTGCCGGCTACTCCTGGGTTCGACTCTCAGCAGCGCAGAGGCGGTGGAGCTGCGTCGCTTCTGGCGTCTGGCACTCAGCCAGAGTCAAACACATCAGCTGTACGGCGTCACTCAGTTGGATCTGCCGATGTTGGTGATGTCCTTGTCATTCATCACAACCTGTACTGTCATACTGTCGACTTTCTGGGCAGTATTCTGAAGAATTGTTAGTTCTAAGAGTTGTAACAGCAGTATAGATTACAATGGGGGTGCTGCAACGGCACCTAAAACAATGTTGGCATGACTACGAGTTTGTAAAATGTATCATGTGGTATATCAAATTACTTGAAGCATAGACATCATTTAACTTCATTTATTTATTTTACACGTCTAGTTCCGAAGGACCGAATTGGGAAGGAATTCTGTATGGTCATGTTATGCCTCAGTATGCGAAATTAGAACAGGAAAGTAATAAAAACAGAATATAAAATTTATAAATCAAGAAAGACGACAAGCTATAAGTACATAAAAACGCAATCAATAACATTACACAGGAATTAGCTTTATTTTTCAAGGGACTTCTCGACAGAATAAAACGACTGATCCATGCGGAAATTCTTTATTTTAGATTTGAGGACTATTGGATTACTGCTAAGATTTTTTAGATCTTGTGGTACCTTATTGAAAATGGATGCTGTACAATAGTACACGCCTTTCTGCACAAGAGTCAAGGAGGTACGATTCAAACGCAGATTGGCTTTCTGCCTAGTATTAACAGAGTGAAAGCTGGTAATACTTGGGAATAAGCTGGTATTGTTAACAAGAAACCACATTAAAGGAATGCACAGTGGACCATTTTAATCCATAATCGCAAATAAGTCGGAATGTACACTCCTGGAAATGGAAAAAAGAACACATTGACACCGGTGTGTCAGACCCACCATACTGGCTCCGGACACTGCGAGAGGGCTGTACAAGCAATGATCACACGCACGGCACAGCGGACACACCAGGAACCGCGGTGTTGGCCGTCGAATGGCGCTAGCTGCGCAGCATTTGTGCACCGCCGCCGTCAGTGTCAGCCAGTTTGCCGTGGCATACGGAGCTCCATCGCAGTCTTTAACACTGGTAGCATGCCGCGACAGCGTGGACGTGAACCGTATGTGCAGTTGACGGACTTTGAGCGAGGGCGTATAGTGGGCATGCGGGAGGCCGGGTGTACGTACCGCCGAATTGCTCAACACGTGGGGCGTGAGGTCTCCACAGTACATCGATGTTGTCGCCAGTGGTCGGCGGAAGGTGCACGTGCCCGTCGACCTGGGACCGGACCGCAGCGACGCACGGATGCACGCCAAGACCGTAGGATCCTACGCAGTGCCGTAAGGGACCGCACCGCCACTTCCCAGCAAATTAGGGACACTGTTGCTCCTAGGGTATCGGCGAGGACCATTCGCAACCGTCTCCATGAAGCTGGGCTACGGTCCCGCACACCGTTAGGCCGTCTTCCGCTCACGCCCCAACATCGTGCAGCCCGCCTCCAGTGGTGTCGCGACAGGCGTGAATGGAGGGACGAATAGAGACGTGTCGTCTTCAGCGATGAGAGTCGCTTCTGCCTTGGTGCCAATGATGGTCGTATGCGTGTTTGGCGCCGTGCACGTGAGCGCCACAATCAGGACTGCATACGACCGAGGCACACAGGGCCAACACCCGGCATCATGGTGTGGGGAGCGATCTCCTGCACTGGCCGTACACCACTGGTGATCGTCGAGGGGACACTGAATAGTGCACGGTACATCCAAACCGTCATCGAACCCATCGTTCTACCATTCCTAGACCGGCAAGGGAACTTGCTGTTCCAACAGGACAATGCACGTCCGCATGTATCCCGTGCCACCCAACGTGCTCTAGAAGGTGTAAGTCAACTACCCTGGCCAGCAAGATCTCCGGATCTGTCACCCATTGAGCATGTTTGGGACTGGATGAAGCGTCGTCTCACGCGGTCTGCACGTCCAGCACGAACGCTGGTCCAACTGAGGCGCCAGGTGGAAATGGCATGGCAAGCCGTTCCACAGGACTACATCCAGCATCTCTACGATCGTCTCCATGGGAGAATAGCAGCCTGCATTGCTGCGAAAGGTGGATATACACTGTACTAGTGCCGACATTGTGCATGCTCTGTTGCCTGTGTCTATGTGCCTGTGGTTCTGTCAGTGTGATCATGTGATGTATCTGACCCCAGGAATGTGTCAATAAAGTTTCCCCTTCCTGGGACAATGAATTCACGGTGTTCTTATTTCAATTTCCAGGAGTGTAGATGAGATGCAGCAAAATGTCTAAGATATAACTTGTAGGTGTCAAAGAGGGTCACGTGTTGCTACCAATGGCCACGACCTTGAACATTATTTTCAAGGTGACTTGGAGGTTAAAGTCATTTTTTAAAATGGGAATCCTAATATTTGATTGAAGACTTAAAAAGACGGCATAGTTCATGATATACTATACAAAGTCATGCCTAGCTCAATGAAGGCCAAATCAGCATCAGTTTTTTAGTTCTAGTAGACACAAAACAGAACAAAAGTCAACCTTCCAAGGACCTTCGGTAATTGCCTTTAAAATCATGGTTATCGATAATGATACGTGATCACTTACACTCCTACCAATCTACATCTACCATTGTATTTTGCTGCATCCCTCTTCTATTCCGAGTTAATCCCTACTAGATCAAGAAACATATATCCTTATTTGACCTTAACTAAACCTTGCCCCAACCATGAATAACGTGCCACAAAATTTGCTGCTATTTTCAATTCCTAAATCAAATATTAGGGTTCTCATTTTAAAAAATACATTAAGCTCCAAATCACCTTCAAAATCGCTTTCAGGGTCACAGCAATTAAGAGTAACACGTGACCCTCGTTGCCCCCTACAAGTTCCTGTATCACATCTGTAACGTACCTACAGCAAACAAACCCTATGTTCGTCTGTGAAAAATGACTCGATAAGCAACCTGAGCTATCAGTAATCGGAATCCAACCTGCATAATACTGTGTACGTGATGTATGAGTGTCAGTTTCACTGTCATTTAAGCCCTCAACAGATCGTTACATGAAAAACGTAAATCTGACATTTGGATAAGCTATCTGATTGCGTATTTCGATATGAAAAACCACAGTAACAAATGAACCTGTAACAATGAGTACCTAAGCTATCAGACTACATATCTGAATAAGAATTTACAGGTGATACAGAATTTGTCTTGCGCAATGCAATTTACTGGATTAGAGTAAATGACATGTTGTGGTGTGTCAGTGACTCTGTTTTGGCCCTAAGTTTTGCACTCACCTCTTTAGATGACTGCCTTTTTCCAAGTGGTTTACAGCAATTCGCAGCAGCATGCAGCAGCGGCGGCTAAAGCTTATTGTTACTAATAATGAATTTAATAAAAAGGATTTTGCTTGGGTCCTGCTAAGTACAAACAGCTTGTAAGAAGGGATTTCATAAATTAAGTCTATTTCAAACTTCAGAAATCGTCATGACCAATAACAGTTTGACAAGTGTGGTGTCACTGCCAGACACCACACTTGCTAGGTGGTAGCTTAAATCGGCCGCGGTCCATTAGTACATGTCGGACCCGCGTGTCGCCACTGTGTGATCGCAGACCGAGCGCCACCACACGGCAGGTCTCGAGAGACGTACGAGAACTCGCCCCAGTTGTACGACGACGTTGCTAGCGACTATACGGACGAAGCCATTTCTCTCATTTGCCGAGAGACAGTTACAATAGCCTTCAGCTAAGTTAATGGCTACGACTTAGCAAGGCGCCATTAGCCTTAGATAGCTTGTATATAAAGAGTCACTTGTATCGCCACAATCTCCAGATGTCTCATCAAGAACGATGTATACAAGGACGGATTAAAAGTTAAGTAGTCCAGAAGCTACGTACTTTTCTTTATAGCATTCATTAAGTCTCCTGTTTCAGACCTCACTCCATCCTTCGTGAGGTAGCGCGTGCATCTTGGCCGCCTCTTTCAATTAGTGTGCGTAGTGTTGGCAAGTCTGTCGACACTACAATTTTGGCGACGAGCGTAAAAACGGTCTTCGTTCTTCTTGCTTTGCTTACATTACTTGTGTCATGGCTTCGCCAGATGTACTGTCCGAATTTTATCGCTTGCAGAATCAGCAGACGCAGACCTTATTGGATGCCCTGGGACAGCTCGTCCAGGGTCAACGTGCGCTGCAAAACGATGAGGCCGCCGCCGCTTCCTCGCTACCGCAGCCAACACACGCGGTTGCACCTCAGTTTCGTAGCTTTGACGCAGCCCACGAGTCTTGGACAGAATGGTCCCGACAATTTGGCTTCCATCTGGCCGCCTACAGAATTCAAGGTAATGAGCGGCAGCCGTTTTTTCTTTCTTGTGTCGGTGTGTCCACCTACCGTGTGATAGTGAAATTGTTTCCCCGACGCGACGTAGCAACTCTGTCCTACGACGAAATTTTGTCTGCTTTAGATGCCTATTTCAAACAAACAGTTAATGTAGTTGCAAAAAGGTATACGTTCTTTCGTACCAAACGTATGGCCGGTCAGACTAATAGGGAGTGGGTTGCAACATTGCAAGGACTTACTAGGGATTGTGAATTTGTATGTGACTGTGGACTCCCGTATTCAGATACAATGGTGCGTGATGCAATTGCACAGAACGTTTCTGATGTTCGCATACGGGAACAGATTTTGAAACTAGTTAATCCCTCCCTTCAACAAGTGATAGACATATTGGATAGGCAAGACACACTTGACTTTACTCAGGAATCATTTGAAACTTCGCCAGCAGTGTGTCGCATTGACCGGCCCGCCGGGCGCGCAGCACGGGACGCTAAACGGCCCTCGCGCACGTCCGCGCAGCTGCAAACTAGCTCGCAAACACGTGTGCCGTGTAAGCATGCCGACGCCGTGCTCAAATCATGCCCGCGGTGTGCAACTAGACATTCGCGTGACAATTGCCCGTCACGCCAAGCTATTTGCTTTTACTGTCATAAGAAAGGACATGTTCAAAGTGTTTGCCAGAAAAAGCTAAGATCAGACAATCAAAACCATTCCAGGCCCTTTGCTTCTCGCCGGAATCGAACCAGGGACAATCAGGCTCGTGAACCTTCGCCCATGGACATTCATGTCGATCATTCCACCCCGTCCAGTGCCACTTTCTCTAACAGTGACTGTGTTCGTCCAACAAAAAGTGTGCGTCGACGTCGCCGGAACTCCCGTAAAGTCGCAAGTGCTTCTGTACCTGTATCAGTTCAAATTGCACGTGAAAGTCGCTCTTGTCGTCAGCAGGACAATAAACTTTTTGTAGACTTAGACTTTGGAGGCAAAGTGATACCATTCCAGCTCGATACCGGAGCTGCAGTTTCATTGCTCAATCAAGACACGTACAAACAACTGGGCAAACCTCCGTTGCGTGCCGCAAATGTTCAGCTCAATAGTTATTTAGGACAGCAGATACCTGTGGCCTTCTTGCAACATACAAGGGACAAACAAAACTTGTGTCATTTTACGTTCTTCGTTCTTCTTCGGCAGTGAACTTGTTTGGGTTAGATTTATTTCAGTAGTTTACCTTGTCAATAGTAAATCAGGTCCTCTCAGTGAATCAGACTGTGCCTTCTGCCAGTGTTTCTAATCTATGTGAGGAATTTGCAGACATTTTTGCACTGGGCCTAGGTTGCGCTAAGAACTATGAAGCACATTTGGAACTCAAAGTGGACGCGCAACCGAAATTTTTCAGAGCGCATTGCGTGATGAGGTCGCACGAACATTACACGGTTTAGAATCTCAAGGTGTAATTGAACGTGTGCAGGCTTCTCTCTGGGCCTCACCCTTAGTAATTTTGCCAAAACCTTCCGGAAAATTGAGACTTTGCGTGGACTTCAAGGCAACTGTGAATCCACAACTTGTGACTGCAACTTTTCCTTTGCCCCGCCCGGAAGATCTTTTTGATACACTGTGCCCGGGTAAATACTTTTCGAAATTGGACCTAGCCGATGCGTACTTGCAAATACCAGTGGACCCAGAATCCCAGCGCGTCTTGGTGGCTAACACGCATCTTGGATTGTACCGATTCAAAAGACTGCCATTTGGGTGTGCATCCGCCCCTGCATTGTTTCAGCAATATTTACAACAACAAGTATTGACAATGCAGAATTTATGACAATGACCTTATAAGTATCAATAATGGCTGAGTGTCAGATTAACAAATTATTTCAGTTTGAAAGTTACATTTACATTTAATAACCACAGCACATTTATGAATTAGATGTGGAGAATAATTATTATTATTTGTAGGATAAGGATGCTTCTTTAGCTGACAAGCAATCCATGAGATTGTTGCAAACTCGGACTAACAATCACGAGCCTAACCCTGCAATTGCTCTTTACGCTATGATCGCGAATTTTACCTTGAATTCCATCTTCAAGCGTAGTTAAGCCATCTAAATCTCTCCTTATATAGACTAAATTCTTAAAAAAAGCGACAACGAGGCTATGTAAGGAGTGTGTCAGAACTCTCTATTACATTGATTAAATGTTACATTCAGTATCGAAAACAATATAGCCAGCTTAAAGCTGTTCTTTGCATTGTGTATGTTTCAGCGATTCTCTATGGAAATAAATAAACACTCAGATATCGATAGTAACAATGTGAGGGCGGAACATGGGAGCGCGATTCTAAGCATTGTTGTGAGACGAGGTCTGCCTGTGAGAGTAAAATTTCAGTAGTGTTGGTCAACAGCTCGGAGACAGAAGGCGTATCATTCTGCCCTCACGTCGATGATGGCAGATCTCACCACACTGAGGACGTGATTTCATTTACATGGCCAGGAGGGATTTACATGGTCTAACTAACCCATTCTGTGTAATTAGAACGTCAGCTTTTGTTGAATCGTGTGATAGAAACTGTAAAAATAGAGCTTCACGGTGATATGCGCAATAGTGTTACGATTCTGTTATGATGAGGTCTTTTTTTTTTTTTTTTTTTTTTGTTTTGCGCATCAAAATGATTTCCTTACTTAATACTGCACGAAATACCTAATTGGTAGGAAGTAGCAAGAGGACGTATTCAAGTATTTTGCGTAAAACAGCCTAAAATGATGGAATGAGTTTCACTTGAATCCGCTAACCAACATTAATTATCCTTAGCTAACAGAAGAACTAGAACAGCTCATGAATCTCTGAGACGCTGAGCTTCTGGCATACAAACTGCAGGCCAGGCCTGAAAATCATATTTCTTAGAAGCAGAATACAGTCAGTCAAGTTACGAGAAATGCGAAATTCAGGCATCCACATACATTAACCGACAACAGAAGTATGCCAGCTGTCGTAT
This sequence comes from Schistocerca nitens, assembly GCF_023898315.1. Taxonomy (NCBI): domain Eukaryota; kingdom Metazoa; phylum Arthropoda; class Insecta; order Orthoptera; family Acrididae; genus Schistocerca; species Schistocerca nitens. The sequence goes on from NC_064617.1 coordinate 37,312,812, forward strand.
GGAAAAAGCTGCGTTTTCTTGGTATAGGAAGAGTAAAAGCTGTAGCTGACCACATTGTCCCATCCGAAAAAATGAACCGGTACCTCACATTACCCACAACCACAACTCAACCACAAACAAAAAAGAGACTCGTTGGTCACTTCATGGGGGCCACGAAAAATTCTGTCTAAAGCATCGTACTTGCAGTATAGCCACAAACGCCATCGTGCATATCAGATCAGTATCTACGGGACACGATGGCACCACGGTACAAATCATGAAGTTCATAACTGACCCACTACAGCAGATGTCTTCAACCGCTCTTCAACAAGTGGTCTCCTAGATATCTGGAAACAAGGAATGGTTAAGCCCCTAAGAGTGCGACTCTTATGTGCTTCCTGTAATTTAGCAAACCTTTGACACTGTCGAATTTGACGTTTTATTTGTCAAATTTTCCAACCTAAATTTCTCGAGAAGCACAAAATGGCTCTGAGCACTATGGGACTCAACTGCTGAGGTCATTAGTCCCCTAGAACTTAGAACTAGTTAAACCTAACTAACCTAAGGACATCACAAACATCCATGCCCGAGGCAGGATTCGAACCTGCGACCGTAGCGGTCTTGCGGTTCCAGACTGCAGCGCCTTTAACCGCACGGCCACTTCGGCCGGCTCGAGAAGCACAGTGCAATGGTTTCCCTCATAACTGACATCCCGCCAGCAATGTGCCAGAAGGCATGTCTCTATGCCGTAAAAAAATACATGTATAATTCTTTTCCCTCTCGAATAAAAGAAACTTTTACAGACACTAATACTTCCAATTACTGATTGCATTGAAGTTACGTTGCAAGTTCATTCTCAGATGTTACGGCACCTGGAACTGGTTATGAACGCCTCTGTTCATTATATGTGTTATATTCCACTTCTTAATCAGATTTCACCATCGTATGCACAACTGTACAGGCTGTATGCAGACAAGTGCAGACATATCATGGACCTTTGTCTCCTCTGACGTTTTATCAACGAACACCATTCCTCATAACTCTCCTAATCTTTAACCCTCCTGTCTGAACAACGTAGCAACAACACCTAATTAAAGCGAATTACTTTCGGTACCACTCCATCCTTTAGCCATTTTGTTGAAGTCTTTCTAATTACCACGATCCTGACTGTGGAATGACATCTCGCATCATGTTGGAGAACTGAACAACCTCTCCAGTTCCAGAAGGTAGTTAATGACAAATCTACTAAAGCAATATTGATGGCTACCATTGTCCCTGTATACATGCCTAACCATTGCACATCCTTCTTCTGGACCAAATCTCCCTTGTTTCGAAGTACTCTTCAATAGGGCCACCACCTTAAATTTTCTGTCCCCAGAACGTGCTACATCAGAGCACATCCATGTTCCACACCTACAATGTTTTAACATGTTCCACTGCTATTATTGTGATGTTACATTCGCAGACTGAAGTGGCATATGATATTCTGTACCAAGATCAGTTTTCGAACATCTCGGCATCGAAAAAATGGGGATCTTGCCTGAAACGCAGGCATCTTAAATCAGGTGAGAGTACATGCACTCTGGGAGATTTTCAAGTCTCAAACATCTATGATATATATGCAGACTGAAGTGATAAATGAAAATTAGTACGAAGTCTAATTTTCGAACCAAGGTCACCGGCTCACGCTACCCACTGCGCCACCCTGGCACAGTGGTTTTGCAAGACTGCATGGATTACCCAAACATGCCTCCACATTCCCATTCACGCCTCAGCCCACTTCAAATTCACTATACATATATACCCCACAGATGTTTTTTGGTGGTAGCAGAGTGGCGGAATAGAAGCTGGAGAAGGCGTGTTTCTGAGAAGAAAGATGAAGTCTGTCACAGACGATGAATCATTCAATGGAGTTATGGGGACGGGCAGGGGAAAGCCAGTCCACCGGAGCAGCGAAAAAAGGCCGCATACAGCATCTGACGACGCTACGGTCGCAGGTTCGAATCCTGCCTCGGGCATGGATGTTTGTGATGTCCTTAGGTTAGTTAGGTTTAACTAGTTCTAAGTTCTAGGGGACTAATGACCTCAGCAGTTGAGTCCTATAGTGCTCAGAGCCATTTTGAACCAGCATCTGACGTAGCCGCGTGCAAGCACTTTTCCTCCGGGCTATATTTTGTTGCATTTTAACTCAAGTAACCAGTTTTTGTAGCTCGAAACGCCTGGAGATAAAATAAATTGACGGTACTTTTCCTGATAGAGTCCACATTCCTCTAATTAGCTAAAGAAAATAAATTTCAAAGAGTCTGTGCTTCTGTGTTACAGAAACAAGAGAACTCAGGGATTTCAGAACACAATATCAAGAACACACCAATTGTAGGAAATATGAAACTAAATATTCATTCAACCTACTTAGAACAAGATATAAAAATACTTATGACAAACGACCACAACAAACACAGCAACAGTGCCACATTCAGAAAGCTATAGGAGAGGAAAATCATTTTATAAAGGACTAGAGACATATCGACACAAACTGTCTGCTCAACTTAATAAAGGAAATGAAACAGTAAAAACAAAAAATTCTAAAATGCACTCAACCATGTTAAAACAGTACATACAACCATGGTAAAAACGCATAAACATAGACACATGAATAGAGTACCGATACCCACAAGGACATATTCGACAGTTGGTAATAACATTCAACAGTAGGCAACACCATCTGAAACATAACATAAAGCAAACAGCTGCTCATTTGTTAACCTGTGGGCAGGAAATGTCGTACGGCAGGAAGCGGAAGAAGAAGAGCTGTGAAACGGGAAAAAGAATGCAACGATACTAGCATCAATGGAATTTGTAATCAGAAATTTATACTTTACTGTGTCATAGATATGAAGAAAATATGGGAACTGTTTATGACCTCAGTATACATTGTCCGAAATGTAAAGCAAAATAGTTTAAACGCAAGTATGTATTCCAGGACGCTGAAGATGCCTTACAAATAATAAAGGCGAAATTTGCATGCAAAGAAACAATTGCGTGATGTGACCTACACAAATCACCGACAAGAAAACGTCGTCAATGTCAATAAACGAGCTTAGTGAAACTTGGTGTCTGTAGAGGGAGCAAAATAACGCTGTATATACTTTTTTGTTTCACCTTAAGCAGTAAAACACATCGCGAAAGGTAATTTGGGTATTTACATAAAAATATTTCTCATATAAAAGTTGATATGTAATTAAGGTTCTTGCAAAGAGAACAACTGACATTTGTAATAACTGTAAATGTTGCAAAAAACCCCAACACCATCAGTTAATTTTAATAAATAAAAACTTCTCTTAGAACACGAATTAAAAAGTTTTCAAGCCACATACATACCTCTATAATCAAGGTGGTTTGAGAAATACCATTGGTGCAAAATAAGCTACACAAAATGTGCTGTTAGAGTATTTTCAATGGTCCCAGTTAAAATATCAAAACATTCACTATTAGTGATATTATTTATTTTAATTGTATTTGTTTTTATTTTACATCACTTTCATTGTTTTTTAGTTTACTGTTTCACATATGTGAATTTTGTTAATTCAAAATAATAAGAAACACATTATTATGATACAGAATCATTATAATAATGATAATCTGTAAATGCTTCAAACATAACGTTTTCTTACAGCATGCACATAAGGTGAACGGAATTTCCTCACATAATTTGCATGACAGAGAACAGGAGAAAGTTGTTAGCCGTGAATGGTCATAAACGACTTCCTCATTTTATTATGATGATCAAACAAAAGACAAAAATTCGCTACCTTCTTCTCCATCGAATCGTAGCATGCGTGCTTCCGAACAACGACAAGATGTCCTACTTTGAACGTATGAACGTTGATCTAGCTGCTATTCCGCTCTTCCTGTATCATTTCCTTACCGTGTGTCAATGTTATAGCTGCAGCAATGTTCCCACCCCAAGGAACGAGGTGTGTGAGACAAGTAATGAGATTGATTTTTTTATCTAATAATCTTTTTATTTTTTTCAAACAAGAATACTGTCCCCTGAAAAGTTGTTTCCTTCAGCAGCTCAACACCGGCGGAGTCGTTCTTTCCAGTCTTGGTAGCAGAGCCGAAATGCTTCAGCTGGTTGGACGTTTAACGAGTCGGAAGTATTCATTTCTGCAGAGTCCAGAAATGACGTCCTCTTACAACTTTTCAAATCTGGTAAAAGAAAAAGATCACTAGCACTCAGATCAGGTGAATAGTGGGGGGTGGGGGGTGGGGGTGGGGGCTGAGAAACAATAGGAGTGCCTTTTGAAGTAAAAAATTCCGTGATGAAAGTGGCTGTTTGACATGGGGCACTGTAATGATGCAGCAAGCACTTGTCTGAGATGTCTGGTGTCATTCGTGGTCGCTGGCAACGGTGTAAAGAAGATCAAGGCACACACTTCTTGGATTGTCCATCTGATCAGTTGCGAGGTTTTTCCACATCATTTTGGCACAAGCCTTCGGCCAAAATTTGATGTGCAGTGAAAGTGTTTAACAGCTCGCACCTCATTCTTATTCTGAAATGTCGATGTGATATCACAAGAGCAAGCACACGTTCGACGTTTTCTGCGTTTTTCAAGTTGGAGGCCTCTATGGTCAGCACAGACTTTTTTTGTTTCCTCGAATTTTTGTGTTGTTCACAAATTGCAAACTTTTTCACGCCAGTTAATGCAATAGAAGCATCCTCTTTTCCGAATGTACCTCTGACTAACAAGCGATTCCTGCAGCTGGAGTCCAAGGGCTTAGTTAATGACGCCTTTTGGGTTCTTGTAGTGATATATCCAAAGAAACTCTCATCACCCAATCACATATTTCGTTACATCGAACCGAGAAGTGAAATACCAATTTTTATAGATTTAACTTTAAATTTTTATGTAAATAAATAAATAATATATAAATAAATAATAATTAAATAAATTTTATATATATATATATATATATATATATATATATATATATATATATATATATACAAAGATCACATAACTAATGAGGAGATATTGAATAGAATTGGAGAGAAGAGAGGTTTGTGGCACAACTTGACTAGAAGAAGGGATCGGTTGGTAGGACATGTTCTGAGGCATCAAGGGGATCACCAATTTAGTGTTCGAGGGCAGCGTGGAGGGTAAAAATCTTAGAGGGAGACCAAGAGATGAATACACCAAGCAGATTCAGAAGGATGTAGGTTGCAGTAGGTACTGGGAGATGAAGAAGCTTGCACAGGATAGAGTAGCATGGAGAGCTGCATCAAACCAGTCTCATGACTGAAGACCACAACAACAACAAGAAATATCCCTTAAAAGTTTTCATTCCCTACTTCAGCACCTTAGAAGTTGAAATTCTAAAACAAGGGAAAAGCAACTTGTAAGGTCTGTGGGATTGACTACCAATGTTATTTACAATTTCGCTGCAACCTCCATTTCCCGTTGCACCCTGGGGCTTGTATCACCATTACCTGGCTCCTTTGTGTGTGTCGCTGACGACTTTCAGGCGGCAGACTGGTTTTCCGCCGGCCTTGAAGAGTGTCGTGCATTGGTCTGTCCCCATAGTACTTGTGAGGCAAGCGCCGTTGTATGACTTTTCCGTCTGTCCAATTGGAATACATGCAAGGTGCCCGAAAGGACTTCGAGTAAAGCCTCTACTGTCGTGACAGGCACCATCAGCAGTTGCTTTCGAGCCCATTCCGGCATTCCAGGATAGATAAGCGCGATCAACGCTTCCGATTCTGTTGGTGACAGTACATGGCGAAAACTGAAACCGTTCTGCAAAACAACTCGAGCAAAGCGACTCTGCAAGGATTACAAGTGGGACCTGTCGTCAGAATTCTCCTCACTTGTAGCTGCTGAACCATTTTCCTGTCGTGAGTGAGGAACCCTTAGGTAAATTGAGAGAGCTGTTACAGTGCGTGCTAGTTACGTCAAACTAGAGGAGAACCTCATTCGCAAGATGACGGCTAAACAAGTTACTTTGTTGGCTCTCTGGCAGAGGATAAGGGTTGAACAATTCTCTAACGTTGTTGACGCAATCAAAAGGGTGGACGATGGAATTTAATCCCTCAAATTTCTCATAAGAAAAAATAGGTGGACGAGTAAAAATTTCCGTAGCATTTGGACAATAGGAAGACGCGAGATCTCTTGCGCACTTGAACTGGTCCATGTGCATCATTCGGAGGTAAACGGACAGTGGGGGTGGATGAGACGCACCTCCCTACCGCATGGCCTGCCTCTAGAGAAGCACTGGCCTACGTGCTCAGCCTAGTTCGGGACCCCACCTTTGAAAAGGGCAGTTCATTATCCCCGGCATTGGCACTGCACAAAGGCAGTTCTCCACTTGGTACGTGATTTGCGGTTTCCATTTCACCAGACATTGAAGGAATAGTTTCGACTACACTCACTATGGAGATCATTTGTTGCTGCAATCAGGTTTCCCACCACAGTATCTAATCCACTGCTTCCTCCCACAGCGATTTACACCGATTTTGGATCTTATCAATTACTGCTTCTTTCGCGGATTCTAGGTTCGACTGCTACTTCTGTTTCTTCGATTGTAGTCTCCTTACCTGTAAACTACAACGTTCTTCCCGCCACTTGCTTCTGAAATTCGCTCTTCTGTCTATATAAGGTTTCAAGGGAACCGCCGTGCGGGGTAGCCGCCTGGTCCGAGGCGCCTTGTCACGGTCCGCGCGGCTCCGCCTGCTGGAGGTTCGAGTCCTCCCTCGGGGATGGGTGCGTGTGTTGTTCTTAGCGAAAGTTAGATTAAGTTGTGTGTAAGCTTAGGGACTGATGACCTGAGAAGTTTGGTCCCATAAGATCTTACCACTAATTTCAAAATTTTCAAGGGAACCTGTGTGTTCCTCTACCTGGTAAACTACGTTATTCGCTTGCTTATGAAAACTGTGAAGCGAGTCATATCAGTTTCTAGCGAAATGCATAGTGAAATAATCTGTCTCTCAGTCTAACAACGAGCACCATTAAATTTTTGAGAAACGAGCTTTTCCAAAGCTCCAGCCTGCTTGTGTGGGAGACAGCTGCGTCAGCCGATGTCGTGGATGTCGCGGATGTGGCGGTAACAGCGAAGGCGGCATCGGCGTCGACGGCAGTGACGGAGGTGGCTGCAGCAGGGGCGCAGGAGGCGGCGACGTCAGGGGCGGCGACTGAAAGCTTGCAAAATTATACATAATCTACATTAAATTTTGCCACAATCTACTTGTGTCACGATAACTCAGAGCTAAGATATGTCAGACACCCAGCAGATCAATAACATATCACCAACATTCGCACTGTGAGTAACGGAAAGAAACAAACCGTAAATATCAAATACGTGTTCCTCGGGTGCCAAGCTTGTTTACTACTCTTCACCGTTAAGATAAGGCAGACATTACATCAGAAACGGATGCCCGACAAGTAATGGTGGATACTAGGGTTCATCACTTCAGTTTGCTAAGAGCATGCGTGAATTTATGATGATTTTGACCTGTTGAATCTTGGTAAAGATTTCGTTGAAATAAATGAAATCTGGCTGACTTATACAAATTCATGCGTTATTTTGAGAATAACAATGGAAAGAATTTTGCGAGTCATAGTTACTCAGAAAATATTTAACAAAAGCGACAGAAAAAGTAAGCGCCCAAAAAAATGTCAAAGTTTGGCTTCTTGTATGACACGTAACACACAAAGTTTTGTAAAACAAAATTTTATTTGAATACCACTTTCGAATACTGATTAAATGTGTGAGGTTCCTACCCCATTCTGTGGCATCTAATAGTCAGGCCCACTAGATGAGTGGCTTGCCAAGCGAGTGCAACTATTATTCGTACATCAGAAATATTTTCATGAGTATCATACGCACTGCAACTATGCTTGTAATATGAGACCTAGTGCCTATCAGTTAAGCTATAATTTATTCTCGTCCATACCTTTTAATGCAACGGAATGGATAACGCATCTGACTAATAGCTAGTGCACATTTCTGATGGACTCCCTCCACCGTGGCAAGGCCACATTTCCGTCCTGTCGTATATATTTTATCCAAAGGTTGGGCAACCCAGCAAGAAAATGGAGGTTATGTTAAAATACCTCAACAAAATGGCTACCCACAACTCAATAATCAAGACCACTAGTTGTCCCATATATCTCCTCTTTTATTACAATAAATTCTGTCAAGCTAATGTTGAAAAAGTTCTTGCATTACACTTAAACACAATAGCTAAACAAGGGATTCTCCACCCAATAGGCATGACATAACATAAGCATTATACTATTCTATGGTCTCGTAATGTTTCTGTCTATTGCTACAGTGCATTTTCTGGATTGGTAAGGAATCTTTCGCTACTTCATTTTCTCCCACACTCTCTTAACCTCATTGATTACCAACATAACGAATCTACCGACTTTCGTACATTACTAGAAAAAATCATGATTGTCCCACCGTATTTCAAACTAATTTTCTACTATCTCATGCAGATCTCACAGATTAAATAAACATAATAAATTACACTGCAGTATGAAACACATCTGAAAAACAAAATGCTTGGTTTTCTACTCGTTCTGCTTTCCCACATCAAACAATAGTCATCCCAGATCAACACGTCACTGACCCACGTAGTAATTTTCCTACCACAAATTCTGGAGGATTTATGCACATCTCCCTGTGCAATGCAGCCCACATGGAGTTGCCGGGTAGATTGCTGACTCACCTTAATTTACTCTCAGAGCATCTATATACCAAGCTGGCGTCATACAAATGTATCTCATAATGTAAGTTTTGGTATCCTATTTATCTCACACACAGATCTTCATCTGAATGCTAGTACAAGCACTTCTAATACTCACCACGTGGAAGTTCTTGTCTCTAATTCAAGTTCTGCACACGGAAATCTTAATTATTTTGAACAGAGATTTACACATGCAAGTATTTCATCTTAATACTACCACACGCTACTATTTCGTCTTATAATTACAACACGTGGTTTCTTTGTCACTACCAAAGAATCCTATGTTCCCCGTGAAATTTTACCTGCCTATCTTTCTCCGAACAATTTACATGAGCCTCCAACCAAAATGTTTCTGGAAAGAGAAATTATTAGGTCATCTACTCTTAAATATTCCACATGCATACCAGTTTCATTTAAATTTGTTTTCCTGGAGCACACATAGAGCACGTCTTCACACCTCAGGAACCAGCGACAGAGTGCTGAAACATGGCCGTTCATCCGGTGATCCCGCGCTTCCGCAGAAGTGGGGGAGGACCTCGCCACCGTATTGGTCAGCCACATTCCATGCCCTCTGGTGTTCTGGTATGCTTCCTCTCTTTGGTTCGGCCAAAGGTGACCAGAGAACCGTCTCAAAGATGATTATAGAATCACTATCTGTGGTCAGCAGACGACCAGCCATTCATTCAATTCACAAACATTACCAAACTGGATTCAGGGATCTATTTTAAGCAAGTGCACATCTGAATAATTAAACATACAAATTGCCCTTCTTTCCTACGTTGGTAACTGACTTCGGTGTGTTAAATAAAATGGTGTTATTCTACAAAAAACGCTGTTCTGACAAGAACAACAAAGTATGTTGTACATCTTTTCTATGTCGGGCAGTACTGTACCCTTTGAAATGAAATGAAACTTCGAAGATTGGGTGCGGTAGATTTGGCGTGATTCTGAAAGCAACTGCATTCTATAAATCTTTACAAACTGGGCTCATTAAAATCCCAGTAGTTTTAAATGCAAAAACAAGTGTATTTGACTGTCGAATGCGGGATAACAGCGCTACAGAATTTGAATCAAACTCGGGCACGAAGGTCGCGGCACGAAAATTTGTCATCTTTGAACTCCTGTACCTCGTAGGGTAAACGCATGTTCAACGTGAGACTTAATATGCAATAGCTCGACACCACAAGAATGCGGAATACAAAACAACGCTGAGTGCGGCTGTTATTTGGATGGGTAACCGTTCGGGGAAAACCGCGTGCCGTTGGTTTTACGGATACGCAAGAAGTGGAAGGGTTGTCTAGTTGAAAGACTTGCACTAGGCCGCCGTGCCACACGAAATTATTATTATTATCATCATCATTATTATTAAGTTCTTCACCACACCAACATTACATTGTTTGTCCGTTGCTCTAATTGCGTTCATCACATATCGTTACTATTAAAACTCTTAGTCCTAACGAATGTGAAGAACAGCAGTTTCTAGCTATAGACAAGAATACCGGTGTGTTATGCACTAATTCTATGCTCCACAACTTCTTTGTTCAGGCAGTGTGCTCTGTCCGCATAATTTCTCATACGCTTTCATGTCAATGAACTTAAAAGTCATAAGACGGGAACATATTATAACAACAATTAGAGTGGAAGTACAAGTCCAAAAAAACACTTTCGTTTGTTTCTTCAAACAGTGTTCCCGACAGCAAGCGGTTTTAACCTTCAGAATTTCGATAGTTTTGCCACTAACACATACGAATGAACTTATTGTGAAAAGCTATTTAACTAACAATGATTTACTTGTGATCTTCAGGCTAAAGACTGATTTGATAACGAATATACTTTTTTTTTGCAATGTATTTCCATTATAGGCTAATGAACTACATCCGACGTTTCCCAGTTTCTATATCCCATCCTGAACTTGAAATACAGATCTTCCAAACATTCATCTACAGCTGCCATAATTTGTTCGTCGGTCTCTGAACGTTTCCCAGATAGAAATTATTTAGCAGCCAAAGAGTGATAAGTTTGGTGCACCAAGAATTCGTACTTCAGGTTCATGCTTGTCTCTTTTATTAAAGCGCCTATGGTAGCAGCTGCAGTTTTCTGAAGAAAGATGAGAATTTTTTAATTCTACCTCTCTCCTAATGCATCTTTTCATCCATGTATTTCACAACACTGACTTAGAGGGGTTAGTGATGGTGTGAATTCCTGATAACTATGAGCGCAACGAGGACGTCACTGTGACTGACATCTTCGACATGATTCAGAACAAGGTTGACAACTGTAAAACCACCTCCGATTTTCATAAACAACACTTAAGGAAAATCTTACAAACTCATTCTCACGTTTTTGATAATGTACCTGGCACTATTCGTGGTTTTCGTTATGAATTTCAGCTTAAGCCACACAATACCTTTGTTGGACGACACTGCACTATTCCTTTTTGTTTATCGTCATGAAATTAAAGAAGAAATTAATTCCATGCTTCAACAAGGTGGTATTGAGCCGGCAGCTCCATATTGTGCGAAAGAAAGATGTTTAACTGAGGATTGTTCTCGATTCGAGACAAATTAACAACATTGTTTTTCCGGAAACCGATAGGCCGAAACCATTGGAAGAAATTCTTCAGAAATTTCATGGCGTCACAGTTTTCTCCTCCATTGATTTAAAATATTGTTTCTGGCAGATTGAATTGCACCCTAAATGTCGCAAATACACGGTCTTCCTCTGTTTTGGCAAATGATATCAGTTCAGTTAACTTCCTGTTGGATTAAACATTTCGTCTGCAACATTCATCAGAGGTTTAAATTCTATTTTACCGGAGCATTTAAAAACAGGATTACCACTTACGTTGATGATATTCCCATATCCGAAAAGATCTGGGATGAGCACAATGATACCTTGAATTCTTTATTGCAAGTGTTTTCTGACCACGGTGTTATAGTTAACCTGAGCAAATCTGAATTCTGCAAATCTGACATCAAATTTTTAAGTTACGTCATACTTGTTTCTGGCACTGAACTTGACCCGGATAAGTTGCAAGCTATCCGTGACATCACCACACCCACTTCCAAACATCAAGTCGGAAGTTTTCTCGGTTTTGTTAATTTTTCCGTCGTTTTGTGCACTACAAGGCTCTCGACACCCCACGTTTGTGGCAACTTAGCGGTAGAAAATCCAACTGGTTCTGGGACGACCAAGCTGAACAAGAATTTGTCAATTTCAAACAAGCTTTATTAAACGGTCCTATACTTTCTCACATGACTTCTGTTTGGCCACTGACAGTTCTAAAACGGCCATTGGTGTCTATATGTTTCAAGAGATCGAAGAAGGCGGCATTGTTGCTAAGAAAAGTATTGCATTCTCTAGCCGCGTCTTGTCTCCAGTTGAACGTAATTATTATATAATAGAACTTCAATGTTTAGCAGCCGTGTTGGCCTTTTCCAGGTTCCATCACTTCTTATTTGGCAGAAATAACAAAGTTTATACTGATCACAGAGCGTCGTAATTTCTTATGTCGGCAAAACTTTCTCACGAGCGTTTTGTTGTTTCGGCTGTGTATTTACAAGAAGTTCGCTTTACAGTCATCTACATTCCCGGTGTTGAAAATATTGTCGCTGATGCATTATCTCGCTCACTAGGTGGTACTCCGTCTGGTTCTTCAACGGAATTTTGTCACTCCAATTTCAGTGTGTTATACATTCAACGAGTAGCTTTCGGGAACTTTATTTCTACGGTGATGATCAACATTGCTAAAGAGCAAGACAAGGATCCGATCCGGAAAGCCATCAAACGGCAATGGCGCGACAAAACTAAACTTTCTGTCACACTCTGCTATCTCGTTCGCAATAACGTCTTGTTTAAACGATTAGCAACTGCCAGTCACACCTGGATTGTCTGCGTTCCCGAACATCTAATTAACAAATTCGTATGGTTCGTAAATCTAAGTTATTCTCATTATGGAGCTCGAAAATGCTTTTTCATTCTTCGTCAAACGTCTTATTTCTTTAATATAGAGAAACGGATTCGTCGTGTTCTTATGAAGTGCAAGTTATGCCAGAAGGCCAAGATAACAATATCTTCCTTTTATGCTCAGTTCTATCCGGTCATTCATTTGAAATTACTTCATCTAGCAGCCGTTGACTTATACGCTTCTATTGTTACCAGCAGACAAGGATTCATTCTTAGCTGTAGAGCTTACGTCGAAATTGCTTCATTCACACCTTTGCGTAACGCTGCTGGTAAAACTTTGTCCGCCGCCTTTGTTAGGAATTTTTTAACAGAAGTTGGTCACGTTGACAAGGTCATTTCAGGCAACGGTCCGCAATTTAGGTCAAGTTACTATACTCGCTCTCAGTCGAGCAGGAATATCAAACCGCGTTACATTTCCTGCTATCACGCTTCTTCAAATCCAGCTAAACGCATTATGAAAGTGATAGGTAAACTATGCCGATTGTACTGCCACAAGAAACACAGACATTGGGAAAAATACATTTACACATTTCTATCAATTCTATTGGCTCTGAGCACTATGGAACTTAACTGCTGTGGTCATCAGTCCCGTAGAACTTAGAACTACTTAAACCTAACTAACCATAGGACATCACACAACTCTATTCCCAACGCTTCTGCCTTACTTTCTCCGTATCTTGTACTGAAAAGCAAACTGCCACCTGACAGAATCAGTGAACTTGTACCAATACCCAAGTCGCGTTGCTTACAACACCATCAAATTGTGGAAATAGCTTAACGCAACATAAAACGAGCTGCAGAAAACAGGATTAAACACCAGAAGCCTTCAGGAATCAAACTAACATTTCAGGTGGTTCCAAAAGTACTCGTCAGATCACACAGATTGTCTTATAAAAGAAAACGCTTGTTCAGAAAACTCTCTCTTTGCTATAACGGGCCATAGAGAGTTCTTCGTATTTGTCATCCATATCCTATGGAAGTGGAAAGTTTGAGAACCAAACGTAATATCGGTGTACACCATATTACGAATGTCAAAGAATTTCACGAATAGGAAACACTCACACAGCTTTACAGACAACGTACCTACAATGAGAATTTTGTTTACTATCGGATTGGTATAACCGCAGCCTACTTATTTATGATTTTATAATGTTCGATTTTTCTGATTTTGTAACTTGTCAAAAAGTTCTGTGAATAGGACACACATACTCAGCTTTTCAGTCAACACACTTACATTGTGATCTGGACTACTACCGGACTGATATCACTAAAGCCTATTTGTCTTTTTTTTACCTCATAACTTTGGGTTTGTTATTTTATTTGGATGTACTTTGCTGTTACTCAGAAGAATATTCTACGATTTATGTGTGCTATCTGCAGCCTATTGCTTTCATACATTTTTGTCTAGTGTCGGAAGGAATATTTGCTGAGAGCTACAATTTCTTTACCTCAGGATCTATTGTCATTGCAGCTGTTTTGTGTACAGTATTGAATAGCGTCGGAGTGTTTTTCGTGTGCCACACAATTGATGTACACCGAACAGGGAATTTTGTTTTGGTAGATTTCAGATGTTTTGTATTAAGAAGTTTATTGCATATTTGCTTACTTGACGATGATTACTGATGATATTTCATGTGGTATATGAGTATGATTTATGAGGCTTACATATATGAAGTATTGTGTCAAGTTACTGATGAGATGATAATGATGATGATGAATAATATAGAAATAATGATTATGGCTTAGGGACCCTGTTTTCGTTTAAGTCGATTTTATTTTATATGATGACATTTCTGCTTTATAAGTGTTATGTCCGCACTATAACAGAACAAATATTCCGTGATAACCAAATTTATTTGACCTTCTGTCACTCAAAACAAAATTCGACTACACAACACTTCGCTGGCTGTAGCGCTAAGGAGAAATCAGTCACTAGTAGAGAATACAAGTCCAAACCACTGCCAAGCAGTCGATACCGACGCGTCGCAAATTTCCAGCCAGGGAGACTACAGTATGGTTCGGTCGTCGTGAATCCAGCAGCCGGGTAGTAACACAGTCATCGGCGAAGATTGAACTGGTTTACGGGCTCAGGGAGCTCGCTTAAATCCACAGGTCCGGCCAATCAGAGTGTTGGTAGATGGCGCCCTTATACGGTTGCTCACTCTGGTGGCAAGGGCAGCGCCGCCAGGGTAATCCGTATCGATAGTGGTGTGTCCGCTGCCACTAACCACGCGACGACGCGTTGACTCGCGCCAGTTATTGACATCGTGTGCGGCGCCAGCGGTAGTCGCTGTGTGCCGCGTGTGTTGTAGCACGCCACGCCGAGTTGACGGCTGCTGAGCCAACGCCACCTAGGAACAAGGCCTCACAGCGCGACTCGTGACGTCACGACTAGGGGTCCGAAATACCGAGCGGCTTGTTAGGCTCTGCGCCACGCATATGAAAACATTAAACAGTTTCCTGGTAGACTACTCAGTGTTTTATACACAAATCTGTAAACAAACGCTAATCATTCTCACTGGAGAATTAAATTGTTCAAATTTCGTAAACTATAGCTCCAAAGGTGAAAATACTTTTTCGTAATTTCCGTCACTCGCGTTTTGAAAATGCGAATTTCTAATTCCATAGCTCTGACAGCACTATTTTCACCGTGTAAGTCACCTTGGATAATTTAATTGAAAATG
The DNA here is from genome assembly GCF_023898315.1 of Schistocerca nitens. Classification (NCBI taxonomy): domain Eukaryota; kingdom Metazoa; phylum Arthropoda; class Insecta; order Orthoptera; family Acrididae; genus Schistocerca; species Schistocerca nitens. The sequence goes on from NC_064617.1 coordinate 37,328,190, forward strand.
AGGTACCGCAATTGGAAAGACTGACAATGAATCGAAGCAGGTACTCTGGGACTTGTATCTATGTCAAATTCTAGTTTCGTATGACAGATACCTCATTTGGCAGTCATCTTCAGTTTTATACTTAAGAAAACATTAGCGTACAGAAACTTGTGCAAACTTCGCTGAACCTTCTACATACTACTTAGTTTAAGAGATTTGCCAGTAAAAGACCAGGTAGTGTTAAGTTATTAGGTATTATAAATTGACATGGGAACCACACATTAGAATTATTACAAACTTGCCCACTGTAAGCCATTGTTTATCAGCTTGAAAATATTAACTGTTATAAACTTGCACATTTACACTGTTCTACTGTATACAAAGAACAGAATACCAGCTTAAGCAGGATTTACACTCTCATGGAACTGGGGTTTAACTGAAGAATGGGACACCACCCATCAACTTCATGTAATGACATATTTTAAGAACCTGTTATTACTTTTTATTGTACAAACTGATCCATTTATATTCACCCATCAACATACTGATCCCCATCTTTTAATTAAAATACTTGTCATTTGATATACTGATCATTGGCAATGGGTATTACAGCGTTGTAAAAATTTAAAATGTCATCTATAGGGCCATTTGTGAAAGCAGATGAGTGGTATCGCAATCTTCAGTAATGCCAGAACTAGAAATAGTAGGCATCTTCACAAACCTTACTGCAGATTATCTACATCATAGAACAGTAATGTAGTGAGTATGAAGCTGTTTAACAAACTGCCTATAGAATGGCTAGAAGCTTTATTTGATTTATTCAAGCACAAGAAGTACAGTTGGTCATCGGTAAATCCTCCCTACTCACTTTAATGTATGACTCTAAATATCACAGTGATAACTGCTTGGTGAGTGTACCATAATTTCCTTAATGATTTCTATTTAAGATGTACTACACAAATAGTTTTAGCTTGAATATTTTACTTTATGGAAAATCTGTTGTAACGTTGTTTTTTAATTTGCGTATAGTAATTTTTGTATACATGCTGTATACATTTTAAACATTTGTAATTTGACTGTCTATTGCTGCAATAGCTAAATGACAATCAAATTCTTTTATTGTTCACTATTTAATGTTGTCCCAGAGGAAAGAAAGCACTGCTATTCCAAACTCCAAAAACATTATCAAATAAAATTGCATAGAATTTCTCTCAAATGAAGAATGGCTAAAGTTATGTATTGTCCTCACCCCCCCACCCCGAAATATTGGTTGTATTGACAGACTGGACCTGTTCTGCAGATTAATTTTTACTTATGATGATGGTAGACTAACATGCTAATACTAGCAATGAATTGTTCTCCTTGTGAGAATAATTAATTTACTGACTGGACAAAAATATATACAAAAACTTGTCAACCACAGAGCAGGAGCAGCATTAATTTTATATTTACTGATGAACAGAAAAGACTATTCCCCTAATTCTATGAGATTGGGGTTTCACAGAGAATTTGTGGTAACAAATTAATCTGTAGCATAGTTTCGTTTCCTGGCAACTTTTCTAATAAATTTTGCAATAACTGGTCAATTAAAGACAAAATATTATCTACAGGAGCCTCAGAACTATTATACAGAAGATAAATGTTCTTAAGAACATCACTTACCACCTGTATGTTGTTTACTTTCATGGGAAATTTCATGTTTCCAATACATTTCACTTCAGTATCATTACTGATAGATACGAAGATAGATACGAAGCCCACACCTACTACAGTAGTACAAGTTTATATGCCAACTAGCTCTGCAGATGACGAAGAAATTGAAGAAATGTATGATGAAATAAAAGAAATTATTCAGATAATGAAGGGAAACGAAAATTTAATAGTCATGGGTGACTGGAATTCGAGTGTAGGAAAAGGGAGAGAAGGAAATGTAGTAGGTGAATATGGATCGGGGCTAAGAAATGAAAGAGGAAGCCGCCTGGTAGAATTTTGCACAGAGCACAACTTAATCATAGCTAACACTTGGTAGAAGAATCATGATAGAAGGTTGTATACATGGAAGAACCCTGGAGACACTAAGAGGTTCAAATGGTTCAAATGGCTCTGAGCACTATGGGACTCAACATCTTAGGTCATAAGTCCCCTAGAACTTAGAACTACTTAAACCTAACTAACCTAAGGACATCACACACACCCATGCCCGAGGCAGGATTCGAACCTGCGACCGTAGCAGTCCCGCGGTTCCGGACTGCAGCGCCAGAACCGCTAGACCACCGCGGCCGGCTCACTAAGAGGTATCAGATAGATTATGTAATGGTAAGACAGAGATTTAGGAACCAGGTTTTAAATTGTAAGACATTTCCAGGGGCAGATGTGGACTCTGACCACAATCAATTGGTTATGACCTGTAGATTAAAACTGAAGAAACTGCAAAAAGGTGGGAATTTAAGGAGATGGGACCTGGATAAACTGAAAGAACCAAAGGTTCTACAGATTTTCAGGGAGAGCATAAGGGAACAATTGACAGGAATGGGATAAAGAAATACAGTAGAAGAAGAATGGGTAGCTTTGAGGGATGAAGTAGTGAAGGCAGCAGATGATCAAGTAGGTAAAAAGACGATGGCTAGTAGAAATCCTTGGGTAACAGAAGAAATATTGAATTTGATTGATGAAAGAAGAAAATATAAAAATGCAGTAAATGAAGCAGGCAAAAAGGAATACAAACGTCTCAAAAATGAGATCGACAGGAAGTGCAAAATGGCTAAGCAGGGATGGCTAGAGGACAAATGTAAGGATGTAGAGGCTTGTCTCACTATGGGTAAGATAGATGCTGCCTACAGGAAAATTAAAGAGACCTTTGGAGATAAGAGAACCACTTGTATGAATATCAAGAGCTCAGATGGCAACCCAGTTCTAAGCAAAGAAAGGAAGGCAGAAAGGTGGAAGGAGTATATAGAGGGTCTATACAAGTGCGCTGTACTTGAGGACAATATTATGGAAATGGAAGAGGATGTAGATGAAGATGAAATGGGAGATACGATACTGCGTGAAGAGTTTGACAGAGCACTGAAAGACCTGAGTCGAAACAAGGCCCCCGGAGTAGACAACATTCCATTGGAACTACTGACGGCCTTGGGAGAGCCAGTCCTGACCAAACTCTACCATCTGGTGAGCAAGATGTATGAAACAGGCGAAATACCCTCAGACTTCAAGAAGAATATAATAATTCCAATCCCAAAGAAAGCAGGTGTTGACAGATGTGAAAATTACTGAACAATCAGTTTAATAAGCCACAGCTGCAAAATACTGACACGAATTCTATACAGACGAATGGAAAAACTAGTAGAAGCCGTCCTCGGGGAAGATCAGTTTGGATTCCGTAGAAATACTGGAACACGTGAGGCAATACTGACCTTACGACTTATCTTAGAAGAAAGATTAAGGAAAGGTAAACCTACGTTTCTAGCATTTGTAGACTTAGAGAAAGCTTTTGACAATGTTGACTGGAATATTCTCTTTCAAATTCTAAAGGTGGCAGGGGTAAAATACAGGGAGCGAAAGGCTATTTACAATTTGTACAGAAACCAGATGGCAGTTATAAGAGTCGAGTGACATGAAAGGGAAGCAGTGGTTGGGAAGGGAGTAAGACAGGGTTGTAGCCTCTCCCCGATGTTATTCAATCTGTATATTGAGCAGTAAAGGAAACAAAAGAAAAATTCGGAGTAGGTATTCAAATCCATGGAGAAGAAATAAAAACTTTGAGGTTCGCCGATGACATTGTAATTCTGTCAGAGACAGCAAAGGACTTGGAAGAGCAGCTGAACGGAATGGACAGTGTCTTGAAAGGAGGATAATAGATGAACATCAACAAAAGCAAAACGAGGATAATGGAATGTAGTCGAATTAAGTCGGGTGATGTCGAGGGTATTAGATTAGGAAATGAGACACTTAAAGTAGTAAAGGAGTTTTGCTATTTGGGGAGCAAAATAACTGATGATGGTCGAAGTAGAGAGGATATAAGATGTAGACTTGCAATGGCAAGGAAAGTGTTTCTGAAGAAGAGAAATTTGTTAACATCAAGTTTAGATTTAAGTGTCAGGAAGTCATTTCTGAAAGTATTTGTATGGAGTGTATCCATGTATGAAAGTGAAACATGGATGGTAAATAGTTTGGACAAGAAGAGAATAGAAGCTTTCGAAATGTGGTGCTACTGAAAAATGCTGAAGGTTAGATGGGTAGATCACATAACTAATGAGAAGGTACTGAATAGGATTGGGGAGAAGAGGAGTTTGTGGCACAACTTGACCAGAAGAAGGGATCGGTTGGTAGGACATGTTCTGAGGCATCAAGGGATCACCAATTTAGTATTGGAGGGCAGCATGGAGGGTAAAAATCGTAGGGGGAGACCAAGAGATGAATACACCTAGCAGATTCAGAAGGATGTAGGTTGCAGTAGTTACTGGGAGATGAAGAAGCTTGCACAGGATAAGAGTAGCATGGAGAGCTGCATCAAACCAGTCTCAGGACTGAAGACCACAACAACAACAAATCATTACTGAAGACACTGAGTAATAAACCACTGCTTATAACTACGTGGCAAAAAATTCTTGGGTAAGGATTATGCTTTAGTAACACTAGGCACACACTGTCAGATTTGTTTATCACTACCCAGTCACTGTGCTTTTCACATTCACTCAACTTTGTTTTCATTTGTTCTAAACTATCGAACGATATCGCATCAATCATTTTCGCATGTGTGTCCACACTTTCTTGAATAGCAATTTGAAGAGCACGATTTTCTAAACGCCCCCTACGGATTTCTGGGTGCTCTCGTACTGCAGTTTGATGACTCGACAAGTAAGATGGGCATCCAGGCAACTTCGATGGAATAGCATCTGAAAAATTAATAACGAAGTATGAAACCGATCTCACAGCATACAAGTGAAATAAAGATAGTTGTTATGCCGCTGTACTTTACTAAGAGCGTGTTTCGTAACTCACCTTTTCTCAAGCGTCGACGATCCAACGGTGCTGACAAGAGTGTACCAGTTTTCGGGTCATGCATGCTGGTACTGCTTAAAATATCGTCCTTGTTGAAATGCAGTTCACATATATAAAAACAAGCATTCAGTTCTCTTTAAAACATATAACGAAAATTAATGAGGTATGAGATTATAAATACGTTCTTCTGTTTACTGTATTTTGTTCAGCTGTACTACATTTCAAGTAACTACGACACACTAACCAAACAAATACACTGATACTTACAACAGAGTGCTTACTCGGTGTCCAGTCTTGTCTGTGAACAGCCGATAACCATTTTCGTCTTAAATTCTCGTCAGATGGAAAATAAAATACACTGACTTTAGGTCCATTATCGTAATTGCCCCTGCAGTTCGGCATACAACACCTTCGGGGCATCGTAACTGAGTATAGATCAAATAACCACTCACGAACAGCACAAAGTACAATATGGAAACGCTACGAATCACGTGTGTCGGTAGTCGGTTCCTAGCTTCTCAGACCCCTACCCGTGACGTCACAGGCTCATTAGACTCACGATGTGAGGCCTTGTTCCTAGGTGGCGTTGGCTGAGCGGCGGCCGATACGACAATAAGTATAAAAGATGAGTTTGGATCAGTCAAGGCAGGTTGACAGTATTAATTGTTTTGCACCTATTTCCTACTATAGTAAATTTTCTTTTGTATGATACAAAGTTGTCACTTTCGTGAGATTTTTATGCAACCCTGGATGCACTTGGTAATTTTTTTTCTTTTCTGTGAGAGCAGCTTAACCGGCTGCAGCCATGCTACGTCATACGGCAATGTACATTACTACTATATACTATAACATTTTTTTCTTACCTAGTAATAACCTACTGTATTGTCTTGACTCTTTGTTCTTGTACAAGCTATGATTTTCTTACATGTACTGAATGAATTAGGGAACATGTGCACAGCTTGACAGACAACATACTCACTCAGCTGTTACTACTACACCTAATTTACGTCTTATTATTTTCTATACTCATGCTTTGTATTTTCAAGAATGTTGTACGCACGTCATGCTATGCTTTATTTGTCTTATATTTTGGACAGATTGTAGAGTGATCTGCAGTTAGTTTATTACCTATAGGCAGTTACAATATAGACTATGGCATATATTTTCTTTGATGTTTATGATAAACCTTATTCTTGCAGTTTTTTCACCATTAGCACGTTTTATCCTCTGTACTTAACCGTTACAGACCCACCTTGCGCTTTTAATGTTCCCTTTTTTGCCTTCGTTTTACCACAGTTTTGTTGAGAAGTGACAGGGATATACTTTAGTAGCCTGGTACAGTTAACTTGGTACACAGAGAAGTAAATGGTAAGCATTGAAGTAACCGCCATGTGGCAGACGTCCGGGCAGACCATGTGTCGTCGTTTTGCATATGATATTTATGACCTTCTGTAGGTATTTCTATTATTACAATGACTGTTTATGATGATATTTTCTTAGGATTTCATGATGATATTTTGTTCCTTGTATAGAAGGTGTGAGATTAGAGTTACCTTTTAAGTAATTTACTGCTTTGCTAGGCTTGATTTCTTTTTCTCTATGATTAAACACTTAAATTATTGTTACCTGATGATTACTCTTCTTTTCCCATGTGATAATATTTATCTTGTGAAGTATGACATATATTGATCATTTTGGCCAAATTCTTCTTGTTGCTATGTTGACTGATGTATGACGAATGACTTTTAATTACTTCTTTCCACAGGTACAATAGGCCTAATGCACTAGACAAACCTTCCTATTTGTTCCCATAGTTAGTGGAGCTCCTTCTTTTTCCCTTGTGTATGTTTACTCTGCAAAGATAGTTAGCCTAGATATCTGTATAAATATTTTTATGTTAACATAGAGATGTTCTTGCAATCATATGGAAGATATCTTGTCATAAACCAACTGTGTTTGCATATTTCTCTGAATGTACAAAACAACTATTTTATAGAAGTGTGCTACTCATGTTACTGATGTGACATACTTTGCTCCTGATAACTATTTTTCATATGCGACCACTATAAATTTGTATGCAATGATTCTGGTCATACTGCAACTAAGCTTGCACATTACGCTAAATGTAACAGCGTGTTTCCATCCCATTTGTCTATACTATGACATAGTGCACTTTAAGTATATACTTTCCTTTCTGATGTTGCTATCTTAATTATTTGCCTAGTTTTAAGATATTTCGTGTGTTCAGATGTAATGTATTCTGGTATTTTATTTCTCATTTTGTTTCTCGATGTAATATGTGTACTAGTTCACCATTGTATTTCATTGCCTGGATATACCATCTGGTTTTATATGAAGCTTTTGTATTTTTTTTTTTTTTTTGCACTCTGCACAGATATTGAAATATTTTCATTGGGAGCCACTGTTATCTCTCACATTTTATTTGATTATACCCTGGCTTGTGAATAGCCTGTACTGCACTTAAGAATACTCATACTGTGGAGGTCTCGTGAATACGTGTTTGTAATGAGTGGTTCGGTAATTGCTATAGTGTGGCTGGACTATTTTTTAGCACATTCTGAGCTTGCCACCTCCTCATTACTGCCAATGCCAAATTTTTCTGATGACAGTGCCTGTTGGACTGCAAGATTGTTCAAAATGGTTCAAATGGCTCTGAGCACTATGGGACTTAACTCCTGAGGTCATCAGTCCCCTAGAACTACTTAAACGTAACTAACCTAAGGACATCACACACATCTATGCCCGAGCAGGATTCGAACCTGCGACCATAACGGTCGCGCGGTTCTAGACTGTAGCACCTAGAACCGCTCGGCCACAACGGCCGGCTGCAAGATTGTCCTGCACTCGTTGGTGATATTAAACACGTCTCATATTGGTGCCAGTGGACTGTAAGATTGTCCTTAGTGGTCTGTTGTAACCAATACTTCTGCTGACAGTGCCAGTGGATCTGAAAGACTGTCTCACTGTGCGTTTCAAATAATGTTTATACTGTCATTGTCTGTGGGACTGCAAGACTTTTCCTCAATGTGTCGTATAGTTTGCCTACGCACTTATGGTTGGCAGTAATGTACAAGTTTTACTGTTCTTAGGACACTTTTTGTGCCGCAACCTAGGGTGGTAATAAACATTTTCTTTGCACTTCGGACACTACTATGTGCAGTGCAGATACGTATTCCATCAATTCTCTGTACTAACAGTTTACATATGTAATGCAGTGTGCATTGCAGTGATGGTACCCTAGTATTTCGTAAATACTATGCTTGTAACAAAATGTTTATGTCAAGCAATGATTAGTACCTATTTTCAGTTATGCAACTGTTCATGTCCAGCAATAATTTCTACTTATTTTCTGTCATGTATAGTTTTATTATAACTTACATACTCGTATTGTATCTTTAAAATTTTTTATCCAGCTTTCTACATCTTTCTCTCAGAATATTGTTTTTATAAAGTAAAATTTCCCAGTCTCATCAAGGTCACTGACATCACCTCGTCCGTGAAATTTTGGTCCACCGGACTGCGGGGTAATGATAGGTGTCATGTATAATTTTGATATGTGAATTTTTGGTTTCTGAATCGATTGTAGTTGAGCAGCGATGTGGTAAGCTGTATCGCAGAAGTTAAGCTAACGTTTTTGAGCTGCGCGAGGGTGCAGGGGGCCGTCGTTGTTTAGCTGTGTTTGATTGAAGCAGACAATATTTAGATCTGGTAGCGAGTGGAGTCAAAGTACATCTGTGACAGACTTAAGCAGATAAATCTAAGCAGCGTTAGTGAGGAAGCTATGGAAATATTATCATTCAAATTAAAATTTGGTTCAATCAATACGATTACGAAACGAATTTGTGAATGAAGAAATCTAATGGAATGTGAGGTAAATACAATAATGATGATATTATTTTTCACTATTGCTGCGCCATCGAACGAACTTGGGCATTGTACTGAAAGTTGTTGGATTTGAGGGATAGGAAAATGTATTGTTTGGATATTGAGAAGATGATTAAATTTAAAATCTGCCTTGAGCACTTTTCCTCAATATATGAAGAAAACAGAGAGGTGTCATTTATGCACATATTTCATTTTCTTAACAACCTTTCTCTTACATTTTTGTTTAATGGTTGATCCGACCAAGGCGGCCGGAGTGGCCGTGCTGTTCTAGGCGCTTCAGCCTGGAACCGCGTGACCGGTACGGTCGTAGGTTCGAATCCTGCCTTGGGCATGGACGTGTGTGATGTCCTTAAGTTAGTTAGGTTTAATTAGTTCTAAGTTCTAGGCGACTGATGACCTCATAAGTTAATTCGCATAGTGCTCACAAGGGAACCTCCCCATCGCACCCCCCTCAGAATTAGTTATAAGTTGGCACAGTGGATAGGCCTTGAAAAACTGAACACAGATCAATCGAGAAAACAGGAAGAAGTTGTGTGGAACTATGAAAAAATAAGCAAAATATACAAACTGAGTAGTCCTTGTGTAAGATAGGCAACATACCAGTGAGTGTTAACTCATGAGCGCCGTGGTCCCGTGGTTAGCGTGTGCAGCTGCGGAACAGTAGGGCCTTGGTTCAAGTCTTCCCTCGGGAGAAAATTTTAATTTTTTATTTTTAGACAATTATCAAAGTTCAGGCGCTCACATATAATCAACTTCGCTCTCCAAAATTCCAGGACATGTTCAGATTTGCTTGGACATATGCAGGATTTGTCGGTCTACACACGGAAACGTTTGAAAATGTTAAAAACAGACAAAACTGTGCGACTGTGAAACTGTTGCATTCATTTGTTGCAGTTTATGTGACAAACTCTTATGTTTTCACACTTTTTTGGGAGTGATCATCACATCCACAAGAAAACCTAAATTGGGCAAGGTAGAAGAATCTTTTTACCCATTCACCAAGTGTACAAGTTAGGTGGGTCGACAACATATTCCTGTCATGTGACGCACATGCCGTCACCAGTGTCGTATAGAATATATCAGACGTGTTTACCTGTGGAGGAATCGGTTGACCTATGACCTTGCAATCAAATGTTTTCGGTTTCCATTGGACAGGCACGTGCTTTCGGCTACTAATCGCACGGTTTTGCCGTCCGGTCGCAAAACACAGACACTAAACTTATTACACTGAACAGAGACGTCAATGAACGAACGGACAGATCATAATTTTGCAAAAATAAAGAAAGTAAACTTCTCACTCTAGTGAAGATTTGAACCAAGAACCTCTCGCTGCGGAGTTGCTCACGCTAACCACGTGACCACGGCGCTCCTGAACTTGAACGCTCCTAGATGATGCCTATCTTGCACATGGACTACTCAGTTTGTATAGTTTGCTTAGTTTTTTCATAGTTCCACACAACTTCTTCCTGTTTTCTCGATTGATCTGTGTTCAGTTTTTCAAGGCCTATCCACTGTGCCAACTTATAACTAAAGCTGAGGGGGGTGCGATGGGGAGGTTCCCTTGTCAGAGCCATTTGAACCCATTTGATCCGACCAAGTATGTTCGATTTGCAATTAACAGAGAACTCATTGCACCTCTCGAGTGTGTGCAGATACAGTAATTAGCAGCTTTAACATAGCGGCGCGCAAGACGGAGCAGTACTGCAATGCGTTATCTAGAATTGCGCAGAATACAAGTAAGGAGAAAATATTTTGGTTGTTTTATTTATTCAATCAAGATCAACTCAAGTTATTCAGATACAGGTTTGTGATCAAATTTTAGTGAAACTAATTAATCTAGGTTTCATGTTCAAGTTATTGAGACAGTTTATATTGTTGAAAATTCTTGCAGTCAGATTGCTAACTTTTACAGTGTGAAATCCTTCTTTTTTCATCACGACGTTTAATTATTATTAAAGTGCAGCTTTGATTTCACAATTCTACAGTTGATTTACTATTACAGTCTGGCTTACAATAAGAAATAGAGTACTTCAGACATTTTTATTTATTTAGAGAACTTTCACCCTCTCATGTCGTTTGACTCTTACAACTGCAGTCTCGTTTCTGTACAGTTTTTAGATAACCTTCCACTCCATATATTATGTTCTGCTACCTTCAGATTTTCAAAGAGTGTACTCCAATCAACATTCCCAAACTTTTATCTAAATTTGCAAATGGTATAAACATAGGTTTGTGTGTCGATAATACATCTTCTGAATCATTTTTAACGTCAAAATTATCTCACGTGTTGCTTAATTTGACTGGGAGCGGAAGTGATCCTCCTCATGACGACTTCTACTCTCGAAAACCTGTCACTATTTTATCTGTCTCCCAGCAGTTTGATTTCCCACGTTTCTGCCATTTCCTTCAGTATCTACCTGCAGTTCATAACCAACAGACTGTGGTCAGTTCACATCTGCTTCTGGAAATATTTTGTGGTTTAAAGCCGGCCGAAGTGGCCGAGCGTTTCTAGGCGATACAGTCTGGAACCGCGCGACCGCTACGGTCGCAAGTTCGAATCCTGCGTCGGGCATGGATGTGTGTGATGTACTTAAATTAGTTAGGTTTAAGTAGTTCTAGGGGACTGATGACCTCAGAAGTTAAGTCCCATAGTGCTCAGAGCCATTTGAACCATTTTTTGTGGTTTAAAATCTGAAGTTGATAATTCTGTACTTCAAGTTCACAACCTATTACAAAGCTTCCAGTGTCTGCGGGTTACTTACATGTGTATAACCTTCTTTCTCGACTCACAGACCAATTGTTTGTTATCAGAGGCTTACGAGCTGGCGTCCCCTTTCGTTCTTCCAGAAAGTCGATCAAGTCAATGTTCTCTTCCTTATCCTAATATAAACAATCATTTTTCCTTTCGAGTAACCGTGTAAACAATTTCTTGTATTGTCATTATAAACTGTTTCAATTGCTTCATCATCGGTGGAGCAAATATCCATATAAACTTGTACTATTCTCGTGAGCGTTGGCCTTATGTGTGCCTTGGCTACGATAATGCGTTAGCTGTGTTGTTCACACTCGGTCACCTGCAGTCCTATTTTCTTGTTTATTGCTAGGCCTATTCCAGCATTAACGCCATTTAATTTTGCTTGTAGAATATTGCACTAATCCGACCACTAATTCTGTTTTTCCCGGCACTGCACGTCGGTAATCCCCAGGAATTAGTATTTCGTTATAAATGGGGAGATTTTGGCTGATGCTTCCTGTCTGGGGTAGTACACAACTGTATCTGTTTGATACTGTTCAGATTACATGTCCATCACATAGTGCGAACTGTGACGTATTATTTTTACGATGGAATGATTCGCTCTAGATAGAAGCGAAACAGACAACTTTCCCAAGAACCTAAAAGATTATCAGAAACGGTGCCGTTCTTGTCACCATACCGTACCATCCGTGAAACTCTTTTCCGATTAGTTTCTGAATAAAGTCCATCTCGCTTCCGTCTTGAGTTTCTAAATAGGTTTGAATAGATGAATATCAATGACAGAGACTGAGAGATTGAACAAAGATGAAAACAATTACTTGGATGAGGTGGGGGACGAACAGCTGGAGAGGCGATTGTACTAGCTTCATAAATGCTGCTAGAAAGTAGCCATTGCCATAGATTACCTCACGCCAAAGTGAATAATTTTGCTTTTCTCTTTAAAATTTATCTCCTGGTCACGAAGGAGATCGATAAAAAATTGTGGTATATGAGATGACTTGAGCCTCATTTCAATTGTGTGAAATAGCGCAGATTGGCATTCTTCGCGGAAACTTAGTTGCCGCACTCTGGGTAACGGTACTTTACGTCAGACATGGACTGCGGCAGCCATTGTGACTAAAGTAGCCAGCTGCAGCCGTTAGCTGATACTCTGGACTGATGCGAGGCGAAGCGGCAGAACTTCTGTCTCTAGCGCAGCGGCCACGCAGCGGCAGAGGTAAGTTCTTAGCGAGTAGCTTCCTATCAATTTCTTCCGTAAACTGCTCGAGTTCTCAAGTTACCTTTCTCTGCAAGAGGTGACGTCGGTGAAGGACTACAGAAGGGATCTATTAGCACAAGAAGGGTTTTCAAAGAGTAAGGTGATAACAACTCTTCTCACCTACCTCAGAAAAGATACTGAAAGAAATGAGTAAGAGGACCAGAAGAGATAAAACTCTGAGAACAAACAGAGTTTGCCAGGTAGGAAACCACAGCAGTAACATAAAGAGTAATAGATATTACGCGTCCTACTGAGGCCATTGTAGTTCCAAACGTGGTTGCTGTCAAGTTTATACCATTATTAAATTTGTGTCCTTTCATTTACCAGCATTTGTCTGTAAATAGGAATACTCAGAGAAATAGGTCTGACATTTTCCATTCGTTGACATTTTAGTTTCGATAGGATCGAATTGCTTGGAAGCAGTTTTCAAAATATTTTGTGATTTTGTGATTCCGACGTTCTATGTCCGTCCCCTTTACTTTTACTAAATATAGCTAACGACAGTGACAGACTTTACGTAATGCTACGTAAAACACTTCCATCTTTATTTTCAGGTTATAAAGCTGTGTCATAACTCCGTGATCAGGTCTAGAGGGCAGCGCCGGCCGACCGACCGCCGTGTCATACCCTGCCCTGTGGCGTCATTCGGACGCGTGTGGTCAGCACACCTCTTTCCCGGCTGTTGTCGGCGTTCCAGGACTTCCTGCCACTATTTCTCATTCAACGGCCTCGTCAATTGGAATCGTGAGGTGAGGTGGACGTCGTTCCGGTCCTCCCACTAAGGAAAGGACCTTGGTAGTCAGCCGTGCTGGCCATTCAGTGACGGAGGTGGACATTTCTAGTGTGGTCAAAATATATTGACTTCAAATTAAAATAGTTGTGACTGTCCTTATTACAATTTAGGTCAAGACTGAAATTTTGATGTCATTAATCACTACAATAGGCCACTGCCACTGCCATAAACAGCTTTTCAGCGAACACAAAATAAAAATCTTCCTAAAGCTCTGTTTTTGGTTCAAATTTTACCAAAATCAGATGGTGGTAATAGATCATCGTTTTTAAATTTCTGCTCTTTCATTTTATGTTTTAACGTAATCTAATAATGACAATAGATCATCGTCCCTAGTGTTCTGCTTTCACTTTACGTTTTAACGGAACCTGATGATGGTAGCAGTAGAAACCAGTAATTAATGAATTGGTAATCGCCACCTTGAAGGAAAATTGTAAAAAGTGTAAAATGCTCTCAAGCTTCCTGCCACGTCAAGTGATTTAAAATTCATAAGGTTTCGGCCGAGTACTCCTCGGTCGTTGTCAAGTTGTGACTGTTTTCTGGTTACAACTACCGTCCGTATATATCAGAGCTGACTTCTATGACGTCACTGGTGCCCGCTTCACCGCCATATATGGTGACGTTTTCGTAGCGCGCCCGCCGCGACTTCTTCATCCTTCCGATGCCTGGGTCCCAAACAGTGCTTAGCTTTAGGCCACTGTCTTTATTGACGGTTTTATCACAAACTTTTATCTCAATCGCTTCTTTAATTAGGTTACCCCAGGCTGTTAGTCGGTATAATATACGGTTATTTCTTCTAATGAAATGCGAAGTCCGTTCTCTAGAGCATGCTCCGCTACCGCTGATTTCTCAGGGTACCGGAGTGAAAACATATCTCATGTTCCACAACGTGTACAGTGTGTCCGACATAAAACTATTCACACCCATATTGTGTTTTATAAGGTCATGGCGTCCTGAGGCATACATCGTCTTCCACAGGATTCGTGGGTTGCCGAATTTTTGTTCGAGCTCTGAAGACACAATCGATTTTATGCCTCTTTAGGAGCCGGCTAATCTTTCCCGTTACTGAGCCACAGAACGGCAAAAACGCAAGCTTCTTCGAGTCCTCCTCGGGCTCCTGCTTCCGTGTTTTCGGAAAGATGGCTTGCGAACTCTGGCGTTTGTTGCAGCGGTTTTCCTTGAATACTCTCCGAAAGTGGCGCAGTTCCTTTCCAGGTTTCCGGCCTTTGAGACAGCTTCCGCTCGACGCACCAAGGTCCTAAAAACAGAACGTTTCTGCTGTGGATGGTGATCTTTGTTTGCTTGTAGGTGTCGATCCGCCTGGTTTGGTTTCCAATAAACACTGTGGCTGAGACAACAATTTGCTTCACGGTGGACAATGACGTCAAGGAAAAGCAAAGGATCATCGCTCTCGTAAAATTGAAGTTGTTGTGGCTGTTGTGGTCCGAGAACTCTCCCTGCTTGTCACGTCCATGAGGCCAGACAACGAACGTGTCATCGACTTAACAAGAAGAGTAGCTACGCTTTGCCGGAGCCGTATCCAGGGCGATGTCCTCAGTGTTCTCCATAAACAAGTTGCCTGTAACTGGAGTCAATGGACACCCCATCGCGACGCTGTTGGTCTGGTTAAAATGTTCTTCATCATACTTAAATAAATCTACAACAGTGTCGTCAGATAAATGGAAGACCAGATCTATGGAATCCCGGATAGGAACGCAAGTAACGACAGCACATCAAACCTGACCGTAGTATCTCTAAGACGCAGGCACTTTATTCGACTGATGAAGTCGGTCGTACTCTTGGCGTGGTGCACACAATGGCCAACGTGCTGAGTAAGGAGGCGGCCTGGTGTTTCGCGAGTCTTGTCTTCGATCGAATGATGCTCGCGATGGGACATAGATATGTGTTCTTCTTGTGAACCTAGGAAGGCCATACAATGCAGGTGGTCGAGGTGCCCGATGGAGGAGATTTTTAATGACATTTCCTTCCAGTGAAGATTTCCTCAGATGCTCCGTCGACTTCCTCATTATTCTGGTTTTGGATCACTTAATACTTTTTGATATGTGTTCGGCGCCGACCATTAGCATCAAGTGAATAGTCGTCTCGCTCCATAATGACGACTGCATTACCCTCGTAAGCTGGCAGGACTGCGAGGAGAGGACCATTACGCTCTGCTCTTGTCCTGTTGGCGGCTTGGATTTTGAAAGAATGCGGCTCGTTTCTCGACGAATTTCTTCGACAGCTTCACTGGACCTCTTTGCCAGTTGCTTGTTCCCCATCACTTATTATGTCAGCGAAGGGGATATCCAGCGGCGAAGGTGCAAAATAGAGTCCCTTCTTAAGAGCCGACGTGACACACGTGTCGATGGTTCTCGTCGTCTTGTTGATAACGGCGCGTTCTGTTGTTTCCCATTCTGCCCCATGCTGTTGTTGTGAAAGCCAACTGAATTTCCCATTCTGCCTTTCCGTGGTTGCCCACTGTTACGACATTTGTTTTCCTAACGTGGCCTCATCAAACGATCCCGAATTCTTAGTTGATAGTAATGGCTATCTTCAGACCAGTTGAATAAAACAGGATAGCTAATATACAGGCGAGTCACTAACTATTGCCATCAAGGAGGAGCTGAAAAGGAGCTGAAAAGGAGCTGAAACGTATGTGGGACAAAAGTTGCATGGGACAACGGGGGCCATAATAAGACGTGGGTCGCTTAAGAGATATGAAGGTCAACTTTGTCCTTTTTTTTAAAAACAGGATGATCTACTTTGGTACTTATTTTCTGATAGCAGCTATCGAGACGAATCCAATGGTGTGTAACGCTAAGGTCACTGAAGGTCAACGAAGGTTACAAAGGTCGCATGAACGTCCATTTACAGGAGGTGTTCCAAGTGTGAGTGGTATTCATTATCACTTCGGCACTTATCGAAGCACATGCCAATTCTCTCACACATATCTCCAAGTGTAATTGGAACGTCTTTATAAACAATGTTTTTTACGAATCCCCACAAGAAAAAATCCAGAGGCGAATGAGCCGGCCACGACACATCTCCTCTGCGTCCAATCCAACCATTTGGGAATTGTCTCTTGAGCTCATTTCTAGCCATCAGCGAAGCACACAATCCGTAACAGTTAATTTTTGATGGAGGCTGATATGATAAGGACGAAATTTATGGCGACGCAAAACACGAACAACACTAGTCTGGCTCATGCCAGATTCCCTTGCGATTTGACACAAACTAACACAAGGATCTCGAACCACAGTGGAAAGAGTACCAGTTTCCGTTTCCTCGTTAGTAACTTTCCTTTGCTGGATATGTTTCCGATGAGTTAAACATCCAGTTGTTCTGAGTTTATCAGACACATATTTAAATGTACGACGTGTGGGGTGAGTACGTTGAGGATGTCTTCCCGCATATAAGTCTCTAGCTCTCACTGAACTTCGTTGGCGTTCTCCGTAAATGAGAAGCATATTGACTTCTTCTTCGAAGTAATACGTCATTCACATTCGCTTGATTCGACGATACTAGTCTTACCGTTCCTATTAGTGTTGTATCGTGAAGCCGTCGGTCTAAGGCGCGGCTGATCCCGGCGGAGGTTCGAGTCCTCCCGTCGGGCATGGATGTGTGTGTTTGTCCTTAGCATAATCTAGGATAGGTAGTGTGTGAGCTTAGGGACTGATGACCTTAGCAGTTAAGTTCCATAAGATTTCACACACATTTGAACATTTTTTTGCAAAACCGTCGAATGGTGTTTACATGTCAATGGCACGTTAGATGAATACGCCGTATTCGGTGAATATTTACTATTTTCACGGTATACGAGAGAGAATTTTCAGAGCATGTGCTGCGATAAATGCCGAAGTGATAAGGAATTCCACTCAATCTATGATATGAAGATTGCAGCACTGCATTGATACCAATGGTCATCACTTCGAACACCCTCTGTAAATGGGCGCTCATTCCACCTTTGGGACCTTCGTTGACCTTCAAAGACCTTACTGTTGGACTTCATTGGATTCGTCTCGATAGCCGTTATCAGAAGCTACTTTCATACTTTCGGAGTTATTCTAGGTGGCAATAGTTAGTGACTCGCCCTGTATTTGTGAACAACAACGCACGTTCCTTAAAGAAATAACAATTAAAGTGTAATGTACTTTTGTCTTAAACATGGAAATAGAGACTAAAAACCGGGAATATATACGTGAATCTATGTCAATGGGTTAACTTATAAACGAAATCAAAAGCTGCCAGATATTAGCAATCTTCATAAGGAATGTGGATTTCCGGCAAAACACCGTCGCAAACTTGAGAAATACAGTGAAGCCAAATCCATAGTTGATGTGAATCTTGTAGCTAAACTAAAGAGACTGCCGTATAGATACTGCATAGATACGATATCTGTAACGAATATTGCCAGAAGTCAAGAGGGCCCATGCAATTTTCAAGCAGCTTCGAAATATCAGTTGATAAGTAGGACTGCAAGGAAAGTCTTATACTCTGCTGGTCACTGTATATATGAACACCAGTATGTCACAGATGTTAAGGAACTTCTTTTACCAAATTAAACACTGCATACACTAAATAGCATTCCACTTCCGCCGCAGTCTCCTTCATTAATAATCCTAACAGTTTCGGGCGATTTTCGTGCCCTAAATAACATTCTAAACCCTCCGCAGTTTCCTTAATTATTAATCCTACCTGGTTCGGACGATTAATGCTGCATGTTCAAGCACCTGTCAAACACAATTAAGTTTTTTAACCATCAATCTACAATTTAATCAATGTAGTGAATACAATAGCATTGAAAGTCTTTAGATAAATGATGTATGTATGCGGACTGCAGATCCGAAATAAAATTTGTAAGAGCGGACTTTCAACCTTAGTCTCCTGCGCGCTATGTAGATGCACTGTCCACTACGCCACCCTGGCACAGGACGTTTGCCAAACTACAAGGGCTACCCTAGCACGCCTCCCTCCAAAATCCTAGTTTCCATTCACCCGTCAGTTCACTTGGTATTCCCCATACCGAGGCTCTCCGACTGTATCGGAGTAGCACATCAGCACCGAATGGTGGGCGGGGGAAGTGGATCCTGCCTGTAATCCAGTAATATGTGTTTTAATCAGATGAAACTATACGGTTAGAGGGACGTTTTCAAGCCCGAAACACCTATAATATATGTTTGTAGACTGAAGTGAGGAATAAAAGTTTGTATCAAGGCCGGAATTTGAACCCAGATCACATGGTCAGGAGGGAGATGCGGTATCTTTTTTTTTTTTTTTTTTTTTTTTTACTGTAGCTCGTTGCCTTAACAACTTTTTTTAATTTTTTTTCTTCTTTTCCTTAGGTAGAGGAATAGACGCACTGGTCTGGGGGCAAAGTGGGCAGGGATCGTTGTACGAGGCCTGGCCACGCTGTCTCCATCGCCAAACAGGAACATATGGAAGCGGTAAATGGCTTCAGGAGTATATTCATTTATTTATTGAAAAAAAGAAATCGGCCTCTTCTATGAATTGTCTCAAAAAAAACGAAAAAAAAGCAAAAAAGAAAAACACGCACCAAGCTACACTTCTGTAACACGCACGTATGGCGTCGATACGCCACGGGCGCCGCCGCCCCATTCTCATGGCATATCTTCTCGTAATGTTGTGAAGGTACCATGATGTATTCTTCTCCTTGAGTGAATGTATCAAATTTGTCTCCTGCGATGAATAAGTAAGCTATGGAGTGGATTGTGGATGATGCTCCGCAAAAAGTTCGAAAAGTGTTGATTGTACTTAGGGTTGTTCACAATAGCGCAATAACGAGCGTTTGAATAATTATAAAAATTCGTGAATTCTGCGACACCACCTTCACATAAATAATGAATCGCGTGACCTCTGATCTACGTGACAGTGATGTGTTGTGTCCTCGGGTAATGGGCAGTGTTCGGGCAGAGGAGAGTGCGGGCATCGACATAAGCGGACGACATCCGTAAAAACTTAGCCAAAAACTGACGCACAAAATACCAGAGCTCTTCCGCCGGCCCACAACGTACCCACTGCTCGTCTGTGTCCTGCACGTTTCAGTTCACACATAAAGGCGAACCTGCAAGATGGGTCCTATAGAGTGTGTCTCGAGTAAATTGGTTTCTGTTCACCGTCAAGTACCAAGTAGAAAGTACGTCTGAATGTAGCATTAACGCGTTGACAGTGCGCCGTACTACGTTCCAATGCACGGTAGGAGATGTCAGTTCGACGACATTAGGCGACCGGCGGCGAAGTAGAGTGCGACAGACGTAACTGACGGTTGGTAAGCGAGACACGTGGGGAACGTCCCGTAGGTAGCTGTACTCCAGATAAAACTTCCCAAAGTAGTAAAATGGCACCGGTATCTCAGTAAGCGCCACCGAAGGATCAAGCGAATATGGCGCCAAAGCATCCGTCAGTAGGCCCGTGGGCTGGTCGGGAATCGTCGGCAAAGCTTGAGCTGCATACTGACGTACAGAGACACTGCTCGATCTTGAATTTTGACGAGGCCAAGTCCACCCCGTTCTGTAGGAAAAGACAGGGAGTCGTCTCGCACCTTAAGTACCATTCGAGCGACGACAAAGGAAACAAATGCCGCCATGATGCTCCGAGCTATGTGTTTAGGCATCGCTAGTGTTTGCGCTACATGCAGATTTAGTCGTGATTGGTACACATTAACAAATTCAGTCCGTTGATGAAGGTCCACATCACGAAGACGATGAATCACAAGTCAAGCACGGATGTGTTGCAGGAGGCTCCGATAATTAAGAGTCGTCGTGTGTGACACGTCGTCCGTGAAGTCGATACCAAGACAATGTATCTTATAGCCCAGTCTGATTGGGGCGACACTTGCAGGTGTCATCCATATACCAATATTCAAAGCCATCGATTTATGTACATTTATACGGCTCCCCGAAGCTTCACCATGAGGCTCTGCAAACATCATGTTCGTCACGGAGAGTTAACATCAGATCATCTGCATATGCAGTACACCTAAAAACGAAGCCACCAAGAGAGAATCCGTTGAGAGAGTGTTGCAGAATGCACAAAACAGTTTCTACTGCTGAAGCGTTCACTATTGTCGATAATGGGCGTCCTTGTCTAGGAGAGCGGCGAATCTGCGAGCTGCTCCACAGTCTGCACTTCCGATATTGCGCCACGGAGGAGACGGAGTACCACCTCCTCGAAAGCGCCCGCTTAATGCATATTCTGAAGAACAGAAGTTACGTACAAATGACTGACGCGATCAAATACTTGACCGAAGTCTGTCATTGCCAGCGCTCCCGATACACGACACATCATAGCGAAGGCAATCGGGTCCCTGTAGCGGCACAGGCCGGAGTGGATATTATACGTCCCACCCATCGATGCCTGGTCTACTGATAGAACACTAGATGTCGTACGCCGCATTCGCACTGCCAGCAGATGTGTGAAGATTTTCGTATAACAGTTAATGATCGGTAGTGCATAATACGTGGTCCTCCGCGAGGTTTATGGATTGGGATGACGATACCTTCCACAAATGTAGCCGGAAGTTGCACCTCTGGTGTCGTGAGATATTGACATATAGTAGTCCAATAGGATGCTAATAGTCTCTGCAACGTCCTATAAAACTCCATCATAACCCATCCGGTTCTAGTGACTTCTTGCGTGCCCCTTTGCCTATGTTATACAATACTTCGTGTTGTGTGCGACAAACCTGCAATAGCAGTAATGATCTCTGAATCAGATATCTTCTCCGCGTACAGGTGAGAATAATGGATAAAGTATGCATTGCTCATGGGTATTTGCCTGACGTGAAGGACGCCATCTTCTGTAGTCACCGTATGGATCAATGTCCTGTGTCTGCACTTTCTTTCCGTGGTCATATGGCACATGGAGGGCCGTTCGTTAGCGATTCCGAGAGCTTGACGTGTACAAATGATAGGCCCTTCGAAGTGTTGACGTGTCAGCGTCACAATGTTCGCTTTTGCTCGGTTGACAGTTATCACGCGGTCGGGTGATGGGCGCATAACGGAACACGCCCTGACGATGGCTTGGTATACCCCTGTAGTGCTGCGCCTCCAAGCCGCAGCTTCTCTGCTGGAAGACTTCAAGGTACGTCGAAGGCTCTGCTTGACACAGGCCACCCACCACTGCAAAGCAGATGTGCACGCTCCTTGTCGTCGTAGGCACAGTCTCCACGTGTCGGCCACTGCCGCTTTTAATTCTGGTGAATCCAGGCGAGCGTTGTTAAATCTCTACTGGCTGCAGCTGCGCCCCACTTGTTCAAATGGTTCAAATGGCTCTGAGCACTATGGGACTTAACATCTGTGGTCATCAGTCCCCTAGAACTTAGAACTACTTAAACCTAACTAACCTAAGGACATCACACACATCCATGCCCGAGGCAGGATTCGAACCTGCGACCGTAGCAGTCGCGCGGTTCCAGACTGAGCGCCTAGAACCGCTAGACCACCGCGGCCGGCCCCACTTGTTGGCGTCGAAGCGTGATGGTACAGATGTAAGCAGTGTGGCCAGTAAATGCTGCTGGCCACAACTCGGCTGCCGTGACCGCATCCCTGAGAGAGCGGGAGGGGAGTATCCTATCAATTCTGCTAGACGGATGTTCCGTAAAGTGCGTGAAACCCTGCTGTTAGCATAGACGATATCCCAAGTGTCTACGAAACAGAGCTCACAAATGACAGTCCCGAGCGTTTGGCATGGACAATGTTGAGAAATTTCGTCCTTGGGAGATCGAGTACAATTAAAATCGCCCCGATCGCCATATTATCTATCCTGCCTTGGCATAATTGTATTAATTCCTCAGTAAAGGAAAGCGAACCTTCACGCCTCTTTCTGGTTCATTGACGAAGTGAATCACTTGGACCGTAAGCGTCATACCCCTGGCATTCGGTCGGTAACGTATATCGGTGCCTATTTAACCTTCCTTGAGAAGTACTGCTACGCCACTGCCCGTGTCCGACGCGTGTGATATGCATGTCGTGCAGCCGGAGTAGTCCTGGAAGCCAAGGACGTGTACCGCCTGTAATGAGGCCATGTCAATGTCGGCCGCATAAAGTGTGTCGCGTAACAATGACAGCTCCTCGCGTGATCGGATGGTGTTGATGTTAATCGTCGCGAATCGATATGAGTGTCGTTCGCTCTCGAAGGCAGCGGCAGTCATAGGTGCACTGAGTGGCGACGGGTTTGGTCACTCGCACGCCATCCTGTCGTCACTGCTATCATGTTTTACGTAGGAGATGGGGAGGATTGTGTAACTCCCCCTCTTTTGCAATTGATGTGCCCGGCAAAGAGACGTCTTCCACGTCGTCCGCCCACGAGTCACTGGAGAGACACTGTCGGTGTGGTTCTTTGGCTACCAAAGAGGCCCTTGTGATCCGTCGTGTGCTGCATAGCCCCCTCCATCTCCGAACGGGTGTCGAGGAGAAGCATAGCCCATCGCCTCAGATCGTAAAGAGGGAGCGGTGTTGGTCGACGCCTCCGGAGCATGAGCAGCCACGACACTCTCTAAATCAGTACGATCGTTCGTATCTGTCCGCAAGAGACAGTCGTCAGACGGCGTCCGTAGGCTTTCCTTGCACTTTCGGAGCGGAAGCTTCATCCGGACGTGCGTCTTCGTATCAGAATGTGAATGTAGATCCGACTCCCCTGGGCCTTCAGAGAGGAAAGCTTCAGTTCGCACGACTCGCGGATCAGACTCCGTCGGCAGAGAGCGGACGGTATGTGGCTCATTAATAACGTTTCCCTCTGTCTGCGGTGGCAACCTGTTCAGATCCACACCGCCGGACGCAGTAGGTGGCGCCACCTGTGCGCCAGACGTCGCAGGTGCCGTCACACGCGCATAAGTAACTGGTAGGATCGAAGCAGGAACATGCTGAGCCGCTTCTCCTGACGGAATCTGGCTGATCTGCCCCTGCAAACAATCAGAACGAACATGACCCTCCTGTCCACACCCTGAACGTGCACGCGGTTCAAAAAAATGGTGCAAATGGATCTGAGTACTATGGGACTTAACATCTGAGGTCACCAGTCCCCTATAACTTAGAACTACTTAAACCTAACTAACCTGAGAACATCACACACATCCATGCCCGAGGTAGGATTCGAACCTGCGACCGCAGCGGAAGCGCGGTTCCAGACTGAAATGCCTAGAACCGCTCGGCCATGTACGCGGTTATCCATCGTACATGATAAGTGCACGACAACCGGCAATATTTAAGTATGACGAAGCATTCTACGTCAGTTCGATTTTGACCTATCTTACTCCGTGGGGTACGGGATACGTTGTAAAAGTCTGCCACTTGTCTCCCACGAAGCTAATGACTGTCCAGTACGGCTTAAAAGCGGAGATAACAGACTCGGCGGGCACCTCAAGTGGTAGCTCGAATACCCGGAGAGTCCTCATGCCTAGGCCTGCATGTTCCTCGGTAACAGCGTCGATATGTCCATCTGCGTGCCTAAACTGGTGTCTGCCGGCAGCGCCGGTAACCACCTTCGTGCACGCTTCCTTGTTAATCACTTGACTGTGACTACACTGGCCGTGAGTGAAAAGGGAATACAAATTATGTGCTATGAATCTAGACGTCGCTCATCACGCAACAAGTTTTCTACTTCATACGCTGGCAGTCTTGGATACTCGTCTTGGAAGATAATCTTGACAGTGTTCTTCAAATTTGAGTTCCCCATGTTACTTCGATGAGTTTGTAGTAAGAGACTCGCACTCCCGGGAAGTAAACAAAATCGCGTACACCACCAGACGGGCGGGATGGTAAACGCACGTCCTCGCCGCTCCGTCGCTGACGGCCAACCGTCTTGGCCCAGTCGCTTTGCACGACTGCACAGACTGCCACACCTCCATCCTCAATTCTTGCTGAAAATTTATACCACAATAATGTCGCACGATAGGTCACAGATGTCCCCGGCACACTGTTGCACTGTCAGAGCTTCCCTAGTCACTATCAACCGCGACCGGAAGTCATACGCCATGGCTCCCCACAAGAATAACACCTCTGTGTGCCTCCACAACATTGAAAGAATGGAAACTCTCCCCAAGATGCCTCCATGTTCGCCTGCACTTGTCATCCGAGATAGCCCAGAACTGAGATTCGTTGTTGAACCCAGTGTGACGTCATTCATCAGCTTCCCGGTATCGGCACCACTCCGAACGCAGCCGCTCGTGTTGAAGTGCTGACGGCATGCTAACCGTGGGATGCTAATCCCTGGCTGCTGACAGTCTCTGACCATTTGTTCGCAATGATACAGAATGTTGCATTGACTTCATTACTTGTTGTCGGATGGCAGGCGTATCCGTGAAACAGTTACGACGTGCTTGGTGCACAATATTGTGGTCCTCCTTCGTGGTACTCCAACGTGACCTACCGGAACGTCGACAACTCATGTTTCCATGCAGTCCACTGTCCACTGTCGCATCCGAACGCCCCACAAATCTGGATACTGCAAGATTGGACCAGTTAGTTAAACTGAGACAATCAGGCCCCTGTTCAACCGTGCCAGGAGCTGATAATGCTATCTTACACGAGTACTCGACATCTACAGGACCTACACAGTGATCCCCTATACACCATCCCTAGCCTTTTATCATCAGTAAACAGGAGCAACATTAACGCTCTCTGGTGGCCTTTCTACCTGTCACGGAAAATTTCAACTCTGGTCGTTTACTGTACACACCCATCTGTAGTGTGTAGGTGTCAAAGCTGCATTGACATCGGACCATGTCCCTACTTGATTCATTTTACTGTCAGGCAGTATATACCGTATTATGAGGGGATCTCAAACACTCACTTGCGCCATCTCACCCTCTCTCTCCCCCCCCCCCCAAAAAAAAATACGTTATGGGTCCAAAGGTGCTGCCAAAACACACAAAAGGAAAAGCTTTCTCAAAAAGATACCAATTAAAACGCCAGAAAGTGTGTAGCACAGTATGTGTGAAGCTTTACTACGAACTTTGGTCTACCGCCCACAAAAAAAGCTATGTTTCCAAAAGCATTGCCTAAACACACGAATGGATATACTTTGAGAAACGTGACAATTAAAACGTAGATGGTAATAGGGAACATAATAACCTTGTAGACATCAAAACATATTAAAATACGTAAAATGCAATGCTATGCTATCAGTACATGGCAGCACGTAATGACATGATTATCCGCACTGTGAGAAACTGAAAGAAACGCAGTTACATGTACACTCACGTTCAGAAAAACAGAACACCTTGTACGACTAGAGATAAGGCGTTCATATTCACATATTCACAGGTATGTTCAAGTACAACATCGATATGGCGGCGCAACACCACTTACCGGTGAAATGTGTCTGCGGCTCTCGATTTCGCTATAAATCGAAGGTAATGTATCTGTGTGACGAGCATGTGCAGGGCACCCAGTAGACGTATGTGCGAACCGTACCATCAAATCAGTGACTTTGAAAGATGGCGCATTATTTCCAAGAGACAATGTGATGCATCCATCCGAGAAATTGTTGCTCGTGTCTGACGAAGTGTTTCAGCTTGCTACGGGTGCGCACAGAATGGTTCACGGAAGGCCCACCCAGACCACCCCCCGAGAAGACCGACACCTCATCCGCATACCATTGCAGGACATATCTGCGTCCTTCTCGGCTCTGGTGCAGCACTGGAACAGTGTAACATATCGTATACTACCAGGGGTCACAGTCCGCCACGGTTTGTTATAGCATGGGGTACGTGCGCATCGTCCACTTCTCCGCCTACTTTTGACAAAGGTGCAGAAATATGCTAGAAAGCAATGGTGTACGTAACGACGTCACCGGGTCACTGGGGACATGAATGCCATTTGATAGTGTTTTCTGACGAATCCAGGTTCTGTTTGATTGCAAATGACGTCCGCATTTTGGTTCGGCGCAGAGAGGCGGAGCGGCATCACAGTGACTGCATTCGCCCAACACATGCAGCGCCAACTCAAGGTCTTACGATGTGCGATGTTATTTGGTACAACTACAAATCAGAAATGTGGCGTGTCCAGGGCACTGTGACCACTCTGACCTACATCAGTGACATCCTGCGACCTGTAACCATACCCATACCGCTCAACATCCTACGCGCCTCTTTTAGCAAGACAATGCACGGTGACATGTTGCTCCACGAACACATACATGCCTTGCTGCTGTCACAGGATGTCAGCCTTCTGCCTCGACCAGAAAGATCAGCAGACTTGTCGCCAATCTACAATACGTGGGGTCTGGTGAAACGACCGGTGCAGCGCTGTGAGCCAGTGCCAACGACCACAGATGAACTTTTTTTTCTTTTCTTTTTTCTTTTTTTTTCATTTTTTCCCGTATTGTTCGTTGCGTTTGGTCGGGGCGGACGTCAACAGACATCCGTTCAAGTTGATCGTTGATTCCTTTACTCAGTTTTTTTTTATTACAGAGGGCGTGCAGCCCTCTGACCGAACACGCTGAGCTACCGTGCCGGCAACTTCGGAACCAGGTGAGTGCAGCCTGGCTGGCTGTATCACAGGACGCCATTCGCGCCTCATACGCATCGATGCCACTGTGGAACGAGTTGTGAGGGCCACGGCGGACCCTGTGCCTACTAGGCAACAGGACGCAGGCTGAACCGAGGCGAGTGAAATGCTAATCATTTCTGCAGAGCATACTAATGTGCATGTCCTGTGAATATGAACGTCGTACCTCTAGTCAAGATGATCCGTTTTTTAATGAACGTGAGTGTACATTGGGCAAATGTGAGATCACTTTGAACACACGTCATGCACCAAATACCACTTTATAATGTATTTCACTATCCCTTGTAGACTTCGTAGGAAACATGTACAACATTAAGCAGTCGTCGCGAATTCTGTCACTAATGAAACGTCCAGCCGCATTACCTTACTAACTCCTACATGACGCTCTTAAAGTAACGCCCGAGTATGCAAAAATAAATTTTTCCAAAACCTTTGTCAAAACATATTAACCTGACATCCTTTTCCTACATAAGTATAATATTTAGACTGATGTAGGTGACATTCTGACACGTTGAACCCCGGTAAACCAGAACACAGAGGGTATAATTGAAGAACCTCATGTACTGTGTTTAAGGCGCCGAACTTAAACAATGCAGTCTGTTCATAGCTGATAAATGGCTTCTGTGTAATCCCATACGTCTCAACATTACATCCACAGTCTCTGTAGGTCCATCTTTTTAGGGATGGTTGCGGAACTTGGCTATTCGATAGAAGATGGCGTGGTAAAATTCTGAAACTGGGTGCCAAATAAAATAACGTTGGTAACTAGACGGCTGGAAGGGGTTTAATTTGACATCCTTTATATCCACAGATCTCAACATTATATTCATTATTTTCTTCTCTGAAACTTTAGAGTCTTGTGCTTCCGATAAATGCCCTGTAGGTTTCTTGGAGAATCAATCCTGTCCATTACGATGGCAGTCAAGTCGAAACGTGCTTCACCGGATTGATGTAATCTTTCGTTGGAACGAAATTTGGAGTTGATGTGAAATGTAGCCTTTCATGAACGGCATTAATAGCATTCTTATCCAGTATTCTTATCCAGTATTCAGAAACTTCGGAATCTAATGAGTGTGCAAATATGCAGGCAAATTTTGTTTGTGGCGTTGGGCTGTGGACAAATGACAAATAGGAAATAACGAGGGACTCGGCCCGACTTCGCACTGGTAGCATTAAGCATCTACACGCAGAACACTTCACCGGCGTAGCGTATTCTGTTTGCGGGCCACGTATAAAATTGAGAGAACCAACATTAAGTAAGTGAATATCATCACTTTCATGTAACTTAGGACGTTTGGTGTGACATTTCATGGCAATGATGGGAGTACATAGTGCTATAAGTAATATGCTGACAATGAATGTAAATACTGTATGCGATTCATAGGTGTATTGTATGTGTGTGTGTGTGAGTGGTTCAACAAGCATCGGAGGCTGGTTGAGGTAGCACAAATAAAAGTAAAAATGAGAAAAAACACGAATGATCTACATGTTTAGCTTACGTTACAGCACTGCACATGTGAAGCTTAGTACGCGCGGTGATGCATTGTTGACACTCATTGCTGCAATTCCTTGTCATGGACTCTATATGACAGACCTCACTGCGATGCCCAAGGAATCGCGTCCTGCCTACCTGATTTAGGTTTTCAGTGATTTCCCTAAATCGCTCCAGGTAAATGCCGAATTGGTTTCTTTGAAAGGGCACGGCCGATTTCCTTCTCCGTCCTTCCCTATTTCGATGAGTTTGATGACCTCGCTGTCTGGTATCGTCCCCCAAAAGCAACCCAACCCCTGCAACGCTAGGAATCGAGTTCACATCTATATCTCAAAAAATTCGTGGTAAGATCTGATGGTACCAAACTGCTTAGGTCATCGGTCTCCAAGCATACACACTACTTAAACTAACTTACGCTATGGACTAAACACACACCCGTGCCCGAGGGAGGACTCGAACCTCCGACGGGGAAAGCTGCGAGGACCGGACATGGCTTCATTACACGGTGCGGCTACCCCGCGCGGCCATCCATGTCTCATTCCTGGAAAACAGAAAGCTGAAAGTTGAGTCAATTTGCTACGCTGATGAAGGAAGGTTCTGTATGTAAAATAAAGCAAAGCTCCTGATGTACTATTCTGAAAAACATTTCACTTCAAGCATTAAAAATTTACACACATTTTTGTATTCGCATTTTTTCGCTAAAGAATTGTTTTCTGACGACGGGAGGGAAACTACTGGGAAAAAAAAATTGTTATTTCCAAATGTAATTATCACATCAGAGTAAGATGATGAGGTGGTTGTCTTATCGTTATTCGTCACATTTACTGCGATACTTCAAAGCTGACCAACTCACTGCCCGCTCTTCGAAGAACTTGCAGTGAATTAAGAGCGCGAATATGACTGCTAATCTGAGTGAGCAAAAATTGGCAGTCTGATACTGTCATCGTATTTCGAAATGAAATAGTCAGCCATTTGTAGAAGTATTTCAAACCCTTTGTATATATCTGCAAGAAATTTTTGAATCCCATTCAAGAAGGCTGTGCCCTGGCTTTATGATCTTTAAAACGTCTAAATCATTTTATTGCCAGTGGAGATTTGTCTACGGCTCTTGTAAGTAATTTAAAAATGTACAAACAAAATAAAACCTTTCGACCCACCACGAAGAGAATCTTGCTCAGATCTAAGTTCGACTCAAGAAAAGGAGAAAGCTAATACTTGAGTCATCAGCTGCCCTGCGATAAGACTTCCTTTGTAAAAACGAAGCACAGCTGCATCCCACGATGCTTTTTACTCTGTGCACAAATAATTGAAAATCTCAGCGTTTAGAGTCGTACATGGTTTAGCTGCGCAGTTGTTCAGGAACAGCACCTCTTAGTTGCATGTCATTTAGTTGATTTTTGAGTGTCCCTAACCAGTTATCCAGACGGGAAAAGTGGAGTTACAATCTAACGGGGAATCCGAACCACGTTTCGTTGCTGGTGAATCTCCATTTCATTGAGAGATGATAGTCGACTAAAAGACAGTGAAAAAAAGGTCTCCTGCCAAACTCTCTACCACCAGACCCTCATACTCTCTGTGAGGTCAGTCACACTTTCTGCTGCCTCATACTCTCTCGAGTTATTGCGGTTTTCAATTACGTGGCAGTGCGATCGTTTGCGCATCTTAAATTTAATTCATCGTAATTCGGACAGTTTGCACGAAATATTTATTAATTATGTACAGAAACAGGATCAAAATTCCTACAGCCGTTCTTGAGGGTAGCCTGCACGTACAGACTGACGTGAAGACGCGGCTTGAATGTGATTCACAAACACAGGAGGCTGCCACACTGCATTAATTAACCTCTCAAGAAATGAAGCAGTGACCATGAGATTTTATCATGCCGTGATTTCTCCATTTACACCAACGCAGCCTTCCTTACGACACTTAAACTATTCCTTCGCTATTTCCCTATAAGTACATCAAATATGATATTGGTGGGTTCCTATGATTCACGCATAACACTGAATAACCGCTTTATATTCTCATACCTTGTTGAAGACGAACATGTAAACCATGTAGGTCCTTTTGTGTTGGCCGATGAAAAAGCTTTGACATCCATGTACATTGTGTTACGTTTCTTCAGCAATACTCGCTTACTTAATATTTTCCATATCCACTGACCTGTGCCGGCCGGTGTGGCCGAGCGGTTCTAGGCGCTTCAGTTTGGAACCGCGAGACCGCTACGGTCGCAGGTTCGAATCCTGCCTCGGGCATGGATGTGTGTGATGTCATTATGTTAGTTAGGTTTAAGTAGTTCTAGGCGACTGATGACCTCAGACATAAAGTCCCATAGTGCTCAGAGTCGTTTGAACCATTTTTGAACCACTGACCTGTAATTTTGTGGTAACCAACTGTCTGGTGTACGGACGTGCCAACCACACCATACAGCTAGCAGTATGGATGGTTTCTCAGTTTTGTTTTGTGACGACGCGATACCGTCTTGGTTCCACTGATCAGCCAGGACATTACGACCACCTACCCAATAGCCACCTTTGGCTAGGTAACAGCGGCGACACGTCGTGGCACGGAAACAATGAGGCCTCGGTATATTGCTGGAAGGAGTTGGCTCCACGTCTGCGCACATAAGTCACCTAATTACCGTAAATTTCGGACGGGGGGGGGGGGGCTGCGGGGGTAGGGAGAGCTATTAGTTCTCACTCCACGTTCAATCACATCCCACATGTGTTCGATCGGATTCAGATCTGGCCAGTTGAGGGGGTCAGCACATCAATTGGAACTCGCCACTGTGTTACACGAACCACACCATTTTTTTTTTTTTTGCCCACACCGGCATGATGGTCAACTCAAAACGTCTACTTCCATCTCTGCATAAGGGTTAGTGTTCACTAAAGTGATGTGTCGCAGGATGTGGGTACTGCGATGTTTGCGTACGTCTGGTTAAGGTTAACCATTTATACACGCTCATCTGGAGATAGATTGGGTCGAAAGACGAACTAAGGTGGTGGTTCTAAGGGCAGAGGGAAACAAGTGCCAAGGCAAGCGCCAACGGAAAAAAAGCGTTAGTTACGTGGGGTAGTAAGAGCAGTAGCGGATATCTTGCTGACTGCGAGGGTAGCTTATGTTAACAGCGGGTATCTTGCAAGAAGATATCGTGTCAGTGCCATGGTCGTCGTAATAAAGGAGTCCGGTGCGGCAGCGCAGTGCGTTGCCTTGAGCCCTGTGCTGCGCCGCGTCCTCAGTGACCTGGCACAGCATCGTCGGGCTGGTGCTGAACAGCTGCAGCTCGCTGTCGGTCGGCGCCCCCTGGTGCTGCGTGGCGGAGTTCTGCCGCAGCTGCTCCTCCAGCAGCTCTGCTTGCTCGCCGTACTGCACCGCAGTATGACCGGAGAGCTGCAGGCCGTTCCCTCGCGCATGCGCGACGTAGGCTGCTGCCCTTTTGGCTTCTCGGCCCCTAGCGGGTTCTGCCCCCACGGCGGTCGGCGTCGCCGCCGGTACCGTTGGGGCGGGGTTCGTCTTCGCGGCATCCTTCCCCTGCGGCGCTGCTGTGGCGGCCGGCGGGGGAGGCACCCGAAAGCCCTTCCGCGGGGTTGCAGGAGCGTTCGTAGGGGTTCGAACCCCCTTCTGCTGCACGGAGGCCTCGGGCGAGAACTGCACGCAGCTGCCTCGAGACCCCTTCCTCTCTGCAGCTAAGGCGGCTGCAAAGACAGTCCTCTCCGCCGCCATGACGGCTTTGGGGGCTGCAGTGGCTTCCTCCACGGCGGTGCTGATGTCGACGGCGCTGCTCTTCACAGGGGCGCGGGCTGCATATCGAACGTACGCCTCCGGGCGGTCGTCCCCGCTTTTGGCGGGAGGAGCTGCCTCTGCGCTGTCCCTCGGCTGAGCCCGGCTGGTCTGCGCCCGTCATCGTCGCCGATGTCGTCGTCTCTTACGTTGCGTCGGTGCGGCCGCGGTCGCCTCGCCGCCTTCGGCGCGACTGTGGCTCGAAAAAGCCGGGCAGCGGCGCCAGCTGGCGACTTGCGGGCCGCCACACAGGGCGCAACTCGGCGAAGCTTCTCTACCGCGGTCGCAGGCGCGGCTGTCGTGCTCTCCAGAGCACTTGACGCACCTCGCCGCGTTGCTGCATTACTTCGTGACATGGCCTTCACCCTGGCACCTGAAGCACTGGCGCTGGGGGTCCGTGCTGGTCGGGAGAGCCTCCGTCGTAACCGGTAACCCCAGCATCTTCCGCAAGTCGAAGACGTCACCCTCGCCGTCGGCCGTTTGCACGGTCACGGCATAGAGCGTCTGGTTGTGCAACCTTGCGGTCGTGTTGCCGAAACCGGCACGTAGCAGCCCTTCCCGAACCGTCGCTTTGTCACAGCACCAAGGCAGCCCCCTTAGGAGTGCCTCGGTCGTCTTCTTCCTTCCATCGGAAGGCGCCTTCTCACGCGTCGGCGGCGCGTCGACAGTGTGGGCGGCCACAGCACTTTCGATCGCCCTGTGGTCGGCCAGCTTTGTTGCCCGAACGCAGATCAGCGAGTGTGTGTCGACAGACTCGTAGACCACCTCGTTTGTGGCGCAATTCGTCATTAAATAGAACAGTGCCGTCCACCCGCCTTCGCACTTGACATACGAAAGGCGAACAGGCTGCGACTGGTCTTCTCGGGTCTTCCTTGCTTAGTCGGCATACTCAGTGATTCGCACAACCGAAGGCCCTCTCGTGGCAGCAGGTTTCCTCTGCGCGTACTTCTTTTTCATGCTGTGGGGCGCAAGACACGACAGTTTGCTGGCGTTGTGAGAACAACACACATGACAGTTTGCTTTTCGCGGCTCCCACAACACAGAACTGAATCTGGAGCTTTCCTCGGCCGAGAAAGCGTAGCGCGCAGTGGCAGGAAACACGATCGTCATGAGGAGGTGTGCGATACTCCTTGGCGCGTCATGGCGCCTTGCGAGAGCTGCACTGGATCCACGGATGCCCACGAGAATGTTCCACAGCGCGTAACGCAGCCGCCGCCGACCTACCCCGTTTCTGCAGTACAGGTGTCAAAGAGGTGGTCCCCTGGAAGACGGTGGATTCGCCCTTTCTCATCGGCACGATGAAGAAGGTATCGGGATTCATCAGACCGTGCAACGCTCTGCCACTGCACCAACGTCCAGTGCCGATAGTCGTGTGCCAATTTCGGTCGTAGCTGCCGATGTCGTGGTGTTGAAATTGGCACATGCGTGGGTCGTCGGCTGTGTAGGCCCATAGTTAGGAGTGTTCAGTGCTCTGTGTGTACAGACGCCCTTGTACTCTGCCTAGCTCTAATCTCTGGTGTTACTTCCGCCACAGTTCGCCGACTGTCTTGTCTTACAAGTCTGCACAGCCCACGACGTCCTACATCCGTAATGAGAGGTGGCCGCCCACTCCCACGACGTCTGGACGTGGTTTCATTTTAGTTCCGCCACGTGTTGAAGACACCCACCGCAGCACTCCTCGAACAAGTCGTGGAGTTTCCGAAACGCTCCTGCTGAGCCTCCGGGCCGGCCATCACAATCTGCCCTCGGTCAAACTCACACAGGTCGCGCGGCTTCCCCATTCCACACGCGGACAGCACGCCCACATATACTACGTGCGCCGTGCGTGTCTCTGACTACCACTCATTCCTAGCCAGTTGACGCTGGTGTCTTCTTGAGTCGTTTATATCGACAGTAGGTTGGTGATCACAATGTTCTGGCTCATCATTGTATATCATTTATAAATGTATACGCTGTTGAGCGTGGCTACGAGTTGATAAATTCGCCCGTACAATCTACTGACTTAAATATTTGTGTTTAATCCGGCATGGGGTTTTCTTATGAATACTTCCGATTATTGCCTTTGTCGTATGATACCTTTAACAAGGAAAGAGAATCGACAACAAACCAACACCGTCAACAACAGCTCAGGAATTCATGCTGACGTCGCAAGCCGAATATACAGATATACAGAAAGTGTATGTGGATCTTGAACGGGTAAGTCAGCATGTAAAGACAAATGAAAATCTAATAGTCATGGGCGACTAGAATGCGGTTGTAAGGTAAGAAGTAGAAGAAAGGGTTATAGCAGAATGTGGGCTTGGTAATAGGAATGATGAAGAACGATTAATTTAGTTCTGCGATAAATTACAACTACTAACAGAGAATAATACGTTCAGGAATCATAAGA
Source organism: Schistocerca nitens (assembly GCF_023898315.1). NCBI lineage: Eukaryota > Metazoa > Arthropoda > Insecta > Orthoptera > Acrididae > Schistocerca > Schistocerca nitens. The sequence goes on from NC_064617.1 coordinate 37,363,069, forward strand.
GGAGGAGGTATACTTGGAAAAGACCTGGACATACAGGAAAATTTCAGTTACATTACATCATGAGCAGGCAGAGATTCCGAAATCAGGCACTTGATTGAAAGCCATATCCAATATCAGATATAAACTCGAATCACAATTTAGCAATTATGAAGAAGTTTAATGAGGCTAGTCAGGATGAATCAACGCTCAAAAAGATGGATACAGAAGAACTCAGGAATAAATAGACACGCTTGACGTTCTCTCAGTATAGATACCACTATAAGGAAAAGGTCAGTAGGCAGTTCAGTTAAAGAGGAATGGTTGTCTCCAAAAACGGCAATTGTAGAAGTTTCAGAGGAAACTGACGGTACAAAGAAGGTAACTGAGAAGAAACCGTGGGTGACTGTAGAAACACTTTGGCTGATCAGTTTATAGATGAAAGAAGGAAGTACAAAAATGTTCAGGGAAATTTAGGAATACAAAAACACAAATCTCTTAGGAATGAAATAAATAGGAATGCAGGAAAGCTAAGACGAAATGGCTGCACGAAAAATGTGAAGAAATCGAAAACGAAATGACTGTCGGAAGGACTGGCTCAGCATATAAGAAAGTCGGAACAGCCTTCGCTGAAACTAAAAGCAGGGACAGTAACATTAAGAGTGCAATCTATTCCTCCAAATGAATGCATAAAATTCTATGAAATACCCACTTTCACAAACCAAATTACAATATTTCTTAGAGGATGAAACTGATGGACTTCAGAAGTGATAAATCTACCGAACAGGATGGGTTTCGCACTTAAGATTCGTCGACTTTCGCGCAGCCTAATTTTCATCCACGTATTCCTGAAAACTTGCATAACGGTCTGGTGACAGTCGGGACTGCTGGGACCTGTGGGCCAGGAATCACGATGAGGAAACAACTGGGAAGAATGTTGCTTGGAAAAGAATGTGCGATATTTATGCTGGTAATAATTGGTATCTGGCATTTAGTAAATAGAAGCTACAAACCTGCCCAGATATCCGAGCGCGTTAATGCACCACTTCAGGGATTCGAGGAGGTGAACCTGTCACAGATCGAATCCCCCTAGTGGATTAAAGACAAGCGCTCGTTAGCCAGTCATCCTATAGGTGGCTTTTACGCGGTTTTCCACAGACATCTAGGTAAATACTGGGCTGTAACTTCTGTCCCGCGTCAGATAGTACTACAAAAATGTTTGGAAGAAAGTTATCGCACTCAAACATGAACAGTACACTACAAGCAGACAGATCTGCTGCACAGACTCTGCCCCACGGGGAGCGGTGGCGTTAGGGAGGGAATCCGGTCGCTGGCAGTCACTATCATTACTTTAACCCATATAGCAATACGCACGTAGGAAACTGGTAAAAGCAAAAATGAAGGAGAAGAACCAGGAGATACATAGTACTTCTGTGGGAAGGGAATGAGCTGGGGCCTTCACTACTGATGGGACGATGGTGCTACATTAAAGCCAATAAGATGGTTTGCTCTCTGGAATTACTTTATGCCTTGTGACGTTGAGATTGTTGAAACGGAACTGCAAAAATGTTGTTAAGCGTTGGAAAACAAAAGGCAGGTGGAAAGTGCAGATACAACATATGCAACAGATCAAAGTGGGCAAGGATTGGTGATAGAATAAGGCTTACTGATAAATTATCCTCTAGATTATATTCTTATTTATTTCCATCCGGAGTGGAATTGGGGCATGTACCCATCCTCAGCGGCACTTGCGCTACAGCGTACATTTACCTCAGGTGAATAGTGTTCCATATCAGTTTTTTTTTATGATTCAACATACAAGCTACGTGTACAGCTTTTAGGATATGCGAACGACTTTTACCAATAATTTACCTATTATTACCTCAGCATATACCAGTGATATTCAGCACTTACAGAAGAGTCATAATTCGTGCACACTATTTGACAGAAATTATTTACTCAGAGATGTCATTATATGGAGTCTCAACCTGACAACGAACATGATTGATGCACTCAAATCAACGTCCAACAGCACAGCTTTGTCATAATTGTCCACTACTAATCCAGTTGATACAAACGTTCTGGTAAATGCGATAAATTGTTAAACGAGTTGGCGGCCATCTGTATGGAAATCATTCTCCAAACCTTCGTCATACTTCTGTCGCCGACTGCACAACGTTCGTTAAGCTATCTCCATTCTTCTCTGTTCAAATGTCTTTCATCTGTGGGTATTAACAACATGGAATAAAAAACGCTAAATTAAGATTGTTTATATTATCTTGACTCGCACTGTAGATTTGGTTAATGTTTAATTGTCAAATTTGATGTACTTTACATCCAAAGGTAATGATTAACTTGACTGATCTCAGACTATACAAATTAGTTTATATATTACATTATTTTTGTTAACATAATATCATACAAAATAATGTATTGCTACAATTGACACTTACAACAACATCGGTGAAATTTTCGACGATTTGTTTGGTGTTTAACACTGTCTCTTCGTTGGAAACAATGACAGGATGTTTTGTCAAGTGTGTGAAACTTCGTATTTTATCTAAAGTACTTAGTTTTCTGCGTTTTCCATCAGTTGCTGGGACTACCAAGCATTGTTTTATGTCACTAGCTGAGTGTTTTTGTGGTTTTAGATGTACACTAAATAAAGATAGCAGAGGTTGAAAATACCGCTTCAGTTGTAAATTACTTTATCTTCACACGACCAGTTTCGGACTGTTACAAGCACATCCTCAGGTGTCGTAGCTGTGCTGTGGTCCCCGATCACCACGTGTACCAGGCGCGGTGTGCTGCCTATGAGCGGAGAACAGGGAGAACAGGGAGATAGGTTCCTGTCAATGGCGTTCACATCTTCTCTGGGTATTGTTTTCATTTCTTCCTCCCTTTCCTATGTATGTTATCTCAAGGCTATTCCACTTTAACTTACAGAATTCCCAGTGAGTGAATTTATGTCATTGTTCCATGGAATGACAACTTCGTATCCTAGTGTGTGTTCTGATGTTTATTCTCAGCTTGGACATTTCAAATCAGCATTTGATATCATTTGATGATCTCCTCACTACGAAAATCATCATACTTTTTGTGAAATAAGCACTAATAGTGTAATACGAGTAACTAATGAAGGGAATACTGTAGAAGGCATGTTCAAGATAATCTGCATAAAAAGAATCTTCGAGTGTCCAACAAAAATAACGTGATTTGTTCAAAAGGACTTGATGTCTGTCCAAATTAAAAATCCCTAAATAGCAAAGATCCTTTACTTGACAAAAGAGAAAGAAACATATTGCAACATGAAGAACCTATCTGCAAATAAACTGCAGACACTGCAAAAAATTCATAAAGAGAGTAACCCTATAAATCCACTTATAAACTGCAAAGTAGTTCTTTATTCTAACTAAAACAAAGGTAATTTATATACTTGCTCAGGACTGTACGTATGGAAATGAGTATACAGTGAATAGTTCTATTGGAGTGATACAACAAATTACAGACATCGATATCCCATCCGATTTAAAACATATTTTGTTAGATAAAATCAACATATACACCAACTGAATAGTTAATGAGACCATTTAAATTGCCGAAAAGAAGGTTCCCACACGTCGTACGTCGAACGCAGTAGTTGTGGGGGAATTTTATTACGTTACTAAAACTGCAACTCTCCTACAACCATTCCAAGTTCAGTAACCAAATATATGTACTAGAATGCGGTTTAGTAATAGGAAACCAGCTTGCTGGAATACTGGCTAATATTTTACTACACCATACTGAGAACCAGTTCCCTTATAGCCATCCTAAATGAATTAATAAAACCCGTTACCTATATAAATAGGTAGATGACACACTATTGTTACAAGACCGATCTGAAAAGTAAATAGATATGTTCCACAGAATGGAATAAATTACACAAACATATAATCAGAACGAAAAGAATAGATTGATACTCATCACATGAGGAGGCGCTGACTCGCTAAGAGGCTCAATCAAAAAGACAGCTGAAGTATTGAGCCTTATAACAATATTCCTCTTCGGAAATAGAAAACACACACACATTAACTCAAGCACAACTCTCATAAAAATGGCCACTGTTTCTGGATGCTGGAGCCCGACTTATCATGAGTCAGGCTCCAGTGCCCACCGGCAGTGTCCCGGTCTGTGTGAGCTTTTCTTGTGGGAATATCTGTTTGTTTCCTTTTTGTGAAGAAGCACTGTCTTAAAGCTCAATATTTAGGCTGTTTTTTCATTGTGCCTGTTGCAACTCAATGATTCCTTTATGTGGTGACCGGCAATACACTCGTCCCACATTGCTGTTATTCCAGTATTTGATTTCACACAATAATATATTTATAATCGAGCATGAACACCATAATGAAATAAACTTTCTAGATATAACTGATATAGCAAAGTATTACCAGAAAACGATTGCTACGATCCCACATTAGCCAAGAAAATTTGTATTAAGAAGCTACACGTAAATGGAAACAAAATTAAGGACAGCATTACGCTAACACGAAAACATAACCAAAATAGCCCATTTCACTGCCAGACCACAATGGCAAAAAATTTCACATAAAATATAAGTTCCTAAACTTGTGTATGAGAGAAATGGAGTATGAATTTCGATTTTGCCACATGATTTAGGTTTTCTTGGCTTATCTTGAACAGTGCCGACACTACTCCTTCAACTCGCAATCGCCACTTCCATCTCGAACTGATTTAGTGCGCCGTCGACAATGTTCCCGATTATGATAAAATATTGCCTCTTGACTTTCCTTCTTTTCTGTCTTATTTATTTTCATTTATTTACTTACTTTACTCAGAATATTTAAATATTTCAGGCTCTGTATGTGGTGTAACGAAGACTCACTAAAGACACTTATAACAGTAGATTTTGCAATGTGCTTGATGGGTGGTTTTTACGAAACGGTAGTAGCACTTGTAGTAATTAATAAACATATTACAGGGAAATCAGTCTTATTCGTTCTGTTAAGAGAACATATGAACTTATACGATCAATCAGAATTTACCAAGACCTCATACTAAACAATTTATGAATGATTCGAATTGTCTTAGTTGTCACTATTTGCGGTTTGTAGGGAAGCGATAACTATACTGGATCGCCAAGTTTATATTTTATTAAAAAGGCTGTATCTTTGTACCGATTTCATATGTCGAAAAATAATCATCATCCCTGTGGTTAGTCCATTATTGTCGTAATGGTTTTTGAAAACATACGTTAAGGAAAACTCATTTGTCGTGAATGTGCTATCTCATGCTGAGTTTACTCTGTTAATCATTTCTATGTTGATAATTTTAGATTTGTTCCCTGTGTAATGCAAGCGACTTTCTTATTGTAACTGGGAACATGTTTTCTTTTATCACAGGTACTGATGGTGTCCTGTAGTGCTATCCGACATTGAAATGGCGAATGGAAGGGACTTCTTAAGATCTGTATCACGATACCACGCCATCTGCAGGGGTTTCGGGCTGACGCCGTTCACAGTGGACACTGAGAGGTGTGGGCTACGGAGGACACGTGCTGGTACACAGTACGCAGCGGCTGCTCTCGTCGTGAGCCTGGCACTAACAGCGCTTATGATAAACTGGATGCAAGCTATGAACGCGATGAAAAAGGATTCCATCACCTTTGTGTGGTCTGTTGCCTATGTGATGACATCCTACGCCACCACGGTGACGGCCGTCGCCGTAGACCTGTTTCGAAATACCCACAAGTACCAGAGGTTACTCACTCTATTGTCTTACCAGGACAGCGACATCTTGGAGTGGCGCCATTTCTCCAGCGTGGCGGTGAGGATCTGCTGCAAAGTGGTGTACGCAGGCTCTCGCGCTACGTGTAGCTGCTGTGACGTTCGTATATCTGATGGAAGGGACGAAATGGACGTACACGTTATCATTGTTCTCAAGTGGTATTCTACCTACAGCTGTTTGCAGGTAAGTGGGGCTCGTTCTTCTTGTGAGGAGTGACTTACGCCAGCTCAAACAGTGTCTGAGAACTACAGCCCAAGTGAGATGCCAGCGGCGACCACTTGCAGATCGCTACCGCAAGTTGAGGAGAGTCTACTCCGCCCTGTGCAGCCTGTCCCAGGAGGTTCTTTCAGCCCACGAGATAGTCTTAGTCTTATTAATGGTGACTGCACTGTGCAGTATATCTTGGAATGCAGTTGCCGCTGTCTTAACACGTCAGCAGAAACAGCTAGTGGCGATACACATGTTGTTTCTGTCGTGGCAGTAGCCACAGGTGTTAATGGTGACAGTGGCCATGGAGGCGGCGCAGACAGCTCCTGTCCTCTGCCGGCTACTCCTGGGTTCGACTCTCCGCAGCTCAGAAACGTCAGAGCTGCACCACTTCTGTCGTCTGGTCAGCAGCCAGAATCCCACTCATCAACTTTACGGCGTCGTTTCCTTGGATTTGCAGCTGTTGATTGCCTCCTTGTCTTTCATTACAACTTGTACTGTGATTCTGTTAACTTTCTGGGAAGCGTTCTGAAAAAAAAAGGACAGCCTGCTAAATATTGTTACAGCACTATTGGTGAACAGGGAATCTTCTGCACTAAAATTCTTTAACTGTGTTGCTATGATTAAGAGCTATTAAGAGTCCGCAGCATTTTAAGAGATGAGACCATTCTTCAAAGTGTTTCCTTATTTAGCATTATACTCGTATAGCACAGCGAAGGGGTGCGAAGATGGACGTGTTCAAGTCTATTATGCAGTGTATCTAGTTACAGTGTCTAGTTTCGCTCAAAACCAACATGAAATCTTCCATCGATTGAAACTACAGGAGCCGGCCGGAGTGGCCGAGCGGTTCTAGGAGCTACAGTCTGGAACCACGCGACCGCTACCGTCGCAGGTTCGAATCCTGCCTGCGGCATGGATGTGTGTAATGTCCTTAGGTTATTTAGGTTTAAGTAGTTCTAAGTTCTAGGGGACGGATGACCTCAGCAGTTAAGTCCCATAGTGCTCAGAGCCATTTGAACCATTTTTGAAACTACAGGAAACAAATTAAAATTGCTGCACTTTCCACACTGCATTACATATTCACACAATTGGTAATTATTAATAGCACGAGTGAAATGAATTACTTAAAAGCATAAATCGCACGAATTTTTAATTCTTGAAACACACATGAAGTTATTTCACGTAAAAGAAAGAGAAAAGTTCAGGAACAGCAACTGGAATATTTTAGACGGGACCAAAGCTGTGTTTCGCAGGAGGAGGCGGAAAGTTGACAAAGAGGTTCAGATGCGACACGGAGCCACAGTAACCAACAACAGGACGCGGCAACAGAAGAAGACCAGAAACCTTAGCTGACGCGGGTGAACGTTAACGGTGTTTCATCACTGTATGCAGTTGGACGTCAAATATGATTTATTGCAGCTGAAGAAACGTACCGCATCAAAAGTTACACTAGTGTTAATCTCGGACACTAACGTGACTGCTACATGCATTGTTGCAAAAGCGAAATCGCGGCACTACATTCTTAATCACCACAATAGTCTGGAGCAACCATCATAAAACGTAATCAAGCATCAATGAAACGGAATCCATATCGAGATCTTAATCACAGTTATTACTTGCCTTGACACAATCAGATATGTCTCAAGCAACCCGAGTGAATCATTTTTCTTTTACACCATATGGACATACATATTTTCTTTCTGCTGGCCAAGTTCTTCAAACTACTCTCACACCAAGTCCATCGATAGTAATAGATCTACAAACACAGACACGGTGCAGAACAAGAGTAGTAAACAACATATAGCATGAAAGACAAAATATGCACTCCATTGGCAGGAAAGACCTTGAATTTCCTACACTCATCACAGACACGGTCAGTATAAGCCTCTGAGCACTAAGATGGTAACCTCACTACACATTATATTCACTTTAATGCTCACAGTGTACCCACTCTGGCTCAAATATCGAACAAACGAAACATCTGTCACATCATATACTCATCTTTACAGACCAGGACACAACAATTGCAAATCATAACTCACTTTTCAGTATACTAGGACAGAACCATCTCGTCATTTGGAACACAGTGCACTCATAAAGCCATAACACAAACTTCTGCAAAATATAAATATCCACAACATATCAGATCGTGCCCACACTTATCTTGCATACGAATTGCTCTCTATCAAAGACGAATGTTAACCATTCAAGGGAACTATCATCAAGTAAAATATCTAGTAAAGGCTAAACATAACTGGCATAAATCCTCCTTTATATCATGAACATCGTGTACTGAACATCAGTAGATAGATAATATCCACTCATAATCACACGTCACAATTTCAGACTCACAACAAACAAACGAAAATCCCTAAGTAGTATCATCTCATTATATCATACATTATTCTGATAAACCCAATATCACTATATCAAAATATCTATAACAATGATTCATAACAATGATATGATGAAAATGGACGTTAATCAAATGCAGACCTCACACTCCAACAAGAAACTGCACAGTGCATGCAGAAAAATACATCATTAATGAATAAAACAAGAATAAGAAAGCGTTTTGTATCTATATGAGACATGGTAATCATATCTCTAATTAAATCATCATATGTAAGAGCACTTCACACTGCCTCACTCGTCGCCGTAATCAAGAAAAGCACTATAAATTGTCTCATCAATAGTACTCCTCAAGAAAATTAAATTCCTCATCACATGTTGCAACTATAATAATAATAGTCATACTGCGCAACAGCAAATCTTTCAAATCCGATGGCACCTGGAATACCCAGAAGATAATCCATCCAAGCACTAACCAAGCCTGACATTTCTTAACTTTGTTTAATTTGCGAGATCCAGTGTGGCAAGCCCATTGGCTATATCGCCACTCACACAGAAGAAATTATCTAGACACCTGGCTAATGCCTCAGTCATGAAAAAAAAATCTATAAAACGTGAAAATACACTGAAAAGAGAACACGTGGAATGGTCTCGATAGACAAAGAAACGTAACTGGCACATAAGTAAAACACTAGATATTTTACACAAGATTCCTTGAAATCAGAAATAATGGTACCTTCACACTACCACAAAGTAAGATTTGCACTTGACACTATATAAATTCTATATGGTCCTATATGTTCTACGACTAGTGTTTAGCTTCTGATTGATACTGAGGCCATTAGAGATAGTTATCCAGTAACAGAAAGAAGTATGTGCTACATTTCAGGAAAAAAAATTATCTTTTGTTGTTTATATCCTATGTTGGGGCAGAATTCACAAAACCACTGTAGATGTGAAGTAATTTCTTCTCTCTAAAATTCAGTTTGCTATCTCATTATTTAATAACACAGGCCAACGATGGAAGAACCTTTTTTGCTGAAAATATCTTATTCTTATGCTTTTAGGGTGGGAAGTCCTAATAAGATACTTATAGAAACTGTTGTTGTTGTGGTCTTCAGTCTTGAGACTGATTTGATGCAGCTCTCCATGCTACACTATCCTGTGCAAGCTTCTTCATCTCCCAGTACGTACTGCAGCCTACATCCTCCTAGGCGCCTCAGTCAAGAACCGCGCTACTGCTACAGTCGCAGGTTCGAATCCTGCGTCGGGCATGGATGTGTGTGATGTCCTTAGGTTAGTTAGGTTTAAGTAGTTCTGAGTCTAGGGGACTGATGACCTTAGATGTTAAGTCCCATAGTGCTTAGAGCCATTTGAACCTACATCCTTCTGAATCTGCTTAGTGTATTCATCTTGGTCTCCCTCTATGATTTTTACCCTCCACGCTGCCCTCCAATACTAGATTGGTGATCCCTTGATGCGTCAGAACATGTCCTACCAACCGATCCCTTCTTCTAGTCACGTTGTGCCACAAATTCCTCTTCTCCCCAATCCTATTCAATACATCCTCTTGGTTATGTGATCTAGCCATCTAATCTTCAGCATTCTTCTTTACCACCACATTTCGAAAGCTTCTATTCTCTTCTTGTCCAAAGTATTTATCGTCCATGTTTCACTTCCATACATGGCTACACTCCATACAAATTCTTACAGAAACGACTTCCTGACACTTAAATCTATACTCGATGTTAACAAATTTCTCTTCTTCAGAAACACTTTCCTTGCCATTGCCAGTCTACATTTTATGTCCTCTCTACTTCGACCATCATCAGTTATTTTGCTCTCCAAATAGCAAAACTCCTTTACTACTTTAAGTGTCTCATTTCCTAATGTAATTCCCTCAGCATCAACTGACTTAATTCGACTACATTCCATTATCCTCGTTTTGCTCCTTTAAAGACACTGTCCATTCCGTTCAACTGCTCTTCCAAGCCCTTTGCTGTCTCTGACAGAATTACAATGTCATCGGCGAAACTCAAAGTTTTTATTTCTTCTCCGTGGATTTTAATACCTACTCCAAATTTTTCTTTTGTTTCCTTTACTGCTTGCTCAATATACAGATTGAATAACATTGGGGAGAGGCTACAGCCCTGTCTCACTCCCTTCCCAACCACTGCTTCCCTTTCATGTCCTTCGACTGCCATCCGGTTTCTGTACGAATTGTAAATAGCCTTTCGCTTCCTGTATTTTATCCCTGCCACCTTCAGAATTTGAAAGAAAGTATTCCAGTCAACATTGTCAAAAGCTTTCCCTAAGTCTACAAATGCCAGAAACGTAGGTTTGCCTTTTCTTAATCTAGCTTCTAAGATAAGTCGCAGGGTCAGTATTGCCTCACGTGTTCCCATATTTCTACGGAATCCAAACTGATCTTCCCCAAGTCCGCTTCTACCAGTTTTTCCATTCGTCTGTAAAGAATTCGCGTTAGTATTTTGCAGCCGTGATTTATTAAACTGATAGTTCGGTAATTTTTACGTCTGTCAACACCTGCTTTCTTTTTGATTGGAATTATTATATTCTTCTTGAAGCCTGTCTCATACATTTGGTCACCAGATGGTAGAGTTTTGTCAGGACTTGCTCTCCCAAGGCTGTCAGTAGTTCTAATGGAATATTGTCTATTCCCGGGGCCTTGTTTCGACTTAGGTCTTTCAGTGCTCTATCAAACTCTTCACGCAGTAGCGTATCTCCCATTTCATCTTCATATAAATCCTCTTCCCTTTCTATGACATTGCCCTCAAGTACATCGCCCTTGTATGGACCCTCTATATACTCCTTTCACCTTTCTGCCTTCCCCTCTTTGCTTAGAACTGCGTTTCCGTTTCAGCTCTTGATATTCATACAATTGGTTCCCTTTTCTTCAAAGGTCTCTTTAATTTTCTTGTAGGCAGTGTCTATCTAACCCCCAGTGAGATAAGCCTCTAAATCCTTACATTTGTCCTCTAGCCATCCCTACTTAGCCATTTTGCGCTTCCTGTCGATCTCATTTTTGAGTCGTTTGTATTCCTTTTTGCCTGCTTCATTTACTGCATTTTCATATTTTCTCCTTTCATCAATTAAATTCAATATTTCTTCTATCATCCAAGGATTTCTACTATCCCTCGTCTTTTTACCTACTTGATCCTCTGCTGCCTTCACTACTTCATCACTCAAAGCTACCCATTCTTCTTTTACTTTCTTTCCCCCATTCTTGTCAATTGTTCCCTTATGCTCTCCATGAAACTTTGTACAACCCCTGTTTTAGTCAGTTTATCCAGGTCCCATCTCCTTAAGTTCCCACCTTTTTTTAGTTTCTTCAGTTTTAATCTATAGTTCATAACCAATAGATTGTGGTGAGAGTGCGCATCTGCCCTTGGAAATGCCTTACAATTTAAAACCTGGGTTGTAAATCTCTGTCTGACCATTATATAATCTATCTGAAACCTGTCAGTTGTATACATGGAAGAAGCCTGGAGATACTGACAAAAAAACTGTTTCACCCACCATTTCTTCATACTTTACAGTTAAATTTACAAAGAAAAGCGAGTTTTAAAGAATTTAACAGCCTTTATATAGTTAAAATAATTTAAAAATGAGGTGTAATGTATGTAGATGACGTTGGTAGCACTGCCGAAAAACATTTTCTGGGAAAAAAAGGCCAATTCTATTTTTATGTAAACAGATTGTGTTTAGTTTACTCTCAACTTAACCTCTCTTTACTGTTTCCTGTACATGTGCTCAGTACAATATCTAATTGCGCTTGTAAAAGCTCTGCTGACATTTGTTATATTTGTGGTGAATTTTGATTAAAAAACACAGAAGAAACATTACAGACTTTGAGAGATTGGTTTATCTATCATTCTTTGGATATAAACTTGGTGATCAAGATAAATCTTGGGTGTTGCACAAGGTTTGTTATGTGTGTGTTGAAGATCGGAGAAAATGGTACAAAAAGGAGAAAAAGTCTTTATATTTGCTGTTTCTGTGATATGGAGGGAGCCAAGAAATCATTCCGATGATTGCTACTTTTGCAGTGTTGATATTACTGGTCATAATTTGAAAAACAAGAAGGTAATAAGCTACCCTAACCTTCTGTATGCCATCCGATCAGTAGGGCATGGTGCAGATTTGCCAGTTCCTGAACCACCAGATGATTTAAATTCTATTCCAACAGAAGTACTTTCTGACGTACAATCTGATTTAGATGAACCAGGTGATGATGAATTCCATTGTACTACAGAAAGTCTACAGCCCAAATTGATTACTTACACCAAGCTTAATTACTTGGTTAGGGATCTGGGCTTACCGAAAGAAAATGCCGTATTGCTTGGCTCTTGATTAACAGAAAACAACTTATTGGCTGTTGGAACCAGTATATACATCTATATAGAGAGAGAGCAGCAATTTTCGAAGGATTTTTTTTAACAATAATGTGAATTAGCGTACTGCTCAGACATTCCCAGTTTAATGAATGAGTTTGGTATTGAATACAAAAAGGAAGACTGAAGGCTGCATATTGATTCATCCAAAACTAGTTTAAAGTCTGTTTTATTACACATTGGTAACATGTATGCATCTATACATGTTGGGGATTCTATACATATGAAAGAATGCTATGAAAACCTAGAAATAGTGCTAAATAAAACAAGCTATTGTGCTCATGGTTGGATGATAACAGGCGATCTAAAAGTAATATGTATGTTCCTAAAAGTAATATGTATGTTCCTTGGTCTGCAAGGTGGCTTTACCAAATTTCCCGATTTACCATGCCACTTCGAATTTTTATAGTACATAATAAAAGTGTATTGCTCGAAAACTATAGGCTATATTTGGATTCAGCTCATAAAAATCTATATAGAGCAGCTATCAAAGTAAAAAGAAGTTTTTCAAAAAACGTTTTCGTTGGCCTGTGTAATAGTTTCCCTTCAACAAGGCCCATGACAGGCTCTGTGCCAAGTTCATCACGTTCTTCCACTACCATAATGACCCATAACTCCTATTGTACACTTACTTTAAATAATTCTAACATAGAGTCATCTCTCAATGCTGGTTTTACATGTGCTGTGTGGTCAGCAGGTGCATCCACCAGCTCCACCTGACCCGCTCTGAGCTCAGTCACAAACGCTGGCTTGCACTGGGCTATTCGAGCTCTGCTTACCACTGACAGGCAGTTGGGCTACAGTAGTAGCAAGTTCATCAGCCTTGTATGTTTCCTGAAATACTATATTCTCTGTTCACCATTAATACTTCCACTCCCTGCTCAAGATTTCCATGACCAGCTCGTTTACCTGACTTGCAACAGGTTGACTTGGAGCAACTTCTAGCCTATCATGTAACTCAGATTGTTCCATTAATCCATAAACACTATCCTCCCGGTCTTTACAACTAGTCTTTGGCCGTTACAATTGCCTAAGATTATCTTCTTCAAATGATATCAATCTGTTTAGTTCTACTACTTCGTTGTAGACCTATACAGTCTGTTGTTGTAACACGTTTATGTCATCCCCTGTGGAATCTAGAAACTTCCCAGACAAACTTCTGAAAAGGGATAACCTACGGACTGAAGCTGAATACCATCTACATTCCTAGAACAAAAAAATACCAGTTTACCGCAGGTGCACCTAAGGAGTATAATAATAAATCAGAAAGGCCTTAAAACAACACAGAAGCATTAGACAGTCAAGACTGTGGTCTGGTTTCAGGTTTCTGGCATTCACTTGCCCATGCAACAAGATTTTCATAGTCCAGTATATACTTCCCCTGAGTAAATAAATTCAATAAAGTTATCAAATCCATCTATCGCAAAGTATATAGTATTCATAAGAAACATGAAAATGATTACAAACTCAACTGCGCTCAAATCACACTTAACATCAGCATGAGAGGGGAGGGGAGGGGGGCGAGAGGGTTGAAGAAGGGTGGGGACTGATCGACTCCCCGCTCTACTAAGCTACAGCTTCGCACCACTGCCAAGTACAATGATGAAATTTGCAATCAAAGCTACTCTTACTATTGCATTGGAATGAAACTGACCGTGGCAACAGCCCACGGAAGCCCAGTGATGACTTTCGTTGCTGGTACTAAAAACACCAATTAGAAACAGATATACTCCAGATTCTTATGAATGGTCATTGCAACAGAACTCTCCAGGTAATTAGCGTTGAAACTGTTAGACTAATATTCTATAAATTAGGCACATTTAATCCACTCTAATATTTCATACAATTAGCAGAATGAAGGTTTTGAACGCAACACTTCAATATAGTTCTGCACGCAGCAGAAACAAACACTAAGTCTATGCGGAATTACAAAGATATAGTTCAGAAAACTTTTTAAAATTAAGTTAGTATTCAGTCGACAAGATCAGAAAATATGATACAACGTCAATAGTGTCACTCAACAAGTTTCGCCTAACGAAACATCACTATCTAACAGAAACTTCACCTACTGGTATCATTAACTTCTATAATCCTGAAAAATTCCTTAAGTCATGTACCATTCCAAAATATTACTCTTCTGCTAAACATTCAAAAGCACCTTAAATTCCAAAAATCTGTGTGAATTCCCTGAATTCCTAAGGGACCAAATTGCTGAGGTCATCTGTCCCTAGACTTACACACTACTTAAACTAACTTATGCTAGGAACAACACACACACCCATGCCCGAGGGAGGACTCGAACCTCCTGCGGGAGGGGCCGCACAGTCCGTGACATGATGCTTCTGACCGTGCGGCCACTCCACACGGTCTTAAATCCCACAAACCTCATAAAGAATCTGTATGGGAACTACTGAACAAGCAACTCACATCTGACCACCCAGTATAACTACAAGTTCCTCTTGCAGTAAAGCAAACGAACACAAGTAGAAAGCATAAAAATATCGCAGTACACACTTATTACTTCTATTATCCACAACCATGGTTTCATGAAATCAACAGAACCTATTAATACGTCAGGCTTTATAAATAATGATTTATCTACACACAAAAATATGGCACCACAAAAGAACAGTACAGTAGTTTAGTTTAGCAATAAGCAATGTAATTGCACTTCGCCACATGTTAATGTAACATTCCTCTCTGTGTCTACTCAACGGACTCCCTTAACAGCGTGAGAACACGAGTGCGTATACGTTTGTATCAGTTATTGTGTCAATATTTAACAAGCAGTATAGAAAAAAAATCACTGTCGTGAGAAGTTGTGTATGGTTAAAATGAAGATGCATGACTGTGACAGTTATTCACTCGTGTGCATGTCAAAATATATAAATTACTTTTCACTAACGGAGACCAACTTAAAAGTAAGTTTAAAGATCGAGTGAAAAAAAAAAAAAACGTACCGTCACAGCAACGACACATTTTCAAATAAGCATTGTAACGAATAAAAGGGACAAACGCCGTGAGATTTTTTCACAGAAATTGTTGTTCTTATAGGTACAGAACCCCTATATTTCCGAATATTATTCCACGTGTTTAGTGGGTTAAAACAGTTCTTTAGCGAGTAGATGGACACGTACGCTGGAGCTTGCAATCTTCGGAATATTATTTCGAATTCATCGTACGAAGAAAAAGAAGTGAATAAAAATGTTAATGGTCAGTTCGGCGAACTTTTAACACGAACTGTTGTTGTTGTTGTGGTCTTCAGTCCTGAGACTGGTTTGATGCGGCTCTCCATGCTACTCCATCCTGTGCAAGCTTCTTCATCTCCCTGTACCTGCTGCAACCTGCATCCTTCTGAATCTGCTTAGTATATTCATCTTTTGGTCTCATGAACAATTCCTGTGTGTGGAACAAGACCCGCTGAATGACGACAATCAGCAATTGCGTATCGTCATTCAGCGCTTCCTGCTCGACAAGGAGATTGTCCATCAATATGGCTGTAGGTATGAAGACGATCACGCGATGATCTGGACTGGTCACCTTCCAATAAACGTGCCTTGCGATCTAGACTGTTACGATTTATTACAACGATTATATTTTCTTCGCTGATTTCACGGGCGATGTTCCAAAAATATTTATCTCTACTACGTTCTGACTCTCGTGGATGACTTTGGTTGTCGAACTGCGCTACATTCTTAATCTGGGAGATAATCACTGTTCGCAAATAAAAATGTTAGTGACTCATCTGGAAATAAAAATATGTTACTTTCAATGGTTTACTTGTTATTTCTCTTCCGCATGGCCGTACGAGCGAGGAAGATTGGTGTTTAACGCCCTGTCGATAGTGGAGTCATCAGAGACGTGGTGCGAGGTCGTACTAGGACAGGATAGGGGAACAAAATCGGCCACGACCTTTCAAAAGGAACATCGCAGCGTGTGTCTTAAGTAATTTAGGAAAGTCACAGAAATGCCCAGACGCAGATTTCGACCGTCGTCCTCCCGACTGCGAATCCAGTGCGCTGACCGCCGTGCAGCCTCACTCACTCACACTGATGGTCCATCAAAACAGGCTGACCAGATTTCCAAAATCAAAATGTGGGTCACAACTTAAAAGCTGAAATGAATGGACATTTTGTGTATATTAGATTTTTGTCAACCTACTTTGTTTATGGAATAATTACACAGAGCATCGAACCAAATACCTTGCATTACTAATTGAGTAAATACTTTACTGTTTTCTTGTTGCGACATGCAAACATAATATTTCAATTTCATATAACTAAGTATTTAACTAGGTTAGAAAATTAACTACATAGGATACTTATTTTGTCCTCACAATTGGCCTGGAAGATCCGCCGTAGATAGTTTCTGAAAATGTTTCTTTGTTACATTTTGCAGGAGAATGTATGTTATTCAGGAATTTGATACATTTTCAAACAGAATTTTATAAAAATCAGCACATGAATAATCCTGAAAATGTATCTTACTTATGTGATGTTTAAAGCTTTCCCGGCGTACTGGTTGTTCCATAAAAACACGGGAGAACTGCCGGATATCAGTAACGTCCGGCCACGATATTTCTGCGCAGAGTTTTCTGGCCATCTTCAGGTGAGTACCACTGTAATAGTACTGGCGAGTACGCGCTGGGCTCCGCTATTTAAAGCCGTGCAGAGTGTTGCAGACCTACAAACGACGGAACAAGGAAGAGGAAGAGGCCTTCAGGTCGACTGCTTATCTACCATTTATTGGGAATATTTCTTCACAGATAGGCAGAATATTGCGAAAGTATCAAGTGAGAGTCATCTTTCGCACTCCTTCCAAAATTTCGTCACTGGTGGTATCCGTTAAAGACGCCCTGGGCCTGCATAAACTAGGTGGTTACAAAATTCCGTGTGAATGCGGCAAACAACACCAACTGTGCAGGAACGCATTGTGGTACACCAACGGCATACTCGCCTTCTCTAACCCACCAAGTCTGCAATCGCTGAACATTGTATTTCCACAGACCATTCCACGAATTACAACGACGCAAAAGTTTTGGTTCGTACATCAAACTTTTGGAGCTCGATTATCAATGAATCTGTGGAAATAAGATTGTCTGACAACGAGACTCTCATCACTCGAGATAGCGGTTATCAGCTAAACTCTGCTCGGAATCCTGTTATAGAGAAACTTCGCAGTCGACGTAGTTATCTGCATAAAGATGAAAATCGACCTGATATCGATACGCCAAGCTTTCACCGTGGAGGGCGCGAGGCGCAGCGCACGGAGTTGTTATGAACGGGTACGATGAGCAGCGCATGCGCAATGTCACCTCAGTATGGCTTTAAATAACGGAGCTCAGCGCGTACTCGGCAGTACTACTACAGTGGTACTCACCTGAAGATGGCCAGAAGACTCTGCGCCGAAATATTGTGGGAGAATGTTACTGATATCCGGCAGTTCTGCCGTGCTTTTGTGGAACTATCTTACTTATAGCTATTTTTTTTGCCCGTTTCCACACTAAACCTCTTCTTTTGTCCGGTTCATAAAGTATCTGCGATCGAGAACGCCATTTATGCAGTAGAGTTAGTACCAGGTAGAGTTAGGAGAAATTCAGTAATGAGCTGGAAACTTCTGCAGCAGTTATGTTGAGATGCAAGGAAGTCATTTTAATCAAGGAGTTCATTTTCTTCATCCCTTGGGTATGACCACGTTTGTTCTCCATTTGGTTATGCTGCTCATTTCGTAATAACACACTATTTCAAAATACACGGGACGGTTAACGAAAAACGGGACAACATACGTCCCATATGTATTTTGTGGCGCCTAAGGGACTCTCAAGCTAAATAGGGGACGATCCCGTAAAATACGGGACGTGTGGTCACCGTACATTAAAGGCAGTGCTGTACTGGAGGGCGATGAAACAGTGCGGCGCAGTAAGTGACCAGTCTGACATCAGACCTTTTACCAGCCGTCGAAGAAAGTGTGGAGGACAGGATGGACTGCACGGCTCACATCAGCCCTTTTCATGGCGGCCGGACTGTGGGTCGCTGATATATCATAGAGATCGCTGCCTAGAACATGCTGGTGGCAAAGATCGCTACCGAATTTTGTGGATTGTGGCTACCTGTAAATCAAGTAGTGTGCAAAAAGTCACTCGGTAATTCAGTGATGGACAACACAAACCGGATTGTTTCAGGCGCCGTCCGGAACCACATCACACTCTGGAGAAAGTAAGCCGCAGCCCACAACGTATAACTCTGCTTCCTGTGCTTAGTGGACCGTCATAAGCGCAGGAACATCGCTGTATGTGGTCACCTGGAGCGATAAGTATGCGTTGCTACAGGGCCACATCTCGTTTTCAACCGAGACGCCAAGAAGGAGAGATTTATTAGCTTCATTATGAACCACCTCAGACTGTGTGAGCACGAGCTTGGGGGTTGAAACAAACTTATTTTTTAGCTTCTAAACACAGCCAACCACACTCTTCAAGTTTGCAAACTGCCATTGATGTAACGTCTGTAATCAACAAGGCTTCTTGCTGTCTTCTTTATCTCATAAACGATGCCATTTGTAGTTTCTACTGCAATTATGTTTACATGCTGACCACGACCTGGGCATAGTCGCGGCGCTGTATTTCTTTGTCATACGTTATGTTACGAAAGACAGGGTCCAACAGTAAAATATTAGACTGGCATAAGAGCCTGTGAGTAAGTGTGCGTACGAGACTCGTTACATGAATACATAGATAAACTATATGATGATGGAATGACACGCAGAATTCTGGTACATCACACTAATGGTTGTTGTTTTCTGTTGCATCGTGGAGCTCGAATCAATAAGCGCCTCCGCATTCATTCTTAATACGGTGGAAGGCTAATAAATGACAGTCGCCTTTAATCATATAATCTTCCTCTACCATCACAGTTTAATTTTTATATATTTATGATGCACCATCTTTTGTCGTTCGTTCATAACACCCGAAGCCAACTGCCCCAGTATTTCTGTGGCAATTTTAGCGATCACAGTGGCCAGATAGCGTTTCTTAAGGACTCAGAAGAGGCTCTGCGAACTCTCGGTAGAAAAGTTAGTGCTTGCTGGGCCAAATGATGTACAAAGCTAATCAATGACTGTGTAGCACGAAATTCTGAATGGGAGAAATGAAACTGCATATCGCTGCCCCCCGAAAAAGTTTTCCGTGGGAAATATAGTTTGTTTTAAGTTTCAGCCAGCCGTAGTCAGTTAGTAGCGATGAGCAACGCCGGTGTGCTCAAGAAGTGAGCCACTGGGCAGCACTGTGGACACTGCGAACGGATGAGCTTTGCGGCACCTGCCACTGCTGGGGCACACTGGACCGCCAACACTGCAGCACAGCGTGGCCCAGAGTGTGGTGAGCAGCCCGGCTGTGCTTCATTCCCCAACCCCCCTCCCCCCCCACCCTTATTTCCCAAGAAATCGCACGAAAGTATTAACTCACGGCATCCTGTCAATGGAAACTTATAAAGACTGTCCTCCTCACCTCTCCCTCGTCCCTCCCCTCCGTATCTTCAACCATTCGGAGCAAAGTACTCTTTAAGCCCATCACTGTATTAAAAGTCCGTGGTGATGGAAACAGACAAGTGCGTATTTTACTCCCCCTCATTCCTCTCCTGTTTCCACCTCGTCACAGTGTAGTATGAGAAAACAGCCTATTTGCATGAATGGGAAATTAAAAATATCTCCCCGTCCTCTTCCCGAATCCCCCCTTCTCCTTATTTCTATTGAATCATAGCACAGGATTAAAAGTCCGTTATGACGGGAGCAGATCAATTGCGTGGTTTATACCGCTCCTGTCTATCAACAAATAACCATAGTATAAAAACGTTGGAAAATTACGTTATTTCTGATACATGCATCAAGTAAAACCTCTTCCACTCCTAATCTCCACCCAGTCGTAATGACGGAAGCACATCGATTGTGTGGTTCAAACCCCCCTCCCCGTTTCGTCTTTCTAACTCATCAGTGTAGTGTTTAAATGCTGTAGCATAGATGTAGTAAAAACTATGGAATTTACACTTGAAAGTGAAAAATATTCATTTCTTACTTCGAAGTCAAAGATGTGCATTATTTCCAGCATAAAAATGGTGTCAAAACACACAACCAACGTACAGAATGATTGTATGATTAATAATATACCTCCTCTGTGTTTTTCTACCAATCACAGGGAAGTAATAAAATTCCAAAATGAATGAAATAGATGAGTTTTGTGCTTTATGCCCCACACAATATCAAGTAAATGGTAAACGGTATACATTAAGCATGTAATGTCAAACAATAAATGCTACACAGCACACACTTTGCAATAAACACTAGGTGGTAAACGTCAAACAGTGAACACTGAATGCTAATAGTTAATAGTAGACCGTAAATACTAAATGATGTGTCGACAGAAGTGCCGACACAGTGTGGTTTGAGGAGACCGATATGCACGCTATAAGCTCACGCAGGATGGCGTGAGGTCTGAAACAGGATACGTAATGAATGCTATAAAGAAAAGTACGTAGCTTCTGGAAGACTTAACTTTAATCCATCATTTGTATACATCGTTCATGATGAGACATGCTTCATACGGTAACTATCAATTGCTATGGCGCCTTGCTAGGTCGTAGCCATTGACTTAGCTGAAGGCTATTCTAACTATCTGCTCTGCAAATGAGCGAGGCTTCGTCAGTGTGCATCGCTAGCTAAGTCGTCCGTACAACTGGGGCGAGTGCTAGTCCGTCTCTCGAGACCTGCCGTGTGGTGGCGCTCGGTCTGCGATCACTGACAGTGGCGACACGCGGGTCCGACATGTACTAATGGACCGCGGCCGATTTAAAGCTACCACCTAGAAAGTGTGGTGTCTGGCGGTGACACCACATTCCTCCCCCGCAAATCGGCGGACGGTCGTGTTATAAGGCTTCCGCCCGCCGTGGGGAGGACCCCATGTTGACGTATGCGACGAGGTGGGGGGCCTAACAACAGGCGAGGCTGTGCCACCCGCACCCTGCCATTCGGACCGAGGGGAGCTAGGAAACGCCTGAAAACCTAGTCCAGAGTGCACGTCAACAGGCGGTGCATCCGCCCTTAGAGATACAGGAGGGGCCGAAGGGTCGACCTCCATGTGGTCTGGGCACCCGACGGGCGAAGACGACATCTGGTCCGGAGCAGGCAAGAGTTCCATGGCGGAGGACATCTGGTCACGGGAAGCGATCGGCGGCGCGTGACCCAGGGAGGCGCCAGGCGGTTGCACCGACGCGTCCACTGTGGGTGGCGCCGGCGGGAGAACAGGCGGCGGCGGCGGCGGCGCGTCGCCATGGGGCAAAATGGAAGGCAGCGTCGGTAACACCTGGGGATGAGGCGAGCCAGTAGATGGGTCCCCAGGGCGCTGACCGGACGGCACCGTCGCTGAAAGCAGACGGGGAGCGGCAGAACCCGTGCGACGACAGAGGCGCAGCTGATTGAGATGCCGACGCACCTCACCAGAGGCCCCCAAAACCAGATACATAGCGCGGCCGAAGCAGCGAAGAATGCGCCCTGTGAGCCAACGCCGTGAACCTCGATAGTTGCAATAGAATACAACGTCGCCCGGAGCAAAAGCAGGCGTCTGCCGCTGCACAGGAACCTGATGCGGTGGATGTAGCAAAGACATCAAGGTTCGATGAGGACGACCGTGGAGCAACAACGCGTCCTCCCGAGAATGCGACTCTTTCAACTTCAACATCTGTGACTTGAAAGTCCGGACCAATCGTTCAGCGGCACCGTTTGACTGAGGCGAAAACGGCGTGGATGTCAGATGTTGAATACCATTGGCCTTGCAGAATGACTGAAAATCTGCGGACATGAATTGTGGGCCATTGTCGGAAACAATAGTCTGTGGAAGGCCTTCAATACAAAAGGTAGCAGACAACGCTTGGATGGTGGCAGATGACGTCGTGGAAGACATCCGGACAACAAAAGGAAAATTACTCAAAGAATCGACCACAACCAACCATCGAGCATTCCAGAATGGACCAGCAAAATCGATGTGCAAGCGTTGCCAAGGGGAAGTTGCTTTCGGCCATGCAAAGAATTTCCGCGGTGGTGCGGATTGTTGTTCGGCACACGCCATGCAAGAAGAGCACATATTCGTAATAGCAGCATCGATTCCGAACCAAGTACAGTGCTGACGAGCAAGTTGTTTCGTTCGCACTATACCCCAATGTCCTTGGTGAAGAAGCCGTATGACAGAGGACTGTAACGAACGTGGGACCACGACTCTGGACTGATTGTCAGAACGCAACAGCAAAACACCACATCGTACAAAAAGTCTCTCCTTGTGAGCAAAAAACCGGTGAACGAACGGATCCTCGATCCATGACTTTGACAGGGGCTATTGCGTAGCAACAAAACACAATACGGTAGCAAGGACAGGGTCAGCAGCTGTGGCTGTAGCTACACGACGAAAATCAATCGGAAACGATTCGACCACGTTATCGGTTTCCGCATCAATGAACATGCAAGCAAGTTTGGAAGAATCGAATGCTTTATCCTCAGCAACAGGCAAACAGGACAACGCATCAGCGTTTCCATGCTTAGCAGTGGACTGATACAAGATATCGTAGCGGTACTGCGAGAGGAATATAGACCAGCGAATGAATTTCTGCGCTGTACGTGGAGGTACAGGCTTGTTCGGATGAAAAAGCGATGACAACGGTTTGTGGTCTGTGATGATGGTAAAGTGACGACCATACAAGAAATCGTGAAACTTTGTAACACCAAACACGAGAGCCAAAGCTTCTTTCTCGATTTGTGAATAATTTCTTTGCGCAGACGACAGCAATTTGGACGCAAAGGCAATAGGGCGATCATGTGAGCCATCTTTGTGCGCAAGTACAGCACCGATCCCGAAATCCGATGCATCTACCATCAACAAAAGGGGTTTCTGGGGATCGAATGGCGTAAGGCAAGTATTTGAAAGAACGCCGATTTCAACTGGCGAAAGGCGCTTTCGCATTCCGTCGTCCAGACAAACGGAACACCTTTACGGCGTAAATGATGAAGCGGAGCTGAAATGGAAGAGGCATGCGGGAGAAAGTTATGATAATAGTTAATTTTTCCCAACACACTCTGTAGCTGCTTCAAATTTCTGCGGCGAAGGCAAGTCCTGTATGGCACGGAGGTGCTCTGGACTCGGATGTACGCCTTGGGCATTGATTACATGTCCTAAATATGGTAAGTCACGAGCAAAAAACACACATTTGTCCTTCCTCAAGCGAAGACCATTTTGTCGCAAGACCTGAAATAATGTTCGGAGGTTTGCTAAATATTCGTCTGCAGTCTTTCCGGAGATCACAATATCGTCCAGATAGTTCGCAGCAGTAGGGACCGACGCACAAACAGTTTGTAAATATTGCTGAAACAATGCAGGGGCGGATGCACACCCGAATGGCAGTCTTTTGAATCGGTACAAACCAAGATGCGTGATAACCACCAATACGCGCTGGGATTCTTCGTCCACTGGTATTTGCAAGTACGCATCTGCTAGGTCCAACTTTGAAAAGTATGTACCCGGGCACAGTTTGTCAAAAAGATCTTCCGGGCGGGGTAAAGGAAAAGTTGCAATCACTAGTTGGGGATTCACTGTTGCCTTGAAGTCCACACAAAGTCTCAGTTTTCCGGAAGGTTTCGGCAAAATGACTAAGGGTGATGCCCAAAGAGAAGCCTGCACACGTTCAAGTACACCTTGTGATTCTAAATCGTGTAATGTTCTCGCGACCTCATCACGCAATGCGTGGGGAACATTGCGCGCTCTGAAAAATTTCGGTTGCGCGTCCACTTTGAGTTCCAAATGTGCTTCATAGTTCTTAGCGCAACCAAGGCCTGGTGCAAAAATGTCTGCAAATTCGTCACATAGACGAGAAACACTGGCGGAAGGCACAGTCTGGTTCACTGATAGGACCTGATTGACTATTGACAAGTTAAACAACTGAAATAAATCTAAACCAAACAAGTTTACAGCAGAAGAAGAACGAAGAACGTAAAATGACACAAGTGTCGTTTGTCCCTTGTATGTTGCAAGAAGAGTGCACTGCCCTAACACAGGGATATGCTGTCCTGAATAACTAGTTAACTGAACCTGTGCGGCACGCAACGGAGGTTTGCCCAGTTGTTTGTACGTGTCGTGATTGATCAAGGAAACTGCAGCTCCGGTATCGAGCTGGAATGGGATCACTTTACCTTCAAGGTCCAAGTCTACAAAAAGTTTATTATCCTGCTGACGACAAGAGTGACTTTCTCGTGTAATTTGAACTGATACTGGTACAGAAGCACTTGCGACCTGACAGGATTTCCGGCGACGTCGACGCACACTATTAGTGGGACGAACACAGTCACTTGTAGAGAAAGTAGCACTGGACGGAGTGGAATTAACTACATGAATGTCCATGGGCGAAGGTTCACGAGCCCGAGTATTCTTGGTTCGATTCCGGCGGGCGCGAAGCAAAGGGCCTGGAATGGTTGTGATTGTCTGATCTGAGCTTTTTCTGGCAAACACTTTGAACATGTCCTTTCTTATTACAGTAAAAGCAAATAGCTTGGCGTGATGGGCAATTGTCATGCGAATGTCTAGATGCACACTGCGGGCATGATTTTAGAACTGCATTGGCATGCTTACGCAACACACGTGTTTGAGAGCTAGGCCGCAGCTGCGCGGACGGGCGCGAGGGCTGTTTATCGTTCCGTGCAGCGCGCCCGGCGGGCCGGTTAATGTGACACACGGCTGGCGAAGTTTCAAATGATTCCTGAGCAAAGTCAAGTTTGTCTTGCCTATCCAATATGTCTATCACTTGCTGAAGGGAGGGATTAACTAGTTTCAAAATCTGTTCCCGTATACGAACATCAGAAACGTTCTGTGCATTGCATCACGTACCATTGTATCAGAATAAGGGAGGCCACATTCACACTCAAAAGCACAATCCCTAGTAAGGCCTTGCAATGTTGCAACCCACTCCCTATTAGTCTTACCGGCCGTACGTTTTGTACGAAAGAACGTATACCTTTTTGCAACGACACGGACTGTTTCTTTGAAATAGGCATCTAATGCCGACAACATTTCTTCGTAGGACAGAGTCGCTATGTCGCGTCGAGGAAACAATTTCACTATCACACGGTAGGTGGACACACCTAACAGGCCAATAAAAAAGGCTGCCGCTCGTTACCTTGAATTCTGTAGGCGGCGAGATGAAATCCAAATTGGCGTGACCACTCCGTCCATGTTTCCATTGCCTCATCGTATGGACAAAACTTGGGGTGCAACAGCATGTTGTGGCTGTGGTAGCGGTGAAGCGGCGGCTGCCGCATCGGTTTGAATTGCACGCTGACCCTGGACGAGCTGTCCAAGGGCATCCAATAACGCCTGTGTCTGCTGATTCTGCAAGCGATAAAATTCGGACAGTACATCAGGAGATTGTGGCGAAGCCATGACACAAATAAATTAGAGCAATACGAACACGAAATCCTCTTTTAAGCCTCGTCGCCAATATGATGTGTCGACAGAAGTGCCGACACAGTGTGGTTTGAGAAGACCGATATGCACGCTATAAGCTCACGCAGGATGGCGTGAGGTCTGAAACAGGATACGTAATGAATGCTATAAAGAAAAGTACGTAGCTTCTGGAAGACTTAACTTTAATCCATCATTTGTATACATCGTTCATGATGAGACATGCTTCATACGATAACTATCAATTGCTATGGCGCCTTGCTAGGTCGTAGCCATTGACTTAGCTGAAGGCTATTCTAACTATCTGCTCTGCAAATGAGCGAGGCTTCGTCAGTGTGCATAGGTAGTTAAGTCGTCCGTACAACTGGGGCGAGTGCTAGTCCGTCTCTCGAGACCTGCCGTGTGGTGGCGCTCGGTCTGCGATCACTGACAGTGGCGACACGCGGGTCCGACATGTACTAATGGACCGCGGCCGATTTAAAGCTACCACCTAGCAAGTGTGGTGTCTGGCGGTGACACCACACTAAACGCTTAACTCTGACTGCTAAATGGTAGACACTAAATGGTAAATGCTGTATGGTAAACAGTAAACCCTGAACACCTAACGTCAAACACTAAACAGTAAACGCTAAAGGGTAAACACACAACGCTTAATTGTAAACACTAAACGCTAAATGCCCAACAGTAAATCCTAAATGATGGACGCTAAATGGTGAACTTTAAATGGTGAACATTAAATGCTTAGTGGTAAATATTATACGCTGTTGAAATATCCGAGTGTAAGTACAGACCTCTAAGAAATTTATCATGCGTAAAAATTGTGTTTACATTATTTCAATGGAGTCAGTGCTGTATGTGTACATTAACACACCTCTGGAATAATATTAAAAAAGGACTCCAAGATCAAATTTATGCATATTTATGTACACACGCATATCTGTATCTCTTATATAAAAAATACTGTACACTCTTCTGTTGCCTCACACACTCACACGCACGCACATAAACACACACACACACACACACAGAGTGAGAGACAGAGAGAGAGAGAGACAGAGAGAGACAGAGAGAGAGAGACAGAGACAGGAACATAACTGTATCAAAAGTACTTTATTATTTAATAACAAAATACTTAGGACGAAAGGGGAACACAAACAATATACTGAAGAGCTAAGAATTTTAATGGATAAAAATTTTCACAGAGAACTGTTACAATCAATACTGTTGAAAAATAGGAATTTCAGGCAGATTCTACATCGTTTTACACACTTTTTTTGTATCGTCTATGGTAAGCCGCAATTTCCTCAGGTCTGAGATCGTATTTGAACTAACTCGAGTAGGCAACCAGAATTTCACTGCTGAATCTACCTTAACGAAATCGAAACAGTACTGAATAGCATTTTGCGGGCAATCTGCGCACATTATGAATAACATATATTAAATATAGCTATCAGCTAGCTGCTTGTACTGGAACAGAATCATTACTGTCGTTTGTAACCATCGTACTCTTCTAGAACAGCGCCGTACTTGGAATCAGTCAGTAAACCACTCCCCTTAAGCGACTGTCTTATGTGCTCTGTGACTACTGTAAGGGCTTTCAGCTCACTAGTGACCTTTTATGTGAGACAGCCTTGTGAATAAAGCATGGAGTCACGTCAGTCTTATCAGAGATCTAATATTAACATGTCTTATAGAGCGTAGTACTTTGTGAATAGAAACTGATATTTTCTGACAAAAAATTACCTAATAAAATTTTCAAAATCGACTTCGCCTGTGTTTTTGTCTCTTCTACGATATATTATGCACAGTCTACCACTGTTGAGAAAGTATAGTTTAGTGAGACTGATGATCGAAAATTTTGATGGCAGATACACCTTGCAATCCTTCAAATGAACCAGCACCGTTGCTCCAAACTTGTGGGGAAAATGTTCTGTGCTCAATATTGGACGGCCCCGCCCTTTCTCCAATGCCGATAGGGCATACCGCACCCCTCAGACTCTTCCTGTTTTGTAATGTGTTACCCCTGTTTTCATGTATTACGATAAGTAGTCGATTTTCAAAGTGTATAAATTCTTATTAGTAGCAGGAAGGTTCAACATCAGATGAAAACTTCCTAGCGAATTTTTCCCGCAATTATCTTACGCCCTCCTCCTGAATCAGCATGAAAAATATGTGATTAAGGGGCATTAATCAGTCAGTTAATCACGATATCAAATACGTTGCCATAGCTTCCGAACTGTTTGTGTTAGGAGGTTAAAACTGCACTGTTGGCAGCGAGGCATGATTGGAATTAGTATGCGCTGTATGGTTTGGGTTAGTGACAAAGCCCACTTTCATTTGTATGGGTTCGTCAATAAGCAAAAGTTGGCGCATTTGAGGAACTGAGAATCCGCATTTCGCGATCGAGAAATCTCGTCACGCTCAACGGGTGGCTGTCTGGTGTGCAATTTCCTGTCACGGAGTAGTCAGTGCGATATTCCTTGAACGTGCGGTAACTGCCGAAAGGTACGTGAAGGTTTTGGAAGATGATTTCATCCCCATTATACACAGTGACCACGATTTCGACGAGATGTGTTTCACGCAAGAGGGAGCTCGACCCCACCGAAGTAGGAGAGCGTCTGATGTCCTGGAGGAGCACCTTGTGGACCGCGCTCTGCCTCTGGGGTACCCAGAGGCCACTGCGATGGGCCTCGGTTGGCCGCCATATCCTTTGGATTCCAGCACATGCGACTCCTTTTTGTGGTGCTATATTAAAGACAAGGTGTACAGCAACAACCCAAAAACCACTGCTGAGTTGAAAACAGCCTTTCAGGAGCTCGTCGATAACATCGATTTTCCGGCACTTCAGTGGGTCATGAAGGATCTCGCTATATGTCTATGACACATCATCGCGAATGATGGTAGGCATATCGAATGTCATAATCTGCTGCTATATCCAAATACCTGTAGTGACGTTTACATGTTGAATAAAGTGTGTACCTGCCGTAGCTTGTAGCTAATTTACGTTTCTTTCATACAGTTCGATAATTGTCTCCCTGTACCATTCCCGGAGACGGAGTCTCTCTCTCCCTCTCTCTCTCTCTCTCTCTCTCTCTCTCTGTGTGTGTGTGTGTGTGTGTGTGTGTGTGTGTGTGTGTGTGTGTGTGTTGGAAGGGAAATCTAGTTAAGCAGTCGGATTTTGATGCTCCAAAACAAAATCTTTTGTTAAAAAAGGTATTGTTGTAAAGCATATTT
This sequence comes from Schistocerca nitens, assembly GCF_023898315.1. Classification (NCBI taxonomy): domain Eukaryota; kingdom Metazoa; phylum Arthropoda; class Insecta; order Orthoptera; family Acrididae; genus Schistocerca; species Schistocerca nitens. Next base: position 37,392,520 of record NC_064617.1, read on the forward strand.
TTAATAAGCACGCTGTGAAAATTGAAGTGGCAGTGCACGTGTCTTAGATTCGATGGTAATGTGAGCCTTCTCAGCATTCACTGCAGCCTTTTGGCTGATAATTCTGCGGCGTAACCTCTTGCAATGGCTATAGCCTTTGCTTGCTCACACCTCTTACCCTGTACAATGTACACGTAATCCTTGCTCAATTACGTGATTAATAGTTTCAGTTAATTTGAAGAAGCAAATATAATCTATCACACAATATCCAGTCTACTTCCACACCTGTATTCTATAAACCACTTTTAAATGCATGGCAGAGAATACGTCCTATTGTAACATTTATTAGTGTTTCTTCACATTCCATTCACATACGGAATGTGTGAATAATTATTCTCACAATTCCTATTGGAGAGGTATGTGGATATGTAGGTATCATTTCGTTCTTGATTGATTTTAAAGTTAAATATCGATTGTTTTTAGCGAGTTATATTTTGTTCCTTATTTAATGGTTGTGCTGTTTTTATAGGTGGGGTAATAACCTCTTTTTTCTATCCAGCACAGTTTAAGTGGTATTTTTTGTCAGCTATTACTTCTTTCACTTGCTTCGCATTCCATTTATTCTATAAGCTGTGTTGAAAACCTTTCTCTAAACATCTTTTTTCGGTGTCTGTAAAATCAATTGCCTTTAAAATTTCTTTTCTACTTGCAAACGTTGAGCATCATAATGTTTTGGTACAGAAGGTAAAAGACGTTCTAACCTTTTGTCATGCGTGGCAGTAATGTGATCCGCAACTGTCTGATTTTATTCTGCATTATTCGTAGGACTTCTTTAAACAGTTTCTCTGTAAGTATGGTTTTTAAACTATTGTCTGTTCTACTTACTTCTTTAGTCAAAAGATGAATTTTGTAAAGATTTGTTTTTAGTAATCTGACGCAAATTAACTCTAATTTACTTTTCACTTTTCCTGCAGTGAGAAACGTAGTTTTAATGTGAATTCTTGTGTAATTTGTCGTTAAGTTATGTTTAGTACACAACTTGTTAAAAAGAATGTGTAGGATACACTCCTTTATTTTCTTTTTCATATCCTGTAATATATAGGTTTCCTACAGTGCGTGATGGGGGCATCACTTGATTGAATTTTCCTACTTTGAGAATCCTGAAGGAGTGATCTCTTATACTTGCTAAAAGCATTCAACATCCTAGATGTCATAAAACATTTCTTTATTTACGACGACCAGTTTCGACAGACTTTGCTGTCATCTTCAGGTCTGTATGAAAGTGCATATACATGGAATATGTCTCATAACATGAATGACGCGTAATATTTGACATAAAAGATTCAGTTTGGCATTACAAAAACGGAAGTGGAATTGTACATTTACATAGCCCTACCTAAAACTCTTTTTGTTGTGCAACGTTTTCATTTTACGTTGGACCTTACGCCAAGTTGTTATGTGGATAAACATCAACATCCCAACAACTTAGGATCCAAAGTTAGGCACAAAATAAAAGACCATGAGAATAAGTACAATTGCATAGGTGGTTATAAATTAAAAATTAAAATGTGGTAAATGCAAAAGATTTTGTGTCGATGATATTTTACACAAGTTTGGGGAGAATAGTGGAAACCATAATACCACCAGCTTCGGTGACTGCGTAAGAGAGTCCAAACCCAGCATAGATAATACAGAGCATGACATGAAAGTCTTACGCCATCTCCCCAAAGCGGGAAAATTAGACATTCTTGAAAAATTACAAATATATAGCCGCGGAAAAAGACAAGCAAGTGATGTTCTTAATGACCAGTTCGAATTTGTAGATAACAATTTCTTCAACCTGTATAATCATGTACTCTAATACTTTCTATCACCACCAGCAGTTTTATGCCTTTTCTTATATGAGACACTAGTAACCGAGTATGATATAAATGACTAGCCTGAAAGCGACTTTACATTACATAATAATAATCGTCTGCACTTTTGTTAGTGATTGCACTACCATCTTCCATGTGTTGAAAAGACCCTTATCTTTTACTTTGTTCATGTCATATGGCACACAGAAACAGAGTATAACATAAGCACAGACTTTTAAAACATTGCTGTAACACAGCCATGCTGTATGTTGCACACTACTTAAACTATATATAACATATCCAAATAATATTAAATACTTCTGGCACCCATAAAATATGTTGCACTTTCACATTTTTAGGCTTTACCTTGAACTGTTAACTGTGTCTGTTAACTGTTTCTGTCCACCACACACCACAACGCACATTCATGATCAGAGGTTTCACACGAATTTCTCTGATATGGTCCCTCTTTACCAAAATGTTACATCTGAAGTCACCTCCGTAACTAAGTCACAATTGCTGTAACATCATACTACTGTGTGGACTAGTAAGAAGCAAGATATATCCAAATAATTTTTAGCCTATGTACTAGCTTCATCTAACAAGGGAAACTCCCTCTGACATCCCCCTCAGTTTTAGTGATAAGATGGCCCAGTGAAAACTCCGTCAAAATATGAACCCAGATCAAGCATTAATATAGGAAGATGGTGTACTGAACTGTTAAGAAAAAGCAAAGTAGAAACACGCTTAACAAGTTCAATATTCAGCGAATATATATAGCTGCGGCGTCGTGGTTAAGTGTTGAAGGGTTGGACTGTGTTCAGACCTCCATCAGAACAATTTTGTTCTCTGTATTCGCTGTATTCAAATTTGTGTATGTCTCGTGGTGTAACGTCCATTTGCAGCAGCGAGGTATAAGGAAGGGCCCCATAATGTAAGGTATGGTTAAAACATTGTTATCGTATTATAAGTGTGTATTTATGACTGTAAAGTGCTATATTTTTTTAAAAAAAGTAAAAGAAAATTTGATTACACACAGGGAGACAAGCTATATCAGCGCGTTGGAGAACACCATCCCCTGGTATCCATAATATTATTATTATACAAACATTGATATTATGAGTACACTACATTTCTCCCAGTGTAAAGATCTACCAAGACTTTTTATCTTAAGTGAGTGAAATCTTATGTTTTTTAATGTTTGAGACTTTTTGCACAAAAATAATGGCACTTCTTAGTTATACCTTTAATTGCACTTCTGCAGTTACCAACTGCAGAAATAAAATGCACTCCAAGTTGTTACTTTGATAAGATCATTATTCTTAGAAATATTGTTGATCCAATGTACTCCAAACTCAGAAATAGAAAAGCAGCCATGTTGCTACCTGCATAACATAAATAACATATATTATTAGTTTTTGTCATGGTTGGTCACGTACTGCTGTTTATGTGATAATTTCTGTGTCATACATATCCATGTACATTTTATTTGTTGCAGTACAACACCTATGTATGCACAGCCCAAAATAGCAAAGTACCACTGCCGTCTGTCTGTAGAAACTTTTATCAGGTAAAACTCTGTCCATCTAAAGGGCAATTCTCTATGTGGCATGCTTGAACTGTGGTTGTTTCTAGTCTCACCAGGCTCACAATATAATATTTGCAGTCTACGCTTTTACACATAGCTGTATGTGAATAATTATACCTAAAGATCACAATAAACTACTTGGGAAGATTTGTACATATTTTGTAGTTTGAGGGTTTCTACTGAACCTATGCACTGCATGTGCTACTTTATCATTGTTCAGGATATATCCTACCAAACCCACTCTCGCCCCACTCCCCCATCATCAGCTGCAGCAATGGACCTGTGCGCTTTCGCGGCTGTTGCTTTGTGGTATGGATGCGCGACAACAACAACAATGAAGTAAACTATTGCAACGTAAATACCTCAATTTTTCTATTATGCATGCAGTAGTAATAACATGTGAATTGGAAAATTTGAATAAAAATGTGATTCAGTTGTAAGTAAAGGGCAGTTTTGTAATTGTTATTATTCTTAAACGTCACTCATTAAAGTAGTTAAATCTAAATGTGAAAAGAATATTATTTGCAGTCTCTTTCATGGTACCGAAGTAAGAGTCATTTAGCGATTGTAGGACTATACAAATGTTATGTTTGGCATGTTACCCGTCAGGTGTACCTTATACACCGTTTAAAGCGGGTTTTCACTGTTTAGAATACGTCCAGCTTATTTAAAAATATGTGCTACTGTTTTCTGCGTTTATATAATATAATAAAGATCTGACATCCTTTAACAAATATCAACATTGCCATTTGTTAAAGATACGTTATGTTTTTTAAAATATTTTAGTTACGACAAGCCTTTTATAATGTGCTGATTTTTATAAACATAAAATAAGCACGTTTCACAACAAGAAATATTAAGATATGTATATGTACATTTCCACTTCCGTTTATGTAATGGAAAACTCAAACTTTTATCACAAATGTTGTGTCTTCAATCATATTTATGAGACACAGTCCATGTATATGCTCTTTCTTGCAGACCTGAAAACGACAGCAAAGTCCGTCCGAACCGACTGTCTTAACTAAAGCGATATTTTATGTGGTATGGGCTGTTTTTTTTAAGGAACAAATAATAATTTACCGTCTAAAAAGGTCACTGTGGTAAAAACGAATTACGGAGACTGTGAGATATTGGAAATAGAAGCAATAGCAAAAACACCAGGGTGGCAATGAGGGGAAGTGAGGGAAGGTGGGAAAGTTAATCGTTGAGGGAGAAAAGGAAAAGAGGGTGGAGAGAGATAGTGGCAGGGTGGTGAAGATTTCTGAAAAACTGTGAACAATAAACCTCTAGAAATATATTTACATCATAACGACGAAGAAACACAGTGCCACTAGCCTTAACTCATGGGGAAAACGATATATCCAGTAGTCCTATTTAAGATCGAGCTACTTCTCTGCTACGTTAATGACAGTAGGGGTCTGCTGTGAAACAGTACACAGAAACTAGAAGACTTAAGAGTTTTGCACAAAGGAAGTACAGGTTATAGGCTGGATCAAGTGAAAGAATTAGAGGCTTTTTAAACATTTCATTTACAAAGATGGAGCCATTTTAAATGAACTGGTGCAACTTAAACATAGACATTATATATACATGGTGGTCCCCTGATCGTGACCGGGCCAAATATCTCACGAAATAAGCGTAAACGAAAACACTACAAAGAACGGTATTTTTCTAGCTTGAAGGGGGAAACCAGATGGCGCTATGCTTGGCCCGCTAGATGGAGCTGCCATAGGACAAACGGATATCAACTGAGTTTCTTTTAAATAGGAACCCCCATTTTTTATTACATATTCGTGTAGTACGTAAAGAAATATGAATGTTTTAGTTGGTACACTTTCTTCGCTTTGTGATAGATAGCGCTGTAATAGTAGTAAACATATTGCTCACAATTTTAGACGAACAGTTGGTAACAGGTAGGTTTTTAAAATTAAAATACAGAACGTAGGTACGTTTGAACATTTTATTTCGGTTGTTCCAATGTGATACATGTACCTTTGTGAACTTATCATTTCTGAGAACGCGTTCTGTTACAGCGTGATTACCTGTAACTACAACATTAATGCAGTAAATGCTCAAAATGATGTCCGTCAACCTCAATGCATTTGGCAATACGTGTAATGACATTCCTCTCAACAGCGAGTAGTTCGCCTACCGTCATGTTGGCACATGGATTGACAATGCGGTGTCGCATGTTGTCAGGCGTTGTCGGTGGATCACAATAGCAAATATCCTTCAACTTTCCCCACAGAAAGAAATCCGGGGATGTCAGATCCGGTGAACGTGCTGGCCATGGTATGGTGCTTCGATGATCAATCCATCTCTCATGAAATATGCTATTCAATACGGCTTCAACAGCACGCGAGCTATGTGCCGGACATCCATCATGTTGGAAGTACATCGCCATTGTGTCATGCAGTGAAACATCTTGTAGTAACATCGGTAGAACATTACGTAGGAAATCAGCATACATTGCACCATTTAGATTTCCATCGATAAAATGGGGGCCAATTATCCTTCCTCCCATAATGCCGCACCATACATTAAACCGCCAAGATCGCTGATGTTCCACTTGTCACAGCCATCGTAGATTTTCCGTTGCCCAATAGTGCATATTATGCCGGTTTGCGTTCCCGCTGTTGGTGAATGACGCTTCGTCGCTAAATAGAACGTGTGCAAAATATCTGTCATCGTCCCGTAATTTCTCTTGTGCCTAGTGGCAGAACTGTACACGACGTTCAAGGTCGTCGCCATGCAATTCCTGGTGCATACAAATATGGCACGGGTGCAATCGATGTTGATGTAGCATTCTCGACACCGACGTTTTTGAGATTCCCGATTCTCGCGCAATTTGTCTGCTACTGATGTGCGAATAAGCCGCGACAGCAGCTAAAATACCAACATTGGCGTCATCATTTGTCGCAGGTCGTGGTTGACTTTTCACACTTCCTGTTTCCTTAAATAACGTAACTATCCGGCGAACGGTCCGGACACTTGGATGATGTCGTCCAGGATACCGAGCAGCATACATAGCACACGCAAGTTTGGCATTTTGATCACAATACCTACACATCAATACGATATCGACCTTTGCCGCAATTGGTAAATGGTCCATTTTAACACGGGTAATCTATCACGAAGCAAATACCGTCCGCACTGGTGGAATATTACGCGATACCACGTACTTATACGTTTGTCACTATTACAGCGCCATCTGTCAGAAAACGAAAAAAGTGGTCCAACTAAAACATTCATATTTCTATACGTACTACACGAATATGTAATAAATATTGGGGGTTCCTATTTAAAAAAAAAAACGCAGCTGATATCCGTTTGATCTATGGCAGCGCCATCTAGCGGGCCAACCATAGCGCCATCTGGTTTCCCCCATCAAGCTAGACGAGTTTCGTTCTTTGTAGTTTTGGCGTTTGATGCTTATTTCGTGAGATATTTGGCCGGGTCACTATCAATGGACCACCCTGTGTGTGTGTGTGTGTGTGTGTGTGTGTTTTCACTGTTAGCGTGTTTACGTTCTCAATATTTCCTTGCTAGGAATGACACGTCCTTTGAGGTACACCCAGTTGTTGTTCTACTCACTCGCATGTATTGAAGATGCGACACTCTAATGTTCGTACATGAAGTTTTCCCACAAGCAAACGTCTAGGGGTTGGTGATGTGCCACTCCAGCGGTTCTGAAATGTCTGCGTCAGATGTCTGTGCTCACTGTGACGGATGTGAGCTGGTGCGCCACCATGCATGAACCACACTCGTAATCGTTACTGCACTGGTACAGCTTCCAACAAGGTAGACAATACATCAATGAAAGGTTCTAGATAACGTGCCCCAGTTAACTTTCGTGGTCGCACATTAATCTATCGCCAAATATTTGAGCCCATACATTGTTTGAGAATCAGTGTTAATGTCCTCTTTCTTGAATTCTTTGCGAATTTACATCTGCCCATATGTGATGGTTATGGAAATTCAAAACACCATCTCTTATGAACTGTGTCTCATCGGTAAATAAAATATTGGACGTGGACAGCTGATCTGTGGCACACTTCTGCAAAGCCATTTACAGAACCACCGTCTACTATGATGATCCTGTGGCCTTAGGTCCCGAACACGCTGTAGATGATAAGAGCATAGCAATGGTTCATGAATTACCCCACAGATAGAGTGAAACTCGCCTTCTGCTGTTGTCAATCGTCACACGCCGATAATAGGGTGCTTTTTTGTTTTTGACCAAACACAGCACACATTCCTCGATAACAGGATATCAGGCGTTTGTACTGTGCAGCGCCTTCCACTATCAGTCTTCCGATGTGCAAGGGTACCGAGTATCAGAGAGCACTCTGTACTGTAGATTTTTTTATTATATATATATATATATATATATATATATATATATATATATATATATATATATATATATATATATTTTAGCGTAGATGGCACAGGCTCGCACTCTACGTCCATTTGCTACACCATAGCAGAATATCATACCTGCCATTTCATTTGTCGAGTAGTAGGCTTCGATTGGTAAGAAGTGGTGGAATGGTGGAAGAGAGAAAATGTAAATATACTACACCATTTGTACGTACAAACAGTGCAGTAACAGTAAACAATAAGTGAAGAAGATAAAACGCCATGATACCTACCCAGGGTTGACAGTAGTGTACAATATGGCACAGAAACACGACGAAAACTAGCGTAGCCTACAATACGACTCGAACCGCACAACTGACAGCAGACCACCTAATGGTAGGTAGGATACTGTGAGTAAGACATCATAATACCCTGCCGACGCTGTTGATGGAGTGCCATTTCAAGAACTGTGCTAATATCGGCAACCAATCGTCATGCAGCCCTTCCTATAACAACGTGTTTATGTCGGAAAGTATGTATTTCTGGAGCCATGTTTATCGGACTTAGTTTTCTTCTTTCGGTGAATACGACGACCTCTCAAAGTAATCGACATTTTTTGAACAACCTATATATCCTGATAACTCATGCCGGTTTTTATTTTTATTTAATACGTATTTCACTATTAACAGTATTACTGATCACTCATGTGTGTTTCGTAATTTAATGTTATATTAATTATCGAGCAGCAACAGTATGAGAAGCTGCAATAGCAGAAGAACACCTGAAATTTTTTGGACATCGTCATCATTATCATGACAGCCGTTCTTAGTATCAGACCAAAAAAAGAAGTACTTTATATAACTATAAATAATGGTTAAGCCATACAGAAAGCGTATTAATACGAGTGATTATGGTCTAGAATGTGTTTGCGGGAATTCAGCTTTCAAAAATCGAATATTTATTGGCATAAGGGTCAATCATAATGGGTTCAAAGATCCCAACGATTTCTTGTCGCATTACCTCTCACCACGGATAATGGAGCGACCGATGGCCTTCACTTAACGTCTGAGAGCAGTGGCGTTTCAGTAGAGTTGTCAGCTTTAACAGTCAAGCAATGCTGAGTGAAATACCTGCAGAAATCAGTGTGGGACGTATCCGTTAGTGCAGTACCGCGAACTTGGCATTAATGGGTTATGGCATTAGACGACCAAGACGAGTTCCTTTGTTAACAGCACGACATCACGTGTAGCACCTCTCCTGTGCTCATGACCATATTGGTAGGACACTACACCGTAGCCTGGTCAGGTGAATCCTGATTTCAGTTGGTAAGAGTTGATGGTAGGATTTGTGGAGACCCTATGATGCCGTGGACCCAAGTTGTCAACAAGGTACTGCTCTGCAAGGTGATGGTGGCTCCATTATAGTGTAGACTGTGTTTACATGGAATCGATTGGGTCCTCTGATCCAACTGAACCGATAATTGACTGGAAATGGTTATGTTTGGCTTCTTGGAGGCCAGTTTCTGACATTAATGGCTACATGTTCCCAAACATGTCACTGGGCCGCAATTGTTAGTGACTTGTTTGAAGAACATTATGGACAATTTGAGCGAATGATTTGGCCACCCACAACACCCGACGTGAATCACATTGCATAGTTATGGGACATAGTCTAGAGGTCAGTTCGCACACGAAGCCTAACACTTTCACAGTTATGGGCTCCTACAGAAGCAGCACGGATGAATGTATTTCTGCAGGCGACTCCCAGCGACTACTTGAGTCCAAGCCACGTCGAGTGCCTGCATTACACTGGGAAAAAGGACGTCCGACAGAATGTTAGCAAGTATCCAATGAATTTTGTCACCTCAGTGTCGTGTTAAACAAACCTTGAATTAGAATATATTGACTACAAGCACTGAGACTGTTGGTTTGGAAAGATTCGTATTTAAGCTGGACATAGCCTCATCCAACCAGGCGAGGCCATTGTTTTGCCACTTTCTCTAGAGGTGTCAGTGGATTTTTCCCAGCCATGCTGTCTCAGTTATTCTCAGTTAGCGCTGCATTCCAAATTTCACTCAGTGCTCGGATGCCGAGGAGGAGCTGAGCATACAGCTTACGTGGTATGGCTACACGGTGCAAGGCACACAGAATGAGCCGTTAGATGCTGTCTGCACCTCTTTATTATGACAAGGCTCGGTGTGGAGATGTACTATGAGGAGTGCTCTGCCTACTGCAACAGTGCACTCCTTGTGTCCCCTAGAGTCTGATTGTGACCCGCAGTATGAGCCAGATCTGATTCTCTGGTGTTTGCGTCAGATAATAACTACAAAACTTTATACATGCACCCATGAATTGAGTACGGTGTTCAAAACACCATGCCCGAGGCAGGATTCGAACCTGCGACCGTAGCAGTCTCGCGGTTCCAGACTGAAGTGCCTATAACCGCACGGCCACACCGGCCGGCTGAGTACGGTGTGCAACACTCTTCGTTCTATACACTGTCCCCAGAAAACATTACTGACTCTCTCTGCCTCTCAGCTGGACTGTATCTTATCAGGATAGGTGAGACGTGCAGAGGTATCTCAGTGTGGGCTGTGTTGCTGGCGCTGTCTGGCAGTGGCAGGCGAAGAGCTGAACTGACAGTAAGTAACACGTGTAATGTGGCTTACTGGTGAGCACAGTGTTTCAGAGGCCTAGCATTTATATTGTTTTGCAAAAAGAAAAAAAGAAGAAAGAATTCTAGAGATGATATTTAATGATGAGACAGATGCACACAAACGATGTAAGAGATGATACTTAATGAGGAAATTAAATTACAATGTAGTGCAGAGGGTAATTTCACGGAAAATTACTGCAACTTCTGGAAAACCAACAAGAACTTATTACTGATCACATGCGTGTTTAAGGAGCCTAGTTGTGTTTGATATATGAAGTACTGAGATATGTGTGAGGAAGAAGGAGACAGACGGAGGGAAAGAGAAATGATTACCAGAGGTCGCAGCATTTGACACACTTAAAACGGAGATATATGTATGTATGTATATGTAATGTATACATTTGGCCTTGGGGACATTTTGATCTTAAGCCAGAAGTAAATAATGTACAACTTTGACACTTGTGGTATCGACAGTTCCGATGCCACAGTGTAGGTTGGCACTACGAGAGCGAACCATCTACACGGACGACAGCGCCCTCTAGCAGACGCTGGGCAGCTCCACGAGCGCCACACCACTTTCACCAAGTTCATGAAGAGCAGACAGCAGAGAACCATCGCTTTAGCTTAACTTGCTATTGAGATTTTCTTACCTGGACTTTGGTACAAATGAGCACGTAGGTGCGAAGCAAAAGATACATATTCACTTATATATTTTCATGCACCAGTAAAAACCTCTTTTACTTTACTTGCAGTACCGACGTGCTTTACCACCCCTGCTCCTACTCGCTTCCTTTCATTCGGCCTCTTTGTCAGATTTAAGGAGCAGAGCCACGCGCCGCCTTCCAAGCGGGATACAAAAACAATGACATCATGTTAATATTATGTCACAGATATGTAAATAATGTAACATGGCACCATTTTTATGGCGGGAATAATGAGTATCAGTGACACTCAAGGATATAGTGAAAACCTTTATCTTTCACCACTAAACTCAGCGTGAATGTATGTAGGGAGGACAGTAGAAGAAAGTGTACTCACCGTGGTAGTTGTGGCAAGTTGCTACAAGCAAGGTAGGCTCACAGGGACAAGGTGAGTGCAACTGAGATGTAGTGGGTTGTTGATTAATATGACAACTGTGACACAACAAGGCAAATATTCCATCTACCGGCTATGGTCGTGGTAGCTACCAAGCCGAGAGTAACACAGCTATATTCCTCGGAAACGCATTGAAAACAGACCTGATCCAGTCCCTGGACCGACTCACAGCCGCGCAAGATGGGCTGCTTTAGAAGAGAAGTTGGTGTGGCATGTGGAGCAGTGTGGACAGAGCAACAACGAGTGGCTGTGGCCCTGGGTATTACGACAGCAAGTACTGCAGCCATTCTGACGTTACTATTTGTAGCCTTCCTCTGCCTATGTGAAAACTCACCTTTACACCTCATCCACCAGTGGTGCAGATTCTCACAGAACGGATCCGGAGAGCCCGAGGGTGGGCGTATGACGAACATTGTAGTCTGAGTTTTCATGAGAAATGTGTTCCCTACAGCTTAGTAGGATACAAGGCCAGAATAAGCTATGAGGGGAAAGGAGGAACAATTGCCAAGAGCACATGAATAACATGATTAAAAGTAGAGGTGGAATGTGATCAGTGTTCCAAGAGAAGTAATGCTCAGTCAAGTGGCGTAGTAAATGAGTAGCTTAACAGTATATCTAGTGGGTTAACACAAGAGGTTATATGCAGTTTGCAAACCATATCATGTAAGGCATGAGAAACACTTGCGATAGAAATCTATTCTGTAAAATGTGATATGTCATCCACTCCATGTGTGGATCTCAGTTGCAAATTAGTTGTACATGGTGACCTACGAGCTGGATCTGAATACACGAGAGGGTATTGTAGCTCCACTAGTATTTTGTGGGAAAATAAATGGGAGTATGGTGGTAAAACAGTTGTGTGGCCGGTGGCAGGAATTAGAAATGATCTGTATATAACACTTGAAGATTAACTTTATTTCTAAATAGAAAATGAACTACTTCTCTTGATTCATGTGCTTCCTGTGCCTTATACGCTCGGTTACACTGACAATCTATGAATACATCTTCCTATTATGCAGTGCTGATGCTCTCGAAATCTGCGACCGAACTGGGCCAACCAGCGACGGGCGGATGGTTAATCAGCGTGGACAGGGGGCGCTGGACTCTGTCTTCCTGAAGGTGTGGCGCTGCCCGTTCTTTCCATTGGCAGGCGGGTCAGCGCCTTCTCGATGCCTTTTCACGGTACTGCGCTGGTCGGTGTGCAGGCGATGATTTAGGACAGCACAAAAATATTGCAGCTGCTTGCTACTCTTACAGTAACATGGCGGTTTATTCAATGTGAGACAGGCCAGGATCAAACTGAAAGAAACTGCCAGCACAACGGTAAGACAAGGTTCCTGCAGTGCTGGCCGGACGTTTTTTCCGCTGAGAGCTTCATAGGTATTGCCCAGAAAGCGAATGGAAACGGTGCACTGGTGTTGTTTACATAGTTCCGCGTAGTCAGCGCGTACACAACTTTCCCACTAGAGCGCGTCCCGCTAAGCACAACAGCGCACTACGAGATGGCGCTGTCTTAGAGGCGGACCAAATTCTGCTTCCGCCGATCCGCGTATTAATATGTAATGCAGCCAATGAGATTGCTGCTAACGTAGAACCTTTTCTCCTCACGGATCACACTCGCGCAGTGATACCTGAACGTGCGAGGTATTATAACGAGTGTACAGACCTCCGATTAATCAGTCTGCATTTGTCTGTAGTCAAGTTTCAGTCTACGCCTAATAAGATTACCATATTCCTGTACATAGCCATGAAGATAAATGAATAGACACTTTGTCAAGTATCAGAGATATGTGAGAATAAGATTAACGTACCAAGACCAAAGTAACTTCAGATTGTCAATTGTAAACAGCATCCAGAAAAATTTACGTAAGATCTATGCTTTTTATTATGTTAATAAATGTGTGTGAAAATTAATCAAGTTCTGTTTCAAGTTGGTCACCGTCAATCTGCTACTCTAAGCGTGCAAGTGGCATTTCTATCGTCTGACCTAACGGCAGAAGATAAACACGCAACTATAGGACCACGAGACATATTGCTGACACTCGCCTACTTCGTTACAGCGACAAGTCAAATAATCTGATGGTGTGTGTACCGAAGGTCTTACAGTACGCACACCACAACTGGTACAGCATGTAAGCTGCCATCCTATACAAGTAGCTGTCATTTTGTACCCAACAGTCGCGAGTTTGGTCCTCTGCCACTGTACCTTGGTGCCACGTCGGGACGAGGCTATCAGGTTCACTCCATCAGACCCAAGGGGCAGCGGATCGTGCCCAAGAAGAGTAGCCACTTCCTCCACCGTTCGAACAGGAGCCATCACGCAACCCATCATCACCCAACAGGACACAGCCATCTATTGAGGAGGTGGCTACCACAGAAAGAATTCGAACCGTCCCCAAGTGCAGCGGACGCAGTGCGACTGCCGCGACTAACGCAACCACCTACTGGGCACTGGCATCAGAAGTCCTGGCTTAACGTCTCACAGCAACCCCCCCCCCCCCCCCTCCCACAGTTCCACAGTTCTCAGAGGGGAGTGGTCATTCCCATGCCTCGAGAGAGTACAAATTTCTGTGTAAAGTAAGGTGTTGGTTTTCACAGCTGTGTCTACCTGACATGAACCTGAAAATACACCACAACCCTCCACCACACACCGTCCTGCACTGAATCCGCGACAGCCCTCCTGGGATTGACTTCAGCTTGTACATAAGTGCAGTTTAGAAATGGAAAATTACCTTGCTGGTTCACTAGGTAATACTTTACCATAGAATATGGAGAACTATTTTTTTTTTATAACCATCACGAATGGGCTAGTAAAATTCGTTATTTGAACCGATATGTAGATGACGGAAAAATTTTGTTCGGTGGACGTGGTAAACAGAGATATATGTCACTGATAATGGAATAAATTACACAAAAATATAGTACTTATAATCGTGCACGAGCAACACAAGAAAAGAAAATTTCACGATCCAATTACAAGAGCAAAAATGGTAGAAATAGGAGCTAAAAACTCAGTTTAGTCAACCAAATTTATATTAAACAGCTACATATGAATAAAAATAAAATAAAAGATAGCATTACTTTCAGAAAAGCACAGCTCTGTAAATCACATAGCATATTGGTGAAAATTTTAAAATAAAATCAAAGGTGTTCTTCAAATAATCAACTTGCGAATAAGTGTCAGACGATTCTATCACGAATTTATCATTCAGCAGAAAAGTTCCATAAACTTATCTGTTTCAGTGTTTATAAGTTAAAATACGATAGCTTAGAGAAGATATGCATAATATAGACAGGAAGAAATTTCTAAGCAGTATTCATAAAAATACCTGAATCTCACAGGCATAAAACTGTTTCCATTTTGCTCACACCTAAAACAGCAAAAGCTCAGCCAATGACATAATACAAAACATGTCAATGCCCACCACCACTGAGACAGGTAGTTTTCTAAATATTTAGGAAGAAATAGAGACTTTCACATATATGATGAAACATTCTGACATAATTTGGAGCAAAAGATCGACCTAACACGTAAAGAAATTAATCGAAAACTCCTCCAACATTCTTACAAATGTTGACTGTGGAAATACATACCTTGTGTTTAGATACTTCATTAACACAGATCATACAATTTAGAAATGAAGTTATATAAGCTCCAATGTAAACAACTTGTTTATACAGTTCGTCATTAAAAGTTGCACTGTATCCAAATCTACAGTTGATTACTGCTGGCATACAAGAAGAAAATAACATATTTGCGGCTGAGAAAACAATATAAAAGACAAATTATATTACATGCAAAAATGCCTTGCATTACATTTACGAATATGGAACACTACACAGGTTAATGCACTCTGGATGGTGCTTTGTCTTCCGTAGCACAGATGTTACAAGCTGCAGAGCTCTACATCTACAAGACATAAGATGGGGTTCTGGAACAGACAAACACAAATTTCTTTTTCCTTCTTCTTCTTTGTTGGAGAGTGAATGTGTGATCAACCGTAATATTTTTGCCTTACACAGTCATATAATATACGAATAAAGAACTACAAAATTTAAACGAATAAATAATCATTAACACCAGTATAACATTTTTTGTGTTGATGGCATGATAATGAAAATCACTGACAGGGAAAATGAACATGGGGCTGTAATGTGCATGAAGAGTTAGCCACCTCATTGTCAGTCTTTGTGAGAAGCCTGTAGGTGTTTTTGTATTACTTTGCAGATCTTTACATCTGACTACAAAGTTAACATTGTTGTCACATGAAATGCATCTAATTTAGCGGCACGGTGCTCAGTAATACTGTGATACAGTGTATCGGTTGTTATGTGAGATACAGGATCACCAGAATAATAAGTGAGATGTATGACATGATGACAATGTATTAGGCCCATCTGATTGTTGCCAGTGGCTTAGGGGAAGATAACTAAATTTGTCCTGCTTAGTTCAAATGTACAAACAAGAACATAGTATGTTCTGGAGTATATGTAGGAACTTCAACAACAGTTACCACACTCTTTCTCGATCTCCGCAGCATATGCCTTCCACATCCCCTTGTGCTCGTAATTTAGGCTCAATAATTTCGCAGTTAGTTTTAGTGTAACAAAACAAACTGTACTGTTGTGTGCTTTACTCTTTTCATGAAATCAGACTCGAGGATGGGGCAGCTGTGCTGAAAAATCGCAGCAAAGTATGTGAATACAGAGTGATGGGAGCGGTTTACCACAATTAACTGAATAAGATGAGTTACTGAACATGCAGTAAGAATTTACATACATAGTTCTACTGCAGATTCTATTACGTACATTACCACAGTGTTACATGTAGAGATACTTATACTAAAACCTATACAAATTATGTAATTACTGTTTTCACTGGTTTGATGTCAATATGATACGTCGTTTTAGTTTACGTAAACCACCATCACAGGTGTGTGGGAGCATATACTGGAGAGAACATCATAATTCTCATAGCAAAGTGCAAACTCGATGTTAAATTACAAGATGCAGTGCTTCAGGCTCTCAACACGTGTGTGTTAGAAATGGGGCAAGAATTACCGTTTTCAACGATGATTTAGCTTTGCTTGGCTCATCTAGATGACTAACGACAACACTCCTCAAAGTGGAAACCGGCATTTCGTTCTCCAAGTTCTCCAAGAATGCGCCGTTTATGATTTTCCCGACTATGGCTGAGTATGACTTCTCACCTCTCCTTATTTGCTATATTACTTATTTTAATTTACTCATTTACTTTATCCGTTTTGTTTAGAGCTTTCAGGCTCTTTCTCTCCTCTATCCTAGCTTGCATAACAATGCTCATAATAGTGAACATTGCAATGTGCTTAGTAGATGACTTTTAATTTTCGCAATTAATAAACACATTACGGTAACTTCAGTGCTATTAATTGCATTAAACGAGTATAACTACGTACATGGTCAAACACCTCAAGTTTACATAATATCATATGCAATAATTTACAACTAATTCGCGTTATCTTAGTTTCCATTACAACACTGTGTAGAGATGCGGCAGCACATCTTGATGGTCGAGTACTTGATTTGATGAACATGGTTATATTTTCATACCGACTTTCGTTGTTGTATGATTATGGTTATGGCAGCACTATTAATCATGCCTACGATTACTCCATTATTCTCATAGTGGTTTGTGAAAATATATATTAAGCACAATGCATGTGTTGTGTAAGTGCTAACTCACTGCCTTTACTCTGCTTATCAGTTAAACGCTTTTATATTAATTTTCTGTGTAATTCAACCTTCCTGTTTTCTATAACTGAAGAACTGTTTTCTTTCATTACAGGTACTGAACATTCCTACAGGGTTAGCCGATGTTGAAATGACGAATAGGAGAGACCTCTTAAGATCCGTAGCACGATACCACGCCATCTGCAAGGTTTTCGGGCTGGCGCCGTTCACAGTGGACGCTGAGAGGTGTGTGGTACAGAGAACATGTGCTGGTACACTGTACGCAGCGGCTGTTCTCTTTATGATCATCAACGCTTGTGTGGAACGGGGTGCAAGTTTTGGACGTGAGAAGAAAGGATTCCTTAAGCTTTATGTGGCTGGTTGCCTATGTGGTGGCGACCTGCATCACCATTGTTGCGGCGGTCAAAGCAGATCTGTTTCAAAACACCCAAAAGTACCAGAAGATCCTCCCTCTGTTGTCATACAGGGACAGCGGCCTCTTGGAGCCCCATCGTTCCTCCAGTCGGCCAGTATAGTTCTCCTGCGTGACAGTTTATGTCATGCCCACTGCTCTGATTATAGCTTTAGTCACTACGGAATGGCTGAGGAGCGGCATCAACTGGTTCTTGGTCCCCGTATACTTCACAAATAGCATTGTACCAACAGCTGTTTCCAGGTACGTGGGACTTGTTCTTCTGGTGAAGGTCGACTTACGGCAACTCAACCAGTGCCTGAGAGCTTCGGAGCAAATGAGACGCCGGCACCGACCACTTGCAGATCACTACCGGAAACTGAGGAGAGTCTACTCCGCACTGTGCCACCTGTCACAGGAGGTTCTTTCGGCACGTGAGCCGTTCTTATTTTACTGCATTGTGACAGCACTGTGCATTATTTCTTGGAACATTGTTGTGATAATCTTATTAGAGCGGCGTATATGGCAGGATGGGATACATATTTTTCTTCTAACGAGGCAGGCGTTACAGGTGTTAATGATAGCAGTGGCCTCGCACGCGCTGTCCAGGAGGCGGCGCAGACAGCTCCTGTCCTGAGCCGGCTACTCCTGGGTTCGACTTTCAGCACCGCAGAAGCGGTGCAGCTGCGTCGCTTCTGGCGTCTGGCACGCAGCCAGAGTCCAACACATCAGTTGTACGACGTCACTCCGTTGGATCTGCGGATGTTGTTGACAACCTTGTCATTCATCACAACCTGCAACGTCGTACTGTCGAGTTTCTGGACAGTATTCTGAACAATTGCTTGTTCTAAGAATTATAATAGTAGTGTAGATTACAATGGGATGTTCTGCACCGATTCCTAAAACAGTGATGCTGTGATTACGAGTTTGTGTAATATATAACCTGTTATATTAATTGGTACTTCAAGCATAGGACACTATTTAATCTTGCTTATTTATTTTACAGTCGAATTCCATGGGAACGAATGGAGGAGCAAATCTCCATGATCATGGAAATTGTCAGTAAATGAAATTGCAACAGAAAAGTAATAATGGATAAAATAAAATTTTCGTGAGTTCTAAAACTACGACAAGCTATAAGTTTACATAAGGGCAATCCACAATGTAACATAGGAAGTAGCTTAATTTTTCGAGGAACTCCTCGACGGAATAAAAGCAATAACTGATGAGGAAATTCTTCAGTTTGAAACTGATAACGTGTCGATTATTGCTAATATTTGAATTCATGTGGTAGCTTCTTGCAATTGGATACAGTCGTATACTGCACGCCTTTCTACATAAGAGTCAATGAGGTACGATCCAAATGCAGATTGACTTCCTGTCTAGTATTAACTGACTGAAAGCTGCTAAATGTTTTGAATAAGTGGATATTGTTAACAAGAAACGACGTTAAATAATATTCAGGATTGACCATTTGAATACATAATTTGGAATAACTTTGAATGGAGATGAGATAGAGCAAAATGTTTAAGATGAAAGTTGTAGGTGGCAAACAGAGTCACGCATTGCTACTAATGCCTGTCATATTGAACGTGATTTTTAACGTGACTTGGAGGTTAATGTGATTTTTTAAAATGGGTACGGTAACATTTGATTCCAAATTTAAAAAAACAGTGGCAAATTTCGCACGTAAAATAGATTATTCAAGATGACGGCCAGCTCAGTGAGTGTCAAACAAGCGAACATGTTTTAGTTGTAGTGGGGATCAATTTAGAACAGAGGAGAGATACAGCAAAATGCAGTGTCAGACACAAACTGGAAAGGGCATCCCGAGGAATGAGGGGTAGTTGACTGATTCAACGACTTGTAAAACAATCATATACGTTTCTTTTATGTTTGTTCTGTCTTGCAAATGCCGCAGTAACATGTATACGCTGCGATATATTTATTTTTGCCAGTAAAGACGTTAATTAGAACATACAGGCCATATTCCTGTTTGTTCTCTTCCTAATCCGACGTCAATAATAGGGGCTTCCACGAAACAAAACTCAACCTACGAATGACATGGGCTAATTACCTTTAAAATCATGGTTATTGGTAAATGGTACATGACTACCTCCAATCTGCGTCTAACATTGTATTTTGCTGTATCCCTCCCTGTTAGAACTAAAAACGTATTCGCTTATTTGATCTTAACTGAATCTTGCCATGACCTCGAATAACGTATGAATTTATATGTAAAATCTGCCGCTATTTTGAAATCTCGAATTAAATATTAGGATTCCCATCTAAAAAATTCACATTAACCTCCAAATTATCAAGGTCACGAAAATTATTAGCACTGTATGACCCTCTTTGCCAGCTACAACCTCTCTCTAAAATATTTTGCTGTTTCTCATCTCTGTCCCTATTTATTCCTCTTATGGATTTAAATGGAACAGGATTTAAGTGGAGACGCCAATATCAGCATATCCAGACTAATGAACAGGGGTTGAGAATAGGTTCGTGAACTTGCAGCTCTTGTTGCCCGAACGACCCGTTTCTGAGCCAAAAATACCCTTCGACAATGGGAAGAGTTACCCAAAACTGTAATATTATACCTATAAACGAATTTAAAAAAGCAAAGTAGACTACATTTCGTGTCGAACTATCATTTACTTCAGATACTGTTCTAGTAGTAAAAATGGCAGCATTAAGTCTTTGAACAAGATCCTGAGAATCTGCTATCCACGACAGTTTACTATCTGATCACAAAGAAATTTGAACTCTTCAGTCTCACTAATCATATTCCCGTTCTGGGTAATCACAACCCGAGGTATTGTTGAACTTCGTGTTAGAAACTGTAAAAACTTAGTTTTACTGTTATATTTGTAGTACTGTAACCGTTCTGCTATGGTGATTTCAATCCTTTTTGCAAAATAATTTCTTTATTTAATATAGCACAAAGTAGCTAAGGAACAGGAAGTGGATCCATTGAACTCTTTTGCTTAAAATATCCTCAAACGATGGAATTACTTTCACTGTAAACCAATACTTAACATTCACCGTAACTAACTGAAGAACGAGAACAGCTCGTGAATCTCAGAGACACTGCACATCGGCCATACAAACTGCGCCCCACGCATGAAAATCATATGGGTTACAAATGGAATAGTCATGGTGTGAGAAATGCAAAACTCATGTATCCTTATCCATTACCCGACAACAGAACTATGCCAGCTGTCCTATGGGAAAACCTGTGTGTTCTTGGTCTAGGAAAAGTAAAAGCTACTGCTTACCCTATTGTCCCAGCTGCAGAACTGAACCAGTACCTCACATTACCCACAACCACAACTGAACCACAAATAAAACTGAGACTCATTGTTTAATTCATGGGGGTAAACGACTGTAGCCACGAAAGATTCTATCTAAAGCATATTTCTTGCAGTACATTCAGAAAGGCCAATATGCGTATCAGATCCGTATCTACTGGAGGCGATGACATCACGGTTCAAATGATGAAGCTTATAACTGACACACTACCGCCCACTACAACAGATATCGCCAACTACTGCTTTACTACAAGCGTTCCCTCTGGTGCCTGGAAACATTGACTAGGTAGGCCACAACCAGCGCGACCGCCATGTGCTTGTCATACATCAGTAAAGCCTTTGACACTGCTGAATTTGTCATTTTATTTGTCAAACTTAGCAGCCTAATCTTTCGCCAAACCATAGTGCAATGGTTTCCCTCATACTTGACATCTCGCCAGCAATACGTCATATCCGGCACCATACAGTCACAATGGAGGCAGGTTGGATCAGCCGTCCCCTAGAGTTCAGTATTAGATAGTACGCTCTTTTCACTGTATGTCAGTGATGTGCCATTAGTTTTGACTTGTTGCAAGTACCACACGTATGCTGATGAACTCCAGTTGCATGTAAGTGTAAAACGAATAATCAAAAACAGCTATCGGAAATATTAATGCCCACCAATGTCAAATGTAAGAATGGTCGCAGGATAGTATTAAACTCAACACATACAAAATCCAAGCGGTAGTGATTGGTCATTCTAAGCTAAATAGCCCGAAATATTGGAAATCGCTGCCATATTTAACCCTAAACGGTAGAATTGACATAAAATTGATATAATTGCGGAATATGACTGGAGAATACGTATAAATACAGGGAATATGTACTGAAATGCGGGGAAATTGAGGAAGTACTTGCGTATCTTATGGTTGGCACAGAAAAATTTGTAAATGTGAACAAGTACGTGACAGCAAGACGAATCCGAGAAAATGTCGACGTGGAAGCGAAGGGAAGCAGTCACTTTTTATCCGTCGAGGCAGCATTATACTGTGTGTCTAGTGAGGTAACAGTGACACACGCGAGTTGACTACTGTGTTTCACGCTTCTGAGGAAGACAGAGAACCATCTGCCTCTAAACTTACATGTATCTGCGGTAAAGGGTAACAGAGAGTGGACGGGGTGATCGATTGAGATGGAGCTGTAACGAGATACGATTTAATGGTAGACTGATTATGTATTCTAGAGAGGGAGAAGTTGCTGCAGGTAGATTTTTCCACTGTTCTGTCAGGATGCATCAGACGCGTGACATAGCCGACCTTCGACTCATATACAACCACGTGTTCTGCATGTGATTTAGAGCACTGTCTACTTGCGATCGTTAACGGTAAACCTCTCGGTCATCAGAGGACTTCCATCTCATGTGTGATGAAACGTGACACATTCCTCTAAACGAACTATTATTTATGCGATGTGCTCCATCCCCCTGTCGCATCTTTGGTGTAAAATCAAGACTTCAGCTTCATAACTAGGAAGATTAAAAAAAATGGTTCAAATGGCTGTGAGCACTATGGGATTTAACTTCTAAGGTCATCAGTCCCCTAGAACTTAGAACTACTTAAACTTAACTAACCCAAGGGCATCACACACAGCCATTCCCGAGGCAGGATTCGAACCTGCGACCGTAGTGGCCGCGCGGTTCCAGACTGTAGTGCCTAGAACCGCTCGGCCACTTCGGCCGGCCTAGGAAGATTCCAAGTTAACGATAGGTGTTTGTGAGGCACTGCAATCCCCATGTATACATTTGCCTGACACATACTGTTTACAGAGTTAGTGGCGGAATGATTCGTAATTTCACACGTCGGACGCTGCTGCTATGCGTTTATCTGTTTCTTTGTAAGAGGTATTCCCGTTACTAACGATCATTTTATATAAGACTCATGCGGGCATTGTATAATTTTCGAACCGTGATAGAATGTGAACAGTGGATGCTATACATCTCTGAAAAGCTACATTGTGCTCGAATCACACAGAGCCAATTTTTTAAGGAACTAGCTTTTTTTTCGAATTATGGTTCGATAGCATTGTTTATCGTAGAGAAACCAGAAAGAAGGATGCATGACGTGAGCTGGAAATATATTTCTTACATTGGAATATTAACAGCGCTGCATTCCATACGTCTGATAGGTCGGAAAATCAAGCGATCTAACATTATAGCCTGTTTTAAGGGCGGAACGTTGTAGCCTTAGGAGTGCGTGTGCTTATGTTCTCTCTCACCAGTACCTTACAAATACTGATCCTGGACTTTAGAACAATGCTTTAAAATGAATAGCTTACTTGATATACGTAAAAATGCTTTGAACACATCTGTCTGGAGCTCCATCACGGATAAAATCACCCGTTTCTTGTTCTTCTTAACCGTGTGCTATTACATCACATCACTTTCAAATCTGTTACTATACATTGATAAAGAGTGCTAACCTCCTCGACATGGGCGCATCTGAAGAAATCTTGTGCACTTGGATGGGCGAGGACTTGGCAAGCGCCATTCATTCACGAGACGTGGAATGTAGCGGTCTGCTGCTGGTCGGTTTCAGATTAAATCAGTAACGATGTTGCGGGGCAGGTTGATCAATGACAGTGTGAGGGGGTCTTTCAGTCTCTAATTTTATCCTAAGAGAGTGAGAATGCTTTGTGCCTATCCGCATAGAGATAGATCGTGTTAGAAATATGCAGAGCGCTGTCTGATATACTTTGATGATGTGTGTGTTCAAGAATTAACAATGAATGGACGTACTGCACAGTCATTTATCCACATTCGCAATGATACTTTCAAAGTGGAGAAGGGGGTTGTTTATCTATGATACTGAAAATGGGAAACAAGCTGTCACATCATTGGTCAGTGTTGAAATTACTGTAAAATTGGTAAAATTGTTCACACACTCATCTGTAATGCTTAATATTTCTGTACATCGAGGGTGTCTTTTCCATCCCATCTGTCTACTGGTACGCTGTTGGTTACCACATAATGACGGAATGCAGATCATCAGCTATTCCATCACTGTAACAGACGAGTTTAAATGTAGAGGTCGTCAATAACCTTCGGACTGTAGTTGGGAACTCTCCACAACACTGCAGAACTCTTCCAGTTTCCTTATGTTGTAACTGTATTTTATTTAAAATCATACAGTGTGTGTGGTGTGTTATAGTAGCAGCAGTAACAAAACGATTTACATCTTGCAACGTCCAGTTTTCTGCGAGACACCATGGATCAGAACGTGCTAACGTCAGTTTAGAACCTGATACAGACCTCGAAGTTGTGGCGGAAAAACAAAATGTATGGCAGTGTACAAAGCATGTAACAGCAAAAAAGAAAGAAAAAAAAACAATGTTTGAACAACAAGATTGGGTCACAGGGAGCATCCCTTGTGACTTACAGTACAGTCTGCAGGACACGATCATCCCCCTACAGTACAGGTGGTGAAACTTCAGATTGGTCTGTACAGTTTATCAATACCTGTATGTTTAATAGGATCATCACATGTGCTCGATGCTGGCACACATGCGGTATTTGTTTTCGATATATAGGAGGAGAGAGATGTGGTTTAAATCTTATCGAGTTCTCTATTGGATGAAGTTAGTGGAGCTCTTATAGCTCGTAATTTCTCTCTGTTGAATGATACAGAATAACGAAGCTAGCATGTTAGGGTGATATATGTCAATGGGCCCTGAGGGACGCAGATCTGTAGCACTTGTATGTAGTTTGTGGACGCACCACAGTGTAGTTGCAAAATCCTTGTCCTTCTCCCACTTCCCGTTTCCATGGAATGGTTAAAACACAGTCCTGTCGCAGTAGCTCAGCCTAGCCTGTTTCTACAGTCCTGGAAATTGAAATAAGAACACCGTGAATTCATTGTCCCAGGAAGGGGAAACTTTATTGACACATTCCTGGGGTCAGATACATCACATGATCACACTGACAGAACCACAGGCACATAGACACAGGCAACAGAGCATGCACAATGTCGGCACTAGTACAGTGTATATCCACCTTTCGCAGCAATGCAGGCTGCTATTCTCCCATGGAGACGATCGTAGAGATGCTGGATGTAGTCCTGTGGAACGGCTTGCCATGCCATTTCCACCTGGCGCCTCAGTAGGACCAGCGTTCGTGCTGGACGTGCAGACCGCGTGAGACGACGCTTCATCCAGTCCCAAACATGCTCAATGGGGGACAGATCCGGAGATCTTGCTGGCCAGGGTAGTTGACTTACACCTTCTAGAGCACGTTGGGTGGCACGGGAGACATGCGGAAGTGCATTGTCCTGTTGGAACAGCAAGTTCCCTTGCCGGTCTAGGAATGGTAGAACGATGGGTTCGATGACGGTTTGGATGTACCGTGCACTATTCAGTGTCCCCTCGACGATCACCAGTGGTGTACGGCCAGTGTAGGAGATCGCTGCCCACACCATGATGCCGGGTGTTTGCCCTGTGTGCCTCGGTCGTATGCAGTCCTGATTGTGGCGCTCACCTGCACGGCGCCAAACACGCATACGACCATCATTGGCACCAAGGCAGAACCGACTCTCATCGCTGAAGACGACACGTCTCCATTCGTCCCTCCATTCACGCCTGTCGCGACACCACTGGAGGCGGGCTGCACGATGTTGGGGCGTGAGCGGAAGACGGCCTAACGGTGTGCGGGACCGTAGCCCAGCTTCATGGAGACGGTTGCGAATGGTCCTCGCCGATACCCCAGGAGCAACAGTGTCCCTAATTTGCTGGGAAGTGGCGGTGCGGTCCCCTACGGCACTGCGTAGGATCCTACGGTCTTGGCGTGCATCCGTGCGTCGCTGCGGTCCGGTCCCAGGTCGACGGGCACGTGCACCTTCCGCCGACCACTGGCGACAACATCGATGTACTGTGGAGACCTCACGCCCCACGTGTTGAGCAATTCGGCGGTACGTCCACCCGGCCTCCCGCATGCCCACTATACGCCCTCGCTCAAAGTCCGTCAACTGCACATACGGTTCACGTCCACGCTGTCGCGGCATGCTACCAGTGTTAAAGACTGCGATGGAGCTCCGTATGCCACGGCAAACTGGCTGACACTGACGGCGGCGGTGCACAAATGCTGCGCAGCTAGCGCCATTCGACGGCCAACACCGCGGTTCCTGGTGTGTCCGCTGTGCCGTGCGTGTGATCAATGCTTGTACAGCCCTCTCGCAGTGTCCGGAGCAAGTATGGTGGGTCTGACACACCGGTGTCAATGTGTTCTTTTTTCCATTTCCAGGAGTGTACATACGATGCAGAAGGTGGTAGGTATCAGTGGCGTAGCGTGGTTGTAAAGGTTGGGGAGACTCTGCAGTTATTATAGGGAGACAAAATAGTACAATAAACAATAATTTAAACAAATTAAACAAAATGCAGCAAATAAAACAACAGCTACTACTACTACTACTACTAATACTACCCCTACCACTGCCACTAGTAATAATAATAATAATAATAATAATAATAATAATAATAATAACTAACTTGTTCAAGAAACGATGAGAAATTTGTAGAACCCCAGAAGCAAGAGAAGAAGCACTTATATTTTCTTGTACACAAGTGCAATGCGCCTGTCTTTTCTTTCCACGAATACGTCTATAAATCGGTCTACAAAGATCTGATCACTGGATATCGCTCCAGGTAGTGTCTTTTCTATGGCTAACGTGCTCAGAAACAGCCGGATGTTGGACATTGAATTCCTTAAATAATTCTTCAGTCGATGTGCATTTTCAACTTCTCGTGGCGTAATGAATAATTCTTCACTCGTTTAAGAGCACTCATGCTTCGTTCACTGCTTGCTGTAGTTGCGGGTAGGGTCAAAACCAAACGCAGGAACTTCGAAGTTTCTTCATAAACGGAGTCTAAATCATTGTTGACAATGTACTTTAAGAGGATTCTTGGAGATAAGTGTTTTTTCTCATCAGCGTTTATGTTACACTGTTCATTTTCAAGTTGTTCTTGTTTGAAGGAAGAATACTGTTCTAATAATTGAAGCAGTTTCAACTTTGGGAAATCCTTTTGGTAGTTCGGGAAACACTTTTCGTTCAAACGTTCAACAAACTGAATTTGGGGAAACCTTCTTTCCATCTGAACAATTTGCAAATCCAGTATCTCGTAAGTTAGTGCCCTTAGAGATGTCTTTTGACTGTCACAGAACGATAAGTTGCCATTCAAACACAAGCTTCATTTAATGCATTCATCAACGAATGTTTCCGTTCTTAATTGTCATAAGTTTCTCAAAACAGTTCTTATTTCGTCGTGGCAAGCAGATATACTGACAGATTTTGACTAAAGAACATTAAAGAGATGATCAAAGCACCCTCGGTATAAGCAAAGCAAGTAGACTAACGTAGGATCATCCATCCGTCGTTTCATTCCCACAGCAGAGCTCAAAGATTCTGGGTCCCACTGAGAGTTTGTATCATCAAATACATAATTAAAAACACTATATAGCCCTGAGAATTAACTAGATGTTCTTGAAACTGCCCTGGAACGTAAGTTCCGGCGAGTGTTGCTTGCAGTTAGCAGTTTCAATCCTTTCTCAGTTAGCAACACAGTTCGTTTTTATGCTTTGCTGAAAAACGAATGGAATGCAGTAAGATCACTTACAAACATGCGTACTTGTCGAATGATTTAGGAGGCATGTAACAGTACCAAATTCAGTTGGTGTGGGTAGCAATGAGTAAACAGCGCATAGGGACAGAAGTGCTTCACCAATTGTTGTAGTCCTCTTTCTCTGCCCGCCATTACTGAAGCGCCATCATATGCTTGACTAACCACTTTTCCTCCCACATTCCATTCTTTCAATACTGCATGAATAATGTTTGACAAACCTTCAGCAGTTTTATCTCCAGAAACATCGTAAAATCGAGCGAATCTTTCCTCAATTTTGCCTGCAATACGGTACCTGAATATTATACTCATTTGACTCTTGCATGACACGTCTTAATGTTTCATCAGTCTGAATCGAAATGAAATTGCAGTTCTAAATTTCAGATTATATTTTCTCATCAACTGCCAAAGTTATCTTTTCTATTACATCGTTCTGTATATCTGGAGAAGTTCCTTTAAAGGTTGAAGATGATGACAGATGTTCTCGGATTAACTGCTCTCCTTGAGCTAGTAAATCTAACAATTACAGATAGTTACCTTTGTTGCTGGAGGATTCGTCTTCTCTATGGCCGCAAAAGGCTAGTTCTTGTTTAGAAAGAAATACAATTGCCTGAATAAGACGAGCCAACACTCTCCTGTTGGATGCAACTTGTTTGTTGTATTTTATTGCCGTCAGACGAGCGGCTTCAGAAAGGGCGTGCTCATTCTACTTTTGCCCAATAACTGAAATGATTCTTTGTTCTGCAAGTTACGTTTTGATATCTGATGCTTTTGTGCTTTCCTGTCAAAGTTCTTTATTGTACAAATGCCTTCATTGCATCATTCCTTTTCACCACCAAACAGAAGACATATATAACAATAAAATCTGTTATTAACTGCATTCGCAGTCAACCACGCATACTTTTCGTACCAGGCTGTCTGAAAAGTGCGTTTTTGTTTGACTTCACTTAAAACTACACTGATTATAGGAGTAGGTCGTTTGTCCTTCAATTCCCACTTTTTTGTACGTTAATATAGAAAAAGGCGTTTTTAATAAAAATTATATACTGTCTTCAGTTGCTGGCTCACTTATGTTGTCGACACAACGAAAATATGCACTAAAATCACACAAGAATGAGTATGAACACAAACCGTGCGACTGTTCACTTCCTTGGTAAAAGCCATCATGGAAGCGGCAGAGACTAGTCTCCATACCTGGTAGCAAGTGCAGCGCACCGGCCTTCGTGGAAGAGGGCAAGTGGAGGGGAGCCGAGAACGCTCAGGCGCACACAGCCAGGTAAGGGGAGGCAGAGGCTGAGAGCAGTCGAGTCTCAAGCAGGCAGATGCACCAATACTCAGGGGGCGGCGGCGGCGGAGGCTACAAAGCTGATGTCTTTGCAGATTTAGTGCTATTAGTAGAAAGTTGTCTATATTTTTGTTATGAATTACTATTGCATCTTTTTTAAGCACGAATATAAGGGAGACTAAGTCTCAAAGTCTCCCCTCACGCTACGCCACTGGTAGATATAGCTTTCTGTGACTTCTACTCAGCTCCGACTTAAATAGGAACGATCACATGCGTAAAGCTGCAGAAATGGCACCAGTTACAGGATGCATAGGGGCTATCTAAAATTTTACTGCAGCAGATAGATTCGTCAAAGGTGACTCGTTTCGAGGTATGAGAGTGACAGAAATATGACTGACTAGTGTCTGTAGTGAGTAAAGGACTTCTCCATAGGATCCAGGGCAAGTTTGTGGTTGAATGGGGAGACTTGATTCCAGATCCAAGACAGCATTTCTAGCGGACGGCGTCGCACTAGAGATCTGAAAAGCTATAGTCTGATATAAAGTAGTTGTCACTTGACGTTTGCGCTGCGAAGTTGCGACGTTGTCACGTCAAGCACTGGCTGGAGGCAGCCGCCTCAGCGCATCGCTACCCCCGGCGATAGAAAATCGTTTGAAAGCCTGTATCTTCTACAAAAAGTAAGTAAAAAATTTCAAACCCACATATGATGTATATCTCTACAATGTCTCTCAATCTGTCAAATATCTATTCTTAATTTTAATTAGGACAAGAGTTACGTTAATTTGTTTGAAACCATTTAAATTCTCGGTTTCGCAAACAGCTTCTAACTTATCACGTCATTACTGAAAAACTATTGGTGTCACAGCAAAATATTTTTTTCCATTCATTACCAAAATAATTGCACTCGGCAAAAATTCCTTAAAAGTTTTCATAGTGCATCAGGTTTCCTGTATATAAATTTCTGAAAACAGCATTTTTAAGCAACCCTATCAGTACTGAACTCGAAACAAGTATGACGTTTAAAATCTCTATCTCATATAAATATTTTGAAATTTATGTACAGTATCGGTCTCAGCGGTATGTATAAGCAAATCAAATATCTTTTCTTAATTTTAATTAGGGCCGTTGCTACACTAACTATTGAAGTGTGAGAAATTTTCGCGTCCAGAAAAGTTTTCTTCTTTAGATTGCAAATCTCGAAAACTATTACACACATTGAATAACATCTTGGTGTATATACAAAATGAAATAGAATTAAAATTTAGTCTAACTTACCGTAAGGAGATGACGAGAGCTGGCCAAACAGTATTTCTTAGTCTCATAACAAAAATAAGAATTAATCGAAATAAATTCACAAACACAATATTTAATGTCAGTAAGTACACTACACACTAATCATACAATGCGAAAACACCGCTTAATTCAGAGTGAGAGTCAGTGGAACTATCCGTGTCGCTGCTCCTATTGACAGATATAATCAAGTTCAAATGTCTCTGAGCGCTATGGGACTCAACTGCTGTGGTCATCAGTCCCCTAGAACTTAGAACTACTTAAACCTAACTAACCTAAGGACATCACACACATCCATGCCCTAGGCAGGATTCGAACCTGCGACCGTAGCAGGCGCACGGTTCCGGACTACGCGCCTAGAACCGCGAGACCACCGCGGCCGGCTATAATCAAGTCTTCGACACTTTGTTGTAAGATAACTTCATTGTTCCATGCGTCCTGAATCACTCCTTTCACGTGATGTACTACCTTCTGCTAGTCTTCCGATGTCACAATTTCAACTGCCTCTTTCAAAAGGCTTTCCACTTCGGTTAATGTGAATTTCTTATTTTCTGCAGCAATATGCCGTTTAACCTGAGCCCAAATTAGCTCTATTGCGTTGAAATGGCAATGGTAAGGAGGCAATCTGAGCACTTTATGCCAGTATTTTTTTGCTACTTCATCCACAATGTAAATCGGGTTCTTTGGCTTGTGTTGCGATACAAGTTCTAATAATTCTGCCCTTGTAAAATTACTGTCAAACTGCACCTTATGTTTCTGTAACCAGCTAACAATGTCGTTTTTCCTCGTTGCCTTTGTGGGTGCTTTGTCTTGTATTACTGAATGATAAGGAGCGTTATCCATAACAATGATAGAGTTTTTGTTAAGTTCTGGAGCACACAGTCTTCAAACCATTTCACAGATGTATTGTGGTTCATCTCTCCGTGGTAGTCGGAGGTCTTATTTGAACTGAATAGCAGCAGACAATTTGGAATGAAACCTTTTGAATTTCCGGCATGTGCTACAATTATTCTTTTTCCTCTGCCGATCGGAGCTGCCATACTTCCGCTGATGGTACCGTCTGTCCAGCCTTTTTTTAAACTGTGTCCTGCATTCACCCACGTTTCATCAAGCCAAACGATATCATCAAAATTTGTCCCCACTAATTCTCTAAGATAGCGGCATCGCCAGGCTGCAATATCTTGACGTTCCATTAGTAACTTTCTGCCAGAGATGGATTAGTAGCGGATTCCTAACATTTTCACGACTCGCAACAAAGACGATTTTCTACCCTGAAACAGATCAGCCGCTGTGAGGGTAGCATGTAGTTTTTGAGTGTTGGATACTGCTTCCTCGAATAAAATGCGTATATTTGACGACGAATGCCATCTTCCTGAAAAGAGTCAAGTTTTGTGACCCTCTTCTCTAGTCGCCTCTTTTTCCCAGGTGTATCCAATTTAGATGATTCACTTGAGTCTTCTTTCGTGAATTTCTCCTTGCAGATTTTTATTATTGATCGTTCGCTAACTTGCAGAGCAGCTGCAGTTCGCTCCACCACCTTATCCAAAGGAACGAGAGGCCCTCTTGCATCCCTCTCTCTTTCAAAATACTCCCTTAAGGGACACACGTATTCACGCGCCTGACTGCGTATAACGACGCCATGTCCGCCGCTTTTTGGAGGTTTCCGAGGAGTGTGCATTCTCGGCCTCCCTCTCTTGCGACTGCTTTCATCAGACATCGTAAACACACGAAGCTACAAGTCACTCAAACCTCTCACCCGCACGTCTACAACGGCTCGCTGAGGACTGGCTGGCACAATGCCTTAGTCAGCTCAGCAGAGCGAAGTGGCAACGCAGTGGCAGCCGACAGCGCCGGCTGCCATTGGTTTTTTGGTGGCGGGAGCCCTGCAGCCCGTTGCCTGTCAGGTGACAACTACTTTAAATCAGACTATAGTGTGCATTTCTTATGTGCTCAATCAGCACACCGTCTGTGAGTACTGTTTGTGATCCTTCTCAATCAACCATCACAGTCGATATATCGAAGGACATCTGACAAGGCATCAAGACAAAATGCGTTAGAAATACTGGAGAAATATCTGGCGGCGGTGGCGTGAGGGAGTTGCAAATACTGGTTTCATACCACGTTCCTTAGCTGACTCACTTTCTAAATTCGGTAATCTTATAACGAGGATGCGTCGTCGGCGACGTGTAACCGCACTGTTGACCTCATAATATACACTCTGGCAATCACCATCTACAGTACATTCAGTGTTGCGGTATTTGTTTGGATAAAAAAAAAAAAAAACCACGTCATTCGTATTTAATGTCATACCTCGATTTATAAAGCCAGTACAGCTTTAGCATGGATACTTGTGTGCACCTGTAGGACCAAGACTGCTTTTGATAGTAATATGTTCATGTTCCTTAACATATGGCGGTTTGTAAGACGATTACGTCTCTCCTTCTAAGACACAGTGGTACCGCTCGCAAGAAAAAGTTATGAAACATGTCCACCCCCCCTCGCTGATTCTGTCAGTATTATTTCGTATCGCCAGCGAACAAAAAAAAAAAAAAATTGGTTCAAATGGCTCTGAGCACTATGGGGCTTACCTGCTGTGGTCATCAGTCCCCTAGAACTTAGAACTACTTAAACCTAACTAACCTAAGGACATCACACACGCCCATCCCCGAGGCAGGATTCGAACCTGCGACCGTAACTGTCGCGCGGTTCCAGACTGTAGCGCCTAGAACCGCACGGCCACTCCGGCCGGCGCCAGCGAACATTTATTGGCGAAGCATTCTGCATAGTAGTAGGGGATGCGTGATAGGTTCGTCATGAGCATCAGGCTTTTAAAGTATGTGATTGTGTTCCGACATGTGCAAAGGAAATGGCTATGTCCAGTCTCCAGGAAGGTCTGGATTTGACGTGGAATACTGTGATAGCAAAGGGGAGAGTATGTGAAGTCATAAGAATGCTATAGATATTTCTATTTCAAGAGCCACAGCCGTCAGCAGGATGTATTTCCCACCCTTGGCTCACTGTCGAATGTCGTTCAACTGAGACCGCCATCGTAACATTTAATTGTAAATATAGCAATCAAATACATATGTGACCGATGTCTTAGGATAATTATTCTACCTAGGCGTGCAGTGCTGGTGGCCTGTGGTGGGAATTATTCACGTTTACATATAACGGTAGGAGCTGTCCGAATGGAGAGGCCTGTTGGGGTGCAGGAATGTAGCTGACTTAACTGTGTAGACAGCCGAATAGCGACCTAATACTTAGTATGACAGCTTTCGTGATCTTGTGGAAATTTGAGAAGATTCAATATGGATGTGTGTTTGTGCTGGGCCATTATTCCCACCCATGTAAATTGTTTAGCTGACTGGTTCATCACATTTCGCGTCTTTATTTAGTAGAGACAACATCGATTGTGGTGTGTGCATCTAGCAGGTGGAAGACACGTTTACTGGTTCTCTAGACGTGAGGAACACCTTAGTTGACTCTGTAAACTATTGGGATGATTTAGAATCTGTTACATGACCGACATAAGTGTTCGCGAGTGGAAATACCAGTTTCCTCCATTTTTTTTTTCGAGTTCTTTTTCTGTAAAGGTCTTCACAGATGGCATAAGTTTCCAGTTACTCTATGGTTTACACCATGCTCCACCTAGCTAAACTTTTGGGTTTCTAGAGAAATAATTTCCAGTCTATATCATCAGAATAATGTTACACGAGTAATACTGCTATGCAAGCGATATTGCTGTGTGCTTGATGTCGAGAAGTACCGTGAAAATAGTATGATATTCTACCAAACTATGCGAAATTACATATGTTCTTGTAATCCCAGAGTGTGGAGATGAGTGTACGAAAGCAAGCAGGTTGGG
Organism: Schistocerca nitens; assembly: GCF_023898315.1. Classification (NCBI taxonomy): domain Eukaryota; kingdom Metazoa; phylum Arthropoda; class Insecta; order Orthoptera; family Acrididae; genus Schistocerca; species Schistocerca nitens. Next base: position 37,426,572 of record NC_064617.1, read on the forward strand.
CCGGAAACAGTAATGCGTTTGTGCCGAAGGGAGTCGATCCTGAATATGTAGATCAGTTATGTCACATGAGTGATACTGCCATGCAAGCGATATTGCTGTCTGCTTGATATCAAGAAGTACTGTGAAAATAGTCTGATATTCTACCAAACTATTTATCTTGTAATCCCAGAGTCTGCAGATGTGTGTAAGAAAGCAAACAGGTTGGGTCGGAAAGAGTAATGCGTTTTTGCCGAAGGGAGCCGATCCAGAATTTGTAGATCAGTTGTGAGATTGACTTCGATCCACTGAGTGTGCTCTGGTCATGTGTTGGTTGTCGATAACCGCCCTCGTTGGAAATATCTAGTGCCGCGAGTACACCTACAGTGCATGTGCTTATGCTATCTGTCTTCACAGTATATGTACAAGTGATGGAAAAGGGGTGATTTTGTATCATGCAGGATATGAATTGTTTGTTTACTACACTGACACAGTACGCAGTGATATATTGCTGAGTTGGAGGTCAAATGGCTCTGAGCACTATGGGACTTAACTGCTGAGGTCATCAGTCCCTTAGAACCTAGAACTACTTAAACCTAACTAACCTAAGGACATCACACACATCCATGCCCGAGGCAGGCTTCGAACCTGCAACCGTAGCGGTCGCGTGGTTCCAGACTGTAGCACCTAGAACCACTCGGCTACTCCGGCCGGCAGTTGGAGATCAGTTTCACGCTCTAATATTCAAGCTCTTGTCCTCAGTGAGAGAGCAGTGTAACTGAGTAAGAGTCTTTCCGTACCTGACGATATGCAGAGCACCTTGCAAGGTTTAATTGTCGGTGCAATATGGCGACCTGTGTAAAATAGTTCTTGCTGCTGAAACTATCGTCTGCACAAAGAAAAAAAAGGCAGACTGTTCTTCCACACTGGTGGCATTAGTAATTCGGCGGGTGAATTCGATAAGAGCCAATCATAATTCTTCATTAACTCACCAGATATCATTTGTGCTGGAATATAGGTGTCTCTACACAGTGGTGAGAACGTTTGCGTATGTTGAAAGCAGTACGTGTAACACAAGATGGATGGGATGTGTTGTTAGGACCGAGAGGAAGAATGCATTCGATGTTATTCTGCGCTATTTCTCTAAGCAGGTCCTGTTAGGGCAACCATTTCCATTCAGACAAGTTGAGACATCATAGAAGCTCCTACAAAAGCAAGTGTTACCTATTTCGGAGGCACTATACAATTTCTGAGAAGTCGACTTGGTTCTTATTTTACATAGCTATGTGACATCACTATAACACTGAGAACCTCTTTAGATGCACATGCGATGGCGTGTAGCTATGCGTACGCAATACACAGTCATGTGTCAGCCACACTGGACACTTAAGCACGACTATACGCAGCTCGAATGTCCCGGTAGGATCACAAGGAAGAGAAAGCAGCCTCTTCCATTCTCGGAAACAATGGAACGGATTTCTGCGGCATCTGTGAGGGTGAGTCACTCTGCAAATTGGTGTTCATTCCTGTCCAGTCACGTCAGCAATTTTGCCCAGGTCAACACGTATTTCCAGAGGAATTTCTCACAAGTATGAAAGGGATGCCACTGCCTCATATTTGCAGGATCCGAATGTGCACCTGTGCATGACTCGGCAGATGATGGTTTCATCGTCCCTTTGCGGGAGCTGCCGGTGGACCCCAACTCCTGGGAGCGTGTGTGATAGCATCCTGTGCGGCCCAGTAGACAGGGGGTGGTGGGCAGTGGATGCGCTCATTCTTTGCGTGTCTGTTGCATTATTTTGTGAGCTGGCCTGTAGGCCATGCTATGCATTACTTAGACAGTTTACAAGTAGTGAGCGTGCCTGCAGAGCGTTTTACATGCGTTAATTTGATATTTTACGAGTTGTTTTCGTGTCTGCACTTCAGTGTACTGCACTATTTCGGTGATTTATGAGTAGTTTACAGGTCTATGAGCTGTGTGTTGCATTATTTTGGTAATTTACGAGTTGTTTGCATATTTATACATCAGTGTACTGCATTATTTCCGAGTAGTTTGCAGGTCTGCAGACCGTTTATTGTGACTCCAAGCACATCAGGGCGAGTACTTCTTTTATCATTGTGATACATGAACTATGTGAAATCTGTCCCTAAATAAATTGTTCCAAAATAAATAAAGTACACTCCTTCCTCTCTCCAACAGCCCAGTGCAGGCTGAGTCATTTTCCCACCATTTTCCCCTCCAGACCACCATCTTGTATTATGTCATAGGAGGGACGATAGACTCTCTGGTGGCAGTATTGTGTACTAGGGCAGTTGGACTCCAGACCTCGTGGTGGACACACTGGATGGCGGTACTGCCTCAAATTGTTTAAATAATGACTGCATGCAAAATAAAGACTTACGTCCATCCTATGTGGCACAGGCCAAGTCCTTTTCCCACCAATTCCTAGGAGTAGGTGCTGGTCGGATGACTTAGGTTAGTGGGGGTAGACCAAGTGACCTATTTTCCTGCCACTTTCTTAGGTTAGTAGAGGTATCCATGGTGTGTTGCAGTGTTCTGATGAAATTTGAATTTCCCACCATTTTGTGGGGGAGGGGAGGGGATGGGGTGGAGGTAGCCCAATTAACATATCTTGCCGCCAAAATTCAAATTTCCTGCCAAAAGCGGCCATTTTCGATAGTGGTGCTCGTGTCATCATCTGACATCATGTGTGCCATCTTGGATGATGTCATCACCACCATATTGGTTACATCTGGCAACAATGGACAGTGGGGCAGAACGAAGTTTGCTCTACTTCTTTTCTGGCCATCCAGGACTGCCCTGCCACATGGAAAGTCATGGAATTGAAGTCAGTTCTCAGGAAGATGACACATTGTATCCGATTTTTCCCAGCACACCTCAGATCGTTGCTCTATTCCATCGGTTGTGAAAGGACAATGTGTCTTTTGTTTGGACCAAAGATTGTCAGGATGCATTCCCGTAACCTATAAATGCCTTTTTGAGTGACAGGTGACTTGATCTTTTAGATCCTGTTAACCCAGTGGTTTTTGCAGTGGACACCTCTTCGTAGAGAATCAGACCTGTATTGTCGCACATATTTGCTTTACAGCAAAGTCCGAGCAATTTGGCTTCCAAGACTCAATGTAACTATTCCCAGATCAATAACGATGCACTCACTATTATCTATGGCATGATAAAGTTTCACCATTATCTGTCTGGTCGGAAGTCTTACCTAGTGATGGACCAGAAGCTAGGTCAGTCTTTGATTCATCCATCCAAACCTCTTCCGTCGTGTACGGCTCAGAAGCTGCAACTCTGGGCTTTGTTATTGTCACAATATCAGTTCGAGGTATTGTACCGATCCATGTCGAAGCATGCTGACGCCTTCTCTCGGCTTCCTATTGGTTCTGATTCTGAATTCGATGCTACTGCTGCATCTTGTTGTCAGACAGATGCGCGGGGCACTGAACTCTTACTGAATTTTCCACTGCACTATAGGAAAACTGGTCAGGCCACAGAACCAGAGCCTGACAGGTACCTTTTGTTGCACTACATCAGTACTGCTTGGCCTTCTGTGAAAAACATTCAGAATTTTTTTGTGTGCCAATACTTTGTCGTCAGCATAACCTCTCCGTCCAAGATGCTGTGATTTTATTACGAAATTACTGGAAAGTAGGATGTGCTTATTCCTAAAGTGTTTCAAAAAGCTCCTACAAGAACATTCGGGAATTGGAAACACGAAACATGTAGCGTGCCGGCACTTACATGGACTGGTATGGACGCCTATATTCAACAGATGATGTTCACAGACTTGCACATAGGGTGAAACCCTCCTCGCCCCTTAGCAAACTTTTTTGCTTGGCCAAAGTCTTAGTCGCCATGGCATCATGTGCGTATTGACTCTGCTCGTCCCTTTTGGAACGCTAGTTGGCTTACTGTCGAGAAACCAAATATCCGTTTGCAGTGCCCATGAACTTGACTACGTTGCGTAGTCCCATTCAGCCTAAGTCATCAATTTTCTTCTTGGAAGGTTTGCCAGAAGTGTGGCTCACAGGCAACTGACCACAGTTTACAGCTTAGAACTTCGAATAATCTTGTATAGTACGTAGTATCACTCACCATACCACTGTTCCGTTTCATCATTAGTTGAATGAAGAACCTGAATGATTTGTGCATACATTCAAGATAGTTTTGTTTGTGGGGGGTTGAAGGGACCAGACTACAAAGGCAATCAGTCCCTTTTTTCACGACCATGAAACACCCAGAAGGAACAAAAACAAGCAACAGAGATGACAAGGGACGACACAGGACAAGAAAGGCACAGACAAAGACCAGACAAAAGGATTAAAAGCACAAAGTGGTTGGCGGACCATGGAAACAAAAAAGGAAAAGCCAACCACAAAGTGGCACACCAAAACCCCTATCTAAAACAATAGGCCAAAGGCCAGATGCAACACACAAAAGGGACAAACCCTCAGATTGAGCGATAAAAGTCCCACACTCGAATAAAACTCAAAACTAAGCCTGCCATTGCAGCATCATCCGTAAAAACAGCAGGGAGAGTATCAGGTAGCACAAACGTCTGCCTGAGTGCCTTTGAAAGTGGACAGTCCAACAAAATTTGGACCACTGTCAACACTAATCCAGAGCGACATAGAGGCTGGTTGCCGTGGCGCAATAAATTACCATGTGTCAGTTACATATGGCCAATATGTAGCTGGCAGATTACAATGGAGTCCTTGTGAGAGGACTCGTATGGAGGAACACCACACACCTGTAGTCTCCTTGATGACCCAAAGTTCGTTGGGGGAAGGCAGGGTGTGCCATTCAGCACCCCAAGCACCAAGGACTTTTTTGCCGCAATACCGACTGGAGATCACATTCTGAAAGGCCAATCTCCAGGGCCAAGGCACTGATAGCCTGTTTGTCCAGCCTGTCAACAATGTTCAATACTTGGGATGCCAACATGACCCGTGGTCCACACAAAAACCATGAAATGGCTACAACTGGCAAGAGTATGGATGGACTCCAGGATAGCCATCACCAGACAAGAGCGAGGAAAACACTGATCAATAGCTTGTAAAAGGCTCAGGAAGTCACCACAGATGACGAAGAACTCACCTAATCAGAGCAGATATACTCTAGGGCGTGAGAGATGGCTGCGTACTCTGCAGTGAAAACACTGCAGCCATCCGGCAATGAGCCTTGTTCAGAATGATCCCCAAGAGTAATAGCATAATCAGCTCGAACAGCAACCATCGTCAGTATAGACCACGTCAGAGCCATAAAACGTGTCAAGGATGGAAAGAAAGCAGCAGCAGTGGGTCTCAGGAGCGACTGAGTCCTTCGTGCCCTGTGCCAAATCCAGCTGAAGGCAAGGACGGGGCACACACCATGGGTGTATACGTATATGGGCCCAGAAAACAGGTGGAAGAGAGAAGAACTCAAGCCCAAAAAAAAAGAGCCCGGGTGTGAACTGTGATGGTACACTCTGACCAGGGCCACCATTCGGGAAGATGGACGACCGAGTTGCGGAACAGGAGACAGTAATTTTGATGTCTGGGCAAGGTACAAACATGTGCAGCATAAGCGGCCAGTAGTCATTGGCGCTGGATCCGCAATGGCGGGACACCAGCCACCACAACAAGTATGCTGTTTACAGGGCTTATGCCGAAAGTACCAGTTTTGAGTCGGATCTCGCAGTGAAGTATGGGGTCAAGCAATTGCAACACAGAAGGCGATGCCAAACTATAAGGCAGGTACGCATAATCGAGACAGGACTGAATCAATGCCTGATACAGTCGTAGAAGGGTAGACCGATCGGCACCACAGCTGGTGTGATGCAAGCAACGAATAACGTTAAGATGACACCAACACGTTTGTTTAATCTGCCAAATATGAGGGAGCCAAGTCAACTGAGCATCATAAAACAAGCCCAAAAACCGATGCGTCTCCACCATGGCAAGAGGCTCACTGTCAAGATAAAGCTGTGGATCAGGGTGAACAGTATGACGCCAACAGAAATGCATTACACAGGTCTTGGCAGTCGAGAACTGGAAGCCGTCTATGATGGCCAAAGACTGCACCCTGCGGATAGCGCCCTGTAGCTGCCGTTCAGCAACTGCAGTGCCAGTGGAGCTGTAGTAAGGCAAAAGTCATCAAAATACAAATAAGCCGATACAGACGTTCCCACAGCTGCAGCTAGCCCATTGACACCATCTAAAAAGAGGCAGACACTCAAGACAGAGCCTTGTGGGACCCCATTCTCCTGGCCTTAGGAGGGACTATGGGAAGGACCAACGTCCACATGGAATGAATGAAGCGACAGAAAATTTTGAATAAAAGTCGGAAGTGGGCCCCTTAAACACCACCCATGAAGCGTGGTGAGGATGTGATGTCGCTATGTTGTATCGTATGCCTTCTGCATGTCAAAAAAGATGGCAACCTGTCGGCGGGAAAATGCTGTACACATGGCCAACTCCAGGAAGACCAGATTATCGGTGACACAGCGGCCCTTGCGGAACGCACCCTGGACTGTAGCCAGAAGGCCTCAAGACTAAAGTAGCCATCTCAACCTCTGGGTCACCATGCATTTGAGCAATTTGCACGGAACATTGGTGAGGCTAATGGGGCAGTAGCTGTCCACCTCCAGTGAGTTCTTGCCAGGTTTCAGCATGGGGATAATGACGCTTTCCTGCCATTGTGATGGGAACTCACCCTCAACCCAGATGCAGGTGAAAAGTATTCGAGGCGTCGCTGGCAATTAACTGAGAGGTGTTTAAGCATCTGATAGTGGATGCCATCTGGCCCAGGATCCATATCAGCGGCTAAGGCACTTTGGAATTCCCAGTCACTGAATGGAGCATTGTACGATTTGGGGTGCAGTGTATGGAATGAAAAGCTCTGACGTTCCAACCACTCTTTCAGGGAGTGGAAGGCCTGTGGGTAATTGATAAAAGCAAAAATGTGAGTGTAATGCTCTGCTAAGATTTCTGCAATTGTGTTGGAGTCAGTACAGTACTACTGATAGAATCGTCTTCCTATTACTCAGTGCTAATGCTCCCTAAGTCTGCGACCGAACTGGGGCCGACCGATGGGTTGCCTGTTAGGTCAGCGTTGACAGGGGGCGCTCAACGCTGTCTTCCTGGAGGTGTCGTTCCATTGGCGTGTTCGTCGGTCCAGCTCCATCGGTTTCTTGCCACCCACAGTATCACGGTAGGACGCGAATCTGTGGAACAGAAAATCTGCGGAAGAAAATCTGCGGAAGAGTCTCACAATCGGCTAGCAAGAATCTCGTTCTGACGGCGGCGCAGTAAGCCATCAGGACCTCGAATTAAATGCATTCAGGAGCCCACATTTCGAACGATCTGTTCTCTCATCCGTGTATGGTGCGAACAAAAAATGTGAATAGAGTATACTCATTAGCTGCAAAGCGATATTTGCGTAGCGTGGGAGGCGCCGTGTTCTGTGGTGGGTGCAGCAACTGAAGCAGCGTGCCGTGGCGCCGGCCATGTAGAAGCTCCGACGGCAACGAACCGTCACGGGAATGGGAGCAGTACGTGGCGAGAAGGAGCTGCAGCGCTTGCTCCCCCGTGTGGCGGGCATGTATTTTGTTCGTGTGTTGCTTGAATGTATCCCACTGCGGGTCCGGAGGTTAGAATAGGCGGTATTCCTGCCTGTCTTAAGAGGCGACTAAAAGGAGTCTCACACGTTTCGGCCTTTATGTCATGGTCCCCCAGTAGGGCTTGACCTTCATATTAGGTAATTTTCCTGAAGAGCGTGCCAATTGGGGAAGGGCGCCTTGCACGGTGCATCGTGTCCGTAAGGCAATGAGATCATAAGCCCCGTTTCTCGTCGTCCCATTGCAGCCCTGCTCATTCTCCATCTCTTGAGTGAGGTTACATTCCTGGGTGCGGTTTCCCCCATCCACTATGGAGTCTCGCCTTCTGCGCCGACGACGACCGTGGTCTTCTTTGCACCTGTTATCCAGCACGGTAGATGGTCTGTTGTGGTGGGGCTGCCATGTACCCAGCTGGTTGTAGACCTAGGGATCGCTCTGCTGATGACTGTGCTGTTCACCCCCCACGTACGCCGAGGAGTAGATCCCTATCTCCCTGGGGCACTGAGACTCCCGGCAATGACCATCCTGCCAGGTGGCCCTTGCTGAGGCTGCATGGCGCCTGTGGGGAGGGCTCTTGGTCGGATTGGGTGGCATCAGGGCGGATCGCCCTCAATGAAGCATGGTACATCATCTCTTGCTGGTGGTCAGACATCAGCAGTCTCTAAGCGTTCTATGGCTCAGTTCAATGCACAGAAGTATGACCCAAAATCGTTCCCCTCGCTGGCCACACCATGGGAGGAGCGAAAGGCTAAGAATGGCAGCGAGACTTATTCGCCCCGGTACCTGGTTTGTACGAGAGCTGATGGAGAGTCTTTCATGACGATGAAGTCTCAGTTCCTTCTAGAGCATTTAGAAGACAAATTTGGGGAGATGGAGGGCTTGTCCAAAATGCGCTCAGAGGCAGTTTTGATAAAAAGAGCACCATCTGCCCAGTCCTTGTAACAGGTTGGGGGATATTTCTGTTACCATCATGGCCCACAAGAGCTTAAATATGGTCCAGGGCATTATATTCAACAGGGACCTTCTTTTGCAGTCTGAAGACGAGCTGCGCGCCAATTTGGAGCGGCGAGGTGTTCATTTTGTCCTGCTCGTTCATCGGTGTCTGAGGGATAATCAGGTTGCCACCGGCACCTTCATCATGGCCTTCAAGGGCCATGCCTTAGGAGGTCAAGGTGACGGTCTACTGCTGTGACGTCAGGCCCTATATCCCTCCCCCGATGTGGTGCTTTAAATACTGGAAGTTCGTCTATATGTTATTGTGTTGTACTTCCAGCCTCACATGTCGATCTTGCAGACGCCCATCACATCCCAATATTCCATGTGCCCCGCCTCCCATCTATGTCAACTGCAAAGAGCATCATTCACCTTGCTGGCCGGACTCCATAATTTCACAGAAAGAGGGGAAAATCATGGAATGTAAGACCCTGGACCGACTGACCTACACTGAGGCTAAGAGGAAATTGGAACGACTCCATCCTGTGCAAACAACTTCCTCTGATGCCATCAGTTAAGCGAATTCCAGTCGGCTCTCTGAGCTGTAAGACTACACCTGCCACCTCAACCATGGTGGGTGGGGGGGTGGGGGGGTGGGGGCACATCCCTTACTGTTGCTCCTGCACCACCGACATTGGGAGCAATAACCCCCCCCCCCCTTCACCATCAGGGACATACATCCCCACTTTCGAGCCAGAGAAGCATACTACTTCTTTGGCTCCTCTCACTAGGAAGGGTTCCATTGAGTCACTCCCTTCTGAGGTTCTTACCGGTGGTAGAGCTGACACCCACCAGTGGCTGAAGCAACCACAGGTAGCTGGTTGTAGGGCTTCACGGTCCTCTTCAGTCCCAGTGTGATCAACCTAAGGGGCAGTGAGAGAAACCAAAAAAGCAAAATATCACCCAGATCCAAGGCACTGCAATGGCACCCACACCACCGCTGCCTACAAGTTCTGTGTCTGAGGATGAGGTGAAGATTCTGGTGTCCGCTGTGGACCTGGATCTCACTGAACCCTCAGACACAATAGATACAGACTATTCAAGCAATACGTTGGTGGCAGGAGGTGACTCTGAGGTGTAAACTGCCTCATTGAATGTTAATTGCCTTCCCAGCCTCACAATGCTATTATCCTCCAGTAGAATTGCGGTGGTTTTTCCACCATTTTGCTGAGCTCTGAGAACTTCTCAGCCTTCAACTTTTCTTCTGCATTGCCCTCCAGGAAACTTGGTTTCCGGTGATGTGAACCCCTGCCCTCCATGGGTATTGGGGTTATTACAAGAATCGGGCAGCTTATGAGAGGCTACCTGGTGTTGTCTGCGTCTATGTCCTTAACTCTCTTTACAGCGAGTGTGTCCCTCTTCAAACACTTTTAGAAGCTGTTGCTGTTAGGGTGTGGACGCCTCAGGCTGTTACTATCTGCAGCCTATATCTTCCACCGGATGGTGATGTCCTACAGCATCTATGGCAGCGCTGTTAGCCCAGCTGCCACCACCTTTTCTATTACTGGGCGACTTTAACGCCCTTAACCCTTTGTGGGGTGGATTGGTGGCAACAGCCCAAGGCACTGTCGTTGAACGAGTGTTGGCACAGCTCGACCTTTCTATCTTGAATAATGGTGCCTCCACACATTTCAGTGTGGTGCATGGCACGTACTCATCCATTGGCCTTTTGGTCAGCAGCCCTGGCCTTCTACCCCCTGTCTGGTGGAGTGTGCATGACGACTTGTGCGGTAGTGCCCACTTTCCGATCTTTCTGGCACTACCCCAGTGTCACACACTTGGGCGCCTCCCCAGATGGACTTTGAATAAGGCTGACTGGGACTTGTTTGCCTCCATTGCCACTATTTGAGCCTCTTTCTCATGATGCCATTGATGTGGTGGTTCACACAGTCACCACCGGCATCGTTTCTGCAGCGGAATCGGCAATTCCCTGTTCTTCTGGGTCCCGTCGGCAGAGAACTGTGCCTTGATGGTCACCAGAGATCTCTGAGGCGATTCGCTATTACAGGCGGGCCCTATAACGTCATAAGTGGCACCCATCACTGTACCACCTCATTGAGTTTAAGTGGCTCCATGCCAGAGCCCGATGCCTCATTTCCTGACGGAAGCAGGAGTGTTGGGAATGGTATGCCTCCACCATTGGCATCCATACCTCTCCATCTTAGGTTTGGACCAAGATGAGGCGTACCTGGGTTTCCCTGAAACGGTTCGTTGCCGGCGGAGCTTCTACATGGCCGGCGCCACGGCACGCTGCTTCAGTTGCTGCACCCACCACAGAACACGGCGCCTCCCACGCTACGCAAATATCGCTTTGCAGCTAATGAGTATACTCTATTCACCTTTTTTGTTCGCACCATACACGGATGAGAGAACAGATCTTTCGAAATGTGGGCTCCTGAATGCATTTAATTCGAGGTCCTGACGGCTTACTGCGCCGCCGTCAGAACGAGATTCTTGCTAGTCGATTGTGAGACTCTTCCGCAGATTTTCTTCCGCAGATTTTCTGTTCGACAGATTCGCGTCCTACCGTGATACTGTGGGTGGCAAGAAACCGATGGAGCTGGACCGACGAACACGCCAATGGAACGACACCTCCAGGAAGACAGCGTTGAGCGCCCCCTGTCAACGCTGACCTAACAGGCCACCCATCGGTCGGCCCCAGTTCGGTCGCAGACTTAGGGAGCATTAGCACTGAGTAATAGGAAGACGATTCTGTCAGTAGTAATAATGTATGAATGTAATTTCATGTATGAGGCACGGCAAGCACAGGAAGCCATCTCACAACGAGAAGAGTTCGGTTTTATTTATTTCCTCTTTAGAAATAAAAAGTTCTACTAATTGAAAACTATTACGCACAGACTATTTTAGATTCCTGCCACCGGCCATCGCAACTTCTCTCCTTTTTTTGTGGGTGCTGGCCCCACAGATGGTGATACAACAGTCAGTAAGACAAAACTGATTATTTTAGAAACTCCTCAAAGGCATGAACTGAAGGTTTTATGCAACGCTTATGTCATGAATGAAAAACACAATACTTTCATTAATCAAACCACGGCTTTAGTTTAAAGTCGTTTTTCCCCAAAAGTATCCCAGATTAGTCTGAAGTCTACAAAGAGACCATATGTTTCTCAAAGATTAAAGACAACCAGTACAATTAATAGGAAACAGTACCTACCAGTCACAAACAGGTCTGATGTTGATGGTATTCCATAATATCGCAGGCACTAACACAGAATATTATGAAAATGCGTTATGAGAGAAAGATAGGCACGTCAGGTGAAACAATGAAGACAATCTATGATATAGTGAAGGAGAAAGGTAATATAGCCGCATACGAAGTGGACGAGATAGCATTAAGATTAGAGGATGCTTTCGTGACGAATGTGAACAGTGTTGCGAAACTCATTAACAAGAGTCTCATGAATATTGCTGAACAAATGGGATTGTCAGGTTCAGTAGGCTCTACCACGGAATACCTTAACCAAGCCACTATTAAAAAGAGTAGGAACCTCACTATAAAACTAATGTCCAACACAAAAGCTTTAAAATCAAAAAATTCTTATAGTGGTAATAACATATCAACAGAGTTATCTAAAGAGTGTTGTTTAGAGTTTAGTAACGTACAAAATTATTTGTGTAGCCAGTTATTTATCAGTGGAACTTTTCCCAAACGGCCGAAATAAGCTGAAGCTGAAGACTTGAGGTCCAGAAATACTGCCAAACTTCTATCCAATTTTCTTTTCTCGCCATTATCAAAAATTATAGTTAAAGAATTATACGGTTCACTACTTGTTCATTCGGCAATAAATAATTTAATGTCAAAAGCACAGGTTGGACTCCTCCAGGTTGTAGATACTGAGAACGACGTTTACACACACAGCGATAATGTACTTTGTTCATTAGCTGTATAATATAGGCTACTGGTATAATTTGTGATGGGTCGGATCTATCTGACTGTGTAGATGATTATATTTTACGTAACCTAAAATATTATGGTGTAACAACAAACGCTGCAAAATGATTCAAGTCTTTAAATGCGAACATTTTAGGTTAGGCTTTACCGTTACTGATGCCAATCACCGTTGATTTATCTCCACGACGAATTTCAAAGGTTTAAACCTCCATATCAGGCGGATTTACATTTGTTGTTATGACATACACCAAAGAGCCAAAGAAACTGGTACACCTGCCTATTATCGTGTAGGGCCCCCTCGAGCACGCAGAAGTGCCGCAGCACGACGTGGCATGGACTCGACTACCGTCAGAAGTAGTGCTGAAGGGAACTGATACCATGAATCCTGCAGGTCTGTCCACAAATCTTCTGAACAGCACATTGCAAAGCATACCAGATTGCCCAACAATGTTCATGTCTGGGGAGTTTGGTGGTAAGCGGAAATGTTTAAACTCAGAAGAGTGTTCCTGGATCACGCCGTAGCAATCCTGGACGTATCGGGCGTCGCATTGTACAGCTGGAATTGCGCAAGCCCGTCTGAATGCTAAATGAACATGAATGGATGCAGATGATCACATAGAATACTTACGTAGGTGGCACCTGTCAGAGTCGTATCTAGATGTATCAGGGGTTCCGTATGACTCCATCTGCAGGCGTCCCATGCCACTGCAGAGCCTCCACCAGCTTCAACAGTCCCCTGCTGACATGCAGGATCTATGGATTAATGACGTTGTCTCCATACCCGAACACGTCCGTCCGCTCGATACAATTTGAAACGATACTAGACCGACCAGGCAACATGCTTCCAGTCATGAACAATCCAATGTCGGTGTTTACGACACATACGAGGCGTAAAGCTTTATGTCATGCAGTCATCAAGTGTACACGAGTGGGTCTTCGTCTCCGAAAGCCCTTATCTATGATATTTCGTTGCATGGTTCGCACGCATTGAAATCTGCAGCAATTTGGCCAAGGGTTGCACTTCTGTCACACTGAACGATTCTGTCCAGTCGTCGTTGGTCCCGTTCTTGCACAATCTCTTTCCGGCGGCAGTGGTGTCGGAGGTTTGATGTTTTACCGGATTCCTCATATTCACGATACATTCGTGAAATGGTCATAAGGGAAATTCTCCACTTCATCGCTACCTCGGAGATGCTGTGTCCCATCGCTCGTACGCCGACTGTAAAACCACTTTCAAACTCACTTAAATCTTAATAACCTGCCATTGTAGGAGTAGTAACAAATCTAACAACTGCACCAGTCACTTGTTGTCTTATATAGGCGTTGCCGATCGCATCGCCGTATTCTGTCTGTTTACGTATCTCTCTATTTTAATACGCGTGCCTACACCAATTTCTTCAGAGCGTCATTGTATGTGTGTATTGTGTTAAAATTTTTGGAGGAACGTATAAGATACCACTTCAGAACACGGTTTTGTTCTTTTTGTGACAGAAAACAAAACGTATATCAAACGGTAAAAATAAAATAAATAAAATAGATTTACCTGCAGTGGTCACAGGTTTCTTTCACTACCGTAACGCATCACATGTATACTGTCATATTTTGTAAACAAAAATTGCGTCTGAAGACTATTAGGTACAAGGATCAAATCACAAAAGAGGACAATTATCAGAAAGTCCAAAGAGTATACAGCATAACATCATTATTACTGAATAAGTTTGAAAGGTTTTTAAAGATCTTTTTTTCGAGGTGCTGAGGACATGAGTTCGAGCAAATATTTGAGATAGTATATAAATCCGATTTTGTCAAGCTTAAACTTCATACTTGTTTATATAACCCGGTGACATAATGAAAAATTTAAGAGCAATAATTATTTTGGCTTCAGTGGTGAAATTATACATAAATAACAATTTTTGTTGGTATTCTCAGATAGGATTGAAAGGCTAGAGGCAGGGAGAGAGGAAGAGAAACAGAGAGAGAGAGGGTAGAAAGAGTGATTGGATGAGAAGAAACTTTCCAAATCAAGGGGTTCTTAAGATTGTATCTGTTGCACGCAATAATTGTGTGGAGGCACACATTTTCTCTTAGAAGGCCAACCTTTTCAAACAACCCTCACACTATATCCAGTCACTGTAATAAATCTACATTCACACAGATATAGCTTATAACAAGAGTAGGAAACATGACAGAAAATGGTAGACGAAATAAGCACTGCCTCGGGATGAGTGACCTTGACCTTGTTACATCCTCATATGCACAGTCAGTTTAAGCCACTGAGTGTTAATATGGTAACCTCGCCATACATAAGATCCACCTTCATCTTCACAGCTTACTCAGTCTGGCTCAAATATCGAACAAACGAGGCATCTTTCGTATCGTATGCTCATGTGACACAGACCAAGAGACAACCATTGCGAATCAGTACTCACTATTCAACGTACTATGACAGAACCACCCCTTATCCTGACAGCTGTGGAATCCTAGAGGTATAACAGAAACTTCTGAAAAATATAAATATCTACAACATGCCAGATCGTGCCTACAAATATCTTCCATAAAACTGGTTTCTATCAAAGAAGAACGTCACGCATCCAAGAAAACATCAAGTAAAATATCAAGTAAATCCTAACCATAACTGTCATAAATCATCCCATAGATCATTCTCAGCATGTGCTGAACCTCACAACATAGAAAATATCTACTCATAATCACGTGTCACAGATTCAGACTCATAAAAAAATGCAAGTTCTTGCCCCATATATTCTCATTATATCACACATTATTTAGATAATCCAATACTGCTACATCAAAACATTCATGATAATCATATAATGAAACTAGTCGTTCATCAAATCAGATCTGACACTCAAAAGTGCCTGTCTTTCAAATCCAATTGCACCTGGAATATCCAGGTACTACCCTGGCCTGATAGTGATGAACTTTGTTTATTGTGTGAGATCAAATGTGGCAAGACCGTTGGTTATATTGCCATTCTTAGGGAAGAATCTAACAAGACATATGACTAAGGCTTCATTCATGAAAATAAATCTTTAAAACGTGGAAAAATACTCATAGGAGAACACTTGGAAGCAGCCTAGTTACACGAAGAATCTTATCTAGGACATAAGCACAAACTGTAGATATGTTACACTGAATACCTTAACACGAGAAAATTTTTTACCTATTAAGTGCCACACACACTGAGGTCTGCATCGACACTGCGCAAATTCTGTAGGTTCTAAGACTTGTGTTTAACTTTTCATTGACATTGAAGCCATTAGAGACGGTCATTTAGCAACAAAAATTGATATATATTAGTGTTCAGCAAAAATTTTCTAGTTTTGAAGATTTACTCCTTCTTGGGACAGCATTAATAAAACCAATGTAAGTGTGAAGTCGCTTCTCCTTCCTAACGTTTGGTTTGCTTCCTCTATATCTGTTCATTTTCATCGAAGCCTATGACAGGCTATGTAGCTAGTTAATCCTGTTCCTCCACTATCAGATTGACGACTAAATCGTGTTATACATTTACGGTAAATAATTATAACTCAGATTTATGTCTCAACGTTGGTCTGACATGTACTGTGGGTCAGCGTGGCATCAACCAGCTCCTTCAAACAAACTGTTAGCTCTGTCCACAATCACTGGGCTATCCGAGCTCTACATACCACTAGCGGCCAGTTTGGCTACAGCAGTAGAAAGTTCATCAACCTTCTCTGATTCTTGAAATGCTATTATCTCTATTGACCTTTCATACTTCTACTCCATGTTCAAGATTTTCCAAAGCTGTCGCCTGACTAGTTACTTGCTCGTTAACCTGACTCGCTACAGCCTGACTTGGAGCAGCTTCTAGACTATTATGTAACTCAGATTGTTCCATCCTCCACAAACATTAACGTCCTTGTCTTTCACTTCTTTTTAACTAGTTTTTGACAGATATAATTTTCTTATTTTTCCCAACACAAGTACTATTAATCTGTTTAGCTCTACCATTTCCTTTTATTCCAATGCAAACTGTTGTTGCAACATGGGAATTTCATCCCCTGTGAAAACTAGAAATTTTCTAAACAAACATCTAAAGAGGGATAACATAGGGACTGGAGTAACATAAACCACATTCAGCTGAATTCAGTCCTCCTTCCCACAACAACGAAATATTAGTTTCAATGCAGGTTCACACTAAAGGGTAGAGTAATAATTCAGCAGGGCATTAACAACGGACACAAGCACTAGACGATGCAAATTGTACGTCTGAGACAATTCAGATTTCTGGCATTAATTTGCTCATGCGACATTTACAAAGTTCAGTATACATATCCCTGAGCAAATAAGTCCAATGAAGTCATGAAATCCATATATCGGAATGTATATAGTACTCTCAAGAAATTTGAAAATAGTTATAAATTCCACTCTGGCCAAATCACAGTTACCATCAGCGTGCGTGATGGGGGACGAGAGGGTTAGAGGTATGTCCACTCTCCGCTCTACTAAGCTACCACTTCTCACCACTGAAAAGTACAATGATGAAACTGGCAATCTAAGTTATGCTTACTACTCCACTGTAATTAAACTAATTGTTGCAACAGCCCACAGAAAGCCAGTAATAAGTTTCGTTACAGATACAGAAATCACCATCTGCCAACAGATAAACTCCAGACCCGTAAGAATGTTCAGTGACAAAGACACAACTCCATTACATTAGTTTTTGAATCTTGTAGACTAGGCTTCCATACAATTCGGTACATTTAGTGCACAGTAATATTTCGTAAAGTTACCAGAAACAAGTAGTTGCACTCAGAACTTCAATATAGGTCTTAAATCAAGTGCACAGCTCGAAACATATTTATTAGAAATGTTTTCTTAACCTACTAAGTTAGTACTGACTTCACAAGATCTTAAAGTGTAATCCAACGTCAGTACTATCACTCAAGAAGTTCCGCCTACCGAAACATCACTATCTAACAGAAACTTCACTTACCGATACCACTGACTTTGCTAATCCTGATAAATCCCTTGACCCATCCACTGTTCCTAAATATTATTGTCCTACTAAACATTGAAAACCATCTTAAATCCACGTACCTGACAAAGGTTCACTACAGAAAGTAGTGTTCTAGCATCTCAAATTTGATCATTCATTGCTAATACAAGTTCCTTTTGCAGAAAAACCCACGAACATTTTGCTTCTCCCAATTAAACAAGTAGAAAGTATGAAAATGTCCCAGTATTGAGTTGCCAATTCAATACAACAGTCCACAACGTTAGTTTCATAAAATCAACCCAACATATTAATATATCAGCCCTCCTAGTTTGTAATTTATCTATACATAAGAAATATGGTACCACAGAAGAAAAGAACGATTGTAGTTTACCAGTAAGAGACGTAACTACACTTCGCCAAATGTCAGTGTACCATTTCCCTTAGTGTACATTCAAAAGTCTCCTCTGACAACTTGAGAACAAAAATCCATACACATGTGTACCAGTTATTGTCAGTATTTAATAAGCAACATAGCAATAAGGACATAACTAACTTAAGAAGCTGTGTAAGGATCGATTTAAGATGCATGAATGTAACAGCTTTCACTAGAGTATATTTCAAAATGTGTAAATTACCTTTCATTATCACTGACCAACTGTAATGACGTTCAAACATCAAGTGAAAAAAGAAAACCCTATCAGAGAAGCACCATATTGTAAACTACAATTTACATCGAATAAACGGGAGATTTTCTGTGGGATTTTTTCAATGTATTCATTGTTCTAGTATGTACAGAATCACTGTATTTTAAAACATTATTATGTATGGTTAGTGGGTTACAATAATCGTTCCGCGAGTAGATGGACATTACACTAGAGGCTGCAATCTTACGAATAGTATTTCGAATTCAACTTACGAGGAGAAAGAAAATATATAACAATGGTAATCGTCAACTCGACGAAATTGTATCACGCATTGTAATCCACGCAAATACACCACCAACATCAGAAACAAAAAATAGATTAAGTTTAAAAGCCTGTACATAAATGCAATGAAAGGTTGTCACTAAAAGTGAATTCATAAGTGTTCAAATAATTTAACTATATTATAATGGTCTCCTCAGAGCAGACCTATAGTAAGATCTACAAATTTTCTTTGTGTTATTATACGCCTTACACTAGTAAACTTCATGTTTCCTTGTTTGCCGCAGTGGAAATATTGGAATATAGTGCAAGACGAAACTACCAGGTGGTTATAATTAAAGTACAGCTGTTCACAGAGGAGCAGTGTGGACTGGAACTATAGTACGGCAGGGAAACTTGGTAGATATTCCAATGCGTTTACTTGGAACTGAGTTACGTCGGGAAAAGGTTTGTTCCAGTTTTGATCAGCAGGTGGAAATCTGGGACTGTCAATGCGAGAAAGACTTATAAAAAACGCTTCCATATTTCGTGGAGTAGTGAACCCGTCAATGCTCCACAATTGCTAAATGAAATGGCGGCCACTGGGAGAGGTCAACACACAAAGGTGTGGAGTGGGAGGGCTAACCCATCAACAGAAACATCACTCACAGTTTTCATGATGACAATTCATTTTTACAAGTTTAACCAGCGAGTGCATGGACACAATTAAGAAAATTTCTTCGCGTATAAAATACACTCCTGGAAATGGAAAAAAGAACACATTGACAACGGTGTGTCAGACCCACCATACTTGCTCCGGACACTGCGAGAGGGCTGTACAAGCAATGATCACACGCACGGCACAGCGGACACACCAGGAACCGCGGTGTTGGCCGTCGAATGGCGCTAGCTGCGCAGCATTTGTGCACCGCCGCCGTCAGTGTCAGCCAGTTTGCCGTGGCATACGGAGTTCCATTGCAGTCTTTAACACTGGTAGCATGCCGCGACAGCGTGGACGTGAACCGTATGTGCAGTTGACGGACTTTGAGCGAGGGCGTATAGTGGGCATGCGGGAGGCCGGGTGGACGTACCGCCGAATTGCTCAACACGTGGGGCGTGAGGTCTCCACAGTACATCGATGTTGTCGCCAGTGGTCGGCGGAAGGTGCACGTGCCCGTCGACCTGGGACCGGACCGCAGCGACGCACGGATGCACGCCAAGACCGTAGGATCCTACGCAGTGCCGTAGGGGACCGCACCGCCACTTCCCAGCAAATTAGGGACACTGTTGCTCCTGGGGTATCGGCGAGGACCATTCGCAACCGTCTCCATGAAGTTGGGCTACGGTCCCGCACACCGTTAGGCCGTCTTCCGCTCACGCCCCAACATCGTGCAGCCCGCCTCCAGTGGTGTCGCGACAGGCGTGAATGGAGGGACGAATGGAGACGTGTCGTCTTCAGCGATGAGAGTCGCTTCTGCCTTGGTGCCAATGATGGTCGTATGCGTGTTTGGCGCCGTGCAGGTGAGCGCCACAATCAGGACTGCATACGACCGAGGCACACAGGGCCAACACCCGGCATCATGGTGTGGGGAGCGATCTCCTACACTGGCCGTACACCACTGGTGATCGTCGAGGGGACACTGAATAGTGCACGGTACATCCAAACCGTCATCGAACCCATCGTTCTACCATTCCTAGCCCGGCAAGGGAACTTGCTGTTCCAACAGGACAATGCACGTCCGCATGTATCCCGTGCCACCCAACGTGCTCTAGAAGGTGTAAGTCAACTACCCTGGCCAGCAAGATCTCCGGATCTGTCCCCCATTGAGCATGTTTGGGACTGGATGAAGCGTCGTCTCACGCGGTCTGCACGTCCGGCACGAACGCTGGTCCAACTGAGGCGCCAGGTGGAAATGGCATGGCAAGCCGTTCCACAGGACTACATCCAGCATCTCTACGATCGTCTCCATGGGAGAATAGCAGCCTGCATTGCTGCGAAAGGTGGATATACACTGTACTAGTGCCGACATTGTGCATGCTCTGTTGCCTGTGTCTATGTGCCTGTGGTTCTGTCAGTGTGATCATGTGATGTATCTGACCCCAGGAATGTGTCAATAAAGTTTCCCCTTCCTGGGACAATGAATTCACGGTGTTCTTATTTCAATTTCCAGGAGTGTACATGAATGAAATGAAAATTACACAGTAAGCAAATTTTAGCTAAGAAAAATACATCACGACACACTGTAAACCAGACTTTACTAAGAATTTCGGTAAATTTTAGATTTAAGAAAGCTAGTGGCTAGCGCTTACTGAACTATCTATCAATAACAATTTATCTTTTCAAAAGAATTTCTATGGTCGCAGGTTCGAATCCTGCCTCGGGCATGGATGTGTGTGATGTGCTTAGGTTAGTTAGGTTTAAGTAGTCCTAAGTTCTAGGGGACTGATGACCACAGCTGTTAAGTCCCATAGTGCTCAGAGCCATTTCAAAAGAATTTGAATATTATTTACGATTTTAGAAAAAAATGTGCGCCTGGTGCTTAGCAAACTCTAGTAATAATATTCCAATTAATAACTGTAATTAAGAAACATGCTACACTGCGCTCACTAAGGCTTTAATTGACAGCAATTCAGGTTACAATGTATTTAGGAGCAAACAGACCAGGTCGCTCACTAATGATTAAGTAAATATCAGCTGGTCAGTGCGAAGTAATCTACCAACTTAAACGCTGACAGCCATCAGAGCAAAGAGAGATGTGCTTAAGAAAGTAACGAAGTTGTTACTGTTTTAGAGCTCCTGCCTCGAACTGTCAGCAGTCCGACAGCAGATGGCTCGGCGTTTTATAACACCGGCACGTCGGTCGGTCGGTCGCTGTGAGAGCAGCGCCAGACCCGTGGCCGACCAGGGCAGTGGAAACCCACCATAAGCTCTCGCCTGTTACCCGGGGAGATTTCACAAGACCCTGGATGGACTGAACTGAAACAGACTAAAATTCTAAATGTACAAATTGTTGCACACCAGGATGAACGACTGCAAATGGGGAATAAACCAATTCCACTTAAGGGAAGTGAGAGTGACTTTCCTACATTGGTCTCCTTATACACTGTTTGGCTTTGAATTTAAGTAACAAGAAACTGGGAACTCAGCCACAAATCGGGCAGTTAACTGAACATCAATATCTGCCCCTAAACTCAAGGTGGAAAATTAGACTTACGACGGCACAGCGACCTGTCTAACAGTCACAACTATATAACATTTTGACTGTCAAATGTTATACTGCTTTGGATCATAGGCTTTCCCAGGCGCTGGCTCATTACACCGGATAAAATGATAGAATTCTTATCCGTCAGTTCCACTTGAACTTAAAAGCAGTGCAAGACGTTGTATTTTACTTGTAAACAAGAACTAATCGGACGAATCGTCTCACCAGACTCAGGAACTGGAGTTGGCCACACAGGATGCCGAGATGTCCTGGATCGAAGTTAGCACCTGACAATTGTCGCTCCACCCACCAGTGGTATCAGTTTCCAGACGCCACAAGCGGCAACATGCAGGCAGCAGCCCTGCAAACAGTTCATGGTTCCTCTCTTTGCCTCCACACATGCCACTCCTCGCAGCCACACCATGTTCCTGACTGCCTCTGCTCCTCACAGTGCGGCGCCCACTCTTTATCCATTAGCCTCACTCGTTGGCGGCGTACCACTCACACCCTCTCTCGGACTTACCTCGTACCATCAATCAGCCAGTTTTGCATGCAAGAATCGCAAACCAGCCCTCTAGCAATATATCGAATCGATCGCCACGGCTCATCCTTTCCCACCAAAAACTCGAGAAAGCCCGTCCGCCAATTTATCTCAAACAGAGAACAGAAAATTTAGCTCCCTCCCTCGACCTTGGAGCCATGTACTCTAGAAAACTTTCCTGTAGCGATGTTACGTACCAGTAGGGTGACTGGATTAAGAACCTGGATAACCACACAAGGTTCTACAACGCGAGGTGCCAATTTATCAGGAATTGCGCCGTACTTTGACCCCTGGGAGAAAGTTTTTGTAAACGAAACCTTATCACTACCACACACCTTAAACTTGCTTTGCCCAAGAATGTAATGGCGCACCTGCCTCTTGGGTGAGATATTAATATTTCCTACCACTTGTCTCCAGTTCTCCTGAATCAGGCTAGGTGTCACATTCTCAGGGAACAGATCGTTAACTCATCACAGATTGGACAATGGGGAGTTGAAACGATGACCAAACACCAAGGAAGTGGAGGTGGTTTTAAGGGCTACACGGTTGGCGGAATTAAACACCAAATTGAGACATGCTACTGAATAGCTGCGCTTGTGGAGCGAAGGGAATGGAAAATAATTAAGGACGTCTTCAGACTGCAGTTCAGTCCCTCCGTAAATGAATGTTGTAGACAGTTCGGTACAATTGTGGAGTGAATTATCACATTACCGAAGCTAAGTCTTTTAAACTCTTGTGAGAGGAAGGGAGAAGTGTTCTCACTGACAATGGTATCGGGAGGGCCCAATGTGGAATATATCTCCGACAATTGACGAATAATTAACCCAGCTGTCAGTCTACTACTGTGTACGAACCAGACAACTCTGGAGGTGTCATCAGTCACGACCAGGTTATACTGACTGGCACTACCAGTACGTGTCAGGCGGCCGACATAATCAACAAACAGTTTATCAATGGGAGAGTGTTCTCTTCAAGATTGTAAAAATCCCCTGACAGTATTAAAATTGTGTTTAGGAATTTCACAGTTATGGCACTCACCCCTCGAAACTCCACATATACCTATACAAGGTTGGCCAAGTAAGAAATAACCTAAGCTTGCTAAGCATTCTACCGATTCCTAAATGTCCTCCAACCACAGACTTTCTGGGTAGCATTCTGAAAAATCACTTTTGTTAAAAATTACAATAGGGCTATTGGTTAACATGGGCTGTTCTACACTCATTTCTGCAGCTGTGTTGCTATGACTTTCAAATCGTAGAATTCATCGCCCGTTTTATTAATTTGTACTTGAAGCACCGTTCATTGTTTATTGCTTCTAGTATTGTAACAATTCATATTCGACGACTTATTTAGTTTTTGCCCTGTTTCCTCACTTAATATTGCACAATATGTCCAAGGAGCACGGAGACGGACGTGTTAGAGTTTCTGCACAGCATAACCAGGGTAACTGGGAGAGCTTCACTCAAAAACAAACAGCTAACTCGCCAGTTCTGGAAACTATAGGAGACCAATTCTGACTGCTAGACTTGATTTAGTACGTTAAGCTTTGGGAGACTGGTAATAAAACATGTTAAAACTGAAATGATTTACTTAACTAAAGAAAATAACTTGCACATTTTTGTAATATCGTGAACCACGTTAAAATATAATGCTTTCAACGAAAGGGAAATGTGGAAGAACACCAGTGGGAATAAATTCTGGAGGGTGGAGAGTGGTAGAGTGTAGGAAAAGACCCTGTAGAAGACCACTTTGTCAGAAAAAAGGCGGAAGGCTAGAGAGAGTGGACTACAACACGGAGTTACGGGAACTGTCAGTGAGGCACCAATTCACTGGAGGAACAGAAGATGGCCAAACACACAAAGCAGCTGACATAGCCGAATGCAGACCTTTTCCATAAAGTTTCGGGTGTGCAGCCGCAAGAATTCTCCTTGATCTTATAATATTTAGGCTGTATAACGCTCAGCCACCTTCAGAGTGAGTCGCAAGACTGCTGCTTCGTCCCTTTATACTCGTGTAACGCGCAACTGCGCATGCGGCCACAGATGCAAATGCGCCAGAGACGTTGATTGGCGGCAGAGGCGTGCACAATGGACGAGTTACATCTATGACACCGTAGTCGATCTGTGTTGGCATGTCCATATATCATTGTGAGTTGCACTGTGACGACCTCTTTGTGAGTTAATCACACCAATTGCCGGATTTCATGATTTATCAAGGTTGAAACCACTATCTCTAGTAATTAAATTTGTCGTCAAGCGAATCTGAATTGCTTTTCAGAAATTACTGCAACCAGTCGCCTTTTATGTAGATGTATTTTATTTAACCATGACCGGTTTCGAGCTGCCTAGCAACTCATCATCAGATGGTGTATACATTTAGTGCTTTTTTGTACCCATTGTGTGGGTGGTTGAGTATCTGTGGCTAGACAGAAACGAGAACAAATAATCGCTACATGTGGTACAGTAACACGAAATATTTACAGCATAATTTATGTTTAACGTATAAGAGCAAATAATCACTACATGTGGTACAGTTACATGAAATATTTACAGTTTAATTTACGTTTTGAGGTGTTACTTACAAATAAATCTTTTTGCAGGTATATATATCTCTTTTAGGACGTATTTTTGAAACCATTGTGTCTTGTTTTGCACAATTTCACAAGATAAAACTTTCACTAGATGTATATTACTTTTATGAGGCACTGTTGGAAACATATATCTCGTTTTTCGTAAACATCGCTGAACACACTTAGCCACAGATACGAATACTGGATTTACACATTATAAACAAGCCAAAGATTGCAATATAACTACAGTATCAAAGATTTCAAGTTGACCAGAGGCATTATTAGTCATCACACACACTGACAAGAGATTTGTCTTTATTACATAGAAAATAAATGTAAATTAGCTTAAACTAGTAAAATGTTTATTTATAAATTAGCTGTGCAATTTAACAGGTATATAAAACTAGATTTTATACATTATATTTCAGTTACATTTAAGATTATTGGTATTGAGTTGGCGGTGGGGGGGGGAGGTGGTTGTACAGGAAAAAGGAGAGGGGGGGGGTTGAGAGGGTGATGTGGAGAGAGAAGAGAGCTGAAGGGGGGGGGCAGAAGTGGTACAAGCTTTTATGTGTGTGTGTGTGGGGGGGGTGGGGCATTTTGTTACTGAATGACTGTTTAGTTTTTTAAATTCAAAGAATCCTTAAAATTCTGAAAGAAGGAGTTATTCGCCAGTTCTGTCTGCTCATTTAAAATGGTATGTGGGGAATTATGTTTGTGGGTAAAAATCTCTAATTGTTCGAGAAGATCCATCTTGAATCCCTTGTCTACAGTGTGTAGGATTTGAAGGTTAGTTTTAATGTCTGTTATGGAATGTTTATTATCTGCTAGATGGGTAGCAAAAGTGGATCTATTTAAGTTGTTTAGGCGAAGTGCATCAGTGTGCTCTTTGTATCGGATCTCAAAATTTCTACCTGTTTGCCCTATGTAGTAGCAGGAGCAGCTGTCACATCTTAATTTATATATACCAGATTTTTGGTAGGGTGTGCTGGCTCTTTTGGTGTTGTGGACTATTTTGTTCTGTATTTTGTTGTTAGTGTGAAAACTTATTTTGACATTATGTGGTTTGAATAGCTTAGCAAGTTTGTATGAGATATTGCCGAGAAACGGCATACAAACGAATCTGGTTTCTTCTGCTACTGAGGTCTGGCTTGCTAGTTTTGCTTTGTTAGATATAATGTTTTTATCTAATTTTTCAATTATGCTTGGGTCATAAGCATTGTTTGATGCTATTGTTTTTAATATATTGATTTCATTAATTTTTGCAGTAGGATCAGCTTGAATCTTGTTGATACGGTTAAGTGCTGATTTGAAAAAGGCTAGTTTATGCTGATTTGGGTGGCATGATGTATTGTTTATTATAACATCTGAAGTGGTGGGTTTCCTATATATCTGAAATTTATGTTTGTTGTTGTGATGTGTTATGTTTAGGTCAAGAAAATAGATACCTTTTTGGGTTTGGTGTTCTACTGTGAACTGTATTTTGGGGTGAACATTATTAAGTTTACCAGCTAAGGCCTCAATTTCAGTGGCTGTCCCATCATATAACAACAGGGTGTCATCAACATATCGTTTATAATAAATGATCTTGTCTGTTTCTATTGGGTTTGCTTTAAAGAATTTAATTTCAAGATCATTAATGTAGATGTCAGCAAGAAGGCCAGCTAGACTACTGCCCATTGCTAGACCATCATGTTGAATATATATTTTGTTGTTGAAGGTGAAGTAATTGTGGGACAGCACTAATTCAAGTAAATCCATCAGCTCACAGATTTCCATGTCACTTAACTTTTTATGTTGTAATAAGTTATTTTTTATTATTCGAAGTGTGTCTATTATAGGTATGTTTGTGTACAGGTTGACAATATCAAGGGATGCAAAGTTAGCTGCATTGGGAATGGAAATTTCTCTGATACTGTCAATCAAATCATAGGTGTTTTTTATGGAATAATTGGTTGGGAATGTATAATATTTCTTGAGTATTTCATGCAGTTTTTTAGTCACTTTGTACCCTGGGCTATTTATGGAATTCACAATCGGGCGTATCGGGTGTCCATCTTTATGAATTTTAGGTTGTGATCTAAGCTTTGGTGCTGTAGGGTTCATTATAACACATTGTTTGGCTTCAATGGATGTCAGCAGAAAGTTACAATTTTTTAACATGTCTTTTATTTTAGCTTGGTATTTGGGAGTGGGGTCAGATTTCAACTCAGTTATGTTGTTATTCTTGAAAAATTCTAGGGTTTTCTTAATGTAATCAGACTCGTACATTATCACGGCTGTGCTGCCTTTGTCAGATTTAACAACAAGGGCACTACTGTTTGTTAGCTTTTTGTTAATTTGTTTCAGTGTTGCAGATTCATCATGTTTATTACTATGGAGCCTTTGTGCATCTATGGTTTTCTTTATTATTTTGTTTGCATCATGGGCTAGAGCATTTTGATCATTCTGATCTAGTTTTGATGTTATACATGCTATTTTGGTGTTTGTTATTAGGTCTTTAACACTGTTGTAATCAAGTTTTGTGGCTATATTATGTTTAAGTCCCTTATTTAACAAATTTAATTCTGTGCTATTGAAATTAATGCTTGTTGTGTTAACTACTCTCTCAAAGAATTTATGTTGCACGGGAGGGCATTCATTTGGTGGAATGGGGGATTTTTTGGCAATCAGGAGTGAGAGCTTTTCTTTTTGTTTATGTGCAATTTTCAACATCTCTTTATGCACATTTAGTTGGGTTAGATCTAAGAAGTTCGTGATTTGGCTTAGAGTGAGATAGTTGCTTAACTCTAAGTGCAGCATGTAGATGTCCCTGTTTAACAAGTCTTTTCGTTTGTAATGTAATCTAATTTCATTTTTGATCCATACAATTTCACATTTTCTCTTGGCTGCTTGTGCAGATTCACTCTGGTCTTTAACTACAACTCTTATGTAATTAGGAGTTACATTCTCTAAGATACATTGCTTATTAAATTTGATGGCAAGAATAGTTTTCATTAGTTTCACTTTGCACTTCCTGTATTTGTTCATTGTTCCTTTTACCTGGCTAGGTAGCAAAATAAGACTTTTATCCATTGTGGATGTGGAGCACTGCGACTGTGGTGTGAACAGGTTTTCAGAAATTACTGCAACCAGTCGCCTTTTATGTAGATGTATTTTATTTAACCATGACCGGTTTCGAGCTGCCTAGCAACTCATCATCAGATGGTGTATACATTTAGTGCTTTTTTGTACCCATTGTGTGGGTGGTTGAGTATCTGTGGCTAGACAGAAACGAGAACAAATAATCGCTACATGTGGTACAGTAACACGAAATATTTACAGCATAATTTATGTTTAACGTATAAGAGCAAATAATCACTACATGTGGTACAGTTACATGAAATATTTACAGTTTAATTTACGTTTTGAGGTGTTACTTACAAATAAATCTTTTTGCAGGTATATATATCTCTTTTAGGACGTATTTTTGAAACCATTGTGTCTTGTTTTGCACAATTTCACAAGATAAAACTTTCACTAGATGTATATTACTTTTATGAGGCACTGTTGGAAACATATATCTCGTTTTTCGTAAACATCGCTGAACACACTTAGCCACAGATACGAATACTGGATTTACACATTATAAACAAGCCAAAGATTGCAATATAACTACAGTATCAAAGATTTCAAGTTGACCAGAGGCATTATTAGTCATCACACACACTGACAAGAGATTTGTCTTTATTACATAGAAAATAAATGTAAATTAGCTTAAACTAGTAAAATGTTTATTTATAAATTAGCTGTGCAATTTAACAGGTATATAAAACTAGATTTTATACATTATATTTCAGTTACATTTAAGATTATTGGTATTGAGTTGGCGGTGGGGGGGGGAGGTGGTTGTACAGGAAAAAGGAGAGGGGGGAGTTGAGAGGGTGATGTGGAGAGAGAAGAGAGCTGAAGGGGGGGGGCAGAAGTGGTACAAGCTTTTATGTGTGTGTGTGTGTGGGGGGGGGCATTTTGTTACTGAATGACTGTTTAGTTTTTTAAATTCAAAGAATCCTTAAAATTCTGAAAGAAGGAGTTATTCGCCAGTTCTGTCTGCTCATTTAAAATGGTATGTGGGGAATTATGTTTGTGGGTAAAAATCTCTAATTGTTCGAGAAGATCCATCTTGAATCCCTTGTCTACAGTGTGTAGGATTTGAAGGTTAATTTTAATGTCTGTTATGGAATGTTTATTATCTGCTAGATGGGTAGCAAAAGTGGATCTATTTAAGTTGTTTAGGCGAAGTGCATCAGTGTGCTCTTTGTATCGGATCTCAAAATTTCTACCTGTTTGCCCTATGTAGTAGCAGGAGCAGCTGTCACATCTTAATTTATATATACCAGATTTTTGGTAGGGTGTGCTGGCTCTTTTGGTGTTGTGGACTATTTTGTTCTGTATTTTGTTGTTAGTGTGAAAACTTATTTTGACATTATGTGGTTTGAATAGCTTAGCAAGTTTGTATGAGATATTGCCGAGAAACGGCATACAAACGAATCTGGTTTCTTCTGCTACTGAGGTCTGGCTTGCTAGTTTTGCTTTGTTAGATATAATGTTTTTATCTAATTTTTCAATTATGCTTGGGTCATAAGCATTGTTTGATGCTATTGTTTTTAATATATTGATTTCATTAATTTTTGCAGTAGGATCAGCTTGAATCTTGTTGATACGGTTAAGTGCTGATTTGAAAAAGGCTAGTTTATGCTGATTTGGGTGGCATGATGTATTGTTTATTATAACATCTGAAGTGGTGGGTTTCCTATATATCTGAAATTTATGTTTGTTGTTGTGATGTGTTATGTTTAGGTCAAGAAAATAGATACCTTTTTGGGTTTGGTGTTCTACTGTGAACTGTATTTTGGGGTGAACATTATTAAGTTTACCAGCTAAGGCCTCAATTTCAGTGGCTGTCCCATCATATAACAACAGGGTGTCATCAACATATCGTTTATAATAAATGATCTTGTCTGTTTCTATTGGGTTTGCTTTAAAGAATTTAATTTCAAGATCATTAATGTAGATGTCAGCAAGAAGGCCAGCTAGACTACTGCCCATTGCTAGACCATCATGTTGAATATATATTTTGTTGTTGAAGGTGAAGTAATTGTGGGACAGCACTAATTCAAGTAAATCCATCAGCTCACAGATTTCCATGTCACTTAACTTTTTATGTTGTAATAAGTTATTTTTTATTATTCGAAGTGTGTCTATTATAGGTATGTTTGTGTACAGGTTGACAATATCAAGGGATGCAAAGTTAGCTGCATTGGGAATGGAAATTTCTCTGATACTGTCAATCAAATCATAGGTGTTTTTTATGGAATAATTGGTTGGGAATGTATAATATTTCTTGAGTATTTCATGCAGTTTTTTAGTCACTTTGTACCCTGGGCTATTTATGGAATTCACAATCGGGCGTATCGGGTGTCCATCTTTATGAATTTTAGGTTGTGATCTAAGCTTTGGTGCTGTAGGGTTCATTATAACACATTGTTTGGCTTCAATGGATGTCAGCAGAAAGTTACAATTTTTTAACATGTCTTTTATTTTAGCTTGGTATTTGGGAGTGGGGTCAGATTTCAACTCAGTTATGTTGTTATTCTTGAAAAATTCTAGGGTTTTCTTAATGTAATCAGACTCGTACATTATCACGGCTGTGCTGCCTTTGTCAGATTTAACAACAAGGGCACTACTGTTTGTTAGCTTTTTGTTAATTTGTTTCAGTGTTGCAGATTCATCATGTTTATTACTATGGAGCCTTTGTGCATCTATGGTTTTCTTTATTATTTTGTTTGCATCATGGGCTAGAGCATTTTGATCATTCTGATCTAGTTTTGATGTTATACATGCTATTTTGGTGTTTGTTATTAGGTCTTTAACACTGTTGTAATCAAGTTTTGTGGCTATATTATGTTTAAGTCCCTTATTTAACAAATTTAATTCTGTGCTATTGAAATTAATGCTTGTTGTGTTAACTACTCTCTCAAAGAATTTATGTTGCACGGGAGGGCATTCATTTGGTGGAATGGGGGATTTTTTGGCAATCAGGAGTGAGAGCTTTTCTTTTTGTTTATGTGCAATTTTCAACATCTCTTTATGCACATTTAGTTGGGTTAGATCTAAGAAGTTCGTGATTTGGCTTAGAGTGAGATAGTTGCTTAACTCTAAGTGCAGCATGTAGATGTCCCTGTTTAACAAGTCTTTTCGTTTGTAATGTGATCTAATTTCATTTTTGATCCATACAATTTCACATTTTCTCTTGGCTGCTTGTGCAGATTCACTCTGGTCTTTAACTACAACTCTTATGTAATTAGGAGTTACATTCTCTAAGATACATTGCTTATTAAATTTGATGGCAAGAATAGTTTTCATTAGTTTCACTTTGCACTTCCTGTATTTGTTCATTGTTCCTTTTACCTGGCTAGGTAGCAAAATAAGACTTTTATCCATTGTGGATGTGGAGCACTGCGACTGTGGTGTGAACAGGTTTTCAGAAATTACTGCAACCAGTCGCCTTTTATGTAGATGTATTTTATTTAACCATGACCGGTTTCGAGCTGCCTAGCAACTCATCATCAGATGGTGTATACATTTAGTGCTTTTTTGTACCCATTGTGTGGGTGGTTGAGTATCTGTGGCTAGACAGAAACGAGAACAAATAATCGCTACATGTGGTACAGTAACACGAAATATTTACAGCATAATTTATGTTTAACGTATAAGAGCAAATAATCACTACATGTGGTACAGTTACATGAAATATTTACAGTTTAATTTACGTTTTGAGGTGTTACTTACAAATAAATCTTTTTGCAGGTATATATATCTCTTTTAGGACGTATTTTTGAAACCATTGTGTCTTGTTTTGCACAATTTCACAAGATAAAACTTTCACTAGATGTATATTACTTTTATGAGGCACTGTTGGAAACATATATCTCGTTTTTCGTAAACATCGCTGAACACACTTAGCCACAGATACGAATACTGGATTTACACATTATAAACAAGCCAAAGATTGCAATATAACTACAGTATCAAAGATTTCAAGTTGACCAGAGGCATTATTAGTCATCACACACACTGACAAGAGATTTGTCTTTATTACATAGAAAATAAATGTAAATTAGCTTAAACTAGTAAAATGTTTATTTATAAATTAGCTGTGCAATTTAACAGGTATATAAAACTAGATTTTATACATTATATTTCAGTTACATTTAAGATTATTGGTATTGAGTTGGCGGTGGGGGGGGGAGGTGGTTGTACAGGAAAAAGGAGAGGGGGGGGGTTGAGAGGGTGTTGTGGAGAGAGAAGAGAGCTGAAGGGGGGGGGCAGAAGTGGTACAAGCTTTTATGTGTGTGTGTGGGGGGGGGGGGGCATTTTGTTACTGAATGACTGTTTAGTTTTTTAAATTCAAAGAATCCTTAAAATTCTGAAAGAAGGAGTTCTTCGCCAGTTCTGTCTGCTCATTTAAAATGGTATGTGGGGAATTATGTTTGTGGGTAAAAATCTCTAATTGTTCGAGAAGATCCATCTTGAATCCCTTGTCTACAGTGTGTAGGATTTGAAGGTTAGTTTTAATGTCTGTTATGGAATGTTTATTATCTGCTAGATGGGTAGCAAAAGTGGATCTATTTAAGTTGTTTAGGCGAAGTGCATCAGTGTGCTCTTTGTATCGGATCTCAAAATTTCTACCTGTTTGCCCTATGTAGTAGCAGGAGCAGCTGTCACATCTTAATTTATATATACCAGATTTTTGGTAGGGTGTGCTGGCTCTTTTGGTGTTGTGGACTATTTTGTTCTGTATTTTGTTGTTAGTGTGAAAACTTATTTTGACATTATGTGGTTTGAATAGCTTAGCAAGTTTGTATGAGATATTGCCGAGAAACGGCATACAAACGAATCTGGTTTCTTCTGCTACTGAGGTCTGGCTTGCTAGTTTTGCTTTGTTAGATATAATGTTTTTATCTAATTTTTCAATTATGCTTGGGTCATAAGCATTGTTTGATGCTATTGTTTTTAGTATATTGATTTCATTAATTTTTGCAGTAGGATCAGCTTGAATCTTGTTGATACGGTTAAGTGCTGATTTGAAAAAGGCTAGTTTATGCTGATTTGGGTGGCATGATGTATTGTTTATTATAACATCTGAAGTGGTGGGTTTCCTATATATCTGAAATTTATGTTTGTTGTTGTGATGTGTTATGTTTAGGTCAAGAAAATAGATACCTTTTTGGGTTTGGTGTTCTACTGTGAACTGTATTTTGGGGTGAACATTATTAAGTTTACCAGCTAAGGCCTCAATTTCAGTGGCTGTCCCATCATATAACAACAGGGTGTCATCAACATATCGTTTATAATAAATGATCTTGTCTGTTTCTATTGGGTTTGCTTTAAAGAATTTAATTTCAAGATCATTAATGTAGATGTCAGCAAGAAGGCCAGCTAGACTACTGCCCATTGCTAGACCATCATGTTGAATACATATTTTGTTGTTGAAGGTGAAGTAATTGTGGGACAGCACTAATTCAAGTAAATCCATCAGCTCACAGATTTCCATGTCACTTAACTTTTTATGTTGTAATAAGTTATTTTTTATTATTCGAAGTGTGTCTATTATAGGTATGTTTGTGTACAGGTTGACAATATCAAGGGATGCAAAGTTAGCTGCATTGGGAATGGAAATTTCTCTGATACTGTCAATCAAATCATAGGTGTTTTTTATGGAATAATTGGTTGGGAATGTATAATATTTCTTGAGTATTTCATGCAGTTTTTTAGTCACTTTGTACCCTGGGCTATTTATGGAATTCACAATCGGGCGTATCGGGTGTCCATCTTTATGAATTTTAGGTTGTGATCTAAGCTTTGGTGCTGTAGGGTTCATTATAACACATTGTTTGGCTTCAATGGATGTCAGCAGAAAGTTACAATTTTTTAACATGTCTTTTATTTTAGCTTGGTATTTGGGAGTGGGGTCAGATTTCAACTCAGTTATGTTGTTATTCTTGAAAAATTCTAGGGTTTTCTTAATGTAATCAGACTCGTACATTATCACGGCTGTGCTGCCTTTGTCAGATTTAACAACAAGGGCACTACTGTTTGTTAGCTTTTTGTTAATTTGTTTCAGTGTTGCAGGCAGCTGCTAGGCAGCTCGAAACCGGTCATGGTTAAATAAAATACATCTACATAAAAGGCGACTTGTTGCAGTAATTTCTGAAAACCTGTTCACACCACAGTCGCAGTGCTCCACATCCACAATGGATAAAAGTCTTAATCTGAATTGCCTCTTTCACTATCGAGTCCCAAAAAGATGATGTAGTTGCCAAAATTTCGACGTTGTCATACAACATACTGTGACCATATCAATAGAGTGCTCTGCCACTGCCGACTTGTTAGGTTGTAAAAGTCGTGTGTACGTCCGGTGTTCTGTACATCTTTCTTGGACAGTACGAGTTGTTTGTCCGATGTAAGAAAGGCCACATTCACATGGAATTTTGTAAACTACACATGTTCGGGGCAGCAAATCATCTTTGACGGAGCCCACGACTGCAGCTGTCTTGGGTGGAGGACGAAAAATCACTTTTACTGCTGAGAATCCGACCTATTTTTGCTGAGAGGCTACCAACATGTGGCAGGAAGGCCATCGGCTTAAAGGTTTCTTCGTCTTCTTCTGCTTTCTTTGTGGCCTCTTTCGGTTTCATTTTCAGTGCCTTCTGTATTTGCTGTGGGGAGTACCCGCTGTCTTCAAACACTCTTTGTAGGTGGGAAACCTCATCTTGCTTTCGTTACAAATAATATAATAATATGCGATCTATGGGTCAATGTTCGGACAAGACTCATCGTCTGTGCAGGATGGTGGCAGCTATTTGCAAGTAAATACAAATCAATGTGCGTAGGCTTCCGATACACTTCATGTCCCAAAGTACCATCATCTCTGCGACGAACCAGAACATCCCAGAATGGGAGGCATCCCTCCTTTTCAATTTCCATTCTGAACTTTATTTGATCGTGGAGGGAGTTCAGATGTCTTATGAAGTCTTGCAGGTTATCTTCACCATGGGGCCAAACTACAAAGGTCCAACATACCTCCAGAATACCGTGGGTTTCAAGTCATCAGATTCAAGCACCTTCTCCTCGAAGTCTTCCATAAATAAATTGGCCACCAGAGGGGATAAGGGACTACCAATGGTGACTCCGTCCGTCTGTTCAAAAAATTCGTTGTTAAATAAGAAGTATGTAGAGGTCAGAACATGTTTGAATAAAGCTGAAATCTCTTTGTCGATACTTCTTTCAATAAGTTGTAGAGATTCTGGAAGGGGAACCTTTTTGAATAAAGACACCACATCGAAACTAACTAATACATCAGAAGGGTTTGGTTTCACTGATTTCAGTTTACTAATGAAATCAGCTGAGTTTGTTATGTGGTGAGCACATTATCCCACAAGAGGCCTCAACAACGATGCTAGGTGTTTGGCTACGTCATAGGTTGGGGAGCCTATGTTACTCACTATGAGGAGGAGAGGAACATCTTTTTTGTGGAGCTTTGGTGGTCCATAAAATCTAGGAGGCACTGCACCACTTGGTTTCAATCTCCGGGCAACTTCTGGTGGGAAGGGAGAATCATTCAGAAGCGAAGCAGTTTTCTTCGCCACTCAATTCGTGATGCTGTCACTCAATAATTGTACATTTTATCACGGTATTCGTCCCGAAACAATAAAACAGTAGCATTACCTTTATACGCTGGGAGTACCACCGTCTGAGTATCCTGGCGAAGCTTACGTAGTGCAGCCCTCACTGCCACAGATACATTGCTCCTTTGTGGGCGAGCCTTCATAATTGCGCGGCATGTTTCACGTCTTATTTCCTTGCTGAATCCGAGGGAAGTGGCCGAACCGCTTCTTCAGTGGCGCTGATAAAAGAAGGTAATGGCAGGACCTGAGGCGTGGGTGCAAAATTCAGTCCCCTACTCAAGACCATCATCGTAGTATCGCCCAAATCTCTACCTGTCATATTAATGACAGGGCGTCGAATAACAGTTTCTCGCTGCGATGTCGTCTTCAGTCGACTAAATTTTGCAGTCTGTCTGGACGTGGCCACCTCACGAATCCAGTCCGATTTGGCCCTAGTTGTACCATCAATCCAATTCCAAGAATCATAGGGTATCACCACAGACATCTTCAGGTACTGTCGATAAAGTTCTTCAGAAACCAGGTCTAATTTTCGGCGAGTAAAGTGGATCCTCTCCTTAACAATAGCAGAACCAGCTTTTGTTAAAATCTTATTCATAGACATCCATTTTATAAAATGTACTAATCTGGCAAACTTCGGAAATATGCCCTTGTCACGGCACCTTAGTAGGAAACTGAAGGAGCTCAGTAATCTTGCTCTCAAGTGTCGAAGCTTATCCAATCGTCGAACACATAAAACCATCTTCTCCCCGCTGAGGTACCTGACGTCAATCTTCAGGTTTTGGCGGCACAGAGACTGTTCCATTAAGTTTCGGGTTCAGCCGCAAGAATGCTCCTTCTTCTTCTAATATTTCGGCTGTATAACGTTCAGCCATCTTCGGAGTGAGCCGCAAGACTGCCGCTCCAGTGCTCTCTTCGTCCCTTTATGCTCGTGTAACGCGCAAATGCGCATGCGGCCACAGATGCAAATGCACCAGAGACGTTGATTGGCGGCAGAGGTGTGCACAATGCACGAGTTACATCTATGACACCGTAGTCGATCTGTGTTGGCATGTGTACTTAAAAGTAAGTAACAGGAAAATTGGTTTTCTTAACAATTTCACCAGTAAGCATTTATTTCAGTCAGTAAAATTATTATTCACCTTAATTCGTACTGTAAACTTCCCTATTAGGTTAGCTGATTGCGCGGGATAAACGGGCGGCATAAGGGGCCTTGTCACGGTTCGCGCAGCTCCCCCCCCCCGCCCCGTCGGTTGTTCGAGTCCTCCCTCTGGCATGGGTGTCTGTGTTGTCCTTAGGGTAAGTTAGTTTAAGTTAGATTAAATAGTGCGTAAGCCTAGGGACCAATGACCTCAGCAGTTTGGTCCCATAGTCCTTACCACAAATTTCCAAAATTGTAGCTGATTACGCAAAAGCAGCCATAGGTAATATCTTTAGACAAACCTCTAATGAACAAGAGGTATATTAGAAAATGAAACAGTCAATGGCCTCTTAACAACGAAAACTGAGACAGGACAACCTTCAGGTGCAATTGTCTAATTATAAGAATTCTGAAAACTGGTGGTAAACTTCCCTTTACGCTTTGAACATTGAATTACACCAGTATCATGCTTCTTTGATAACCTGTCATAGGACACATACGTGCCAGCGTTAGTGAAGATGTCAAGAAGCGAACAGTTATATCTCAGTGACTTCAGATACACCAATTCGACGGTAGAGATCACTTTCATCGAAAACGTTTCCAAATACAGCGCCAATAATTGACGAGAGTGACACCTTTGGCGTGTGGGAACATGGCCGAGAAGCTCTGATTCAGATGCCGGTCCGTCTGAACAAACATCCGTGAGTACTTGCAGT
This sequence comes from Schistocerca nitens, assembly GCF_023898315.1. Lineage (NCBI taxonomy): Eukaryota > Metazoa > Arthropoda > Insecta > Orthoptera > Acrididae > Schistocerca > Schistocerca nitens. The sequence continues at coordinate 37,463,856 of NC_064617.1, forward strand.
TCGCGTTGGAGCTAGAACATAACGGAAGTCTTCCATTTTTTTTGGACGTTGTAATAAGAAGACATGCAGACGGTGTCCTAGGACATTAAGTCTACGGAAGAAAGAACCACTCACATCCGTACCGTCGTGCAGCGAGCTGTCATCAGCCGGCGCAGCGGTACACCGTTCTGACGACTCCAGTACACAGCGAACGTGCCATTTGTGATGAAGACAGCCTCATAGCCGAGATACACACCTTACAGCTGTGTAGCCAAAATGTGTACATAGAAGCGCATATTAGACGCACACTCAAGAAAAGGAATGATGCAGCTATCTTCAAATAAGAGACAGAGAGAGGGAGGAAGTCAAACTCGCTTTTGTCCTCTATACTGGGTCTCCTTCAGGCAAAACTGCGAGAATCGTCGGAAACAACATCAAGACCTTTGTTCGATCCCCACGAGAAACGAAAAATACGCTTGGCTCGATAAAGGACAACTAGAACTGCAAATACACGGTGTATACTGCACATCCCTTGCGAATGCGGCTACCAACACTTTGGGCAAACACAGGGCAGCATCTCGGAACGCTGGATGGAATACATTAGATTCGTACATCAGGGACATAGTAGCAGCAAACAGCCTCAGCGAGGGACATACTTTGGGATTTGAGAAAACAGAAACACTGTGTCTACTTAGTGGCTATAGAGCTAGGGCTATCAGTGGAGTTTGGCGTGGAACCCTGCTCCAGCAGCCCCACGCCTCCGACGTAGCGAGCAGCTGACGCTGGTCCACGCCCCCCGCCGCACGAGGAGTTACCAGGAACCCCCCACCCCACCCCCTCTCTTTGTACGCCGGGCCTGCGGAGAGACAGCCACCGCTCAGGTATATACACTAATCAAAAAGAAAAACAAGGAAAATTGCTGTTAGTACTTTGAGATCTTTTGGACACGAGTAAACTTTGCTGGTTGTTGCAGTTCCACTATCAGTGAAAAATACACCAAACAATTCATAACAGACTACACCAGAATCAGTTTAGGTAAAGATGGCAGATTGAACTTACATAAAAAAAAGAGACTGCACTTTACCGAATACCACAGGCATCGGTCGTCAAGGCATTGGAGTAAAGTGCTGCTTTGCGACGAAAGTAGAGCGAACTTCCGTGGAAACGATGTTCGTATCGGGGTATGGAGAACTCGTGAGGGGCCGGCCGCTGTGGCCCAGCGGTTCTAGGCGCTTCAGTCCGGAACCGCGCTGTTGCTACGTTTGCAGCTTCGAATCCTGCCTCGGGCATGGATATGTGTGGTGTCCTTAGGTTAGTTAGGTTTAATGTAGTTCTATGTCTAGGCGACTGATGACCTCAGACGTTAATTCCCATAGTGCTTAGAGCCATTTGAACCATTTCTGAACTCGTGAGAGACATGATAGGGAAGCAGCAGTGTCTCCAACAGTCAATTTTGGAGGATACGCTGTAACGCTGTGGGAAGTAATTACAGTGTACACTGGAACAGAACTGGTCATGGTTCACAGAAGGAATAACACACGTCTAATAGGGGAGAGGTACATCAACGAAATGTTTGATCCTAATTTACAACCGTTCGACACAAGATGTTTGGTAAAGATTTCTTCTAATGCACGACAGCACGACAACGCTCACGACCATGTTGCAACCCCAGAGCAAAATTTTATTTGGCGCCACAATATCAGTGTTCTAGAGTGGCCAGCATGTAGTCCCGACGTAAACTACAAGAGAAGACTCAGGACGTGTGCAGATCCTCCGGAAACGGTGCAGCATTTGGAGGGAGCCTTACGAGAGGAGTTGCAAGAAACACCACAGGATTTCATTCGAAAGCTGATTCGAGGTATGCCGAGACGCTGTGCTGCCATTATTGAGAAAGAGAGGGCAACACGGGCTACCAGTGTGCATCAAGTGCAACAAAATTTTTTTTTAACAATAGTATTATAAGCAAAGATAGACACAACAAAAAGACTCTCACAAGTAAAGCTTTCTACCATTAAGGTGTTCGTCAACACTAGACACAAACACACACACACACACACACACACACACACACATGAGCGCGCAAAGGTAAGAGACACACGACTGTAGTCTCACGCAACTGAAACCACACTTTCTTTATGTGCAGTAGGATCCACTTCACTTTTGTGCTTCTTCACAGTTTTCTATGCAAAAAAGGAAGGAAAGCAGGTCGCTACTCTGTGTTGTATTCATTTCCTTGTGAAAAGACGTCGACTGTTCTGTAAACTAACCTTTTATTTGCAAAATCTAATATGCTGATTTGTGAGGCACACCCGCACAATCTCGACGCTTCGCCAGAAGCTGATGACAATGGCACTCATCGAAACGTCGTGGAAATTCGGCGTAGCCACGAGGACTGAAACTCGAGATGATTTCATCAATACCAATAACTTTCAGCAACTAGCATGGCACATTTGAAAGGCGGAGAGGGAAAAATTACAAATACGTATTGTTATTCTTATCCAAGTCCTTGACACCAGTAACCTTCGTCTGTGATATAAAAAGGATTGGTAGATACACACAAAAATAAAAGCTGTCATGAATATGCAAAAAACTACTCAAAAACTTGAATTTAAAATACCGTTACGTCTTTTTCAAGCTGGTATTAAACTGTTCACTACAGCAGTAACGTTTACCGTCATGTAGAATTCTAAGAATCTGTGGTGTAGCAGACTATCACGTACTGTGCTTTCTGGCTTCTGGATGTGAATAACTGCTTGTTAGAGGAACAACTCAATCAGCTAAACCAAGTAAGAAGTAATTAATCTTATTCCTCCAGATCATCTTCGTTTCTAAATAGTATTCGTTTCCGTTTCGTTACAAGTAATCCTCCCTACCCCTCCCTCCCCCCTACGCCAGCGCCTTGTACCCGCCAACACCGATTGGTAAAGGAGTATGTTTCTCGAGTATAAAACAACATCAACGCCTGATTACTGTTTTAAATGAGTTAATACTTGCCTTATTGTACGTAATCTTTAATGTAAGAATATTCTTCTTAGTGAGTATGACATTCCAGCACTTTCAATTTTTAAATCGCTCCAAAATTCTATGAAATGTTGCTATCAGTTTTTTTGTTGCACTTCAAGCCGTGGCATAGGCAAACTGAATTTGGGGCCAGGTGACCTTTTGGCTGTTTTGTAACAGAGATTGGTAAAAACATGAATGATTAATAATTACATATTACTTGAGAAATTTCACATGCAATGTATGTGGTATTTTAGAGCATAGCATTTGACTAAGATAGTCAATAAATAATAACAAAAAACGTGTTGTAACAATCGTCGCTCCATTCGTGTAACACAGTAAGAGAGTCTCACTGTACACATTCACAGTGCTACCGGTAATTTCCTGCCTGTTATTTCCCTGCCCGATTATGTTTCTTTCCTGATCTGAATATTAGCTTATGTGGTACTCGATAGTCGCTAGATTATTAATTCGGAGAGTGCGAAACAGGATAAATTAAATTAATGAGATCAAAGTATCTCTGTTAGATAGTGATGTTTCGGTAGATACTGAAGTTCACGAACAAAAATATTGTATAGCACAGAAAACAAATGTTATCGATTGGCTTTTACCCTTCCGTATTGATTCAACAGTCCTTGAAACAGCTATTAACATGACAGCCAGCTAAAAGAATATTACCTCCTTCCTACATGTCAGCTTCAGACTACTTAGTTTTTCATTCGTTAACAATTATCTTTCTCGTTCATTACTAACGTACAGTTGAATGATACTGAAAATATTCTGCGTCATTTCTCACGGTTGAGACTTACGTGTCTATCACTTCGCAGTTTTTATGGCGTAGTACAACGGTCGTAGATGCCGAAGAAGGCAGAATAAGCACTCACAGCCTGCCAAGACAACGCACCTACGTGTTCTCGGGAAACACACTAGTGCTTTCGTAAATAATTGTATTCAGTAACAATTAATCACTACGCATGTAATTTGTAATTAAATACGCAAGAAACAGACGTACACGAATACCCAATAAAATTGCAGGATCTTGACCATGAAGGCGACATGTAACAAACGGCAAACTGACTGAAGTGCAGTGTATGCTTTTACATGCAGATGATTACCTTTTCAGATCAAACCCACGACACAGTTGGGAAAACGTAGGGTATAATTCATATTCGTAAAAATGAACTACATCGTAAAGGAATTGTGTAGTCTCCATCAAACCCGTCTAGGCCATAACAACAACCAAAACAACACTGTCAGTCTGGGAGCTTTGCACATGAAGTCCACTCACAAATGATGGTTGCAAACAGTCTGAAGATTAAGTCTATCTGATGTCGTGACGATTCTCTGCCGAACGGAAACAGGACTGTTAGCTTCACTCAGACATTTTCGCTTCAATGATTTCTTGTCACGGACTATGAAGTCCACTGACACTAAAGCATTTGTCTTCAAACAGCGCGCCGCAGCGCCCTGGAGTGCCATGAACGACCGCCAGGGGCGCCGTAGTATTTTCACAGTGGCAAAGAAGGCAGTTGTTGGCAGTTTCATTTCTGGTATCAACCTATGTGATTTGAACGGAATTCTGCTTTAGATGTTGGTCATACTGCTAAGTGTAACACAATCGCGTGTTACACTTGGCAGCATCGATGATTGTTGTCTTTTCAACCAGCTTTTGCTATTTTGCAACGTCTTACAAAATTGATAAGGGTGATAAGCTATGGAAAAGTTTTTACATTTGTCACGTGGAAGTTAAAAAATGAGATTTTGAGGACAACAAAGAAAGTGGTAATGAAGATATAAAACAAAAGCATAGGAAATGCGGTGGTAAGTAATTAAACGGTGGTTTCAAGCCCCCTGTTGTCTACAGTGGAAAACGTCTACAGTGTGTTTTGTGTTTCAAATTACTTTCTGTTGAATGTACGCTACCAAGAAAATTAAGGCGTCGTTTAGAAAGTGCTCATAAGAACGTCGTGATCGGACCAAGAGAATATTTTTCTAGAAAACACTATTACATTTCCGCTTAGTGGGGTTTTGAATAGAGAATCAGCACTCGTAAAATAAAACGCTGAGAGATAGCAGGGAATACAAAATTAACTGTTTCAAACTGAAAAAGTCGCTACCCAACTTGTCCTTTATCCCTAAACTATTACAAGAAATATATTCAAAAATTTGTTTCAAAGCAGACTAATATTTCGAATATGTCTTTTCGTATCAAAGTAAATACAAAGGCCAATAAGGGAAGACTGGCGTTTTGGTAAAAGTAAAGTTCAAAGAAATTAAAATCGTAAAGAGAACTAATAGTATTCTTCATTTAATAGCTTGCAACGAAAAAGGATTGTAATTAACTTTTATTTAGACAGGGAAAGCAAGTTTACATTTTATTGAAAAGTTATTAATTATAAGTGAAACGTTACTCCATTTAATTCTGGAAAGTAGAGAGTGACGAAATAGATTATTACGATAAAATTACAATAGGTTCAAAGATACTGTTGTTGCAAGGAGCTAATTATCGAGGTTACCGTTGATTGACAACGAAAGACAAACAATCCTAAATTATGTCTTTGCCTTGTGTACGTATTCTCTTATTTACGTAAAAAATTATAACTTTTACTCTGACTGCTTGTACATAAGATTATTCGTTGATGGTTTAAAAGACGAGCAACTACAAGAGGCAACGGATCTATATGACATATTCGTCACTTACTCATGGAAGCAGTCGTTTCCGGTAGCTACGTTGTTGAGAAAGTGTTTGGTTGTGTTGTCAGAGTACACAGAGAACGCTTCGCTATAGATTGTTCTTACTGGTATAGTAAATAAATCATTTCCATTCCCTGCCGGCCGCGGTGGTCTCGCGGTTCTAGGCGCGCAGTCCGGAACCGTGCGACTGCTACGGTCGCAGGTTCGAATCCTGCCTCGGGCATGGATGTGTGTGATGTCCTTAGGTTAGTTAGGTTTAAGTAGTTCTAAGTTCTAGGGGACTGATGACCACAGCAGTTGAGTCCCATAGTGCTCAGAGCCATTTGAACCATCCATTCCCCGCGGACTTTCGCATCTAGTGTTTTCAGGTGACTGACACTAGCTTTGGTGGTAGTTTATCTTTCCAGCGTGGTGGATCCTGATAGTCAGATGAGGTGTTGTAATAAACATTCCTATACTTGCCACTGTCCCCTTTATACCACGAAAAGTGTTATTGTGTCCATCCTTTTGTACACAGTGATTCGTAGTCAGCTGCAGTTTAAGTTGTAGTGTGAGTAGTTGAATATCAAACCTTACGTGATGTACAGACGTTTACTTCAAGTCACACTGACTACGTAGTTGAATGTAGCAACGTCGTGTTCGTACAACTTATTGTAGTATTACGAGAGTGAACTACATTATCCAACGTTGCCTTTCACCTATGTATTGGAGTATTGTTAGAGCCTGTTCATACAATATATCTCCTACGAGTCAGTGGTATATGAAGGGTGGCACAGTACGCTGTCGGATCAGCATTTCGCTCGGTACTGATTCTGTACGCCTCGTCAAGACTATTTAAATGATTGTCACCTTGAAACAAACGATCTTCCTCAACTACGTGACCATCAGATAGATTTTCTTCTGATACATCATTAATGTATTATCTCTCTTTACCAACGTACACCATCTAGGACATTTTTATCGTACAGTGTTCCCCCTTCTTCTGCATTATTTCATGCGATAGCAGGAGCCAAGAAGGATGAAGTAAGAACACAACCATTCCTGATGAACCGCATGTTCTCCTTGTGCTCCCTTAACATGTTAGTATTATCCTAACAAAATAGTGTGCAATGACAACCGATGTACGTGTAACACGAAATTTAATACGAATAAAGTAATGTACTCGTTTTGTATGGAATGTAGTAAGTGCACATCAGTGTCTAACTAGATTAGTCCTTATTTTATTGACGCCACTAACTTCACATTACTTGTCTCTTGTTTCAGTAGCCTTTCTGACAAAAATATTGTAATTATAATGTCAGCAGAAATTACTGTGAAGGACAGCAATTCTTGATCGTAACAAAAAAAATGTCTTTATCATATACTCAATCTGTGTTTTAAGACTTCTTCGTTCACGTAATTTTCTCTCTTTGCATATTAACTCACACACTTTGGTTTCCATGTACTTGTTAGCCTTCTGTAAATTGCAGTAAAGGTTAGTCACCGGGTTTTAACGAAAATAATCGCGTATAACTGAAAAAGTCAGCTGAATCGTTTCATGAATGTGAAGAGCATTTGGCTTCTTAACATTCGGGCAGTGTTAAGTCCGTTTGATGTATCAATCTGTCAGTAGAAGTAGCTTCTGGAAAAGGGAGGAGCAAACTTCGTTTCCCTCATTCATATTTGAACTTCCCGATTTATTCACATTTTCTGCGTATGTGCTTGTGTGTGAGTGAACGCATTCATGAGTATTTTGCAGATACATCCAGAGTGGCCATAGTTCGAAGAACCGTGTGTTTGCATTGTCAACATATGTTTGTAGGAGGAAAACGTTGAATCTGGTGAGTTTGTCTAGTGAGTGAGGTCAGTAGACTCCAGGAGGGTGGTTGGTATTCCGCACCTGCACTAACGGTGACTTTTTCCACGTGTCCAGGACGCGTTGGATTGACTGAATACCTACAAGTGGCTCAGATTTTTTTGCACGCTCCCATCCTGAGTTCCCCATTTCGGATCTGTATATCCAATCGTTTCACCATGGTCATTTTACAGTGCAAAATTACCATCTGTTCATGAAGACAATTTCTTTATGTTGCTGAAGTTTTTTCCTCGCATCTGGGTACTGATTCTGAAAATTCTTTCACAGGTCCGACGCATTTCACTAACACTATCGACTGCCCTCTGGTCATTGGAAAAAGAATAGATTCCAGTGCAACTATTGTTCCTTTTCTGGTTGAGCATACACACAAGTGGACTGAGTGCTTCCTATCTTTTTCTTAACATAGCTCACCATTTTCGAAAGCCAGATTGTGATAGCTTATGTGTTCATATATGTTTTGCCAATTTATTTTATTTGTGTGTTTATTTACAGATCAACTTATGAAAAGTTTAACTGTAGAGCCCAGTTGTACGTCGAGCGTCTCCTTTCAACCCTGAAAGTGTACTGACACCGAGAGATGGAGTGTTATTGCTAAATTAATAAAGTCATTATTTTCATCATGGCAGCAACACCAGCAACCGTTACGAAATTGTCTCTAATGAAAATGATGAAATACGTACCTGCCCAGGTAGTGAAGGCAGGACATAGGTATATGAATACGTCTTAAAAAACTGTGAAAACAGGACTTCTGAAGAAGGCTATATTATTATAACATGGTCAAGGTTTAGAATAGACATAATTAGTGCAAGTGGGCCGTTTTTCATTCGAGATAATAAATTCATACTTTGATTTCTGAATCTCACGCCTCAGAAGTACCCAAAGTTGCTCCTCCTCGGTCCCTACTCCATTGCATTAATTGATCAGAAGCATAGATGGTCGCCCAACGCCTAATAGCTCTGTAATTGAGACAGGGAGTAAACGAGTGCGAAGCTGTTCAGTGTATTTGCAAACTACCTGTCGTCTGCATATCAGCCTTCCCTTCTGTCACATGCCTGTTGTGAAAAATACCTTTTTCATCCTAATTATCCGTTGCACGTAATAAAAATACAACTTTTATTTATGATAATTGCTCTTACGCGTATTGATTTTGATGGTCACGTTGAGCAGTGAATGTGACAGAGGTTGTCACTAATACAAGCCTAGGTGATCCTAGAGGTCAGGATATTCTCCCAAGGCAACTGTAATTCAGAAGCGGATTCCAAACGAAGCATTTCATTGAAATGTATAACCGAAATTTCTTTAAAACACCTTTCTTTCAAAATGCGTGGCAGAGCTCACCATTAGACATCAATTTGTTCTTCTGTGTACGAACAGCGGGCCATTAACAGCACCAGAGGGGTGCATTGCTCAGTATTGACAGTGACAGACTCACAAGTCGCAAACACGACATGACGTAAAAGTAAAATATAAAACTAAATTCCACATTTAATACACTTTCGATGCAATCTGTAATGAATCATCCCAACAGCAAACAAGCTTAGTCTTTAGAATGTGTGTTTTGATAACACAGGTGGCTGATTGGTTTGTGGGATTGAAGGGAACAGATTGCTACAGTCATCGGTCCCTTTTTCCAAAACTTCAAACACCCACACAGAATAAAAACGATCAATGGAAAAGACAACAGACGACACAGGACAAGAAAGACTTAGACAGAGACCGATAACACGTGTGGATGGACTAAAATATGCTGGATGTCCTCTGTCTGAGAGTTTTGTTCCTATTGTCGTATTTAGCCTGAAAACTGGTTCACGCAGTTCTGTACGTATATTTTTTGCTATAGTTCCATTTTAGCGCAATGAATTTCATGTGACATTTATCACTTAATAACTTCAGTCTCTGAAGTGGAAGTCTCATCGATTTGCCAACTACCCCTTGTATGACTACAAAAACTTGTCCATTATAATCAGTGCTTTTTTTGTAAGAAAAAGTTTGAGGGTACTCCGACATTGAATATAATGCAGTGAAAATTACTTGTAACCGAACCATGGGATACCACCCGTCTGCTTTTAGCCATGACGTCATCAACATGTCGAACTATAAAAAAATGGTATCGGACTCTTCAGTTGACTTTACAACTCAAACGAAGCAGGCGATATTGAGAAACACCCAAACATACAAGAGAATGTGGTATCGAACACTTCGGTTTACATCACCTAAAATGAAGCATGTGATTCCCATCAACCCCCGACCATTAAAAAAAATGGTATCGTACACTTAACTAACCTATAATAGACCTCAAATGAAACAGGTGAGTCCAATCAACCCTCCGACATACAAAACAATACAAGGAAATATTACCGAACACATATTTTACCCTCTAAAACACCATTAAAAGACACAATACAACAAAAACCATCCACACCTATGACCAACAACAATAGAAACTACATTACAAAAATATTTTGTAACCTTGTTTGGCTCTCGAAATGGCATAGATGATGGGTGGTATCCCGTGCTTCAACTGACCCAATTTTTAATACTGCTGAAATTTTATTTCACTATAAAACTACAGTATAACTTACATTAATAGCAATTCAACAGTTTCCAAACTGACTTTAGTTCATGGCTACCGTAGTCTTCACGCTTTCTTACTTTACTCTTGCTATCAGTAGCAAGATGTCTGCCTTTCGTGAACTGAGAGCGTACATAGTCCATAGGCTGGAACTACATCAGTGGAGGACCAACCACCTTTATGAACATCGGCTTGCTGGCTGTGGAAAGATGAAATGAATCTCATGTTGGCGAGACGATCAGATTCATTTGGGAAAACCCACGTTCACATTCACTCGTTCAACGCAAACGTATCAAGAACAACAGAACAAAGATGAATCGCGAAGGATCATAGTAGCGGGACCGAAGAGACATCTATCGGTAGCTCGGCGTTTGAGCATACGGATATCCGTTTTGCACTACCATCGCCGACTATTAGCGGGCGAGGGCACTACATGCTCGTCGAACTGGCTGCCAGCGACTCAGCTGTCGAGAACCGTTGCCGCAGCTTCGAAATGCTTCAAACAGTCAACGACATCACTTTTCCCACCAAAAACTGCACTGGTATCGTTCGTATTGCAATTAACAACACGAAAAAATGAAATAAAAAAATTACGTTCGTGAAATAAATCTTTGGCAGTCTTCCAAGTTCTCAACATCGTAAAAAAAAAAAAAAAAAACGCTACTGGCCATTAAAATGGCTACACCAAGAAGAAATGCAGATGATAAACGGGCATTCATTGGACAAATATATTATACTGGAACTCACATGTGATTTCATTTTCACGCAATTTGGGTGTATAGATCCTGAGAAATCAGTACCCAGAACAACCACCTCTGGCTGTAATAAAGGCCTTGATACGGCTGGGCATTGAGTCAAACAGAGCTTGGATGGCGTGTACAGGTACAGCTGCCCATGCAGCTTCAACACGATACCACAGTTCATCAAGAGTGGTGACTGGCGTATTGCGATGAGCCAGTTGTTCGGCCACCATTGACCAGACGTTCTCAATTGGTGAGAGATCTGGAGAATGTGCTGGCCAGGGCAACACTCGAACATTTTCTGTATCCAGAAAGGCCCATGCAGGACCTGCAACATGCGGTCGTGCATTATCCTCCAGAAATGTAGGGTTTGGCAGGGATCGGATGAAGGGTAGAGCCGCGGGTCGTAACACATCTGAAATGTAGGGTCCACTGTTCAAAGTGCCGTAAATGCGAACAAGAGGTGACCGAGACGTGTAACCAATGGCACCCCATAACATGACGCCAGGTGATACGCCATTATGGCGATGTCGAATACACGCTTCCAATAAGCGTTCACCGCGATGTCGCCAAACACGGATGCGACCATCATGATGCTGTAAACAAAAACTGGATTCATCCGAAAAAATGAAGTTTTGCCATTCGTGCACCCAGGTTCGTCTTTGAGTACACCATCGCAGGCGCTCCAGTCTGTGATGCAGCGTCAAGGGTAACCGCAGCCATGGTCTCCGAGCTGATAGTCCATGCTGCTGCAAATGTTGTCGAACTGTTCGTGCAGATGGTTTTTGTCTTGCAAACGTCCCCATCTGTTGACTCAGGGATCGAAACGTGGCTGCACGATCCGTTACAGCCATGCAGATAAGATGTCTGTCATCTCGACTGCTAGTGGTACGAGGCCGTTGAGATCCAGCACGGTGTTCCGTATTACCTTCCTGAACCCAACGACTCCATATTCTGCTAACAGCCATTGGATCTCGACCAACGCGAGCAGCAATATCACGATACGATAAAACGCAATCGCGATAGGCTACAATCCGACCTTTATCAAAGTCGGAAACGATATGGTACAAATTTCCTCTCCTTACACGAGGCATCACAGCAACGTTTCACCAGGCAACGCTGGTCAACTGCTGTATGTGTATCGGTTTCAAATTTTCCTCATGTCAGCACACAGTAGGTGTCGCCACCGTTGCCAACCTTGTGTGAATGCTCTGAAAAGGTAATTATTTGCATATCACAGCATTTTCTTCCTGTCGGTTAAATTCCGCGTCTGTAGCACGTCATCTTCGTGGTGTAGCATTTTTAATGGCCAGTAGTGTACGTTGTTGACGAAAAAGTTTAGGGGTACGCATCCCCCAGCGTTCCCACAGAAAAACAGCACTGATTATAATCAAAAACATATATCAGTGATAAATATCTTTATGTATGGCGGTAAAGGTAAACGTGATAGATCTGGCAAAGAATGAATATTTCGAAAAACATTCTAGAGACTCCTCAGTTTTCCCAGTCTCAATAGTTTTTGTAGGCAGATAATTTAGTGTGAAGATTCGAAAGGCCTACTAAAGTTGTCTGTTGTTAGTTCTTTCCTTTTCACACCAGCTATTGTCTCATTCTCAAAGTCAGTAATGTTTATGTCACGACTATGTCTGAGATATTAACCTTCAATACAAATCTAATCTGACATATTTTCAAACCCTTTGCATTGCCACTGTTTTGGAAAGTTCTCGTTGGTGATGGAGCATTCGTATGTGCTCCTTGTTTGAAGGTGGTGTGCGAATACACATTCGTGTACAGTGCTTGGAGTGTTGAGACGTGTCCGGTTTGGAGCTATATTTAATGGAGCATACTAATGTGATGAAACTATTTTTGCCTCATGGAGAGCTGTAATGTTGAATAGTTTGTACTGCGTGCAAGATTGCTGGAAAAAACAATTCAAAATTATCTTTTTGTGCGGCATTTTATGGTACCATTTAAGGTGAATTAGGTCGTGACTTTGCATTCTTCCACGTTCCGGTTTTCACTCACATATATCAACAAAGTGCCCGTAATCAACGTTCCAGTTTCAAAACGTTGTAGAAAGAGGACACTGCTCAGAAAGACGCCATATTTTAACAGCATATTACTGACACAGGGGGGATACGTCAGAGAAAAAAATAGACCAGCAGTAAGCATCAGAATACGCTCCACAACAGACAGATGCGCGCCACACGGCTGTCCCTCAGTTTGCGTGCGACACGCCCAGCATGGCTGTCTACTTGAAGGATCGCGCGCTGCTGGTAGAGCTCTTTTTACCAGAACGGTGGCTGTGTGCCAGTAGCCATGCAGAAGCTTCGGACACTCAGGGGTATGGAAAAAGGCATTGGTCCGATGTATGCTAGGTTTATGGAGAAAAATCATTACAAAATTCGAAAAGATAGACCTTCTTTTCATTATATACCTTTTTATTTTTTAGTGCAGTGTAACATAGGGAGGAAAGCACTTGATCTGACATCTGTCGGAGGTATGGGCACAGCTCTGCAGTAGGGGTCGAGTGGTAGTGAGCAAAGATTCAGTGCATGGGGAACTGCCTGAACGTTGGACATGCCTACGAGCGAGTCCTACGAAACATCCTCTATTTCTAACCATACAAGGTGACCCATGTTCAGGGGTTCCTTCCTGCTGACTTGCTAGCAAGACAAACTTTCGCTCTGGAATTTCTTGCTCACTTGTAAGTGGACAATGACTGGCCATGCTGCATTCTGTGGACAAACGAAGACCATTTCCATCTCCAGAGACATTTCAATGCAGAATATGCGCAAGAGAAAATCCACACGCACATCAGTCGGTACCACTTCCATCTGCAAAGGCGACTATGCGGCTCGGGATGACGACGCCGTTTATCGTGTTTTTCGAGGCAAGTAGCCCTGTTGATCCTATTATCTGTACCGTTACTGGTAAACGCTACGAGATTGTTAAGTGCACAAACGTCAGTCCGACCCCTCCACAGCGTGCATGTGTGTCTGTAGGGTCATTATTATGCAGGATGGCTCTCTTCCGCACGTTGCACAGCCAATGAAGCGGCTGCAGAGGCATTTCGGAAATGCTAGAATTATCAGCCGTCATTTCCCTACAGCCGGTCTTCCAGATCACCTCAGTCTTACGTGGGGTTATATGAAAGATGTTGTGTTCAGTGCTCCAATTACGGACGTAGCTGAATTAATGGAACGCATTGCACAACGCATTCTGAACGTGATCACCAAGATACTGCGATCAGTTGTGTAATATGTTGTATCTCGAGATATCAGCTTGTAGCAGAAAACAGTGTTGCGCCAGTTTCACAACAATTAGAGTCATCTTGCTTTTTATGAGAGTTTTAGTCGGGTTACAATCAAAAACCGATGTCATTTTACCTTTTTAGCGTCTTTTACGCTGAGTACAATTAGAAACCCATCCTATGTGGTACGTCACTACCATGGTGGACCGACCTACCTAACTGATCGTGCCAGAACTGATGACTGATGAACTTGTGCTGCCATGGACATCAAACAGTAATGTGCAACTCACACCATAGCCGTCGTATTGTGATTACTTTCTCATTTGTGTCCAACCCAATTTACGTTAAGACGCATACTGCGTTATCTATTAGTAAATATTGTCGTTAAATTTTTTTGTTCCATGAAGTTTCCCCATGTCAATAATATTCTGTTAGAATGTCATGTCATCATGGGCAGTTCTTCTCTTTCTACAGTGTTTTGAAACTGTAACTTTAATTATGTACACCCTCTATATGCAGTGGTGTAGGCTGACAGCGGATAGGAATTTATCATACGTTGAAAAATTGGTTTCTGAATAATTTCTGCGTGCGTTTATTTCTATTTTGTCTTTAGTTCCTCCCTGTTAAGATTTACGAGAAAGAGAAGATCAGCATAATATCACACTCTGCTTCCAACGATGTAAGCTTGTTTTGTGAAGCTGAATGTGCATACGATTCTCACTGTGTTCTTGTAATTTGTTTCTATAACTCTCAAGAACACTATATTCTTTTTTAACAGAAAATTATATTTTTAGCTAGATCGTGTCCTTTATTCGTGTTTTGCTTACATACACTGAACGCAAGGCACCGACATATTGTTGACCTGAGTTTAGGGGAACAGCGACCGAAAAGAAAGCTATTCTTTTTAAGTTTTGTATCATGAAGCAAGGTAGGACACTGATGATGATTTTTGACATATCGACTCTCAACGGTAGGTAGCCATTTCCAGCCATTAAATAAGGTAAGGGGACGTGCTGTACACCGACGTATTGTGTGTAGTGACATAGCATCGCTGAAAGTTAGTCATTTTGTGTAAGAGAAATGTGGGAGTACTTTTGAATGGCACCCTACTCAGATGCTTAATTATTACATTTACTGTGACTAGGTAAAGACATATTCGAGGTAGAAGAGTCATTGCACTGCGGATCGTTGAAGGTGTGAAGCTAACACAAATTAGTAACACCCACTTGCTTTCATGGATCTTGTACTTCAATATTTTGTATTGCACTGATATTTTGAGGCCCTTTACTACCTGTTTCTCTCATTTGTATGAGACTGTATGTTGTGTAACTACTTCTGAGGCTTTATTACCATTTAGATAGCATATTACTATAATATTAAGGCTTGCACATCAACACCTCTGGAAGTGATTGATGCCAACATACGAACATGTGCACTTTGCACTATTGGCGACCCAAGTAAAACATGCATCTTATGTTCCTCTGCTCAATAAAAGCCACACTTTCATAAAATCTAAGGCTGCAGTTATCTGAAAGTGTTCTTACGCTGTGTAGTCCTGCGGCAACTCCTTTTCACATCATTTTTTTCAAGCGGTGTCGACTTTAATTTTCTACCTAGGATTATCTAGAATTTTGGATTATTTTGATCAGTTATTGGTAACAAAATATTTTTGTTTTCCAAACCAGCACCATCTATCAGAATTTTCGAGTATCTGTGCCATGCTTCTTTTTGTCCTTGTGAGTTCAGATTCCGTTGTACATACAAATACTTTTATGTAATTGCAACATATATGCTTTTATCTATCATTTGTAACTGTGAAATGCAGTAGCAATTATATTTTTAACAATTTTGTGAACACAGTCAGTGATGCTGCAGTTGATCTTGCTGTGTGGTTGTGAACGTCAGTGCATTTATGAGTTGGAATAATATCTTTGGTTACACATCATAAGCCGTTAGAAGGATTTCGTAATACCATCAACTTTTATCTTGCAATTGGGAATGGTTATCTTTTATTTTTGGACTAAGAAGGATATCTGTAATTTTGCGGGTCCCTTCTTTTACCCTTCTTATACACAGAAGTCGCCTGCGCTCTTTTACTGCGGATTTTGCAATGTTTGTATGTCTATCCCGTCTTCACTTTCTGTTTTTGATACCGCATCCGACTCCGTGTAGATTTGTGTCTGTTCGATGTGGAGCCTGTCCTATTCTAGAGGAGGGCCGGCCAAACGCTGCACAGTGTGCAGAGGTGCAGAAGTGCTGCACATGTGCACACGTGTGCGACAGCGACATCTGTTATTAGACATGTGTCTAAATGAACGGCGGCGACTCCACTTCCCCGTTTATTTGGCACAAGCAAGAGCGCAACATACCCAGCCTCGTTTGCCCCTAGCGGGCCGGTGTGGCCGTGCGGTTCTAGGCGCTACAGTCTGGAACCGCGTGACCGGTACGGTCGCAGGTACGAATCCTGCCTCGGCCATGGATGTGTGTGTTATGTCCTTAGGTTAGGTTTAAGTAGTTCTAAGTTCTAGGGGACTGATGACAACAGATGTTAAGTCCCATAGTGCTCAGAGCCATTTGAACCATTTTTTTCGTTTACCCCTGGTGACCGTAACCTTAACAGAGAAGTACTGAGAAATGGCAGGTACTGTGAAAAAGCAAAGGACGGGAAATCTATGTTCTCAGTCGTTTAAAAATGACTGGGAACTGCAATTCTTTTTTGTAGCCGTTGGCGAAAACTCACAGTGTTTGCTGTCCCGCCGAATAATAGGCGGCCAGTGTAAGTTTTCAATTGAAAGACACTACAATACATATCACATAGACGAGTGTAGTGTACTCAACAGTGAAGAACGGCCAGCAAAATTAAATGTCCTTAAGAAAATGGATGAGACTAATCAACTCGATTTTACTGTACGCCAAAGTAACTGATACTTCTTGAACTCTTAGTTTTTTGTGTTACATTTATGTCTATTTTACTGTACGCTGTACAATGTACTGTTTTCAATTTTCCAGAATAACAACCACACTAAATCTTCACTGCAAGCAAGTTTTAAAATCACATTAAGAATTGTGCAATCTGGGAAACCCTTTTCCTAAGGGGAGATGGTGAAAGGGTGTCTGACTGATGCTGCAGAACTTGTGTGTCCCACGAAAATTAGCAGGTTTCAAGAAACCAGTCTATCCAAACAAACGATGACATGACGTATCAGTGCTAGGGCCGGCGATGTGCACAGGCAGCTAATAAATAAGGCTAAAGACTTTGTTGCTTTCTCTGTTGCGCTCGATGAAGCAACAGATCTTACAGATACAGCCCAGGTTGTGATATACATACGAGGTGGCGATAACGCACTTTGTGTTACAGATGACGTTTTGGACTTAGTACCTTTGAAAGGGACTACTGCAGGTGCGGACTTACTCCAAGCTGTCGAGCAAACGATTGATGGTGTCGGTATGGACTGGAATCGGTTAGTCTCAGTGGCCACAGATGGAGCACCATCAATGCAAGGCTATCAGAAACGACTCATAGCACGGATGCGCAGAAAGCTAAGGCGCACAGACGAGACGTTGTATGGAATTCACTGTATTCTGCATCGAGAGGCGCTTTGTGCAAAATCAGTAACGTTAGCAAAAGACATGCACATTGTTGTGAGTCCTATAAACTATTTGAAGATACATGGGCTTACGCATCACCAGTTTCGGCGGTTCTTGGAGAAATTAGGAGCGGAGTACGCTGGCTCAGTCGAGGTAAAATCCTGAAAATATTTTTTTTTTTTTGATTTACGTTTGGTCATAGTAACATTCTTACATGGGAAGAAAAAAAAGTGAACCTATGTTCGAAGACCCTTGTTGGATATTAGACCTTGCATTTCTCGTGAACATTACGTCTCACATGAACAGCCTGAACGTCAGTTTGCAAGGTGAAAATAATTTAATTTCTGACATGTTGGAAAACGTAAATGCCTTTGAAAGAAAGCTTGCGCTTTGGGAGAGCCAGCTATTGACAGAAAACACTGCACATTTCCCGACTGTTGGACTGGTTCATGAAAGTGCTAGATTTTAAGAATACGTGTCAATAATTGTAAAAAATAAGGAACAATTTATAGCACGATTTGCAGATGTTACGAGTTTGTCTGCTGTCATTCGCCTCTTTGCTCGACCGTTCTCGTCGTCAGTTGAATGGTTCAAATGGCTCTGAGCACTATGGGACTTAACATCTATGGTCATCAGTCCCCTAGAACTTAGAACTACTTAAACCTAACTAACCTAAGGACAGCACACAACACCCAGCCATCACGAGGCAGAGAAAATCCCTGACCCCGCCGGGAATCGAACCCGGGAACCCGGGCGTGGGAAGCGAGAACGCTACCGCACGACCACGAGATGCGGGCCGTCAGTTGAAGATGCTCCGAATAATCTGCAGATGGAACTGATTGACCTACAGTGCAATACAAGACTGAAGGACAAGTTCTTTGCAGTGCCAAGCACAAAAGAATTCTACGAAAATTTTTCACAACAAGAATTTCCACGCCTGCACCGAGAAGCCGCGAGAGTTATGTCCATGTTTGGGTCGACAAATGTTTGTGAGAGGCTTTTCTCGGTGATGAAAATGAATAAATCAAGGTTTCGATCAAGCATAAGTGATGAAAATCTTCGCAACTGCTTGCGTTTGTCAATGAGCCGTGCTTTTGTGCCCGATATTAACTATATCACTTCTCATGACCAGTGATAAACGTGTTTGGATTTATTCCTTTCATAATTAAAAATTATTGTTTACTAACTATGCATTATTGCATCATTCTGCTCCATGTTACATTATTATCAGGAAAATTGGTCATTAAACCGATTGTTCCAATGTATACTTACATTTAGGGTTTTTTTTTAATGTGTGAAGGGCTACGCTCAGCTGAAGTCGATAAAACATTCATCTAATTGTCGGTTATTATGCAGATTTCAGACGGAACTGGTGAAAGATATAGCAATAATGGTATTGAAATAGCAGGTGATCATCGAGAGGTTTGCCGTTATCATTCTGTTCAGAGGTCAGTGAGACAGAAATTACGTGGGTGTAGCTGAGGGTACCGAGAATTAGTTATAGGAAACCTTGCATTAGTTTAATGTTATTTCAAATCATGAATAAGGTTCGTTTGGAGTCGCTAAGTGCTATCTTTCTTAAATACTAGATCAAAAACATTACGCGTCTTTACGTGCCGTCAGTCAAGCTGCCTTAATAAAAACCCACAGTTGTTAACTGTATTACTTGTCTTACTGGGTTAAAATGTTAACATAAAAGTAGACGTCTCAATGAGTAGACAGTGACAGTATTTCAAATGTTTAATACGCGAATTACCTTCCCATGGTTGGCTTGCAAGCTGTGGAAAGAGCACTAGAATGCGCCGGTACAGAGTATCCCAGCAAGTGGATAAAGCGACATCTGTGCGTAGAAACATGCACTGCATGAACGCTGACGGTTGCAGCGTGCACGCTGTGACCCGGAAGTTGCACATGTGCAGGAGCACCGCACGCGTGCAGAATTTCTGGCCGGCCCTGTTCTAGGGTACGTCTCTCCTGCTTGTATGCCGCATGTAGTATTCGCGATACTTCGTTTATAGAGTTCCAGTCACCTTGTCTGTGAATTAACTGTCCTATGTCCTTGTGTATTAACTGTCCTAGGTCCTGTTTTCCTAAACTCGGCCTTCTGTGTCTGAACTATGTGTTCACATGTGCCATTCGCAACACAAGAACAAGTGTGAGTCTGTTTTATGCACAGAATACGGGCCATGTCCCTTGAGAAAGTGCACCATTCCGCGTGTTGGATTTATGTACTTTAAATTCATCTGCTCTCGTATACTGTGGAGGAAAGAGTAGATTCCTTTTCCCCTGTCTGTTGTGTCCCATTCTGTTTGCCACGTATCAATTCTCCACTTGTTTAATCTCCGTTTGTCGGTTATGTCTTGTCCAGTTATTTCTCTTATTTCGTTGCGTCTTCACATTTCGGGCAGGAAGCAGCTGCTGTGTGGCGAATCGTAATATCTACAGGGAAAAGTCACAGTATCACGCACAGTGCCTCAATCGAGGTCGTGCCGAAAGCCCCCAAGATTCTGAGTAGAATACTCCTCTGGCCGCGCCTCACAATGGTTTTATGCGTACCGTTACCTAAGCGTAATCGATGTGCCCAAACACTAGCCGAAAAACAAGTTATTGGCTCAAAGAGTGCTGTGTAACATGTCCTCATTGTCTGAAGAAGTGGTCTGTACTTCAGTCTTGCAAGTTTATGCACACGTTTCGTCGCTTTGTTAATTGTCAATCTGGGATGTCCGTTAAAGTGTTAATGTTCGTCAATATAAATGACAAGATATCTTACCGTAGCTTTCCTTTTTGTAGATATGTTGTTTATAATTGGAGTTATTTTCAGTGTGCTTCTTAGAAGTAGTAAACTGTTTTGTTTGTTGCTATCGTGCTTTTGTTGTTCGTGCACCATTCGCCGGTGAACGCGTGGAGCTGCGTGGCTTTATTCTCTCATTGGAACTTGTGCAGTTTGCAGATACCATGAACATAAGGTCATCGGCTTACGCAACCACCGTCTCAGCCATGTAGTTGTCTCGTAGTGCACTCAGTAGAGGTTCTATGGCTGTGTCGCAGAAAATCGGTCCGCATACATATCCTTGCGGACACCCATTTCTTACACTCTTTACAACCTGCTGGTCACCAGTCTTCCATTCTACTATCCTGTTTTTACAATAATATCTATGGGTGTTGTATAAAGCAAGTGGAATATTCATCTCTCTAAATTTTGCAAACAGCGCCGGCCACCAAGGTTGTCGAAAGCACCAGTTATGTCACCTAGGATTGCTACTATGTAATTGTCATGTATTGTCTGTGTCATCTCTATGTCCCGAAGATCTGTCGGTATAATTGAAGTCTGCCATATAACAATCGTATGCCAGAATATTAATGAGGCATATTGGTGTGTATGTCTTAGAGTCACTCGGATCTTCGCTTTCTTGTTTATAACTGCATTTTCTATGTATTCGGTATTCGTCCTTTTAGTAGAGCATCATTCAGTAACTCTGTCAGGTATGGTAGGATAAGTGGAGCAGCTTGTTTGATAGTTCCAGGGTGGATGCAGTCAGGGTCCAGAGGCTTTTTGTCCTTTATTTTGTGTATTGCCAGTGCAACTTCCTCGCGTGCAAAGGGGATGGTGATACCTTCGTTTTCGTATTTGTCGTAAGGTAGTCTGCAAAGGGCGGTGTGAAGTTGGTTGTCCTGAGTGTACTCATCATCAGGAAGTAGTCTGTTGAGGAGATACTGTGCTGTGAATCTCCAGCCTGTTGTGGTAGTACCATCTCGTTTCTACAGTGTTGATAATACTGAAGGGGTCTTTATACGTTCATTCTGCACTTAAACTGCTCTCCGAAGATGTTTTCCTGTAGATTTGTCCAAACATATGTGTCCCAGTGATCTTTCTTAGTCGTATGCAGTTCGTCTTGTATCGTGTTTTAGCTTCACGATAATGTTAAAGTCTAATTTCTCTCCCCTGGGCTTTCTTTGATGTTTGATATCGTTGCTCATTATGAGAGTGTTTTCTTAGTCTTGTTAATAGTGCTGACCATCGTGGCCTTTGTTTAGGTGCGTCGCGTGCTGCAGGTATTCCTGTAGGTTGTGCTCTCTGTAAGATGTCTGTAAGAATGTGAGCTCTGTAACCTATGCTTCCTTGGGTGATTAATGGAGGAAATTCTTCAGTCACGTGCCTTAGTTTTTGCCAGTTTGCTTTGCGTTGCAGCAACTTTGGGTGTTCTAATGTGTCTGGGTCTGGTTTTGTTTTAGTGTACATAATTACTGCGTTATGATCACTGAGTGTTTCTCTTATCGAGCACCTGCCAGTTCGCTGCCTGTATTAATGATAATCTGTTTGGCAAAGAAATACCTTGTGCTGCCTACAGTACTATTTCTGTGATACTGGCGGCTGACCTGCTTTGTTTGAAATTTTATTTGTCCCCTGCCATCTTTTCTGTCAGAGTGCCTGAGAGTTGACCTAGCATTTATGTCTGTTAACATAAGTAGTCGTCTGGCATTTTCAAACCGAGCAATATCTTTTATTACTTCAGCAAAGGGCACTATATGAAGTATGTACGAGGCGTAGATCGACGAAATAATACATGTTTCCCTGGCTAAAGTTATTTCGGCTGTAACCGTATGATGTCTACGCAATTGCGTTATGTGTGTTACAGTAATGTTATTGTTTACTACAATTATTGCAGCCTTGCCCTTGTTCGTAACTGTGATTTGCATGTACTGACTCGGAAGGCGTGGAATTCTTTCGTCTTCTGTGTACTGTTCTTGGAAACACAATATGTCGGCGCATACCTCGTTCACCAGTCTATCTAGCTCTGCGGCCACCGCCGTGATACACATACTGTTTAGCTGCAAGACTTTCACTATGGAAAATTAGTAAAAACAAATAACTTCGGCCGCCTTGGGTGTAATCGAGGTACACGCGTCCATGCGCCCTTACCAAGCCCATGTAGACATTGCCATGGTTAAGGTCTTCATTTCTTCGTTTACATGATATATGTAAAAGGTTATAGAGTTCGAGTTTATGTGTTGTTAGGTTTTCGGTTCGCAAAATCATTGTGTCTGTTTGTTCGGTCGTGGGGTAGCATATAGTGTCGCCCATGTGTGATTCAGTCTTGTTGCCAGTCTTTGTGCAGTTTGATAAACTCCTTTCTTTTCCTGTCGATTTAGGCGCACTTCTCTTCGCTGTCATGGTAGTCTATTTTGTTTCTACAGTCATGGTTTTGTAACTCTGTATGGTGTTCCGGCTCGTGGTATTTATCTGTTGATGTAGTTTCCGGTTTTCGGTGATGCGATGTCTCATCAGTTGAGGATTGCTGTGATTTTGTAGCGTGAGCTTTTTGTGCGTTCATATTGTTTTTCGTATCCAAACGGTGTGTAGTAACTTTTTGTTGTTTGAAGTTTTCTGTTTGTGTTTCTTTCTCATTGACAACTGTCTCTTGATCCTGAGTTGTCTTTTCGTGTTCGCTGCCACCGTAGAGGAAACGTGTATTTTGCATGTATGGTTTACATTTTGATGCGTCATATTCATATTTTTCTAAATCTGTTATTTCATTACATGCTAACTTATCCTCTGGCGCGGGAAGAATTAATTTACGTTTATGTTGGTTTCGTGTGTCCAGAGATACTGGTGTTATGCCTGTGTCATAATCCTGTTCTAGATGGGCTTGACCGTGCCTCGGACTTTTGTTGTCATTTATATGTGCTTCTGTTATGTGTGATGTGTTGTGGTTAACGACTGTGTCATGGTCCTTGTCTTGGTGGGCATGACCCTATCTTGGATGTCTATCACAATCTTTATGTACTTCTGTTGTGGGCAGTGTGTTGTTCGTAAGGTCTTCTTCACTCAGGGCTTCCTCTTCCAGTTCTATTATTCTAAGATAAGTCACTGTTTGGAGTGTTGCCCACAGGAAAACTTCGTGTTTGATGTGCCTCGCCACATTATAGTCCATGGCGCAGTGGAAACACACATCGCCGATGTAATCTGTTAGCCTAAATATTTTTCTTCCACAATATCGCAACAGTTTATGGGATTCATGTCCGTTAGAGTGTTTGTGGTTAACAGTGACCCAAGTTGTTGCCTCCAGGTTACTGCACGTCGCCACGCTCTTGTTTTGGTTGCTGGTGATTTGAGTTTGCTTCTGCGAGGTTGGATCCTGGTGATAATATCGGTGTTTTGTTGAGAGGACTTCTGTACATTTCCGTGGCTGATACTTGGATTCATATCTCTTCCTAGAAATCCAAAGAGTGTTGTCTCAGTGCTTCTGTTTTGGTGTGTGCTAGTTGACATTTTTGGTGACACCATACTCCTTTCATTGTATTTGCCTTTCGTAGAGTTCTTTGTAAGTAGCGTACTCCAATCTCTCCGGCTTTGTTACATGTTCTTTCCTGTTCTTGCACGTAATACAGTCAGCAGTTATTCTTCATGACACTGGAACGTTTTATGACCGGGTTTTGAACATTTCCCGCAGAAAGCTTCCCTATCCCTATCTAATAACAGTGATCTGACCCGCGGAGTCGCCTGTAGAATATTATCTAGCGATCTTTTCCCTTTCGGACCTGTTTTGAATTGTATTTTGACTTCTTGTTGAAATTCCCCTTTGTTGATGCGGTCGCTGAGATTCATTTCAGAGAGATCTTCAAGAAAGTCTTGACTTGACAGTGTTGCTGGAATGCTGTGTCCTGCCAGTAGTGTCTTACTTTTCTGGGTTCTTCGCGTCGAATTTCCTTTAAGTTTGCTGTTTCTTCTATAATCTCCCTCTTGTCTGTCTGCTTGTGTCTCCGTTTCAAGAATTACTGTGTTTGCTGTGTTCCTTATTGCTTTAACTTCTATTATGTCAGCTCTAGGGTTTACTCCTTAAGTTAAGGTATACCTTATGGCTTTATCATTCTCGTTGTTCTCTAATTTCATAAAAAGGACAGTTGCATGTTATTTGTTTGTAATTGAACTTGTTCCTCAATCCTGGATTATGGCTTCGTGACAGGACCACCTGCCGTGACAGGAGTGGAAGTCAGTGGTGTTGGCATCGCCACAGCGGCTCGCTCATGCCACTGGAGGGTGGCTCCCTTCCTCTTCCTGCCAGCTGCTCAGTCCCTCTGCGGGCTGTCGCTTCATTTGTGACCAGGAAGGCCACATGTTGGTGGGAGTCCCAGTGGCTGGAAGTGAGGAACAATAATCTATGTTCCATCAAGACTTCAGTGCGACCATGAATCACCTCCTTCCGCCCACGACGGTGTAAAGAGGTAGCCTTTACTAAGCTTCATATCGACACAATTTCTGGGTCGCATCCTCAGTAGAAACGTGCGAGGGTTACAGTGAATGGGCAGTAGTCCTTCACATACAAACTATAAGAATACTACGAAAGCTTTCATGTGGCGACCGCAGTCGTGTTACTCTCTAGGAGAAAAGCCGCCATGGTGCCTATAGTATTTAATCCCGACGGAATTTCTGTGTCGCATGCTTAGGAGAGGGTGCGATAGTTTCAGTAAATGGGTAGTAGTGCGTCGGATAC
The DNA here is from genome assembly GCF_023898315.1 of Schistocerca nitens. NCBI lineage: Eukaryota > Metazoa > Arthropoda > Insecta > Orthoptera > Acrididae > Schistocerca > Schistocerca nitens. The sequence goes on from NC_064617.1 coordinate 37,489,030, forward strand.
AAACGACATGACTCACAGGAAGGCTTTCATGTGGAGGCTGCAGCCGTTTTAGTCTCTAGGATAAAACCCGCCCCCGAGCCTATAGAATTTAATCACGACGCAATTTGTGTGTCGCATCCTTAGTAAAAGGGTGCAAGTATTAGAGTAAATGCGCAGTAGTGCGTCGGATACAAAGTAAAAGACTCCCAGGAGATCTTGCATGTGGAGGCCGCAGCCGAATTATTATCTACTATAAAACCATCCCTGGAGCAAATACTATTTATCTCGACGCAATTTCTGTGTCGGATCCTGAGTAGAAGGGTGCGAGAATTTCAGTAATTGGGCAGCAGTGCGCTGATACAAACTACATGACTGCAAGGAGATCTTTTATGTGGAGGCTGCAGCCGTGTTAGTCTCTAGGATAAAACTAGCCCCCGAGCCTATAGTATTTAATCACGACGCAATTTGTGTGTCGCATCCTTAGTAGAAGGGTGCAAGTATTAGAGTAAATGCGCAGTAGTGCGTCGGATACAAAGTAAAAGACTCCCAGGAGATCTTGCATGTGGAGTCCGCAGCCGAATTATTATCTACTATAAAACCATCCCTGGAGCAAATAGTATTTATCTCGACGCAATGTCTGTGTCGGGTCCTGAGTAGAAGGGTGCGAGAATTTCAGTAATTGGGCAGCAGTGCGCTGATACAAACTACATGACTGCAAGGAGATCTTTTATGTGGAGGCTGCAGCCGTGTTAGTCTCTAGGATAAAACCCGCCCCCGAGCCTATAGTACTTAATCACGACGCAATTTGTGTGTCGCATCCTTAGTAAAAGGGTGCAAGTATTAGAGTAAATGCGCAGTAGTGCGTCGGATACAAAGTAAACGACCCAGGAGATCTTGCATGTGGAGGCCGCAGCCGAATTATTATCTACTATAAAACCATCCCTGGAGCCTACAGTATTAATCTCGACGCATTTTCTGTGTCGCATCCTGAGTAGAAGGATGCGAGAATTTCAGTAATTGGGCAGCAGTGCGCTGATACAAACTACAAGACTGCAAGGAGATCTTTTATGTGGAGGCTGCAGCAGTGTCACTCTGTAGGATGAAACCCGCCCCCGAGTCTATAGTATTTAATCTCGACGCAATCTCCATGTCGCATCCTATGTAAGAGGGTGCGAGGGTTACATTAAATGGGCAGTAGTGTGCCGGATACAAACTACAAGACTTGCAGAAGTCTTTCACATGGAGGCCGCAGCAGTGTTACTCTCTAGGACAAAACCCGCCCTAGAGAGTATAGTATTTAATCTCGATGCAATATCGGTGTCGCATTCTTAGTAGAAGGGAGCGAGGATTACAGTAAATGGGCAGTAGTGAGTCGGATACAAACTACAAAACTAAAAGGAAAGCTTTCATGTGGAGGCCGATGCCGTGTTACTCTCCAGGATAAAACCCACCCTAGAGAGTATAGTATTTAATCTCGATGTAACATCGGTGTCGCATTCTTAGTAGAAGGGAGCGAGGGTTACACAAAATGTGCAGTAGTGCGTCGGATACAAACTACAAGACTCCCAGGAAATCTTTCATTAGGAGGTCACAGCCGTCTTACTTTCTACAATAAATCCCGGCCTGGAGCCTATAGAATTTAATCTCGACTCCATTTATGTGACGCATCGTTAGTAGAATAGTGCGAGGGTTTCAGTAAATGGGCAGTACTGAGTCGGACACAAACCACAAGGCTCCCAGGAAAGCTTTCATGTATAGGCCACAGCCGTGTATCTCTCTACGATGAAACCCGCACTGAGGCAATAGTATATATTCTCGACGCAATTTCTGTGTCGCATTCTAACTAGAAGCGTGCGAGTGTTACAGGAAATGGCTGGTAGTACGTCGGATAAAAACTAAAACACTCCCAGTAGAGCTTTCATGTGGAGCCGCAACTCTGTTACACTCTAGATTAAACCCGCCCTTTAGCCTATAGTACTTAATCTCGACGCAATTTCTGCGTGCATCGTAAATAGAAGGGTGCGAGGTTACAGTAAGATGGCAGTAGTGCGCTGGATACAAACTACAAGACTTCCAGGAGAGCTTTCATGTGGAGGCTGAAGCCGTGTTACTCTTTAGGATAAAACCCGCCCTGGAGACAATAGCATTTCATCTCGCCGCAATTTCTGTGTCGCACCCTACATAGAGGGTGCGAGGGTTGCAGTAAATGGGAAGTAGTGCGTCGGATAAAAAGTAAAAGACTCCCAGTAGAGCTTCCATGTGGAGGCTGGAGCCGTGTTACTCTCTAGGATACAACCCGGTCTGGAGACAATAGTATTTAATCTCGACGCAATATGTGTCACACCCTACGTAGAAGGGTGCGAGGGTCACAGTTAATGGGAGGTGGTTCGTCAAATAAAATCTAAAAGACTCCCAGTAGAGCTTTCACGTGGAGCCGCATCCGTGTTACTGTCTAGATAAAAATCCGCCCTTTACACTATAGTACTTAATCTCGAAGCAATTTTTGTCGCATTCCTAGTGGAAGGGTGCGAGGGTTACAGTTAATGGGAAGTAGTGCGTCGGATAGAAAGTAAAAGGCTCCCAGTAGAGCTTTCATGTGGAGAAGCAGACAAGTTACTCTAGATTAAAACCAGCCCTTTAGCCTATAGTTCTTAGTCTCGACGCAATTTCTGTGTCGCATCCTTCGTAGAAGGGTGCAAGAGATACAGTAAATGGGAAGTAGTGCGGCGGATAAAAAGTACAAGACTCCCAGGAGAGCTTTCATGTGCAGGCTGCAGCCGTGTTACTCTCTAGAATAAAACCCGCCCTTTAGCCTATAGTAATAAATCTCGACGCAATTTCTTTGTGGCATCCTAAGTATAGGGGTGCGTGGGTTGCAGTAAATGGGCAGTAGTGCTTCGAATACAAAGTACAAGTCTCCCAGGGGTCCTTTCATGTGGAGGCTGCAGTCGTGTTACATTTTAGATGAAAATCCGCCCTATAGTACTCCATCTCGACGCAATGTCTGTGTGGCATCCTATGTATAGGGGTGCGAGGATTGCCGTAAATGGGCAGTAGTGCGTCGAATACAAAGTACAAGTCTCCCAGGAGGGCTTTCATGTGGAGGCTGCAGTCGTGTTACACTTTAGATTAAAATCCGCCCTCTAGCCTATAGTACTCAATCTCGACCCAATTTCTGAGTCGCATCCTACGTATAGAGGTGCGTGAGTTGCAGTAAATGTGCAGTAGTGCGTCGAATAGAAAGTACAAGTCTCCCGGGAGTTCTTTCATGTGGAGGCTGCAGTCGTGTTACTCTTTTGATTAAAATCCGCCCTTTTGCCTATAGTACTCACTCTCGACGCAATTTCTGTATCGCATCCTACGTATAGGGGTGCGTGGGTTGCAGTAAATGGGCAGTAGTGCGTCGGATACAAACTACATGACTCCCAGGAGATCTTTCATGTGGAGGCTGCAGCCGTTTTACTCTCTTGGATAAAACCCGCCCTGGAGCCTACAGTATTTAATCTCGATGCAATTTCTGTGTCGCATCCTTATTAGAAGAATGTGAGGGTTTCAGTAAATTAGCAGTAGTGCGTCGGATACAAACTACATGACTCCCAGGAGAGCTTTCATGTGGAGGCTGCAACCGTTTCACTCTCTAGGATAAAAATCGCCCTGGATCCTACAGTATTTAATCTCGATGTAATTTCTGTGTCGCATCCTTATTAGAAGAGGGTGAGGGTTTCAGTAAATGGGCAGTAGTGCGTCGGATACAAATTACATGACTCCCAGCAGAGCTTTCATGTGGAGGCTGCAGCCGTTTTTCTTTCTAGGACAAAACCCGCCCTGGAACCTACAGTACTTAATCTCGACGCAATTTCTGTGTCGCATCCTTATTAGAAGAGTGTGAGGGTTACAGTAAATGGGCAGTAGTGTGTCGGAAACAAACTACATGACTCCCAGGAGACTTTTCATGTCGAGGCTGCAGCCGTTTTGCTCTCTAGGATATAACCCGCCCTGGAGCCTACAGTATTTAATCTCGATGCAATTTCTGCGTCGCATCGTTATTAGAATAGTGTGAGGGTTTCAGTAAATGGCCAGTAGTGCGTCGGATACAAACTACATGACTCCCAGGAGGGCTTTCATGTGGAGGCTGCAGCCGTTTTACTCTCTAGGATAAAACCCGCCCTGGAGCCTATAGTACTTAATATCGACGTAATTTCTGTGTCGCATCCTTATTAGAAGAGTGTGAGGGTTACAGTACATGGGCAGTAGTGTGTCGGAAAGAAACTACATGACTCCTAGGAGACGTTTCATGTGGAGTCTGCAGCCGTTTTACTCTCTCGGATATAACCCGCCCTGGAGCCTACAGTATTTAATCTCGATGCAATTCCTGTGTCGCATCCTTATTAGAAGAGTGTGAGGGTCTCAGTAAATGGGCAGTAGTGCGTCGGATACAAACTACATGACTCCCAGGATAGCTCTCTTGTGGAGGCTGCAGCCGTATTACTCTCTAGGATAAAACCAGCTCTGGAGCCTACAGTATTTAATCTCGACGCAATTTCTGTGTCGCATCCTAATTAGAAAAGTGTGAGGGTTTCAGTAAATAGGCAGTATTGCGTCGGATACAAACTACATGACTCCCAAGAGAGCTTTCATGTATAGGCTGCAGCCGTTTAACTCTCTAGGATAAAACCCGCCCTGGAGCCTACAGGGCTGCTATTTCTGTGTCCCATCCTTATTAGAAGAGTGTGAGGGTCTCAGTAAATGGGCAGTAGTGCGTCGGATACAAACTACATGACTCCCAGGAGAGCTTTCATGTGGAGGCTGCAGCCGTTTTACTCTCTACGATATAATCCGCCGTGGAGTCTACAGTATTTAATCTCGATGCAATTTCTGCGTCGCATCCTTATTAGAAGAGTGTGAGGGTTTCAGTAAATGGGCAGTAGTGCGTCGGATACAAACTACATGACTCCCAGGAGAGCTTTCATGTGTATGCTGCAGCCGTTTTTCTCTCTAGGACAAAACCTGCCCTGGAACCTACAGTACTTAATCTCGACGCAATTTCTGTGTCGCATCCTTATTGGAAGAGTGTGAGGGTCTCAGTAAATGGGCAGTAGTGCGTCGGATACAAACTACATGACTCCCAGGAGAGCTTTCATGTGGAGGCTGCAGCCGTTTTACTCTCTACGATATAATCCGCCGTGGAGTCTACAGTATTTAATCTCGATGCAATTTCTGCGTCGCATCCTTATTAGAAGAGTGTGAGGGTTTCAGTAAATGGGCAGTAGTGCGTCGGATTCAAACTACATGACTCCCAGGAGAGCTTTCATGTGTATGCTGCAGCCGTTTTTCTCTCTAGGACAAAACCTGCCCTGGAACCTACAGTACTTAATCTCGACGCAATTTCTGTGTCGCATCCTTATTGGAAGAGTGTGATTGTTTCAGTAAATGGGCAGTAGTGCGTCGGTTACAAACTTAATGATCCCAGGAGAGCTTTCATGTGTAGGCTGCAGCCGTTTAACTCTCTAGGATAAAACCCGCCCTGGAGCCTACAGGGCTGCTATTTCTGTGTCCCATCCTTATTAGAAGAGTGTGAGGGTCTCAGTAAATGGGCAGTAGTGCGTCGGATACAAACTACATGACTCCCAGGAGAGCTTTCATGTGTATGCTGCAGCCGTTTTTCTCTCTAGGACAAAACCTGCCCTGGAACCTACAGTACTTAATCTCGACGCAATTTCTGTGTCGCATCCTTATTGGAAGAGTGTGATTGTTTCAGTAAATGGGCAGTAGTGCGTCGGTTACAAACTTAATGATCCCAGGAGAGCTTTCATGTGTATGCTGCAGCCGTTTTTCTCTCTAGGACAAAACCTGCCCTGGAACCTACAGTACTTAATCTCGACGCAATTTCTGTGTCGCATCCTTATTGGAAGAGTGTGAGGGTCTCAGTAAATGGGCAGTAGTGCGTCGGATACAAACTACATGACTCCCAGGAGAGCTTTCATGTGGAGGCTGCAGCCGTTTTACTCTCTACGATATAATCCGCCGTGGAGTCTACAGTATTTAATCTCGATGCAATTTCTGCGTCGCATCCTTATTAGAAGAGTGTGAGGGTTTCAGTAAATGGGCAGTAGTGCGTCGGATTCAAACTACATGACTCCCAGGAGAGCTTTCATGTGTATGCTGCAGCCGTTTTTCTCTCTAGGACAAAACCTGCCCTGGAACCTACAGTACTTAATCTCGACGCAATTTCTGTGTCGCATCCTTATTGGAAGAGTGTGATTGTTTCAGTAAATGGGCAGTAGTGCGTCGGTTACAAACTTAATGATCCCAGGAGAGCTTTCATGTGTAGGCTGCAGCCGTGTAACTCTCTAGGATAAAACCCGCCCTGGAGCCTACAGGGCTGCTATTTCTGTGTCCCATCCTTATTAGAAGAGTGTGAGGGTTTCAGTAAATGGGCAGTAGTGCGTCGGATACAAACTACATGACTCCCAGGAGAGCTTTCATGTGTATGCTGCAGCCGTTTTTCTCTCTAGGACAAAACCTGCCCTGGAACCTACAGTACTTAATCTCGACGCAATTTCTGTGTCGCATCCTTATTGGAAGAGTGTGAGGGTCTCAGTAAATGGGCAGTAGTGCGTCGGATACAAACTACATGACTCCCAGGAGAGCTTTCATGTGGAGGCTGCAGCCGTTTTACTCTCTACGATATAATCCGCCGTGGAGTCTACAGTATTTAATCTCGATGCAATTTCTGCGTCGCATCCTTATTAGAAGAGTGTGAGGGTTTCAGTAAATGGGCAGTAGTGCGTCGGATTCAAACTACATGACTCCCAGGAGAGCTTTCATGTGGAGGCTGCAGCCGTTTTTCTCTCTAGGACAAAACCTGCCCTGGAACCTACAGTACTTAATCTCGACGCAATTTCTGTGTCGCATCCTTATTGGAAGAGTGTGATTGTTTCAGTAAATGGGCAGTAGTGCGTCGGTTACAAACTTAATGATCCCAGGAGAGCTTTCATGTGTAGGCTGCAGCCGTTTAACTCTCTAGGATAAAACCCGCCCTGGAGCCTACAGGGCTGCTATTTCTGCGTCGCATCCTTATTAGAAGGGTGTGAGGGTTTCAGTAAATGGGCAGTAGTGCGTCGGATACAAACTACATGACTCCCAGGAGAGCTTTCATGTGTATGCTGCAGCCGTTTTTCTCTCTAGGACAAAACCTGCCCTGGAACCTACAGTACTTAATCTCGACGCAATTTCTGTGTCGCATCCTTATTGGAAGAGTGTGAGGGTCTCAGTAAATGGGCAGTAGTGCGTCGGATACAAACTACATGACTCCCAGGAGAGCTTTCATGTGGAGGCTGCAGCCGTTTTACTCTCTACGATATAATCCGCCGTGGAGCCTACAGTATTTAATCTCGATGCAATTTCTGCGTCGCATCCTTATTAGAAGAGTGTGAGGGTTTCAGTAAATGGGCAGTAGTGCGTCGGATTCAAACTACATGACTCCCAGGAGAGCTTTCATGTGTATGCTGCAGCCGTTTTTCTCTCTAGGACAAAACCTGCCCTGGAACCGACAGTACTTAATCTCGACGCAATTTCTGTGTCGCATCCTTATTGGAAGAGTGTGATTGTTTCAGTAAATGGGCAGTAGTGCGTCGGTTACAAACTTAATGATCCCAGGAGAGCTTTCATGTGTAGGCTGCAGCCGTTTAACTCTCTAGGATAAAACCCGCCCTGGAGCCTACAGGGCTGCTATTTCTGTGTCCCATCCTTATTAGAAGAGTGTGAGGGTCTCAGTAAATGGGCAGTAGTGCGTCGGATACAAACTACATGACTCCCAGGAGAGCTTTCATGTGGAGGCTGCAGCCGTTTTACTCTCTACGATATAATCCGCTGTGGAGTCTACAGTATTTAATCTCGATGCAATTTCTGCGTCGCATCCTTATTAGAAGAGTGTGAGGGTTTCAGTAAATGGGCAGTAGTGCGTCGGATTCAAACTTCATGACTCCCAGGAGAGCTTTCATGTGGAGGCTGCAGCCGTTTTTCTCTCTAGGACAAAACCTGCCCTGGAACCTACAGTACTTAATCTCGACGCAATTTCTGTGTCGCATCCTTATTGGAAGAGTGTGAGGGTCTCAGTAAATGGGCAGTAGTGCGTCGGATACAAACTACATGACTCCCAGGAGAGCTTTCATGTGGAGGCTGCAGCCGTTTTTCTCTCTAGGACAAAACCTGCCCTGGAACCTACAGTACTTAATCTCGACGCAATTTCTGCGTCGCATCCTTATTAGAAGAGTGTGAGGGTTTCAGTAAATGGGCAGTAGTGCGTCGGATTCAAACTACATGACTCCCAGGAGAGCTTTCATGTGTATGCTGCAGCCGTTTTTCTCTCTAGGACAAAACCTGCCCTGGAACCTACAGTACTTAATCTCGACGCAATTTCTGTGTCGCATCCTTATTGGAAGAGTGTGAGGACCTCAGTAAATGGGCAGTAGTGCGTCGGATACAAACTACATGACTCCCAGGAGAGCTTTCATGTGGAGGCTGCAGCCGTTTTACTCTCTACGATATAATCCGCCGTGGAGTCAACAGTATTTAATCTCGATGCAATTTCTGCGTCGCATCCTTATTAGAAGAGTGTGAGGGTTTCAGTAAATGGGCAGTAGTGCGTCGGATTCAAACTACATGACCCCCAGGAGAGCTTTCATGTGTATGCTGCAGCCGTTTTTCTCTCTAGGACAAAACCTGCCCTGGAACCTACAGTACTTAATCTCGACGCTATTTCTGTGTCGCATCCTTATTGGAAGAGTGTGAGGGTCTCAGTAAATGGGCAGTAGTGCGTCGGATACAAACTACATGACTCCCAGGAGAGCTTTCATGTGGAGGCTGCAGCCGTTTTTCTCTCTAGGACAAAACCTGCCCTGGAACCTACAGTACTTAATCTCGACGCAATTTCTGTGTCGCATCCTTATTAGAAGAGTGTGAGGGTCTCAGTAAATGGGCAGTAGTGCGTCGGATACAAACTACATGACTCCCAGGAGAGCTTTCATGTGTATGCTGCAGCCGTTTTTCTCTCTAGGACAAAACCTGCCCTGGAACCTACAGTACTTAATCTCGACGCAATTTCTGTGTCGCATCCTTATTGGAAGAGTGTGATTGTTTCAGTAAATGGGCAGTAGTGCGTCGGTTACAAACTTAATGATCCCAGGAGAGCTTTCATGTGTATGCTGCAGCCGTTTTTCTCTCTAGGACAAAACCTGCCCTGGAACCTACAGTACTTAATCTCGACGCAATTTCTGTGTCGCATCCTTATTGGAAGAGTGTGAGGGTCTCAGTAAATGGGCAGTAGTGCGTCGGATACAAACTACATGACTCCCAGGAGAGCTTTCATGTGGAGGCTGCAGCCGTTTTACTCTCTACGATATAATCCGCCGTGGAGTCTACAGTATTTAATCTCGATGCAATTTCTGCGTCGCATCCTTATTAGAAGAGTGTGAGGGTTTCAGTAAATGGGCAGTAGTGCGTCGGATTCAAACTACATGACTCCCAGGAGAGCTTTCATGTGTATGCTGCAGCCGTTTTTCTCTCTAGGACAAAACCTGCCCTGGAACCTACAGTACTTAATCTCGACGCAATTTCTGTGTCGCATCCTTATTGGAAGAGTGTGATTGTTTCAGTAAATGGGCAGTAGTGCGTCGGTTACAAACTTAATGATCCCAGGAGAGCTTTCATGTGTAGGCTGCAGCCGTTTAACTCTCTAGGATAAAACCCGCCCTGGAGCCTACAGGGCTGCTATTTCTGTGTCCCATCCTTATTAGAAGAGTGTGAGGGTTTCAGTAAATGGGCAGTAGTGCGTCGGATACAAACTACATGACTCCCAGGAGAGCTTTCATGTGTATGCTGCAGCCGTTTTTCTCTCTAGGACAAAACCTGCCCTGGAACCTACAGTACTTAATCTCGACGCAATTTCTGTGTCGCATCCTTATTGGAAGAGTGTGAGGGTCTCAGTAAATGGGCAGTAGTGCGTCGGATACAAACTACATGACTCCCAGGAGAGCTTTCATGTGGAGGCTGCAGCCGTTTTACTCTCTACGATATAATCCGCCGTGGAGTCTACAGTATTTAATCTCGATGCAATTTCTGCGTCGCATCCTTATTAGAAGAGTGTGAGGGTTTCAGTAAATGGGCAGTAGTGCGTCGGATTCAAACTACATGACTCCCAGGAGAGCTTTCATGTGTATGCTGCAGCCGTTTTTCTCTCTAGGACAAAACCTGCCCTGGAACCTACAGTACTTAATCTCGACGCAATTTCTGTGTCGCATCCTTATTGGAAGAGTGTGATTGTTTCAGTAAATGGGCAGTAGTGCGTCGGTTACAAACTTAATGATCCCAGGAGAGCTTTCATGTGTAGGCTGCAGCCGTTTAACTCTCTAGGATAAAACCCGCCCTGGAGCCTACAGGGCTGCTATTTCTGCGTCGCATCCTTATTAGAAGGGTGTGAGGGTTTCAGTAAATGGGCAGTAGTGCGTCGGATACAAACTACATGACTCCCAGGAGAGCTTTCATGTGTATGCTGCAGCCGTTTTTCTCTCTAGGACAAAACCTGCCCTGGAACCTACAGTACTTAATCTCGACGCAATTTCTGTGTCGCATCCTTATTGGAAGAGTGTGAGGGTCTCAGTAAATGGGCAGTAGTGCGTCGGATACAAACTACATGACTCCCAGGAGAGCTTTCATGTGGAGGCTGCAGCCGTTTTACTCTCTACGATATAATCCGCCGTGGAGCCTACAGTATTTAATCTCGATGCAATTTCTGCGTCGCATCCTTATTAGAAGAGTGTGAGGGTTTCAGTAAATGGGCAGTAGTGCGTCGGATTCAAACTACATGACTCCCAGGAGAGCTTTCATGTGTATGCTGCAGCCGTTTTTCTCTCTAGGACAAAACCTGCCCTGGAACCGACAGTACTTAATCTCGACGCAATTTCTGTGTCGCATCCTTATTGGAAGAGTGTGATTGTTTCAGTAAATGGGCAGTAGTGCGTCGGTTACAAACTTAATGATCCCAGGAGAGCTTTCATGTGTAGGCTGCAGCCGTTTAACTCTCTAGGATAAAACCCGCCCTGGAGCCTACAGGGCTGCTATTTCTGTGTCCCATCCTTATTAGAAGAGTGTGAGGGTCTCAGTAAATGGGCAGTAGTGCGTCGGATACAAACTACATGACTCCCAGGAGAGCTTTCATGTGGAGGCTGCAGCCGTTTTACTCTCTACGATATAATCCGCCGTGGAGTCTACAGTATTTAATCTCGATGCAATTTCTGCGTCGCATCCTTATTAGAAGAGTGTGAGGGTTTCAGTAAATGGGCAGTAGTGCGTCGGATTCAAACTACATGACTCCCAGGAGAGCTTTCATGTGGAGGCTGCAGCCGTTTTTCTCTCTAGGACAAAACCTGCCCTGGAACCTACAGTACTTAATCTCGACGCAATTTCTGTGTCGCATCCTTATTGGAAGAGTGTGAGGGTCTCAGTAAATGGGCAGTAGTGCGTCGGATACAAACTACATGACTCCCAGGAGAGCTTTCATGTGGAGGCTGCAGCCGTTTTTCTCTCTAGGACAAAACCTGCCCTGGAACCTACAGTACTTAATCTCGACGCAATTTCTGCGTCGCATCCTTATTAGAAGAGTGTGAGGGTTTCAGTAAATGGGCAGTAGTGCGTCGGATTCAAACTACATGACTCCCAGGAGAGCTTTCATGTGTATGCTGCAGCCGTTTTTCTCTCTAGGACAAAACCTGCCCTGGAACCTACAGTACTTAATCTCGACGCAATTTCTGTGTCGCATCCTTATTGGAAGAGTGTGAGGACCTCAGTAAATGGGCAGTAGTGCGTCGGATACAAACTACATGACTCCCAGGAGAGCTTTCATGTGGAGGCTGCAGCCGTTTTACTCTCTACGATATAATCCGCCGTGGAGTCTACAGTATTTAATCTCGATGCAATTTCTGCGTCGCATCCTTATTAGAAGAGTGTGAGGGTTTCAGTAAATGGGCAGTAGTGCGTCGGATTCAAACTACATGACTCCCAGGAGAGCTTTCATGTGTATGCTGCAGCCGTTTTTCTCTCTAGGACAAAACCTGCCATGGAACCTACAGTACTTAATCTCGACGCTATTTCTGTGTCGCATCCTTATTGGAAGAGTGTGAGGGTCTCAGTAAATGGGCAGTAGTGCGTCGGATACAAACTACATGACTCCCAGGAGAGCTTTCATGTGGAGGCTGCAGCCGTTTTTCTCTCTAGGACAAAACCTGCCCTGGAACCTACAGTACTTAATCTCGACGCAATTTCTGTGTCGCATCCTTATTAGAAGAGTGTGAGGGTTTCAGTAAATGGACAGTAGTGCGTCGGATTCAAACTACATGACTCCCAGGAGAGCTTTCATGTGTATGCTGCAGCCGTTTTTCTCTCTAGGACAAAACCTGCCCTGGAACCTACAGTACTTAATCTCGACGCAATTTCTGTGTCGCATCCTTATTGGAAGAGTGTGAGGACCTCAGTAAATGGGCAGTAGTGCGTCGGATACAAACTACATGACTCCCAGGAGAGCTTTCATGTGGAGGCTGCAGCCGTTTTACTCTCTACGATTTAATCCGCCGTGGAGTCTACAGTATTTAATCTCGATGCAATTTCTGCGTCGCATCCTTATTAGAAGAGTGTGAGGGTTTCAGTAAATGGGCAGTAGTGCGTCGGATACAAACTACATGACTCCCAGGAGAGCTTTCATGTGTATGCTGCAGCCGTTTTTCTCTCTAGGACAAAACCTGCCCTGGAACCTACAGTACTTAATCTCGATGCAATTTCTGCGTCGCATCCTTATTAGAAGAGTGTGAGGGTGTCAGTAAATGGGCAGTAGTGCGTCGGATTCAAACTACATGACTCCCAGGAGAGCTTTCATGTGTATGCTGCAGCCGTTTTTCTCTCTAGGACAAAACCTGCCCTGGAACCTACAGTACTTAATCTCGACGCAATTTCTGTGTCGCATCCTTATTGGAAGAGTGTGAGGGTCTCAGTAAATGGGCAGTAGTGCGTCGGATACAAACTACATGACTCCCAGGAGAGCTTTCATGTGGAGGCTGCAGCCGTTTTACTCTCTACGATATAATCCGCCGTGGAGTCTACAGTATTTAATCTCGATGTAATTCCTGTGTCGCATCCTTCTTAGAAGAGTATGGGGGTTTCAGTAAATGGGCAGTAGTGCATTGGATACAAACTACATGACTCCCAGGAGAGCTTCCATGTGGAGGCTGTAGCCGTTTTACTCTCTAGGATATAACCCGCCCTGGAGCCTACAGTATTTAATCTCGATGCAATTCCTGTGTCGCATCCTGATTAGAAGAGTGTGAGGGTCTCAGTAAATGGGCAGTAGTGCGTCGGATACAAACTACATGACTCCCAGGAGAGCTTTCATGTGGAGGCTGCAGCCGTTTTTCTCTCTAGGACAAAACCTGCCCTGGAACCTACAGTACTTAATCTCGACGCAATTTCTGCGTCGCATCCTTATTAGAAGAGTGTGAGGGTTTCAGTAAATGGGCAGTAGTGCGTCGGATTCAAACTACATGACTCCCAGGAGAGCTTTCATGTGTATGCTGCAGCCGTTTTTCTCTCTAGGACAAAACCTGCCCTGGAACCTACAGTACTTAATCTCGACGCAATTTCTGTGTCGCATCCTTATTGGAAGAGTGTGAGGACCTCAGTAAATGGGCAGTAGTGCGTCGGATACAAACTACATGACTCCCAGGAGAGCTTTCATGTGGAGGCTGCAGCCGTTTTACTCTCTACGATATAATCCGCCGTGGAGTCAACAGTATTTAATCTCGATGCAATTTCTGCGTCGCATCCTTATTAGAAGAGTGTGAGGGTTTCAGTAAATGGGCAGTAGTGCGTCGGATTCAAACTACATGACCCCCAGGAGAGCTTTCATGTGTATGCTGCAGCCGTTTTTCTCTCTAGGACAAAACCTGCCCTGGAACCTACAGTACTTAATCTCGACGCTATTTCTGTGTCGCATCCTTATTGGAAGAGTGTGAGGGTCTCAGTAAATGGGCAGTAGTGCGTCGGATACAAACTACATGACTCCCAGGAGAGCTTTCATGTGGAGGCTGCAGCCGTTTTTCTCTCTAGGACAAAACCTGCCCTGGAACCTACAGTACTTAATCTCGACGCAATTTCTGTGTCGCATCCTTATTAGAAGAGTGTGAGGGTCTCAGTAAATGGGCAGTAGTGCGTCGGATACAAACTACATGACTCCCAGGAGAGCTTTCATGTGTATGCTGCAGCCGTTTTTCTCTCTAGGACAAAACCTGCCCTGGAACCTACAGTACTTAATCTCGACGCAATTTCTGTGTCGCATCCTTATTGGAAGAGTGTGATTGTTTCAGTAAATGGGCAGTAGTGCGTCGGTTACAAACTTAATGATCCCAGGAGAGCTTTCATGTGTATGCTGCAGCCGTTTTTCTCTCTAGGACAAAACCTGCCCTGGAACCTACAGTACTTAATCTCGACGCAATTTCTGTGTCGCATCCTTATTGGAAGAGTGTGAGGGTCTCAGTAAATGGGCAGTAGTGCGTCGGATACAAACTACATGACTCCCAGGAGAGCTTTCATGTGGAGGCTGCAGCCGTTTTACTCTCTACGATATAATCCGCCGTGGAGTCTACAGTATTTAATCTCGATGCAATTTCTGCGTCGCATCCTTATTAGAAGAGTGTGAGGGTTTCAGTAAATGGGCAGTAGTGCGTCGGATTCAAACTACATGACTCCCAGGAGAGCTTTCATGTGTATGCTGCAGCCGTTTTTCTCTCTAGGACAAAACCTGCCCTGGAACCTACAGTACTTAATCTCGACGCAATTTCTGTGTCGCATCCTTATTGGAAGAGTGTGATTGTTTCAGTAAATGGGCAGTAGTGCGTCGGTTACAAACTTAATGATCCCAGGAGAGCTTTCATGTGTAGGCTGCAGCCGTTTAACTCTCTAGGATAAAACCCGCCCTGGAGCCTACAGGGCTGCTATTTCTGTGTCCCATCCTTATTAGAAGAGTGTGAGGGTTTCAGTAAATGGGCAGTAGTGCGTCGGATACAAACTACATGACTCCCAGGAGAGCTTTCATGTGTATGCTGCAGCCGTTTTTCTCTCTAGGACAAAACCTGCCCTGGAACCTACAGTACTTAATCTCGACGCAATTTCTGTGTCGCATCCTTATTGGAAGAGTGTGAGGGTCTCAGTAAATGGGCAGTAGTGCGTCGGATACAAACTACATGACTCCCAGGAGAGCTTTCATGTGGAGGCTGCAGCCGTTTTACTCTCTACGATATAATCCGCCGTGGAGTCTACAGTATTTAATCTCGATGCAATTTCTGCGTCGCATCCTTATTAGAAGAGTGTGAGGGTTTCAGTAAATGGGCAGTAGTGCGTCGGATTCAAACTACATGACTCCCAGGAGAGCTTTCATGTGTATGCTGCAGCCGTTTTTCTCTCTAGGACAAAACCTGCCCTGGAACCTACAGTACTTAATCTCGACGCAATTTCTGTGTCGCATCCTTATTGGAAGAGTGTGATTGTTTCAGTAAATGGGCAGTAGTGCGTCGGTTACAAACTTAATGATCCCAGGAGAGCTTTCATGTGTAGGCTGCAGCCGTTTAACTCTCTAGGATAAAACCCGCCCTGGAGCCTACAGGGCTGCTATTTCTGCGTCGCATCCTTATTAGAAGGGTGTGAGGGTTTCAGTAAATGGGCAGTAGTGCGTCGGATACAAACTACATGACTCCCAGGAGAGCTTTCATGTGTATGCTGCAGCCGTTTTTCTCTCTAGGACAAAACCTGCCCTGGAACCTACAGTACTTAATCTCGACGCAATTTCTGTGTCGCATCCTTATTGGAAGAGTGTGAGGGTCTCAGTAAATGGGCAGTAGTGCGTCGGATACAAACTACATGACTCCCAGGAGAGCTTTCATGTGGAGGCTGCAGCCGTTTTACTCTCTACGATATAATCCGCCGTGGAGCCTACAGTATTTAATCTCGATGCAATTTCTGCGTCGCATCCTTATTAGAAGAGTGTGAGGGTTTCAGTAAATGGGCAGTAGTGCGTCGGATTCAAACTACATGACTCCCAGGAGAGCTTTCATGTGTATGCTGCAGCCGTTTTTCTCTCTAGGACAAAACCTGCCCTGGAACCGACAGTACTTAATCTCGACGCAATTTCTGTGTCGCATCCTTATTGGAAGAGTGTGATTGTTTCAGTAAATGGGCAGTAGTGCGTCGGTTACAAACTTAATGATCCCAGGAGAGCTTTCATGTGTAGGCTGCAGCCGTTTAACTCTCTAGGATAAAACCCGCCCTGGAGCCTACAGGGCTGCTATTTCTGTGTCCCATCCTTATTAGAAGAGTGTGAGGGTCTCAGTAAATGGGCAGTAGTGCGTCGGATACAAACTACATGACTCCCAGGAGAGCTTTCATGTGGAGGCTGCAGCCGTTTTACTCTCTACGATATAATCCGCCGTGGAGTCTACAGTATTTAATCTCGATGCAATTTCTGCGTCGCATCCTTATTAGAAGAGTGTGAGGGTTTCAGTAAATGGGCAGTAGTGCGTCGGATTCAAACTACATGACTCCCAGGAGAGCTTTCATGTGGAGGCTGCAGCCGTTTTTCTCTCTAGGACAAAACCTGCCCTGGAACCTACAGTACTTAATCTCGACGCAATTTCTGTGTCGCATCCTTATTGGAAGAGTGTGAGGGTCTCAGTAAATGGGCAGTAGTGCGTCGGATACAAACTACATGACTCCCAGGAGAGCTTTCATGTGGAGGCTGCAGCCGTTTTTCTCTCTAGGACAAAACCTGCCCTGGAACCTACAGTACTTAATCTCGACGCAATTTCTGCGTCGCATCCTTATTAGAAGAGTGTGAGGGTTTCAGTAAATGGGCAGTAGTGCGTCGGATTCAAACTACATGACTCCCAGGAGAGCTTTCATGTGTATGCTGCAGCCGTTTTTCTCTCTAGGACAAAACCTGCCCTGGAACCTACAGTACTTAATCTCGACGCAATTTCTGTGTCGCATCCTTATTGGAAGAGTGTGAGGACCTCAGTAAATGGGCAGTAGTGCGTCGGATACAAACTACATGACTCCCAGGAGAGCTTTCATGTGGAGGCTGCAGCCGTTTTACTCTCTACGATATAATCCGCCGTGGAGTCTACAGTATTTAATCTCGATGCAATTTCTGCGTCGCATCCTTATTAGAAGAGTGTGAGGGTTTCAGTAAATGGGCAGTAGTGCGTCGGATTCAAACTACATGACTCCCAGGAGAGCTTTCATGTGTATGCTGCAGCCGTTTTTCTCTCTAGGACAAAACCTGCCATGGAACCTACAGTACTTAATCTCGACGCTATTTCTGTGTCGCATCCTTATTGGAAGAGTGTGAGGGTCTCAGTAAATGGGCAGTAGTGCGTCGGATACAAACTACATGACTCCCAGGAGAGCTTTCATGTGGAGGCTGCAGCCGTTTTTCTCTCTAGGACAAAACCTGCCCTGGAACCTACAGTACTTAATCTCGACGCAATTTCTGTGTCGCATCCTTATTAGAAGAGTGTGAGGGTTTCAGTAAATGGGCAGTAGTGCGTCGGATTCAAACTACATGACTCCCAGGAGAGCTTTCATGTGTATGCTGCAGCCGTTTTTCTCTCTAGGACAAAACCTGCCCTGGAACCTACAGTACTTAATCTCGACGCAATTTCTGTGTCGCATCCTTATTGGAAGAGTGTGAGGGTCTCAGTAAATGGGCAGTAGTGCGTCGGATACAAACTACATGACTCCCAGGAGAGCTTTCATGTGGAGGCTGCAGCCGTTTTACTCTCTACGATATAATCCGCCGTGGAGTCTACAGTATTTAATCTCGATGCAATTTCTGCGTCGCATCCTTATTAGAAGAGTGTGAGGGTTTCAGTAAATGGGCAGTAGTGCGTCGGATTCAAACTACATGACTCCCAGGAGAGCTTTCATGTGTATGCTGCAGCCGTTTTTCTCTCTAGGACAAAACCTGCCCTGGAACCTACAGTACTTAATCTCGACGCAATTTCTGTGTCGCATCCTTATTGGAAGAGTGTGATTGTTTCAGTAAATGGGCAGTAGTGCGTCGGTTACAAACTTAATGATCCCAGGAGAGCTTTCATGTGTAGGCTGCAGCCGTTTAACTCTCTAGGATAAAACCCGCCCTGGAGCCTACAGGGCTGCTATTTCTGTGTCCCATCCTTATTAGAAGAGTGTGAGGGTTTCAGTAAATGGGCAGTAGTGCGTCGGATACAAACTACATGACTCCCAGGAGAGCTTTCATGTGTATGCTGCAGCCGTTTTTCTCTCTAGGACAAAACCTGCCCTGGAACCTACAGTACTTAATCTCGACGCAATTTCTGTGTCGCATCCTTATTGGAAGAGTGTGAGGGTCTCAGTAAATGGGCAGTAGTGCGTCGGATACAAACTACATGACTCCCAGGAGAGCTTTCATGTGGAGGCTGCAGCCGTTTTACTCTCTACGATATAATCCGCCGTGGAGTCTACAGTATTTAATCTCGATGCAATTTCTGCGTCGCATCCTTATTAGAAGAGTGTGAGGGTTTCAGTAAATGGGCAGTAGTGCGTCGGATTCAAACTACATGACTCCCAGGAGAGCTTTCATGTGTATGCTGCAGCCGTTTTTCTCTCTAGGACAAAACCTGCCCTGGAACCTACAGTACTTAATCTCGACGCAATTTCTGTGTCGCATCCTTATTGGAAGAGTGTGATTGTTTCAGTAAATGGGCAGTAGTGCGTCGGTTACAAACTTAATGATCCCAGGAGAGCTTTCATGTGTAGGCTGCAGCCGTTTAACTCTCTAGGATAAAACCCGCCCTGGAGCCTACAGGGCTGCTATTTCTGCGTCGCATCCTTATTAGAAGGGTGTGAGGGTTTCAGTAAATGGGCAGTAGTGCGTCGGATACAAACTACATGACTCCCAGGAGAGCTTTCATGTGTATGCTGCAGCCGTTTTTCTCTCTAGGACAAAACCTGCCCTGGAACCTACAGTACTTAATCTCGACGCAATTTCTGTGTCGCATCCTTATTGGAAGAGTGTGAGGGTCTCAGTAAATGGGCAGTAGTGCGTCGGATACAAACTACATGACTCCCAGGAGAGCTTTCATGTGGAGGCTGCAGCCGTTTTACTCTCTACGATATAATCCGCCGTGGAGCCTACAGTATTTAATCTCGATGCAATTTCTGCGTCGCATCCTTATTAGAAGAGTGTGAGGGTTTCAGTAAATGGGCAGTAGTGCGTCGGATTCAAACTACATGACTCCCAGGAGAGCTTTCATGTGTATGCTGCAGCCGTTTTTCTCTCTAGGACAAAACCTGCCCTGGAACCGACAGTACTTAATCTCGACGCAATTTCTGTGTCGCATCCTTATTGGAAGAGTGTGATTGTTTCAGTAAATGGGCAGTAGTGCGTCGGTTACAAACTTAATGATCCCAGGAGAGCTTTCATGTGTAGGCTGCAGCCGTTTAACTCTCTAGGATAAAACCCGCCCTGGAGCCTACAGGGCTGCTATTTCTGTGTCCCATCCTTATTAGAAGAGTGTGAGGGTCTCAGTAAATGGGCAGTAGTGCGTCGGATACAAACTACATGACTCCCAGGAGAGCTTTCATGTGGAGGCTGCAGCCGTTTTACTCTCTACGATATAATCCGCCGTGGAGTCTACAGTATTTAATCTCGATGCAATTTCTGCGTCGCATCCTTATTAGAAGAGTGTGAGGGTTTCAGTAAATGGGCAGTAGTGCGTCGGATTCAAACTACATGACTCCCAGGAGAGCTTTCATGTGGAGGCTGCAGCCGTTTTTCTCTCTAGGACAAAACCTGCCCTGGAACCTACAGTACTTAATCTCGACGCAATTTCTGTGTCGCATCCTTATTGGAAGAGTGTGAGGGTCTCAGTAAATGGGCAGTAGTGCGTCGGATACAAACTACATGACTCCCAGGAGAGCTTTCATGTGGAGGCTGCAGCCGTTTTTCTCTCTAGGACAAAACCTGCCCTGGAACCTACAGTACTTAATCTCGACGCAATTTCTGCGTCGCATCCTTATTAGAAGAGTGTGAGGGTTTCAGTAAATGGGCAGTAGTGCGTCGGATTCAAACTACATGACTCCCAGGAGAGCTTTCATGTGTATGCTGCAGCCGTTTTTCTCTCTAGGACAAAACCTGCCCTGGAACCTACAGTACTTAATCTCGACGCAATTTCTGTGTCGCATCCTTATTGGAAGAGTGTGAGGACCTCAGTAAATGGGCAGTAGTGCGTCGGATACAAACTACATGACTCCCAGGAGAGCTTTCATGTGGAGGCTGCAGCCGTTTTACTCTCTACGATATAATCCGCCGTGGAGTCTACAGTATTTAATCTCGATGCAATTTCTGCGTCGCATCCTTATTAGAAGAGTGTGAGGGTTTCAGTAAATGGGCAGTAGTGCGTCGGATTCAAACTACATGACTCCCAGGAGAGCTTTCATGTGTATGCTGCAGCCGTTTTTCTCTCTAGGACAAAACCTGCCATGGAACCTACAGTACTTAATCTCGACGCTATTTCTGTGTCGCATCCTTATTGGAAGAGTGTGAGGGTCTCAGTAAATGGGCAGTAGTGCGTCGGATACAAACTACATGACTCCCAGGAGAGCTTTCATGTGGAGGCTGCAGCCGTTTTTCTCTCTAGGACAAAACCTGCCCTGGAACCTACAGTACTTAATCTCGACGCAATTTCTGTGTCGCATCCTTATTAGAAGAGTGTGAGGGTTTCAGTAAATGGGCAGTAGTGCGTCGGATTCAAACTACATGACTCCCAGGAGAGCTTTCATGTGTATGCTGCAGCCGTTTTTCTCTCTAGGACAAAACCTGCCCTGGAACCTACAGTACTTAATCTCGACGCAATATCTGTGTCGCATCCTTATTGGAAGAGTGTGAGGACCTCAGTAAATGGGCAGTAGTGCGTCGGATACAAACTACATGACTCCCAGGAGAGCTTTCATGTGGAGGCTGCAGCCGTTTTACTCTCTACGATTTAATCCGCCGTGGAGTCTACAGTATTTAATCTCGATGCAATTTCTGCGTCGCATCCTTATTAGAAGAGTGTGAGGGTTTCAGTAAATGGGCAGTAGTGCGTCGGATACAAACTACATGACTCCCAGGAGAGCTTTCATGTGTATGCTGCAGCCGTTTTTCTCTCTAGGACAAAACCTGCCCTGGAACCTACAGTACTTAATCTCGATGCAATTTCTGCGTCGCATCCTTATTAGAAGAGTGTGAGGGTGTCAGTAAATGGGCAGTAGTGCGTCGGATTCAAACTACATGACTCCCAGGAGAGCTTTCATGTGTATGCTGCAGCCGTTTTTCTCTCTAGGACAAAACCTGCCCTGGAACCTACAGTACTTAATCTCGACGCAATTTCTGTGTCGCATCCTTATTGGAAGAGTGTGAGGGTCTCAGTAAATGGGCAGTAGTGCGTCGGATACAAACTACATGACTCCCAGGAGAGCTTTCATGTGGAGGCTGCAGCCGTTTTACTCTCTACGATATAATCCGCCGTGGAGTCTACAGTATTTAATCTCGATGTAATTCCTGTGTCGCATCCTTCTTAGAAGAGTATGGGGGTTTCAGTAAATGGGCAGTAGTGCATTGGATACAAACTACATGACTCCCAGGAGAGCTTCCATGTGGAGGCTGTAGCCGTTTTACTCTCTAGGATATAACCCGCCCTGGAGCCTACAGTATTGAATCTCGATGCAATTCCTGTGTCGCATCCTGATTAGAAGAGTGTGAGGGTCTCAGTAAATGGGCAGTAGTGCGACGGATACAAACTACATGACTCCCAGGAGAACTTTCATGTGGAGGTTGCAGCCGTTTTACTCTCTAGAATATAACGCGCCCTGGAGCCTACAGTATTTAATCTTGATACAATTTTTGTGTCGCATCCTTATTAGAAGAGCGTGAGGGTTTCAGTAAATGGGCAGTAGTGCGTCGGATACAAACTACATGACTCCCAGGAGAGCTTTCATGTGTATGCTGCAGCCGTTTTTCTCTCTAGGACAAAACCTGCCCTGGAACCTACAGTACTTAATCTCGACGCAATTTCTGTGTCGCATCCTTATTGGAAGAGTGTGAGGGTCTCAGTAAATGGGCAGTAGTGCGTCGGATACAAACTACATGACTCCCAGGAGAGCTTTCATGTGGAGGCTGCAGCCGTTTTACTCTCTACGATATAATCCGCCGTGGAGTCTACAGTATTTAATCTCGATGTAATTCCTGTGTCGCATCCTTCTTAGAAGAGTATGGGGGTTTCAGTAAATGGGCAGTAGTGCATTGGATACAAACTACATGACTCCCAGGAGAGCTTCCATGTGGAGGCTGTAGCCGTTTTACTCTCTAGGATATAACCCGCCCTGGAGCCTACAGTATTTAATCTCGATGCAATTTCTGCGTCGCATCCTTATTAGAAGAGTGTGAGGGTTTCAGTAAATGGGCAGTAGTGCGTCGGATTCAAACTACATGACTCCCAGGAGAGCTTTCATGTGGAGGCTGCAGCCGTTTTACTCTCTACGATATAATCCGCCGTGGAGTCTACAGTATTTAATCTCGATGTAATTCCTGTGTCGCATCCTTCTTAGAAGAGTATGGGGGTTTCAGTAAATGGGCAGTAGTGCATTGGATACAAACTACATGACTCCCAGGAGAGCTTCCATGTGGAGGCTGTAGCCGTTTTACTCTCTAGGATATACCCCGCCCTGGAGCCTACAGTATTTAATCTCGATGCAATTCCTGTGTCGCATCCTTATTAGAAGAGTGTGAGGGTCTCAGTAAATGGGCAGTAGTGCGACGGATACAAACTACATGACTCCCAGGAGAACTTTCATGTGGAGGTTGCAGCCGTTTTACTCTCTAGAATATAACGCGCCCTGGAGCCTACAGTATTTAATCTTGATACAATTTTTGTGTCGCATCCTTATTAGAAGAGCGTGAGGGTTTCAGTAAATGGGCAGTAGTGCGTCGGTTACAAACTTAATGATCCCAGGAGAGCTTTCATTTGTTGGCTGCAGCCGTTTTACTCTCTAGGACAAATCTCGCCCTGGAACCTACAGTACTAAATCTCGATTCAATTTCTGTGTCTCATCCTTATTAGAAGAGTGTGAGGGTTTCAGTAAATGGGCAGTGGGGCGTCGGGAAAAACTACATGTCTCCCTGGAGAGCTTTCATGTGTAGGCTGCAGCTATTTAACTCTCTAGGATAGAACCCGCCCTGGAGCCTACAGTACTAAATCTCGACGGAATTTTTGTGTCGCATCCTTATTAGAAGAGTGTGAGGGTTTCAGTAAATGGGCAGTAGTGCGTCGGATACAAGCTACATGACTCCCAGGAGAGATTTAATGTAAAGGCTGTAGCCGTTTTACTCTCTAGGATATAACCCGCCCTGGAGCCTACAGTATTTAATCTCGATGCAATTTCTGCGTCGCATCCTTATTAGAAGAGTGTGAGGGTTTCAGTAAATGGGCAGTAGTGCGTCGGATTCAAACTACATGACTCCCAGGAGAGCTTTCATGTGGAGGCTGCAGCCGTTTTACTCTCTACGATATAATCCGCCGTGGAGTCTACAGTATTTAATCTCGATGTAATTCCTGTGTCGCATCCTTCTTAGAAGAGTATGGGGGTTTCAGTAAATGGGCAGTAGTGCATTGGATACAAACTACATGACTCCCAGGAGAGCTTCCATGTGGAGGCTGTAGCCGTTTTACTCTCTAGGATATAACCCGCCCTGGAGCCTACAGTATTTAATCTCGATGCAATTCCTGTGTCGTATCCTTATTAGAAGAGTGTGAGGGTCTCAGTAAATGGGCAGTAGTGCGACGGATACAAACTACATGACTCCCAGGAGAACTTTCATGTGGAGGTTGCAGCCGTTTTACTCTCTAGAATATAACGCGCCCTGGAGCCTACAGTATTTAATCTTGATACAATTTTTGTGTCGCATCCTTATTAGAAGAGCGTGAGGGTTTCAGTAAATGGGCAGTAGTGCGTCGGATACAAACTACATGACTCCCAGGAGAGCTTTCATGTGTATGCTGCAGCCGTTTTTCTCTCTAGGACAAAACCTGCCCTGGAACCTACAGTACTTAATCTCGACGCAATTTCTGTGTCGCATCCTTATTGGAAGAGTGTGAGGGTCTCAGTAAATGGGCAGTAGTGCGTCGGATGCAAACTACATGACTCCCAGGAGAGCTTTCATGTGGAGGCTGCAGCCGTTTTACTCTCTACGATATAATCCGCCGTGGAGTCTACAGTATTTAATCTCGATGTAATTCCTGTGTCGCATCCTTCTTAGAAGAGTGTGAGGGTTACAGTACATGGGCAGTAGTGTGTCGGAAAGAAACTACATGACTCCTAGGAGATGTTTCATGTGGAGTCTGCAGCCGTTTTACTCTCTCGGATATAACCCGCCCTGGAGCCTACAGTATTTAATCTCGATGCAATTCCTGTTTCGCATCCTTATTAGAAGAGTGTGAGGGTCTCAGTAAATGGGCAGTAGTGCGTCGGATACAAACTACATGACTCCCAGGAGAGCCTTCATGTGGAGGCTCCAGCCGTTTTACTCTCTACGATATAATCCGCCGTGGAGTCTACAGTATTTAATCTCGATGCAATTTCTGCGTCGCATCCTTATTAGAATAGTGTGAGGGTTACAGGAAATGGACAGTACTGCGTCGGAAACAAACTACATGACTCCCAGGAGACCTTTCATGTGGAGGCTGCAGGCGTTTTACTCTCTCGGATAAAACCCGCCCTGGAGCCTACAGTATTTAATCTCGATGTAATTCCTGTGTCGCATCCTTCTTAGAAGAGTATGGGGGTTTCAGTAAATGGGCAGTAGTGCGTTGTATACAAACTACATGACTCCCAGGAGAGCTTCCATGTGGAGGCTGTAGCCGTTTTACTCTCTAGGATATAACCCGCACTGGAGCCTACAGTACTTAATCTCGATGCAATTCCTGTGTCGCATCCTTATTAGAAGAGTGTGAGGGTCTCAGTAAATGGGCAGTAGTGCGACGGATACAAACTACATGACTCCCAGGAGAACTTTCATGTGGAGGTTGCAGCCGTTTTACTCTCTAGAATATAACCCGCCCTGGAGCCTACAGTATTTAATCTTGATACAATTTTTGTGTCGCATCCTTATTAGAAGAGCGTGAGGGTTTCAGTAAATGGGCAGTAGTGCGTCGTATACAAACTACATGACTCCCAGGAGAGCTTTCATGTGTATGCTGCAGCCGTTTTTCTCTCTAGGACAAAACCTGCCCTGGAACATACAGTACTTAATCTCGACGCAATTTCTGTGTCGCATCCTTATTGGAAGAGTGTGAGGGTTTCAGTAAATGGGCAGTAGTGTGTCGGTTACAAACTTAATGATCCCAGGAGAGCTTTCATTTGTTATCTGCAGCCGTTTTACTCTCTAGGACAAATCTCGCCATGGAACCTACAGTACTAAATCTCGATTCAATTTCTGTGTCGCATCCTTATTAGAAGAGTGTGAGGGTTTCAGTAAATGGGCAGTGGGGCGTCGGATACAAACTACATGTCTCCCTGGAGAGCTTTCGTGTGTAGGCTGCAGCTTTTTAACTCTCTAGGATAGAACCCGCCCTGGAGCCTACAGTACTAAATCTCGACGCAATTTTTGTGTCGCATCCTTATTAGAAGAGTGTGAGGGTTTCAGTAAATGGGCAGTAGTGCGTCGGATACAAGCTACATGACTCCCAGGAGAGATTTAATGTGGAGGCTGCAGCCGTGTCACTCTCTAGGATAAAAACCGCCCTGTAGCCTACAGTATTTAATCTCGATGCAATTTCTGTGTCGCATCCTTATTAGAAGAGTGTGAGCGTTTCAGTAAATGGGCAGTAGTGCGTCGGATACAAACTACATGACTCCCTGGAGAGCTTTCATGTGGAGGCTGCAGCCGTTTCACTCTCTAGGATAAAAACCGCCCTGGAGCCTACAGTATTTAATCTCGATGCAATTTCTATGTCGCATCCTTATTAGAAGGGTGTGAGGGTTTCAGTAAATGGGCAGTAGTGCGTCGGATACAAACTACATGACTCCCAGGATAGCTTTCATGTGGAGGCTGCAGCCGTTTTACTCTCTAGGATATAACCCGATCTTGAGCCTACAGTACTTAATCTCGATACAATTTCTGTGTCGCATCCTTATTAGAAGAGTGTGAGGGTTTCAGTAAATGGGCAGTAGTCCGTCGGATACAAACTACATGACTCCCAGGAGAGCTTTCATGTGGAGGAATCAGCCGTTTTACTCTCTAGGATATAACCCGCTCTTGAGCCTACTGTACTTAATCTCGATACAATTTCTGTGTCGCATCCTTTTTAGAAGAATGTGAGGGTTTCACTAAATTCGCAGTAGTGCGTCGGATACAAACTCCATGACTCCCAGGAGAGCTTCCATGTAGAGGCTGTAGCCGTTTTATTCTCTAGGATACAACCCGCCCTGGAGCCTACAGTATTTAATCTCGATGCAATTTCTGCGTCGGATCGTTATTAGAAGAGTGTGAGGGTTTCAGTAAATGGGCAGTAGTGCGTCGGATACAAACTACATGACTCCCAGGAGAGCTTTCATGTGGAGGATGAAGACGTTTTACTCTCTAGGATATAACCCGCCCTGGAGCCTACAGTATTTAATCTCGATGCAATTTCTGTGTCGCATCCTTATTAGAAGAGTGTGAGGGTTTCAGTAAATGGGCAGTAGTGCGTCGGATAGAAACTACATGACTCCCAGGATAGCTTTCATGTGGAGGCTGCAGCCGTTTTACTCTCTAGGATATAACCCGCACTTGAGCCTACAGTACTTAATCTCGATACAATTTCTGTGTCGCATCCTTTATAGAAGAATGTGAGGGTTTCACTAAATTCGCAGTAGCGCGTCGGATACAAACTACATGACTCCCAGGAGAGCTTCCATGTGGAGGATGTAGGCGTTTTACTCTCTAGGATATAACCCGCCCTGGAGCCTACAGTATTTAATCTCGATGCAATTTCTGTGTCGCATCCTTATTAGAAGAGTGTGAGGGTTTCAGTAATTGGGCAGTAGTGCGTCGGATACAAACTACATGACTCCCAGGAGAGCTTCCATGTGGAGGATGCAGACGTTTTACTCTCTAGGATAAAAATCGCCCTGGATCCTACAGTATTTAATCTCGATGCAATTTTTATGTCGCATCCTTATTAGAAGAGTGTGAGGGTTTCAGTAAATGGGGAGTAGTGCGTCGGATACAAACTACATGACTCCCAGGAGAGCTTGCATGTGGAGGATGCAGACGTTTTACTCTCTAGGATATAACCCGCCCTGGAGCCTACAGTATTTAATCTCGATGCAATTTCTGTGTCGCATCCTTATTAGAAGAGTGTGAGGGTTTCAGTAAATGGGCAGTAGTGCGTCGGATGCAAACTACATGACTCCCAGGAGAGCTTCCATGTGGAGGATGCAGACGTTTTACTCTCTAGGATATAATCCGCCCTGGAGCCTACAGTATTTAATCTCGATGCAATTTCTGTGTCGCATCCTTATTAGAAGACTGTGAGGGTTTCAGTAAATGGGCAGTAGTCTGTCGGATACAAACTACATGACTCCCAGGAGAGCTTTCATGTGGAGGATGCAGCCGTTTTACTCTCTAGGATATAACCCGCTCTTGAGCCTACTGTACTTAATCTCGATACAATTTCTGTGTCGCATCCTTTTTAGAAGAATGTGAGGGTTTCACTAAATTCGCAGTAGTGCGTCGGATACAAACTACATGACTCCCAGGAGAGTTTCCATGTAGAGGCTGTAGCCGTTTTACTCTCTAGGATACAACCCGCCCTGGAGCCTACAGTATTTAATCTCGATGCAATTTCTGCGTCGGATCGTTATTAGAAGAGTGTGAGGGTTTCAGTAAATGGGCAGTAGTGCGTCGGCTACAAACTACATGACTCCCAGGAGAGCTTTCATGTGGGGGATGAAGACGTTTTACTCTCTAGGATATAACCCGCCCTGGAGCCTACAGTATTTAATCTCGATGCAATTTCTGTGTCGCATCCTTATTAGAAGAGTGTGAGGGTTTCAGTAAATGGGCAGTAGTGCGTCGGATACAAACTACATGACTCCCAGGAGAGCTTCCATGTGGAGGATGCAGACGTTTTACTCTCTAGGATATAATCCGCCCTGGAGCCTACAGTATTTAATCTCGATGCAATTTCTGTGTCGCATCCTTATTAGAAGACTGTGAGGGTTTAAGTAAATGGGCAGTAGTCCGTCGGATACAAACTACATGACTCCCAGGAGAGCTTTCATGTGGAGGATGCAGCCGTTTTACTCTCTAGGATATAACCCGCTCTTGAGCCTACTGTACTTAATCTCGATACAATTTCTGTGTCGCATCCTTTTTAGAAGAATGTGAGGGTTTCACTAAATTCGCAGTAGTGCGTCGGATACAAACTAAATGACTCCCAGGAGAGTTTCCATGTAGAGGCTGTAGCCGTTTTACTCTCTAGGATATAACCCGCCCTGGAGCCTACAGTATTTAATCTCGATGCAATTTCTGTGTCGCATCCTTATTAGAAGAGTGTGAGGGTTTCAGTAAATGGGCAGTAGTGCTCGGATACAAACTACATGACTCCCAGGATAGCTTTCATGTGGAGGCTGCAGCCGTTTTACTCTCTAGGATATAACCCGCACTTGAGCCTACAGTACTTAATCTCGATACAATTTCTGTGTCGCATCCTTTATAGAAGAAAGTGAGGGTTTCACTAAATTCGCAGTAGCGCGTCGGATACAAACTACATGACTCCCAGGAGAGCTACCATGTGGAGGATGTAGGCGTTTTACTCTCTAGGATATAACCCGCCCTGGAGCCTACAGTATTTAATCTCGATGCAATTTCTGTGTCGCATCCTTATTAGAAGAGTGTGAGGGTTTCAGTAAATGGGCAGTAGTGCGTCGGATACAAACTACATGACTCCCAGGAGAGCTTCCATGTGGAGGATGCAGACGTTTTACTCTCTAGGATAAAAATCGCCCTGGATCCTACAGTATTTAATCTCGATGCAATTTTTATGTCGCATCCTTATTAGAAGAGTGTGAGGGTTTCAGTAAATGGGGAGTAGTGCGTCGGATACAAACTACATGACTCCCAGGAGAGCTTCCATGTGGAGGATGCAGACGTTTTACTCTCTAGGATATAACCCGCCCTGGAGCCTACAGTATTTAATCTCGATGCAATTTCTGTGTCGCATCCTTATTAGAAGAGTGTGAGGGTTTCAGTAAATGGGCAGTAGTGCGTCGGATACAAACTACATGACTCCCAGGAGAGCTTCCATGTGGAGGATGCAGACGTTTTACTCTCTAGGATATAATCCGCCCTGGAGCCTACAGTATTTAATCTCGATGCAATTTCTGTGTCGCATCCTTATTAGAAGACTGTGAGGGTTTCGGTAAATGGGCAGTAGTGCGTCGGATACAAACTACATGACTCCCAGGATAGCTTTCATGTGGAGGCTGCAGCCGTTTTACTCTCTAGGATATAACCTGCCCTTGAGCCTACAGTACTTAATCTCGATACAATTTCTGTGTCGCATCCTTTTTAGAAGAATGTGAGGGTTTCACTAAATTCGCAGTAGTGCGTCGGATACAAACTACATGACTCCCAGGAGAGCTTCCATGTGGAGGCTGTAGCCGTTTTACTCTCTAGGATATAACCCGCCCTGGAGCCTACAGTACTTAATCTCGATACAATTTCTGTGTCGCATCCTTATTAGAAGAGTGTGAGGGTTACAGTAAATGGGCAGTAGTGCGTCGGATACAAACTACATGACTCCCTGGAGAGCTTTCATGTGGATGCTGCAGACGTTTTACTCTCTAGGATATAACCCGCCCTTGAGCCTACAGTACTTAATCTCGATACAATTTCTGCGTCGGATCGTTATTAGAAGAGTGTGAGGGTTTGAGTAAATGGGCAGTAGTGCGTCGGATACAAACTACATGACTCCCAGGAGAGCTTTCATGTGGAGGATGCAGACGTTTTACTCTCTAGGATATAACCCGCCCTGGAGCCTACAGTATTTAATCTCGATGCAATTTCTGTGTCGCTTCCTTATTAGAAGAGTGTGAGGGTTTTAGTAAATGGGCAGTAGTGCGTCGGATACAAACTACATGACTCCCAGGATAGCTTTCATGTGGAGGCAGCAGCCGTTTTACTCTCTAGGATATAACCCGCTCTTGAGCCTACAGTACTTAATCTCGATACAATTTCTGTGTCGCATCCTTATTAGAAGAATGTGAGGGTTTCACTAAATTCGCAGTAGTGAGTCGGATACAAACTACATGACTCCCAGGAAAGCTTTCATGTGGAGGCTGCAGCCGTTTCACTGTCTAGGATAAAAATCACCCTGGATCCTACAGTATTTAATCTCGATGCAATTTCTGTGTCTCATCCTTATTAGTAGAGTGTGAGGGTTTCAGTAAATGTTCAGTAGTGCGTCGGATACAAACTACATGACTCCCAGGAGAGCTTTCATGTGGAGGATGCAGACGTTTTACTCTCTAGGATATAACCCGCCCTGGAGCCTACAGTATTTAATCTCGATGCAATTTCTGTGTCGCATCCTTATTAGAAGAGTGTGAGGGTTTCAGTAAATGGGCAGTAGTGCGTCGGATAGAAACTACATGACTCCCAGGATAGCTTTTATGTGGAGGATGCAGCCGTTCTACTCTCTAGGATATAACCCGCCCTTGAGCCTACAGTACTTAATCTCGATACAATTTCTGTGTCGCATCCTTTTTAGAAGAATGTGAGGGTTTCACTAAATTCGCAGTAGTGCGTCGGATACAAACTACATGACTCCCAGGAGAGTTTCCATGTAGAGGCTGTAGCCGTTTTACTCTCTAGGATGCAACCCGCCCTGGAGCCTACAGTATTTAATCTCGATGCAATTTCTGCGTCGGATCGTTATTAGAAGAGTGTGAGGGTTTCCGTAAATGGGCAGTAGTGCGTCGGATACAAACTACATGACTCCCAGGAGAGCTTTCATGTGGGGGATGAAGACGTTTTACTCTCTAGGATATAATCCGCCCTGGAGCCTACAGTATTTAATCTCGATGCAATTTCTGTGTCGCATACGTATTAGAAGAGTGTGAGGGTTTCGGTAAATGGGCAGTAGTGCTCGGATACAAACTACATGAATCCCAGGATAGCTTTCATGTGGAGGCTGCAGCCGTTTTACTCTCTAGGATATAACCCGCACTTGAGCCTACAGTACTTAATCTCGATACAATTTCTGTGTCGCATCCTTTTTAGAAGAATGTGAGGGTTTCACTAAATTCGCAGTAGTGCGTCGGATACAAACTACATGACTCCCAGGAGAGTTTCCATGTAGAGGCTGTAGCCGTTTTACTCTCTAGGATACAACCCGCCCTGGAGCCTACAGTATGTAATCTCGATGCAATTTCTGCGTCGGATCGTTATTAGAAGAGTGTGAGGGTTTCAGTAAATGGGCAGTAGTGCGTCGGATACAAACTACATGACTCCCAGGAGAGCTTTCATGTGGAGGATGAAGACGTTTTACTCTCTAGGATATAACCCGCCCTGGAGCCTACAGTATTTAATCTCGATGTAATTTCTGTGTCGCATCCTTATTAGAAGAGTGTGAGGGTTTCAGTAAATGGGCAGTAGTGCGTCGGATACAAACTACATCACTCCCAGGAGAGCTTCCATGTGGAGGATGCAGACGTTTTACTCTCTAGGATATAATCCGCCCTGGAGCCTACAGTATTTAATCTCGATGCAATTTCTGTGTCGCATCCTTATTAGAAGACTGTGAGGGTTTCAGTAAATGGGCAGTAGTCCGTCGGATACAAACTACATGACTCCCAGGAGAACTTTCATGTGGAGGATGCAGCCGTTTTACTCTCTAGGATATAACCCGCTCTTGAGCCTACTGTACTTAATCTCGATACAATTTCTGAGTCGCATCCTTTTTAGAAGAATGTGAGGGTTTCACTAAATTCGCAGTAGTGCGTCGGATACAAACTACATGACTCCCAGGAGAGTTTCCATGTAGAGGCTGTAGCCGTTTTACTCTCTAGGATATAACACGCCCTGGAGCCTACAGTATTTAATCTCGATGCAATTTCTGTGTCGCATCCTTATTAGAAGAGTGTGAGGGTTTCAGTAAATGGGCAGTAGTGCTCGGATACAAACTACATGACTCCCAGGATAGCTTTCATGTGGAGGCTGCAGCCGTTTTACTCTCTAGGATATAACCCGCACTTGAGCCTACAGTACTTAATCTCGATACAATTTCTGTGTCGCATCCTTTATAGAAGAATGTGAGGGTTTCACTAAATTCGCAGTAGCGCGTCGGATACAAACTACATGACTCCCAGGAGAGCTACCATGTGGAGGATGTAGGCGTTTTACTCTCTAGGATATAACCCGCCCTGGAGCCTACAGTATTTAATCTCGATGCAATTTCTGTGTCGCATCCTTATTAGAAGAGTGTGAGGGTTTCAGTAAATGGGCAGTAGTGCGTCGGATACAAACTACATGACTCCCAGGAGAGCTTCCATGTGGAGGATGCAGACGTTTTACTCTCTAGGATAAAAATCGCCCTGGATCCTACAGTATTTAATCTCGATGCAATTTTTATGTGGCATCCTTATTAGAAGAGTGTGAGGGTTTCAGTAAATGGGGAGTAGTGCGTCGGATACAAACTACATGACTCCCAGGAGAGCTTCCATGTGGAGGCTGTAGCCGTTTTACTCTCTAGGATATAACCCGCCCTGGAGCCTACAGTACTTAATCTCGATACAATTTCTGTGTCGCATCCTTATTAGAAGAGTGTGAGGGTTACAGTAAATGGGCAGTAGTGCGTCGGATACAAACTACATGACTCCCTGGAGAGCTTTCATGTGGAGGCTGCAGACGTTTTACTCTCTAGGATATAACCCGCCCTTGAGCCTACAGTACTTAATCTCGATACAATTTCTGCGTCGGATCGTTATTAGAAGAGTGTGAGGGTTTGAGTAAATGGGCAGTAGTGCGTCGGATACAAACTACATGACTCCCAGGAGAGCTTTCATGTGGAGGATGCAGACGTTTTACTCTCTAGGATATAACCCGCCCTGGAGCCTACAGTATTTAATCTCGATGCAATTTCTGTGTCGCTTCCTTATTAGAAGAGTGTGAGGGTTTCAGTAAATGGGCAGTAGTGCGTCGGATACAAACTACATGACTCCCAGGATAGCTTTCATGTGGAGGCAGCAGCCGTTTTACTCTCTAGGATATAACCCGCTCTTGAGCCTACAGTACTTAATCTCGATACAATTTCTGTGTCGCATCCTTATTAGAAGAATGTGAGGGTTTCACTAAATTCGCAGTAGTGAGTCGGATACAAACTACATGACTCCCAGGAAAGCTTTCATGTGGAGGCTGCAGCCGTTTCACTGTCTAGGATAAAAATCACCCTGGATCCTACAGTATTTAATCTCGATGCAATTTCTGCGTCGGATCGTTATTAGAAGAGTGTGAGGGTTTCAGTAAATGGGCAGTAGTGCGTCGGCTACAAACTACATGACTCCCAGGAGAGCTTTCATGTGGGGGATGAAGACGTTTTACTCTCTAGGATATAACCCGCCCAGGAGCCTACAGTATTTAATCTCGATGCAATTTCTGTGTCGCATCCTTATTAGAAGAGTGTGAGGGTTTCGGTAAATGGGCAGTAGTGCTCGGATACAAACTACATGACTCCCAGGATAGCTTTCATGTGGAGGCTGCAGCCGTTTTACTCTCTAGGATATAACCCGCACTTGAGCCTACAGTACTTAATCTCGCCACAATTTCTGTGTCGCATCCTTTTTAGAAGAATGTGAGGGTTTCACTAAATTCGCAGTAGTGCGTCGGATACAAACTACATGACTCCCAGGAGAGTTTCCATGTAGAGGCTGTAGCCGTTTTACTCTCTAGGATACAACCCGCCCTGGAGCCTACAGTATTTAATCTCGATGCAATTTCTGCGTCGGATCGTTATTAGAAGAGTGTGAGGGTTTCAGTAAATGGGCAGTAGTGCGTCGGATACAAACTACATGACTCCCAGGAGAGCTTTCATGTGGAGGATGAAGACGTTTTACTCTCTAGGATATAACCCGCCCTGGAGCCTACAGTATTTAATCTCGATGCAATTTCAGTGTCGCATCCTTATTAGAAGAGTGTGAGGGTTTCAGTAAATGGGCAGTAGTGCGTCGGATACAAACTACATGACTCCCAGGAGAGCTTCCATGTGGAGGATGCAGACGTTTTACTCTCTAGGATATAATCCGCCCTGGAGCCTACAGTATTTAATCTCGATGCAATTTCTGTGTCGCATCCTTATTAGAAGACTGTGAGGGTTTAAGTAAATGGGCAGTAGTCCGTCGGATACAAACTACATGACTCCCAGGAGAGCTTTCATGTGGAGGATGCAGCTGTTTTACTCTCTAGGATATAACCCGCTCTTGAGCCTACTGTACTTAATCTCGATACAATTTCTGTGTCGCATCCTTTTTAGAAGAATGTGAGGGTTTCACTAAATTCGCAGTAGTGCGTCGGATACAAACTACATGACTCCCAGGAGAGTTTCCATGTAGAGGCTGTAGCCGTTTTACTCTCTAGGATATAACCCGCCCTGGAGCCTACAGTATTTAATCTCGATGCAATTTCTGTGTCGCATCCTTATTAGAAGAGTGTGAGGGTTTCAGTAAATGGGCAGTAGTGCTCGGATACAAACTACATGACTCCCAGGATAGCTTTCATGTGGAGGCTGCAGCCGTTTTACTCTCTAGGATATAACCCGCACTTGAGCCTACAGTACTTAATCTCGATACAATTTCTGTGTCGCATCCTTTATAGAAGAATGTGAGGGTTTCACTAAATTCGCAGTAGCGCGTCGGATACAAACTACATGACTCCCAGGAGAGCTACCATGTGGAGGATGTAGGCGTTTTACTCTCTAGGATATAACCCGCCCTGGAGCCTACAGTATTTAATCTCGATGCAATTTCTGTGTCGCATCCTTATTAGAAGAGTGTGAGGGTTTCAGTAAATGGGCAGTAGTGCGTCGGATACAAACTACATGACTCCCAGGAGAGCTTCCATGTGGAGGATGCAGACGTTTTACTCTCTAGGATAAAAATCGCCCTGGATCCTACAGTATTTAATCTCGATGCAATTTTTATGTCGCATCCTTATTAGAAGAGTGTGAGGGTTTCAGTAAATGGGGAGTAGTGCGTCGGATACAAACTACATGACTCCCAGGAGAGCTTCCATGTGGAGGATGCAGACGTTTTACTCTCTAGGATATAACCCGCCCTGGAGCCTACAGTATTTAATCTCGATGCAATTTCTGTGTCGCATCCTTATTAGAAGAGTGTGAGGGTTTCAGTAAATGGGCAGTAGTGCGTCGGATACAAACTACATGACTCCCAGGAGAGCTTCCATGTGGAGGATGCAGACGTTTTACTCTCTAGGATATAATCCGCCCTGGAGCCTACAGTATTTAATCTCGATGCAATTTCTGTGTCGCATCCTTATTAGAAGACTGTGAGGGTTTCGGTAAATGGGCAGTAGTGCGTCGGATACAAACTACATGACTCCCAGGATAGCTTTCATGTGGAGGCTGCAGCCGTTTTACTCTCTAGGATATAACCTGCCCTTGAGCCTACAGTACTTAATCTCGATACAATTTCTGTGTCGCATCCTTTTTAGAAGAATGTGAGGGTTTCAGTAAATGGGCAGTAGTGCGTCGGATACAAACTACATGACTCCCAGGAGAGCTTCCATGTGGAGGCTGTAGCCGTTTTACTCTCTAGGATATAACCCGCCCTGGAGCCTACAGTACTTAATCTCGATACAATTTCTGTGTCGCATCCTTATTAGAAGAGTGTGAGGGTTACAGTAAATGGGCAGTAGTGCGTCGGATACAAACTACATGACTCCCTGGAGAGCTTTCATGTGGATGCTGCAGACGTTTTACTCTCTAGGATATAACCCGCCCTTGAGCCTACAGTACTTAATCTCGATACAATTTCTGCGTCGGATCGTTATTAGAAGAGTGTGAGGGTTTGAGTAAATGGGCAGTAGTGCGTCGGATACAAACTACATGACTCCCAGGAGAGCTTTCATGTGGAGGATGCAGACGTTTTACTCTCTAGGATATAACCCGCCCTGGAGCCTACAGTATTTAATCTCGATGCAATTTCTGTGTCGCTTCCTTATTAGAAGAGTGTGAGGGTTTCAGTAAATGGGCAGTAGTCCGTCGGATACAAACTACATGACTCCCAGGATAGCTTTCATGTGGAGGCAGCAGCCGTTTTACTCTCTAGGATATAACCCGCTCTTGAGCCTACAGTACTTAATCTCGATACAATTTCTGTGTCGCATCCTTATTAGAAGAATGTGAGGGTTTCACTAAATTCGCAGTAGTGAGTCGGATACAAACTACATGACTCCCAGGAAAGCTTTCATGTGGAGGCTGCAGCCGTTTCACTGTCTAGGATAAAAATCACCCTGGATCCTACAGTATTTAATCTCGATGCAATTTCTGTGTCGCATCCTTATTAGTAGAGTGTGAGGGTTTCAGTAAATGGGCAGTAGTGCGTCGGATACAAACTACATGACTCCCAGGAGAGCTTTCATGTGGAGGATGCAGACGTTTTACTCTCTAGGATATAACCCGCCCTGGAGCCTACAGTATTTAATCTCGAAGCAATTTCTGTGTCGCATCCTTATTAGAAGAGTGTGAGGGTTTCAGTAAATGGGCAGTAGTGCGTCGGATAGAAACTACATGACTCCCAGGATAGCTTTTATGTGGAGGATGCAGCCGTTCTACTCTCTAGGATATAACCCGCCCTTGAGCCTACAGTACTTAATCTCGATACAATTTCTGTGTCGCATCCTTTTTAGAAGAATGTGAGGGTTTCACTAAATTCGCAGTAGTGCGTCGGATACAAACTACATGACTCCCAGGAGAGTTTCCATGTAGAGGCTGTAGCCGTTTTACTCTCTAGGATACAACCCGCCCTGGAGCCTACAGTATTTAATCTCGATGCAATTTCTGCGTCGGATCGTTATTAGAAGAGTGTGAGGGTTTCCGTAAATGGGCAGTAGTGCGTCGGATACAAACTACATGACTCCCAGGAGAGCTTTCATGTGGGGGATGAAGACGTTTTACTCTCTAGGATATAATCCGCCCTGGAGCCTACAGTATTTAATCTCGATGCAATTTCTGTGTCGCATACTTATTAGAAGAGTGTGAGGGTTTCGGTAAATGGGCAGTAGTGCTCGGATACAAACTACATGACTCCCAGGATAGCTTTCATGTGGAGGCTGCAGCCGTTTTACTCTCTAGGATATAACCCGCACTTGAGCCTACAGTACTTAATCTCGATACAATTTCTGTGTCGCATCCTTTTTAGAAGAATGTGAGTGTTTCACTAAATTCGCAGTAGTGCGTCGGATACAAACTACATGACTCCCAGGAGAGTTTCCATGTAGAGGCTGTAGCCGTTTTACTCTCTAGGATACAACCCGCCCTGGAGCCTACAGTATTTAATCTCGATGCAATTTCTGCGTCGGATCGTTATTAGAAGAGTGTGAGGGTTTCAGTAAATGGGCAGTAGTGCGTCGGATACAAACTACATGACTCCCAGGAGAGCTTTCATGTGGAGGATGAAGACGTTTTACTCTCTAGGATATAACCCGCCCTGGAGCCTAGAGTATTTAATCTCGATGTAATTTCTGTGTCGCATCCTTATTAGAAGAGTGTGAGGGTTTCAGTAAATGGGCAGTAGTGCGTCGGATACAAACTACATGACTCCCAGGAGAGCTTCCATGTGGAGGATGCAGACGTTTTACTCTCTAGGATATAATCCGCCCTGGAGCCTACAGTATTTAATCTCGATGCAATTTCTGTGTCGCATCCTTATTAGAAGACTGTGAGGGTTTCAGTAAATGGGCAGTAGTCCGTCGGATACAAACTACATGACTCCCAGGAGAACTTTCATGTGGAGGATGCAGCCGTTTTACTCTCTAGGATATAACCCGCTCTTGAGCCTACTGTACTTAATCTCGATACAATTTCTGTGTCGCATCCTTTTTAGAAGAATGTGAGGGTTTCACTAAATTCGCAGTAGTGCGTCGGATACAAACTACATGACTCCCAGGAGAGTTTCCATGTAGAGGCTGTAGCCGTTTTACTCTCTAGGATATAACACGCCCTGGAGCCTACAGTATTTAATCTCGATGCAATTTCTGTGTCGCATCCTTATTAGAAGAGTGTGAGGGTTTCAGTAAATGGGCAGTAGTGCTCGGATACAAACTACATGACTCCCAGGATAGCTTTCATGTGGAGGCTGCAGCCGTTTTACTCTCTAGGATATAACCCGCACTTGAGCCTACAGTACTTAATCTCGATACAATTTCTGTGTCGCATCCTTTATAGAAGAATGTGAGGGTTTCACTAAATTCGCAGTAGCGCGTCGGATACAAACTACATGACTCCCAGGAGAGCTACCATGTGGAGGATGTAGGCGTTTTACTCTCTAGGATATAACCCGCCCTGGAGCCTACAGTATTTAATCTCGATGCAATTTCTGTGTCGCATCCTTATTAGAAGAGTGTGAGGGTTTCAGTAAATGGGCAGTAGTGCGTCGGATACAAACTACATGACTCCCAGGAGAGCTTCCATGTGGAGGATGCAGACGTTTTACTCTCTAGGATAAAAATCGCCCTGGATCCTACAGTATTTAATCTCGATGCAATTTTTATGTGGCATCCTTATTAGAAGAGTGTGAGGGTTTCAGTAAATGGGGAGTAGTGCGTCGGATACAAACTACATGACTCCCAGGAGAGCTTCCATGTGGAGGCTGTAGCCGTTTTACTCTCTAGGATATAACCCGCCCTGGAGCCTACAGTACTTAATCTCGATACAATTTCTGTGTCGCATCCTTATTAGAAGAGTGTGAGGGTTACAGTAAATGGGCAGTAGTGCGTCGGATACACACTACATGACTCCCTGGAGAGCTTTCATGTGGAGGCTGCAGACGTTTTACTCTCTAGGATATAACCCGCCCTTGAGCCTACAGTACTTAATCTCGATACAATTTCTGCGTCGGATCGTTATTAGAAGAGTGTGAGGGTTTGAGTAAATGGGCAGTAGTGCGTCGGATACAAACTACATGACTCCCAGGAGAGCTTTCATGTGGAGGATGCAGACGTTTTACTCT
This sequence comes from Schistocerca nitens, assembly GCF_023898315.1. Taxonomy (NCBI): domain Eukaryota; kingdom Metazoa; phylum Arthropoda; class Insecta; order Orthoptera; family Acrididae; genus Schistocerca; species Schistocerca nitens. The sequence continues at coordinate 37,528,390 of NC_064617.1, forward strand.
CTAGGATATAACCCGCCCTGGAGCCTACAGTATTTAATCTCGATGCAATTTCTGTGTCGCTTCCTTATTAGAAGAGTGTGAGGGTTTCAGTAAATGGGCAGTAGTGCGTCGGATACAAACTACATGACTCCCAGGATAGCTTTCATGTGGAGGCAGCAGCCGTTTTACTCTCTAGGATATAACCCGCTCTTGAGCCTACAGTACTTAATCTCGATACAATTTCTGTGTCGCATCCTTATTAGAAGAATGTGAGGGTTTCACTAAATTCGCAGTAGTGAGTCGGATACAAACTACATGACTCCCAGGAAAGCTTTCATGTGGAGGCTGCAGCCGTTTCACTGTCTAGGATAAAAATCACCCTGGATCCTACAGTATTTAATCTCGATGCAATTTCTGTGTCGCATCCTTATTAGTAGAGTGTGAGGGTTTCAGTAAATGGGCAGTAGTGCGTCGGATACAAACTACATGACTCCCAGGAGAGCTTTCATGTGGAGGATGCAGACGTTTTACTCTCTAGGATATAACCCGCCCTGGAGCCTACAGTATTTAATCTCGATGCAATTTCTGTGTCGCATCCTTATTAGAAGAGTGTGAGGGTTTCAGTAAATGGGCAGTAGTGCGTCGGATAGAAACTACATGACTCCCAGGATAGCTTTTATGTGGAGGATGCAGCCGTTCTACTCTCTAGGATATAACCCGCCCTTGAGCCTACAGTACTTAATCTCGATACAATTTCTGTGTCGCATCCTTTTTAGAAGAATGTGAGGGTTTCAGTAAATGGGCAGTAGTGCGTCGGATACAAACTACATGACTCCCAGGAGAGCTTCCATGTGGAGGATGCAGACGTTTTACTCTCTAGGATATAACCCGCCCTGGAGCCTACAGTATTTAATCTCGATGCAATTTCTGTGTCGCATCCTTATTAGAAGAGTGTGAGGGTTTCAGTAAATGGGCAGTAGTGCGTCGGATACAAACTACATGACTCCCAGGAGAGCTTCCATGTGGAGGATGCAGGCGTTTTACTCTCTAGGATATAACCCGCCCTGTAGTCTACAGTATTTAATCTCGATGCAATTTCTGTGTCGCATCCTTATTAGAAGAGTGTGAGGGTTTCGGTAAATGGGCAGTAGTGCGTCGGATACAAACTACATGACTCCCAGGATAGCTTTCATGTGGAGGCTGCAGCCGTTTCACTCTCTAGGATAAAAATCGCCCTGGATCCTATAGTATTTAATCTCGATGCAATTTCTGTGTCGCTTCCTTATTAGAAGAGTGTGAGGGTTTCAGTAAATGGGCAGTAGTGCGTCGGATACAAACTACATGACTCCCAGGATAGCTTTCATGTGGAGGCTGCAGCCGTTTTACTCTCTAGGATATAACCCGCTCTTGAGCCTACAGTACTTAATCTCGATACAATTTCTGTGTCGCATCCTTATTAGAAGAATGTGAGGGTTTCACTAAATTCGCAGTAGTGAGTCGGATACAAACTACATGACTCCCAGGAAAGCTTTCATGTGGAGGCTGAAGCCGTTTCACTCTCTAGGATAAAAATCGCCTTTTTTTAATAAGGATGGGGCCCCTCCACGCCCGCACCAACGTGGTGACCAACACAAAAGTTTTACTGTCACCTCCGTAAGCATGTTAGTTTAGAATCAGGCGTCACAGGATGCAGGCTGTGATGTTATCCATGCGTCTGGGTAAGACTACTCATTAACATGGTCCATCAGGAGATAGTAGTGGTCGAAAACGATCGAAGGGTAGCGGTTTTAAGAGCAGAGGAAAAAAAGTGCCAAGGCCAGCGCCAAGGGAAAAAAACCTCTGCGACAGTAGGACGGGTGGTAAGGGCAGTAGCGGCTTGCTAGCTGCGACCGAGCATGCAAGGTGAGGGGTGGTTTGCGTGAGGTATCGTGCAACGTTACCTATGTACTGCGTGGTCGTTAGCTGGGTCAGGCCGGTGCTGCGGCTGGGCTCGCTTGTATTCTCCTGGGCCGGCCGCAATGGCTTCCTCCCTGTAACATAAAAAGTTCGGCGCGGCAACGCATGCGCTGCTGTTAGGCCCTCTGCTGCGCCTTGTCGTCAGTGACTTGGTGCAGCTTCATCAGGCTGGCGCAGAACGACGGCGATCGGCTACAGCGTCCTCCTCTACTGCACGGCGCAGCCCTTCTGCACTGCAGCTGTGAACTGGTCCGCTGTTCCAGTGATCTGCGCCGCTTCAGCGTCGGAGAGATGCAAGCCTTCCGCTCGCGCTTGCGCGATGACGGCTGCCTTCCTCTCTTCTCGGCCCCTTGAGGGGTCGAAACCCGCAGCGGGCGGCGTCGCCACCGGCTCCTCTGGGGCGGCGGTTGTCTTCCCTGCGCCTCTCACCTGCGGTGCTGCTGGAACAAAAGCAGGGATAGGGGCGCAAACTACCTTCTGCGAGGTCGCAGGAGTGTTCGCGGGTACGACTGCACTGAGGCCTTGGGCGAAAACTGCTCGCAGTTGCCTCAAGGCCTCTTCCTTCTCTGCAGCCACGGCGGCTGCGAAGGCAGCCCTCTCCGCCGCCATTACGGCTTTGAGGGCTGCTGTGGCCTCCTTCACGGCGGTGCCGAGTTCGAGGTCACATCTCTTCGCAGGAAGGCGAGCTGCGTCCTGGCTGCCCGTTTCCGAGCGGCCGTCCCTGCCCCTGGCAGGTGGATCTGCTGCTGCGCCGTCCCTCAGCTGCGCCGGGCTGTTCTGCGCCCTACGCCGTTTCCGACGTCGTCTTCTCTTCTGCTGCTGCGTCGGTGCGGCCGCGGCCGCCTCGCCGCCCCCGGCACGGCTGCGGCTTGAGAAAGCCGCACAGCCGCGCCAACTGGCGACGTGCGGGCCGCCACACCGGACACATGTCGGCAGAGCGTTGCTGCCGCGGTCGCAGGCGCGGCTGTCGTGCTCACCTGAGCACTTGACGCACCGCGCCGCGTTGCGGCAATACTTCGCAACATGGCCCTCGCCCTGGCACCTGAAGCACTGGGGCTGAGGATCCATGGCGGTCGGGATAGCCTCCGTCGTAACCGGGAAGCCCAGCAACTTCCGCAAGTCGAAGATGTCACTCCCGCCGTCGACCGTTTGCACGGTCACGGCATAGAGCGGCGCCCTCTTCTTGTTGGTTCGGTTGTGCAACCTTGCGGCTGCACCACCAAACCCGGCTCGCAGCAGCCCTTCCCGGACCGCTGCCTCATCACAGCACCAAGGCAACCCCCTGAGGAGTGCCTTAGTCGTCTTCACCCTTCCTACGGAAGGTGCCTTCTCTCGCGCCGGCGGCGCGTCGACGATGTGGTCGGCCACTGCGACCTTGATCGCCTTGTGGTCGGCCACGTTTGCGGCTCGAACGCAGATCAGCGAGTCTGTATCGACAGACTCGTAGACCACCTCGTTCCGAGCGCAATTCGTCATGGTGTCGAACAGCGCTGTCCACCCGCCTTTGCACATGACGTACAAAGGGGGAACAGGCCGCGACTCGTCTTCTCTGGAGTTCTTTGCACGGTCGGCAGACTCAGTGAGTTGCACAACCGAAGGACCCTTCGTAGCGGCAGGTTTCCCTTGCGCACGCTTCTTCCCCATACTGCGAGGCGCGGAACACGACAATTTGCACGCGTTGTCAAAACAACGCACGACAATTTGCTCTCCGCAGCGCCCACAGCACAGAAAACCTCTTCACGAGCTCTCAACGGCCGAGTAAGCAAAGCGCGCAGCACCAGCGATGCGCTCACCTCGCCAGCTCAGGCCGCTCTCATAAAAATCGCCCTGGATCCTACAGTATTTAATCTCGATGCAATTTCTGTGTCGCATCCTTATTAGAAGAGTGTGAGGGTTTCACTAAATTCGCAGAAGTGCGTCGGATACAAACTACATGACACCCAGGAAAGCTTTCATGTGGTGGCTGCAGCCGTTTCACTCTCTAGGATAAAAATTGCCCTGGATCCTACAGTATTTAATCTCGATGCAATTTCTGTGTCGCATCCTTATTAGAAGAGTGTGAGGGTTTCAGTAAATGGGCAGTAGTGCGTAGGATACAAACTACATGACTCCCTGGTGAGCTTTCATGTGGAGGCTGCAGCCGTTTTACTCTCTAGGATATAACCCGCCTTGGAGCCTACAGTATCTAATCTCGATGCAATTTCTGTGTCGCATCCTTATTAGAAGAGTGTGTGGGTTTCAGTAAATGGGCAGTAGTGCGTCGGATACAAACTACATGACGCCCAGGAGAGCTTTCATGTGGAGGATGCAGACGTTTTACTCTCTAGGATATAACCCGCCCTGGAGCCTACAGTATTTAATCTCGATGCAATTTCTGTGTCGCATCCTTATTAGAAGAGTGTGAGGGTTTCAGTAAATGGGCAGTAGTGCGTCGGATACAAACTACATGACTCCCAGGAGAGCTTTCATGTGGAGGATGCAGCCGTTTTACTCTCTAGGATATAACCCGCCCTTGAGCCTACAGTACTTAATCTCGATACAATTTCTGTGTCGCATCCTTTTTAGAAGAATGTGAGGGTTTCACTAAATTCACAGTAGTGCGTCGGATACAAACTACATGACTCCCAGGAGAGCTTCCATGTGGAGGCTGTAGCCGTTTTACTCTCTAGGATATAACCCGCCCTGGAGCCTACAGTATTTAATCTCGATGCAATTTCTGCGTCGGATCGTTATTAGAAGAGTGTGAGGGTTTCAGTAAATGGGCAGTAGTGCGTCGGATACAAACTACATGACTCCCAGGAGAGCTTTCATGTGGAGGATGCAGCCGTTTTACTCTCTAGGATATAACCCGCCCTTGAGCCTACAGTACTTAATCTCGATACAATTTCTGTGTCGCATCCTTTTTAGAAGAATGTGAGCGTTTCACTAAATTCGCAGTAGTGCGTCGGATACAAACTACATGACTCCCAGGAGAGCTTCCATGTGGAGGCTGTAGCCGTTTTACTCTCTAGGATATAACCCGCCCTGGAGCCTACAGTATTTACTCTCGATGCAATTTCTGTGTTGCATCCTTATTAGAAGAGTGTGAGGGTTTCACTAAATTCGCAGAAGTGCGTCGGATACAAACTACATGACTCCCAGGAGAGCTTTCATGTGGAGGATGCAGACGTTTTACTCTCTAGGATATAACCCGCCCTGGAGCCTACAGTATTTAATCTCGATGCAATTTCTGTGTCGCATCCTTATTAGAAGAGTGTGAGGGTTTCAGTAAATGGGCAGTAGTGCGTCGGATACAAACTACATGACTCCCAGGATAGCTTTCATGTGGAGGCTGCAGCCGTTTTACTCTCTAGGATATAACCCACCCTTGAGCCTACAGTACTTAATCTCGATACAATTTCTGTGTCGCATCCTTTTTAGAAGAATGTGAGGGTTTCACTAAATTCGCAGTAGTGCGTCGGATACAAACTACATGACTCCCAGGAGAGCTTCCATGTGGAGGCTGTAGCCGTTTTACTCTCTAGGATATAACCCGCCCTGGAGCCTACAGTATTTAATCTCGATGCAATTTCTGCGTCGGATCGTTATTAGAAGAGTGTGAGGGTTTCAGTAAATGGGCAGTAGTGCGTCGGTTACAAACTTAATGATCCCAGGAGAGCTTTCATTTGTTGGCTGCAGCCGTTTTACTCTCTAGGACAAATCTCGCCCTGGAACCTACAGTACTAAATCTCGATTCAATTTCTGTGTCGCATCCTTATTAGAAGAGTGTGAGGGTTTCAGTAAATGGGCAGTGGGGCGTCGGATACAAACTACATGTCTCCCTGGAGAGCTTTCATGTGTAGGCTGCAGCTTTTTAACTCTCTAGGATAGAACCCGCCCTGGAGCCTACAGTACTAAATCTCGACGCAATTTTTGTGTCGCATCCTTATTAGAAGAGTGTGAGGGTTTCAGTAAATGGGCAGTAGTGCGTCGGATACAAACTACATGACTCCCAGGAGAGCTTTCATGTGGAGGATGCAGACGTTTTACTCTCTAGGATATAACCCGCCCTGGAGCCTACAGTATTTAATCTCGATGCAATTTCTGTGTCGCTTCCTTATTAGAAGAGTGTGAGGGTTTCAGTAAATGGGCAGTAGTGCGTCGGATACAAACTACATGACTCCCAGGATAGCTTTCATGTGGAGGCAGCAGCCGTTTTACTCTCTAGGATATAACCCGCTCTTGAGCCTACAGTACTTAATCTCGATACAATTTCTGTGTCGCATCCTTATTAGAAGAATGTGAGGGTTTCACTAAATTCGCAGTAGTGAGTCGGATACAAACTACATGACTCCCAGGAAAGCTTTCATGTGGAGGCTGCAGCCGTTTCTCTGTCTAGGATAAAAATCACACTGGATCCTACAGTATTTAATCTCGATGCAATTTCTGTGTCGCATCCTTATTAGTAGAGTGTGAGGGTTTCAGTAAATGGGCAGTAGTGCGTCGGATACAAACTACATGACTCCCAGGAGAGCTTTCATGTGGAGGATGCAGACGTTTTACTCTCTAGGATATAACCCGCCCTGGAGCCTACAGTATTTAATCTCGATGCAATTTCTGTGTCGCATCCCTATTAGAAGAGTGTGAATGTTTCAGTAAATGGGCAGTAGTGCGTCGGATAGAAACTACATGACTCCCAGGGTAGCTTTCATGTGGAGGATGCAGCCGTTCTGCTCTCTAGGATATAACCCGCCCTTGAGCCTACAGTACTTAATCTCGATACAATTTCTGTGTCGCATCCTTTTTAGAAGAATGTGAGGGTTTCAGTAAATGGGCAGTAGTGCGTCGGATACAAACTACATGACTCCCAGGAGAGCTTCCATGTGGAGGATGCAGACGTTTTACTCTCTAGGATATAATCCGCCCTGGAGCCTACAGTATTTAATCTCGATGCAATTTCTGTGTCGCATCCTTATTAGAAGAGTGAGAGGGTTTCAGTAAATGGGCAGTAGTGCGTCGGATACAAACTACATGACTCCCAGGAGAGCTTCCATGTGGAGGATGCAGACGTTTTACTCTCTAGGATATAACCCGCCCTGGAGTCTACAGTATTTAATCTCGATGCAATTTCTGTGTCGCATCCTTATTAGAAGAGTGTGAGGGTTTCGGTAAATGGGCAGTAGTGTGTCGGATACAAACTACATCACTCCCAGGATAGCTTTCATGTGGAGGCTGCAGCCGTTTCATTCTCTAGGATAAAAATCGCCCTGGATCCTATAGTATTTAATCTCGATGCAATTTCTGTGTCGCATCCTTATTAGAAGAGTGTGAGGGTTTCAGTAAATGGGCAGTAGTGCGTCGGATACAAACTACATGACTCCCTGGAGAGCTTTCATGTGGAGGCTGCAGACGTTTTACTCTCTAGGATATAACCCGCCCTTGAGCCTACAGTACTTAATCTCGATACAATTTCTGCGTCGGATCGTTATTAGAAGAGTGTGAGGGTTTGAGTAAATGGGCAGTAGTGCGTCGGATACAGACTACATGACTCCCAGGAGAGCTTTCATGTGGAGGATGCAGACGTTTTACTCTCTAGGATATAACCCGCCCTGGAGCCTACAGTATTTAATCTCGATGCAATTTCTGTGTCGCTTCCTTATTAGAAGAGTGTGAGGGTTTCAGTAAATGGGCAGTAGTGCGTCGGATACAAACTACATGACTCCCAGGATAGCTTTCATGTGGAGGCTGCAGGATTACTCTCTAGGATATAATCCGCTCTTGAGCCTACAGTACTTAATCTCGATACAATTTCTGTGTCGCATCCTTATTAGAAGAATGTGAGGGTTTCACTAAATGCGCAGTAGTGAGTCGGATACAAACTACATGACTCCCAGGAAAGCTTTCATGTGGAGGCTGCAGCCGTTTCACTCTCTAGGATAAAAATCGCCCTGGATCCTACAGTATTTAATCTCGATGCAATTTCTGTGTCGCATCCTTATTAGAAGAGTGTGAGGGTTTCACTAAATTCGCAGAAGTGCGTTGGATACAAACTACATGACTCCCAGGAAAGCTTTCATGTGGTGGCTGCAGCCGTTTCACTCTCTAGGATAAAAATTGCCCTGGATCCTACAGTATTTAATCTCGATGCAATTTCTGTGTCGCATCCTTATTAGAAGAGTGTGAGGGTTTCAGTAAATGGGCAGTAGTGCGTCGGATACAAACTACATGACTCCCAGGAGAGCTTTCATGTGGAGGATGCAGCCGTTTTACTCTCTAGGATATAACCCGCCCTTGAGCCTACAGTACTTAATCTCGATACAATTTCTGTGTCGCATCCTTTTTAGAAGAATGTGAGCGTTTCACTAATATCGCAGTAGTGCGTCGGATACAAACTACATGACTCCCAGGAGAGCTTCCATGTGGAGGCTGTAGCCGTTTTACTCTCTAGGATATAACCCGCCCTGGAGCCTACAGTATTTACTCTCGATGCAATTTCTGTGTTGCATCCTTATTAGAAGAGTGTGAGGGTTTCAGTAAATGGGCAGTAGTGCGTCGGATACAAACTACATGACTCCCAGGAGAGCTTTCATGTGGAGGATGCAGACGTTTTACTCTCTAGGATATAACCCGCCCTGGAGCCTACAGTATTTAATCTCGATGCAATTTCTGTGTCGCATCCTTATTAGAAGAGTGTGAGGGTTTCAGTAAATGGGCAGTAGTGCGTCGGATACAAACTACATGACTCCCAGGATAGCTTTCATGTGGAGGCTGCAGCCGTTTTACTCTCTAGGATATAACCCGCCCTTGAGCCTACAGTACTTAATCTCGATACAATTTCTGTGTCGCATCCTTTTTTGAAGAATGTGAGGGTTTCACTAAATTCGCAGTAGTGCGTCGGATACAAACTACATGACTCCCAGGAGAGCTTCCATGTGGAGGCTGTAGCCGTTTTACGCTCTAGGATATAACCCGCCCTGGAGCCTACAGTATTTAATCTCGATGCAATTTCTGCGTCGGATCGTTATTAGAAGAGTGTGAGGGTTTCAGTAAATGGGCAGTAGTGCGTCGGTTACAAACTTAATGATCCCAGGAGAGCTTTCATTTGTTGGCTGCAGCTGTTTTACTCTCTAGGACAAATCTCGCCCTGGAACCTACAGTACTAAATCTCGATTCAATTTCTGTGTCGCATCCTTATTAGAAGAGTGTGAGGGCTTCAGTAAATGGGCAGTGGGGCGTCGGATACAAACTACATGTCTCCCTGGAGAGCTTTCATGTGTAGGCTGCAGCTTTTTAACTCTCTAGGATAGAACCCGCCCTGGAGCCTACAGTACAAAATCTCGACGCAATTTTTGTGTCGCATCCTTATTAGAAGAGTGTGAGGGTTTCAGTAAATGGGCAGTAGTGCGTCGGATACAAACTACATGACTCCCAGGAGAGCTTTCATGTGGAGGATGCAGACGTTTTACTCTCTAGGATATAACCCGCCCTGGAGCCTACAGTATTTAATCTCGATGCAATTTCTGTGTCGCTTCCTTATTAGAAGAGTGTGAGGGTTTCAGTAAATGGGCAGTAGTGCGTCGGATACAAACTACATGACTCCCAGGATAGCTTTCATGTGGAGGCAGCAGCCGTTTTACTCTCTAGGATATAACCCGCTCTTGAGCCTACAGTACTTAATCTCGATACAATTTCTGTGTCGCATCCTTTTTAGAAGAATGTGAGGGTTTCACTAAATTCGCAGTAGTGAGTCGGATACAAACTACATGACTCCCAGGAAAGCTTTCATGTGGAGGCTGCAGCCGTTTCTCTGTCTAGGATAAAAATCACACTGGATCCTACAGTATTTAATCACGATGCAATTTCTGTGTCGCATCCTTATTAGTAGAGTGTGAGGGTTTCAGTAAATGGGCAGTAGTGCGTCGGATACAAACTACATGACTCCCAGGAGAGCTTTCATGTGGAGGATGCAGACGTTTTACTCTCTAGGATATAACCCGCCCTGGAGCCTACAGTATTTAATCTCGATGCAATTTCTGTGTCGCATCCTTATTAGAAGAGTGTGAGGGTTTCAGTAAATGGGCAGTAGTGCGTCGGATAGAAACTACATGACTCCCAGGGTAGCTTTCATGTGGAGGATGCAGCCGTTCTGCTCTCTAGGATATAACCCGCCCTTGAGCCTACAGTACTTAATATCGATACAATTTCTGTGTCGCATCCTTTTTAGAAGAATGTGAGGGTTTCAGTAAATGGGCAGTAGTGCGTCGGATACAAACTACATGACTCCCAGGAGAGCTTCCATGTGGAGGATGCAGACGTTTTACTCTCTAGGATATAACCCGCCCTGGAGCCTACAGTATTTAATCTCGATGCAATTTCTGTGTCGCATCCTTATTAGAAGAGTGAGAGGGTTTCAGTAAATGGGCAGTAGTGCGTCGGATACAAACTACATGACTCCCAGGAGAGCTTTCATGTGGAGGATGCAGACGTTTTACTCTCTAGGATATAACCCGCCCTGGAGTCTACAGTATTTAATCTCGATGCAATTTCTGTGTCGCATCCTTATTAGAAGAGTGTGAGGGTTTCGGTAAATGGGCAGTAGTGCGTCGGATACAAACTACATGACTCCCAGGATAGCTTTCATGTGGAGGCTGCAGCCGTTTCATTCTCTAGGATAAAAATCGCCCTGGATCCTATAGTATTTAATCTCGATGCAATTTCTGTGTCGCATCCTTATTAGAAGAGTGTGAGGGTTTCAGTAAATGGGCAGTAGTGCGTCGGATACAAACTACATGACTCCCTGGAGAGCTTTCATGTGGAGGCTGCAGACGTTTTACTCTCTAGGATATAACCCGCCCTTGAGCCTACAGTACTTAATCTCGATACAATTTCTGCGTCGGATCGTTATTAGAAGAGTGTGAGGGTTTGAGTAAATGGGCAGTAGTGCGTCGGATACAAACTACATGACTCCCAGGAGAGCTTTCATGTGGAGGATGCAGACGTTTTACTCTCTAGGATATAACCCGCCCTGGAGCCTACAGTATTTAATCTCGATGCAATTTCTGTGTCGCTTCCTTATTAGAAGAGTGTGAGGGTTTCAGTAAATGGGCAGTAGTGCGTCGGATACAAACTACATGACTCCCAGGATAGCTTTCATGTGGAGGCTGCAGCCGTTTTACTCTCTAGGATATAACCCGCTCTTGAGCCTACAGTACTTAATCTCGATACAATTTCCGTGTCGCATCCTTATTAGAAGAATGTGAGGGTTTCACTAAATGCGCAGTAGTGAGTCGGATACAAACTACATGACTCCCAGGAAAGCTTTCATGTGGAGGCTGCAGCCGTTTCACTCTCTAGGATAAAAATCGCCCTGGATCCTACAGTATTTAATCTCGATGCAATTTCTGTGTCGCATCCTTATTAGAAGAGTGTGAGGGTTTCAGTAAATGGGCAGTAGTGCGTCGGATACAAACTACATGACTCCCAGGAGAGCTTTCATGTGGAGGATGCAGCCGTTTTACTCTCTAGGATATAACCCGCCCTTGAGCCTACAGTACTTAATCTCGATACAATTTCTGTGTCGCATCCTTTTTAGAAGAATGTGAGCGTTTCACTAATATCGCAGTAGTGCGTCGGATACAAACTACATGACTCCCAGGAGAGCTTCCATGTGGAGGCTGTAGCCGTTTTACTCTCTAGGATATAACCCGCCCTGGAGCCTACAGTATTTACTCTCGATGCAATTTCTGTGTTGCATCCTTATTAGAAGAGTGTGAGGGTTTCAGTAAATGGGCAGTAGTGCGTCGGATACAAACTACATGACTCCCAGGAGAGCTTTCATGTGGAGGATGCAGACGTTTTACTCTCTAGGATATAACCCGCCCTTGAGCCTACAGTACTTAATCTCGATACAATTTCTGTGTCGCATCCTTTTTAGAAGAATGTGAGGGTTTCACTAAATTCGCAGTAGTGCGTCGGATACAAACTACATGACTCCCAGGAGAGCTTCCATGTGGAGGCTGTAGCCGTTTTACTCTCTAGGATATAACCCGCCCTGGAGCCTACAGTATTTAATCTCGATGCAATTTCTGCGTCGGATCGTTATTAGAAGAGTGTGAGGGTTTCAGTAAATGGGCAGTAGTGCGTCGGTTACAAACTTAATGATCCCAGGAGAGCTTTCATTTGTTGGCTGCAGCCGTTTTACTCTCTAGGACAAATCTCGCCCTGGAACCTACAGTACTAAATCTCGATTCAATTTCTGTGTCGCATCCTTATTAGAAGAGTGTGAGGGCTTCAGTAAATGGGCAGTGGGGCGTCGGATACAAACTACATGTCTCCCTGGAGAGCTTTCATGTGTAGGCTGCAGCTTTTTAACTCTCTAGGATAGAACCCGCCCTGGAGCCTACAGTACAAAATCTCGACGCAATTTTTGTGTCGCATCCTTATTAGAAGAGTGTGAGGGTTTCAGTAAATGGGCAGTAGTGCGTCGGATACAAGCTACATGACTCCCAGGAGAGATTTAATGTGGAGGCTGCAGCCGTGTCACTCTCTAGGATAAAAACCGCCCTGGAGCCTACAGTATTTAATCTCGATGCATTTTCTGTGTCGCATCCTTATTAGAAGGGTGTGAGCGTTTCAGTAAATGGGCAGTAGTCCGTCGGATACAAACTACATGACTCCCAGAAGAGCTTTCATGTGGAGGATGCAGCCGTTTTACTCTCTAGGATATAACCCGCTCTTGAGCCTACTGTATTTAATCTCGATACAATTTCAGTGTCGCATCCTTTTTAGAAGAATGTGAGGGTTTCACTAAATTCGCAGTAGTGCGTCGGATACAAACTACATGACTCCCAGGAGAGCTTCCATGTGGATGATGCAGACGTTTTACTCTCTAGGATATAACCCGCCCTGGAGCCTACAGTATTTAATCTCGATGCAATTTCTGTGTCGCATCCTTATTAGAAGAGTGTGAGGGTTTCAGTAAATGGGCAGTAGTGCGTCGGATACAAACTACATGACTCCCAGGAGAGCTTCCATGTGGAGGATGCAGACGTTTTACTCTCTAGGATATAATCCGCCCTGGAGCCTACAGTATTTAATCTCGATGCAATTTCTGTGTCGCATCCTTATTAGAAGACTGTGAGGGTTTCGGTAAATGGGCAGTAGTGCGTCGGATACAAACTACATGACTCCCATGATAGCTTTCATGTGGAGGCTGCAGCCGTTTTACTCTCTAGGATATAACCTGCCCTTGAGCCTACAGTACTTAATCTCGATACAATTTCTGTGTCGCATCCTTTTTAGAAGAATGTGAGGGTTTCACTAAATTCGCAGTAGTGCGTCGGATACAAACTACATGACTCCCAGGAGAGCTTCCATGTGGAGGCTGTAGCCGTTTTACTCTCTAGGATATAACCCGCCCTGGAGCCTACAGTATTTAATCTCGATGCAATTTCTGTGTCGCATCCTTATTAGAAGAGTGTGAGGGTTTCAGTAAATGGGCAGTAGTGCGTCGGATACAAACTACATGACTCCCAGGAGAGCTTCCATGTGGAGGCTGCAGCCGTTTTACTCTCTAGGATATAACCCGATCTTGAGCCTACAGTACTTAATCTCGATACAATTTCTGTGTCGCATCATTATTAGAAGAATGTGAGGGTTTCACTAAATTCGCAGTAGTGCGTCGGATACAAACTACATAACTCCCATGAAAGCTTACATGAGGAGGCTGCAGCCGTTTCACTCTCTAGGATAAAAATCGCCCTGGATCCTATAGTATTTAATCTCGATGCAATTTCTGTGTCGCATCCTTATTAGAAGAGTGTGAGGGTTTGAGTAAATGGGCAGTAGTGCGTCGGATACAAACTACATGACTCCCAGGAGAGCTTTCATGTGGAGGCTGCAGACGTTTTACTCTGTAGGATATAACCCGCCCTTGAGCCTACAGTACTTAATCTCGATACAATTTCTGCGTCGGATCGTTATTAGAAGAGTGTGAGGGTTTGAGTAAATGGGCAGTAGTGCGTCGGATACAAACTACATGACTCCCAGGAGAGCTTTCATGTGGAGGATGCAGACGTTTTACTCTCTAGGATATAACCCGCCCTGCAGCCTACAGTATTTAATCTCGATGCAATTTCTGTGACGCTTCCTTATTAGAAGAGTGTGAGGGTTTCAGTAAATGGGCAGTAGTGCGTCGGATACAAACTACATGACTCCCAGGATAGCTTTCATGTGGAGGCAGCAGCCGTTTTACTCTCTAGGATATAACCCGCTCTTGAGCCTACAGTACTTAATCTCGATACAATTTCTGTGTCGCATCCTTATTAGAAGAATATGAGGGTTTCACTAAATTTGCAGTAGTGAGTCGGATACAAACTACATGACTCCCAGGAAAGCTTTCATGTGGAGGCTGCAGCCGTTTCACTGTCTAGGATAAAAATCACCCTGGATCCTACAGTATTTAATCTCGATGCAATTTCTGTGTCGCATCCTTATTAGAAGAGTGTGAGGGTTTCAGTAAATGGGCAGTAGTGCGTCGGATACAAACTACATGACTCCCAGGAGAGCTTTCATGTGGAGGATGCAGACGTTTTACTCTCTAGGATATAACCCGCCCTGGAGCCTACAGTACTTAATCTCGATACAATTTCTGTGTCGTATCCTTATTAGAAGAGTGTGAGGGTTTCAGTAAATGGGCAGTAGTGCGTCGGATACAAACTACATGACACCCAGGAGAGCTTCCATGTGGAGGATGCAGACGTTATACTCTCTAGGATATAACCCGCCCTGGAGCCTATAGTATTTAATCTCGATGCAATTTCTGTGTCGCATCCTTATTAGAAGAGTGTGAGGGTTTCAGTAAATGGGCAGTAGTGCGTCGGATACAAACTACATGACTCCCAGGAGAGCTTCCATGTGGAGGATGCAGACGTTTTACTCTCTAGGATATAACCCGCCCTGGAGCCTACAGTATTTAATCTCGATGCAATTTCTGTGTCGCATCCTTATTAGAAGAGTGTGAGGGTTGCAGTAAATGGGCAGTAGTGCGTCGGATACAAACTACATGACTCCCTGGAGAGCTTTCATGTGGAGGCTGCAGACGTTTTACTCTCTAGGATATAACCCGCCCTTGAGCCTACAGTACTTAATCTCGATACAATTTCTGCGTCGGATCGTTATTAGAAGAGTGTGAGGGTTTGAGTAAATGGGCAGTAGTGCGTCGGATACAAACTACATGACTCCCAGGAGAGCTTTCATGTGGAGGATGCAGACGTTTTACTCTCTAGGATATAACCCGCCCTGGAGCCTACAGTATTTAATCTCGATGCAATTTCTGTGTCGCTTCCTTATTAGAAGAGTGTGAGGGTTTCAGTAAATGGGCAGTAGTGCGTCGGATACAAACTACATGACTCCCAGGATAGCTTTCATGTGGAGGCTGCAGCCGTTTTACTCTCTAGGATATAACCCGCTCTTGAGCCTACAGTACTTAATCTCGATACAATTTCTGTGTCGCATCCTTATTAGAAGAATGTGAGGGTTTCACTAAATTCGCAGTAGTGAGTCGGATACAAACTACATGACTCCCAGGAAAGCTTTCATGTGGAGGCTGCAGCCGTTTCACTCTCTAGGATAAAAGTCGCCCTGGATCCTACAGTATTTAATCTCGATGCAATTTCTGTGTCGCATCCTTATTAGAAGAGTGTGAGGGTTTCAGTAAATGGGCAGTAGTGCGTCGGATACAAACTACATGACTCCCAGGAGAGCTTTCATGTGGAGGATGCAGACGTTTTACTCTCTAGGATATAACACGCCCTGGAGCCTACAGTACTTAATCTCGATGCAATTTCTGTGTCGCATCCTTATTAGAAGAGTGTGAGGGTTTCAGTAAATGGGCAGTAGTGCGTCGGATAGAAACTACATGACTCCCAGGATAGCTTTCATGTGGAGGATGCAGCCGTTTTACTCTCTAGGATATAACCCGCCCTTGAGCCTACAGTACTTAATCTCGATACAATTTCTGCGTCGGATCGTTATTAGAAGAGTGTGAGGGTTTGAGTAAATGGGCAGTAGTGCGTCGGATACAAACTACATGACTCCCTGGAGAGCTTTCATGTGGAGGCTGCAGACGTTTTACTCTCTAGGATATAACCCGCCCTTGAGCCTACAGTACTTAATCTCGATACAATTTCTGCGTCGGATCGTTATTAGAAGAGTGTGAGGGTTTGAGTAAATGGGCAGTAGTGCGTCGGATACAAACTACATGACTCCCAGGAGAGCTTTCATGTGGAGGATGCAGACGTTTTACTCTCTAGGATATAACCCGCCCTGGAGCCTACAGTATTTAATCTCGATGCAATTTCTGTGTCGCTTCCTTATTAGAAGAGTGTGAGGGTTTCAGTAAATGGGCAGTAGTGCGTCGGATACAAACTACATGACTCCCAGGATAGCTTTCATGTGGAGGCTGCAGCCGTTTTACTCTCTAGGATATAACCCGCTCTTGAGCCTACAGTACTTAATCTCGATACAATTTCCGTGTCGCATCCTTATTAGAAGAATGTGAGGGTTTCACTAAATGCGCAGTAGTGAGTCGGATACAAACTACATGACTCCCAGGAAAGCTTTCATGTGGAGGCTGCAGCCGTTTCACTCTCTAGGATAAAAATCGCCCTGGATCCTACAGTATTTAATCTCGATGCAATTTCTGTGTCGCATCCTTATTAGAAGAGTGTGAGGGTTTCAGTAAATGGGCAGTAGTGCGTCGGATACAAACTACATGACTCCCAGGAGAGCTTTCATGTGGAGGATGCAGCCGTTTTACTCTCTAGGATATAACCCGCCCTTGAGCCTACAGTACTTAATCTCGATACAATTTCTGTGTCGCATCCTTTTTAGAAGAATGTGAGCGTTTCACTAATATCGCAGTAGTGCGTCGGATACAAACTACATGACTCCCAGGAGAGCTTCCATGTGGAGGCTGTAGCCGTTTTACTCTCTAGGATATAACCCGCCCTGGAGCCTACAGTATTTACTCTCGATGCAATTTCTGTGTTGCATCCTTATTAGAAGAGTGTGAGGGTTTCAGTAAATGGGCAGTAGTGCGTCGGATACAAACTACATGACTCCCAGGAGAGCTTTCATGTGGAGGATGCAGACGTTTTACTCTCTAGGATATAACCCGCCCTTGAGCCTACAGTACTTAATCTCGATACAATTTCTGTGTCGCATCCTTTTTAGAAGAATGTGAGGGTTTCACTAAATTCGCAGTAGTGCGTCGGATACAAACTACATGACTCCCAGGAGAGCTTCCATGTGGAGGCTGTAGCCGTTTTACTCTCTAGGATATAACCCGCCCTGGAGCCTACAGTATTTAATCTCGATGCAATTTCTGCGTCGGATCGTTATTAGAAGAGTGTGAGGGTTTCAGTAAATGGGCAGTAGTGCGTCGGTTACAAACTTAATGATCCCAGGAGAGCTTTCATTTGTTGGCTGCAGCCGTTTTACTCTCTAGGACAAATCTCGCCCTGGAACCTACAGTACTAAATCTCGATTCAATTTCTGTGTCGCATCCTTATTAGAAGAGTGTGAGGGCTTCAGTAAATGGGCAGTGGGGCGTCGGATACAAACTACATGTCTCCCTGGAGAGCTTTCATGTGTAGGCTGCAGCTTTTTAACTCTCTAGGATAGAACCCGCCCTGGAGCCTACAGTACAAAATCTCGACGCAATTTTTGTGTCGCATCCTTATTAGAAGAGTGTGAGGGTTTCAGTAAATGGGCAGTAGTGCGTCGGATACAAGCTACATGACTCCCAGGAGAGATTTAATGTGGAGGCTGCAGCCGTGTCACTCTCTAGGATAAAAACCGCCCTGGAGCCTACAGTATTTAATCTCGATGCATTTTCTGTGTCGCATCCTTATTAGAAGGGTGTGAGCGTTTCAGTAAATGGGCAGTAGTCCGTCGGATACAAACTACATGACTCCCAGAAGAGCTTTCATGTGGAGGATGCAGCCGTTTTACTCTCTAGGATATAACCCGCTCTTGAGCCTACTGTATTTAATCTCGATACAATTTCAGTGTCGCATCCTTTTTAGAAGAATGTGAGGGTTTCACTAAATTCGCAGTAGTGCGTCGGATACAAACTACATGACTCCCAGGAGAGCTTCCATGTGGATGATGCAGACGTTTTACTCTCTAGGATATAACCCGCCCTGGAGCCTACAGTATTTAATCTCGATGCAATTTCTGTGTCGCATCCTTATTAGAAGAGTGTGAGGGTTTCAGTAAATGGGCAGTAGTGCGTCGGATACAAACTACATGACTCCCAGGAGAGCTTCCATGTGGAGGATGCAGACGTTTTACTCTCTAGGATATAATCCGCCCTGGAGCCTACAGTATTTAATCTCGATGCAATTTCTGTGTCGCATCCTTATTAGAAGACTGTGAGGGTTTCGGTAAATGGGCAGTAGTGCGTCGGATACAAACTACATGACTCCCATGATAGCTTTCATGTGGAGGCTGCAGCCGTTTTACTCTCTAGGATATAACCTGCCCTTGAGCCTACAGTACTTAATCTCGATACAATTTCTGTGTCGCATCCTTTTTAGAAGAATGTGAGGGTTTCACTAAATTCGCAGTAGTGCGTCGGATACAAACTACATGACTCCCAGGAGAGCTTCCATGTGGAGGCTGTAGCCGTTTTACTCTCTAGGATATAACCCGCCCTGGAGCCTACAGTATTTAATCTCGATGCAATTTCTGTGTCGCATCCTTATTAGAAGAGTGTGAGGGTTTCAGTAAATGGGCAGTAGTGCGTCGGATACAAACTACATGACTCCCAGGAGAGCTTCCATGTGGAGGCTGCAGCCGTTTTACTCTCTAGGATATAACCCGATCTTGAGCCTACAGTACTTAATCTCGATACAATTTCTGTGTCGCATCATTATTAGAAGAATGTGAGGGTTTCACTAAATTCGCAGTAGTGCGTCGGATACAAACTACATAACTCCCATGAAAGCTTACATGAGGAGGCTGCAGCCGTTTCACTCTCTAGGATAAAAATCGCCCTGGATCCTATAGTATTTAATCTCGATGCAATTTCTGTGTCGCATCCTTATTAGAAGAGTGTGAGGGTTTGAGTAAATGGGCAGTAGTGCGTCGGATACAAACTACATGACTCCCAGGAGAGCTTTCATGTGGAGGCTGCAGACGTTTTACTCTGTAGGATATAACCCGCCCTTGAGCCTACAGTACTTAATCTCGATACAATTTCTGCGTCGGATCGTTATTAGAAGAGTGTGAGGGTTTGAGTAAATGGGCAGTAGTGCGTCGGATACAAACTACATGACTCCCAGGAGAGCTTTCATGTGGAGGATGCAGACGTTTTACTCTCTAGGATATAACCCGCCCTGCAGCCTACAGTATTTAATCTCGATGCAATTTCTGTGACGCTTCCTTATTAGAAGAGTGTGAGGGTTTCAGTAAATGGGCAGTAGTGCGTCGGATACAAACTACATGACTCCCAGGATAGCTTTCATGTGGAGGCAGCAGCCGTTTTACTCTCTAGGATATAACCCGCTCTTGAGCCTACAGTACTTAATCTCGATACAATTTCTGTGTCGCATCCTTATTAGAAGAATATGAGGGTTTCACTAAATTTGCAGTAGTGAGTCGGATACAAACTACATGACTCCCAGGAAAGCTTTCATGTGGAGGCTGCAGCCGTTTCACTGTCTAGGATAAAAATCACCCTGGATCCTACAGTATTTAATCTCGATGCAATTTCTGTGTCGCATCCTTATTAGAAGAGTGTGAGGGTTTCAGTAAATGGGCAGTAGTGCGTCGGATACAAACTACATGACTCCCAGGAGAGCTTTCATGTGGAGGATGCAGACGTTTTACTCTCTAGGATATAACCCGCCCTGGAGCCTACAGTACTTAATCTCGATACAATTTCTGTGTCGTATCCTTATTAGAAGAGTGTGAGGGTTTCAGTAAATGGGCAGTAGTGCGTCGGATACAAACTACATGACACCCAGGAGAGCTTCCATGTGGAGGATGCAGACGTTATACTCTCTAGGATATAACCCGCCCTGGAGCCTATAGTATTTAATCTCGATGCAATTTCTGTGTCGCATCCTTATTAGAAGAGTGTGAGGGTTTCAGTAAATGGGCAGTAGTGCGTCGGATACAAACTACATGACTCCCAGGAGAGCTTCCATGTGGAGGATGCAGACGTTTTACTCTCTAGGATATAACCCGCCCTGGAGCCTACAGTATTTAATCTCGATGCAATTTCTGTGTCGCATCCTTATTAGAAGAGTGTGAGGGTTTCAGTAAATGGGCAGTAGTGCGTCGGATACAAACTACATGACTCCCTGGAGAGCTTTCATGTGGAGGCTGCAGACGTTTTACTCTCTAGGATATAACCCGCCCTTGAGCCTACAGTACTTAATCTCGATACAATTTCTGCGTCGGATCGTTATTAGAAGAGTGTGAGGGTTTGAGTAAATGGGCAGTAGTGCGTCGGATACAAACTACATGACTCCCAGGAGAGCTTTCATGTGGAGGATGCAGACGTTTTACTCTCTAGGATATAACCCGCCCTGGAGCCTACAGTATTTAATCTCGATGCAATTTCTGTGTCGCTTCCTTATTAGAAGAGTGTGAGGGTTTCAGTAAATGGGCAGTAGTGCGTCGGATACAAACTACATGACTCCCAGGATAGCTTTCATGTGGAGGCTGCAGCCGTTTTACTCTCTAGGATATAACCCGCTCTTGAGCCTACAGTACTTAATCTCGATACAATTTCTGTGTCGCATCCTTATTAGAAGAATGTGAGGGTTTCACTAAATTCGCAGTAGTGAGTCGGATACAAACTACATGACTCCCAGGAAAGCTTTCATGTGGAGGCTGCAGCCGTTTCACTCTCTAGGATAAAAGTCGCCCTGGATCCTACAGTATTTAATCTCGATGCAATTTCTGTGTCGCATCCTTATTAGAAGAGTGTGAGGGTTTCAGTAAATGGGCAGTAGTGCGTCGGATACAAACTACATGACTCCCAGGAGAGCTTTCATGTGGAGGATGCAGACGTTTTACTCTCTAGGATATAACACGCCCTGGAGCCTACAGTACTTAATCTCGATGCAATTTCTGTGTCGCATCCTTATTAGAAGAGTGTGAGGGTTTCAGTAAATGGGCAGTAGTGCGTCGGATAGAAACTACATGACTCCCAGGATAGCTTTCATGTGGAGGATGCAGCCGTTCTACTCTCTAGGATATAACCCACCCTTGAGCCTACAGTACTTAATCTCGATACAATTTCTGTGTCGCATCCTTTTTAGAAGAATGTGAGGGTTTCACTAAATTCGCAGTAATGCGTCGGATACAAACTACATGACTCCCAGGAGAGCTTCCATGCGGAGGCTGTAGCCGTTTTACTCTCTAGGATATAACCCGCCCTGGAGCCGAAAGTATTTAATCTCGATGCAATTTCTGTGTCGCATCCTTATTAGAAGAGTGTGAGGGTTTCAGTAAATGGGCAGTAGTGCGTCAGATACAAACTACATGACTCCCAGGAGAGCTTCCATGTGGAGGATGCAGACGTTTTACTCTCTAGGGTGTAACCCGCCCTGAAGCCTACAGTATTTAATCTCGATGCAATTTCTGTGTCGCATCCTTATTAGAAGAGTGTGAGGGTGTCAGTAAATGGGCAGTAGTGCTTCGGATACAAACTACATGACTCCCTGGAGAGCTTTCATGTGGAGGCTTCAGACGTTTTACTCTCTAGGATATAACCCGCCCTTGAGCCTATAGTACTTAATCTCGATACAATTTCTGCGTCGGATCGTTATTAGAAGAGTGTGAGGGTTTGAGTAAATGGGCAGTAGTGCGTCGGATACAAACTACATGACTCCCAGGAGAGCTTCCATGTGGAGGATGCAGACTTTTACTCTCTAGGGTGTAACCCGCCCTGAAGCCTACAGTATTTAATCTCGATGCAATTTCTGTGTCGCATCCTTATTAGAAGAGTGTGAGGGTTTCAGTAAATGGGCAGTAGTGCTCCGGATACAAACTACATGACTCCCAGGATAGCTTTCATGTGTTGGCTGCAGCCGTTTTACTCTCTAGGATATAACCCGCCCTTGAGCCTACAGTACTTAATCTCGATACAATTTCTGTGTCGCATCCTTATTAGAAGAGTGTGAGGGTATCAGTAAATGGGCAGTAGTGCGTCGGATACAAACTACATGACTCCCAGGAGAGCTTTCATGTGGAAGATGCAGCCGTTTTACTCTCTAGGATATAACCCGATCTTGAGCCTACAGTACTTAATCTCGATACAATTTCTGTGTCGCATCCTTATTAGAAGAATGTGAGGGTTTCACTAAATTCGCAGAAGTGCGTCGGATACAAACTACATGACTCCCAGGAAAGCTTTCATGTGGTGGCTGCAGCCGTTTCACTCTGTAGGATAAAAATTGCCCTGGATCCTACAGTATTTAATCTCGATGCAATTTCAGTGTAGCATCCTTATTAGAAGAGTGTGAGGGTTTCAGTAAATGGGCAGTAGTGCGTAGGATACAAACTACATGACTCCCTGGTGAGCTTTCATGTGGAGGCTGCAGCCGTTTTACTCTCTAGGATATAACCCGCCCTGGAGCCTACAGTATTTAATCTCGATGCAATTTCTGTGTCGCATCCTTATTAGAAGAGTGTGAGGGTTTCAGTAAATGGGCAGTAGTGCGTCGGATACAAACTACATGACTCCCAGGAGAGCTTTCATGTGGGGGATGCAGCCGTTTTACTCTCTAGGATATAACCCGCCCTTGAGCCTACAGTACTTAATCTCGATACAATTTCTGTGTCGCATCCTTTTTAGAAGAATGTGAGGGTTTCACTAAATTCGCAGTAGTGCGTCGGATAGAAACTACATGACTCCCAGGAGAGCTTCCATGTGGAGGCTGTAGCCGTTTTACTCTCTAGGATATAACCCGCCCTGGAGCCTACAGTATTTAATCTCGATGCAATTTCTGCGTCGGATCGTTATTAGAAGAGTGTGAGGGTTTCAGTAAATGGGCAGTAGTGCGTCGGATACAAACTACATGACTCCCAGGAGAGCTTTCATGTGGAGGATGCAGACGTTTTACTCTCTAGGATATAACCCGCCCTGGAGCCTACAGTATTTAATCTCGATGCCATTTCTGTGTCGCATCCTTATTAGAAGAGTGTGAGGGTTTCAGTAAATGGGCAGTAGTGCGTCGGATACAAACTACATGACTCCCAGGAGAGCTTTCATGTGGAGGATGCAGCCGTTTTACTCTCTAGGATATAACCCGCCCTTGAGCCTACAGTACTTAATCACGATACAATTTCTGTGTCGCATCCTTTTTAGAAGAATGTGAGGGTTTCACTAAATTCGCAGTAGTGCGTCGGATACAAACTACATGACTCCCAGGAGAGCTTCCATGTGGAGGCTGTAGCCGTTTTACTCTCTAGGATATAACCCGCCCTGGAGCCTACAGTATTTACTCTCGATGCAATTTCTGTGTTGCATCCTTATTAGAAGAGTGTGAGGGTTTCAGTAAATGGGCAGTAGTGCGTCGGATACAAACTACATGACTCCCAGGAGAGCTTTCATGTGGAGGATGCAGACGTTTTACTCTCTAGGATATAACCCGCCCTGGAGCCTACAGTATTTAATCTCGATGCAATTTCTGTGTCGCATCCTTATTAGAAGAGTGTGAGGGTTTCAGTAAATGGGCAGTAGTGCGTCGGATACAAACTACATGACTCCCAGGATAGCTTTCATGTGGAGGCTGCAGCCGTTTTACTCTCTAGGATATAACCCGCCCTTGAGCCTACAGTACTTAATCTCGATACAATTTCTGTGTCGCATCCTTTTTAGAAGAATGTGAGGGTTTCACTAAATTCGCAGTAGTGCGTAGGATACAAACTACATGACTCCCAGGAGAGCTTCCATGTGGAGGCTGTAGCCGTTTTACTCTCTAGGATATAACCCGCCCTGGAGCCTACAGTATTAAATCTCGATGCAATTTCTGTGTCGCATCGTTATTAGACGAGTGTGAGGGTTTCAGTAAATGGGCAGTAGTGCGTCGGATACAAACTACATGACTCCCAGGAGAGCTTCCATGTGGAGGCAGCAGACGTTTTACTCTCTAGGATATAACCCGATCTTGAGCCTACAGTACTTAATCTCGATACAATTTCTGTGTCGCATCCTTATTAGAAGAATGTGAGGGTTTCAGTAAATGGGCAGTAGTGCATCGGATAGAAACTACATGACTCCCAGGATAGCTTTCATGTGGAGGATGCAGCCGTTCTACTCTCTAGGATATAACCCGCCCTTGAGCCTACAGTACTTAATCTCGATACAATTTCTGTGTCGCATCCTTTTTAGAAGAATGTGAGGGTTTCACTAAATTCGCAGTAGTGCGTCGGATACAAACTACATGACTCCCAGGAGAGCTTTCATGTGGAGGATGCAGACGTTTTACTCTCTAAGATATAACCCGCCCTGGAGCCTACAGTATTTAATCTCGATGCAATTTCTGTGTCGCATCCTTATTAGAAGAGTGCGAGGGTTTCAGTAAATGGGCAGTAGTGCATCGGATAGAAACTACATGACTCCCAGGATAGCTTTCATGTGGAGGATGCAGCCGTTCTACTCTCTAGGATATAACCCGCCCTTGAGCCTACAGTACTTAATCTCGATACAATTTCTGTGTCGCATCCTTTTTAGAATGTGAGGGTTTCACTAAATTCGCAGTAGTGCGTCGGATACAAACTACATGACTCCCAGGAGGGCTTCCATGTGGAGGCTGTAGCCGTTTTACTCTCTAGGATATAACCCGCCCTGGAGCCTACAGTATTTAATCTCGATGCAATTTCTGCGTCGGATCGTTATTAGAAGAGTGTGAGGGTTTCAGTAAATGGGCAGTAGTGCGTCGGATACAAACTACATGACTCCCAGGAGAGCTTTCATGTGGAGGATGCAGACGTTTTACTCTCTAGGATATAACCCGCCCTGGAGCCTACAGTATTTAATCTCGATGCAATTTCTGTGTCGCATCCTTATTAGAAGAGTGTGAGGGTTTCAGTAAATGGGCAGTAGTGCATCGGATAGAAACTACATGACTCCCAGGATAGCTTTCATGTGGAGGATGCAGCCGTTCTACTCTCTAGGATATAACCCGCCCTTGAGCCTACAGTACTTAATCTCGATACAATTTCTGTGTCGCATCCTTTTTAGAAGAATGTGAGGGTTTCACTAAATTCGCAGTAGTGCGTCGGATACAAACTACATGACTCCCAGGAGAGCTTCCATGTGGAGGCTGTAGCCGTTTTACTCTCTAGGATATAACCCGCCCTGGAGCCTACAGTATTTAATCTCGATGCAATTTCTGCGTCGGATCGTTATTAGAAGAGTGTGAGGGTTTCAGTAAATGGGCAGTAGTGCGTCGGATACAAACTACATGACTCCCAGGAGAGCTTTCATGTGGAGGATGCAGACGTTTTACTCTCTATGATATAACCCTTCCTGGAGCCTACAGTATTTAATCTCGATGCAATTTCTGTGTCGCATCCTTATTAGAAGAGTGTGAGGGTTTCAGTAAATGGGCAGTAGTGCGTCGGATACAAACTACATGACCCCCAGGAGAGCTTTCATGTGGAGGATGCAGCCGTTTTACTCTCTAGGATATGACCCGCCCTTGAGCCTACAGTACTTAATCTCGATACAATTTCTGTGTCGCATCCTTTTTAGAAGAATGTGAGGGTTTCACTAAATTCGCAGTAGTGCGTCGGATACAAACTACATGACTCCCAGGAGAGCTTCCATGTGGAGGCTGTAGCCGTTTTACTCTCGAGGATATAACCCGCCCTGGAGCCTACAGTATTTACTCTCGATGCAATTTCTGTGTTGCATCCTTATTAGAAGAGTGTGAGGGTTTGAGTAAATGGGCAGTAGTGCGTCGGATACAAACTACATGACTCCCAGGAGAGCTTTCATGTGGAGGATGCAGACGTTTTACTCTCTAGGATATAACCCGCCCTGGAGCCTACAGTATTTAATCTCGATGCAATTTCTGTGTCGCATCCTTATTAGAAGAGTGTGAGGGTTTCAGTAAATGGGCAGTAGTGCGTCGGATACAAACTACATGACTCCCAGGAGAGCTTCCATGTGGAGGCTGTAGCCGTTTTACTCTCTAGGATATAACCCGCCCTGGAGCCTACAGTACTTAATCTCGATGCAATTTCTGTGTCGCATCCTTATTAGAAGAGTGTGAGGGTTTCAGTAAATGGGCAGTAGTGCGTCGGATACAAACTACATGACTCCCAGGAGAGCTTTCATGTGGAGGATGCAGACGTTTTACTCTCTAGGATATAACCCGCCCTGGAGCCTACAGTATTTAATCTCGATGCAATTTCTGTGTCGCATCCTTATTAGAAGAGTGTGAGGGTTTCAGTAAATGGGCAGTAGTGCATCGGATAGAAACTACATGACTCCCAGGATAGCTTTCATGTGGAGGATGCAGCCGTTCTACTCTCTAGGATATAACCCGCCCTTGAGCCTACAGTACTTAATCTCGATACAATTTCTGTGTCGCATCCTTTTTAGAAGAATGTGAGGGTTTCACTAAATTCGCAGTAGTGCGTCGGATACAAACTACATGACTCCCAGGAGAGCTTCCATGTGGAGGCTGTAGCCGTTTTACTCTCTAGGATATAACCCGCCCTGGAGCCTACAGTATTTAATCTCGATGCAATTTCTGCGTCGGATCGTTATTAGAAGAGTGTGAGGGTTTCAGTAAATGGGCAGTAGTGCGTCGGATACAAACTACATGACTCCCAGGAGAGCTTTCATGTGGAGGATGCAGCCGTTTTACTCTCTAGGATATAACCCGCCCTTGAGCCTACAGTACTTAATCTCGATACAATTTCTGTGTCGCATCCTTTTTAGAAGAATGTGAGGGTTTCACTAAATTCGCAGTAGTGCGTCGGATACAAACTACATGACTCCCAGGAGAGCTTCCATGTGGAGGCTGTAGCCGTTTTACTCTCTAGGATATAACCCGCCCTGGAGCCTACAGTATTTACTCTCGATGCAATTTCTGTGTTGCATCCTTATTAGAAGAGTGTGAGGGTTTGAGTAAATGGGCAGTAGTGCGTCGGATACAAACTACATGACTCCCAGGAGAGCTTTCATGTGGAGGATGCAGACGTTTTACTCTCTAGGATATAACCCGCCCTGGAGCCTACAGTATTTAATCTCGATGCAGTTTCTGTGTCGCATCCTTCTTAGAAGAGTGTGAGGGTTTCAGTAAATGGGCAGTAGTGCGTCGGATACAAACTACATGACTCCCAGGATAGCTTTCATGTGGAGGCTGCAGCCGTTTTACTCTCTAGGATATAACCCGCCCTTGAGCCTACAGTACTTAATCTCGATACAATTTCTGTGTCGCATCCTTTTTAGAAGAATGTGAGGGTTTCACAAAATTCGCAGTAGTGCGTCGGATACAAACTACATTACTCCCAGGAGAGCTTTCATGTGGATGCTGCAGCCGTTTCACTCTCTAGGATAAAAATCGCCCTGGATCCTACAGTATTTAATCTCGATGCAATTTTTATGTCGCATCCTTATTAGAAGAGTGTGAGGGTTTCAGTAAATGGCCAGTAGTGCGTCGGATACAAACTACATGACTCCCAGGAGAGCTTCCATGTGGTGGCTGTAGCCGTTTTACTCTCTAGGATATAACCCGTCCTGGAGCCAACAGTATTTAATCTCGATGCAATGTCTGCGTCGGATCGTTATTAGAAGAGTGTGGGGGTTTCAGTAAATGGGCAGTAGTGCGTCGGATACAAACTCCATGACTCGCAGGAGAGCTTTCATGTGGAGGCTGCAGCCGTTTTTCTCTCTAGGATAAAACCCGCCCTGGAGCCTATAGTACATAATCTCGACGTAATTTCTGTGTCGCATCCTTATTAGAAGAGTGTGAGCGTTACAGTAAATAGGCAGTAGTTCGTCGGAAACAAACTACATGACTCCCAGGATAGCTTTCATGTGGAGGCTGCAGCCGTTTTACTCTCTCGGATATAACCCCCCCTTGAGCCTACAGTATTTAATCTCGATGCAATTTCTGTGTCGCATCCTTATTAGAAGAGTGTGAGGGTTTCAGTAAATGGGCAGTAGTGCGTCGGATACAAACTACATGTCTCCCCAGAGAGCTTTCATGTGTAGGCTTCAGCTACTTTACTCTCTAGGATAAAACCCGCCCTGGAGCCTACATTACTAAATCTCGACGCAATTTCTGTGTCGCATCCTTATTAGAAGAGTGTGAGGGTTACAGTAAATGGGCAGTAGTGCGTCGGAAACAAACTACATGACTCCCAGGAGACCTTTCATGTGGAGGATGCAGACGTTTTACTCTCTAGGATATAACCCGCCCTGGAGCCTACAGTATTTAATCTCGATGCAATTTCTGTGTCGCATCCCTATTAGAACAGTGTGAGGGTTTCAGTAAATGGGCAGTAGTGCGTCGGATACAAACTACATGACTCCCAGGAGAGCTTTCATGTGGAGGATGCAGCCGTTTTACTCTCTAGGATATAACCCGCCCTTGAGCCTACAGTACTTAATCTCGATACAATTTCTGTGTCGCATCCTTTTTAGAAGAATGTGAGGGTTTCACTAAATTCGCAGTAGTGCGTAGGATACAAACTACATGACTCCCAGGAGAGCTTCCATGTGGAGGCTGTAGCCGTTTTACTCTCTAGGATATAACCCGCCCTGGAGCCTACAGTATTAAATCTCGATGCAATTTCTGTGTCGCATCGTTATTAGACGAGTGTGAGGGTTTCAGTAAATGGGCAGTAGTGCGTCGGATACAAACTACGTGACTCCCAGGAGAGCTTCCATGTGGAGGCAGCAGACGTTTTACTCTCTAGGATATAACCCGATCTTGAGCCTACAGTACTTAATCTCGATACAATTTCTGTGTCGCATCCTTATTAGAAGAATGTGAGGGTTTCAGTAAATGGGCAGTAGTGCATCGGATAGAAACTACATGACTCCCAGGATAGCTTTCATGTGGAGGATGCAGCCGTTCTACTCTCTAGGATATAACCCGCCCTTGAGCCTACAGTACTTAATCTCGATACAATTTCTGTGTCGCATCCTTTTTAGAAGAATGTGAGGGTTTCACTAAATTCGCAGTAGTGCGTCGGATACAAACTACATGACTCCCAGGAGAGCTTTCATGTGGAGGATGCAGACGTTTTACTCTCTAGGATATAACCCGCCCTGGAGCCTACAGTATTTAATCTCGATGCAATTTCTGTGTCGCATCCTTATTAGAAGAGTGTGAGGGTTTCAGTAAATGGGCAGTAGTGCATCGGATAGAAACTACATGACTCCCAGGATAGCTTTCATGTGGAGGATGCAGCCGTTCTACTCTCTAGGATATAACCCGCCCTTGAGCCTACAGTACTTAATCTCGATACAATTTCTGTGTCGCATCCTTTTTAGAATGTGAGGGTTTCACTAAATTCGCAGTAGTGCGTCGGATACAAACTACATGACTCCCAGGAGGGCTTCCATGTGGAGGCTGTAGCCGTTTTACTCTCTAGGATATAACCCGCCCTGGAGCCTACAGTATTTAATCTCGATGCAATTTCTGCGTCGGATCGTTTTTAGAAGAGTGTGAGGGTTTCAGTAAATGGGCAGTAGTGCGTCGGATACAAACTACATGACTCCCAGGAGAGCTTTCATGTGGAGGATGCAGACGTTTTACTCTCTAGGATATAACCCGCCCTGGAGCCTACAGTATTTAATCTCGATGCAATTTCTGTGTCGCATCCTTATTAGAAGAGTGTGAGGGTTTCAGTAAATGGGCAGTAGTGCATCGGATAGAAACTACATGACTCCCAGGATAGCTTTCATGTGGAGGATGCAGCCGTTCTACTCTCTAGGATATAACCCGCCCTTGAGCCTACAGTACTTAATCTCGATACAATTTCTGTGTCGCATCCTTTTTAGAAGAATGTGAGGGTTTCACTAAATTCGCAGTAGTGCGTCGGATACAAACTACATGACTCCCAGGAGAGCTTCCATGTGGAGGCTGTAGCCGTTTTACTCTCTAGGATATAACCCGCCCTGGAGCCTACAGTATTTAATCTCGATGCAATTTCTGCGTCGGATCGTTATTAGAAGAGTGTGAGGGTTTCAGTAAATGGGCAGTAGTGCGTCGGATACAAACTACATGACTCCCAGGAGAGCTTTCATGTGGAGGATGCAGACGTTTTACTCTCTATGATATAACCCTTCCTGGAGCCTACAGTATTTAATCTCGATGCAATTTCTGTGTCGCATCCTTATTAGAAGAGTGTGAGGGTTTCAGTAAATGGGCAGTAGTGCGTCGGATACAAACTACATGACCCCCAGGAGAGCTTTCATGTGGAGGATGCAGCCGTTTTACTCTCTAGGATATGACCCGCCCTTGAGCCTACAGTACTTAATCTCGATACAATTTCTGTGTCGCATCCTTTTTAGAAGAATGTGAGGGTTTCACTAAATTCGCAGTAGTGCGTCGGATACAAACTACATGACTCCCAGGAGAGCTTCCATGTGGAGGCTGTAGCCGTTTTACTCTCGAGGATATAACCCGCCCTGGAGCCTACAGTATTTACTCTCGATGCAATTTCTGTGTTGCATCCTTATTAGAAGAGTGTGAGGGTTTGAGTAAATGGGCAGTAGTGCGTCGGATACAAACTACATGACTCCCAGGAGAGCTTTCATGTGGAGGATGCAGACGTTTTACTCTCTAGGATATAACCCGCCCTGGAGCCTACAGTATTTAATCTCGATGCAATTTCTGTGTCGCATCCTTATTAGAAGAGTGTGAGGGTTTCAGTAAATGGGCAGTAGTGCGTCGGATACAAACTACATGACTCCCAGGAGAGCTTCCATGTGGAGGCTGTAGCCGTTTTACTCTCTAGGATATAACCCGCCCTGGAGCCTACAGTACTTAATCTCGATGCAATTTCTGTGTCGCATCCTTATTAGAAGAGTGTGAGGGTTTCAGTAAATGGGCAGTAGTGCGTCGGATACAAACTACATGACTCCCAGGAGAGCTTTCATGTGGAGGATGCAGACGTTTTACTCTCTAGGATATAACCCGCCCTGGAGCCTACAGTATTTAATCTCGATGCAATTTCTGTGTCGCATCCTTATTAGAAGAGTGTGAGGGTTTCAGTAAATGGGCAGTAGTGCATCGGATAGAAACTACATGACTCCCAGGATAGCTTTCATGTGGAGGATGCAGCCGTTCTACTCTCTAGGATATAACCCGCCCTTGAGCCTACAGTACTTAATCTCGATACAATTTCTGTGTCGCATCCTTTTTAGAAGAATGTGAGGGTTTCACTAAATTCGCAGTAGTGCGTCGGATACAAACTACATGACTCCCAGGAGAGCTTCCATGTGGAGGCTGTAGCCGTTTTACTCTCTAGGATATAACCCGCCCTGGAGCCTACAGTATTTAATCTCGATGCAATTTCTGCGTCGGATCGTTATTAGAAGAGTGTGAGGGTTTCAGTAAATGGGCAGTAGTGCGTCGGATACAAACTACATGACTCCCAGGAGAGCTTTCATGTGGAGGATGCAGCCGTTTTACTCTCTAGGATATAACCCGCCCTTGAGCCTACAGTACTTAATCTCGATACAATTTCTGTGTCGCATCCTTTTTAGAAGAATGTGAGGGTTTCACTAAATTCGCAGTAGTGCGTCGGATACAAACTACATGACTCCCAGGAGAGCTTCCATGTGGAGGCTGTAGCCGTTTTACTCTCTAGGATATAACCCGCCCTGGAGCCTACAGTATTTACTCTCGATGCAATTTCTGTGTTGCATCCTTATTAGAAGAGTGTGAGGGTTTGAGTAAATGGGCAGTAGTGCGTCGGATACAAACTACATGACTCCCAGGAGAGCTTTCATATGGAGGATGCAGACGTTTTACTCTCTAGGATATAACCCGCCCTGGAGCCTACAGTATTTAATCTCGATGCAGTTTCTGTGTCGCATCCTTCTTAGAAGAGTGTGAGGGTTTCAGTAAATGGGCAGTAGTGCGTCGGATACAAACTACATGACTCCCAGGATAGCTTTCATGTGGAGGCTGCAGCCGTTTTACTCTCTAGGATATAACCCGCCCTTGAGCCTACAGTACTTAATCTCGATACAATTTCTGTGTCGCATCCTTTTTAGAAGAATGTGAGGGTTTCACAAAATTCGCAGTAGTGCGTCGGATACAAACTACATTACTCCCAGGAGAGCTTTCATGTGGATGCTGCAGCCGTTTCACTCTCTAGGATAAAAATCGCCCTGGATCCTACAGTATTTAATCTCGATGCAATTTTTATGTCGCATCCTTATTAGAAGAGTGTGAGGGTTTCAGTAAATGGCCAGTAGTGCGTCGGATACAAACTACATGACTCCCAGGAGAGCTTCCATGTGGTGGCTGTAGCCGTTTTACTCTCTAGGATATAACCCGTCCTGGAGCCAACAGTATTTAATCTCGATGCAATGTCTGCGTCGGATCGTTATTAGAAGAGTGTGGGGGTTTCAGTAAATGGGCAGTAGTGCGTCGGATACAAACTCCATGACTCCCAGGAGAGCTTTCATGTGGAGGCTGCAGCCGTTTTTCTCTCTAGGATAAAACCCGCCCTGGAGCCTATAGTACATAATCTCGACGTAATTTCTGTGTCGCATCCTTATTAGAAGAGTGTGAGCGTTACAGTAAATAGGCAGTAGTTCGTCGGAAACATACTACATGACTCCCAGGATAGCTTTCATGTGGAGGCTGCAGCCGTTATACTCTCTCGGATATAACCCCCCCTTGAGCCTACAGTATTTAATCTCGATGCAATTTCTGTGTCGCATCCTTATTAGAAGAGTGTGAGGGTTTCAGTAAATGGGCAGTAGTGCGTCGGATACAAACTACATGTCTCCCCAGAGAGCTTTCATGTGTAGGCTTCAGCTACTTTACTCTCTAGGATAAAACCCGCCCTGGAGCCTCCATTACTAAATCTCGACGCAATTTCTGTGTCGCATCCTTATTAGAAGAGTGTGAGGGTTACAGTAAATGGGCAGTAGTGCGTCGGAAACAAACTACATGACTCCCAGGAGACCTTTCATGTGGAGGCTGCAGCCGTTTTACTCTCTCGGATATAACCCGCCCTGGAGCCTACAGTATTTAATCTCGATGTAATTTCTGTGTCGCATCCTTATTAGAAGAGTGTGAGGGTTTCAGTAAATGGGCAGTTGTGCGTCGGATACAATTACATGACTCCCAGGAGAGCTTTCATGTGGAGGATGCAGACGTTTTACTCTCTAGTATATAACCCGCCCGGGAGCCTACAGTATTTAATCTCGATGCAATTTCTGTGACGCATCCTTATTAGAAGAGTGTGAGGGTTTCAGTAAATGGGCAGTAGTGCGTCGGATACAAACTACATGACTCCCAGGATAGCTTTCATGCGGAGGCTGAAGCCGTTTTACTCTCTAGGATATAACCCGCCCTTGAGCCTACAGCACTTTATCTCGATACAGTTTCTGTCTCGCATCCTTATTAGAAGAATGTGAGGGTTTCACTAAATTCGCAGTAGTGCGTCGGATACAAACTACATGACTCCCAGGAGAGCTTTCATGTGGATGCTGCAGCCGTTTCACTCTCTAGGATAAAAATCGCCCTGGATCCTACAGTATTTAATCTCGATGGAATTTTTATGTCGCATCCTTTTTAGAAGAGTATGAGGGTTACAGTAAATGGGCAGTAGTGCGTCGGAAACAAACTACATGACTCCCAGGAGACCTTTCATGTGGAGGCTGCAGCCGTTTTACTCTCTCGGATGTAACCCGCCCTGGAGTCTACAGTATTTAATCTCGATGCAATTTCTGTGTCGCATCCTTATTAGAAGAGTGTGAGGGTTTCAGTAAATGGGCAGTAGTGCGTCGGATACAAACTACATGTCTCCCCGGAGAGCTTTCATGTGTAGGCTGCAGCTACTTTACTCTCTAGGATAAAACCCGCCCTGGAGCCTACAGTACTAAATCTCGACGCAATTTCTGTGTCGCATCCTTATTAGAAGATTGTGAGGGTTTTAGTAAATGGGCAGTAGTGCGTCGGATACAAACTTCATGACTCGCAGGAGAGCTAACATGTGGAGGCTGCAGACGTTTTACTCTAGGATAAAAAGCGCCCTGGAGCCTACAGTGCTTAATCTCGACGCAATTTCTGTGTCATCTCATTATTTGAGGAGTGTGAGGATTTCAGTAAATGGACATTAGTGCGTCGGATACAAACTACATGACTCCCAGGATAGCTTTCATGTGGAGGCTGCAGCCAATTTACCTTATAAAGGCACATTTGCATGCCGAGCGTGAGTTTCCGCGGAAACGCGAAATATTAATTATATAAATAATCAGTGACTAATAAATAAAGCCTATGGCACACAACTGCAGCGCTGTGTCGCTGATAAAGACAAAAGAATAATTACGTTACTCTTATGTTTGATTAAGAGAGGAGATAGCTCAGGTAGAAGTGGTGCGAGAAGCACGTATTTTATTTTATTGTCTGGCACACCGCCATATTTTCATGTTATAGAAGAATACTGCGAGTTGCAACCACACTAGGCACTCGATTCTGTAATGAATTTATATTTATAAAAGTAAGTAGGATTATGAACTGTAGGCTATTTCATTGAATATATCTGATTTAACTATCTGTGTAACTTTTTTATGTTTAGTAGACAATCACCTCTGTACGACGTATTGGCATGGCTGGCAAATCATTGTAATATTGAGATTAGATCATGAGTCCGTACCTACCGCAGCAGTCTTTGGAAACGATTTAATTACGAAGTCCGATTATTTCAGTTTTCTTTCACGGTCAACTACGAGTTACATTGCCTTTTCCAAATAGCCATTGTCAAGCGTCTGATACCGAATAATTAAACGTCCACGTTCCAGATAAGCAAATACCAATTACAACCAATCACTATCATACAGATAGAATAATTAATATTCCATTTTATTTTTATTTATTTTATATTGGCGACTGCGTGTCGGACTTGTTATTTTGTCATTTGTTACATTGTTCTTTTTGTTTCATGTCAAAAATCAACTTTCTGGACCTGGACGTGAATGTATGAGAGATAATGAAAATCTGAAGATATTTTCCAATTCTAAAGTTTTGCCGGAGGACGCAATGAAGCTTTCAGCAAAATAAGGTAAGACGCAGCATCTTTGCATTGGCAGGCTTGACTAGACGTATAATTCCGTGTATTAGCTTTTCAGTAAATTCTGTAGTGTTTCTTTCGCGCATAACAGTTTTCAGTAACAAATTTCATTCTTAGCACTTTTTCCTAAACAATAACGTATCCAACAATACCAATACACGAGTGTACAATATGGCCGACTTCTGTACGATATGATGTAACATGGCCAGCAGCCATTACCAATAATCTCAAATTCAGTTTATATTTTTAAATTAACGGGACAGCCATTGTTGCTACGAGCGATTCATGCTCAACAGCATTTCATTTTAAAATCAGTGTCAAATATTTTCTTGAAACATAAATCACGTGTGGCATGGTAATGACTAGAAATCAATACGCAAAAATGGAACAGCAAAGACGTACTATTCAGACACAATCCGACTCGGACGAGAGACAAATGTTAGAAAATGACTTTACGACAGCAACCGGTAGTGACGATTTATCAAACATTGACGCAAGTGTTGACGGAAATTTTGACAGTAGACCGTCCACCACAAAAATTTCAAAGTCTCAGTCAGAGCCCATGTTAATGCATGACGTCACGTCTAATGACGCGGCGGGGGCACAGACGTTGCAAACGGTAAACATTGCCGACATGTTACAAATGATAATGAAACAGAACGCCGAAAACATGGCAACCTTACAGACACAAAATGACGAAATTAAATCTGACCTCATAGCACTCAAGACGAGTAATGACACTTTATGTAAACGTGTGGAACTTATAAACGCCACACTGACCAAACAGATGACTGAACTCAGTACTAAATTTTCCCAGCTAAATACGACACAAGAAAAGACTACAACTGACGTAGCACTTTTACAGACACAAGTAAAAAATCTTAATGTCACGTGTGAAGTTCTTACTGAACAAATTCAAACATATCCTTCAGTACACGACAACCTTGAAAAACGAATTACTGACGTACAGAATAAATTTGACAATGTTGAACAACACCTGACTGACATCTTACAATCTGATGCTACAGCTCATTTTCAAAACATTAATAAAGAATTTCATGATTGGGTAGTGAACAAAGACAAACATTTTGATAGATGCCTACGTGAAAATTTACCAACAATTGTGCACGACTCCGTAGCGCAATACATTACTAATAACAAACAGCTGATCAGTGACGCAGTACAATCCGTCACTGGACCAATGACACAATTCACCGATCGACCACAGTCTGAATGTAACGAAAATATCAGTCAAAATGTACAGTTCAGGAACCAATATACATTCGAGTATGACACACACATACCGCACACGACAAACACACAAGAACAAAACACACCACGACTACAACACATACCACGATGTACAAACACAAACACAAGCTATTATCATGGTAAACCACAGCAACATTATTGTAATTACTCGCCAGCTGAACATTGCAGTAATTACAGTGGAACAAATCCATATCACAATGCGAAGGAAGAAGAAAGCTTAATGAAACACAGGCAATTTCAGATTTTTATCCCAGAAAAACGAACCATTCATCCGGTGATTTTTCTTAAATCTTTTAGTAACGCATTTCCACGCACTTGGAGTGACCGGAAAAAGATTTCATATATTGTCGGTTACATCCAAGGCGATGCAGCTGTCTGGGCATACAGTCAAGCTGACGTATGTACCACGTACAGTGAGTTTGAGCGTGCTTTTCTGAACAAATTCTGGTCGCAATCCGTCCAGGAGCGACTCAGAAGACAAATTCTAGAACCTGAAACTTTTAACAGTAAAAATGGCAACTTACGCCGATATTTTGAAAAATACTTGAACATGGGACACTTTTTAGACGAACCAGTCGCAACACGCGATATACTCCGTGCGTTGAAGGCCAAATTGCCTTTCAACATTAAAGAAAAACTCCTACATATCCCGGATGACGATTCAGATTATTTTTTAACAGCTTTAGATTCGGTTGACATGTTACTTGAAGATCAGCGCTTCGCGCGGCAAAACAGCAGCCACAATGTTTACACTAGTGGAATGCAAAACATGCAGGCTTGCCAACTCAATTCTGGCGCGCCCACAGTTGGATACGCGGTACAACAAAAACAGCAAACTCACATGCCGTCTCAATACGGAAATCAAAATCAACACGCGTATTCCAATACAAACAATAGTTACAACAGTAATAACACTTCATGCGGCAATCCATACAAAAGGCACCGCGGTAATAACTACAACGGTAACAACGGATACATAGGCAACAACAAAAACACAAACAGAAACAGAAATAATAATAACTACGAGCCAAGACAGCGTCAAGGCTGGACTCGTAACGATCAGTACTTTCATTCAAACACTGCTTTACCACAGCAGCCACCAGGACAAAATTGGAGCATACCTTATGACTGACAGGTAAGTTATAATGCGCAACAGCAACAACAACCGCAAAAGTTTGGAGATCACAATAGGCAATATCCGAATGTGAATATAATAGAAATGACACCTGACACACAACCTCAATCTGTGTCAGTACCTAGTACAAATGCTAATCCAACAAACTAGAAACAGTCACTTCTATGCCCCAGGTCGTGGCTGAGGAATTCTTGGGGGGCGACTTCAATGTTAATCAGTTATTTGGCACTACAGTTGAACATCAGAATAATGATATGCCGAATAATTCTAAACAAAAATTACCTGTTTTATTTATAAGATACAACCACAATAACAATATATCAGATGAACTTTTACAAGACAGTACACAATGTCGTTCAAACACAAATGAAATTGTTTTAGCATCTACCACTGGTGTAGTAGGTGGGATTCCAACTACTATTATTCTAGATACAGGTGCAGCTGTGAGCGTTTTGTCTTTTAATTTCTATAAAAAGATGTGTGAATTGGAACCTGTGCCTGAGTTTCCTGCCCAAAACTGTAAAATAACTACTGCACTAGGTAATAAGTCATGTAGGGTTACGAAGCAAGTTTTTGTAAACATTAAAATAGGTAATGGAACCGTACAATGGCCATTCCTGGTTGTACAAAACCTTGTGACAAATTGCATATTAGGAATAGATATTATGAGCGAGTAGGACTGCATTATAGACTTCTCCAAAGGTAAATGTATTTTAAATGATAAAGGCAGTGTAATTATTATTGATTTGGACAGGAGAACTCTAAAGCATGACAAACACTGTACAGGGTACAAGGTTCAGTTAGTACTTGACAATGACATTCAAGACACGCACACACACTCATTTGACACAGAGCTAATGGACTTGAAAACATTGCTTGATCATAAGATAAATGAAGCTACAGCTCTCAGTGCACATGAACGTATAAAACTACAGGAAGTGTTATCCAAATATTTACAAGTTTTTGCCAAACGAATAGGTGTTATCAACACGTATGCGTACAAGATTGAAGTTAAGCCTCACAAGATCTTCTACCACAAGACATATAACGTACCGTTATCTCAACGACCTGCTGTGTGGCAAGAATTAAAACAAATGTTAGACTGGAAGGTCATTGAACCATCCACCTCACCTTACTGTAGTCCTCT
The DNA here is from genome assembly GCF_023898315.1 of Schistocerca nitens. NCBI lineage: Eukaryota > Metazoa > Arthropoda > Insecta > Orthoptera > Acrididae > Schistocerca > Schistocerca nitens. The sequence continues at coordinate 37,567,164 of NC_064617.1, forward strand.
ACTTGTTGTCAAAAAATCAAATGGAAGCATCAGGTTAGTGTTAGACGCACGAGCAATTAATGAAATAATTTTACCAGTTCACACAAAACCCGAAAATTTAGAAGAGCAATTACAGAAATTTCTAGATGCAAAGTATTTTTCCACAATAGATCTCGCTAATTCATTTTGGCAGGTGAGTATCACTCCTGATTCTCGGAAATATACTGCATTTATGTTCGGGGGGCGAACCTATCAGTTTTGTGTTCTACCTTTCGGACTGAATGTCAGTTCTGGGGTATTCATTACAGCCCTGGATACCGTGCTTGGCGATGATTTAGTTGGGACAGTCACACACTATGTTGATGATATACTGATAGCTACACAGTCTTGGAATGAACACGTTGACACACTTCAAAGAATTTTAGAAAAATTTGCACAAGCTGGAGTCACAGCCAATCTTAGAAAATCAAAGTTTGGTTGCAGTGAGATAAAATATTTAGGACATATCATTAATTCACAGGGCATACGTCCTGATCCCAGTAAATTAGATGCTATCAGAAACTTTCCTAGTCCTCGAACTAAAAAGCAGTTAAAATCATTCCTTGGGCTATGTTCATTTTTCAGACGTTTTTTGCCACAACCACTTTTGAACAGTAAACATCTGCTAAATCTACTCAGAAAGAATCAAGTTTGGATCTGGTCGGAACAGTGCCAGAATGACTTTAATACAATTAAACATGCTTTAGTGAATGCAAACTTATTGAGCCATCCAGATTTCCATTTAGATTTTTGTATGACTTGTGACCCTTCACGTACTGGTTTGGGATGTTGCTTATTTCAAGTTGTAAAGAATAAAGATAAGGACAGATTTACATTCTATTTTACCCAGTAAACCCCTGGAAATTCTGTGTACTGACATCAGTGGACCGCATCCAGCAAGCTCTGGAGGCGTCAAATATATCTTGGCTTTTTACGATATATTTTCTAAACATGTAAAACTTTATGCTTTAAAATCCGCCACTGCAAGTGCTATAATACGAAGATTCTCAAGTGATTACCTGACGCACGTGGGAAAACCAAAAGCAATTCTGTCAGATAATGCAGCATACTACTCTGGGTACAAATGGAGAAATTTCTTGAAGGACAATAACATTAAAAGTATATCTATTTCAAAGTTTAGTCCACAATGTAACGCGACTGAGAGACTTTTCCGAGAATTAAACCGATTCATGAGGACCTATATTTCATCAAAACATACTAATTGGGTGTCCTACCTGTCTTTTCGAAGACGTACACAATAACTTAAATATTTACGATACAAATTACACACCTAACGAGATCATGTTCAATTGCAAACAGAACGATCAGTGGATAGAACCATTACCTAAGTTGTCAGACAAGGAAATCACACCTAAACAGAAAATAAAAGAAGTTTTGACTACGCTGACACATCACGCACAGATACGAAACAAACATCACAGAAACATAATAAAAAGAAAACAAAAATTCGAGGTAGGAATGCTTGTACTACTTCGTACTCATCATAAATCTGTAGCACTCAAACGACGCAACGCTAAGTGGCGTCTGCTATATGAAGGACCTTATATAATTGTTAACATACCGCATCCTGGTGCGTATTTGTTACAACATCGTAGAACTAACAAAATTATTGGGCTATACGCACACCGAGATCTTAGAGCATTTCATACGGAATAATGTCAAAGTCACATCCATCAAAACATTGCTAAGCAACTCCAAAAAACTCTGTTGCTACAACACAGATAGTAAGTAGTATAGAAATTTTCATTTCAGCGGTTCCAGTGACGCAGTTGAAGGCAGAAGAACTCTTCTTTCAGCGCGCGCCACCACCTGGAAGACGGAATATTAAAATAAAATTTATGTTTACGTAGCAGTGAATGATATATTAATTTTTTCACGGAACATTTGTGACTGTGGGTATCACTGACTTGGTGTGACACCTGACGAACCGACAGACGTCATCTGTGAAGCGAACTTTTACTTTGAGAAATAGATAGACGCACATCTCTCAACAACACGAAAAGTATCTATCAGTAGTCAAGGCCACACAGACACTATACACACACGCACAAAACGCGAGGAATCAAACATTTTCTCTCTTACTATTTTGAATATTTATTGAGTAGTGAAAATGCCTGGTCTTGCCTACTGATGTAATGAATGTTGTGTCTAACCTATCTTAATTTCAGATGACATCACAAAATAAACATCGATAAAATCCCAGCAAAACTGATAAAGAGGACGTAAATATCTGCAATTCATGTAATCAAATGTGACACAATGAGATAATTTATAGCTGTGTAATGATGATGAAAACATGTTTATGTGCAACTGTATTATATTTATACTAAGAAATATGTGACGTGTGTATGTATGATTACTTATATTTTTTTTTCTCTTTCAATGATGTATAATGTAACTGTTACTATGTAAAAGAAATTTGAACAAAACGAGTGCCAAAAGGACATTGCATAGTGAACCATTGTTCACGGACCTTAATGAACATTACTAACACTGCAACTACGCAGAAACCTATGTGAAAGAAACTGTTAATGACATTCATTATGCATCGTACCTATGTAAACGCGATGAACCATTTCTTTGATTAATAACTACGAACATTTAGGTGAGCTATATTCAGCAAAAAACTGAAAATGTGAAGTGCATAATTCATGCATCGTCTAGTGACAATACTACAGTACCTAACTTCAAGATGTTAACTGGATTAAACGGACACAAAGTGCCTGTCCAGAAAACAACACGACGGGTGGAAGAATTTTGGTTGGAACTTCAGGGAATGAAATGTTCTCGAAATGTGACGGACACTCTTACCTGGACTGTCCAAGGATCCACGCCAGCTATGTGCCATCCGAGGTTCTGCAACCAAGCTTCCACGGAATGTAAAAAACGAACTGCACGTGGACCAATTACTAACGGGTCACGTCAGATCTGTAATAAACAATGTTTTTTGTCACAACGAACTGCATCACAACGACTATAATAGAAATGGAAATGGACACGCTTATGTTTTAATCACGTTGTTATACAACGATGATACTAACCTGTGAAAACAATTATTGTGCAGCAGATGAATATGAACTGTAATAACGACACGATGTGAATAGGTCGACGCACCTGAAACATACGGACATTTTTCTTTGAAGTACATCAAAACAATACTATGTAACCAAGAACATTCAACAATCTGAGTTGTATTGTGATATAACAAATATTGTAAATTTAAAACTAAGTTACCTGTTATAGAATGTAGTCTTCATATGTAATCTTGGTTGAATATTTTCTTTGTGCAACGACTAAGATACGCGCGCACACGAACAATATGAACTGCATTACTGTGCCGCGTAATCTAACTGTATGATATAACGGCACTGCCGGAGTCACACAGACGCTTCTGCGCATGCGCGCACTCTATCTGCCAACATAAGAACTTTTACGACGCACCCGCGTCATTCAAATTTTGTATATAATGTGTATAATGTGTGTAATGTAAGTCATGTGAATAGTTGTAGATAACTTAGATTTTCTTGTGCCTTTAGGTGAATTGCTCGCCTGCAGGTGTGTCCTTTCGCCTCGCAATTCAGGGGGCAATATAAAGGCACATTTGCATGCCGAGCGTGAGTTTCCGCGGAAACGCGAAATATTAATTAAATAAATAATCAGTGACTAATAAATAAAGCCTATGGCACACAACTGCAGCGCTGTGTCGCTGATAAAGACAAAAGAATAATTACGTTACTCTTATGTTTGATTAAGAGAGGAGAGAGCTCAGGTAGAAGTGGTGCGAGAAGCACGTATTTTATTTTATTGTCTGGCACACCGCCATATTTTCATGTTATAGAAGAATACTGCGAGTTGCAACCACACTAGGCACTCGATTCTGTAATGAATTTATATTTATAAAAGTAAGTAGGATTATGAACTGTAGGCTATTTCATTGAATATATCTGATTTAACTAACTGTGTAACTTTTTTATGTTTAGTAGACAATCACCTCTGTACGACGTATTGGCATGGCTGGCAAATCATTGTAATATTGAGATTAGATCATGAGTCCGTACCTACCGCAGCAGTCTTTGGAAACGATTTAATTACGAAGTCCGATTATTTCAGTTTTCTTTCACGGTCAACTACGAATTACATTGCCTTTTCCAAATAGCCATTGTCAAGCGTCTGATACCGAATAATTAAACGTCCACGTTCCAGATAAGCAAATACCAATTACAACCAATCACTATCATACAGATAGAATAATTAATGTTCCATTTTATTTTTATTTATTTTATAACCTGCAGTATTAAATCTCGACGAAGTTTCTGTGTTGCATACTTATTAGAAGAGTGTGAGGGTTTCAGTAAATGGGCAAATGGGCAGTAGTCCGTCGGATACAAACTACATGACTCCCAGGAGAGCTATCATATAGAGGCTGCCACCGATTTACTCTCTAGGATAAAACCGCCCTGGAGCCTACAGTACTTAGTCTCGACGCAATTTCTGTGTCGCATCCTTATTAGAAGAGTGTGAGGGATTCAGTAAATGGGCAGTAGTGCGTCGGATACAAACTACATGACTCCCAGCAGAGCTTTCATGTAGAGGCTGCAGCCGTTGTACTCTCTAGGATGAAACCCGCCCTGGAGCCTACAGTATTAAATCTCGATGCAATTTCTGTGTCGTATCCATATTAGAAGAGTGTGAGGGTTTCAGTAAATGGCAGTAGTGCGTCGGATACAAACTATATGACTCCCAGCAGAGCTTTCATGTGGAGGCTGCAGCCGTTTTTCTCTCTAGGATAAAACCCGCCCTGGAGCCTACAGTTCTTAACCTCGACGTAATTTCTGTGTCGCATCCTAATTAGAAGAGTGTGAGGGTTTCAGTAAATGGGCAGGAGGGCGTCGGATACAAACTAAATGACTCCCAGGAGAGCTTACATGTGGAGGCTGCAGCCGTTTTATTTTTTAGGATCAATCTCGCCCTGGAGCCTACACCATTTAATCTCGACGCAATTTCTGTGCCGCATACGTATTAGAACAGTATGAGGGTTTCAGTAAATGGGCAGTAGTCCGTCGGATACAAATTATGACTCGCAGGGGGGCTTTCATGTTTTTCTCTATAGGATAAAACCCGCCCTGGAGCCTACAGTTATTAACCTGGACTTAATTTCTGTGTCGCATCCTTATTAGAAGAGTGTGAGGGTTTCAGTAAATGGGCAGGAGGGCGTCGGATACAAACTAAATGACTCCCAGGAGAGCTTACATGTGGAGGCTGCAGCCGTTTTATTTTTTAGGATCAATCTCGCCCTGGAGCCTACACCATTTAATCTCGACGCAATTTCTGTGCCGCATACGTATTAGAACAGTATGAGGGTTTCAGTAAATGGGCAGTAGTCCGTCGGATACAAATTATGACTCGCAGGAGAGCTTTCATGTGGAGGCTGCAGCCGTTTTTCTCTCTAGGATAAAACCCACCATGGAGGCTACAGTTCTTAATTTCCACACAATTTCTGTGTCGCATTGTAATTATAAGAGTATGAGGGTTACAGTAAATGGGCAGTAGTGCGTCGGAAACAAACTACATGACTCCCAGGAGACCTTTCATGTGGAGGCTGAAGCCGTTTTACTCTCTCGGATGTAACCCGCCCTGGAGCCTACAGTATTTAATCTCGATGCAATTTCTGTGTCGCATCCTTATTAGAAGAGTGTGAGGGTTTCAGTAAATGGGCAGTAGTGCGTCGGATACAAACTACATGTCTCCCCGGAGAGCTTTCATGTGTAGGCTGCAGCTACTTTACTCTCTAGGATAAAACCCGCCCTGGAGCCTACAGAACTAAATCTCGACGCAATTTCTGTGTCGCATCCTTATTAGAAGATTGTGAGGGTTTTAGTAAATGGGCAGTAGTGCGTCGGATACAAACTACATGACTCGCAGGAGAGCTTACATGTGAAGGCTGCAGACGTTTTACTCTAGGATAAAAAGCGCCCTGGAGCCTGCAGTGCTTAATCTCGACGCAATTTCTGTGTCATCTCATTATTTGAGGAGTGTGAGGATTTCAGTAAATGGACATTAGTGCGTCGGATACAAACTACATGACTCCCAGGAGAACTTTCATGTGGAGGCTGCAGCCAATTTACTCTCTAGGCTAAAACCCACCCTGGAACCTGCAGTATTAAATCTCGACGAAGTTTCTGTGTTGCATACTTATTAGAAGAGTGTGAGGGTTGCAGTAAATGAGCAAATGGGCAGTAGTCCGTCGGATACAAACTACATGACTCCCAGGAGAGCTATCATGTAGAGGCTGCAACCGATTTACTTTCTAGGATAAAACCCGCCCTTGAGCCTACAGTACTTAATCTCAACGCAATTTCTGTATCGCATCCTTATTAGAAGAGTGTGAGGGTTTTAGTAAATGGTCATTAGTGCGTCGGATACAAACTCCATGACTCCCTAAAGAGCTTTAATGTGTAGGCTGCTGCCGTTTTACTCTCTAGGATAAAACCCACCCTGGAGCCTACAGTGCTTAATCTCGACGCAATTTCTGTGTCGCATCCTTATTAGAAGAGTGTGAGGGATTCAGTAAATGGGCAGTAGTGCGTCGGATACAAACTACATGACTCCCAGGAGAGCTTTCATGTAGAGGCTGCAGCCGTTGTACTCTCTAACATGAAACCCGCCCTGGAGCCTACAGTATTAAATCTCGATGCAATTTCTGTGTCGTATCCATATTAGAAGAGTGTGAGGGTTTCAGTAAATGGGCAGTAGTGCGTCGGATACAAACTACATGACTCCCAGGATAGCTTTCATGTGGAGGCTGCAGCCGTTTACTCTCTAGGATAAAACCCGCCCTGGAGCCTGAAGTACATAGTCTCGACGCAATTTCTGTGTCGCATACTTATTAGAAGAGTGTGCCGGTTGCAGTAAATGTGCAGTAGTGCGTCGGATGGTAACTACAAGACTCACAGGAGAGCTTTCATGTGGAGGCTGCAGCCCTTTACTCTCTAGGATAAATACCGCCCTGGAGCCTACAGTTCTTAACCTCGACGTAATTTCTGTGTCGCATCCTAATTAGAAGAGTGTGAGGGTTTCAGTAAATGGGCAGGAGGGCGTCGGATACAAACTAAATGACTCCCAGGAGAGCTTACATGTGGAGGCTGCAGCCGTTTTACTTTTTAGGATCAATCTCGCCCTGGAGCCTACACCATTTAATCTCGACGCAATTTCTGTGCCGCATACGTATTAGAACAGTATGAGGGTTTCAGTAAATGGGCAGTAGTCCGTCGGATACAAATTATGACTCGCAGGGGGGCTTTCATGTTTTTCTCTATTGGATAAAACCCGCCCTGGGGCCTACAGTTCTTAACCTCGACTTAATTTCTGTGTCGCATCCTTATTAGAAGAGTGTGAGGGTTTCAGTAAATGGGCAGGAGGGCGTCGGATACAAACTAAATGACTCCCAGGAGAGCTTACATGTGGAGGCTGAAGCCGTTTTACTTCTTAGGATCAATCTCGCCCTGGAGCCTACACTATTTAATCTAGGCGCAATTTCTGTGCCGCATACGTATTAGAACAGTATGAGGGTTTCAGTAAATGGGCAGTAGTCCGTCGGATACAAATTATGACTCGCAGGAGAGCTTTCATGTGGAGGCTGCAGCCGTTTTTCTCTCTAGGATAAAACCCACCATGGAGGCTACAGTTTTTAATTTCCACACAATTTCTGTGTCGCATTGTAATTAGAAGAGTATGAGGGTTACAGTAAATGGGCAGTAGTGCGTCGGAAACAAACTACATGACTCCCAGGAGAGCTTTCATGTGTAGGCTGCAGCTACTTTACTCTCTAGGATAAAACCCGCCCTGGAGCCTACAGTACTAAATCTCGACGCAATTTCTGTGTCGCATTCTTATTAGAAGATTGTGAGGGTTTCAGTAAATGGGCAGTAGTGCGTCGGATACAAACTACATGTCTCCCCGGAGAGCTTTCATGTGTAGGCTGCAGCTACTTTACTCTCTAGGATAAAACCCGCCCTGGAGCCTACAGTACTAAATCTCGACGCAATTTCTGTGTCGCATTCTTATTAGAAGATTGTGAGGGTTTTAGTAAATGGGCAGTAGTGAGTCGGATACAAACTACATGACTCGCAGGAGAGCTTACATGTGGCGGCTGCAGACGTTTTACTCTAGGATAAAAAGCGCCCTGGAGCCTACAGTGCTTAATCTCGACGCAATTTCTGTGTCATCTCATTATTTGAGGAGTGTGAGGATTTCAGTAAATGGACATTAGTGCGTCGGATACAAACTACATGACTCCCAGGAGAACTTTCATGTGGAGGCTGCAGCCAATTTACTCTCTAGGCTAAAACCCACCCTGGAACCTGCAGTATTAAATCCCGACGAAGTTTCTGTGTTGCATTCTTATTAGAAGAGTGTGAGGGTTGCAGTAAATGAGCAAATGGGCAGTAGTCCGTCGGATACAAACTACATGACTCCCAGGAGAGCTATCATGTAGAGGCTGCAACCGATTAACTCTCTAGGATAAAACCCGCGCTTGAGCCTACAGTACTTAATCTCAACGCAATTTCTGTATCGCATCCTTATTAGAAGAGTGTGAGGGTTTTAGTAAATGGTCATTAGTGCGTCGGATACAAACTCAATGACTCCCTGGAGAGCTTTAATGTGTAGGCTGCTGCCGTTTTACTGTCTAGGATAAAACCCACCCTGGAGCCTACAGTACTTAATCTCGACGCAATTTCTGTGTCGCATCCTTATTAGAAGAGTGTGAGGGATTCAGTAAATGGGCAGTAGTGCGTCGGATACAAACTACATGACTCCCAGGAGAGCTTTCATGTAGAGGCTGCAGCCGTTGTACTCTCTAACATGAAACCCGCCCTGGAGCCTACAGTATTAAATCTCGATGCAATTTCTGTGTCGTATCCATATTAGAAGAGTGTGAGGGTTTCAGTAAATGGCAGTAGTGCGTCGGATACAAACCATATGACTCCCAGCAGAGCTTTCATGTGGAGGCTGCAGCCGTTTTTCTCTCTAGGATAAAACCCGCCCAGGAGCCTACAGTTCTTAACCTCGACGTAATTTCTGTGTCGCATCCTTATTAGAAGAGTGTGAGGGTTACAGTAAATGGGCAGTAGTGCGTCGGAAACAAACTACATGACTCCCAGGAGACCTTTCATGAGGAGGCTGCAGCCGTCTTACTCTCTCGGATATAACCCCCCCCCCCCCCCCCTTGAGCCTACAGTATTTAATCTCGATGCAATTTCTGTGTCGCATCCTTATTAGAAGAGTGTGAGGGTTTCAGTAAATGGGCAGTAGTGCGTCGGATACAAACTACATGTCTCCCCGGAGAGCTTTCATGTGTAGGCTGCAGCTACTTTACTCTCTAGGATAAAACCCGCCCTGGAGCCTACAGTACTAAATCTCGACGCAATTTCTGTGTCGCATCCTTATTAGAAGAGTGTGAGGGTTACAGTAAATGGGCAGTAGTGCGTCGGAAACAAACTACATGACTCCCAGGAGACCTTTCATGTGGAGGCTGCAGCCGTTTTACTCTCTCGGATATAACCCGCCCTGGAGCCTACAGTATTTAATCTCGATGCAATTTCTGTGTCGCATCCTTATTAGAAGAGTGTGAGGGTTTCAGTAAATGGGCAGTTGTGCGTCGGATACAAACTACATGACTCCCAGGAGAGCTTTCATGTGGAGGATGCAGACGTTCTACTCTCTAGGATATAACCCGCCCTGGAGCCTACAGTATTAAATCTCGATGCAATTTCTGTGATGCATCCTTATTAGAAGAGTGTGAGGGTTTCAGTAAATGGGCAGTAGTGCGTCGGACACAAACTACATGACTCCCAGGATAGCTTTCATGTGGAGGCTGCAGCCGTTTTACTCTCTAGGATATAACCCGCCCTTGAGCCTACAGCACTTAATCTCGATACAATTTCTGTGTCGCATCCTTATTAGAAGAATGTGAGGGTTTTACTAAATTCGCAATAGTGCGTCAGATGCAAACTACATGACTCCCAGGAGAGCTTCCATGTGGACGCTGTAGCCGTTTTACTCTCTAGGATATAACCCGCCCTGGAGCCTACAGTATTTAATCTCGATGCAATTTCTGCGTAGCATCGTTATTAGAAGAGTGTGAGGGTTTCAGTAAATGGGCAGTAGTGCGTCGGATACAAACTACATGACTCCCAGGAGAGCTTTCATGTGGAGGCAGCAGCCGTTTTTCTCTCTAGGATAAAACCCGCCCTGAAGCCTATAGCACTTAATCTCGACGTAATTTCTGTGTCGCATCCTTTTTACAAGAGTATGAGGGTTACAGTAAATGGGCAGTATTGCGTCGGAAACAAACTACAGGACTCCCAGGAGACCTTTCATGTGGAGGCTGCAGCCGTTTTACTCTCTCGGATGTAAACCGCCCTGGAGCCTACAGTATTTAATCTCGATGCAATTTCTGTGTCATCCCATTATTTGAGGAGTGTGAGGATTTCAGTAAATGGACATTAGTGCGTCGGATACAAACTCAATGACTCCCTGAAGGGCTTTAATGTGGAGGCTGCTGCCGTTTTACTCTCTAGGATAAAACCCGCCCTGGAGCCTACAGTACTAAATCTCGACGCAATTTCTGTGTCGCATCCTTATCAGAAGATTGTGAGGGTTTTAGTAAATTGGCAGTAGTGCGTCGGATACAAAACTACATGACTCGCAGGAGAGCTTACATGTGGAGGCTGCAGACGTTTTACTCTAGGATAAAAGGCGCCCTGGAGCCTACAGTGCTTAATCTCGACGCAATTTCTGTGTCATCCCATTATTTGAGGAGTGTGAGGATTTCAGTAAATGGACATTAGTGCGTCGGATACAAACTCAATGACTCCCTGAAGGGCTTTAATGTGGAGGCTGCTGCCGTTTTACTCTCTAGGATAAAACCCGCCCTGGAGCCTACAGTACTTATTCTCGTTGCAATATCTGTGTCGCATCCTTATTAGAAGAGTGTAATTGTTTCAATAAATGGGCAGTAGTGGGTCGGATACAAACTACATGACTCCCAGGAGAGCTTTCATGTGTAGGCTGCAGCCGTTTTACTCTAGGATAAAAAGCGCCCTGGAGCATACGGTGCTTAATCTCGACGCAATTTCTGTGTCATCTCATTATTTGAAGACTGTGAGGGTTTCAGTAAATGGGCAGTAGTGCGTCGGATACAAACTACTTGTCTCCCCGGAGGGTTTTCATGTGTAGGCTGCAGCTATTTTACTCTCTAGGATAAAACCCGCCCTGGAGCCTACAGTAATAAATCTCGACGCAATTTCTGTGTCACATCCTTATTAGAAGAGTGTGAGGGTTTCAGTAAATGGGCAGTAGTGCGTCGGATACAATCTACATGACTCCCAGGAGAGCTTTCATGTGGAGGCTGCAGACGATTTACTCTAGGATAAAAAGCGCCCTGGAGCCTACAGTGCTTAATCTCGACGCAATTTCTGTGTCATCTCATTATTTGAAGAGTGTGAGGGTTCAGTTAATGGACATTAGTGCGTCGGATACAAACTACATGACTCCCAGGAGACCTTTCATGAGGAGGCTGCAGCCAATTTACTCTCTAGGCTGAAACTCACCCTGGAACCTGCAGTATTAAATCTCGACGCAATTTCTGTCTTGCATACTTATTAGAAGAGTGTGAGGGTTTCAGTAAATGGGCAAATGGGCAGTAGTACGTCGGATACAAACTACATGAGTCCCAGGAGAGCTATCATATAGAGGCTGCAACCGATTTACTCTCTAGGATAAAACCCACCCTGGAGCCTACAGTACTTAATCTCGACGCAATTTCTGTGTCGCATCCTCATTAGAAGAGTGTGAGGGATTCAGTAAATGGTCAGTAGTGCGTCGGATACAAACTCCATGACCCCCTGGAGGGCTTAAATGTGGAGGCTGCTGCCGTTTTACTCTCTAGGATAAAACCCACCCTAGAGCCTACAGTATTTAATCTCGACGCAATTTCTGTGACGCATCCTTAATAGAAGAGTGTGAGGGTTTCAGTAAATGGCAGTAGTGCGTCGGATACAAACTATATGACTCCCTGCAGAGCTTTCATGTGGAGGCTGCAGTCGTTTTTCTCTCTAGGATAAAACCCGCCCTGGAGCCTACAGTTCTTAACCTCGACGTAAATTCTGTGTCGCATCCTTATTAGAAGAGTGTGAGGGTTTCAGTAAATGGGCAGGAGGGCGTCGCATACAAACTAAATGACTCCCAGGAGAGCTTACATGTGGAGGCTGCAGCCCTTTTACTCTCTGGGATCAATCTCGCCCTGGAGCCTATAGTATTTAATCTCGACGCAATTTCTGTGCCGCATACTTATTAGAACAGTATGAGGGTTTCAGTAAATGGGCAGTAGTCCGTCGGATACAAACTATGACTCGAAGGAGAACTTTCATGTGGAGGCTGCAGCCAATTTACTCTCTAGGATAAAAACCGCCCTGGAGCCTTCAGTCCTTAATCTCGACGCAATTTCCGTGTCATCTCATTACATGAGGAGTGTGAGGGTTTCAGTAAATGGGCAGTATGGCGTCGGATACAAGCTGCATGACTCCCAGAAGAGCTTTAATGTGGAGGCTGCAGCCGTTTCACTCTCTAGGGTAAATGCCGCCCTGGAGCCTACAGTATTTAATCTCGACGCAATTTCTGTGTCGCATCCATATTAGAAGAGTGTGAGGGTTTCAGTAAATGGGCAGTAGTGCGTCGGACACAAACTACATGACTCCCAGGAGAGCTTTCATGTGGAGGCTGCAGCCGTTTCACTCTCTAGGATAAAAACCGCCCTGGAGCCTACAGTATTTAATCTGGATGCAATTTCTGTGTCGCATCCGTATTAGAAGAGTGTGTGGGTATCAGTAAATGGGCAGTAGTGCGTCGGATACAAACTACATGACTCCCAGGATAGCTTTCACGTGGAGGCTGCAGCCGTTTTACTCTCTAGGATATAAGCCGTCCTTGAGCCTACAGTACTTAATCTCGATACAATTTCTGTGTCGCATCTTTATTAGAAGAATGTGAGGGTTTCACTAAATTCGCAGTAGTGCGTCGGATACAAACTACATGACTCCCAGGAGAGCTTTCATGTGGAGGATGCAGCCGTTTCACTCTCTAGGATAAAAATCGCCCTGGATCCTACAGTATTTAATCTCGATGCAATTTCTGTGTCGCATCCTTATTAGAGGAGTGTGAGGGTTTCAGTGAATGGGCAGTAGTGCGTCGGATACAAACTACATGACTCCCAGGAGAGCTTTCATGTCGACACTGCAGCCATTTTACTCTCTTGGATAAAACCCACCCTGGAGCCTACAGTACTTAATCTCGACGCAATTTCTGCGTCGCATCGTTATTAGAAGAGTGTGAGGGTTACAGTAAATGGGCAGTAGTGCGTCGGTTACAAACTTAATGACTCCCAGGAGTGCTTTCATGTGTAGGCTGCAGCCGTCTTACTCTCTAGGATAAATCTCGCCCTGGAGCCTACAGTACTAAATCTCGATGCAATTTCTGTGCCGCATCCTTATTAGAAGAGTGTGAGGGTTTCAGTAAATGGGGAGTAGTGCGTCGGATACCAACTACATGACTCCCAGGAGAGCTTTCATGTGGAGGCTGCAGACGTTTTACTCTAGGATAAAAAGCGCCCTGGAGCCTACGGTGCTTAATCTAGACGCAATTTTTGTTTCATCTCATTATTTGAAGAGTGTGAGGGTTTCAGTAAATGGTCAGTAGTGCGTCGGATACAAACTACATGACTCCCAGGAGAGCTTTAATGCGGAGGCTGCAGCCGTTTCACTCTCTAGGATATAACCCGCCCTGGAGCCTACAGTATTTAATCTCGATACAATATCTGTGTCGCATTCCTATTAGAAGAGTGTGAGGGTTTCAGTAAATGGGCAGTAGTGCGTCGGATACAATCTACATGACTCCCAGGAGATCTTTAATGTGGAGGCTGCAGCCGTTTCACTCTCTAGGGTAAATGCCGCCCTGGAGCCTACAGTATTTAATCTCGACGCAATTTCTGTGTCGCATCCATATCAGAAGAGTGTGAGGGTTTCAGTAAATGGGCAGTAGTGCGTCGGATACAAACTACATGACTCCCAGGAGAGCTTTCATGTGGAGGCTGCAGCCGTTTTACTCTCTCGGATATAACCCGCCCTGGAGCCTACAGTATTTAATCTCGATGCAATTCCTTTGTCGCATCATTATTAGAAGAGTGTGGGGGTTTCAGTAAATGGGCAGTAGTGCGTCGGATACAAACTACATGACTCCCAGGAGAGCTTTCATGTGGAGGCTGCAGCCGTTTTACTCTCTCGGATGTAACCCGCCCTGGAGCCTACAGTATTTAATCTCGATGCAATTTCTGTGTCGCATCCTTATTAGAAGAGTGTGAGGGTTTCAGTAAATGGGCAGTAGTGCGTCGGATACAAACTACATGTCTCCCCGGAGAGCTTTCATGTGTAGGCTGCAGCTACTTTACTCTCTAGGATAAAACCCGCCCTGGAGCCTACAGAACTAAATCTCGACGCAATTTCTGTGTCGCATCCTTATTAGAAGATTGTGAGGGTTTTAGTAAATGGGCAGTAGTGCGTCGGATACAAACTACATGACTCGCAGGAGAGCTTACATGTGAAGGCTGCAGACGTTTTACTCTAGGATAAAAAGCGCCCTGGAGCCTGCAGTGCTTAATCTCGACGCAATTTCTGTGTCATCTCATTATTTGAGGAGTGTGAGGATTTCAGTAAATGGACATTAGTGCGTCGGATACAAACTCAATGACTCCCTGAAGAGCTTTAATGCGGAGGCTGCTGCCGTTTTACTCTCTAGGATAAAACCCGCCCTGGAGCCTACAGTTCTTAACCTCGACGTAATTTCTGTGTCGCATCCTTATTAGAAGCGTGTGAGGGTTTCAGTAAATGGGCAGTAGTGCGTCGGATACAAACTACATGTCTCCCCGGAGAGCTTTCATGTGTAGGCTGCAGCTACTTTACTCTCTAGGACAAAACCCGCCCTGGAGCCTACAGTACTAAATCTCGACGCAATTTCTGTGTCGCATCCTTATTAGAAGATTGTGAGGGTTTTAGTAAATGGGCAGTAGTGCGTCGGATACAAACTACATGACTCGCAGGAGAGCTTACATGTGGAGGCTGCAGACGTTTTACTCTAGGATAAAAAGCGCCCTGGAGCCTACAGTGCTTAATCTCGACGCAACTTCTGTGTCATCTCATTATTTGAAGAGTGTGAGGGTTTCAGTAAATGGACATTAGTGCGTCGGATACAAACTACATGTCTCCCCTGAGAGCTTTCACGTGTAGGCTGCAGTTATTTTACTCTCTAGGAAAAAACCCGCCCTTGAGCCTACAGTACTTATTCTCAACGCAATTTCTGTGTCACATCCTTATTAGAAGAGTGTGAGGGTTTTAGTAAATGGACATTAGTGCGTCGGATACAAACTCCATGACTCCCTGGAGAGCTTTAGTGTGGAGGCTGCTGCCGTTTTACTCTCTAGGATAAAACCCGCCCTGGAGTCTACAGTATTTAATCTCGATGCAATTTCTGCGTAGCATCGTTATTAGAAGAGTGTGAGGGTTTCAGTAAATGGGCAGTAGTGCGTCGGAAACAAACTACATGACTCCCAGGAGACCTTTCATGTGGAGGCTGCAGCCGTTTTACTCTCTCGGATGTAACCCGCCCTGGAGCCTACAGTATTTAATCTCAATGCAATTTCTGTGTCGCATCCTTATTAGAAGAGTGTGAGGGTTTCAGTAAATGGGCAGTAGTGCGTCGGATACAAACTACATGTCTCCCCGGAGAGCTTTCATGTGTAGGCTGCAGCTACTTTACTCTCTAGGATAAAACCCGCCCTGGAGCCTACAGTACTAAATCTCGACGCAATTTCTGTGTCGCATCCTTATTAGAAGATTGTGAGGGTTTTAGTAAATGGGCAGTAGTGCGTCGGATACAAACTACATGACTCGCAGGAGAGCTTACATGTGGAGGCTGCAGACGTTTTACTCTAGGATAAAAAGCGCCCTGGAGCCTACAGTGCTTAATCTCGACGCAATTTCTGTGTCATCCCATTATTTGAGGAGTGTGAGGATGTCAGTAAATGGACATTAGTGCGTCGGATACAAACTCAATGACTCCCTGAAGAGCTTTAATGCGGAGGCTGCTGCCGTTTTACTCTCTAGGATAAAACCCGCCCTGGAGCCTACAGTTCGTAACCTCGACGTAATTTCTGTGTCGCATCCTTATTAGAAGCGTGTGAGGGTTTCAGTAAATGGGCAGGAGGGAAACGGATACAAACTAAATGACTCCCAGGAGAGCTTACATGTGGAGGCTGCAGCCGTTTTACTTTTTAGGATCAATCTCGCCCTGGAGCCTACACTAATTAATCTCGACGCAATTTCTGTGCCGCATACGCATTAGAACAGTATGAGGGTTTCAGTAAATGGGCAGTAGTCCGTCGGATACAAATTATGACTCGCAGGACAGCTTTCATGTGGAGGCTGCAGCCGTTTTACTCTCTAGGATAAAACCCGCCATGGAGGCTACAGTTCTTAATTTCCACACAATTTCTGTGTCGCATTGTAATTAGAAGAGTGTGAGGGTTTCAGTACATGGGCAGTAGTGCGTCGGATACAAACTACATGACTCTCAGGAGAGCTTTCATGTGGAGACTGCAGCCGTTTTACTTTCTAGGGTAAAACCCGCCCTGGTAAATACAGTATTTAATCTCGACGCAATATCTGAGACGCATCCTTATTAGAAGAGTGTGAGGGTTTCAGTAAATGGACAAGAGGGCGTCGGATACAAACTAAATGACTCCCAGGAGAGCTTTCATGTGGAGGCTGCAGCCGTTTTACTCTCTAGTATAAAACTCGCCCCGGAGCCTACAGTACTAAATCTCGACGCAATTTCTGCGTCGCATCCTTACTAGAAGAGTGTGAGGGTTTCAGTAAATGGGCAGTAGTGTGTCGGAAACAAACTACATGACTCCCCGGAGTACTTTCATGTGTAGCCTGCATCCGTTTTACTCTCTAGAATAAACCCACCCTGGAGCCTACAGTACTTATTCTCGTTGCAATATCTGTGTCGCATCCTTATTAGAAGAGTGTAATTGTTTCAATAAATGGGCAGTAGTGGGTCGGATACAAACTACATGACTCCCAGGAGAGCTTTCATGTGTAGGCTGCAGCCGTTTTACTCTAGGATAAAAAGCGCCCTGGAGCATACGGTGCTTAATCTCGACGCAATTTCTGTGTCATCTCATTATTTGAAGAATGTGAGGGTTTCAGTAAATGGGCAGTAGTGCGTCGGATACAAACTACTTGTCTCCCCGGAGGGTTTTCATGAGTAGGCTGCAGCTATTTTACTCTAGGATAAAACCCGCCCTGGAGCCTACAGTAATAAATCTCGACGCAATTTCTGTGTCACATCCTTATTAGAAGAGTGTGAGGGTTTCAGTAAATGGGCAGTAGTGCGTCGGATACAATCTACATGACTCCCAGGAGAGCTTTCATGTGGAGGCTGCAGACGATTTACTCTAGGATAAAAAGCGCCCTGGAGCCTACAGTGCTTAATCTCGACGCAATTTCTGTGTCATCTCATTATTTGAAGAGTGTGAGGGTTCAGTTAATGGACATTAGTGCGTCGGATACAAACTACATGACTCCCAGGAGACCTTTCATGAGGAGGCTGCAGCCAATTTACTCTCTAGGCTAAAACCCACCCTGGAACCTGCAGTATTAAATCTCGACGCAACTTCTGTCTTGCATACTTATTAGAAGAGTGTGAGGGTTTCAGTAAATGGGCAAATGGGCAGTAGTACGTCGGATACAAACTACATGACTCCCAGGAGAGCTATCATATAGAGGCTGCAACCGATTTACTCTCTAGGATAAAACACGCCCTTGAGCCTACAGTACTTAATCTCAACGCAATTTCTGTATCGCATCCTTATTAGAAGAGTGTGAGGGTTTTAGTAAATGGACATTAGTGCGTCGGATACAAACTCCATGACCCCCTGGAGTGCTTAAATGTGGAGGCAGCAGCCGTTTTACTCTCTAGGATAAAACCCACCCTGGAGCCTACAGTACTTAATCTCGACGCAATTTCTGTGTCGCATCCTCATTAGAAGAGTGTGAGGGATTCAGTAAATGGTCAGTAGTGCGTCGGATACAAACCCCATGACCCCCTGGAGGGCTTAAATGTGGAGGCTGCTGCCGTTTTACTCTCTAGGATAAAACCCACCCTGGAGCCTACAGTATTTAATCTCGACGCAATTTCTGTGACGCATCCTTAATAGAAGAGTTTGAGGGTTTCAGTAAATGGCAGTAGTGCGTCGGATACAAACTATATGACTCCCTGCAGAGCTTTCATGTGGAGGCTGCAGTCGTTTTTCTCTCTAGGATAAAACCCGCCCTGGAGCCTACAGTTCTTAACCTCGACGTAAATTCTGTGTCGCATCCTTATTAGAAGAGTGTGAGGGTTTCAGTAAATGGGCAGGAGGGCGTCGCATACAAACTAAATGACTCCCAGGAGAGCTTACATGTGGAGGCTGCAGCCCTTTTACTCTCAGGGGATCAATCTCGCCCTGGAGCCTATAGTATTTAATCTCGACGCAATTTCTGTGCCGCATACTTATTAGAACAGTATGAGGGTTTCAGTAAATGGGCAGTAGTCCGTCGGATACAAACTAGGACTAGAAGGAGAACTTTCATGTGGAGGCTGCAGCGAATTTACTCTCTAGGATAAAAACCGCCCTGGAGCCTTCAGTCCTTAATCTCGACGCAATTTCCGTGTCATCTCATTACATGAGGAGTGTGAGGGTTTCAGTAAATGGGCAGTAGGGCGTCGGATACAAGCTGCATGACTCCCAGGAGAGCTTTAATGTGGAGGCTGCAGCCGTTTCACTCTCTAGGGTAAATGCCGCCCTGGAGCCTACAGTATTTAATCTCGACGCAATTTCTGTGTCGCATCCATATTAGAAGAGTGTGAGGGTTTCAGTAAATGGGCAGTAGTGCGTCGGATACAAACTACATGACTCCCAGGAGAGCTTTCATGTGGAGGCTGCAGCCGTTTCACTCTCTAGGATAAAAACCGCCCTGGAGCCTACAGTATTTAATCTGGATGCAATTTCTGTGTCGCATCCGTATTAGAAGAGTGTGTGGGTATCAGTAAATGGGCAGTAGTGCGTCGGATACAAACTACATGACTCCCAGGATAGCTTTCACGTGGAGGCTGCAGCCGTTTTACGCTCTAGGATATAAGCCGTCCTTGAGCCTACAGTACTTAATCTCGATACAATTTCTGTGTCGCATCTTTATTAGAAGAATGTGAGGGTTTCACTAAATTCGCAGTAGTGCGTCGGATACAAACTACATGACTCCCAGGAGAGCTTTCATGTGGAGGATGCAGCCGTTTCACTCTCTAGGATAAAAATCGCCCTGGATCCTACAGTATTTAATCTCGACGCAATTTCTGTGTCGCATCCTTATTAGAGGAGTGTGAGGGTTTCAGTGAATGGGCAGTAGTGCGTCGGATACAAACTACATTACTCCCAGGAGAGCTTTCATGTCGACACTGCAGCCATTTTACTCTCTTGGATAAAACCCACCCTGGAGCCTACAGTACTTAATCTCGACGCAATTTCTGCGTCGCATCGTTATTAGAAGAGTGTGAGGGTTTCAGTAAATGGGCAGTAGTGCGTCGGATACAAACTACATGACTCCCAGGAGAGCTTTCATGTCGACACTGCAGCCGTTTTACTCTCTAGTATAAAACCCGCCCTGGAGCCTATAGTACTTAATCTCGACGTAATTTCTGTGTCGCATCCTTAATGGAAGAGTGTGAGGGTTACAGTAAATGGGCAGTAGTGCGTCGGAAACAAACTACATGACTCCCTGGAGACCTTTCATGTGGAGTCTGCAGCCGTTTTACTCTCTCGGATATAACCCGCCCTGGAGCCTACAGTATTTAATCTCGATGCAATTCCTTTGTCGCATCCTTATTAGAAGAGTGTGAGGTTTTCAGTAAATGGGCAGTAGTGCGTCGGATACAAACTACATGACTCCCAGGAGAGCTTTCATGTGGAGGCTGCAGCCGTTTTTCTCTCTAGGACAAAACCCGCCATGGAACCTACAGTACTTAATCTCGACGCAATTTCTGTGCCGCATCCTTATTAGAAGAGCGTGAGCCTTTCAGTAAATGGGCAGTAGTGCGTCGGTTACAAACTTAATGACTCCCAGGAGTGCTTTCATGTGTAAGCTGCAGCCGTCTTACTCTCTAGGATAAATCTCGCCCTGGAGCCTACAGTACTAAATCTCGATGCAATTTGTGTGCCGCATCCTTATTAGAAGAGTGTGAGGGTTTCAGTAAATGGGCAGTAGTGCGTCGGATACAAACTACATGACTCCCAGGAGAGCTTTCATGTGGAGGCTGCAGACGTTTTACTCTAGGATAAAAAGCGCCCTGGAGCCTACGGTGCTTAATCTAGACGCAATTTTTGTTTCATCTCATTATTTGAAGAGTGTGAGGGTTTCAGTAAATGGTCAGTAGTGCGTCGGATACAAACTACATGACTCCCAGGAGAGCTTTAATGCGGAGGCTGCAGCCGTTTCACTCTCTAGGATATAACCCGCCCTGGAGCCTCTAGTATTTAATCTCGATACAATATCTGTGTCGCATTCCTATTAGAAGAGTGTGAGGGTCTCAGTAAATGGGCAGTAGTGCGTCGGATACAATCTACATGACTCCCAGGAGATCTTTAATGTGGAGGCTGCAGCCGTTTCACTCTCTAGGGTAAATGCCGCCCTGGAGCCTACAGTATTTAATCTCGACGCAATTTCTGTGTCGCATCCATATTAGAAGAGTGTGAGTGTTTCAGTAAATGGGCAGTAGTGCGTCGGATACAAACTACATGACTCCCAGGAGAGCTTTCATGTGGAGGCTGCAGCCGTTTCACTCTCTAAGTTAAAAACCGCCCTGGAGCCTACAGTATTTAATCTGTATGCAATTTCTGTGTCGCATCCGTATTAGAAGAGTGTGTGGGTATCAGTAAATGGGCAGTAGTGCGTCGGATACAAACTACATGACTCCCAGGATAGCTTTCACGTGGAGGCTGCAGCCGTTTTACTCTCTAGGATATAAGCCGCCCTTGAGCCTACAGTACTTAATCTCGATACAATTTCTGTGTCGCATCTTTATTAGAAGAATGTGAGGGTTTCACTAAATTCGCAGTAGTGCGTCGGATACAAACTACATGACTCCCAGGAGAGCTTTCATGTGGAGGCCGCAGCCGTTTCACTCTCTAGGATAAAAATCGCCCTGGATCCTACAGTATTTAATCTCGATGCAATTTCTGTGTCGCATCCTTATTAGAAGAGTGTGAGGGTTTCAGTGAATGGGCAGTAGTGCGTCGGATACAAACTACATGACTCCCAGGAGAGCTTTCATTTCGACGCTGCAGCCATTTTACTCTCTTGGATAAAACGCAACCTGGAGCCTACAGTACTTAATGTCGACGCAATTTCTGCGTCGCATCGTTATTAGAAGAGTGTGAGGGTTTCAGTAAATGGGCAGTAGTGCGTCGGATACAAACTACATGTCCCCCAGGACAGCTTTCATGTGGGGTCTGCAGCCGTTTTACTCTCTCGGATATAACCCGCCCTGGAGCCTACAGTATTTAATCTCGATGCAATTCCTTTGTCGCATCATTATTAGAAGAGTGTGGGGGTTTCAGTAAATGGGCAGTAGTGCGTCGGATACAAACTACATGACTCCCAGGAGAGCTTTCATGTGGAGTCTGCAGCCGTTTCACTCTCTAGGATAAAAATCGCCCTGGAGCCTACAGTACTTAATCTCCACTCTATTTCTGTGTCGTCTCATTATTTGAGGAGTGTGAGGGTTTCAGTAAATAGGCAGTAATGCGTCGGATACTAACTACATATCTCCCAGCAGAGCTTTTATGTGGAGGCTGCAGCCGATTTACTCTCTAGAATAAAAGCCGCCCTGGAGCCTACAGTACTTAATCTTGACGAAATTTGTGTGTCGCATCCTTATTATAAGAGTGTGAGGGTTTCAGTAAATGGGCAGTAGTGCGTCGGATACATACTACATGACTGCCAGGAGAGCTTTCATGTGGGGGCTGCAGCCATTTTACTCTCTAGGATAAAACCCGCCCTCGAATCTGCAGTATTTAATCTCGACGCAATTTTTGTATCGCATCCTTATTAGAAGAGTGTGAGGGTTTCAGTAAATGGGCAGTAGTGCGTCGGATACAAGCTGCATGACTCCTAGGAGACCTTACAAGTGGATGCTGCAGCCGTTTTACTATCTTGGATAAAACCCGCCCTGGAGCCCGCAGTATTTAATCGCGAAGCATTTTCTGTGTCGTATCCTTATTACAAGTGTGTGAGGGTTTCAGTAAATGGGCAGTAGTGCCTCTGATACAAACTACATGGCTCCCAGGAGAGCTTTCATGTGGAGGCTGCAATCGTTTTACTCTCTAGGATAAAACTCACCCTGAAGCCTACAGTATTTAATCTCGACGCAATTTCTGTGTCGCGTCCTTATTAGAAGCGTGTGAGGTTTGCAGTGAATGGGCAGTAGTGCGTCTCATACAAACTACATGACTCCCCGGAGAGCTTTCATGTGTAGGCTGCACCCGTTTTAATATGTAGGTTAAAACCCGCCCTGGAGCCTACAGTATTTAAGCTCGATTCAATTTCTGTGTCGCATCCTTATTAGAAGAGTGTGAGGGTTTCAGTAAATGGGCAGTAGTGCGTCGGATACAAACTACATGAATCCCAGGAGAGCTTTCATATGGAGGCTGCAGGCGTTTTACTCTCTAGGGTAAAACCCGCCCTGGAGCCTGCAGTACTTAGTCTCGACGCAATTTCTGTGTCGCATCCTTATTAGAACAGTGAGAGGGTTGCAGTAAATGGGCAGTAGTGCGTCGGATACAAGCTACATGACTCCCAGGAGAGCTTTCATGTGGAGGCTGCAACCGTTTTACTATCTAGGACAAAACCCGCCCTTGAGCCTGCAGTACTTAGTCTCGACGCAATTTCTGTGTCGCATCCTTATTAGAAGAGTAGGAGGATTGCAGTAAATGGGAAGTAGTGCGTCGGATACAAACTACATGACTCCCAGGAGAGCTTTCATGTGGAGGCTGCAACCGTTTTACTCTCTAGGATAAAACTCGCCCTGGAGCCTACAGTATTTAATCCCGACGCAATTTCTGTGTCGCATCCTTATTAGAAGAGTGTGAGGGTTACAGTAAATGTGCAGTAGTGCGTCGGCTACAAACTACATGACTCCCAGGAGAGCTTTCATTTGGAGGCTGCAGCCGTTTACCCTCTAGGATAAAACTCGCCCTGGAGCCATCAGTATTTAATCCCGATGCCATTTCAGTGTCGCATCCTTATTTTAAGAGTGTGAGGGTTTCAGTAAATGGGCATTAGAGCGTCGGATACATACTACATGACTCCCAGGAGAGCTATCAAGTGGAGGCTGCAACCGTTTTACTCTCTAGGATGAAACCCGCCCTGGAGCCTACAGTATTTAATCACGACGCAATTTCTGTGTCGCATCCTTATTAGAAGAGTGTGAGGGTTGCAGTAAATGGGCAGTAGTGCGTCGGATACAAACTACATGACTCCCAGGAGAGTTTTCATGTGGAGGCTGCAACCGTTTTACTCTCTAGGATAAAACTCGCCCTGGAGCCTACAGTATTTAATCACGACGCAATTTCTGTGTCGCATCCATACTATCAGAGTGTGAGGGTTTCAGTAAATGGGCAGTAGTGCGTCGGATACAAACTACATGACTCCCAACAGAGCTTTCATGTGGAGGCTGCAACCGTTCTACTGTCTAGGATAAAACTCGCCCTGGAGCCTGCGATACTTAGTCTCGACGCAATTTCTGTGTCGCATCCTTATTAGAAGAGTGTGGGGGTTGCAGGAAATGGGCAGTAGTGCGTCGGATACAAACTACATGACTCCCAGGAGAGCTTTCATGTGGAGGCTGTAACCGTTTTACTCTCTAGGATAAAACTCGCACTGGAGTCTACAGTATTTAATCCCGACGCAATTTCTGTGTCGCGTCCTTATTAGAAGCGTGTGAGGTTTGCAGTAAATGGGCAGTAGTGCGTCTCATACAAAGTACATGACTCCCCGGAGAGCTTTCATGTGTAGGCTGCACCCGTTTTACTATGTAGGTTAAAACCCGCGCTGGAGCCTACAGTATTTAATCTCGATTCAATTTCTGTGTCGCATCCTTATTAGAAGAGTGTGAGGGTTTCAGTAAATGGGCAGTAGTGCGTTGGATACAAACTACATGAATCCCAGGAGAGCTTTCATATGGAGGCTGCAGGCGTTTTACTCTCTAGGGTAAAACCCGCCCTGGAGCCTGCAGTACTTAGTGTCGACGCAATTTCTGTGTCGCATCCTCATTAGAACAGTGAGAGGGTTGCAGTAAATGGGCAGTAGTGCGTCGGATACAAGCTACATGACTCCCAGGAGAGCTTTCATGCGGATGCTGCAGCCGTTTTACTCTCTAGGAAAAACCCGCCCTTGAGCCTGCAGTACTTAGTCTCGACGCAATTTCTGTGTCGCATCCTTATTAGAAGAGTGTGAGGGTTGCAATAAATGGGCAGTAGTGTGTCGGATACAAAGTACATGACTCCCAGGAGAGCTTTCATGTGGAGGCTGCAGGCGTTTTACTCTCTAGGGTAAAACCCGCCCTTGAGCCTGCAGTACTTAGTCTCGACGCAATTTCTGTGTCGCATCCTTATTAGAAGAGTGTGAGGGTTGCAGTAAATGGGCAGTAGTGCGTCGGATACAAAGTACATGACTCCCAGGAGAACTTTCATGTGGAGGCTGCAGCCGTTTACTCTAGAGGATAGAACCCGCCCTGGAGCCTACCGGATTTTAATCTCGATGCAATTTCTGTGTCGCATCCTTATTAGAAGTGTGTGAGGGTATCAGTAAATGGGCAGTAGTGCATCGGATACATACTACATGACTCCCAGGAGAGCTTTCTTGTGGAGGCTGCGGACGTTTTACTCTCTAGGATAAAACCCGCCCTGGAGCCTGCAGTACTTAGTCTCGACGCAATTTCTGTGTCGCATCCTTATTAGAAGAGTGTGAGGGTTGCAGTAAATGGGCAGTAGTGCGTCGGATACAAACTACATGACTCCCAGGAGAGTTTTCATGTGGAGGCTGCAACCGTTTTACTCTCTAGGAAAAAACTCGCCCTTGAGCCTACAGTACTTAATCGCGACGCAATTTCTGTTTTGCATCCTTATTAGAAGAGTGTGAGGGGTTCAGTAAATGGGCAGTAGTGCGTCGGATACAAACTACACGACTCCCAGGAGAGCTCTCATGTGGAGGCTGCAGCCGTTTACTCTCTAGGATAAAACCCGCCCTGGAGCCTACAGTATTTAATCTCGATGCAATTTCTGTGTCGCATGCTTATTAGAAGAGTGTGAGGGTTGCAGTAAAGGGGCAGTAGTGCGTCGGAAACAAACTACATGACTCCCAGGAGAGCTTTCATGTGGAGGCTGCAGCCGTTTTACTCTCTAGGATAAAACACGCCCTGGAGCCTGCAGTACTTAGTCTCGACGAAATTTCTGTGACGCATCCTTATTAGAAGAGTGTGAGGGTTGCAGTAAATGGGCAGTAGTGCGTCGGATACAATCTACATGACTCCCAGCAGAGCTTTCATGTGGAGGCTGCAACCGTTCTACTCTCTAGGATAAAACTCGCCCCGGCGCCTGCGATACTTAGTCTCGACGCAATTTCTGTGTTGCATTCTTATTAGAAGAGTGTGAGGATTGCAGTAAATGGGCAGTAGTGCGTCGGATACAAACTACATGACTCCCAGGAGAGCTTTCATGTGGAGGCTGCAGCCGTTTACTCTCTTGGATAAAACCCGCCCTGGAGCCTACAGTATTTAATCTCGATGCAATTTCTGTGTCGCATCCATACTATCAGACTGTGAGGGTTGCAGTAAATGGGCAGTAGTGCGTCGGATACAAACTACATGACTCCCAGCAGAGCTTTCATGTGGAGGCTGCAATCGTTCTACTCTCTAGGATAAAACTCGCCCCGGTGCCTGCGATACTTAGTCTCGACGCAATTTCTGTGTTGCATCCTTATTAGAAGAGTGTGAGGATTGCAGTAAATGGGCAGTAGTGCGTCGGATACAAACTAAATGACTCCCAGGAGAGCTTTCATGTGGAGGCTGCAGCCGTTTACTCTCTTGGATAAAACCCGCCCTGGAGCCTACAGTATTTAATCTCGATGCAATTTCTGTGTCGCATCCATACTATCAGAGTGTGAGGGTTGCAGTAAATGGGCAGTAGTGCGTCGGATACAAACTACATGACTCCCAGCAGAGCTTTCATGTGGAGGCTGCAACCGTTCTACTCTCTTGGATAAAACCCGCCCTGGAGCCTACAGTATTTAATCTCGATGCAATTTCTGTGTCGCATCCATATTATCAGAGTGTGAGGGTTGCAGTAAATGGGCAGTAGTGCGTCGGATACAAACTACACGACTCCCAGCAGAGCTTTCATGTGGAGGCTGCAACCGTTCTACTCTCTAGGATAAAACTCGCCCCGGCGCCTGCGATACTTAGTCTCGACGCAATTTCTGTGTTGCATCCTTATTAGAAGAGTGTGAGGATTGCAGTAAATGGGCAGTAGTGCGTCGGATACAAACTACATGACTCCCAGGAGAGCTTTCATGTGGAGGCTGCAGTCGTTTTACTCTCTAGGATAAAACTCGCCCTGGAGCCTGCAGTACTTTGTCTCGACGCAATTTCTGTGACGCATCCTTATTAGAAGAGTGTGAGGGTTGCAGTAAATGGGCAGTAGTGCGTCGGATACAAACTACATGACTCCCAGCAGAGCTTTCATGTGGTGGCTGCAACCGTTCTACTCTCTAGGATAAAACTCGCCCCGGCGCCTGCAATACTTAGTCTCGACGCAATTTCTGTGTTGCATTGTTATTAGAAGAGTGTGAGGATTGCAGTAAATGGGAAGTAGTGCGTCGGATACAAACTACATGACTCCCAGGAGAGCTTTCATGTGGAGGCTGCAACCGTTTTACTCTCTAGGATAAAACTCGCCCTGGAGCCTACAGTATTTAATCCCGACGCAATTTCTGTGTCGCATCCTTATTAGAAGAGTGTGAGGGTTACAGTAAATGTGCAGTAGTGCGTCGGCTACAAACTACATGACTCCCAGGAGAGCTTTCATTTGGAGGCTGCAGCCGTTTACCCTCTAGGATAAAACTCGCCCTGGAGCCATCAGTATTTAATCTCGATGCCATTTCAGTGTCGCATCCTTACTTTAAGAGTGTGAGGGTTTCAGTAAATGGGCATTAGAGCGTCGGATGCCAACTACATGACTCCCAGGAGAGCTATCAAGTGGAGGCTGCAACCGTTTTACTCTCTAGGATGAAACCCGCCCTGGAGCCTACAGTATTTAATCACGACGCAATTTCTGTGTCGCATCCTTATTAGAAGAGTGTGAGGGTTGCAGTAAATGGGCAGTAGTGCGTCGGATACAAACTACATGACTCCCAGGAGAGTTTTCATGTGGAGGCTGCAACCGTTTTACTCTCTAGGATAAAACTCGCCCTGGAGCCTACAGTATTTAATCACGACGCAATTTCTGTGTCGCATCCATACTATCAGAGTGTGAGGGTTTCAGTAAATGGGCAGTAGTGCGTCGGATACAAACTACATGACTCCCAACAGAGCTTTCATGTGGAGGCTGCAACCGTTCTACTGTCTAGGATAAAACTCGCCCTGGAGCCTGCGATACTTAGTCTCGACGCAATTTCTGTGTCGCATCCTTATTAGAAAAGTGTGGGGGTTGCAGGAAATGGGCAGTAGTGCGTCGGATACAAACTACATGACTCCCAGGAGAGCTTTCATGTGGAGGCTGCAACCGTTTTACTCTCTAGGATAAAACTCGCACTGGAGTCTACAGTATTTAATCCCGACGCAATTTCTGTGTCGCGTCCTTATTAGAAGCGTGTGAGGTTTGCAGTAAATGGGCAGTAGTGCGTCTCATACAAAGTACATGACTCCCCGGAGAGCTTTCATGTGTAGGCTGCACCCGTTTTACTATGTAGGTTAAAACCCGCGCTGGAGCCTACAGTATTTAATCTCGATTCAATTTCTGTGTCGCATCCTTATTAGAAGAGTGTGAGGGTTTCAGTAAATGGGCAGTAGTGCGTTGGATACAAACTACATGAATCCCAGGAGAGCTTTCATATGGAGGCTGCAGGCGTTTTACTCTCTAGGGTAAAACCCGCCCTGGAGCCTGCAGTACTTAGTGTCGACGCAATTTCTGTGTCGCATCCTCATTAGAACAGTGAGAGGGTTGCAGTAAATGGGCAGTAGTGCGTCGGATACAAGCTACATGACTCCCAGGAGAGCTTTCATGTAGATGCTGCAGCCGTTTTACTCTCTAGGAAAAACCCGCCCTTGAGCCTGCAGTACTTAGTCTCGACGCAATTTCTGTGTCGCATCCTTATTAGAAGAGTGTGAGGGTTGCAATAAATGGGCAGTAGTGTGTCGGATACAAAGTACATGACTCCCAGGAGAGCTTTCATGTGGAGGCTGCAGGCGTTTTACTCTCTAGGGTAAAACCCGCCCTTGAGCCTGCAGTACTTAGTCTCGACGCAATTTCTGTGTCGCATCCTTATTAGAAGAGTGTGAGGGTTGCAGTAAATGGGCAGTAGTGCGTCGGATACAAAGTACATGACTCCCAGGAGAACTTTCATGTGGAGGCTGCAGCCGTTTACTCTAGAGGATAGAACCCGCCCTGGAGCCTACCGGATTTTAATCGCGATGCAATTTCTGTGTCGCATCCTTATTAGAAGTGTGTGAGGGTATCAGTAAATGGGCAGTAGTGCATCGGATACATACTACATGACTCCCAGGAGAGCTTTCTTGTGGAGGCTGCGGACGTTTTACTCGCTAGGATAAAACCCGCCCTGGAGCCTGCAGTACTTAGTCTCGACGCAATTTCTGTGTCGCATCCTTATTAGAAGAGTGTGAGGGTTGCAGTAAATGGGCAGTAGTGCGTCGGATACAAACTACATGACTCCCAGGAGAGTTTTCATGTGGAGGCTGCAACCGTTTTACTCTCTAGGAAAAAACTCGCCCTTGAGCCTACAGTACTTAATCGCGACGCAATTTCTGTTTTGCATCCTTATTAGAGGAGTGTGAGGGTTTCAGTAAATGGGCAGTAGTGCGTCGGATACAAACTACACGACTCCCAGGAGAGCTTTCATGTGGAGGCTGCAGCCGTTTACTCTCTAGGATAAAACCCGCCCTGGAGCCTACAGTATTTAATCTCGATGCAATTTCTGTGTCGCATGCTTATTAGAAGAGTGTGATGGTTTCAGTAAATGGGCAGTAGTGCGTCGGATGCAAACTACATGTCTCCCCGGAGAGCTTTCATGTGTAGGCTGCAGCTACATTACTCTCTAGGATAAAACCCGCCCTGGAGCCTACAGTACTAAATCTCGACGCAATTTCTGTGTCGCATCCTTATCAGAAGATTGTGAGGGTTTTAGTAAATTGGCAGTAGTGCGTCGGATACAAAACTACATGACTCGCAGGAGAGCTTACATGTGGAGGCTGCAGACGTTTTACTCTAGGATAAAAGGCGCCCTGGAGCCTACAGTGCTTAATCTCGACGCAATTTCTGTGTCATCCCATTATTTGAGGAGTGTGAGGATTTCAGTAAATGGACATTAGTGCGTCGGATACAAACTCAATGACTCCCTGAAGGGCTTTAATGTGGAGGCTGCTGCCGTTTTACTCTCTAGGATAAAACCCGCCCTGGAGCCTACAGTACTAAATCTCGACGCAATTTCTGTGTCGCATCCTTATTAGAAGATTGTGAGGGTTTTAGTAAATGGACAGTAGTGCGTCGGATACAAGCTACATGACTCGCAGGAGAGCTTACATGTGGAGGCTGCAGACGTTTTACTCTAGGATAAAAAGCGCCCTGGAGCCTACAGTGCTTAATCTCGACGCAATTTCTGTGTCATCCCATTATTTGAGGAGTGTGAGGATTTCAGTAAATGGACATTAGTGCGTCGGATACAAACTCAATGACTCCCTGAAGAGCTTTAATGCGGAGGCTGCTGCCGTTTTACTCTCTAGGATAAAACCCGCCCTGGAGCCTACAGTTCTTAACCTCGACGTAATTTCTGTGTCGCATCCTTATTAGAAGCGTGTGAGGGTTTCAGTAAATGGGCAGGAGGGCGTCGGATACAAACTAAATGACTCCCAGGAGAGCTTACATGTGGAGGCTGCAGCCGTTTTACTTTTTAGGATCAATCTCGCCCTGGAGCCTACACTATTTAATCTCGACGCAATTTCTGTGCCGCATACGCATTAGAACAGTATGAGGGTTTCAGTAAATGGGCAGTAGTCCGTCGGATACAAATTATGACTCGCAGGACAGCTTTCATGTGGAGGCTGCAGCCGTTTTACTCTCTAGGATAAAACCCGCCATGGAGGCTACAGTTCTTAATTTCCACACAATTTCTGTGTCGCATTGTAATTAGAAGAGTGTGAGGGTTTCAGTACATGCGCAGTAGTGCGTCGGATACAAACTACATGACTCTCAGGAGAGCTTTCATGTGGAGACTGCAGCCGTTTTACTTTCTAGGATAAAACCCGCCCTGGTAAATACAGTATTTAATCTCGACGCAATATCTGAGACGCATCCTTATTAGAAGAGTGTGAGGGTTTCAGTAAATGGACAAGAGGGCGTCGGATACAAACTAAATGACTCCCAGGAGAGCTTTCATGTGGAGGCTGCAGCCGTTTTACTCTCTAGTATAAAACTCGCCCCGGAGCCTACAGTACTAAATCTCGACGCAATTTCTGCGTCGCATCCTTACTAGAAGAGTGTGAGGGTTTCAGTAAATGGGCAGTATTGTGTCGGAAACAAACTACATGACTCCCCGGAGTACTTTCATGTGTAGCCTGCAACCGTTTTACTCTCTAGGATAAAACCCACCCTGGAGGCTACAGTACTTATTCTCGTTGCAATATCTGTGTCGCATCCTTATTAGAAGAGTGTAATTGTTTCAATAAATGGGCAGTAGTGGGTCGGATACAAACTACATGACTCCCAGGAGAGCTTTCATGTGTAGGCTGCAGCCGTTTTACTCTAGGATAAAAAGCGCCCTGGAGCATACGGTGCTGAATCTCGACGCAATTTCTGTGTCATCTCATTATTTGAAGACTGTGAGGGTTTCAGTAAATGGGCAGTAGTGCGTCGGATACAAACTACTTGTCTCCCCGGAGGGTTTTCATGTGTAGGCTGCAGCTATTTTACTCTCTAGGATAAAACCCGCCCTGGAGCCTACAGTAATAAATCTCGACGCAATTTCTGTGTCACATCCTTATTAGAAGAGTGTGAGGGTTTCAGTAAATGGGCAGTAGTGCGTCGGATACAATCTACATGACTCCCAGGAGAGCTTTCATGTGGAGGCTGCAGACGATTTACTCTAGGATAAAAAGCGCCCTGGAGCCTACAGTGCTTAATCTCGACGCAATTTCTGTGTCATCTCATTATTTGAAGAGTGTGAGGGTTCAGTTAATGGACATTAGTGCGTCGGATACAAACTACATGACTCCCAGGAGACCTTTCATGAGGAGGCTGCAGCCAATTTACTCTCTAGGCTGAAACTCACCCTGGAACCTGCAGTATTAAATCTCGACGCAATTTCTGTCTTGCATACTTATTAGAAGAGTGTGAGGGTTTCAGTAAATGGGCAAATGGGCAGTAGTACGTCGGATACAAACTACATGAGTCCCAGGAGAGCTATCATATAGAGGCTGCAACCGATTTACTCTCTAGGATAAAACACGCCCTTGAGCCTACAGTACTTAATCTCAACGCAATTTCTGTATCGCATCCTTATTAGAAGAGTGTGAGGGTTTTAGTAAATGGACATTAGTGCGTCGGATACAAACTCCATGACCCCCCCGGAGTGCTTAAATGTGGAGGCTGCTGCCGTTTTACTCTCTAGGATAAAACCCACCCTGGAGCCTACAGTACTTAATCTCGACGCAATTTCTGTGTCGCATCCTCATTAGAAGAGTGTGAGGGATTCAGTAAATGGTCAGTAGTGCGTCGGATACAAACTCCATGACCCCCTGGAGGGCTTAAATGTGGAGGCTGCTGCCGTTTTACTCTCTAGGATAAAACCCACCCTAGAGCCTACAGTATTTAATCTCGACGCAATTTCTGTGACGCATCCATAATAGAAGAGTGTGAGGGTTTCAGTAAATGGCAGTAGTGCGTCGGATACAAACTATATGACTCCCTGCAGAGCTTTCATGTGGAGGCTGCAGTCGTTTTTCTCTCTAGGATAAAACCCGCCCTGGAGCCTACAGTTCTTAACCTCGACGTAAATTCTGTGTCGCATCCTTATTAGAAGAGTGTGAGGGTTTCAGTAAATGGGCAGGAGGGCGTCGCATACAAACTAAATGACTCCCAGGAGAGCTTACATGTGGAGGCTGCAGCCCTTTTACTCTCTGGGATCAATCTCGCCCTGGAGCCTATAGTATTTAATCTCGACGCAATTTCTGTGCCGCATACTTATTAGAACAGTATGAGGGTTTCAGTAAATGGGCAGTAGTCCGTCGGATACAAACTATGACTCGAAGGAGAACTTTCATGTGGAGGCTGCAGCCAATTTACTCTCTAGGATAAAAACCGCCCTGGAGCCTTCAGTCCTTAATCTCGACGCAATTTCCGTGTCATCTCATTACATGAGGAGTGTGAGGGATTCAGTAAATGGGCAGTAGGGCGTCGGATACAAGCTGCATGACTCCCAGGAGAGCTTTAATGTGGAGGCTGCAGCCGTTTCACTCTCTAGGGTAAATGCCGCCCTGGAGCCTACAGTATTTAATCTCGACGCAATTTCTGTGTCGCATCCATATTAGAAGAGTGTGAGGGTTTCAGTAAATGGGCAGTAGTGCGTCGGACACAAACTACATGACTCCCAGGAGAGCTTTCATGTGGAGGCTGCAGCCGTTTCACTCTCTAGGATAAAAACCGACCTGGAGCCTACAGTATTTAATCTGGATGCAATTTCTGTGTCGCATCCGTATTAGAAGAGTGTGTGGGTATCAGTAAATGGGCAGTAGTGCGTCGGATACAAACTACATGACTCCCAGGATAGCTTTCACGTGGAGGCTGCAGCCGTTTTACTCTCTAGGATATAAGCCGTCCTTGAGCCTACAGTACTTAATCTCGATACAATTTCTGTGTCGCATCTTTATTAGAAGAATGTGAGGGTTTCACTAAATTCGCAGTAGTGCGTCGGATACAAACTACATGACTCCCAGGAGAGCTTTCATGTGGAGGATGCAGCCGTTTCACTCTCTAGGATAAAAATCGCCCTGGATCCTACAGTATTTAATCTCGATGCAATTTCTGTGTCGCATCCTTATTAGAGGAGTGTGAGGGTTTCAGTGAATGGGCAGTAGTGCGTCGGATACAAACTACATGACTCCCAGGAGAGCTTTCATGTCGACACTGCAGCCATTTTACTCTCTTGGATAAAACCCACCCTGGAGCCTACAGTACTTAATCTCGACGCAATTTCTGCGTCGCATCGTTATTAGAAGAGTGTGAGGGTTACAGTAAATGGGCAGTAGTGCGTCGGTTACAAACTTAATGACTCCCAGGAGTGCTTTCATGTGTAGGCTGCAGCCGTCTTACTCTCTAGGATAAATCTCGCCCTGGAGCCTACAGTACTAAATCTCGATGCAATTTCTGTGCCGCATCCTTATTAGAAGAGTGTGAGGGTTTCAGTAAATGGGGAGTAGTGCGTCGGATGCCAACTACATGACTCCCAGGAGAGCTTTCATGTGGAGGCTGCAGACGTTTTACTCTAGGATAAAAAGCGCCCTGGAGCCTACGGTGCTTAATCTAGACGCAATTTTTGTTTCATCTCATTATTTGAAGAGTGTGAGGGTTTCAGTAAATGGTCAGTAGTGCGTCGGATACAAACTACATGACTCCCAGGAGAGCTTTAATGCGGAGGCTGCAGCCGTTTCACTCTCTAGGATATAACCCGCCCTGGAGCCTACAGTATTTAATCTCGATACAATATCTGTGTCGCATTCCTATTAGAAGAGTGTGAGGGTTTCAGTAAATGGGCAGTAGTGCGTCGGATACAATCTACATGACTCCCAGGAGATCTTTAATGTGGAGGCTGCAGCCGTTTCACTCTCTAGGGTAAACGCCGCCCTGGAGCCTACAGTATTTAATCTCGACGCAATTTCTGTGTCGCATCCATATCAGAAGAGTGTGAGGGTTTCAGTAAATGGGCAGTAGTGCGTCGGATACAAACTACATGACTCCCAGGAGAGCTTTCATGTGGAGGCTGCAGCCGTTTCACTCTCTAGGATAAAAACCGACCTGGAGCCTACAGTATTTAATCTGGATGCAATTTCTGTGTCGCATCCGTATTAGAAGAGTGTGTGGGTATCAGTAAATGGGCAGTAGTGCGTCGGATACAAACTACATGACTCCCAGGATAGCTTTCACGTGGAGGCTGCAGCCGTTTTACTCTCTAGGATATAAGCCGTCCTTGAGCCTACAGTACTTAATCTCGATACAATTTCTGTGTCGCATCTTTATTAGAAGAATGTGAGGGTTTCACTAAATTCGCAGTAGTGCGTCGGATACAAACTACATGACTCCCAGGAGAGCTTTCATGTGGAGGATGCAGCCGTTTCACTCTCTAGGATAAAAATCGCCCTGGATCCTACAGTATTTAATCTCGATGCAATTTCTGTGTCGCATCCTTATTAGAGGAGTGTGAGGGTTTCAGTGAATGGGCAGTAGTGCGTCGGATACAAACTACATGACTCCCAGGAGAGCTTTCATGTCGACACTGCAGCCATTTTACTCTCTTGGATAAAACCCACCCTGGAGCCTACAGTACTTAATCTCGACGCAATTTCTGCGTCGCATCGTTATTAGAAGAGTGTGAGGGTTACAGTAAATGGGCAGTAGTGCGTCGGTTACAAACTTAATGACTCCCAGGAGTGCTTTCATGTGTAGGCTGCAGCCGTCTTACTCTCTAGGATAAATCTCGCCCTGGAGCCTACAGTACTAAATCTCGATGCAATTTCTGTGCCGCATCCTTATTAGAAGAGTGTGAGGGTTTCAGTAAATGGGGAGTAGTGCGTCGGATGCCAACTACATGACTCCCAGGAGAGCTTTCATGTGGAGGCTGCAGACGTTTTACTCTAGGATAAAAAGCGCCCTGGAGCCTACGGTGCTTAATCTAGACGCAATTTTTGTTTCATCTCATTATTTGAAGAGTGTGAGGGTTTCAATAAATGGTCAGTAGTGCGTCGGATACAAACTACATGACTCCCAGGAGAGCTTTAATGCGGAGGCTGCAGCCGTTTCACTCTCTAGGATATAACCCGCCCTGGAGCCTACAGTATTTAATCTCGATACAATATCTGTGTCGCATTCCTATTAGAAGAGTGTGAGGGTTTCAGTAAATGGGCAGTAGTGCGTCGGATACAATCTACATGACTCCCAGGAGATCTTTAATGTGGAGGCTGCAGCCGTTTCACTCTCTAGGGTAAATGCCGCCCTGGAGCCTACAGTATTTAATCTCGACGCAATTTCTGTGTCGCATCCATATCAGAAGAGTGTGAGGGTTTCAGTAAATGGGCAGTAGTGCGTCGGATACAAACTACATGACTCCCAGGAGAGCTTTCATGTGGAGGCTGCAGCCGTTTTACTCTCTCGGATATAACCCGCCCTGGAGCCTACAGTATTTAATCTCGATGCAATTCCTTTGTCGCATCATTATTAGAAGAGTGTGGGGGTTTCAGTAAATGGGCAGTAGTGCGTCGGATACAAACTACATGACTCCCAGGAGAGCTTTCATGTGGAGGCTGCAGCCGTTTTACTCTCTCGGATGTAACCCGCCCTGGAGCCTACAGTATTTAATCTCGATGCAATTTCTGTGTCGCATCCTTATTAGAAGAGTGTGAGGGTTTCAGTAAATGGGCAGTAGTGCGTCGGATACAAACTACATGTCTCCCCGGAGAGCTTTCATGTGTAGGCTGCAGCTACTTTACTCTCTAGGATAAAACCCGCCCTGGAGCCTACAGAACTAAATCTCGACGCAATTTCTGTGTCGCATCCTTATTAGAAGATTGTGAGGGTTTTAGTAAATGGGCAGTAGTGCGTCGGATACAAACTACATGACTCGCAGGAGAGCTTACATGTGAAGGCTGCAGACGTTTTACTCTAGGATAAAAAGCGCCCTGGAGCCTGCAGTGCTTAATCTCGACGCAATTTCTGTGTCATCTCATTATTTGAGGAGTGTGAGGATTTCAGTAAATGGACATTAGTGCGTCGGATACAAACTCAATGACTCCCTGAAGAGCTTTAATGCGGAGGCTGCTGCCGTTTTACTCTCTAGGATAAAACCCGCCCTGGAGCCTACAGTTCTTAACCTCGACGTAATTTCTGTGTCGCATCCTTATTAGAAGCGTGTGAGGGTTTCAGTAAATGGGCAGTAGTGCGTCGGATACAAACTACATGTCTCCCCGGAGAGCTTTCATGTGTAGGCTGCAGCTACTTTACTCTCTAGGACAAAACCCGCCCTGGAGCCTACAGTACTAAATCTCGACGCAATTTCTGTGTCGCATCCTTATTAGAAGATTGTGAGGGTTTTAGTAAATGGGCAGTAGTGCGTCGGATACAAACTACATGACTCCCAGGAGGGCTTACATGTGGAGGCTGCAGCCGTTTTACTCTCTCGGATGTAACCCGCCCTGGAGCCTACAGTATTTAATCTCGATGCAATTTCTGTGTCGCATCCTTATTAGAAGAGTGTGAGGGTTTCAGTAAATGGGCAGTAGTGCGTCGGATACAAACTACATGTCTCCCCGGAGAGCTTTCATGTGTAGGCTGCAGCTACTTTACTCTCTAGGATAAAACCCGCCCTGGAGCCTACAGTACTAAATCTCGACGCAATTTCTGTGTCGCATCCTTATTAGAAGATTGTGAGGGTTTTAGTAAATGGGCAGTAGTGCGTCGGATACAAACTACATGACTCGCAGGAGAGCTTACATGTGGAGGCTGCAGACGTTTTACTCTAGGATAAAAAGCGCCCTGGAGCCTACAGTGCTTAATCTCGACGCAATTTCTGTGTCATCCCATTATTTGAGGAGTGTGAGGATTTCAGTAAATGGACATTAGTGCGTCGGATACAAACTCAATGACTCCCTGAAGAGCTTTAATGCGGAGGCTGCTGCCGTTTTACTCTCTAGGATAAAACCCGCCCTGGAGCCTACAGTTCTTAACCTCGACGTAATTTCTGTGTCGCATCCTTATTAGAAGCGTGTGAGGGTTTCAGTAAATGGGCAGGAGGGAAACGGATACAAACTAAATGACTCCCAGGAGAGCTTACATGTGGAGGCTGCAGCCGTTTTACTTTTTAGGATCAATCTCGCCCTGGAGACTACACTAATTAATCTCGACGCAATTTCTGTGCCGCATACGCATTAGAACAGTATGAGGGTTTCAGTAAATGGGCAGTAGTCCGTCGGATACAAATTATGACTCGCAGGACAGCTTTCATGTGGAGGCTGCAGCCGTTTTACTCTCTCGGATGTAACCCGCCCTGGAGCCTACAGTATTTAATCTCGATGCAATTTCTGTGTCGCATCCTTATTAGAAGAGTGTGAGGGTTTCAGTAAATGGGCAGTAGTGCGTCGGATACAAACTACATGTCTCCCCGGAGAGCTTTCATGTGTAGGCTGCAGCTACTTTACTCTCTAGGATAAAACCCGCCCTGGAGCCTACAGAACTAAATCTCGACGCAATTTCTGTGTCGCATCCTTATTAGAAGATTGTGAGGGTTTTAGTAAATGGGCAGTAGTGCGTCGGATACAAACTACATGACTCGCAGGAGAGCTTACATGTGAAGGCTGCAGACGTTTTACTCTAGGATAAAAAGCGCCCTGGAGCCTGCAGTGCTTAATCTCGACGCAATTTCTGTGTCATCTCATTATTTGAGGAGTGTGAGGATTTCAGTAAATGGACATTAGTGCGTCGGATACAAACTCAATGACTCCCTGAAGAGCTTTAATGCGGAGGCTGCTGCCGTTTTACTCTCTAGGATAAAACCCGTCCTGGAGCCTACAGTTCTTAACCTCGACGTAATTTCTGTGTCGCATCCTTATTAGAAGCGTGTGAGGGTTTCAGTAAATGGGCAGTAGTGCGTCGGATACAAACTACATGTCTCCCCGGAGAGCTTTCATGTGTAGGCTGCAGCTACTTTACTCTCTAGGACAAAACCCGCCCTGGAGCCTACAGTACTAAATCTCGACGCAATTTCTGTGTCGCATCCTTATTAGAAGATTGTGAGGGTTTTAGTAAATGGGCAGTAGTGCGTCGGATACAAACTACATGACTCCCAGGAGAGCTTTCATGTGGAGGCTGCAGCCGTTTTACTCTCTCGGATGTAACCCGCCCTGGAGCCTACAGTATTTAATCTCGATGCAATTTCTGTGTCGCATCCTTATTAGAAGAGTGTGAGGGTTTCAGTAAATGGGCAGTAGTGCGTCGGATACAAACTACATGTCTCCCCGGAGAGCTTTCATGTGTAGGCTGCAGCTACTTTACTCTCTAGGATAAAACCCGCCCTGGAGCCTACAGAACTAAATCTCGACGCAATTTCTGTGTCGCATCCTTATTAGAAGATTGTGAGGGTTTTAGTAAATGGGCAGTAGTGCGTCGGATACAAACTACATGACTCGCAGGAGAGCTTACATGTGAAGGCTGCAGACGTTTTACTCTAGGATAAAAAGCGCCCTGGAGCCTGCAGTGCTTAATCTCGACGCAATTTCTGTGTCATCTCATTATTTGAGGAGTGTGAGGATTTCAGTAAATGGACATTAGTGCGTCGGATACAAACTCAATGACTCCCTGAAGAGCTTTAATGCGGAGGCTGCTGCCGTTTTACTCTCTAGGACAAAACCCGCCCTGGAGCCTACAGTGCTTAATCTCGACGCAACTTCTGTGTCATCTCATTATTTGAAGAGTGTGAGGGTTTCAGTAAATGGACATTAGTGCGTCGGATACAAACTACATGTCTCCCCTGAGAGCTTTCACGTGTAGGCTGCAGTTATTTTACTCTCTAGGAAAAAACCCGCCCTTGAGCCTACAGTACTTATTCTCAACGCAATTTCTGTGTCACATCCTTATTAGAAGAGTGTGAGGGTTTTAGTAAATGGACATTAGTGCGTCGGATACAAACTCCATGACTCCCTGGAGAGCTTTAATGTGGGGGCTGCTGCCGTTTTACTCTCTAGGATAAAACCCGCCCTGGAGTCTACAGTATTTAATCTCGATGCAATTTCTGCGTAGCATCGTTATTAGAAGAGTGTGAGGGTTTCAGTAAATGGGCAGTAGTGCGTCGGAAACAAACTACATGACTCCCAGGAGACCTTTCATGTGGAGGCTGCAGCCGTTTTACTCTCTCGGATGTAACCCGCCCTGGAGCCTACAGTATTTAATCTCGATGCAATTTCTGTGTCGCATCCTTATTAGAAGAGTGTGAGGGTTTCAGTAAATGGGCAGTAGTGCGTCGGATACAAACTACATGTCTCCCCGGAGAGCTTTCATGTGTAGGCTGCAGCTACTTTACTCTCTAGGATAAAACCCGCCCTGGAGCCTACAGTACTAAATCTCGACGCAATTTCTGTGTCGCATCCTTATTAGAAGATTGTGAGGGTTTTAGTAAATGGGCAGTAGTGCGTCGGATACAAACTACATGACTCGCAGGAGAGCTTACATGTGGAGGCTGCAGACGTTTTACTCTAGGATAAAAAGCGCCCTGGAGCCTACAGTGCTTAATCTCGACGCAATTTCTGTGTCATCCCATTATTTGAGGAGTGTGAGGATTTCAGTAAATGGACATTAGTGCGTCGGATACAAACTCAATGACTCCCTGAAGAGCTTTAATGCGGAGGCTGCTGCCGTTTTACTCTCTAGGATAAAACCCGCCCTGGAGCCTACAATTCTTAACCTCGACGTAATTTCTGTGTCGCATCCTTATTAGAAGCGTGTGAGGGTTTCAGTAAATGGGCAGGAGGGAAACGGATACAAACTAAATGACTCCCAGGAGAGCTTACATGTGGAGGCTGCAGCCGTTTTACTTTTTAGGATCAATCTCGCCCTGGAGACTACACTAATTAATCTCGACGCAATTTCTGTGCCGCATACGCATTAGAACAGTATGAGGGTTTCAGTAAATGGGCAGTAGTCCGTCGGATACAAATTATGACTCGCAGGACAGCTTTCATGTGGAGGCTGCAGCCGTTTTACTCTCTAGGATAAAACCCGCCATGGAGGCTACAGTTCTTAATTTCCACACAATTTCTGTGTCGCATTGTAATTAGAAGAGTGTGAGGGTTTCAGTACATGGGCAGTAGTGCGTCGGATACAAACTACATGACTCTCAGGAGAGCTTTCATGTGGAGACTGCAGCCGTTTTACTTTCTAGGATAAAACCCGCCCTGGTAAATACAGTATTTAATCTCGACGCAATATCTGAGACGCATCCTTATTAGAAGAGTGTGAGGGTTTCAGTAAATGGACAAGAGGGCGTCGGATACAAACTAAATGACTCCCAGGAGAGCTTTCATGTGGAGGCTGCAGCCGTTTTACTCTCTAGTATAAAACTCGCCCCGGAGCCTACAGTACTAAATCTCGACGCAATTTCTGCGTCGCATCCTTACTAGAAGAGTGTGAGGGTTTCAGTAAATGGGCAGTAGTGTGTCGGAAACAAACTACATGACTCCCCGGAGTACTTTCATGTGTAGCCTGCAACCGTTTTACTCTCTAGAATAAACCCACCCTGGAGCCTACAGTACTTATTCTCGTTGCAATATCTGTGTCGCATCCTTATTAGAAGAGTGTAATTGTTTCAATAAATGGGCAGTAGTGGGTCGGATACAAACTACATGACTCCCAGGAGAGCTTTCATGTGTAGGCTGCAGCCGTTTTACTCTAGGATAAAAAGCGCCCTGGAGCATACGGTGCTTAATCTCGACGCAATTTCTGTGTCATCTCATTATTTGAAGAATGTGAGGGTTTCAGTAAATGGGCAGTAGTGCGTCGGATACAAACTACTTGTCTCCCCGGAGGGTTTTCATGTGTAGGCTGCAGCTATTTTACTCTA
Source organism: Schistocerca nitens (assembly GCF_023898315.1). Lineage (NCBI taxonomy): Eukaryota > Metazoa > Arthropoda > Insecta > Orthoptera > Acrididae > Schistocerca > Schistocerca nitens. The sequence goes on from NC_064617.1 coordinate 37,608,512, forward strand.
GGATAAAACCCGCCCTGGAGCCTACAGTAATAAATCTCGACGCAATTTCTGTGTCACATCCTTATTAGAAGAGTGTGAGGGTTTCAGTAAATGGGCAGTAGTGCGTCGGATACAATCTACATGACTCCCAGGAGAGCTTTCATGTGGAGGCTGCAGACGATTTACTCTAGGATAAAAAGCGCCCTGGAGCCTACAGTGCTTAATCTCGACGCAATTTCTGTGTCATCTCATTATTTGAAGAGTGTGAGGGTTCAGTTAATGGACATTAGTGCGTCGGATACAAACTACATGACTCCCAGGAGACCTTTCATGAGGAGGCTGCAGCCAATTTACTCTCTAGGCTAAAACCCACCCTGGAACCTGCAGTATTAAATCTCGACGCAACTTCTGTCTTGCATACTTATTAGAAGAGTGTGAGGGTTTCAGTAAATGGGCAAATGGGCAGTAGTACGTCGGATACAAACTACATGACTCCCAGGAGAGCTATCATATAGAGGCTGCAACCGATTTACTCTCTAGGATAAAACACGCCCTTGAGCCTACAGTACTTAATCTCAACGCAATTTCTGTATCGCATCCTTATTAGAAGAGTGTGAGGGTTTTAGTAAATGGACATTAGTGCGTCGGATACAAACTCCATGACCCCCTGGAGTGCTTAAATGTGGAGGCTGCTGCCGTTTTACTCTCTAGGATAAAACCCACCCTGGAGCCTACAGTACTTAATCTCGACGCAATTTCTGTGTCGCATCCTCATTAGAAGAGTGTGAGGGATTCAGTAAATGGTCAGTAGTGCGTCGGATACAAACTCCATGACCCCCTGGAGGGCTTAAATGTGGAGGCTGCTGCCGTTTTACTCTCTAGGATAAAACCCACCCTGGAGCCTACAGTATTTAATCTCGACGCAATTTCTGTGACGCATCCTTAATAGAAGAGTTTGAGGGTTTCAGTAAATGGCAGTAGTGCGTCGGATACAAACTATATGACTCCCTGCAGAGCTTTCATGTGGAGGCTGCAGTCGTTTTTCTCTCTAGGATAAAACCCGCCCTGGAGCCTACAGTTCTTAACCTCGACGTAAATTCTGTGTCGCATCCTTATTAGAAGAGTGTGAGGGTTTCAGTAAATGGGCAGGAGGCCGTCGCATACAAACTAAATGACTCCCAGGAGAGCTTACATGTGGAGGCTGCAGCCCTTTTACTCTCTGGGATCAATCTCGCCCTGGAGCCTATAGTATTTAATCTCGACGCAATTTCTGTGCCGCATACTTATTAGAACAGTATAAGGGTTTCAGTAAATGGGCAGTAGTCCGTCGGATACAAACTAGGACTAGAAGGAGAACTTTCATGTGGAGGCTGCAGCGAATTTACTCTCTAGGATAAAAACCGCCCTGGAGCCTTCAGTCCTTAATCTCGACGCAATTTCCGTGTCATCTCATTACATGAGGAGTGTGAGGGTTTCAGTAAATGGGCAGTAGGGCGTCGGATACAAGCTGCATGACTCCCAGGAGAGCTTTAATGTGGAGGCTGCAGCCGTTTCACTCTCTAGGGTAAATGCCGCCCTGGAGCCTACAGTATTTAATCTCGACGCAATTTCTGTGTCGCATCCATATTAGAAGAGTGTGAGGGTTTCAGTAAATGGGCAGTAGTGCGTCGGATACAAACTACATGACTCCCAGGAGAGCTTTCATGTGGAGGCTGCAGCCGTTTCACTCTCTAGGATAAAAACCGCCCTGGAGCCTACAGTATTTAATCTGGATGCAATTTCTGTGTCGCATCCGTATTAGAAGAGTGTGTGGGTATCAGTAAATGGGCAGTAGTGCGTCGGATACAAACTACATGACTCCCAGGATAGCTTTCACGTGGAGGCTGCAGACGTTTTACGCTCTAGGATATAAGCCGTCCTTGAGCCTACAGTACTTAATCTCGATACAATTTCTGTGTCGCATCTTTATTAGAAGAATGTGAGGGTTTCACTAAATTCGCAGTAGTGCGTCGGATACAAACTACATGACTCCCAGGAGAGCTTTCATGTGGAGGATGCAGCCGTTTCACTCTCTAGGATAAAAATCGCCCTGGATCCTACAGTATTTAATCTCGATGCAATTTCTGTGTCGCATCCTTATTAGAGGAGTGTGAGGGTTTCAGTGAATGGGCAGTAGTGCGTCGGATACAAACTACATTACTCCCAGGAGAGCTTTCATGTCGACACTGCAGCCATTTTACTCTCTTGGATAAAACCCACCCTGGAGCCTACAGTACTTAATCTCGACGCAATTTCTGCGTCGCATCGTTATTAGAAGAGTGTGAGGGTTTCAGTAAATGGGCAGTAGTGCGTCGGATACAAACTACATGACTCCCAGGAGAGCTTTCATGTCGACACTGCAGCCGTTTTACTCTCTAGTATAAAACCCGCCCTGGAGCCTATAGTACTTAATCTCGACGTAATTTCTGTGTCGCATCCTTAATGGAAGAGTGTGAGGGTTACAGTAAATGGGCAGTAGTGCGTCGGAAACAAACTACATGACTCCCTGGAGACCTTTCATGTGGAGTCTGCAGCCGTTTTACTCTCTCGGATATAACCCGCCCTGGAGCCTACAGTATTTAATCTCGATGCAATTCCTTTGTCGCATCCTTATTAGAAGAGTGTGAGGGTTTCAGTAAATGGGCAGTAGTGCGTCGGATACAAACTACATGACTCCCAGGAGAGCTTTCATGTGGAGGCTGCAGCCGTTTTTCTCTCTAGGACAAAACCCGCCATGGAACCTACAGTACTTAATCTCGACGCAATTTCTGTGCCGCATCCTTATTAGAAGAGCGTGAGCCTTTCAGTAAATGGGCAGTAGTGCGTCGGTTACAAACTTAATGACTCCCAGGAGTGCTTTCATGTGTAGGCTGCAGCCGTCTTACTCTCTAGGATAAATCTCGCCCTGGAGCCTACAGTACTAAATCTCGATGCAATTTGTGTGCCGCATCCTTATTAGAAGAGTGTGAGGGTTTCAGTAAATGGGCAGTAGTGCGTCGGATACAAACTACATGACTCCCAGGAGAGCTTTCATGTGGAGGCTGCAGACGTTTTACTCTAGGATAAAAAGCGCCCTGGAGCCTACGGTGCTTAATCTAGACGCAATTTTTGTTTCATCTCATTATTTGAAGAGTGTGAGGGTTTCAGTAAATGGTCAGTAGTGCGTCGGATACAAACTACATGACTCCCAGGAGAGCTTTAATGCGGAGGCTGCAGCCGTTTCACTCTCTAGGATATAACCCGCCCTGGAGCCTCTAGTATTTAATCTCGATACAATATCTGTGTCGCATTCCTATTAGAAGAGTGTGAGGGTCTCAGTAAATGGGCAGTAGTGCGTCGGATACAATCTACATGACTCCCAGGAGATCTTTAATGTGGAAGCTGCAGCCGTTTCACTCTCTAGGGTAAATGCCGCCCTGGAGCCTACAGTATTTAATCTTGACGCAATTTCTGTGTCGCATCCATATTAGAAGAGTGTGAGGGTTTCAGTAAATGGGCAGTAGTGCGTCGGATACAAACTACATGACTCCCAGGAGAGCTTTCATGTGGAGGCTGCAGCCGTTTCACTCTCTAGGTTAAAAACCGCCCTGGAGCCTACAGTATTTAATCTGTATGCAATTTCTGTGTCGCATCCGTATTAGAAGAGTGTGTGGGTATCAGTAAATGGGCAGTAGTGCGTCGGATACAAACTACATGACTCCCAGGATAGCTTTCACGTGGAGGCTGCAGCCGTTTTACTCTCTAGGATATAAGCCGCCCTTGAGCCTACAGTACTTAATCTCGATACAATTTCTGTGTCGCATCTTTATTAGAAGAATGTGAGGGTTTCACTAAATTCGCAGTAGTGCGTCGGATACAAACTACATGACTCCCAGGAGAGCTTTCATGTGGAGGCCGCAGCCGTTTCACTCTCTAGGATAAAAATCGCCCTGGATCCTACAGTATTTAATCTCGATGCAATTTCTGTGTCGCATCCTTATTAGAAGAGTGTGAGGGTTTCAGTGAATGGGCAGTAGTGCGTCGGATACAAACTACATGACTCCCAGGAGAGCTTTCATTTCGACGCTGCAGCCATTTTACTCTCTTGGATAAAACGCAACCTGGAGCCTACAGTACTTAATGTCGACGCAATTTCTGCGTCGCATCGTTATTAGAAGAGTGTGAGGGTTTCAGTAAATGGGCAGTAGTGCGTCGGATACAAACTACATGTCCCCCAGGACAGCTTTCATGTGGAGTCTGCAGCCGTTTTACTCTCTCGGATATAACCCGCCCTGGAGCCTACAGTATTTAATCTCGATGCAATTCCTTTGTCGCATCATTATTAGAAGAGTGTGGGGGTTTCAGTAAATGGGCAGTAGTGCGTCGGATACAAACTACATGACTCCCAGGAGAGCTTTCATGTGGAGTCTGCAGCCGTTTCACTCTCTAGGATAAAAATCGCCCTGGATCCTACAGTATTTAATCTCGATGCAATTTCTGTGCCGCATCCTTATTAGAAGAGCGTGAGCCTTTCAGTAAATGGGCAGTAGTGCGTCGGGTACAAACTACATGATTCCCAGGAGAGCTTTCATGTGGAGGCTGCAGCCGTTATACTCTCTAGGATGAAACTCGTCCTGCAGCCTGCAGTACCCAATCTCGACGCAATTTCTGTGACGCATCCTTATTAGAAGAGTGTGAGGGTTTCAGTAAATGGGCAGTAGTGCGTCGGATACAAACTACATGTCTCCCCTGAGAGCTTTCACGTGTAGGCTGCAGCTATTTTACTCTGTAGGATAAAACCCGCCCTGGAGCCTACAGTACTAAATCTCGACGCAATTTCTGTTTCGCATCCTTATTAGAAGAGTGTGAGGGTTTCAGTAAATGGGCAGTAGTGCGTCGGATACAAACTACACGTCTCCCAGGAGAGCTATCATGTGTATGCTGCAGACGTTTTACTCTAGGATAAAAAGCGCCCTGGAGCCTACAGTGCTTAATCTCGACGCAATTTCTGTGTCATCTCATTATTTGAAGAGTGTGAGGGTTTCAGTAAATGGACATTAGTGCGTCGGTTACAAACTACATGTCTCCCCTGAGAGCTTTCACGTGTAGGCTGCAGTTATTTTACTCTCTAGGAAAAAACCCGCCCTTGAGCCTACAGTACTTAATCTCAACGCAATTTCTGTGTCACATCCTTATTAGAAGAGTGTGAGGGTTTTAGTAAATGGACATTAGTGCGTCGGATACAAACTCCATGACTCCCTGGAGAGCTTTAATGTGGAGGCTGCTGCCGGTTTACTCTCTAGGATAAAACCCGCCCTGGAGTCTACAGTATTTAATCTCGACGCAATTTCTGTGTCGCATCCTTATTAGAAGAGTGTGAGGGTTTCAGTAAATGGCAGTAGTGCGTCGGATACAAACTATATGACTCCCAGGAGAGCTTCCATGTGGAGGCTGCAGCCGTTTTTCTCTCTAGGATAAAACCCGCCCTGGAGCCTACAGTTCTTAACCTCGACGTAATTTCTGTGTCGCATCCTTATTAGGAGAGTGTGAGTGTTTCAGTAAATGGGCAGTAGTGCGTCGGATACAAACTAAATCACACCCAGGAGAGCTTACATGTGGAGGCTGCAGCCGTTTTACTGTGTAGGATAAAAGTCGCCCGGTAGCCTGCAGTACTTAATCTCCACTCTATTTCTGTGTCGTCTCATTATTTGAGGAGTGTGAGGGTTTCAGTAAATAGGCAGTAATGCGTCGGATACTAACTACATATCTCCCAGCAGAGCTTTTATGTGGAGGCTGCAGCCGATTTACTCTCTAGAATAAAAGCCGCCCTGGAGCCTACAGTACTTAATCTTGACGAAATTTGTGTGTCGCATCCTTATTATAAGAGTGTGAGGGTTTCAGTAAATGGGCAGTAGTGCGTCGGATACATACTACATGACTGCCAGGAGAGCTTTCATGTGGGGGCTGCAGCCATTTTACTCTCTAGGATAAAACCCGCCCTCGAATCTGCAGTATTTAATCTCGACGCAATTTCTGTATCGCATCCTTATTAGAAGAGTGTGAGGGTTTCAGTAAATGGGCAGTAGTGCGTCGGATACAAGCTGCATGACTCCTAGGAGACCTTACAAGTGGATGCTGCAGCCGTTTTACTATCTTGGATAAAACCCGCCCTGGAGCCCGCAGTATTTAATCGCGAAGCATTTTCTGTGTCGTATCCTTATTACAAGTGTGTGAGGGTTTCAGTAAATGGGCAGTAGTGCCTCTGATACAAACTACATGGCTCCCAGGAGAGCTTTCATGTGGAGGCTGCAATCGTTTTACTCTCTAGGATAAAACTCACCCTGAAGCCTACAGTATTTAATCTCGACGCAATTTCTGTGTCGCGTCCTTATTAGAAGCGTGTGAGGTTTGCAGTGAATGGGCAGTAGTGCGTCTCATACAAACTACATGACTCCCCGGAGAGCTTTCATGTGTAGGCTGCACCCGTTTTAATATGTAGGTTAAAACCCGCCCTGGAGCCTACAGTATTTAATCTCGATTCAATTTCTGTGTCGCATCCTTATTAGAAGAGTGTGAGGATTTCAGTAAATGGGCAGTAGTGCGTCGGATACAAACTACATGAATCCCAGGAGAGCTTTCATATGGAGGCTGCAGGCGTTTTACTCTCTAGGGTAAAACCCGCCCTGGAGCCTGCAGTACTTAGTCTCGACGCAATTTCTGTGTCGCATCCTTATTACAACAGTGAGAGGGTTGCAGTAAATGGGCAGTAGTGCGTCGGATACAAGCTACATGACTCCCAGGAGAGCTTTCATGTGGAGGCTGCAACCGTTTTACTATCTAGGACAAAACCCGCCCTTGAGCCTGCAGTACTTAGTCTCGACGCAATTTCTGTGTCGCATCCTTATTAGAAGAGTAGGAGGATTGCAGTAAATGGGAAGTAGTGCGTCGGATACAAACTACATGACTCCCAGGAGAGCTTTCATGTGGAGGCTGCAACCGTTTTACTCTCTAGGATAAAACTCGCCCTGGAGCCTACAGTATTTAATCCCGACGCAATTTCTGTGTCGCATCCTTATTAGAAGAGTGTGAGGTTTACAGTAAATGTGCAGTAGTGCGTCGGCTACAAACTACATGACTCCCAGGAGAGCTTTCATTTGGAGGCTGCAGCCGTTTACCCTCTAGGATAAAACTCGCCCTGGAGCCATCAGTATTTAATCCCGATGCCATTTCAGTGTCGCATCCTTATTTTAAGAGTGTGAGGGTTTCAGTAAATGGGCATTAGAGCGTCGGATACATACTACATGACTCCCAGGAGAGCTATCAAGTGGTGGCTGCAACCGTTTTACTCTCTAGGATGAAACCCGCCCTGGAGCCTACAGTATTTAATCACGACGCAATTTCTGTGTCGCATCCTTATTAGAAGAGTGTGAGGGTTGCAGTAAATGGGCAGTAGTGCGTCGGATACAAACTACATGACTCCCAGGAGAGTTTTCATGTGGAGGCTGCAACCGTTTTACTCTCTAGGATAAAACTCGCCCTGGAGCCTACAGTATTTAATCACGACGCAATTTCTGTGTCGCATCCATACTATCAGAGTGTGAGGGTTTCAGTAAATGGGCAGTAGTGCGTCGGATACAAACTACATGACTCCCAACAAAGCTTTCATGTGGAGGCTGCAACCGTTCTACTGTCTAGGATAAAACTCGCCCTGGAGCCTGCGATACTTAGTCTCGACGCAATTTCTGTGTCGCATCCTTATTAGAAGAGTGTGGGGGTTGCAGGAAATGGGCAGTAGTGCGTCGGATACAAACTACATGACTCCCAGGAGAGCTTTCATGTGGAGGCTGCAACCGTTTTACTCTCTAGGATAAAACTCGCACTGGAGTCTACAGTATTTAATCCCGACGCAATTTCTGTGTCGCGTCCTTACTAGAAGCGTGTGAGGTTTGCAGTAAATGGGCAGTAGTGCGTCTCATACAAAGTACATGACTCCCCGGAGAGCTTTCATGTGTAGGCTGCACCCGTTTTACTATGTAGGTTAAAACCCGCGCTGGAGCCTACAGTATTTAATCTCGATTCAATTTCTGTGTCGCATCCTTATTAGAAGAGTGTGAGGGTTTCAGTAAATGGGCAGTAGTGCGTTGGATACAAACTACATGAATCCCAGGAGAGCTTTCATATGGAGGCTGCAGGCGTTTTACTCTCTAGGGTAAAACCCGCCCTGGAGCCTGCAGTACTTAGTGTCGACGCAATTTCTGTGTCGCATCCTCATTAGAACAGTGAGAGGGTTGCAGTAAATGGGCAGTAGTGCGTCGGATACAAGCTACATGACTCCCAGGAGAGCTTTCATGTGGATGCTGCAGCCGTTTTACTCTCTAGGAAAAACCCGCCCTTGAGCCTGCAGTACTTAGTCTCGACGCAATTTCTGTGTCGCATCCTTATTAGAAGAGTGTGAGGGTTGCAATTAATGGGCAGTAGTGTGTCGGATACAAAGTACATGACTCCCAGGAGAGCTTTCATGTGGAGGCTGCAGGCGTTTTACTCTCTAGGGTAAAACCCGCCCTTGAGCCTGCAGTACTTAGTCTCGACGCAATTTCTGTGTCGCATCCTTATTAGAAGAGTGTGAGGGTTGCAGTAAATGGGCAGTAGTGCGTCGGATACAAAGTACATGACTCCCAGGAGAACTTTCATGTGGAGGCTGCAGCCGTTTACTCTAGAGGATAGAACCCGCCCTGGAGCCTACCGGATTTTAATCTCGATGCAATTTCTGTGTCGCATCCTTATTAGAAGTGTGTGAGGGTATCAGTAAATGGGCAGTAGTGCATCGGATACATACTACATGACTCCCAGGAGAGCTTTCTTGTGGAGGCTGCGGACGTTTTACTCTCTAGGATAAAACCCGCCCTGGAGCCTGCAGTACTTAGTCTCGACGCAATTTCTGTGTCGCATCCTTATTAGAAGAGTGTGAGGGTTGCAGTAAATGGGCAGTAGTGCGTCGGATACAAACTACATGACTCCCAGGAGAGTTTTCATGTGGAGGCTGCAACCGTTTTACTCTCTAGGAAAAAACTCGCCCTTGAGCCTACAGTACTTAATCGCGACGCAATTTCTGTTTTGCATCCTTATTAGAAGAGTGTGAGGGTTTCAGTAAATGGGCAGTAGTGCGTCGGATACAAACTACACGACTCCCAGGAGAGCTCTCATGTGGAGGCTGCAGCCGTTTACTCTCTAGGATAAAACCCGCCCTGGAGCCTACAGTATTTAATCTCGATGCAATTTCTGTGTCGCATGCTTATTAGAAGAGTGTGAGGGTTGCAGTAAAGGGGCAGTAGTGCGTCGGAAACAAACTACATGACTCCCAGGAGAGCTTTCATGTGGAGGCTGCAGCCGTTTTACTCTCTAGGATAAAACACGCCCTGGAGCCTGCAGTACTTAGTCTCGACGAAATTTCTGTGACGCATCCTTATTAGAAGAGTGTGAGGGTTGCAGTAAATGGGCAGTAGTGCGTCGGATACAATCTACATGACTCCCAGCAGAGCTTTCATGTGGAGGCTGCAACCGTTCTACTCTCTAGGATAAAACTCGCCCCGGCGCCTGCGATACTTAGTCTCGACGCAATTTCTGTGTTGCATTCTTATTAGAAGAGTGTGAGGATTGCAGTAAATGGGCAGTAGTGCGTCGGATACAAACTACATGACTCCCAGGAGAGCTTTCATGTGGAGGCTGCAGCCGTTTACTCTCTTGGATAAAACCCGCCCTGGAGCCTACAGTATTTAATGTCGATGCAATTTCTGTGTCGCATCCATACTATCAGACTGTGAGGGTTGCAGTAAATGGGCAGTAGTGCGTCGGATACAAACTACATGCCTCCCAGCAGAGCTTTCATGTGGAGGCTGCAATCGTTCTACTCTCTAGGATAAAACTCGCCCCGGTGCCTGCGATACTTAGTCTCGACGCAATTTCTGTGTTGCATCCTTATTAGAAGAGTGTGAGGATTGCAGTAAATGGGCAGTAGTGCGTCGGATACAAACTACATGACTCCCAGGAGAGCTTTCATGTGGAGGCTGCAGCCGTTTACTCTCTTGGATAAAACCCGCCCTGGAGCCTACAGTATTTAATCTCGATGCAATTTCTGTGTCGCATCCATACTATCAGAGTGTGAGGGTTGCAGTAAATGGGCAGTAGTGCGTCGGATACAAACTACATGACTCCCAGCAGAGCTTTCATGTGGAGGCTGCAACCGTTCTACTCTCTTGGATAAAACCCGCCCTGGAGCCTACAGTATTTAATCTCGATGCAATTTCTGTGTCGCATCCATATTATCAGAGTGTGAGGGTTGCAGTAAATGGGCAGTAGTGCGTCGGATAAAAACTACATGACTCCCAGCAGAGCTTTCATGTGGAGGCTGCAACCGTTCTACTCTCTAGGATAAAACTCGCCCCGGCGCCTGCGATACTTAGTCTCGACGCAATTTCTGTGTTGCATCCTTATTAGAAGAGTGTGAGGATTGCAGTAAATGGGCAGTAGTGCGTCGGATACAAACTACATGACTCCCAGGAGAGCTTTCATGTGGAGGCTGCAGTCGTTTTACTCTCTAGGATAAAACTCGCCCTGGAGCCTGCAGTACTTTGTCTCGACGCAATTTCTGTGACGCATCCTTATTAGAAGAGTGTGAGGGTTGCAGTAAATGGGCAGTAGTGCGTCGGATACAAACTACATGACTCCCAGCAGAGCTTTCATGTGGTGGCTGCAACCGTTCTACTCTCTAGGATAAAACTCGCCCCGGCGCCTGCAATACTTAGTCTCGACGCAATTTCTGTGTTGCATTGTTATTAGAAGAGTGTGAGGATTGCAGTAAATGGGAAGTAGTGCGTCGGATACAAACTACATGACTCCCAGGAGAGCTTTCATGTGGAGGCTGCAACCGTTTTACTCTCTAGGATAAAACTCGCCCTGGAGCCTACAGTATTTAATCCCGACGCAATTTCTGTGTCGCATCCTTATTAGAAGAGTGTGAGGGTTACAGTAAATGTGCAGTAGTGCGTCGGCTACAAACTACATGACTCCCAGGAGAGCTTTCATTTGGAGGCTGCAGCCGTTTACCCTCTAGGATAAAACTCGCCCTGGAGCCATCAGTATTTAATCCCGATGCCATTTCAGTGTCGCATCCTTATTTTAAGAGTGTGAGGGTTTCAGTAAATGGGCATTAGAGCGTCGGATACATACTACATGACTCCCAGGAGAGCTATCAAGTGGTGGCTGCAACCGTTTTACTCTCTAGGATGAAACCCGCCCTGGAGCCTACAGTATTTAATCACGACGCAATTTCTGTGTCGCATCCTTATTAGAAGAGTGTGAGGGTTGCAGTAAATGGGCAGTAGTGCGTCGGATACAAACTACATGACTCCCAGGAGAGTTTTCATGTGGAGGCTGCAACCGTTTTACTCTCTAGGATAAAACTCGCCCTGGAGCCTACAGTATTTAATCACGACGCAATTTCTGTGTCGCATCCATACTATCAGAGTGTGAGGGTTTCAGTAAATGGGCAGTAGTGCGTCGGATACAAACTACATGACTCCCAACAGAGCTTTCATGTGGAGGCTGCAACCGTTCTACTGTCTAGGATAAAACTCGCCCTGGAGCCTGCGATACTTAGTCTCGACGCAATTTCTGTGTCGCATCCTTATTAGAAGAGTGTGGGGGTTGCAGGAAATGGGCAGTAGTGCGTCGGATACAAACTACATGACTCCCAGGAGAGCTTTCATGTGGAGGCTGCAACCGTTTTACTCTCTAGGATAAAACTCGCACTGGAGTCTACAGTATTTAATCCCGACGCAATTTCTGTGTCGCGTCCTTATTAGAAGCGTGTGAGGTTTGCAGTAAATGGGCAGTAGTGCGTCTCATACAAAGTACATGACTCCCCGGAGAGCTTTCATGTGTAGGCTGCACCCGTTTTACTATGTAGGTTAAAACCCGCGCTGGAGCCTACAGTATTTAATCTCGATTCAATTTCTGTGTCGCATCCTTATTAGAAGAGTGTGAGGGTTTCAGTAAATGGGCAGTAGTGCGTTGGATACAAACTACATGAATCCCAGGAGAGCTTTCATATGGAGGCTGCAGGCGTTTTACTCTCTAGGGTAAAACCCGCCCTGGAGCCTGCAGTACTTAGTGTCGACGCAATTTCTGTGTCGCATCCTCATTAGAACAGTGAGAGGGTTGCAGTAAATGGGCAGTAGTGCGTCGGATACAAGCTACATGACTCCCAGGAGAGCTTTCATGTGGATGCTGCAGCCGTTTTACTCTCTAGGAAAAACCCGCCCTTGAGCCTGCAGTACTTAGTCTCGACGCAATTTCTGTGTCGCATCCTTATTAGAAGAGTGTGAGGGTTGCAATTAATGGGCAGTAGTGTGTCGGATACAAAGTACATGACTCCCAGGAGAGCTTTCATGTGGAGGCTGCAGGCGTTTTACTCTCTAGGGTAAAACCCGCCCTTGAGCCTGCAGTACTTAGTCTCGACGCAATTTCTGTGTCGCATCCTTATTAGAAGAGTGTGAGGGTTGCAGTAAATGGGCAGTAGTGCGTCGGATACAAAGTACATGACTCCCAGGAGAACTTTCATGTGGAGGCTGCAGCCGTTTACTCTAGAGGATAGAACCCGCCCTGGAGCCTACCGGATTTTAATCTCGATGCAATTTCTGTGTCGCATCCTTATTAGAAGTGTGTGAGGGTATCAGTAAATGGGCAGTAGTGCATCGGATACATACTACATGACTCCCAGGAGAGCTTTCTTGTGGAGGCTGCGGACGTTTTACTCTCTAGGATAAAACCCGCCCTGGAGCCTGCAGTACTTAGTCTCGACGCAATTTCTGTGTCGCATCCTTATTAGAAGAGTGTGAGGGTTGCAGTAAATGGGCAGTAGTGCGTCGGATACAAACTACATGACTCCCAGGAGAGTTTTCATGTGGAGGCTGCAACCGTTTTACTCTCTAGGAAAAAACTCGCCCTTGAGCCTACAGTACTTAATCGCGACGCAATTTCTGTTTTGCATCCTTATTAGAAGAGTGTGAGGGTTTCAGTAAATGGGCAGTAGTGCGTCGGATACAAACTACACGACTCCCAGGAGAGCTCTCATGTGGAGGCTGCAGCCGTTTACTCTCTAGGATAAAACCCGCCCTGGAGCCTACAGTATTTAATCTCGATGCAATTTCTGTGTCGCATGCTTATTAGAAGAGTGTGAGGGTTGCAGTAAAGGGGCAGTAGTGCGTCGGAAACAAACCACATGACTCCCAGGAGAGCTTTCATGTGGAGGCTGCAGCCGTTTTACTCTCTAGGATAAAACACGCCCTGGAGCCTGCAGTACTTAGTCTCGACGAAATTTCTGTGACGCATCCTTATTAGAAGAGTGTGAGGGTTGCAGTAAATGGGCAGTAGTGCGTCGGATACAATCTACATGACTCCCAGCAGAGCTTTCATGTGGAGGCTGCAACCGTTCTACTCTCTAGGATAAAACTCGCCCCGGCGCCTGCGATACTTAGTCTCGACGCAATTTCTGTGTTGCATTCTTATTAGAAGAGTGTGAGGATTGCAGTAAATGGGCAGTAGTGCGTCGGATACAAACTACATGACTCCCAGGAGAGCTTTCATGTGGAGGCTGCAGCCGTTTACTCTCTTGGATAAAACCCGCCCTGGAGCCTACAGTATTTAATGTCGATGCAATTTCTGTGTCGCATCCATACTATCAGACTGTGAGGGTTGCAGTAAATGGGCAGTAGTGCGTCGGATACAAACTACATGCCTCCCAGCAGAGCTTTCATGTGGAGGCTGCAATCGTTCTACTCTCTAGGATAAAACTCGCCCCGGTGCCTGCGATACTTAGTCTCGACGCAATTTCTGTGTTGCATCCTTATTAGAAGAGTGTGAGGATTGCAGTAAATGGGCAGTAGTGCGTCGGATACAAACTACATGACTCCCAGGAGAGCTTTCATGTGGAGGCTGCAGCCGTTTACTCTCTTGGATAAAACCCGCCCTGGAGCCTACAGTATTTAATCTCGATGCAATTTCTGTGTCGCATCCATACTATCAGAGTGTGAGGGTTGCAGTAAATGGGCAGTAGTGCGTCGGATACAAACTACATGACTCCCAGCAGAGCTTTCATGTGGAGGCTGCAACCGTTCTACTCTCTTGGATAAAACCCGCCCTGGAGCCTACAGTATTTAATCTCGATGCAATTTCTGTGTCGCATCCATATTATCAGAGTGTGAGGGTTGCAGTAAATGGGCAGTAGTGCGTCGGATAAAAACTACATGACTCCCAGCAGAGCTTTCATGTGGAGGCTGCAACCGTTCTACTCTCTAGGATAAAACTCGCCCCGGCGCCTGCGATACTTAGTCTCGACGCAATTTCTGTGTTGCATCCTTATTAGAAGAGTGTGAGGATTGCAGTAAATGGGCAGTAGTGCGTCGGATACAAACTACATGACTCCCAGGAGAGCTTTCATGTGGAGGCTGCAGTCGTTTTACTCTCTAGGATAAAACTCGCCCTGGAGCCTGCAGTACTTTGTCTCGACGCAATTTCTGTGACGCATCCTTATTAGAAGAGTGTGAGGGTTGCAGTAAATGGGCAGTAGTGCGTCGGATACAAACTACATGACTCCCAGCAGAGCTTTCATGTGGTGGCTGCAACCGTTCTACTCTCTAGGATAAAACTCGCCCCGGCGCCTGCAATACTTAGTCTCGACGCAATTTCTGTGTTGCATTGTTATTAGAAGAGTGTGAGGATTGCAGTAAATGGGAAGTAGTGCGTCGGATACAAACTACATGACTCCCAGGAGAGCTTTCATGTGGAGGCTGCAACCGTTTTACTCTCTAGGATAAAACTCGCCCTGGAGCCTACAGTATTTAATCCCGACGCAATTTCTGTGTCGCATCCTTATTAGAAGAGTGTGAGGGTTACAGTAAATGTGCAGTAGTGCGTCGGCTACAAACTACATGACTCCCAGGAGAGCTTTCATTTGGAGGCTGCAGCCGTTTACCCTCTAGGATAAAACTCGCCCTGGAGCCATCAGTATTTAATCTCGATGCCATTTCAGTGTCGCATCCTTATTTTAAGAGTGTGAGGGTTTCAGTAAATGGGCATTAGAGCGTCGGATACATACTACATGACTCCCAGGAGAGCTATCAAGTGGAGGCTGCAACCGTTTTACTCTCTAGGATGAAACCCGCCCTGGAGCCTACAGTATTTAATCACGACGCAATTTCTGTGTCGCATCCTTATTAGAAGAGTGTGAGGGTTGCAGTAAATGGGCAGTAGTGCGTCGGATACAAACTACATGACTCCCAGGAGAGTTTTCATGTGGAGGCTGCAACCGTTTTACTCTCTAGGATAAAACTCGCCCTGGAGCCTACAGTATTTAATCACGACGCAATTTCTGTGTCGCATCCATACTATCAGAGTGTGAGGGTTCCAGTAAATGGGCAGTAGTGCGTCGGATACAAACTACATGACTCCCAACAGAGCTTTCATGTGGAGGCTGCAACCGTTCTACTGTCTAGGATAAAACTCGCCCTGGAGCCTGCGATACTTAGTCTCGACGCAATTTCTGTGTCGCATCCTTATTAGAAAAGTGTGGGGGTTGCAGGAAATGGGCAGTAGTGCGTCGGATACAAACTACATGACTCCCAGGAGAGCTTTCATGTGGAGGCTGCAACCGTTTTACTCTCTAGGATAAAACTCGCACTGGAGTCTACAGTATTTAATCCCGACGCAATTTCTGTGTCGCGTCCTTATTAGAAGCGTGTGAGGTTTGCAGTAAATGGGCAGTAGTGCGTCTCATACAAAGTACATGACTCCCCGGAGAGCTTTCATGTGTAGGCTGCACCCGTTTTACTATGTAGGTTAAAACCCGCGCTGGAGCCTACAGTATTTAATCTCGATTCAATTTCTGTGTCGCATCCTTATTAGAAGAGTGTGAGGGTTTCAGTAAATGGGCAGTAGTGCGTTGGATACAAACTACATGAATCCCAGGAGAGCTTTCATATGGAGGCTGCAGGCGTTTTACTCTCTAGGGTAAAACCCGCCCTGGAGCCTGCAGTACTTAGTGTCGACGCAATTTCTGTGTCGCATCCTCATTAGAACAGTGAGAGGGTTGCAGTAAATGGGCAGTAGTGCGTCGGATACAAGCTACATGACTCCCAGGAGAGCTTTCATGTGGATGCTGCAGCCGTTTTACTCTCTAGGAAAAACCCGCCCTTGAGCCTGCAGTACTTAGTCTCGACGCAATTTCTGTGTCGCATCCTTATTAGAAGAGTGTGAGGGTTGCAATAAATGGGCAGTAGTGTGTCGGATACAAAGTACATGACTCCCAGGAGAGCTTTCATGTGGAGGCTGCAGGCGTTTTACTCTCTAGGGTAAAACCCGCCCTTGAGCCTGCAGTACTTAGTCTCGACGCAATTTCTGTGTCGCATCCTTATTAGAAGAGTGTGAGGGTTGCAGTAAATGGGCAGTAGTGCGTCGGATACAAAGTACATGACTCCCAGGAGAACTTTCATGTGGAGGCTGCAGCCGTTTACTCTAGAGGATAGAACCCGCCCTGGAGCCTACCGGATTTTAATCTCGATGCAATTTCTGTGTCGCATCCTTATTAGAAGTGTGTGAGGGTATCAGTAAATGGGCAGTAGTGCATCGGATACATACTACATGACTCCCAGGAGAGCTTTCTTGTGGAGGCTGCGGACGTTTTACTCGCTAGGATAAAACCCGCCCTGGAGCCTGCAGTACTTAGTCTCGACGCAATTTCTGTGTCGCATCCTTATTAGAAGAGTGTGAGGGTTGCAGTAAATGGGCAGTAGTGCGTCGGATACAAACTACATGACTCCCAGGAGAGTTTTCATGTGGAGGCTGCAACCGTTTTACTCTCTAGGAAAAAACTCGCCCTTGAGCCTACAGTACTTAATCGCGACGCAATTTCTGTTTTGCATCCTTATTAGAGGAGTGTGAGTGTTTCAGTAAATGGGCAGTAGTGCGTCGGATACAAACTACACGACTCCCAGGAGAGCTTTCATGTGGAGGCTGCAGCCGTTTACTCTCTAGGATAAAACCCGCCCTGGAGCCTACTGTATTTAATCTCGATGCAATTTCTGTGTCGCATGCTTATTAGAAGAGTGTGATGGTTGCAGTAAAGGGGCAGTAGTGCGTCGGAAACAAACTACATGACTCCCAGGAGAGCTTTCATGTGGAGGCTGCAGCCGTTTTACTCTCTAGGATAAAACTCGCCCTGGAGCCTGCAGTACTTAGTCTCGACGCAATTTCTGTGACGCATCCTTATTAGAAGAGTGTGAGGGTTGCAGTAAATGGGCAGTAGTGCGTCGGATACAATCTACATGACTCCCAGCAGAGCTTTCATGTGGAGGCTGCAACCGTTCTACTCTCTAGGATAAAACTCGCCCCGGCGCCTGCGATACTTAGTCTCGACGCAATTTCTGTGTTGCATTCTTATTAGAAGAGTGTGAGGATTGCAGTAAATGGGCAGTAGTGCGTCGGATACAAACTACATGACTCCCAGGAGAGCTTTCATGTGGAGGCTGCAGCCGTTTACTCTCTTGGATAAAACCCGCCCTGGAGCCTACAGTATTTAATGTCGGTGCAATTTCTGTGTCGCATCCATACTATCAGACTGTGAGGGTTGCAGTAAATGGGCAGTAGTGCGTCGGATACAAACTACATGCCTCCCAGCAGAGCTTTCATGTGGAGGCTGCAATCGTTCTACTCTCTAGGATAAAACTCGCCCCGGTGCCTGCGATACTTAGTCTCGACGCAATTTCTGTGTTGCATCCTTATTAGAAGAGTGTGAGGATTGCAGTAAATGGGCAGTAGTGCGTCGGATACAAACTACATGACTCCCAGGAGAGCTTTCATGTGGAGGCTGCAGCCGTTTACTCTCTTGGATAAAACCCGCCCTGGAGCCTACAGTATTTAATCTCGATGCAATTTCTGTGTCGCATCCATACTATCAGAGTGTGAGGGTTGCAGTAAATGGGCAGTAGTGCGTCGGATACAAACTACATGACTCCCAGCAGAGCTTTCATGTGGAGGCTGCAACCGTTCTACTCTCTAGGATAAAACTCGCCCCGGCGCCTGCGATACTTAGTCTCGACGCAATTTCTGTGTTGCATCCTTATTAGAAGAGTGTGAGGATTGCAGTAAATGGGCAGTAGTGCGTCGGATACAAACTACATGACTCCCAGGAGAGCTTTCATGTGGAGGCTGCAGCCGTTTACTCTCTTGGATAAAACCCGCCCTGGAGCCTACAGTATTTAATCTCGATGCAATTTCTGTGTCGCATCCATATTATCAGAGTGTGAGGGTTGCAGTAAATGGGCAGTAGTGCGTCGGATACAAACTACATGACTCCCAGCAGAGCTTTCATGTGGAGGCTGCAACCGTTCTACTCTCTAGGATAAAACTCGCCCCGGCGCCTGCGATACTTAGTCTCGACGCAATTTCTGTGTTGCATCCTTATTAGAAGAGTGTGAGGATTGCAGTAAATGGGCAGTAGTGCGTCGGATACAAACTACATGACTCCCAGGAGAGCTTTCATGTGGAGGCTGCAGTCGTTTTACTCTCTAGGATAAAACTCGCCCTGGAGCCTGCAGTACTTTGTCTCGACGCAATTTCTGTGACGCATCCTTATTAGAAGAGTGTGAGGGTTGCAGTAAATGGGCAGTAGTGCGTCGGATACAAACTACATGACTCCCAGCAGAGCTTTCATGTGGAGGCTGCAACCGTTCTACTCTCTAGGATAAAACTCGTCCCGGCGCCTGCAATACTTAGTCTCGACGCAATTTCTGTGTTGCATTGTTATTAGAAGAGTGTGAGGTTTGCAGTAAATGGGCAGTAGTGCGTCGGATACAAACTACATGACTCCCAGGAGAGCTTTCATGTGGAGGCTGCAGCCGTTTACTCTCTTGGATAAAACCCGCCGTGGAGCCTACAGTATTTAATCTCGATGCGATTTCTGTGTCGCATCCATACTATCAGAGTGTGGGGGTTTCAGTAAATGGGCAGTAGTGCGTCGGATACAAACTACATGACTCCCAGGAGAGTTTTCATGTGGAGGCTGCAACCGTTTTACTCTCGAGGAAAAAACTCGCCCTGGAGCCTACAGTACTTAATCGCGACGCAATTTCTGTGTCGCATTCTTATTAGAAGAGTGTGAGGATTGCAGTAAATGGGCAGTAGTGCGTCGGATACAAACTACATGACTCCCAGGAGAGCTTTCATGTGGAGGCTGCAGCCGTTTACTCTCTTGGATAAAACCCGCCCTAGAGCCTACAGTATTTAATCTCGATGCAATTTCTGTGTCGCATCCTTATTAGAAGAGTGTGAGGGTTTCAGTAAATGGGCAGTAGTGCGTCGGATACAAACTACATGACTCCCAGGAGAGCTTTCATTTGGTGGCTGCAGTCGTTTACTCTCTAGGATAAAACCCGCCCTGGAGCCTACTCGATTTCAATCTCGATGCAATTTCTGTGTCGCATCCTTATTAGAAGAGTGTGAGGGTTTCAGTAAATGGGCAGTAGTGCGTCGGATACAAACTACATGACTCCCAGGAGAGCTTTCATGTGGAGGCTGCAGCCGTTTACTCTCTAGGATAAAACCCGCCCTGGAGCCTACAGTATTTAATCTCGATGCAATTTCTGTGTCGCATCCTTATTAGAAGAGTGCGAGGGTTTCACTAAATTCGCAGTAGTGCGTCGGATTCAAACTACATGACTCCCAGGAGAGCTTTCATGTGGATGCTGCAGCCGTTTCACTCTCTAGGATAAAAACCGCCCTGGATCCTACAGTATTTAATTTCGATGCAGTTTTTATGTCGCATCCTTATCAGAAGAGTGAGAGGGTTGCAGTAAATGGGCTGTAGTGCGTCGGATACAAACTACATGACTCCCAGGAGAGCTTTCATTTTGGAGGCTGCAGCCGTTTACTCTCTAGGATAAAACTCGCCCTGGAGCCATCAGTATTTAATCTCGATGCCATTTCAGTGTCGCATCCTTATTTCAAGAGAGTGAGGGTTTCAGTAAATGGGCAGTAGAGCGTCGGATACATACTACATGACTCCCAGGAGAGCTATCAAGTGGAGGCTGCAGCCGTTTTACTCACTAGGATAAAACTCGCCCTGGAGCCTACAGTATTTAATCACGACGCAATTTCTGTGTCGCATCCTTACTATCAGAGTGTGAGGGTTTCAGTAAATGGGCAGTAGTGCGTCGGATACAAACTACATGACTCCCAACAGAGCTTTCATGTGGAGGCTGCAACCGTTCTACTCTCTAGGATAAAACTCGCCCTGGAGCCTGCGATACTTAGTCTCGACGCAATTTCTGTGTCGCATCCTTATTAGAAGAGTGTGGGGGTTGCAGAAAATGGGCAGTAGTGCGTCGGATACAAACTACATGACTTCCAGGAGAGCTTTCATGTGGAGGCTGCAACCGTTTTACTCTCTAGGATAAAACTCGCACTGGAGTCTACAGTATTTAATCCCGATGCAATTTCTGTGTCGCGTCCTTATTAGAAGCGTGTGAGGTTTGCAGTAAATGGGCAGTAGTGCGTCTCATACAAACTACATGACTCCCCGGAGAGCTTTCATGTGTAGGCTGCACCCGTTTTACTATGTAGGTTAAAACCCGCCCTGGAGCCTACAGTATTTAATCTCGATTCAATTTCTGTGTCGCAACCTTATTAGAAGAGTGTGAGGGTTTCAGTAAATGGGCAGTAGTGCGTCGGATACAAACTACATGAATCCCAGGAGAGCTTTCATATAGAGGCTGCAGGCGTTTTACTCTCTAGGGTAAAACCCGCCCAGGAGCCTGCAGTACTTAGTGTCGACGCAATTTCTGTTTCGCATCCTTATTAGAACAGTGAGAGGGTTGCAGTAAATGGGCAGTAGTGCGTCGGATACAAGCTACATGACTCCCAGGAGAGCTTTCATGTGGAGGCTGCAGCCGTTTTACTCTCTAGGAATAACCCGCCCTTGAGCCTGCAGTACTTAGTCTCGACGCAATTTCTGTGTCGCATCCTTATTAGAAGAGTGTGAGAAATGCAGTAAATGGGAAGTAGTGCGTCGGATACAAACTACATGACTCCCAGGAGAGTTTTCATGTGGAGGCTGCAACCGTTTTACTCTCTAGGAAAAAACTCGCCATTGAGCCTACAGTACTTAATCGCGATGCAATTTCTGTTTCGCATCCTAATTAGAAGAGTGTGAGGGTTTCAGTAAATGGGCAGTAGTGCGTCGGATACAAACTACACGATTCCCAGGAGAGCTTTCATGTGGAGGCTGCAGCCGTTTACTCTCTAGGATAAAACCCGCCCTGGAGCCATCAGTATTTAATCTCGATGCCATTTCAGTGTCGCATCCTTATTTTAAGAGTGTGAGGGTTTCAGTAAATGGGGAGTAGAGCGTCGGATACATACTACATGACTCCCAGGAGAGCTTTCAAGTGGAGGCTGCAACCGTTTTACTCTCTAGGATAAAACCCGCCCTGGAGCCTACAGTATTTAATCACGACGCAATTTCTGTGTCGCATCCTTATTAGAATTGTGTGAGGGTATCAGTAAATGGGCAGTAGTGCATCGGATACATACTACAGGACTCCCAGGATAGCTTTCATGTGGAGGCTGCAGCCGTTTTACTCTCTAGGATAAAACCCGCCCTGAAGCCTGCAGTACTTAGTCTCGACGCAATTTCTGTGTCGCATCCTTATTAGAAGAGTGTGAGAAATGCAGTAAATGGGAAGTAGTGCGTCGGATACAAACTACATGACTCCCAGGAGAGTTTTCATGTGGATGCTGCAACCGTTTTACTCTCTAGGATAAAACTCGCCCTGGAGCCTACAGTATTTAATCACGATGCAATTTCTGTGTCGCATCAATACTATCAGAGTGTGAGGGTTTCAGTAAATGGGCAGTAGTGCGTCGGATACAAACTACATGACTCCCAAAAGAGCTTTCATGTGGAGGCTGCAACCGTTCTACTCTCTAGGATAAAACTCGCCCTGGAGCCTGCAGTACTTAGTCTCGACGCAATTTCTGTGTCGCATCCTTATTAGAAGAGTGTGAGAAATGCAGTAAATGGGAAGTAGTGCGTCGGATACAAACTACATGACTCCCAGGAGAGTTTTCATGTGGAGGCTGCAACCGTTTTACTCTCTAGGAAAAAACTCGCCATTGAGCCTACAGTACTTAATCGCGATGCAATTTCTGTTTCGCATCCTAATTAGAAGAGTGTGAGGGTTTCAGTAAATGGGCAGTAGTGCGTCGGATACAAACTACACGATTCCCAGGAGAGCTTTCATGTGGAGGCTGCAGCCGTTTACTCTCTAGGATAAATCCCGCCCTGGAGCCTACAGTATTTAATCTCGATGCAATTTCTGTGTCGCATGCTTATTAGAAGAGTGTGAGGGTTACAGTAAATGGGCACTAGTGCGTCGGAAACAAACTACATGCCTCCCAGGAGAGCTTTCATGTGGAGGCTGCAGCCGTTTTACTCTCTAGGATAAAACTCGCCCTCGAGCCTGCAGTACTTGTCTCGACGCAATTTCTGTGACGCACCTTATTAGAAGAGTGTGAGGGTTGCAGTATATGGGCAGTAGTGCGTCGGATACAAACTACATGACTCCCAGCAGAGCTTTCATGTGGCGGCTGCAACCGTTCTACTCTCTAGGATAAAACTCGCCCTGGCGCCTGCGATACTTAGTCTCGACGCAATTTCTGTGTCGCATCCTTATTAGAAGAGTGTGAGGATTGCAGTAAATGGGCAGTAGTGCGTCGGATACAAACTACATGACTCCCAGGAGAGCTTTCATGTGGAGGCTGCAGCCGTTTACTCTCTTGGATAAAACCCGCCCTGGAGCCTACAGTACTTAATCGCGACGCAATTTCTGTTTCGCATCCTTATTAGAAGAGTGTGAGGGTTTCAGTAAATGGGCAGTAGTGCGTCGGATACAAACTACATGACTCCCAGGAGAGCTTTCATGTGGAGGCTGCAGCCGTTTTACTCTCTAGGATAAAACTCGCCCTCGAGCCTGCAGTACTTAGTCTCGTCGCAATTTCTGTGACGCACCTTATTAGAAGAGTGTGAGGGTTGCAGTATATAGGCAGTAGTGCGTCGGATACAAACTACATGACTCCCAGCAGAGCTTTCATGTGGCGGCTGCAACCGTTCTACTCTCTAGGATAAAACTCGCCCTGGCGCCTGCGATACTTAGTCTCGACGCAATTTCTGTGTCGCATCCTTATTAGAAGAGTGTGAGGATTGCAGTAAATGGGCAGTAGTGCGTCGGATACAAACTACATGACTCCCAGGAGAGCTTTCATGTGGAGGCTGCGGCCGTTTACTCTCTAGGATAAAACTCGCCCTGGAGCCTACAGTACTTAATCGCGACGCAATTTCTGTTTCGCATCCTTATTAGAAGAGTGTGAGGGTTTCAGTAAATGGACAGTAGTGCGTCGGAAACAAACTATATGACTCCCAGGAGAGCTTTCATGTGGAGGCTGCAGCCGTTTTACTCTCTAGGATAAAACTCGCCCTCGAGCCTGCGGTACTTAGTCTCGACGCAATTTCTGTGACGCACCTTATTAGAAGAGTGAAAGGGTTGCAGTATATGGGCAGTAGTGCGTCGGATACAAACTACATGACTCCCAGCAGAGCTTTCATGTGGCGGCTGCAACCGTTCTACTCTCTAGGATAAAACTCGCCCTGGCGCCTGCGATACTTAGTCTCGACGCAATTTCTGTGTCGCATTCTTATTAGAAGAGTGTGAGGATTGCAGTAAATGTGCAGTAGTGCGTCGGATACAAACTACATGACTCCCAGGAGAGCTTTCATGTGGAGGCTGCAGCCGTTTACTCTCTTGGATAAAACCCGCCCTGGAGCCTACAGTATTTAATCTCGATGCAATTTCTGTGTCGCATCCTTATTAGAAGAGTGTGAGGGTTTCAGTAATTGGGCAGTAGTGCGTCGGATACAAACTACATGACTCCCAGGAGAGCTTTCATGTGGAGGCTGCAGCCGTTTACTCTCTAGGATAAAACCCGCCCTGGAGCCTACAGTATTTAATCTCGATGCAATTTCTGTGTCGCATCGTTATTAGAAGTGTGTGAGGGTGTCAGTAAATGGGCAGTAGTGCGTCGGATACAAACTACATGACTCCCAGGAGAGCTTTCATGTGGAGGCTGCAGCCGTTTACTCTCTAGGTTAAAACCCGCCCTGGAGCCTACATTATTTAATCTCGATGCAATTTCTGTGTCGCATCCTTATTAGAAGAGGGTGAGGGTTGCAGTAAAAGGGCAGTAGTGCGTCGGATACAAACTACATGACTCCCAGGAGAGCTTTCATGTGGAGGCTGCAGCCGTTTTACTCTCTAGGATTAGACCCGCCCTGGAGCCTACAGTACTTAGTCTCGACGATATTTCCGTGTCGCATCCTTATTAGAAGAGTGTGAGGGTATCAGTAAATGGGCAGTAGTGCGTCGGATACAAACTACATGACTCCCAGGAGAGCTTTCATTCTGCGGCTGTAGCCGTTTACTCTCTAGGATAAAACCTGCCCTGGAGCCTACCCGATTTTAATCTTGATGCAATTTCTGTATCGCATCCTTATTAGAAGAGTGTGAGGGTATCAGTAAATGGGCAGTAGTGCGTCGGATACAAACTACATGACTCCCAGGAGAGCTTTCATGTGGAGGCTGCAGCCGTTTACTCTCTAGGATAAAACCCGCCCTGGAGCCTACAGTATTTAATCTCGATGCAATTTCTGTGTCGCATCGTTACTAGAAGTGTGTGAGGGTGTCAGTAAATGGGCAGTAGTGCGTCGGATACAAACTACATGACTCCCAGCAGAGCTTTCATGTGGAGGCTGCAGCCGTTTACTCTCTAGGATAAAACCCGCCCTGGAGCCTACAGTATTTAATCCCGACGCAATTTCTGTGTCGCATCCTTATTAGAAGAGTGTGAGGGTTTCCGTAAATGGGCAGTAGTGCGTCGGATACAAACTACATGACTACCAGGATAGCTTTCATGTGGAGGCTGCAGCAGTTTTACTCTCTAGGATATAACCCACCCTTGGGCCTACAGCACTTAATCTCGATACAATTTCTGTGTCGCATCCTTATTAGAAGAATGTGAGGGTTTCACTAAATTCGCAGTAGTGCGTCGGATTCAAACTACATGACTCCCAGGAGAGCTTTCATGTGGATGCTGCAGCCGTTTCACTCTCTAGGATAAAAATCGCCCTGGATCCTACAGTATTTAATCTCGATGCAGTTTTTATGTCGCATCCTTATCAGAAGAGTGAGAGGGTTGCAGTAAATGGGCTGTAGTGCGTCGGATACAAACTACATGACTCCCAGGAGAGCTTTCATTTTGGAGGCTGCAGCCGTTTACTCTCTAGGATAAAACCCGCCCTGGAGCCTACAGTATTTAATCTCGATGCAATATCTGTGTCGCATCCTTATTAGAAGAGTGTGAGGGTTTCAGTAAATGGGCAGTAGTGCGTCAGATACATACTACATGACTCCCAGGAGAGCTTTCATGTGGAGGCTGCAACCGTTTTACTCTCTAGGATAAAACTCCCCCTGGAGCCTACAGTATTTAATCACGACACAATTTCTGTGTCGCATCCTTATTAGAAGAGTGTGGGGGTTTCAGTAAATGGGCAGTAGTGCGTCGGATACAAACTACATGACTCCCAGGAGAGCTTTCATGTGGAGGCTGCAACCGTTTTACTCTCTAGGATAAAACCCGCCCTGGAGCCTACAGTATTTAATCACGACACAATTTCTGTGCCGCATCCTTATTAGAAGTGTGTGATTGTTTCAGTAAATGGGCAGTTGTGCAACTGATATAGACTACATAACTCACAGGAGAGCTTTCATGTGGAGGCTGCAGCCGTTTTACTACCTAGGAAAAAACTCGCCCTGGAGCCTACAGTATTTAATTTCGATGCAATTTCTGTGTCGCATCCTTATTAGAAGAGTGTGAGGGTTTCAGTAAACGGGCAGTAGTGCGTCGGATACAAACTACATGACTCCCAGGAGAACTTTCATGTGGAGGCTGCAGCCGTTCACTCTCTAGGATAAAACCCGCCCTGGAGCCTACACTATTTAATCTCGATGCAATTTCTGTGTCGCATCCTTATTAGAAGAGTGTGTGGGTTGCAGTAAATGGGCAGTAGTGCGTCGGATACAAACTACATGACTCCCAGGGGAGCTTTCATGTGGCGGCTGCAGCCGTTTACTCTCTAGGATAAAACCCGTCCTAGAGCCTACAGTATTTAACCTCGATGCGATTTCTGTGTCGCATCCTTATTAGAAGAGTGTGAGTGTTTCAGTAAATGGGCAGTAGTGCGTCGGATACAAACTACATGACTCCCAGGAGAGCTTTCATGAGGAGCCTGCAACCGTTTTACTCTTTTGGATAAAACCCGCCCTGGAGCCCACAGTTCTTAATCGCGACGTAATGTCTGTGTCGCATCCTTATTAGAAGAGTGTGAGGGTTTCAGTAAATGGGCAGTAGTGCGTCAGATACATACTACATGACTCCCAGGAGAGCTTTCATGTGGAGGCTGCAAACGTTTTACTCTCTAGGATAAAACTCCCCCTGGAGCCTACAGTATTTAATCACGACACAATTTCTCTGTCGCATCCCTATTAGAAGAGTGTGGGGGTTTCAGTAAATGGGCAGTAGTGCGTCGGATACAAACTACATGACTCCCAGGAGAGCTTTCATGTGGAGGCTGCAACCGTTTTACTCTCTAGGATAAAACCCGCCCTGGAGCCTACAGTATTTAATCACGACACAATTTCTGTGCCGCATCCTTATTAGAAGTGTGTGATTGTTTCAGTAAATGGGCAGTTGTGCAACTGATATAGACTACATAACTAACAGGAGAGCTTTCATGTGGAGGCTGCAGCGGTTTTACTACCTAGGAAAAAACTCGCCCTGGAGCCTACAGTATTTAATTTCGATGCAATTTCTGTGTCGCATCCTTATTAGAAGAGTGTGAGGGTTTCAGTAAACGGGCAGTAGTGCGTCGGATACAAACTACATGACTCCCAGGAGAACTTTCATGTGGAGGCTGCAGCCGTTTACTCTCTAGGATAAATCCCGCCCTGGAGCCTACAGTATTTAATCTCGATGCAATTTCTGTGTCGCATCCTTATTAGAAGAATGTGAGGGTTTCAGTAAATTCGCAGTAGTGCGTCGGATACAAACTACATGACTCCCAGGAGAGCTTTCATGTGGAGGCTGCAGCCGTTTACTGTCTAGGATAAAACCCGCCCTGGAGCCTACACTATTTAATCTCGATGCAATTTCTGTGTCGCATCCTTATTAGAAGAGTGTGTGGGTTTCAGTAAATGGGCAGTAGTGCGTCGGATACAAACTACATGACTCCCAGGGGAGCTTTCATGTGGCGGCTGCAGCCGTTTACTCTCTAGGATAAAACCCGTCCTAGAGCCTACAGTATTTAACCTCGATGCGACTTCTGTGTTGCATCCTTATTAGAAGAGTGTGAGTGTTTCAGTAAATGGGCAGTATTGCGTCGGATTCAAACTACACGACTCCCAGGAGAGCTTTCATGTGGAGGCTGCAACCGTTTTACTCTCTAGGATAAAACTCGCCCTGGAGCCTACAGTATTTAATCACGACACAATTTCTGTGACGCATCCTTATTAGAAGAGTGTGAGGGTTTCAGTAAATAGGCAGTTGTGCAACTGATATAAACTACATAACTCCCAGGAGAGCTTTCATGTGGAGGCTGCAGCCGTTTTACTCTCTAGGATTAGACCCGTCCTGGAGCCTACAGTACTTAGTCTCGACGATATTTCCGTGTCGCATCCTTATTAGAAGAGTGTGAGGGTATCAGTAAATGGGCAGTAGTGCGTCGGATACAAACTACATGACTCCCAGGAGAGCTTTCATTCTGAGGCTGTAGCCGTTTACTCTCTAGGATAAAACCTGCCCTGGAGCCTACCCGATTTTAATCTTGATGCAATTTCTGTATCGCATCCTTATTAGACGAGTGTGAGGGTATCAGTAAATGGGCAGTAGTGCGTCGGATACAAACTACATGACTCCCAGGAGAGCTTTCATGTGGAGGCTGCAGCCGTTTACTCTCTAGGATAAAACCCGCCCTGGAGCCTACAGTATTTAATCTCGATGCAATTTCTGTGTCGCATCCTTATTAGAAGAGGGTGAGGGTTGCAGTTAAAGGGGCAGTAGTGCGTCGGATACAAACTACATGACTCCCAGGAGAGCTTTCATGTGTAGGCTGCAGCCGTTTACTCTCTAGGATAAAACCCGCCCTGGAGCCTACAGTATTTAATCCCGACGCAATTTCTGTGTCGCATCCTTATTAGAAGAGTGTGAGCGTTTCCGTAAATGGGCAGTAGTGCGTCGGATACAAACTACATGACTACCAGGATAGCTTTCATGTGGAGGCTGCAGCAGTTTTACTCTCTAGGATATAACCCACCCTTGGGCCTACAGCACTTAACCTCGATACAATTTCTGTGTCGCATCCTTATTAGAAGAATGTGAGGGTTTCACTAAATTCGCAGTAGTGCGTCGGATTCAAACTACATGACTCCCAGGAGAGCTTTCATGTGGATGCTGCAGCCGTTTCACTCTCTAGGATAAAAATCGCCCTGGATCCTACAGTATTTAATCTCGATGCAGTTTTTATGTCGCATCCTTATCAGAAGAGTGAGAGGGTTGCAGTAAATGGGCTGTAGTGCGTCGGATACAAACTACATGACTCCCAGGAGAGCTTTCATTTTGGAGGCTGCAGCCGTTTACTCTCTAGGATAAAACCCGCCCTGAGGCCTACAGTATTTAATCTCGATGCAATATCTGTGTCGCATCCTTATTAGAAGAGTGTGAGGGTTTCAGTAAATGGGCAGTAGTGCGTCAGATACATACTACATGACTCCCAGGAGAGCTATCATGTGGAGGCTGCAACCGTTTTACTCTCTAGGATAAAACTCCCCCTGGAGCCTACAGTATTTAATCACGACACAATTTCTGTGTCGCATCCTTATTAGAAGAGTGTGGGGGTTTCAGTAAATGGGCAGTAGTGCGTCGGATACAAACTACATGACTCCCAGGAGAGCTTTCATGTGGAGGCTGCAACCGTTTTACTCTCTAGGATAAAACCCGCCCTGGAGCCTACAGTATTTAATCACGACACAATTTCTGTGCCGCATCCTTATTAGAAGTGTGTGATTGTTTCAGTAAATGGGCAGTTGTGCAACTGATATAGACTACATAACTCACAGGAGAGCTTTCATGTGGAGGCTGCAGCCGTTTTACTACCTAGGAAAAAACTCGCCCTGGAGCCTACAGTATTTAATTTCGATGCAATTTCTGTGTCGCATCCTTATTAGAAGAGTGTGAGGGTTTCAGTAAATGGGCAGTAGTGCGTCAGATACATACTACATGACTCCCAGGAGAGCTATCATGTGGAGGCTGCAACCGTTTTACTCTCTAGGATAAAACTCCCCCTGGAGCCTACAGTATTTAATCACGACACAATTTCTGTGTCGCATCCTTATTAGAAGAGTGTGGGGGTTTCAGTAAATGGGCAGTAGTGCGTCGGATACAAACTACATGACTCCCAGGAGAACTTTCATGTGGAGGCTGCAGCCGTTTACTCTCTAGGATAAAACCCGCCATGGAGCCTACAGTATTTAATCTCGATGCAATTTCTGTGTCGCATCCTTATTAGAAGAATGTGAGGGTTTCAGTAAATTCGCAGTAGTGCGTCGGATACAAACTACATGACTCCCAGGAGAGCTTTCATGTGGAGGCTGCAGCCGTTTACTGTCTAGGATAAAACCCGCCCTGGCGCCTACACTATTTAATCACGACACAATTTCTGTGTCGCATCCTTATTAGAAGAGTGTGAGGGTTTCAGTAAATGGGCAGTAGTGCGTCGGATACAATCTACATGACTCCCAGGAGAGCTTTCATGTGGAGGCTGCAGCCGTTTACTCTCTAGGATAAAACCCGCCCTGGATCCTACAGTATTTAATCTCGATGCAATATCTGTGTCGCATCCTTATTCAAAGAGTATGAGGGTTTCAGTAAATGGGCAGTAGTGCGTCGGATACAAACTACATGACTCCCAGGAGAGCTTTTATGTGGAGGCTGCAGCCGTTTTAGTCTCTAGGATAAAACCCGCCCTGGAGCCTGCAGTACTTAGTCTCGACGCTATTTCTGTGTCGCATCCTCATTAGAAGAGTGTGAGGGTTGCAGTAAATGGGCAGTAGTGCGTCGGATACAAACTACATGACTCCCAGGACAGCGTTCATGAGGAGGCTGCAACCATTTTACTCTCTAGGGTAAAACTCGCCCTGGATCCTACAGTATTTAATCACGACGCAATTAATGTGTTGCATCCGTATTAGAAGAGTGTGAGGGTTTCAGAAAATGGGCAGTAGTGCGTCGGATACAACCTACTTGACTCCCAGGAGAGCTTTCATGTGGAGGCTGCAGCCGTTTTACTCTCTAGGATAAAACCCGCCCTGGAGCCCACAGTTCTTAATCGCGACGTAATGTCTGTGTCTCATCCTTATTAGAAGTGTGTGAGGGTTTCAGTAAATGGGCAGTAGTGCGTTGGATACAAACTACATGACTCCCAGGAGAGCTTTCATGTGGAGGCTGCAACCGTTTTACTCTCTAGGATAAAACTCGCCCTGGATCCTACAGTATTTAATCACGACGCAATTTCTGTGTCGCATCCTTATTAGAGGAGTGTGAGGGTTTCAGAAAATGGGCAGTAGTGCGTCGGATACAAACTACATGACTCCCAGGAGAGCTTTCATGTGGAGGCTGCAGCCGTGTTACTCTCTAGGATAAAACCCGCCCTGGAGCCTGCAATACTTAGTCTCGACGCAATTTCTGTGTCGCATCCTTATTAGAAGAGTGTGAGGATTGCAGTAAATGTACAGTAGTGCGTCGGATACAAACTACATGACTCCCAGGAGAGCTTTCATGTGGAGGCTGCAGCCGTTTACTCTCTAGGATAAAACCCGCACTGGAGCCTACAGTATTTAATCTCGATGCAATTTCTGTGTCGCCTCCTTAATAGATGAGTGTGAGGGTTGCAGTAAATGGGCAGTAGTGCGTCGCATACAAACTACATGACTCCCAGGAGAGCTTTCATGTGGAGGCTGCAACCGTTTTACTCTCTAGGATAAAACTCGCACTGGAGTCTACAGTATTTAATCCCGACGCAATTTCTGTGTCGCATCCTTATTAGAAGAGTGTGAGGGTTACAGTAAATGGGCAGTAGTGCGTCGGATAGAAACAACATGACTCCCAGGAGAGCTTTCATGTGGAGGCTGCAGCCGTTTTACTCTCTAGGATAAAACCCGCCCTGGAGCCTGCAATACTTAGTCTCGACGCAATTTCTGTGTCGCATCCTTATTAGAAGAGTGTGAGGATTGCAGTAAATGTGCAGTAGTGCGTCGGATACAAACTACATGACTCCCAGGAGAGCTTTCTTGTGGAGGCTGCAGCCGTTTACTCTCTAGGATAAAACCCGCCCTGGAGCCTACCCGATTTTAATCTCGATGCAATTTGTGTGTCGCTTCCTTATTAGAAGAGTGTGAGGGATTCAGTAAATGGCCAGTAGTGCGTCGGATACAGGCTGCATGACTCCCAGGAGACCTTTCATGTGGAGGCTGCAGCCGATTTATCCTCTAGGATAAAACCCGCCCTGGAGCCTGCAGTACTTAGTCTCGTCGCTATGTCTGTGTCGCATCCTCATTAGAAGAGTGTGAGGGTTGCAGTAAATGGGCAGTAGTGCGTCGGATACAAACTACATGACTCGCAGGACAGCTTTCATGTGGAGCCTGCAACCGTTTTACTCTCTAGGATAAAACTCGCCCTGGATCCTACAGTATTTAATCACGACGCAATTTCTGTGTCGCATCCTTATTAGAAGAGTGTGAGGGTTTCAGAAAACGGGCAGTAGTGCGTCGGATACAAACTACATGACTCCCAGGAGAGCTTTCATGTGGAGGCTGCAACCGTTTTACTCTCTAGGATAAAACACGCCCTGGATCCTACAGTATTTAATCACGACGCAATTTCTGTGTCGCATCCTTATTAGACTAGTGTGAGGGTTTCAGAAAATGGGCAGTAGTGCGTCGGATACAAACTACATGACTCCCAGGAGAGCTTTCATGTGGAGGCTGCAGCCGTTTTACTCTCTAGGATAAAACCCGCCCTGGAGCCTGCAATACTTAGTCTCGACGGAATTTCTGTGTCGCATCCTTATTAGAATAGTGTGAGGGTTTCAGAAAATGGGCAGTAGTGCGTCGGATACAAACTACATGACTCCCATGAGAGCTTTCATGTGGAGGCTGCAGCCGTTTACTCTCTTGGATAAAACCCGCCCTGGAGCCTACAGTATTTAATCTCGATGCAATTTCTGTGTCGCATCCTGATTAGATGAGTGTGAGGGTTGCAGTAAATAGGCAGTAGTGCGTCGGATACAAGCTACATGACTCCCAGGTGAGCTTTCATGTGGAGGCTGCACCGTTTTTCTCTCTAGGATAAAACTCGCACTGGAGTCTACAGTATTTAATCCCGACGCAATTTCTGTGTCGCATCCTTATTAGAAGAGTGTGAGGGTTTCAGTAAATGGGCAGTAGTGCGTCGGATAGAAACAACATGACTCCCAGGAGAGCTTTCATGTGGAGGCTGCAGCCGTTTTACTCTCTAGGATAAAACCCGCCCTAGAGCCTGCAATACTTAGTCTCGACGCAATTTCTGTGTCGCATCCTTATTAGAAGGGTGTGAGGATTGCAGTATATGTGCAGTAGTGCGTCGGATACAAACTACATGACTCTCAGGAGAGCTTTCATGTGGAGGCTGCAGCCGTTTACTCTCTAGGATAAATCCCGCCCTGGAGCTTACAGTATTTAATCTCGATGCAATTTCTGTGTCGCTTCCTGATTAGATGAGTGTGAGGGTTTCAGTAAATGGGCAGTAGTGCGTCGGATACAAACTACATGACTCCCAGGAGAGCTTTCATGTGGAGGCTGCAGCCGCTTTACTCCCTAGGATAAAACTCACACTGGAGTCTACAGTATTTAATCCCGACGCAATTTCTGTGTCGCATCCTTATTAGAAGAGTGTGAGGGTTTCAGTAAATGGGCAGTAGGGCGTCGGATACAAACTACATGACTCCCAGGGAGCTTTCATGTGGAGGCTGCAACCGTTTTACTCTCTAGGATAAAACACGCCCTGGATCCTACAGTATTTAATCACGACGCAATTTCTGTGTCGCATCCTTATTAGAGGAGTGTGAGGGTTTCAGAAAATGGGCAGTAGTGCGTCGGATACAAACTACATGACTCCCAGGAGAGCTTTCATGTGGAGGCTGCAGCCGTTTTACTCTCTAGGAGAAAACCCGCCTTGGAGCCTGCAATACTTAGTCTCGACGCAATTTCTGTGTCGCATCCTTATTAGAAGAGTGTGAGGGTTTCAGAAAATGGGCAGTAGTGCGTCTGATACGAACTACATGACTCCCAGGAGAGCTTTCATGTGGAGGCTGCAGCCGTTTACTCTCTAGGATAAAACCCGCCCTGGAGCCTACAGTATTTAATCTCGATGCAATTTCTGTGTCGCATCCTGATTAGATGAGTGTGAGGGTTGCAGTAAATGGGCAGTAGTGCGTCGGATACAAACTACATGACTCCCAGGAGAGCTTTCATGTGGAGCCTGCAACCGTTTTACTCTCTAGGACAAAACCCGCCCTGGAGCATACCCGATTTTAATCTCGATGCAATTTCTGTGTCGCATCCTTATTAGAAGAGTGTGAGGGTTTCAGTAAATGGGCAGTAGTGCGTTGGATACAAACTACATGACTCCCAGGAGAGAATTCATGTGGAGGCTGCAACCGTTTTACTACCTAGGAAAAAACTCGCCCTGCAGCATACAGTATTTAATCTCGAGGCAATTTCTGTGTCGCATCCTTATTAGAAGAATGTGAGGGTTTCAGTAAATTCGCAGTAGTGCGTCAGATACAAACTACATGACTCCAAGGAGAGCTTTCATGTGGAGGCTGCAGCCGTTTACTCTCTAGGATAAAACCCGCCCTGGAGCATACCCGATTTTAATCTCGATGCAATTTCTGTGTCGCATCCTTATTAGAAGAGTGTGAGGGTTTCAGTAAATGGCCAGTAGTGCGTCGGATACAAACTACATGACTCCCAGGAGAGCTTTCATGTGGAGACTTCAGCCGTTTACTCTCTAGGATAAAACCCGCCCTGGAGCCTACAGTATTTAATCTCGATGCAATTTCTGTGTCGCATCCTTATTAGAAGAATATGAGGGTTTCAGTAAATTCGCAGTAGTGTGTCGGATACAAACTACATGACTCCCAGGAGAGGTTTCATGTGGAGGCTGCAGCCCTTTACTATCTAGGATAAAACCCGCCCTGGAGCCTAAAGTATTTAATCTCGATGCAATTTCTGTGTCGCATCCTTATTAGAAGAGTGTGATGGTTTCAGAAAATGGGCAGTAGTGCGTCGGATACAAACTACATGACTCCCAGGAGAGCTTTCATGTGGAGGCTGCAGCCGTTTACTCTCCAGTATAAAACCCGCCCTAGAGCCTACAGTATTAAATCTCGATGCAATATCTGTGTCGCTTCCTTATTAGAAGAGTGTGAGGGTTTCAGTAAATGGGCAGTAGTGCGTCGGATACAAACTACATGACTCCCAGGAGAGCTTTCATGTGGAGACTTCAGCCGTTTACTCTCTAGGATAAAACCCGCCCTGGAGCCTACAGTATTTAATCTCGATGCAATTTCTGTGTCGCATCCTTATTAGAAGAATATGAGGGTTTCAGTAAATTCGCAGTAGTGTGTCGGATACAAACTACATGACTCCCAGGAGAGCTTTCATGTGGAGGCTGCAGCCCTTTACTCTCTAGGATAAAACCCGCCCTGGAGCCTACAGTATTTAATCTCGATGCAATTTCTGTGTCGCATCCTTATTAGAAGAGTGTGAGCTTTTCAGTAAATGGGCAGTAGTGCGTCGGATACAAACTACATGACTCCCAGGAGAGCTTTCATGTGGAGGCTGCAGCCCTTTACTCTCTAGGATAAAACCCGCCCTGGAGCCTAAAGTATTTAATCTCGATGCAATTTCTGTGTCGCATCCTTATTAGAAGAGTGTGAGGGTTTCAGTAAATGGGCAGTAGTGCGTCGGATACAAACTACATGACTCCCAGGAGAGCTTTCATGTGGAGACTTCAGCCGTTTACTCTCTAGGATAAAACCCGCCCTGGAGCCTACAGTATTTAATCTCGATGCAATTTCTGTGTTGCATCCTTATTAGAAGAGTGTGAGGGTTTCAGTAAATGGGCAGTAGTGCGTCGGATACAAACTACATGACTCCCAGGAGAGCTTTCATGTGGAGACTTCAGCCGTTTGCTCTCTAGGATAAAACCCGCCCTGGATCCTACAGTATTTAATCTCGATGCAATTTCTGTGTCGCATCCTTTTTAGAAGAATATGAGGGTTTCAGTAAATTCGCAGTAGTGTGTCGGATACAAACTACATGACTCCCAGGAGAGCTTTCATGTGTAGGCTGCAGCCCTTTACTCTCTAGGATAAAACCCGCCCTGGAGCCTAAAGTATTTAATCTCGATGCAATTTCTGTGTCGCATCCTTATTAGAAGAGTGTGAGGGTTTCAGAAAATGGGCAGTAGTGCGTCGGATACAAACGACATGACTCCCAGGAGAGCTTTCATGTGGAGTCTGCAGCCGTTTACTCTCCAGTATAAAACCCGCCCTGGAGCCTACAGTATTTAATCTCGATGCAATATCTGTGTCGCATCCTTATTAGAAGAGTGTGAGGATTGCAGTAAATGGGCATTAGTGCGTCGGATACAAACTACATGACTCCCAGGAGAGCTTTCATGTGGAGGCTGCAGACGTTTACTCTCTAGGATAAAACCCGCCCTGGAGCCTACAGTATTTAATCTCGATGCAATTTCTGTGTCGCATCCTGATTAGAAGAGTGTGAGGGTTGCAGTAAATGGGCAGTAGTGCGTCGGATACAAACTACATGACTCCCAGGAGAGCTTTCATGTGGAGGCTGCAACCGTTTTACTCTATAGGATAAAACTCGCACTGGCGTCTACAGTATTTAAACCCGACGCAATTTCTGTGTCGCATGCTTATTAGAAGAGTGTGAGGGTTTTAGTAAATGGGCAGTAGAGCGTCGGATAGAAACTACATGACTCCCAGGAGAGCTTTCATGTGGAGGCTGCAGCCGTTTTACTCTCTTGGATAAAACCCGCCCTGGAGCCTGCAGTACTTAGTGTCGACGCAATTTCTGTGTCACATCCTTATTAGAAGAGTGTGAGGGTTGCAGTAAATGGGCAGTAGTGCGTCGGATACAAACTACATGACTCCCAGGAGAGCTTTCATGTGGAGGCTGCAGCCGTTTTACTCTCTAGGATTAGACCCGCCCTGGAGCCTACAGTACTTAGTCTCGACGACATTTCTGTGCGCATCCTTATTATAAGAGTGTGAGGGTATCAGTAAATGGGCAGTAGTGCATCGGATACAAACCACATGACTCCCAGGAGAGCTTTCTTGTGGAGGCTGCAGCCGATTTACTCTCTAGGATGAAACCCGCCCTGGAGCCTGCAGTACTTAGTCTCGACGCAATTTCTGTGTCGCATCCTTATTAGAAGAGTGCGAGGGTATCAGTAAATGGGCAGTAGTGCGTCGGATACATATTACATGACTCCCAGGAGAGCTTTCATGTGGAGGCTGCAGCCGTTTACTATCTAGTGTAAAACCCGCCCTGGAGCCAACCCGATTTTAATCATTTTGTAATTTCTGTGTCGCATCCTTATTAGAAGAGTGTGAGGGATGCAGTAAATGGGCAGTAGTGCGTCGGATTCAAACTACATGACTCCCAGGAGAGCTTTCATGTGGAGGCTGCAACCGTTTTACTACCTAGGTAAAAACTCGCCCTGGAGCCTACAGTATTTAATCACGACGCAATTTCTGTGTCGCATCCTTATTAGAAGAGTGTGAGGGTTTCAGTAAATGGGCAGTAGTGCGTCGGATACAATCTACATGACTCCCAGGTGAGCTTTCATGTGGAGGCTGCAGCCGTTTACTCTCTAATATAAACCCGCCCTGGAGCCTACAGTATTTAATCTCGATGCTATTTCTGTGTCGCATCCTTATTAGAAGAATGTGAGGGTTTCAGTAAATTCGCAGTTGTGCGTCGAATACAAACTACATGACTCCCAGGAGAGCTTTCATGTGGAGGCTGCAGCCCTTTACTCTCTAGGATAAAACCCACCCTGTTGCCTAAAGTATTCAATCTCGATGCAATTTCTGTGTCGCATCCTTATTAGAAGAGTGTGAGGGTTTCAGTAAATGGGCAGTAGTGCGTCGGATACAAACTACATGACTCCCAGGAGAGCTTTCATGTGGAGGCTGCAGCCCTTTACTCTCTAGGATAAAACCCGCCCTGGAGCCTACAGTATTTAATCTCGATGCTATTTCTGTGTCGCATCCTTATTAGAAGAGCGCGAGGGTTGCAGTAAATGGGCAGTAGTGCGTCGGATACAAACTACATCACTCCCAGGAGAGCTTTCATGTGGAGGCTGCAACCGTTTTACTACCTAGGAAAAAACTCGCCTTGGAGCCTACAGTATTTAATCACGACGCAATTTCTGTATCGCATCCTTATTAGAAGAGTGTGAGGGTTTCAGTAAATGGGCAGTAGGGCGTCGGATACATACTACATGATTCCCAGGAGAGCTTTCATGTGGAGGCTGCAGCCGTTTACTCTCTAGGATAAAACCCGCTCTGGAGCCTACAGTATTTAATCTCGATGCAATTTCTGTGTCGCATCCTTATTAGAAGAGTGTGAGGGATGCAGTAAATGGGCAGTAGTGCGTCGGATTCAAACTACATGACTCCCAGGAGAGCTTTCATGTGGAGGCTGCAACCGTTTTACTACCTAGGTAAAAATTCGCCCTGGAGCCTACAGTATTTAATCACGACGCAATTTCTGTGTCGCATCCTTATTAGAAGAGTGTGAGGGTTTCAGTAAATTCGCAGTAGTGCGTCGGGTACAATCTACATGACTCCCAGGAGAGCTTTCATGTGGAGGCTGCAGCCGTTTACTCTCTAGTATAAACCCGCCCTGGATCCTACAGTATTTAATCTCGATGCTATTTCTGTGTCGCATCCTTATTAGAAGAATGTGAGGGTTTCAGTAAATTCGCAGTTGTGCGTCGAATACAAACTACATGACTCCCAGGAGAGCTTTCATGTGGAGGCTGCAGCCCTTTACTCTCTAGGATAAAACCCACCCTGTTGCCTAAAGTATTTAATCTCGATGCAATTTCTGTGTCGCATCGTTATTAGAAGAGTGTGAGGGTTTCAGTAAATGGGCAGTAGTGCGTCGGATACAAACTACATGACTCCCAGGAGAGCTCTCATGTGGATGCTGCAGCCGTTTACTCTCTAGGATAAAACCCGCCCTGGAGCCTACAGTATTTAATCTCGATGCAATTTCTGTGTCGCATCCTTATTAGAAGAGTATGAGGGTTTCAGTAAATGGGCAGTATTGCGTCGGATACAAACTACATGACTCCCAGGAGAGCTTTCATGTGGAGGCTGCAGCCGTTTACTCTCTAGTATAAAACCCGCCCTGGAGCCTACAGTATTTAATCTCGATGCTATTTCTGTGTCGCATCCTTATTAGAAGAATGTGAGGGTTTCAGTAAATTCGTAGTTCTGCGTCGAATACAAACTACATGACTCCCACGAGAGCTTTCATGTGGAGGCTGCAGCCCTTTACTCTCTAGGATAAAACCCACCCTGTTGCCTAAAGTATTTAATCTCGATGCAATTTCTGTGTCGCATCCTTATTAGAAGAGTGTGAGGGGTTCAGTAAATGGGCAGTAGTGCGCCGGATACAAACTACATGACTCCCAGGAGAGCTTTCATGTGGAGACTGCAACCGTTTTACTACCTAGGTAAAAACTCGCCCTGGAGCCTACAGTATTTAATCACGACGCAATTTCTGTGTCGCATCCTTATTAGAAGAGTGTGAGGGTTGCAGTAAATGGGCAGTAGTGCGTCGGATACAATCTACATGACTCCCAGGAGAGCTTTCATGTGGAGGCTGCAGCCGTTTACTCTCTAGTATAAACCCGCCCTGGATCCTACAGTATTTAATCTCGATGCTATTTCTGTGTCGCATCCTTATTAGAAGAATGTGAGGGTTTCAGTAAATTCGCAGTTGTGCGTCGAATACAAACTACATGACTCCCAGGAGAGCTTTCATGTGGAGGCTGCAGCCCTTTACTCTCTAGGATAAAACCCACCCTGTTGCCTAAAGTATTTAATCTCGATGCAATTTCTGTGTCGCATCGTTATTAGAAGAGTGTGAGGGTTTCAGTAAATGGGCAGTAGTGCGTCGGATACAAACTACATGACTCCCAGGAGAGCTTTCATGTGGATGCTGCAGCCGTTTACTCTCTAGGATAAAACCCGCCCTGGAGCCTACAGTATTTAATCTCGATGCAATTTCTGTGTCGCATCCTTATTAGAAGAGTATGAGGGTTTCAGTAAATGGGCAGTATTGCGTCGGATACAAACTACATGACTCCCAGGAGAGCTTTCATGTGGAGGCTGCAGCCGTTTACTCTCTAGTATAAAACCCGCCCTGGAGCCTACAGTATTTAATCTCGATGCTATTTCTGTGTCGCATCCTTATTAGAAGAATGTGAGGGTTTCAGTAAATTCGTAGTTCTGCGTCGAATACAAACTACATGACTCCCAGGAGAGCTTTCATGTGGAGGCTGCAGCCCTTTACTCTCTAGGATAAAACCCACCCTGTTGCCTAAAGTATTTAATCTCGATGCAATTTCTGTGTCGCATCCTTATTAGAAGAGTGTGAGGGGTTCAGATGAAAGGGTACAGTACCGCCCAACATTGAGAATAGGTACGAAATTCTTGTCAGAACAACACATTTTTTGTGTAAAAGTAACTCAATAATTTCAATTAATACAGCGAAGCCGGATACCAGTGTGGGAAAGAATGACAAGTTATTTATTTAATTGATCACATGTGCACTTCCGCAAAATAAATCCCTACATCCCGTTTGGTGAGATCTGTGTGGTGTAAATGAATGAATGTATGGTCGTCTGCTAACCACAGATAGTGAATCGATATGAGCATCTTTGAGTCGATCCTTTGGGTACCTTTGGTGAGACCAAAGAGATGGAAGTTACCAGAGCTTTTGAGCGTTTGAAATGTGGCCGACCAATAAGGTAGCAAGGTGCTTCTCCCACTTCGAGAGAGGTGCGAGAGAACGAAAAGACGGCCATGTTTCAGACTGGGCACTCTGGCGCTGAACCTTCTGCTGTGAAGACCTGTTTTTTGTTGTGCTCCGTAATGAAACCGTGGAGGCATGGTATGGATGTGGAATACTTAAGAGTAGTTAGAACTAATCATTTCTCTTTCCTAGGATCTTTTGTGGGGAAAATTACAAAGTGAGGCAGGTAATTTTAAAGGGATTATAGTAAACCAACGGTCACAAAGGGACCACGTGTAGTGATAAGTTGAGATACTAGCGTGGGTACAATAAGCTGAAATATTTAAGAATTAATATCGTGTGTACCATAAGCTGAAATATTTGAGAATTAATAGCGTGTGTACAATAAGCTGATATATTTAAGAATTGCGTGTGTATCATAAATTGAAGTATTTAAGAAATATCATTCCGTGTGACGCTGAATTTAAACTCTGAGAGAAAATCAAGGTGAGTCGGCCGTTTTTCCAGCAACGCCACTTGGCTTGCATTGCACAGGAAGACGAGCGTTTATCTCCAGAGTTCACAGTAGGAAACTGGAATTACAAATTGGGGCAGTGTCGAGTGAAACTGGGTTAAATATTGATTGAAGTGGGAAAGCGGAAAATGATGAAGTTGTAACGGTTCTTGTGTATTATTTCAGATTGTTGTATTGGGTATGTCTTGTAATTTGAATATGTGTGTTTTGCATGGGAGTAGCAAGGTAGTTTCGGAAGATTTTGTGGGTATGCCTGTTCCTTCTGCATCGCTCGATCTGGAGGAATGTTTCTGGAGAATGATTGTGAGAGGCGAAGTGTGAGGTATAATAAAAGATCCACCATCCGATCCAGGGAGTGCACAGTTGTGGTAGATAGATTACGAGACCGTAGTATGGAAATTCTCTTATGATATTGTCGTAGGTTGTAGAATTTGTGTGCTAATGAATAAATCAAATAGTGAAAAGAAAGAGATTAGTGGCCTATTTCATTAAATTGTATGTTATCATAATGTCCCGAATTTGTATAAAAGCCGTTAAATCAAAGACAAAAAGTAAGTGTGGTATTGCCAGTGCGTAGTGTGCAGACAGAGTTCTATAGTCAGATGCGTGTTTCCGTTGCGTATTATTCATGCAGGAGGATAATTTGTAACAAAATCGTAAGATACGAGAATTCATGTTGCTAATCCACTCGCTTGGCAAACCACCCATCTTGCAGGCCTGACTGCTTGATGCCACAGTATGAGAAAGGCAAGTGGGTGCCTCTCATAATTTCGACCCTGCCAGGATGATTTCTAATTGGTCAGGATATTTAATTTGTTGCCAGGATTCCGTTTTTGTCACGATAATTTTGTTGCCAGGATCATTTTTGTTAGGATATTTTGTTGATAGGGTTTGCTGTTAAATTTTTTTTATTTTTTGATGGAATATATTGTGATAGCGCTAAGAAGTAAAATTTTTTTTGTTTGCAATTTCTTTCTGGATTGGTGAGGATCTTTTATTTTATTTTATGTAATTAATTGCTGTATCGCCCAAGGCTGGAAGATCGTGGTATAATTTTTTTTGCGTAATGTCCGTAGTAACTAGGTCACAGGCTAAAAGTATAGTCACCATGGAGAATAACGATTCTGGCGTGAATGTAGCAGTGCAGCGGGAAGTAGGTGTTGACCGTGAGTTAATGAGAGGGGACGGCAGGCACTCCGAAGAGGCTGTATTGTTCAGTGGACCGCTGCAAGGGGAGCCTTTGTGCAGGGGGCTTTGTTCACTATCGGGGGCCTTTCCGAACGACGCGGGCGAGCAGGGACTCGGTCACGTAGAGAGTGAAAGTGCAGCTACCCTTAGCGAAGCAACGGTTTCTCAGGCGAACGAGGTGAGCGCGTCGAAAGTAGGAAATAACGATGGGCTACTGCAGTTTTTACAGAGGATGGATGAAAGATTAGAAGCGATGAATAGGGAGACTAAGAAAGGATTGGAAGCAAATAACGAGAGATTAGAAGCGATGAATAGGGAGACTAAGAAAGGATTGGAAGCAAATAACGAAAGATTAGAAGCAATCAATAGAGATAATAAGGAGAGAGATAGGGAGACTAAGGAGAGATCGGAAACAATGGATAGGGGAAATAAAGAGGCAATGAGGAAGCTACACACAGTTATCGATGAGCGTCTGTCCGCAGTTAATAATCGGTTAGATGAGGGGGAGAAGAATCTGGGTGCGGTAAAGCAAGTATGTGATGCTGTGAAAGAAAAAACCAATAATTTGGAGGTACGAGTAAGTGCAATAGAGAGCGATATTACCGAACGTGGGGACGTGTTGCCGGATGAGCGAATCAAAGAGATAGTAGAGGACTTACTTGCAGATAAACAAGGGGCATTAGACAGCGTAGAAGCTCAAGTCACACGGCAGGAAATGGCGCTAAATAAACACAGGGATGAAGTTGCGGTGGTAGTGGCCAGAATGAATACGATTAGCGCAGATGTAGAAAAGATCAGTATAAGAGGCGAGACAGGTTCTGACAGTACGCAGCGAGAGGTTTGTGCCGATCAGGAGGAGATACAGCCACCATTACAGTTTAAAGAGGCACAATTAGAAATAAGTAGGAAACATAGTGAGCTAGCACAGTTGCCATTAGCATGCAGTAGCGAAGGTGAAACACCACCAGGTAGATCGCAGAGGGAGAGTGAGATAAACTCAGAAAGCGAAAATAGGCAGAAAGAGAAAGACGAATTCACAGAGTCAGAAGAACGGTTGTGTCAGATAAAACAGGTGGCAGACCCAACTGGGTATAGTCCAAGGCTGTCTCAATTTCAAGATTCGTTGCCTTCATCGAGGGGATTGCTCCGCAAAACGAAGTTTGTGTATAACTATTTGAGAGACGAGGCTAGAGCGAAAATGCAGGAAGACCTTAAAGACTGTAGTAGCTATTTAAATGAATTCTGGTCGAAAAGTAAGGAGGACCAGGTTACGCAAAGCATATTGATAATGCCAAATCGTAACGGATGTGGTATAAGGGATTCAGTGTCATGCTATCAGGAGATGTTTAGACGAAACAGGTATTTGGATGTGACATACGAACCAGCGGAGTTCATTAGAATCCATATAACGAAGTTGCCAGCGAAATTGCGCAGAGGAATAGTGATGGCAGGCAGAGGCTTAGACGATTCCGCGTCATTTCAACACTTGGGTAATGAGAGCGATATCGTGAACGGAGACAGGTCAGATAGTGTCGAGGGTAGAAACTATCTGAATGACAGGAGAGCATGGAATCCGGGTATTTCTTTCATGTCGTAATAGATTGAAGAATAGGAGAAACTAATCCAACATATCAGCCCTTAATATCTTGCTCTAAAACACATGCAGCTGGCACTGAAAATTGTCTATGTAGCAGACAAACTCAACTA
This sequence comes from Schistocerca nitens, assembly GCF_023898315.1. Taxonomy (NCBI): domain Eukaryota; kingdom Metazoa; phylum Arthropoda; class Insecta; order Orthoptera; family Acrididae; genus Schistocerca; species Schistocerca nitens. The sequence goes on from NC_064617.1 coordinate 37,652,312, forward strand.
ATATGTAGGGAATGCAAATACCATACTTCTGATCAGAGAATAAAACGGCAGTAATGGAATCTGTTAGGCTGGTATCTCAGTAAAATTTACAAATTTTTTATTTCAAACGGTAAAGTAAAAGAGCGGTTTCTTCAAAGAATCCAGTTGCTAAAATGTTATGTAATAATGCCAATGAGTCCAGTTTAATTAGGGTGATTTGATTATTGTAGATACTAAACACGTAATGTAAGAGGTAAACATTGTGATCGAAGTTTTTAGATGCCATCTGATCTATATTATGTCATTGTCGTGGTGACAGTTATAATGAAGTGCTGTGTATGGTTGTTCGGAATCTGGTGTTAGTGAGAGAGGCCACTTGCACCTAAGTTTCCAACACTTGGGTTGCCCAATTCTCCCAGCTTGTATATTCTCTGCACACATTTAATTTTCGTGTAAGCACATATTCCTAACTAGGAAATTTTTTACTGTGTATAGTGGACCATTCAGAGTGAGGCGGATTGTACATGAAAATGCTGTACTGATTGAGACGATCAAAGGAAAACAATCTCGAGGGCTTCATCACATTTCTAACATCAAATTATGGAAAAGTTAAGGATAGATCTAAGGTAGTCAATTTATGGTAGATAGTCAGTATATTTATTTGTGGTGTGTAACGTTGTGCAGAGTCAAATCGAACGTAAGAATTTTCAGGCGGGATGTCAGGAAGTATGACGGAATAGACTGGTCAAATGAGTCATGAACAGGAGTCGACAGAGTGGTGTATGTACGTGTTTTTTGTCGTATGAATAAGGATCAAGCAGAAACGACGTGATGATTAATGAGTGAATAAAGATGGTAGATAGAGAAGCGACGTGATAAATAGTAGTGGATAAAGGTGAATTTTTGAGGAGAGAATCGACGAGAAGCAGTGTGAATAATAATAGGGAGATTCGACGTGATGAAACAGCGGTAAAATAAAGGTGAGTAGAATTGAATAATGTGGAGATGTCTTAGATGTATGTTACAGAGAGGCCTGTGTATGCTGCAATAGAGATTGATGCCAATGGCGAAGGAAGACCAGGAAATGATGGAGTAATGGACGGACGGAGAGCCGAAATACGAATGAAGAGATGAGGACAACTGCACAATGTGAAAGGACGTAAAGGGAGTATGAGACCCAGAAGGTGAACGTTGTGGAATACTGACGTAAGATGTAATGTAGGTGTAGATCTAATTCTTAGCATAACAATTGCGATTTGAGAAAAATAATATTTTTTGTTGTTGTTGAAGCCTCGTACCAGTATAACTAATCAAAACGGTACCAAGAATGTGTACAGCTATTTTTTTGCAGGTTGATTAATTTGTGTATTTTTGTTCTTAGATGAAATGTCGCGATTCTAAGTTGATATTTAGCATAAAGTGAATGCAGAGGTAAGTCGATGGAGAGAGGTGCCAGAGTGAAAGGACGAATTCGGAGACTGGAATGCTATCTCTGAAACAGCTTCATGTGTTATGTGGTTGAGTATAAGGGAGCAAAGGTATGGTATGTTGTAGTGAGTGTGGTGGTGTTAAGGTTAGCTCACTTCTAAACCTATTCTGTTAGTGTGTTAATGGATTGAATGAGAGGAAAAATGTGATGTCTGGTGAGTGAGAGTCGTAGAGTAGTGTGATCAATGCGCACACTCCTGTAAAGGGGATGCTACCGATCCATAACTAAAACATTATTGTGTTTTATTGTTTGTTGGGATGAACCTGGATGTCAGGTCAGGATCTGTCATACGTGTCCTAGAAACATTGCTATATATAATGAAATGTAAAATATGTGAAGAGATACTGATTTCAGTCTGTCACAAGCACAAGGGTGCATTATATGTTGTAGAGTTAGAGTCATCAGTTCCTAAAATGTTTATTGTGTTAGGATGTTAAAGTAGTTAATATTTAATAACCAGTGGTAGGTAATTGTGAGCTATGTAGATTATTCTTATTTTTTTGTTAGAACACTTTCAAGGGGTAATAATTTCAGTGTGTCACAAGCACAAAAGTTCATTGTATATTGTAGTTTTAGGATAAAGTTTCTAATATTTTCACTGTGTTAGGATGTTAGAGTAGCCTACTCTTTGATATTGTAATTATGAGCGGTATAGATTGCTTATTATTCCTTTTGTTTTATTTTACACTTTCATGTTTTGTATGAGGGACGACAGGTACAAAGAATAGCACGAGTGTGGGCTATCTATAGAAAAAGGATAGATAAATGTATGTTGTCTGTGTAGAAAACTAGGGTGTATAATTTTATGTTCTTTTTAGAACAAAGATTCTTTTGTTACCAATGTAGCTAATAGATAACACATGTAATCAATGAGTATTTAAATGCTGTATATCCTTTTGTCTGTAATGTTGCGAGATGCACGGAAGATCTGGCTAATTGGGTGTCGTAACGCCCATACCGCTAACGGGCCGAGCTGACGTCACCATGGCGACAGGCGACACAGCCGCGGCACTCCCCACTCCATTGTCGGACGAGGTGCGCTCCACGCGCCCGCTACAGCAGGTCAACGGCCTGGGGTGACACGCACGCATCACTGGCCATTCATGAGTTCCGCCACCCTTACGACTGGGGAAGGTATCCCGCGGAGGCAACAGCGGGTGGTTTCTTCTGCTCAACGGCGCGCGCAGCGACGCTACTGCTGAATGGACGGGGCGCGACAGAGCCCGGCGAGCATTTTTTACCTGCAGCTATTAACTTGTACTGGACTGTGGAGCCGTGAAACAAGATGACTGCGACTTTCCATAATGTGGAAAGTGAAGGCCTGGTGTTTCCACGTTGTGAGTGGTGGAAAAGATTTTGTCTGTAGCAGACAGGACGATTGTTTTGTTTTGTCTTGACCACTGAATGGTGGGATCGATAAACTTTTGACAAAGACTTGTTAAGTGTGCTTTGTGAATGGCATGTGGGACACTTGGTATACTTAGAGGACAGTTGTCGTTTGGTGAACAATTAGAGTGGGACATTGACATTTGCGTCTGTAGTAGGAGACATTTCTTGGATTGGCGCGGGAATAAGTGCTGTTTGTTGAAACTTACGACTTTTAATTACACCATGAACTGAAAGGACAGAACCGTGGGTAATAGTAGTTGTAGGGCCATTTTTTTTTTGGACGAACAGATTCGTGTGGATGGTACTCTGAGAGTGACTATGACGTTTGTGTTTAATGAGAGATACAGTTTACTGTTCAGTGCGTGTTCAAAATGCCGAATTGAGTGACTCAAAGACTTTCGTCCGGGTAACCATGGGAGAGCTTTGACACCGAGACAGTGGTTCTAGGAAAACTATCAGCAACTTTTTGACCCCAAGAAAATCACAGAATGAAATGTTTCCGTGTGACTCGCAAGATGGGGAATAATGTATTTGTAATTGTGTAAATGTTTTTTTTATATGTTTCATTCCTGAAGGGACAGCAAGCGTAATTGTATTTTATTAATAATTGTGTTTAGAATAGTTAGTGTTTGTTTTTTGTCTGTTCTGGGTTATCAAGTTCACGTAGCATGTTTATTAGAATATTTGGTACAATGATGCTTTAATTATTAGCCAGTGGCGTAATACTAACGTAGCGGCTCTTGTAGCATTGATCAGTAAGGTTGTCACAGGGGAGAAGAATTTGCATTGCACAACAAATATCGGAATTAACTGATGTATTTTGATGTCGTGCATAGTAATAATCTTGTTGGTGTTTTGACTGAAGCCACTTATTTTTATTATCACAGTGGTGATATTTCACATTAAAGTGTAACGAAGGCAAGTCGAAATGCAAGTTCTTGTCGTCTATATGTGTGACAACAGAGAAATGAACAGTAGAGTGAGATAAGAGAGCTACTGGTGGATTCAAGCACTTATTGATAAACTATTTATTGCGAGTATTGATCAAAGTTGATGGACTGACTAGCTCAGCAGCAGGTATTTGTACTGATGGATATAGGATAAGGTTAAACTCACTGTCGAGTAGCTGTGGCAATTGTTTAGGTGATGATAGTTAATGAGGTGTGACATGATGTCTTAGACGAACTATATTACGTAACCAGTATGTAACTTGTGGAATATTTTATTGTTTTTCTTCTCAGTTTTTATTTCTCTGTAGGTTTGAGGTATATTTTAGAGTAATGGTATGGAGCCTGACATTCTACGTGTAACTAGTGTACGAAATTTTTTTTTTGTTGATTTTGTTTAGTATTTAGACTTTGCTGTGTAAGGGTTTTTACAGCGCAATTTATGAATGTCAGATCACTTGCTCTGTGTTTGGACGGTGAGCCATTTAAAATTTCATGAGTAACGAAGATCCCAGTAACTAAAGCAAAATTTTATCTCAATATTATTTTTTCATTTCTATGATGTGATGTTTTATTTGTCATGTGGATTGTTATATATTTGTATGTGTACGTTACTCAGGATTGTGGAGAGTACAATATAATTTGGTCGTCTATTTGAGGTCACCAGGGGTTAAGGTCTCCTCCTGGTTATTTTGATGAATTGCTACGTTTGTTTTAATACAGTTTTCTTAAAAAAAATGTTCGGAACTACCCTCGCATTGCAAGGATAGTACCGTGCCATTTTTTTCTGCATGGGTAGCCGGTGATGAAAGGGTACAGTACCGCCCAACATTGAGAATAGGTACGAAATTCTTGTCAGAACAACACATTTTTTGTGTAAAAGTAACTCAATAATTTCAATTAATACAGCGAAGCCGGATACCAGTGTGGGAAAGAATGACAAGTTATTTATTTAATTGATCACATGTGCACTTCCGCAAAATAAATCCCTACATCCCGTTTGGTGAGATCTGTGTGGTGTAAATGAATGAATGTATGGTCGTCTGCTAACCACAGATAGTGAATCGATATGAGCATCTTTGAGTCGATCCTTTGGGTACCTTTGGTGAGACCAAAGAGATGGAAGTTACCAGAGCTTTTGAGCGTTTGAAATGTGGCCGACCAATAAGGTAGCAAGGTGCTTCTCCCACTTCGAGAGAGGTGCGAGAGAACGAAAAGACGGCCATGTTTCAGACTCGGCACTCTGGCGCTGAACCTTCTGCTGTGAAGACCTGTTTTTTGTTGTGCTCCGTAATGAAACCGTGGAGGCATGGTATGGATGTGGAATACTTAAGAGTAGTTAGAACTAATCATTTCTCTTTCCTAGGATCTTTTGTGGGGAAAATTACAAAGTGAGGCAGGTAATTTTAAAGGGATTATAGTAAACCAACGGTCACAAAGGGACCACGTGTAGTGATAAGTTGAGATACTAGCGTGGGTACAATAAGCTGAAATATTTAAGAATTAATATCGTGTGTACCATAAGCTGAAATATTTGAGAATTAATAGCGTGTGTACAATAAGCTGATATATTTAAGAATTGCGTGTGTATCATAAATTGAAGTATTTAAGAAATATCATTCCGTGTGACGCTGAATTTAAACTCTGAGAGAAAATTAAGGTGAGTCGGCCGTTTTTCCAGCAACGCCACTTGGCTTGCATTGCACAGGAAGACGAGCGTTTATCTCCAGAGTTCACAGTAGGAAACTGGAATTACAAATTGGGGCAGTGTCGAGTGAAACTGGGTTAAATATTGATTGAAGTGGGAAAGCGGAAAATGATGAAGTTGTAACGGTTCTTGTGTATTATTTCAGATTGTTGTATTGGGTATGTCTTGTAATTTGAATATGTGTGTTTTGCATGGGAGTAGCAAGGTAGTTTCGGAAGATTTTGTGGGTATGCCTGTTCCTTCTGCATCGCTCGATCTGGAGGAATGTTTCTGGAGAATGATTGTGAGAGGCGAAGTGTGAGGTATAATAAAAGATCCACCATCCGATCCAGGGAGTGCACAGTTGTGGTAGATAGATTACGAGACCGTAGTATGGAAATTCTCTTATGATATTGTCGTAGGTTGTAGAATTTGTGTGCTAATGAATAAATCAAATAGTGAAAAGAAAGAGATTAGTGGCCTATTTCATTAAATTGTATGTTATCATAATGTCCCGAATTTGTATAAAAGCCGTTAAATCAAAGACAAAAAGTAAGTGTGGTATTGCCAGTGCGTAGTGTGCAGACAGAGTTCTATAGTCAGATGCGTGTTTCCGTTGCGTATTATTCATGCAGGAGGATAATTTGTAACAAAATCGTAAGATACGAGAATTCATGTTGCTAATCCACTCGCTTGGCAAACCACCCATCTTGCAGGCCTGACTGCTTGATGCCACAGTATGAGAAAGGCAAGTGGGTGCCTCTCACAGTAAATGGGCAGTAGTGCGTCGGATACAAACTACATGACTCCCAGAAGAGCTTTCATGTGGAGGCTGCAACCGTTTTACTACCTAGGTAAAAACTCGCCCTGGAGCCTACAGTATTTAATCACGACGCAATTTCTGTGTCGCATCCTTATTAGAAGAGTGTGAGGGTTTCAGTAAATGGGCAGTAGTGCGTCGGATACAATCTACATGACTCCCAGGAGAGCTTTCATGTGGAGGCTGCAGCCGTTTACTCTCTAGTATAAACCCGCCCTGGATCCTACAGTATTTAATCTCGATGCTATTTCTGTGTCGCATCCTTATTAGAAGAATGTGAGGGTTTCAGTAAATGGGCAGTATTGCGTCGGATACAAACTACATGACTCCCAGGAGAGCTTTCATGTGGAGGCTGCAGCCGTTTACTCTCTAGTATAAAACCCGCCCTGGAGCCTACAGTATTTAATCTCGATGCTATTTCTGTGTCGCATCCTTATTAGAAGAATGTGAGGGTTACAGTAAATTCGTAGTTCTGCGTCGAATACAAACTACATGACTCCCAGGAGAGCTTTCATGTGGAGGCTGCAGCCCTTTACTCTCTAGGATAAAACCCACCCTGTTGCCTAAAGTATTTAATCTCGATGCAATTTCTGTGTCGCATCCTTATTAGAAGAGTATGAGGGTTTCAGTAAATGGGCAGTAGTGCGACGAATACAAACTACATGACTCCCAGGACAACTCTCATGTGGAGGCTGCAACCGTTTTGCTCTCTAGTATAAAACTCGCCCTGGATCCTACAGTTTTTAATCACGACGCAATTTCTGTGTCGCATCCTTATTAGAAGAGCGTGAGGGTTTCAGAAAATGGGCAATACTGCGTCGGATACAAATTACATGACTTCCAGGAGAGCTTTCATGTGGAGGCTGCAGCCGTTTTACTCTCTAGGATAAAACCCGCCCTGGAGCCTGCAATACTTAGTCTCGACGCAATTTCTGTGTCGCATCCTTATTAGAAGAGTGTGAGGATTGCAGTAAATGGGCAGTAGTGCGTCGGATATAAACTACATGACTCCCAGGAGAGCTTTCATGTGGAGGCTGCAGACGTTTACTCTCTAGGATAAAACCCGCCCTGGAGCCTACAGTATTTAATCTCGATGCAATTTCTGTGTCGCATACTGATTAGAAGAGTGTGAGGGTTGCAGTAAATGGGCAGTAGTGCGTCGGATACAAACTACATGACTCCCAGGAGAGCTTTCATGTGGAGGCTGCAACCGTTTTACTCTATAGGATAAAACTCGCCCTGGAGCCCACAGTTCTTAACCGCGACATAATGTCTGTGTCGCATCCTTACTAGAAGAGTGTGAGGGTTTCAGTAGATGGGCAGTAGTGCGTCGGATACAAACTACATGACTCCCAGGAGAGCTTTCATGTGGAGGCTGCAGCCGTTTACTCTCTAGGATAAAACCCACCCTGTTGCCTAAAGTATTTAATGTCGATGCAATTTCTGTGTCGCAACGTTATTAGAAGAGTGTGAGGGTTTCAGTAAATGGGCAGTAGTGCGTCGGATACAAACTACATGACTCCCAGGAGAGCTTTCATGTGGATGCTGCAGCTGTTTACTCTCTAGGATAAAACCCGCCCTGGAGCCTACAGTAAGTAATCTCGATGCAATTTCTGTGTCGCATCCTTATTAGAAGAGTATGAGGGTTTCGGTAAATGGGCAGTATTGCGTCGGATGCAAACTACATGACTCCCAGGAGAGCTTTCATGTGGAGGCTGCAGCCGTTTACTCTCTAGTATAAAACCCGCCCTGGAGCCTACAGTATTTAATCTCGATGCTATTTCTGTGTCGCATCCTTATTAGAAGAATGTGAGGGTTTCAGTAAATTCGTAGTTCTGCGTCGAATACAAACTACATGACTCCCAGGAGAGCTTTCATGTGGAGGCTGCAGCCCTTTACTCTCTAGGATAAAACCCACCCTGTTGCCTAAAGTATTTAATCTCGATACAATTTCTGTGTCGCATCCTTATTAGAAGAGTGTGAGGGGTTCAGTAAATGGGCAGTAGTGCGTCGGATACAAACTACATGACTCCCAGGAGAGCTTTCATGTGGAGACTGCAACCGTTTTACTCTCTAGGATAAAACACGCCCTGGAGCCCACAGTTCTTAACCGCGACATAATGTCTGTGTCGCATCCTTACTAGAAGAGTGTGAGGGTTTCAGTAGATGGGCAGTAGTGCGTCGGATACAAACTACATGATTCCCAGGAGAGCTTTCATGTGGAGGCTGCAGCCCTTTACTCTCTAGGATAAAACCCACCCTGTTGCCTAAAGTATTTAATCTCGATGCAATTTCTGTGTCGCATCCTTATTAGAAGAGTGTGAGGGGTTCAGTAAATGGGCAGTAGTGCGTCGGATACAAACTACATGACTCCCAGGAGAGCTTTCATGTGGAGACTGCAACCGTTTTACTCTCTAGGATAAAACACGCCCTGGAGCCCACAGTTCTTAACCGCGACATAATGTCTGTGTCGCATCCTTACTAGAAGAGTGTGAGGGTTTCAGTAGATGGGCAGTAGTGCGTCGGATACAAACTACATGACTCCCAGGAGAGCTTTCATGTGGAGGCTGCAGCCCTTTACTCTCTAGGATAAAACCCACCCTGTTGCCTAAAGTATTTAATCTCGATGCAGTTTCTGTGTCGCATCCTTATTCGAAGAGTATGAGGGTTTCAGTAAATGGGCAGTAGTGCGACGAATACAAACTACATGACTCCCAGGACAGCTTTCATGTGGAGGCTGCAACCGTTTTGCTCTCTAGGATAAAACTCGCCCTGGATCCTACAGTTTTTAATCACGACGCAATTTCTGTGTCGCATCCTTATTAGAAGAGTGTGAGGGTTTCAGAAAATGGGCAATACTGCGTCGGATACAAATTACATGACTTCCAGGAGAGCTTTCATGTGGAGGCTGCAGCCGTTTTACTCTCTAGGATAAAACCCGCCCTGGAGCCTGCAATACTTAGTCTCGACGCAATTTCTGTGTCGCATCCTTATTAGAAGAGTGTGAGGATTGCAGTAAATGGGCAGTAGTGCGTCGGATATAAACTACATGACTCCCAGGAGAGCTTTCATGTGGAGGCTGCAGACGTTTACTCTCTAGGATAAAACCCGCCCTGGAGCCTACAGTATTTAATCTCGATGCAATTTCTGTGTCGCATCCTGATTAGAAGAGTGTGAGGGTTGCAGTAAATGGGCAGTAGTGCGTCGGATACAAACTACATGACTCCCAGGAGAGCTTTCATGTGGAGGCTGCAACCGTTTTACTCTATAGGATAAAACTCGCACTGGCGTCTACAGTATTTAATCCCGACGCAATTTCTGTGTCGCATGCTTATTAGAAGAGTGTGAGGGTTTTAGTAAATGGGCAGTAGAGCGTCGGATAGAAACTACATGACTCCCAGGAGAGCTTTCATGTGGAGGCTGCAACAGTTTTACTCTCTAGGACAAAACCCGCCCTGGAGACCACAGTTCTTAATCGCGACGTAGTGTTTGTGTTGCATCCTTATTAGAAGTGTGTGAGAGTTTCAGTAAATGGGCAGTAGTGCGTTGGATACAAACTACATGACTGCCAGGAGAGCTTTCATGTGGAGGCTGCAGCCGTTTACTCTCTAGCATAAAACCCGCCCTGGCGCCTATCCGATTTTAATCTCGATGCAATTTCTGTGTCGCATCCTTATTAGAAGAGTGTGAGGGTATCAGTAAATGGGCAGTAGTGCGTCGGATACATACTACATGACTCCCAGGAGAGCTTTCATGTGGAGGCTGCAGCCGTTTTACTCTCTAGGATAAAACCCGCCCTGGAGCCTACAGTATTTAATCTCGATGCAATTTCTGTGTCGCATCCTGATTAGAAGAGTGTGAGGGTTGCAGTAAATGGGCAGTAGTGCGTCGGATACAAACTACATGACTCCCAGGAGAGCTTTCATGTGGAGGCTGCAGCCGTTTTACTCTCTAGGATTAGACCCGCCCTGGAGCCTACAGTACTTAGTCTCGACGACATTTCTGTGCGCATCCTTATTAGAAGAGTGTGACGGTATCAGTAAATGGGCAGTAGTGCATCGGATACAAACCACATGACTCCCAGGAGAGCTTTCATGTGGAGGCTGCAGCCGATTTACTCTCTAGGATGAAACCCGCCCTGGAGCCTGCAGTACTTAGTCTCGACGCAATTTCTGTGTCGCATCCTTATTAGAAGAGTGCGAGTGTATCAGTAAATGGGAAGTAGTGCGTCGGATACATATTACATGACTCCCAGGAGAGCTTTCATGTGGAGGCTGCAGCCGTTTACTATCTAGTGTAAAACCCGCCCTGGAGCCTACCCGATTTTAATGATTTTGCAATTTCTGTGTCGCATCCTTATAAGAAGAGTGTGAGGGTTTCAGTAAATGGGCAGTAGTGCGTCGGATGCAAACTACATGACTCCCAGGAGAGCTTTCATGTTTAGGCTGCAGCCGTTTTACTCTCTAGGATAAAACTCGCCCTGGAGCCTGCAGTACTTAGTCTCGACGCAGTTTCTGTGTCGCATCCTTATTAGAAGAGCGCGAGGGTTGCAGTAAATGGGCAGTAGTGCGTCGGATACAAACTACATCACTCCCAGGAGAGCTTTCATGTGGTGGCTGCAACCGTTTTACTACCTAGGAAAAAACTCGCCCTGGAGCCTACAGTAGTTAATCACGACGCAATTTCTGTGTCGCATCCTTATTAGAAGAGTGTGAGGGTTTCAGTAAATGGGCAGTAGGGCGTCGGATACATACTACATGATTCCCAGGAGAGCTTTCATGTGGAGGCTGCAGCCGTTTACTCTCTAGGATAAAACCCGCCCTGGAGCCTACAGTATTTAATCTCGATGCAATTTCTGTGTCGCATCCGTATTAGAAGAGTGTGAGGGATGCAGTAAATGGGCAGTAGTGCGTCGGATTCAAACTACATGACTCCCAGGAGAGCTTTCATGTGGAGGCTGCAACCGTTTTACTACCTAGGTAAAAACTCGCCCTGGAGCCTACAGTATTTAATCACGACGCAATTTCTGTGTCGCATCCTTATTAGAAGAGTGTGAGGGTTTCAGTAAATGGGCAGTAGTGCGTCGGATACAATCTACGTGACTCCCAGGTGAGCTTTCATGTGGAGGTTGCAGCCGTTTACTCTCTAATATAAACCCACCCTGGAGCCTACAGTATTTAATCTCGATGCTATTTCTGTGTCGCATCCTTATTAGAAGAATGTGAGGGTTTCAGTAAATTCGCAGTTGTGCGTCGAATACAAACTACATGACTCCCACGAGAGCTTTCATGTGGAGGCAGCAGCCCTTTACTCTCTAGGATAAAACCCACCCTGTTGCCTAAAGTATTTAATCTCGATGCAATTTCTGTGTCGCATCCTTATTAGAAGAGTGTGAGGGTTTCAGTAAATGGGCAGTAGGGCGTCGGATACATACTACATGATTCCCAGGAGAGCTTTCATGTGGAGGCTGCAGCCGTTTACTCTCTAGGATAAAACCCGCCCTGGAGCCTACAGTATTTAATCTCGATGCAATTTCTGTGTCGCATCCTTATTAGAAGAGTGTGAGGGATGCAGTAAATGGGCAGTAGTGCGTTGGATACAAACTACATGACTGCCAGGAGAGCTTTCATGTGGAGGCTGCAGCCGTTTACTCTCTAGCATAAAACCCGCCCTGGCGCCTATCCGATTTTAATCTCGATGCAATTTCTGTGTCGCATCCTTATTAGAAGAGTGTGAGGGTATCAGTAAATGGGCAGTAGTGCGTCGGATACATACTACATGACTCCCAGGAGAGCTTTCATGTGGAGGCTGCAGCCGTTTTACTCTCTTGGATAAAACCCGCCCTGGAGCCTGCAGTACTTAGTGTCGACGCAATTTCTGTGTCACATCCTTATTAGAAGAGTGTGAGGGTTGCAGTAAATGGGCAGTAGTGCGTCGGATACAAACTACATGACTCCCAGGAGAGCTTTCATGTGGAGGCAGCAGCCGTTTTACTCTCTAGGATTAGACCCGCCCTGGAGCCTACAGTACTTAGTCTCGACGACATTTCTGTGCGCATCCTTATTAGAAGAGTGTGACGGTATCAGTAAATGGGCAGTAGTGCATCGGATACAAACCACATGACTCCCAGGAGAGCTTTCATGTGGAGGCTGCAGCCGATTTACTCTCTAGGATGAAACCCGCCCTGGAGCCTGCAGTACTTAGTCTCGACGCAATTTCTGTGTCGCATCCTTATTAGAAGAGTGCGAGTGTATCAGTAAATGGGAAGTAGTGCGTCGGATACATATTACATGACTCCCAGGAGAGCTTTCATGTGGAGGCTGCAGCCGTTTACTATCTAGTGTAAAACCCGCCCTGGAGCCTACCCGATTTTAATCATTTTGCAATTTCTGTGTCGCATCCTTATAAGAAGAGTGTGAGGGTTTCAGTAAATGGGCAGTAGTGCGTCGGATGCAAACTACATGACTCCCAGGAGAGCTTTCATGTTTAGGCTGCAGCCGTTTTACTCTCTAGGATAAAACTCGCCCTGGAGCCTGCAGTACTTAGTCTCGACGCAGTTTCTGTGTCGCATCCTTATTAGAAGAGCGCGAGGGTTGCAGTAAATGGGCAGTAGTGCGTCGGAAACAAACTACATCACTTCCAGGAGAGCTTTCATGTGGTGGCTGCAACCGTTTTACTACCTAGGAAAAAACTCGCCCTGGAGCCTACAGTATTTAATCACGACGCAATTTCTGTGTCGCATCCTTATTAGAAGAGTGTGAGGGTTTCAGTAAATGGGCAGTAGGGCGTCGGATACATACTACATGATTCCCAGGAGAGCTTTCATGTGGAGGCTGCAGCCGTTTACTCTCTAGGATAAAACCCGCCCTGGAGCCTGCAATACTTAGTCTCGACGCAATTTCTGTGTCGCATCCTTATTAGAAGAGTGTGAGGATTGCAGTAAATGGGCAGTAGTGCGTCGGATATAAACTACATGACTCCCAGGAGAGCTTTCATGTGGAGGCTGCAGACGTTTACTCTCTAGGATAAAACACGCCCTGGAGCCTACAGTATTTAATCTCGATGCAATTTCTGTGTCGCATACTGATTAGAAGAGTGTGAGGGTTGCAGTAAATGGGCAGTAGTGCGTCGAATACAAACTACATGACTCCCACGAGAGCTTTCATGTGGAGGCTGCAACCGTTTTACTCTATAGGATAAAACTTGCACTGGCGTCTACAGTATTTAATCCCGACGCAATTTCTGTGTCGCATGCTTATTAGAAGAGTGTGAGGGTTTTAGTAAATGGGCAGTAGAGCGTCGGATAGAAACTACATGACTCCCAGGAGAGCTTTCATGTGGAGGCTGCAACCGTTTTACTCTCTAGGACAAAACCCGCCATGGAGACCACAGTTCTTAATCGCGACGTAGTGTTTGTGTTGCATCCTTATTAGAAGTGTGTGAGAGTTTCAGTAAATGGGCAGTAGTGCGTTGGATACAAACTACATGACTGCCAGGAGAGCTTTCATGTGGAGGCTGCAGCCGTTTACTCTCTAGCATAAAACCCGCCCTGGCGCCTACCCGATTTTAATCTCGATGCAATTTCTGTGTCGCATCCTTATTAGAAGAGTGTGAGGGTATCAGTAAATGGGCAGTAGTGCGTCGGATACATACTACATGACTCCCAGGAGAGCTTTCATGTGGAGGCTGCAGCCGTTTTACTCTCTTGGATAAAACCCGCCCTGGAGCCTGCAGTACTTAGTGTCGACGCAATTTCTGTGTCACATCCTTATTAGAAGAGTGTGAGGGTTGCAGTAAATGGGCAGTAGTGCGTCGGTTACAAACCACATGACTCCCAGGAGAGCTTTCATGTGGAGGCTGCAGCCGTTTTACTCTCTAGGATTAGACCCGCCCTGGAGCCTACAGTACTTAGTCTCGACGACATTTCTGTGCGCATCCTTATTAGAAGAGTGTGAGGGTATCAGTAAATGGGCAGTAGTGCATCGGATACAAACCACATGACTCCCAGGAGAGCTTTCATGTGGAGGCTGCAGCCGATTTACTCTCTAGGATGAAACCCGCCCTGGAGCCTGCAGTACTTAGTCTCGACGCAATTTCTGTGTCGCATCCTTATTAGAAGAGTGCGAGGGTATCAGAAAATGGGAAGTAGTGCGTCGGATACATATTACATGACTCCCAGGAGAGCTTTCATGTGGAGGCTGCAGCCGTTTACTATCTAGTGTAAAACCCGCCCTGGAGCCTACCCGATTTTAATCATTTTGCAATTTCTGTGTCGCATCCTTATAAGAAGAGTGTGAGGGTTTCAGTAAATGGGCAGTAGTGCGTCGGATGCAAACTACATGACTCCCAGGAGAGCTTTCATGTTTAGGCTGCAGCCGTTTTACTCTCTAGGATAAAACCCGCTCTGGAGCCTGCAGTACTTAGTCTCGACGCAGTTTCTGTGTCGCATCCTTATTAGAAGAGCGCGAGGGTTGCAGTAAATGGGCAGTAGTGCGTCGGATACAAACTACATCACTCCCAGGAGAGCTTTCATGTGGAGGCTGCAACCGTTTTACTACCTAGGAAAAAACTCGCCCTGGAGCCTACAGTATTTAATCACGACGCAATTTCTGTGTCGCATCCTTATTAGAAGAGTGTGAGGGTTTCAGTAAATGGGCAGTAGGGCGTCGGATACATACTACATGATTCCCAGGAGAGCTTTCATGTGGAGGCTGCAGCCGTTTACTCTCTAGGATAAAACCCGCCCTGGAGCCTACAGTATTTAATCTCGATGCAATTTCTGTGTCGCATCCTTATTAGAAGAGTGTGAGGGATGCAGTAAATGGGCAGTAGTGCGTCGGATTCAAACTACATGACTCCCAGGAGAGCTTTCATGTGGAGGCTGCAACCGTTTTACTACCTAGGTAAAAACTCGCCCTGGAGCCTACAGTATTTAATCACGACGCAATTTCTGTGTCGCATCCTTATTAGAAGAGTGTGAGGGTTTCAGTAAATGGGCAGTAGTGCGTCGGATACATTCTACATGACTCCCAGGTGAGCTTTCATGTGGAGGCTGCAGCCGTTTACTCTCTAATATAAACCCGCCCTGGAGCCTACAGTATTTAATCTCTATGCTATTTCTGTGTCGCATCCTTATTAGAAGAATGTGAGGGTTTCAGTAAATTCGCAGTTGTGCGTCGAATACAAACTACATGACTCCCAGGAGAGCTTTCATGTGGAGGCTGCAGCCCTTTACTCTCTAGGTTAAGACCCACCCTGTTGCCTAAAGTATTTAATCTCGATGCAATTTCTGTGTCGCATCGTTATTAGAAGAGTGTGAGGGTTTCAGTAAATGGGCAGTAGTGCGACGAATACAAACTACATGACTCCCAGGACAGCTTTCATGTGGAGGCTGCAACCGTTTTGCTCTCTAGGATAAAACTCGCCCTGGATCCTACAGTTTTTAATCACGACGCAATTTCTGTGTCGCATCCTTATTAGAAGAGTGTGAGGGTTTCAGAAAATGGGCAATACTGCGTCGGATACAAATTACATGACTTCCAGGAGAGCTTTCATGTGGAGGCTGCAGCCGTTTTACTCTCTAGGATAAAACCCGCCCTGGAGCCTTCAATACTTAGTCTCGACGCAATTTCTGTGTCGCATCCTTATTAGAAGAGTGTGAGGATTGCAGTAAATGGGCAGTAGTGCGTCGGATATAAACTACATGACTCCTAGGAGAGCTTTCATGTGGAGGCTGCAACCTTTTTACTCTCTAGGATAAAACTCGCACTGGAGTCTACAGTATTTAATCCCGACGCAATTTCTGTGTCGCATCCTTATTAGAAGACTGTGAGGGTTTCAGTAAATGGGCAGTAGTGCGTCGGATAGAAACTACATGACTCCCAGGAGAGCTTTCATGTGGAGGCTGCAGCCGTTTACTCTCTAGGATAAAACCCGCCCTGGAGCCTACAGTATTTAATCACGACGCAATTTCTGTGTCGCATCCTTATTAGAAGAGTGTGAGGGTTTCAGTAAATGGGCAGTAGTGCGTCGGATACATACTACATGACTCCCAGGAGAGCTTTCATGTGGAGGCTGCAGCCGTTTACTCTCTAGGATAAAACCCGCCCTGGAGCCTACAGTATTTAATCTCGATGCAATTTCTGTGTCGCATCCTTATTAGAAGAATGTTAGGGTTTCAGTAAATTCGCAGTAGTGCGTTGG
Source organism: Schistocerca nitens (assembly GCF_023898315.1). Lineage (NCBI taxonomy): Eukaryota > Metazoa > Arthropoda > Insecta > Orthoptera > Acrididae > Schistocerca > Schistocerca nitens. Next base: position 37,668,826 of record NC_064617.1, read on the forward strand.
ATACAAACTACATGACTTCCATTAGAGCTTTCATGTGGAGGCTGCAGCCGTTTACTCTCTAGGATAAAACCCGCCCTGGAGCCTACAGTATTTAATCTCGATGCTATTACTGTGTCGCATCGTTATTAGAAGAGTGCGTGGGTTTCAATAAATGGGCAGTAGTGCGTCGGATACAAACTACATGACTCCTAGGAGTGCTTTCATGTGGAGGCTGCAGCCGTTTACTCTCTAGGATAAAACCCGCCTTGGCGCCTACCCGGCTTTAATCTCGATGCAATTTCTGTGTCGCATCCATATTTGAAGAGTGTGAGGGTTTCAGTAAATGGGCAGTAGTGCGTCGGATACAAACGACATGACTCCCAAGAGAGCTTTCATGTGGAGGCTGCAACCGGTTTACTCTCTAGGATAAAATCCGCCCTGGAGCCTGCAGTACTTAGTCTCGACGCAATTTCTGTGTCGCATCCTTATTAGAAGAGTGAGAGGGTTGCAGTAAATGGGCAGTATTGTGTCGGATACAAACTACAAGACTCCCAGGAGAGCTTTCATGTGGAGGCTGCAGCCGTTTACTCTCTAGGATAAAACCCGCCCTGGAGCCTACATTATTTAATCTCGATGCAATTTCTGTGTCGCATCCTTATTAGAAGAGTGTGAGGGTTGCAATAAATGGGCAGTAGTGCGTCGGATACAAACTACATGACTCCCAGGAGAGTTTTCATGTGGAGGCTGCAGCCGTTTACTCTCTAAGATAAAACCCGCCCTGGAGCCATCAGTATTTAATCTTGATGCAATTTCTGTGTCGCATCATTATTAGAAGAGTTTGAGGGTTTCAGTAAATGGGCAGTAGTGCGTCGGATACAAACTACATGTCTCCCAGCAGAGCTTTCATGTGGAGGCTGCAACCGTTCTATTCTCTAGGATATATCTCGCCCTGGTGCCTACAGTAATTAATCACGACGCAATTTCTGTGTCGCATCCTTATTAGAAGAGTGTGAGGGTTTCAGTAGATTGGCAGTAGTGCGTCGGACACAAACTACATGACTCCCAGGAGAGCCTTCACGTGGAGGCTGCAGCCGTTTTACTCTCTAGGATAAAACCCGCCCTGGAGCCTGCAATACTTAGTATCGACGCAATTTCTGTGTCGCATCCTTATTAGAAGAATGTGAGGCTTTCAGTAAATGGGCAGTAGTGCGTCGGATACAAACTACATGACTTCCCAGGAGAGCTTTCATGTGGAGGCTGCAGCCGTTTACTCTCTAGGATAAACCCGCCCTGGAGCCTACAGTATTTAATCTCGATGCAATTTCTGTGTCGCATCGTTATTAGAAGAGTGTGAGGGTTTCAGAAAATGGGCAGTAGTGCGTCGGATACAAACTACATGACTCAAAGGAGAGCTTTCATGTGGAGGCTGCAACCGTTTTACTCTATAGGATAAAACTCGCACTGGCGTCTACAATATTTAATCCCGACGCAATTTCTGTGTCGCATGCTTATTAGAAGAGTGTGGGGGTTTTAGTAAATGGGCAGTAGAGCGTCGGATAGAAACAACATGACTCCCAGGAGAGCTTTCATGTGGAGGCTGCAACCGTTTTACTCTCTAGGACAAAACCCGCCCTGGAGACCACAGTTCTTAATCGCGACGTAGTGTTTGTGTTGCATCCTTATTAGAAGTGTGTGAGAGTTTCAGTAAATGGGCAGTAGTGCGTTGGATACAAACTACATGACTGCCAGGAGAGCTTTCATGTGGAGGCTGCAGCCGTTTACTCTCTAGCATAAAACACGCCCTGGCGCCTACCCGATTTTTATCTCGATGCAATTTCTGTGTCGCATCCTTATTAGAAAAGTGTGAGGGTATCAGTAAATGGGCAGTAGTGCGTCGGATACATACTACATGACTCCCAGGAGAGCTTTCATGTGGAGGCTGCAGCCGTTTTACTCTCTTGGATAAAACCCGCCCTGGAGCCTGCAGTACTTAGTGTCGACGCAATTTCTGTGTCACATCCTTATTAGAAGAGTGTGAGGGTTGCAGTAAATGGGCAGTAGTGCGTCGGATACAAACTACATGACTCCCAGGAGAGCTTTCATGTGGAGGCTGCAGCCGTTTTACTCTCTAGGATTAGACCCGCCCTGGAGCCTACAGTACTTAGTCTCGACGACATTTCTGTGCGCATCGTTATTAGAAGAGTGTGAGGGTATCAGTAAATGGGCAGTAGTGCATCGGATACAAACCACATGACTCCCAGGAGAGCTTTCATGTGGAGGCTGCAGCCGATTTACTCTCTAGGATGAAACCCGCCCTGGAGCCTGCAGTACTTAGTCTCGACGCAATTTCTGTGTCGCATCCTTATTAGAAGAGTGCGAGGGTATCAGTAAATGGGCAGTAGTGCGTCGGATACATATTACATGACTCCCAGGAGAGCTTTCATGTGGAGGCTGCAGCCGTTTACTATCTAGTGTAAAACCCGCCCTGGAGCCTACCCGATTTTAATCATTTTGCAATTTCTGTGTCGCATCCTTATAAGAAGAGTGTGAGGGTTTCAGTAAATGGGCAGTAGTGCGTCGGATACAAACTACATGACTCCCAGGAGAGCTTTCATGTTTAGGCTGCAGCCGTTTTACTCTCTAGGATAAAACCCGCCCTGGAGCCTGCAGTACTTAGTCTCGACGCAGTTTCTGTGTCGCGTCCTTATTAGAAGAGTGAGAGGGTTGCAGTAAATGGGCAGTAGTGCGTCGGATACAAACTACATAACTCCAAGGAGAGCTTTCATGTGGAGGCTGCAGCCGTTTACTCTCTAGGATAAAACCCGCCCTGGAGCCTACAGTATTTAATCTCGATGCAATTTCTGTGTCGCATCCTTATTAGAAGAGCGCGAGGGTTGCAGTAAATGGGCAGTAGTGCGTCGGATACAAACTACATCACTCCCAGGAGAGCTTTCATGTGGAGGCTGCAACCGTTTTACTACCTAGGAAAAAACTCGCCCTGGAGCCTACAGTATTTTATCACGACGCAATTTCTGTGTCGCATCCTTATTAGAAGAGTGTGAGGGTTTCAGTAAATGGGCAGTAGGGCGTCGGATACATACTACATGATTACCAGGATAGCTTTCATGTGGAGGCTGCAGCCGTTTACTCTCTAGGATAAAACCCGCCCTGGAGCCTACAGTATTTAATCTCGATGCAATTTCTGTGTCGCATCCTTATTAGAAGAGTGTGAGGGATGCAGTAAATGGGCAGTAGTGCGTCGGCTTCAAACTACATGACTCCCAGGAGAGCTTTCATGTGGAGGCTGCAGCCGATTTACTCTCTAGGGTGAAACCCGCCCTGGAGCCTGCAGTACTTAGTCTCGACGCAATTTCTGTGTCGCATCCTTATTAGAAGTGTGTGAGAGTTTCAGTAAATGGGCAGTAGTGCGTTGGATACAAACTACATGACTGCCAGGAGAGCTTTCATGTGGAGGCTGCAGCCGTTTACTCTCTAGCATAAAACACGCCCTGGCGCCTACCCGATTTTAATCTCGATGCAATTTCTGTGTCGCATCCTTATTAGAAGAGTGTGAGGGTATCAGTAAATGGGCAGTAGTGCGTCGGATACATACTACATGACTCCCAGGAGAGCTTTCATGTGGAGGCTGCAGCCGTTTTACTCTCTTGGATAAAACCCGCCCTGGAGCCTGCAGTACTTAGTGTCGACGCAATTTCTGTGTCACATCCTTATTAGAAGAGTGTGAGGGTTGCAGTAAATGGGCAGTAGTGCGTCGGATACAAACTACATGACTCCCAGGAGAGCTTTCATGTGGAGGCTGCAGCCGTTTTACTCTCTAGGATTAGACCCGCCCTGGAGCCTACAGTACTTAGTCTCGACGACATTTCTGTGCGCATCGTTATTAGAAGAGTGTGAGGGTATCAGTAAATGGGTAGTAGTGCATCGGATACAAACCACATGACTCCCAGGAGAGCTTTCATGTGGAGGCTGCAGCCGATTTACTCTCTAGGATGAAACCCGCCCTGGAGCCTGCAGTACTTAGTCTCGACGCAATTTCTGTGTCGCATCCTTATTAGAAGAGTGCGAGGGTATCAGTAAATGGGCAGTAGTGCGTCGGATACATATTACATGACTCCCAGGAGAGCTTTCATGTGGAGGCTGCAGCCGTTTACTATCTAGTGTAAAACCCGCCCTGGAGCCTACCCGATTTTAATCATTTTGCAATTTCTGTGTCGCATCCTTATAAGAAGAGTGTGAGGGTTTCAGTAAATGGGCAGTAGTGCGTCGGATACAAACTACATGACTCCCAGGAGAGCTTTCATGTTTTGGCTGCAGCCGTTTTACTCTCTAGGATAAAACCCGCCCTGGAGCCTGCAGTACTTAGTCTCGACGCAGTTTCTGTGTCGCGTCCTTATTAGAAGAGTGAGAGGGTTGCAGTAAATGGGCAGTAGTGCGTCGGATACAAACTACATGACTCCCAGGAAAGCTTTCATGTGGAGGCTGCAGCCGTTTACTCTCTAGGATAAAACCCGCCCTGGAGCCTACAGTATTTAATCTCGATGCAATTTCTGTGTCGCATCCTTATTAGAAGAGCGCGAGGGTTGCAGTAAATGGGCAGTAGTGCGTCGGATACAAACTACATCACTCCCAGGAGAGCTTTCATGTGGAGGCTGCAACCGTTTTACTACCTAGGAAAAAACTCGCCCTGGAGCCTACAGTATTTTATCACGACGCAATTTCTGTGTCGCATCCTTATTAGAAGAGTGTGAGGGTTTCAGTAAATGGGCAGTAGGGCGTCGGATACATACTACATGATTCCCAGGATAGCTTTCATGTGGAGGCTGCAGCCGTTTACTCTCTAGGATAAAACCCGCCCTGGAGCCTACAGTATTTAATCTCGATGCAATTTCTGTGTCGCATCCTTATTAGAAGAGTGTGAGGGATGCAGTAAATGGGCAGTAGTGCGTCGGCTTCAAACTACATGACTCCCAGGAGAGCTTTCATGTGGAGGCTGCAGCCGATTTACTCTCTAGGGTGAAACCCGCCCTGGAGCCTGCAGTACTTAGTCTCGACGCAATTTCTGTGTCGCATCCTTATTAGAAGAGTGCGAGGGTATCAGTAAATGGGCAGTAGTGCGTCGGATACATATTACATGACTTCCAGGAGAGCTTTCATGTGGAGGCTGCAGCCGTTTACTATCTAGTGTAAAACCCGCCCTGGAGCCTACCCGATTTTAATCATTTTGCAATTTCTGTGTCGCATCCTTATAAGAAGAGTGTGAGGGTTTCAGTAAATGGGCAGTAGTGCGTCGGATACAAACTACATGACTCCCAGGAGAGCTTTCATGTTTAGGCTGCAGCCGTTTTACTCTCTAGGATAAAACCCGCCCTGGAGCCTGCAGTACTTAGTCTCGACGCAGTTTCTGTGTCGCATCCTTATTAGAAGAGTGAGAGGGTTGCAGTAAATGGGCAGTAGTGCGTCGGATACAAACTACATAACTCCCAGGAGAGCTTTCATGTGGAGGCTGCAGCCGTTTACTCTCTAGGATAAAACCCGCCCTGGAGCCTACAGTATTTAATCTCGATGCAATTTCTGTGTCGCATCCTTATTAGAAGTGCGCGAGGGTTGCAGTAAATGGGCAGTAGTGCGTCGGATACAAACTACATCACTCCCAGGAGAGCTTTCATGTGGAGGCTGCAACCGTTTTACTACCTAGGAAAAAACTCGCCCTGGAGCCTACAGTATTTAATCACGACGCAATTTCTGTGTCGCATCCTTATTAGAAGAGTGTGAGGGTTTCAGTAAATGGTCAGTAGGGCGTCGGATACATACTACATGATTCCCAGGAGAGCTTTCATGTGGAGGCTGCAGCCGTTTACTCTCTAGGATAAAACCCGCCCTGGAGCCTACAGTATTTAATCTCGATGCAATTTCTGTGTCGCATCCTTATTAGAAGAGTGTGAGGGATGCAGTAAATGGGCAGTAGTGCGTCGGATTCAAACTACATGACTCCCAGGAGAGCTTTCATGTGGAGGCTGCAGCCGTTTACTCTCTAGGATAAAACCCGCCCTGGAGCCTACCCGATTTTCATCTCGATGCAATTTCTGTGTCGCATCCTTATTAGAAGAGTGTTAGGGTTTCTGTAAATGCGCAGTAGTGCGTCGGAAACAAACTACATGTCTCCCAGCAGAGCTTTCATGTGGAGGCTGCAACCTTTCTACTCTCTAGGATAAAACCCGCCCTGGATCCTACAGTATTTAATCTCGATGCAATTTCTGTGTCGCATCCTTATTAGAAGAGCGTGAGGGTTGCAGTAAATGGGCAGTAGTGCGTCGGATACAAACTACATGACTCCCAGGAGAGCTTTCATGTGGAGGCTGCAACCGTTTACTCTCTAGGATAAAACCCGCCCTGGAGCCTACAGTATTTACTCTCGATGCAATTTCAGTGTCGCATCATTATTAGAAGAGTGTGAGGGTTTCAGTAAATGGGCAGTAGTGCGTCGGATACAAACTACATGACTCCCAGGAGAGCTTTCATGTGGAAGCTGCAGCCGTTTACTCTCTAGTATAAAACCCGCCCTGGAGCCTACAGTATTTAATCTCGATGCAATTTCTGTGTCGCATCCTTATTAGAAGAGTGTGAGGGTTTCAGTAAATGGGCAGTAGTGCGTCGGATACAAACTACATGACTCCCAGGAGAGCTTTCATGTGGAGGCTGCAGCCTTTTACTCTGTAGGATATAACCCGCCCTGGAGCCTACAGTATTTAATCTCGATGCAATTTTTGTGTCGCATCCTTATTAGAAGAGCGTGAGGGTTGCAGTAAATGGGCAGTAGTGCGTCGGATACAAACTACATGACTCCCAGGAGAGCTTTCATGTGGAGGCTGCAGCCGTTTACTCTCTAGGATAAAACCCGCCCTGGAGCCTACAGTATTTACTCTCGATGCAATTTTAGTGTCGCATCCTTATTAGAAGGGTGTGAGGGTTTCAGTAAATGGGCAGTAGTGCGTCGGATACAAACTACATGACTCCCAGGAGAGCTTTCATGTGGAGGCTGCAGCCGTTTACTCTCTAGGATAAAACCCGCCCTGCAGCCTACAGTATTTAATCTCGATGCAATTTCTGTGTCGCATCCTTATTAGAAGAATGTGAGGGTTTCAGTAAATTCGCAGTTGTGCGTCGGATACAAACTACATGACTCCCAGGAGAGCTTTCATGTGGAGGCTGCAGCCCTTTACTCTCTAGGATAAAACCCGCCCTGTTGCCTAAAGTATTTAATCTCGATGCAATTTCTGTGTCGCATCCTTATTAGAAGAGTGTGAGGGGTTCAGTAAATGGGCAGTAGTGCGTCGGATACAAACTACATTACTCCCAGGAGAGCTTTCATGTGGAGGCTGCAACCGTTTTACTCTCTAGGATAAAACTCGCCCTGGATCCCACAGTTCTTAACCGCGACATAATGTCTGTGTCGCATCCTTATTAGAAGTGTGTAAGGGTTTCAGTAGATGGGCAGTAGTGCGTCGGATAGAAACTACATGACTCCCAGGAGAGCTTTCATGTGGAGGCTGCAGCCGTTTACTCTCTAGCATAAAACCCGCCCTGGAGCCTACAGTATTTAATCTCGATGCAATTTCTGTGTCAAATCCTCATTAGAAGAGTGTTAGGGTTTCAGTAAATGGCCAGTAGTGCGTCGGATACAAACTACATGACTCCCAGGAGAGCTTTCATGTTTAGGCTGCAGCCGTTTTACTCTCTAGGATAAAACCCGCCCTGGAGCCTAAAGTATTTAATCTCGATGCAATTTCTGTGTCGCATCCTTATTAGAACAGTGTGAGGGTTTCAGTAAATGGGCAGTAGTGCGTCGCATACAAACTACATGACTCCCAGGAGAGCTTTCATGTGGAGGCTGCAGCCGTTTACTCTCTAGTATAAAACCCGCCCTGGAGCCTACAGTATTTAATCACGACGCAATTTCTGTGTCGCATCCTTATTAGAAGAGTGTGAGGGTTTCAGTAAATGGGCAGTAGTGCGTCGGATACATACTTCATGATTCCCAGGAGAGCTTTCATGTGGAGGCTGCAGCCGATTACTCTCTAGGATATAACCCGCCCTGGAGCCTACAGTATTTAATCTCGATGCAATTTCTGTGTCGCATCATTATTAGAAGAGTGTGAGGGTTTCAGTAAATGGGCAGTAGTGCGTCGGATACAAACAACATGACTTCCCAGGAGAGCTTTCATGTGGAGGCTGCAGCCGTTTACTCTCTAGGATAAAACCCGCCCTGGAGCCTACAGTATTTAATCTCGATGCAATTTCTGTGTCGCATCCTTATTAGAAGAGTGTGAGGGTTTCAGTAGATGGGCAGTAGTGCGTCGGATACAAACTACATGACTCCCAGGAGAGCTTTCATGTGGAGGCTGCAGCCGTTTACTCTCTAGGATAAAACCCGCCCAAGAGCCTACAGTATTTAATCTCGATGCAATTTCTGTGTCGCATCCCTATTAGAAGAGTGTGAGGGTTGCAGTAAATGGGCAGTAGTGCGTCGTATACGAACTACATGACTCCCAGGAGAGCTTTCATGTGGAGGCTGCATTCGTTTTACTACCTAGGAAAAAACTCGCCCTGGAGCCTACAGTATTTAATCACGACGCAATTTCTGTGTCGCATCCTTATTAGAAGAGTGTGAGGGTTTCAGTAAATGGGCAGTAGTGCGTCGGATACAAACTACATGACTCCCAGGAGAGCTTTCATGTGGAGGCTGCAGCCGTTTACTCTCTAGGATAAAACCCGCCCTGGAGCCTACAGTATTTAATCTCGATGCAATTTCTGTGTCGCATCGTTATTAGAAGAGTGTGAGGGTTTCAGTAAATGGGCAGTAGTGCGTCGGATACAAACTACATGACTCCCAGGAGAGCTTTCATGTGGAGGCTGCAGCCCTTTACTCTCTAGGATAAAACCCGCCCTGGAGCCTACAGTATTTAATCTCGATGCATTGTCTGTGTCGCATCCTTATTAGAAGAGTATGAGGGTTTCAGTAAATGGGCAGTATTGCGTCGGATACAAACCACATGACTCCCAGGAGAGCTTTCATGTGGAGGCTGCAGCCGTTTACTCTCTAGTATAAAACCCGCCCTGGAGCCTACAGTATTTAATCTCGATGCAATTTCTGTGTCGCATCCTTATTAGAAGAATGTGAGGGTTTCAGTAAATTCGCAGTTGTGCGTCGGATACAAACTACATGACTCCCAGGAGAGCTTTCATGTGGAGGCTGCAGCCCTTTACTCTCTAGGATAAAACCCGCCCTGTTGCCTAAAGTATTTAATCTCGATGCAATTTCTGTGTCGCATCCTTATTAGAAGAGTGTGAGGGGTTCAGTAAATGGGCAGTAGTGCGTCGGATACAAACTACATGACTCCCAGGAGAGCTTTCATGTGGAGGCTGCAGCCCTTTACTCTCTAGGATAAAACCCGCCCTGGAGCCCACAGTTCTTAACCGAGATGCAATTTCTGTGTCGCATCCTTATTAGAAGAGTATGAGGGTTTCAGTAAATGGGCAGTATTGCGTCGGATACAAACCACATGACTCCCAGGAGAGCTTTCATGTGGAGGCTGCAGCCGTTTACTCTCTAGTATAAAACCCGCCCTGGAGCCTACAGTATTTAATCTCGATGCAATTTCTGTGTCGCATCCTTATTAGAAGAATGTGAGGGTTTCAGTAAATTCGCAGTTGTGCGTCGGATACAAACTACATGACTCCCAGGAGAGCTTTCATGTGGAGGCTGCAGCCGTTTACTCTCTAGGATAAAACCCGCCCTGGAGCCTACAGTATTTAATCTCGATGCAATTTCTGTGTCGCATCGTTATTAGAAGAGTGTGAGGGTTTCAGTAAATGGGCAGTAGTGCGTCGGATACAAACTACATGACTCCCAGGAGAGCTTTCATGTGGAGGCTGCAGCCCTTTACTCTCTAGGATAAAACCCTCCCTGGAGCCTACAGTATTTAATCTCGATGCTATTTCTGTGTCGCATCCTTATTAGAAGAGTATGAGGGTTTCAGTAAATGGGCAGTATTGCGTCGGATACAAACCACATGACTCCCAGGAGAGCTTTCATGTGGAGGCTGCAGCCGTTTACTCTCTAGTATAAAACCCGCCCTGGAGCCTACAGTACTTAATCTCGATGCAATTTCTGTGTCGCATCCTTATTAGAAGAATGTGAGGGTTTCAGTAAATTCGCAGTTGTGCGTCGGAAACATACTACATGACTCCCAGGAGAGCTTTCATGTGGAGGCTGCAGCCTTTTACTCTCTAGGATAAAACCCGCCCTGTTGCCTAAAGTATTTAATCTCGATGCAATTTCTGTGTCGCATCCTTATTAGAAGAGTGTGAGGGGTTCAGTAAATGGGCAGTAGTGCGTCGGATACAAACTACATGACTACCAGGAGAGCTTTCATATGGAGGCTGCAGCCGTTTACTCTCTTGGATGGAACCCGCCCTGGAGCCTACCGGATTTTAATCTCGATGCAATTTCTGTGTCGCATCCTTATTATAAGAGTATGAGGGTTTCAGTAAATGGGCAGTAGTGCGTCGGATGCAAACTACATGACTCCCAGGAGAGCTTTCATGTGGAGGCTGCAGCCGATTACTCTCTAGGATATAACCCGCCCTGGAGCCTACAGTATTTAATCTCGATGCAATTTCTGTGTCGCATCCTTATTAGAAGAGTGTGAGGGTTTCAGTAGATGGGCAGTAGTGCGTCGGATACAAACTACATGACTCCCAGGAGAGCTTTCATGTGGAGGCTGCAGCCGTTTACTCTCTAGGATAAAACCCGCCCAAGAGCCTACAGTATTTAATCTCGATGCAATTTCTGTGTCGCATCCTTATTAGAAGAGTGTGAGGGTTGCAGTAAATGGGCAGTAGTGCGTCGTATACGAACTACATGACTCCCAGGAGAGCTTTCATGTGGAGGCTGCATTCGTTTTACTACCTAGGAAAAAACTCGCCCTGGAGCCTACAGTATTTAATCACGACGCAATTTCTGTGTCGCATCCTTATTAGAAGAGTGTGAGGGTGTCAGTAAATGGGCAGTAGTGCGTCGGATACAAACTACATGACTCCCAGGAGAGCTTTCATGTGGAGGCTGCAGCCGTTTACTCTCTAGGATAAAACCCGCCCTGGAGCCTACAGTATTTAATCTCGATGCAATTTCTGTGTCGCATCGTTATTAGAAGAGTGTGAGGGTTTCAGTAAATGGGCAGTAGTGCGTCGGATACAAACTACATGACTCCCAGGAGAGCTTTCATGTGGAGGCTGCAGCCCTTTACTCTCTAGGATAAAACCCGCCCTGGAGCCTACAGTATTTAATCTCGATGCAATTTCTGTGTCGCATCCTTATTAGAAGAGTATGAGGGTTTCAGTAAATGGGCAGTATTGCGTCGGATACAAACCACATGACTCCCAGGAGAGCTTTCATGTGGAGGCTGCAGCCGTTTACTCTCTAGTATAAAACCCGCCCTGGAGCCTACAGTATTTAATCTCGATGCAATTTCTGTGTCGCATCCTTATTAGAAGGATGTGAGGGTTTCAGTAAATTCGCAGTTGTGCGTCGGATACAAACTACATGACTCCCAGGAGAGCTTTCATGTGGAGGCTGCAGCCGTTTACTCTCTAGGATAAAACCCGCCCTGGAGCCTACAGTATTTAATCTCGATGCAATTTCTGTGTCGCATCGTTATTAGAAGAGTGTGAGGGTTTCAGTAAATGGGCAGTAGTGCGTCGGATACAAACTACATGACTCCCAGGAGAGCTTTCATGTGGAGGCTGCAGCCCTTTACTCTCTAGGATAAAACCCTCCCTGGAGCCTACAGTATTTAATCTCGATGCTATTTCTGTGTCGCATCCTTATTAGAAGAGTATGAGGGTTTCAGTAAATGGGCAGTATTGCGTCGGATACAAACCACATGACTCCCAGGAGAGCTTTCATGTGGAGGCTGCAGCCGTTTACTCTCTAGTATAAAACCCGCCCTGGAGCCTACAGTACTTAATCTCGATGCAATTTCTGTGTCGCATCCTTATTAGAAGAATGTGAGGGTTTCAGTAAATTCGCAGTTGTGCGTCGGAAACATACTACATGACTCCCAGGAGAGCTTTCATGTGGAGGCTGCAGCCTTTTACTCTCTAGGATAAAACCCGCCCTGTTGCCTAAAGTATTTAATCTCGATGCAATTTCTGTGTCGCATCCTTATTAGAAGAGTGTGAGGGGTTCAGTAAATGGGCAGTAGTGCGTCGGATACAAACTACATGACTACCAGGAGAGCTTTCATATGGAGGCTGCAGCCGTTTACTCTCTTGGATGGAACCCGCCCTGGAGCCTACCGGATTTTAATCTCGATGCAATTTCTGTGTCGCATCCTTATTATAAGAGTATGAGGGTTTCAGTAAATGGGCAGTAGTGCGTCGGATGCAAACTACATGACTCCCAGGAGAGCTTTCATGTGGAGGCTGCAGCCGATTACTCTCTAGGATATAACCCGCCCTGGAGCCTACAGTATTTAATCTCGATGCAATTTCTGTGTCGCATCCTTATTAGAAGAGTGTGAGGGTTTCAGTAGATGGGCAGTAGTGCGTCGGATACAAACTACATGACTCCCAGGAGAGCTTTCATGTGGAGGCTGCAGCCGTTTACTCTCTAGGATAAAACCCGCCCAAGAGCCTACAGTATTTAATCTCGATGCAATTTCTGTGTCGCATCCTTATTAGAAGAGTGTGAGGGTTGCAGTAAATGGGCAGTAGTGCGTCGTATACGAACTACATGACTCCCAGGAGAGCTTTCATGTGGAGGCTGCATTCGTTTTACTACCTAGGAAAAAACTCGCCCTGGAGCCTACAGTATTTAATCACGACGCAATTTCTGTGTCGCATCCTTATTAGAAGAGTGTGAGGGTGTCAGTAAATGGGCAGTAGTGCGTCGGATACAAACTACATGACTCCCAGGAGAGCTTTCATGTGGAGGCTGCAGCCGTTTACTCTCTAGGATAAAACCCGCCCTGGAGCCTACAGTATTTAATCTCGATGCAATTTCTGTGTCGCATCGTTATTAGAAGAGTGTGAGGGTTTCAGTAAATGGGCAGTAGTGCGTCGGATACAAACTACATGACTCCCAGGAGAGCTTTCATGTGGAGGCTGCAGCCCTTTACTCTCTAGGATAAAACCCGCCCTGGAGCCTACAGTATTTAATCTCGATGCAATTTCTGTGTCGCATCCTTATTAGAAGAGTATGAGGGTTTCAGTAAATGGGCAGTATTGCGTCGGATACAAACCACATGACTCCCAGGAGAGCTTTCATGTGGAGGCTGCAGCCGTTTACTCTCTAGTATAAAACCCGCCCTGGAGCCTACAGTATTTAATCTCGATGCAATTTCTGTGTCGCATCCTTATTAGAAGAATGTGAGGGTTTCAGTAAATTCGCAGTTGTGCGTCGGATACAAACTACATGACTCCCAGGAGAGCTTTCATGTGGAGGCTGCAGCCCTTTACTCTCTAGGATAAAACCCGCCCTGTTGCCTAAAGTATTTAATCTCGATGCAATTTCTGTGTCGCATCCTTATTAGAAGAGTGTGAGGGGTTCTGTAAATGGGCAGTAGTGCGTCAGATACAAACTACATGACTCCCAGGAAAGCTTTCATGTGGAGGCTGCAGCCCTTTACTCTCTAGGATAAAACCCGCCCTGGAGCCCACAGTTCTTAACCGAGATGCAATTTCTGTGTCGCATCCTTATTAGAAGAGTATGAGGGTTTCAGTAAATGGGCAGTATTGCGTCGGATACAAACCACATGACTCCCAGGAGAGCTTTCATGTGGAGGCTGCAGCCGTTTACTCTCTAGTATAAAACCCGCCCTGGAGCCTACAGTATTTAATCTCGATGCAATTTCTGTGTCGCATCCTTATTAGAAGGATGTGAGGGTTTCAGTAAATTCGCAGTTGTGCGTCGGATACAAACTACATGACTCCCAGGAGAGCTTTCATGTGGAGGCTGCAGCCGATTTACTCTCTAGGATAAAACCCGCCCTGGAGCCTACAGTATTTAATCTCGATGCAATTTCTGTGTCGCATCCTTATTAGAAGAGTGTGAGGGTTTCAGTAAATGGGCAGTAGTGCGTCGGATACAAACTACATGACTCCCAGGAGAGCTTTCATGTGGAGGCTGCAGCCCTTTACTCTCTAGGATAAAACCCGCCCTGGAGCCTACAGTATTTAATCTCGATGCAATTTCTGTGTCGCATCCTTATTAGAAGAGTATGAGGGTTTCAGTAAATGGGCAGTATTGCGTCGGATACAAACCACATGACTCCCAGGAGAGCTTTCATGTGGAGGCTGCAGCCGTTTACTCTCTAGTATAAAACCCGCCCTGGAGCCTACAGTCTTTAATCTCGATGCAATTTCTGTGTCGCATCCTTATTAGAAGAATGTGAGGGTTTCAGTAAATTCGCAGTTGTGCGTCGGATACAAACTACATGACTCCCAGGAGAGCTTTCATGTGGAGGCTGCAGCCATTTACTCTCTAGGATAAAACCCGCCCTGTTGCCTAAAGTATTTAATCTCGATGCAATTTCTGTGTCGCATCCTTATTAGAAGAGTGTGAGGGGTTCAGTAAATGGGCAGTAGTGCGTCGGATAAAAACTACATGACTCCCAGGAGAGCTTTCATGTGGAGGCTGCAGCCGTTTTACTCTCTTGGATAAAACCCGCCCTGGAGCCTACAGTACTTAGTCTCGATGATATTTCTGTGCGCATCCTTATTAGAAGAGTGTGAGGGTATCAGTAAATGTGCAGTAGGGCCTCGGATACAAACTACAAGACTTCCAGGAGAGCTTTCATGTGGAGGCTGCAGCCGTTTACTCTCTAGGATAAAACCCGCCCTGGAGCCTACCCGATTTTCATCTCGATGCAATTTCTGTGTCGCATCCTTATTAGAAGAGTGTGAGGGTTTCAGTAAATGGGCAGTAGTGCGTCGGATAAAAACTACATGACTCCCAGGAGAGCTTTCATGTGGAGGCTGCAGCCGTTTACTCTCTAAGATAAAACCCGCCCAGGAGCCTACAGTATTTAATCTTGATGCAATTTCTGTGTCGCATCGTTATTAGAAGAGTGTTAGGGTTTCAGTAAATGGGCAGTAGTGCGTCGGAAACAAACTACATGTCACCCAGCAGAGCTTTCATGTGGAGGCTGCAACCGTTATACTCTCTAGGATAAAAATCGCCCTGGAGCCTACAGTATTTAATCACGACGCAATTTCTGTGTCGCATCCTTATTAGAAGAGTGTGAGGGTTTCAGTAGATGGGCAGTAGTGCGTCGGATACAAACTACATGACTCCCAGGAGAGCTTTCATGTGGAGGCTGCAGCCGTTTACTCTCTAGGATAAAACCCGCAATAGGGCCTACAGTATTTAATCTCGATGCAATTTCTGTGTCAAATCCTTATTAGAAGAGTGTGAGGGTTTCAGTAAATGGCCAGTAGTGCGTCGGATACAAACTATATGACTCCCAGGAGAGCTTTCATGTGGAGGCTGCAGCCGTTTTACTCTCTAGGATAAAACCCGCCCTGGAGCCTGCAATACTTAGTCTCGACGCAATTTCTGTGTCGGATCCTTATTAGAAGAGTGTGAGGATTGCAGTAAATGGGCAGTAGTGCGTCGGATACAAACTACATGACTCCCAGGAGAGCTTTCATGTGGAGGCTGCAGCCGTTTACTCTCTAGGATATAACCCGCCCTGGAGCCTACAGTATTTAATCTCGATGCAATTTCTGTGTCGCATCCTTATTAGAAAAGCGTGAGGGTTGCAGTAAATGGGCAGTAGTGCGTCAGATACAAACTACATGACTCCCAGGGGAGCTTTCATGTGGAGGCTGCAGCCGTTTACTCTCTAAGATAAAACCCGCCCAGGAGCCTACAGTATTTAATCTTGATGCAATTTCTGTGTCGCATCATTATTAGAAGAGTGTTAGGGTTTCAGTAAATGGGCAGTAGTGCGTCGGAAACAAACTACATGTCTCCCAGCAGGGCTTTCATGTGGAGGCTGCAACCTTTCTACTCTCTAGGATAAAACTCGCCCTGGAGCCTACAGTATTTAATCACGACGCAATTTCTGTGTCGCATCCTTATTAGAAGAGTGTGAGGGTTTCAGTAAATGGCCAGTAGTGCGTCGGATACAAACTACATGACTCCCAGGAGAGCTTTCATGTGGAGGCTGCAGCCGTTTTACTCTCTAGGATAAAACCCGCCCTGGAGCCTGCAATACTTAGTCTCGACGCAATTTCTGTGTCGCATCCTTATTAGATGAGTGTAAGGATTGCAGTAAATGGGCAGTAGTGCGTCGGATACAAACTACATGACTCCCAGGAGAGCTTTCATGTGGAGGCTGCAGCCGTTTACTCTCTAGGATAAAACCCGCCCTGGAGCCTACAGTATTTAATCTCGATGCAATTTCTGTGTCGCATCCTTATTAGAAGAGTGTGAGGGTTTCAGTAAATGGCCAGTAGTGCGTCGGATACAAACTACATGACTCCCAGGAGAGCTTTCATGTGGAGGCTGCAGCCGTTTTACTCTCTAGGATAAAACCCGCCCTGGAGCCTGCAATACTTAGTCTCGACGCAATTTCTGTGTCGCATCCTTATTAGAAGAGTGTGAGGATTGCAGTAAATGGGCAGTAGTGCGTCGGATACAAACTACATGACTCCCAGGAGAGCTTTCATGTGGAGGCTGCAGCCGTTTAATCTCTAGGATATAACACGCCCTGGAGCCTACAGTATTTAATCTCGATGCAATTTCAGTGTCGCAACATTATTAGAAGAGTGTGAGGGTTTCAGTAAATGGGCAGTAGTGCGTCGGATACTAACTACATGACTCCCAGGAGAGCTTTCATGTGGAGGCTGCAGCCGTTTACTCTCTAGGATACAACCCGCCCTGGAGCCTACAGTATTTAATCTCGATGCAATTTCTGTGTCGCATCCTTATTAGAACAGTGTGAGGGTTTCACTAAATGGGCAGTAGTGCGTCGCATTCAAACAACATGATTCCCAAGAGAGCTTTCATGTGGAGGCTGCAGCCGTTTACT
Organism: Schistocerca nitens; assembly: GCF_023898315.1. NCBI lineage: Eukaryota > Metazoa > Arthropoda > Insecta > Orthoptera > Acrididae > Schistocerca > Schistocerca nitens. Next base: position 37,685,922 of record NC_064617.1, read on the forward strand.
CTCTAGTATAAAACCCGCCCTGGAGCCTACAGTATTTAATCTCGATGCAATTTCTGTGTCGCATCCTTATTAGAAGAGTGTGAGGGTTGCAGTAAATAGGCAGTAGTGCGTCGTATACGAACTACATGACTCCCAGGAGAGCTTTCATGTGGAGGCTGCAATCGTTTTACTACCTAGGAAAAAACTCGCCCTGGAGCCTACAGTATTTAATCACGACGCAATTTCTGTGTCGCATCCTTATTAGAAGAGTGTGAGGGTTTCAGTAAATGGGCAGTAGTGCGTCGGATACAAACTACATGACTCCCAGGAGAGCTTACATGTGGAGACTGCAGCCGTTTACTCTCTAGTATATAACCCGCCCTGGAGCCTACAGTATTTAATCTCGATGCAATTTCTGTGTCGCATCCTTATTAGAAGAGCGTGAGGGTTGCAGTAAATGGGCAGTAGTGCGTCAGATACAAACTACATGACTCCCAGGAGAGCTTTCATGTGGAGGCTGCAGCCGTTTACTCTCTAGGATAAAACCCGCCCTGGAGCCTACAGTATTTACTCTCGATGCAATTTCAGTGTCGCATCCTTATTAGAAGAGTGTGAGGGTTTCAGTAAATGGGCAGTAGTGCGTCGGATACAAACTACATGACTCCCAGGAGAGCTTTCATGTGGAGGCTGCAGCCGTTTACTCTCTAGGATAAAACCCGCCCTGGAGCCTACAGTATTTAATCTCGATGCAATTTCTGTGTCGCATCCTTATTAGAAGAGTGTGAGGGTTGCAGTAAATGGGCAGCAGTGCGTCGGATAGAAACTACATGACTCCCAGGAGAGCTTTCATGTGGAGGCTGCAGCCGTTTACTCTCTAGGATAAAACCCGCCCTGGAGCCTACAGTATTTAATCTCGATGCTATTTCTGTGTCGCATCCTTATTAGAAGAGTATGAGGGTTTCAGTAAATGGGCAGTATTGCGTCGGATACAAACCACATGACTCCCAGGAGAGCTTTCATGTGGAGGCTGCAGCCGTTTACTCTCTAGTATAAAACCCGCCCTGGAGCCTACAGTATTTAATCTCGATGCAATTTCTGTGTCGCATCCTTATTAGAAGAATGTGACGGTTTCAGTAAATTCGCAGTTGTGCGTCGGATACAAACTACATGACTCCCAGGAGAGCTTTCATGTGGAGCCTGCAAGCGTTTTACTCTCTAGTATAAAACTCGCCCTGGAGCCCACAGTTCTTAACCGCGACATAATGTCTGTGTCGCATCCTTATTAGAAGTGTGTAAGGGTTTCAGTAGATGGGCAGTAGTGCGTCGGATACAAACTACATGACTCCCAGGAGAGCTTTCATGTGGAGGCTGCAGCCGTTTACTCTCTAGGATGGAACCCGCCCTGGAGCATACCGGATTTTAATCTCGATGCAATTTCTGCGTCGCATCCTTATTAGAAGAGTATGAGGGTTTCAGTAAATGGGCAGTCGTGCGTCGGATACAAACTACATGACTCCCAGGAGAGCTTTCATGTGGAGGCTGCAGCCGTTTACTCTCCAGGATAAAACCCGCCCTGGAGCCTACAGTATTTAATCTCGATGCAATTTCTGTGTCGCATCCTTATTAGAAGAGTGTGAGGGTTTCAGTAAATGGGCAGTAGTGTGACGGATACAAACTACATGACTCCCAGGACTGCTTTCATGTGGAGGCTGGAACCGTTTTACTCTCTAGGATAAAACTCGCCCTGGATCCTACAATATTTAATCACGACGCAATTTCTGTGTCGCATCCTTATTAGAAGAGTTTGAGGGTTTCAGAAAATGGGCAATAGTGCGTCGGATACAAATTACATGACTCCCAGGAGAGCTTTCATGTGGAGGCAGCAGCCGTTTTACTCTCTAGGATAAAACCCGCCATGGAGCCTGCAATACTTAGTCTCGACGCAATTTCTGTGTCGCATCCTTATTAGAAGAGTGTGAGGATTGCAGTAAATAAGCAGTAGTGCGTCGGGTACAAACTACATGACTCTCAGGAGAGCTTTCATGTGGAGGCTGCCGCCGTTTATTCTCTTGGATGGAACTCGCCCTGGAGCCTACCGGATTTTAATCTCGATGCAATTTCTGTGTCGCATCCTTATTAGGAGAGTATGAGGGTTTCAGTAAATGGGCAGTAGTGCGTCGGATGCAAACCACATGACTCCCAGGAGAGCTTTCATGTGGAGGCTGCAGCCGTTTTACTCTCTTGGATAAAACCCGCCCTGGAGCCTGCAGTACTTAGTCTCGACGCAATTTCTGTGTCGCATCCTTATTAGAAGAGTGAGAGGGTTGCAGTAAATGGGCAGTAGTGCGTCGGATACAAACTACATGACTCCCAGGAGAGCTTTCATGTGGAGGATGCAGCCATTTTACTCTCTAGGATAAAACCCGCCCTGGAGCCTGCAGTACTTAGTGTCGACGCAATTTCTGTGCGCATCCTTATTAGAAGAGTGAGAGCGTTGCAGTAAATGGGCAGTATTGTAACGGATACAAACTACATGACTCTCAGGAGAGCTTTCATGTGGAGGCTGCAGCCGTTTACTCTCTAGGAAAGAACCCGCCCTGGCGCCTACCCGATTTTAATCTCGATGCAATTTCTGTGTCGCATCCTTATTAGAAGAGTGTGAGGGTTTCAGTAAATGGCCAGTAGTGCGTCGGATACAAACTACATGACTCCCAGGAGAGCTTTCATGTGGAGGCTGCAGCGGTTTTACTCTCTAGGATAAAACCCGCCAAGGAGCCTGCAATACTTAGTCTCGACGCAATTTCTGTGTCGCATCCTTATTAGAAGAGTGTGAGGATTGCAGTAAATGGGCAGTAGTGCGTCGGATACAAACTACATGAATCCCAGAAGAGCTTTCATGTGGAGGCTGCAGCCGTTTACTCTCTAGGATAAAACGCGCCCTGGAGCCTACAGTATTTAATCTCGATGCAATTTCTGTGTCGCATCCTTATTAGAAGAGTGTGAGGGTTGCAGTAAATGGGCAGTAGTGCGTCGGATACAAACAACATGACTCCCAGGAGAGCTTTCATGTGGAGGCTGCAGCCGTTTACTCTCTAGGATAAAACCCGCCCTGGAGCCAACAGTATTTAATCTCGATGCAATTTCTGTGTCGCATCCTTATTAGAAGAGTGTGAGGGTTGCAGTAAATGGGCAGTAGTGCGTGGGATACAAACTACATGACTCCCAGGAGACCTTTAACGTGGAGGCTGCAACCGTTTTACTCTCTAGGATAAAACTCGCACTGGAGTCTACAGTATTTAATACCGACGCTATTTCTGTGTCGCATCCTTATTAGAAGCGTGTGAGGGTTTCAGTAAATGGGCAGTAGTGCGTCGGATACAAACTACATGACTCCCAGGAGAGCTTTCATGTGGAGGCTGCAGCCGTTTACATTCTAGGATAAAACCCGCCCTGGAGCCTACAGTATTTAATCTTGATGCAATTTCTGTGTCGCATCGTCATTAGAAGAGTGAGAGGGTTTCAGTAATTGGGCAGTAGTGCGTCGGATACAAACTACATGCCTCCCAGGAGAGCTTTCATGTGGAGGCTGCAGCCGTTTACACTCTAGGATAAAACCCGCCCTGGAGCCTACCCGATTTTAATCTCGATGCAATTTATGCGTCGCATCCTTATTAGAAGAGTGTGAGGGTATAAGTAAATGGGCAGTAGTGCGTCGGATACAAACTACATGACTCCCAGGAGAGCTTTCATGTGGAGGCTGCAGCCGTTTACTCTCTAGGATAAAACCCGCCATGGAGCCTACAGTATTTAACCTCGATGCAATTTCTGTGTCGCATCCTTATTAGAAGAGTGTGAGGGTTGCAGTAAATGGGCAGTAGTGCGTCGGATACAAACTACATGTCTCCCAGGAGAGCTTACACGTGGAGGCTACAACCGTTTTACTCTCTAGGATAAAACTCGCACTGGAGTCTACAGTATTTAATCCCTACGCAATTTTTGTGTCGCATCCTTATTAGAAGAGTGTGAGGGTTTCAGTAAATGGGCAGTAGTGCGTCGGATACAAACTACATGACTCCCAGGAGAGCTTTCATGTGGAGGCAGCAGCCGTTTACTCTCTAGGATAAAACCCGCCCTGGAGCATACCCGTTTTTAATCTCGATGCAATTTCTGTGTCGCATCCTTATTAGAAGAGTGTGAGGGTATCAGTAAATGGGCAGTAGTGCGTCGGATACAAACTACATGACTCCCATGAGAGCTTTCATGTGGAGGCTGCAGCCGTTTTACTCTCTAGGATAAAACCCGCCCTGGAGCCTGCAGTACTTAGTCTCGACGCAATTTCTGTGTCGCATCCTTATTAGAAGAGTGTGAGGGTTGCAGTAAATGGGTAGTAGTGCGTCGGATACAAACTACATGACTCCCAGGAGAGCTTTCATGTGGAGGCTGCAACCGTTTTACTCTCTAGGATAAAACCCGCCCTGGAGCCTGTAGTACTTAATCTCGATGCAATTTCTGTGTCGCATCCTTATTAGAAGAGTGTGAGGGTTTCAGTAAATGGGCAGTAGTGCGTCGGATACAAACTACATGACTCCCAGGAGAGCTTTCATGTGGAGGCTGCAGCCGTTTACTCCCTAGCATAAAACCCGCCCTGGAGCCTACAGTATTTAATCTCGATGCAATTTCTGTGTCGCATCCTTATTAGAAGAGTGAGAGGGTTTCAGTAAATGGGCTGTAGTGCGTCGGATACAAACTACATGACTCCCAGGAGAGCTTTCATGTGGAGGCAGCAGCCGTTTTATTCTCTAGGATAAAACCCACCCTGGAGCCTGCAGTACATAGTCTCGACGCAATTTCTGTGTCGCATCCTTATTAGAAGAGTGTGACGGTTGCAGTAAATGACCAGTAGTGCGTCGGATACAAACTACATGACTCCCAGGAGAGCTTTCATGTGGAGGCTGCAGCCGTTTACTCTCTAGGATAAAACCCGCCGTGGAGACTACAGTATTTAATCTCGATGCAATTTCTGTGACGCATCCTTATTAGAAGAATGTGAGGGTTTCAGTAAATTCGCAGCAGTGCGTCGGATACAAACTACATGACTCCCAGCAGAGCTTTCATGTGGAGGCTGCAACCGTTTTACTCTCTAGGATGAAACCCGCCCTGGAGCCCACAGTTCTTAACTGCGATGTAATGTATGTGTCGCATCCTTATTAGAAGAGTGTGAGGGTTTCGGTAAATGGGCAGTAGCGCGTCGAATACAAGCTACATCACTCCCAGGAGAGCTTTCATGTGGAGGCTGCAGCCCTTTACTTTCTAGGATAAATCCCGCCCTGGAGCCTAAAGTATTTAATTTCGTTGCAATTTCTGTGTCGCATCCTTATTAGAAGAGTGTGAGGGTTTCAGTAAATGGGCAGTAGAGCGTCGGATACAAACTACATGACTCCCAGGAGAGCTTTCATGTGGAGGCTGTAACCGTTTTACTCTCTAGGATGAAACAGGCCTGGAGCCCACAGTTCTTAACCGCGACGTAATGTATGTGTCGCATCCTTATTAGAAGAGTGTGAGGGTTTCAGTAAATGGGCAGTAGTGCGTCGAATACAAATTACATGACTCCCAGGAGAGCTTTCATGTGGAGGCTGCAGCTGTTTACTCTCTAGGATGGAACCCGTCCTGGAGCATACCGGATTTTAATCTCGATGCAATTTCAGTGTCGCATCCTAATTCGAAGAGTATGAGGGTTTCAGTAAATGGGCAGTAGTGCGTCGAATACAAACTACATGACTCCCAGGAGAGCTTTCATGTGGAGGCTGCAGCTGTTTACTCTCTAGGATGGAACCCGTCCTGGAGCATACCGGATTTTAATCTCGATGCAATTTCAGTGTCGCATCCTAATTCGAAGAGTATGAGGGTTTCAGTAAATGGGCAGTAGTGCGGCGGATACAAACTACATGACTCCCAGGAGAGCTTCCATGTGGAAGCTGCAGCCGTTTTACACTCTAGAATAAAACCCGCCCTGGAGCCTGCAGTACTTAGTCTCGACGCAATTTCTGTGTCGCATCCTAATTAGAAGAGTGAGAGGGTTGCAGTAAATTGGCAGTAGTGCGTCGGATACATACTACATGACTCCCAGGAGAGCTTTCATGTAGAGGCTGCAGCCGTTTACTCTCTAGGATAAAACCCGCCCTGGAGCCTGCAGTACTCAATCTCGATGCAATTTCTGTGTCGCATCCTTATTAGAAGAGTGTGAGGGTTGCAGTAAATGGGCAGTAGTGCGTCGGATACAAACTACATGACTCCCAGGAGAGCTTTCATGTGGAGGCTGCAGCCCTTTACTCTCTAGGATAAAACCCGCCCTGGAGCCTGCAATACTTAGTCTCGACGCAATTTCTGTGTCGGATCCTTATTAGAAGAGTGTGAGGATTGCAGTAAATGGGCAGTAGTGCGTCGGATACAAACTACATGACTCCCAGGAGAGCTTTCATGTGGAGGCTGCAGCCGTTTACTCTCTAGGATATAACCCGCCCTGGAGCCTACAGTATTTAATCTCGATGCAATTTCTGTGTCGCATCCTTATTAGAAGAGCGTGAGGGTTGCAGTAAATGGGCAGTAGTGCGTCAGATACAAACTACATGACTCCCAGGAGAGCTTTCATGTGGAGGCTGCAGCCGTTTACTCTCTAAGATAAAACCCGCCCAGGAGCCTACAGTATTTAATCTTGATGCAATTTCTGTGTCGCATCATTATTAGAAGAGTGTTAGGGTTTCAGAAAATATGCAGTAGTGCGTCGGAAACAAACTACATGTCTCCCAGCAGGGCTTTCATGTGGAGGCTGCAACCTTTCTACTCTCTAGGATAAAACTCGCCCTGGAGCCTACAGTATTTAATCACGACGCAATTTCTGTGTCGCATCCTTATTAGAAGAGTGTGAGGGTTTCAGTAAATGGCCAGTAGTGCGTCGGATACAAACTACAAGACTCCCAGGAGAGCTTTCATGTGGAGGCTGCAGCCGTTTTACTCTCTAGGATAAAACCCGCCCTGGAGCCTGCAATACTTAGTCTCGACGCAATTTCTGTGTCGCATCCTTATTAGATGAGTGTAAGGATTGCAGTAAATGGGCAGTAGTGCGTCGGATACAAACTACATGACTCCCAGGAGAGCTTTCATGTGGAGGCTGCAGCCGTTTACTCTCTACGATAAAACCCGCCCTGGAGCCTACAGTATTTAATCTCGATGCAATTTCTGTGTCGCATCCTTATTAGAAGAGTGTGAGGGTTTCAGTAAATGGCCAGTAGTGCGTCGGATACAAACTACATGACTCCCAGGAGAGCTTTCATGTGGAGGCTGCAGCCGTTTTACTCTCTAGGATAAAACCCGCCCTGGAGCCTGCAATACTTAGTCTCGACGCAATTTCTGTGTCGCATCCTTATTAGAAGAGTGTGAGGATTGCAGTAAATGGGCAGTAGTGCGTCGGATACAAACTACATGACTCCCAGGAGAGCTTTCATGTGGAGGCTGCAGCCGTTTAATCTCTAGGATATAACACGCCCTGGAGCCTACAGTATTTAATCTCGATGCAATTTCAGTGTCGCAACATTATTAGAAGAGTGTGAGGGTTTCAGTAAATGGGCAGTAGTGCGTCGGATACTAACTACATGACTCCCAGGAGAGCTTTCATGTGGAGGCTGCAGCGGTTTACTCTCTAGGATACAACCCGCCCTGGAGCCTACAGTATTTAATCTCGATGCAATTTCTGTGTCGCATCCTTATTAGAACAGTGTGAGGGTTTCACTAAATGGGCAGTAGTGCGTCGCATTCAAACTACATGATTCCCAAGAGAGCTTTCATGTGGAGGCTGCAGCCGTTTACTCTCTAGTATAAAACCCGCCCTGGAGCCTACAGTATTTAATCTCGATGCAATTTCTGTGTCGCATCCTTATTAGAAGAGTGTGAGGGTTGCAGTAAATAGGCAGTAGTGCGTCGTATACGAACTACATGACTCCCAGGAGAGCTTTCATGTGGAGGCTGCAATCGTTTTACTACCTAGGAAAAAACTCGCCCTGGAGCCTACAGTATTTAATCACGACGCAATTTCTGTGTCGCATCCTTATTAGAAGAGTGTGAGGGTTTCAGTAAATGGGCAGTAGTGCGTCGGATACAAACTACATGACTCCCAGGTGAGCTTACATGTGGAGACTGCAGCCGTTTACTCTCTAGGATATAACCCGCCCTGGAGCCTACAGTATTTAATCTCGATGCAATTTCTGTGTCGCATCCTTATTAGAAGAGCGTGAGGGTTGCAGTAAATGGGCAGTAGTGCGTCAGATACAAACTACATGACTCCCAGGAGAGCTTTCATGTGGAGGCTGCAGCCGTTTACTCTCTAGGATAAAACCCGCCCTGGAGCCTACAGTATTTACTCTCGATGCAATTTCAGTGTCGCATCCTTATTAGAAGAGTGTGAGGGTTTCAGTAAATGGGCAGTAGTGCGTCGGATACAAACTACATGACTCCCAGGAGAGCTTTCATGTGGAGGCTGCAGCCGTTTACTCTCTAGGATAAAACCCGCCCTGGAGCCTACAGTATTTAATCTCGATGCAATTTCTGTGTCGCATCCTTATTAGAAGAGTGTGAGGGTTGCAGTAAATGGGCAGCAGTGCGTCGGATAGAAACTACATGACTCCCAGGAGAGCTTTCATGTGGAGGCTGCAGCCGTTTACTCTCTAGGATAAAACCCGCCCTGGAGCCTACAGTATTTAATCTCGATGCTATTTCTGTGTCGCATCCTTATTAGAAGAGTATGAGGGTTTCAGTAAATGGGCAGTATTGCGTCGGATACAAACCACATGACTCCCAGGAGAGCTTTCATGTGGAGGCTGCAGCCGTTTACTCTCTAGTATAAAACCCGCCCTGGAGCCTACAGTATTTAATCTCGATGCAATTTCTGTGTCGCATCCTTATTAGAAGAATGTGACGGTTTCAGTAAATTCGCAGTTGTGCGTCGGATACAAAGTACATGACTCCCAGGAGAGCTTTCATGTGGAGCCTGCAAGCGTTTTACTCTCTAGTATAAAACTCGCCCTGGAGCCCACAGTTCTTAACCGCGACATAATGTCTGTGTCGCATCCTTATTAGAAGTGTGTAAGGGTTTCAGTAGATGGGCAGTAGTGCGTCGGATACAAACTACATGACTCCCAGGAGAGCTTTCATGTGGAGGCTGCAGCCGTTTACTCTCTAGGATGGAACCCGCCCTGGAGCATACCGGATTTTAATCTCGATGCAATTTCTGTGTCGCATCCTTATTAGAAGAGTATGAGGGTTTCAGTAAATGGGCAGTCGTGCGTCGGATACAAACTACATGACTCCCAGGAGAGCTTTCATGTGGAGGCTGCAGCCGTTTACTCTCCAGGATAAAACCCGCCCTGGAGCCTACAGTATTTAATCTCGATGCAATTTCTGTGTCGCATCCTTATTAGAAGAGTGTGAGGGTTTCAGTAAATGGGCAGTTGTGTGACGGATACAAACTACATGACTCCCAGGACAGCTTTCATGTGGAGGCTGGAACCGTTTTACTCTCTAGGATAAAACTCGCCCTGGATCCTACAGTATTTAATCACGACGCAATTTCTGTGTCGCATCCTTATTAGAAGAGTTTGAGAGTTTCAGAAAATGGGCAATAGTGCGTCGGATACAAATTACATGACTCCCAGGAGAGCTTTCATGTGGAGGCAGCAGCCGTTTTACTCTCTAGGATAAAACCCGCCATGGAGCCTGCAATACTTAGTCTCGACGCAATTTCTGTGTCGCATCCTTATTAGAAGAGTGTGAGGATTGCAGTAAATAAGCAGTAGTGCGTCGGGTACAAACTACATGACTCTCAAGAGAGCTTTCATGTGGAGGCTGCCGCCGTTTATTCTCTTGGATGGAACTCGCCCTGGAGCCTACCGGATTTTAATCTCGATGCAATTTCTGTGTCGCATCCTTATTAGGAGAGTATGAGGGTTTCAGTAAATGGGCAGTAGTGCGTCGGATGCAAACCACATGACTCCCAGGAGAGCTTTCATGTGGAGGCTGCAGCCGTTTTACTCTCTTGGATAAAACCCGCCCTGGAGCCTGCAGTACTTAGTCTCGACGCAATTTCTGTGTCGCATCCTTATTAGAAGAGTGAGAGGGTTGCAGTAAATGGGCAGTAGTGCGTCGGATGCAAACCACATGACTCCCAGGAGAGCTTTCATGTGGAGGCTGCCGCCGTTTATTCTCTTGGATGGAACTCGCCCTGGAGCCTACCGGATTTTAATCTCGATGCAATTTCTGTGTCGCATCCTTATTAGAAGAGTGTGAGGGTTTCAGTAAATGGGCAGTAGTGCGTCGGATACAAACTACGTGACTACCAGGAGAGCTTTCATGTGGAGGCTGCCGCCGTTTATTCTCTTGGATGGAACTCGCCCTGGAGCCTACCGGATTTTAATCTCGATGCAATTTCTGTGTCGCATCCTTATTAGAAGAGTATGAGGGTTTCAGTAAATGGGCAGTCGTGCGTCGGATACAAACTACATGACTCCCAGGAGAGCTTTCATGTGGAGGCTGCAGCCGTTTACTCTCTAGGAAAGAACCCGCCCTGGCGCCTACCCGATTTTAATCTCGATGCAATTTCTGTGTCGCATCCTTATTAGAAGAGTGTGAGGGTTTCAGTAAATGGGCAGTAGTGCGTCGGATACAAACTACGTGACTACCAGGAGAGCTTTCATGTGGAGGCTGCCGCCGTTTATTCTCTTGGATGGAACTCGCCCTGGAGCCTACCGGATTTTAATCTCGATGCAATTTCTGTGTCGCATCCTTATTAGAAGAGTATGAGGGTTTCAGTAAATGGGCAGTCGTGCGTCGGATACAAACTACATGACTCCCAGGAGAGCTTTCATGTGGAGGCTGCAGCCGTTTACTCTCCAGGATAAAACCCGCCCTGGAGCCTACAGTATTTAATCTCGATGCAATTTCTGTGTCGCATCCTTATTAGAAGAGTGTGAGGGTTTCAGTAAATGGCCAGTAGTGCGTCGGATACAAACTACATGACTCCCAGGAGAGCTTTCATGTGGAGGCTGCAGCGGTTTTACTCTCTAGGATAAAACCCGCCAAGGAGCCTGCAATACTTAGTCTCGACGCAATTTCTGTGTCGCATCCTTATTAGAAGAGTGTGAGGATTGCAGTAAATGGGCAGTAGTGCGTCGGATACAAACTACATGAATCCCAGAAGAGCTTTCATGTGGAGGCTGCAGCCGTTTACTCTCTAGGATAAAACGCGCCCTGGAGCCTACAGTATTTAATCTCGATGCAATTTCTGTGTCGCATCCTTATTAGAAGAGTGTGAGGGTTGCAGTAAATGGGCAGTAGTGCGTCGGATACAAACAACATGACTCCCAGGAGAGCTTTCATGTGGAGGCTGCAGCCGTTTACTCTCTAGGATAAAACCCGCCCTGGAGCCAACAGTATTTAATCTCGATGCAATTTCTGTGTCGCATCCTTATTAGAAGAGTGTGAGGGTTGCAGTAAATGGGCAGTAGTGCGTGGGATACAAACTACATGACTCCCAGGAGACCTTTAACGTGGTGGCTGCAACCGTTTTACTCTCTAGGATAAAACTCGCACTGGAGTCTACAGTATTTAATACCGACGCTATTTCTGTGTCGCATCCTTATTAGAAGCGTGTGAGGGTTTCAGTAAATGGGCAGTAGTGCGTCGGATACAAACTACATGACTCCCAGGAGAGCTTTCATGTGGAGGCTGCAGCCGTTTACTTTCTAGGATAAAACCCGCCCTGGAGCCTACAGTATTTAATCTTGATGCAATTTCTGTGTCGCATCGTCATTAGAAGAGTGAGAGGGTTTCAGTAATTGGGCAGTAGTGCGTCGGATACAAACTACATGACTCCCAGGAGAGCTTTCATGTGGAGGCTGCAGCCGTTTACACTCTAGGATAAAACCCGCCCTGGAGCCTACCCGATTTTAATCTCGATGCAATTTCTGCGTCGCATCCTTATTAGAAGAGTGTGAGGGTATCAGTAAATGGGCAGTAGTGCGTCGCATACAAACGACATGACTCCCAGGAGAGCTTTCATGTGGAGAATGCAGCCATTTTACTCTCTAGGATAAAACCCGCCATGGAGCCTGCAGTACTTAGTCTCGACGCAATTTCTGTGTCGCATCCTTATTAGAAGAGTGAGAGGGTTGCAGTAAATGGGCAGTATTGTGTCGGATACAAACTACATGACTCCCAGGAGAGCTTTCATGTGGAGGCTGCAGCAGTTTACTCTCTAGGATAAAACCCGCCATGGAGCCTACAGTATTTAACCTCGATGCAATTTCTGTGTCGCATCCTTATTAGAAGAGTGTGAGGGTTGCAGTAAATGGGCAGTAGTGCGTCGGATACAAACTACATGTCTCCCAGGAGAGCTTACACGTGGAGGCTACAACCGTTTTACTCTCTAGGATAAAACTCGCACTGGAGTCTACAGTATTTAATCCCTACGCAATTTTTGTGTCGCATCCTTATTAGAAGAGTGTGAGGGTTTCAGTAAATGGGCAGTAGTGCGTCGGATACAAACTACATGACTCCCAGGAGAGCTTTCATGTGGAGGCTGCAGCCGTTTACTCTCTAGGATAAAACCCGCCCTGGAGCATACCCGTTTTTAATCTCGATGCAATTTCTGTGTCGCATCCTTATTAGAAGAGTGTGAGGGTATCAGTAAATGGGCAGTAGTGCGTCGGATACAAACTACATGACTCCCATGAGAGCTTTCATGTGGAGGCTGCAGCCGTTTTACTCTCTAGGATAAAACCCGCCCTGGAGCCTGCAGTACTTAGTCTCGACGCAATTTCTGTGTCGCATCCTTATTAGAAGAGTGTGAGGGTTGCAGTAAATGGGTAGTAGTGCGTCGGATACAAACTACATGACTCCCAGGAGAGCTTTCATGTGGAGGCTGCAACCGTTTTACTCTCTAGGATAAAACCCGCCCTGGAGCCAGTAGTACTTAATCTCGATGCAATTTCTGTGTCGCATCCTTATTAGAAGAGTGTGAGGGTTGAAGTAAATGGGCAGTAGTGCGTCCGATACAAACTACATGACTCCCAGGAGAGCTTTCATGTGGAGGCTGCAACCGTTTTACTACCTAGGATAAAACTCGCCCTGGAGCCTACAGTATTTAATCACGACGCAATTTCTGTGTCGCATCCTTATTAGAAGAGTGTGAGGGTTTCAGTAAATGGGCAGTAGTGCGTCCGATACAAACTACATGACTCCCAGGAGAGCGTTCATGTGGAGGCTGCAACCGTTTTACTACCTAGGATAAAAGTCGCCCTGGAGCCTACAGTATTTAATGACGACACAATTTCTGTGTCGCATCCTTATTAATAGAGTGTGAGGGTTTCAGTAAATGGGCAGTTGTGCAACTGATATAAACTACATAACTCACAGGAGAGCTTTCATGTGGAGGCTGCAGCCGTTTTACTCTCTAGGATAAAACCCGCCCTGGAGCCTGCAGGACTTAGTCTCGACGCAATTTCTGTGTCGCATTCTAATTAGAAGAGTGAGAGGGTTGCAGTAAATTGGCAGTAGTGCGTCGGATACAAACTACATGACTCCCAGGAGAGCTTTCATGTGGAGGCTGCAGCCGTTTACTCTCTAGGATAAAACCCGCCCTGTAGCCTACACTATTTAATCTCGATGCAATTTCTGTGTCGCATCTTTATTACAAGAGTGTGAGGGTTTCAGTAAATGGGCAGTAATGCGTCGGATAGAAACTACATGACTCCCAGGAGAGCTTTCATGTGGAGGCTGCAGCCGTTTACTCCCTAGCATAAAACCCGCCCTGGAGCCTACAGTATTTAATCTCGATGCAATTTCTGTGTCGCATCCTTATTAGAAGAGTGAGAGGGTTTCAGTAAATGGGCTGTAGTGCGTCGGATACAAACTACATGACTCCCAGGAGAGCTTTCATGTGGAGGCTGCAGCCGTTTTATTCTCTAGGATAAAACCCACCCTGGAGCCTGCAGTACATAGTCTCGACGCAATTTCTGTGTCGCATCCTTATTAGAAGAGTGTGACGGTTGCAGTAAATGACCAGTAGTGCGTCGGATACAAACTACATGACTCCCAGGAGAGCTTTCATGTGGAGGCTGCAGCCGTTTACTCTCTAGGATAAAACCCGCCGTGGAGACTACAGTATTTAATCTCGATGCAATTTCTGTGACGCATCCTTATTAGAAGAATGTGAGGGTTTCAGTAAATTCGCAGCAGTGCGTCGGATACAAACTACATGACTCCCAGGAGAGCTTTCATGTGGAGGCTGCAACCGTTTTACTCTCTAGGATGAAACCCGCCCTGGAGCCCACAGTTCTTAACTGCGATGTAATGTATGTGTCGCATCCTTATTAGAAGAGTGTGAGGGTTTCAGTAAATGGGCAGTAGCGCGTCGAATACAAGCTACATCACTCCCAGGAGAGCTTTCATGTGGAGGCTGCAGCCCTTTACTTTCTAGGATAAATCCCGCCCTGGAGCCTAAAGTATTTAATTTCGTTGCAATTTCTGTGTCGCATCCTTATTAGAAGAGTGTGAGGGTTGCAGTAAATGGGCAGCAGTGCGTCGGATAGAAACTACATGACTCCCAGGAGAGCTTTCATGTGGAGGCTGCAGCCGTTTACTCTCTAGGATAAAACCCGCCCTGGAGCCTACAGTATTTAATCTCGATGCTATTTCTGTGTCGCATCCTTATTAGAAGAGTATGAGGGTTTCAGTAAATGGGCAGTATTGCGTCGGATACAAACCACATGACTCCCAGGAGAGCTTTCATGTGGAGGCTGCAGCCGTTTACTCTCTAGTATAAAACCCGCCCTGGAGCCTACAGTATTTAATCTCGATGCAATTTCTGTGTCGCATCCTTATTAGAAGAATGTGACGGTTTCAGTAAATTCGCAGTTGTGCGTCGGATACAAACTACATGACTCCCAGGAGAGCTTTCATGTGGAGGCTGCAGCCGTTTACTCTCTAGGATAAATCCCGCCCCGGAGCCTACATTATTTAATCTCGATGCAATTTCTGTGTCGCATCCTTATTAGAAGAGTGTGAGGGTGGCAGTAAATGGGCAGTAGTGCGTCGTATACAAACAACATGACTCCCAGGAGAGCTTTCATGTGGAGGCTGCAACCGTTCTACTCTCTAGGATAAATCTCGCCCTGGTGCCTACAGTATTTAATCACGACGCAATTTCTGTGTCGCATCCTTATTAGAAGAGTGTGAGGGTTTCAGTAAATGGGCAGTAGTGCGTCGGGTACAAACTACATGACTCTCAGGAGAGCTTTCATGTGGAGGGTGCAGCCGTTTACTCTCTAGGAAAGAACCCGCCCTGGCGCCTACCCGATTTTAATCTCGATGCAATTTCTGTGTCGCATCCTTATTAGAAGAGTGTGAGGGTTTCAGTAAATGGGCAGTAGTGCGTCGGATACAAACTACATGACTCCCAGGAGAGCTTTCATGTGGAGGCTGCAGCCGTTTACTCTCCAGGATAAAACCCGCCCTGGAGCCTACAGTATTTAATCTCGATGCAATTTCTGTGTCGCATCCTTATTAGAAGAGTGTGAGGGTTTCAGTAAATGGCCAGTAGTGCGTCGGATACAAACTACATGACTCCCAGGAGAGCTTTCATGTGGAGGCTGCAGCGGTTTTACTCTCTAGGATAAAACCCGCCAAGGAGCCTGCAATACTTAGTCTCGACGCAATTTCTGTGTCGCATCCTTATTAGAAGAGTGTGAGGATTGCAGTAAATGGGCAGTAGTGCGTCGGATACAAACTACATGAATCCCAGAAGAGCTTTCATGTGGAGGCTGCAGCCGTTTACTCTCTAGGATAAAACGCGCCCTGGAGCCTACAGTATTTAATCTCGATGCAATTTCTGTGTCGCATCCTTATTAGAAGAGTGTGAGGGTTGCAGTAAATGGGCAGTAGTGCGTCGGATACAAACAACATGACTCCCAGGAGAGCTTTCATGTGGAGGCTGCAGCCGTTTACTCTCTAGGATAAAACCCGCCCTGGAGCCAACAGTATTTAATCTCGATGCAATTTCTGTGTCGCATCCTTATTAGAAGAGTGTGAGGGTTTCAGTAAATGGGCAGTAGTGCGTGGGATACAAACTACATGACTCCCAGGAGACCTTTAACGTGGAGGCTGCAACCGTTTTACTCTCTAGGATAAAACTCGCACTGGAGTCTACAGTATTTAATACCGACGCTATTTCTGTGTCGCATCCTTATTAGAAGCGTGTGAGGGTTTCAGTAAATGGGCAGTAGTGCGTCGGATACAAACTACATGACTCCCAGGAGAGCCTTCATGTGGAGGCTGCAGCCGTTTACTTTCTAGGATAAAACCCGCCCTGGAGCCTACAGTATTTAATCTTGATGCAATTTCTGTGTCGCGTCGTCATTAGAAGAGTGAGAGGGTTTCAGTAATTGGGCAGTAGTGCGTCGGATACAAACTACATGACTCCCAGGAGAGCTTTCATGTGGAGGCTGCAGCCGTTTACACTCTAGGATAAAACCCGCCCTGGAGCCTACCCGATTTTAATCTCGATGCAATTTCTGCGTCGCATCCTTATTAGAAGAGTGTGAGGGTATCAGTAAATGGGCAGTAGTGCGTCGCATACAAACGACATGACTCCCAGGAGAGCTTTCATGTGGAGAATGCAGCCATTTTACTCTCTAGGATAAAACCCGCCATGGAGCCTGCAGTACTTAGTCTCGACGCAATTTCTGTGTCGCATCCTTATTAGAAGAGTGAGAGGGTTGCAGTAAATGGGCAGTATTGTGTCGGATACAAACTACATGACTCCCAGGAGAGCTTTCATGTGGAGGCTGCAGCCGTTTACTCTCTAGGATAAAACCCGCCATGGAGCCTACAGTATTTAACCTCGATGCAATTTCTGTGTCGCATCCTTATTAAAAGAGTGTGAGGGTTGCAGTAAATGGGCAGTAGTGCGTCGGATACAAACTACATGTCTCCCAGGAGAGCTTACACGTGGAGGCTACAACCGTTTTACTCTCTAGGATAAAACTCGCACTGGAGTCTACAGTATTTAATTCCTACGTAATTTTTGTGTCGCATCCTTATTAGAAGAGTGTGAGGGTTTCAGTAAATGGGCAGTAGTGCGTCGGATACAAACTACATGACTCCCAGGGGAGCTTTCATGTGGAGGCTGCAGCCGTTTACTCTCTAGGATAAAACCCGCCCTGGAGCATACCCGTTTTTAATCTCGATGCAATTTCTGTGTCGCATCCTTATTAGAAGAGTGTGAGGGTATCAGTAAATGGGCAGTAGTGCGTCGGATACAAACTACATGACTCCCATGAGAGCTTTCATGTGGAGGCTGCAGCCGTTTTACTCTCTAGGATAAAACCCGCCCTGGAGCCTGCAGTACTTAGTCTCGACGCAATTTCTGTGTCGCATCCTTATTAGAAGAGTGTGAGGGTTGCAGTAAATGGGTAGTAGTGCGTCGGATACAAACTACATGACTCCCAGGAGAGCTTTCATGTGGAGGCTGCAACCGTTTTACTCTCTAGGATAAAACCCGCCCTGGAGCCTGTAGTACTTAATCTCGATGCAATTTCTGTGTCGCATCCTTATTAGAAGAGTGTGAGGGTTGAAGTAAATGGGCAGTAGTGCGTCCGATACAAACTACATGACTCCCAGGAGAGCTTTCATGTGGAGGCTGCAACCGTTTTACTACCTAGGATAAAACTCGCCCTGGAGCCTACAGTATTTAATCACGACGCAATTTCTGTGTCGCATCCTTATTAGAAGAGTGTGAGGGTTTCAGTAAATGGGCAGTAGTGCGTCCGATACAAACTACATGACTCCCAGGAAAGCGTTCATGTGGAGGCTGCAACCGTTTTACTACCTAGGATAAAAGTCGCCCTGGAGCCTACAGTATTTAATGACGACACAATTTCTGTGTCGCATCCTTATTAATAGAGTGTGAGGGTTTCAGTAAATGGGCAGTTGTGCAACTGATATAAACTACATAACTCACAGGAGAGCTTTCATGTGGAGGCTGCAGCCGTTTTACTCTCTAGGATAAAACCCGCCCAGGAGGCTGCAGGACTTAGTCTCGACGCAATTTCTGTGTCGCATTCTAATTAGAAGAGTGAGAGGGTTGCAGTAAATTGGCAGTAGTGCGTCGGATACAAACTACATGACTCCCAGGAGAGCTTTCATGTGGAGGCTGCAGCCGTTTACTCTCTAGGATAAAACCCGCCCTGTAGCCTACACTATTTAATCTCGATGCAATTTCTGTGTCGCATCTTTATTACAAGAGTGTGAGGGTTTCAGTAAATGGGCAGTAATGCGTCGGATACAAACTACATGACTCCCAGGAGAGCTTTCATGTGGAGGCTGCAGCCGTTTACTCTCTAGGATATAACCCGCCCTGGAGCCTACAGTATTTATCTAGATGCAATTTCTGTGTCGCATCCTTATTAGAAGAGTGTGAGGGTTTCAGTAAATGGGCAGTAGTGCGTCGGATACAAACTACATGACTCCCAGGAGAGCTTTCATGTGGAGGCTGCAGCCGTTTACTCCCTAGCATAAAACCCGCCCTGGAGCCTACAGTATTTAATCTCGATGCAATTTCTGTGTCGCATCCTTATTAGAAGAGTGTGAGGGTTTCAGTAAATGGGCTGTAGTGCGTCGGATACAAACTACATGACTCCCAGGAGAGCTTTCATGTGGAGGCTGCAGCCGTTTTATTCTCTAGGATAAAACCCACCCTGGAGCCCGCAGTACATAGTCTCGACGCAATTTCTGTGTCGCATCCTTATTAGAAGAGTGTGACGGTTGCAGTAAATGACCAGTAGTGCGTCGGATACAAACTACATGACTCCCAGGAGAGCTTTCATGTGGAGGCTGCAGCCGTTTACTCTCTAGGATAAAACCCGCCGTGGAGACTACTGTATTTAATCTCGATGCAATTTCTGTGACGCATCCTTATTAGAAGAATGTGAGGGTTTCAGTAAATTCGCAGCAGTGCGTCGGATACAAACTACATGACTCCCAGGAGAGCTTTCATGTGGAGGCTGCAGCCGTTTACTCTCCAGGATAAAACCCGCCCTGGAGCCTACAGTATTTAATCTCGATGCAATTTCTGTGTCGCATCCTTATTAGAAGAGTGTGAGGGTTTCAGTAAATGGCCAGTAGTGCGTCGGATACAAACTACATGACTCCCAGGAGAGCTTTCATGTGGAGGCTGCAGCGGTTTTACTCTCTAGGATAAAACCCGCCAAGGAGCCTGCAATACTTAGTCTCGACGCAATTTCTGTGTCGCATCCTTATTAGAAGAGTGTGAGGATTGCAGTAAATGGGCAGTAGTGCGTCGGATACAAACTACATGAATCCCAGAAGAGCTTTCATGTGGAGGCTGCAGCCGTTTACTCTCTAGGATAAAACGCGCCCTGGAGCCTACAGTATTTAATCTCGATGCAATTTCTGTGTCGCATCCTTATTAGAAGAGTGTGAGGGTTGCAGTAAATGGGCAGTAGTGCGTCGGATACAAACAACATGACTCCCAGGAGAGCTTTCATGTGGAGGCTGCAGCCGTTTACTCTCTAGGATAAAACCCGCCCTGGAGCCAACAGTATTTAATCTCGATGCAATTTCTGTGTCGCATCCTTATTAGAAGAGTGTGAGGGTTTCAGTAAATGGGCAGTAGTGCGTGGGATACAAACTACATGACTCCCAGGAGACCTTTAACGTGGAGGCTGCAACCGTTTTACTCTCTAGGATAAAACTCGCACTGGAGTCTACAGTATTTAATACCGACGCTATTTCTGTGTCGCATCCTTATTAGAAGCGTGTGAGGGTTTCAGTAAATGGGCAGTAGTGCGTCGGATACAAACTACATGACTCCCAGGAGAGCCTTCATGTGGAGGCTGCAGCCGTTTACTTTCTAGGATAAAACCCGCCCTGGAGCCTACAGTATTTAATCTTGATGCAATTTCTGTGTCGCGTCGTCATTAGAAGAGTGAGAGGGTTTCAGTAATTGGGCAGTAGTGCGTCGGATACAAACTACATGACTCCCAGGAGAGCTTTCATGTGGAGGCTGCAGCCGTTTACTCTCTAGGATAAAACCCGCCATGGAGCCTACAGTATTTAACCTCGATGCAATTTCTGTGTCGCATCCTTATTAAAAGAGTGTGAGGGTTGCAGTAAATGGGCAGTAGTGCGTCGGATACAAACTACATGTCTCCCAGGAGAGCTTACACGTGGAGGCTACAACCGTTTTACTCTCTAGGATAAAACTCGCACTGGAGTCTACAGTATTTAATTCCTACGTAATTTTTGTGTCGCATCCTTATTAGAAGAGTGTGAGGGTTTCAGTAAATGGGCAGTAGTGCGTCGGATACAAACTACATGACTCCCAGGGGAGCTTTCATGTGGAGGCTGCAGCCGTTTACTCTCTAGGATAAAACCCGCCCTGGAGCATACCCGTTTTTAATCTCGATGCAATTTCTGTGTCGCATCCTTATTAGAAGAGTGTGAGGGTATCAGTAAATGGGCAGTAGTGCGTCGGATACAAACTACATGACTCCCATGAGAGCTTTCATGTGGAGGCTGCAGCCGTTTTACTCTCTAGGATAAAACCCGCCCTGGAGCCTGCAGTACTTAGTCTCGACGCAATTTCTGTGTCGCATCCTTATTAGAAGAGTGTGAGGGTTGCAGTAAATGGGTAGTAGTGCGTCGGATACAAACTACATGACTCCCAGGAGAGCTTTCATGTGGAGGCTGCAACCGTTTTACTCTCTAGGATAAAACCCGCCCTGGAGCCTGTAGTACTTAATCTCGATGCAATTTCTGTGTCGCATCCTTATTAGAAGAGTGTGAGGGTTGAAGTAAATGGGCAGTAGTGCGTCCGATACAAACTACATGACTCCCAGGAGAGCTTTCATGTGGAGGCTGCAACCGTTTTACTACCTAGGATAAAACTCGCCCTGGAGCCTACAGTATTTAATCACGACGCAATTTCTGTGTCGCATCCTTATTAGAAGAGTGTGAGGGTTTCAGTAAATGGGCAGTAGTGCGTCCGATACAAACTACATGACTCCCAGGAAAGCGTTCATGTGGAGGCTGCAACCGTTTTACTACCTAGGATAAAAGTCGCCCTGGAGCCTACAGTATTTAATGACGACACAATTTCTGTGTCGCATCCTTATTAATAGAGTGTGAGGGTTTCAGTAAATGGGCAGTTGTGCAACTGATATAAACTACATAACTCACAGGAGAGCTTTCATGTGGAGGCTGCAGCCGTTTTACTCTCTAGGATAAAACCCGCCCAGGAGGCTGCAGGACTTAGTCTCGACGCAATTTCTGTGTCGCATTCTAATTAGAAGAGTGAGAGGGTTGCAGTAAATTGGCAGTAGTGCGTCGGATACAAACTACATGACTCCCAGGAGAGCTTTCATGTGGAGGCTGCAGCCGTTTACTCTCTAGGATAAAACCCGCCCTGTAGCCTACACTATTTAATCTCGATGCAATTTCTGTGTCGCATCTTTATTACAAGAGTGTGAGGGTTTCAGTAAATGGGCAGTAATGCGTCGGATACAAACTACATGACTCCCAGGAGAGCTTTCATGTGGAGGCTGCAGCCGTTTACTCTCTAGGATATAACCCGCCCTGGAGCCTACAGTATTTATCTAGATGCAATTTCTGTGTCGCATCCTTATTAGAAGAGTGTGAGGGTTTCAGTAAATGGGCAGTAGTGCGTCGGATACAAACTACATGACTCCCAGGAGAGCTTTCATGTGGAGGCTGCAGCCGTTTACTCCCTAGCATAAAACCCGCCCTGGAGCCTACAGTATTTAATCTCGATGCAATTTCTGTGTCGCATCCTTATTAGAAGAGTGTGAGGGTTTCAGTAAATGGGCTGTAGTGCGTCGGATACAAACTACATGACTCCCAGGAGAGCTTTCATGTGGAGGCTGCAGCCGTTTTATTCTCTAGGATAAAACCCACCCTGGAGCCCGCAGTACATAGTCTCGACGCAATTTCTGTGTCGCATCCTTATTAGAAGAGTGTGACGGTTGCAGTAAATGACCAGTAGTGCGTCGGATACAAACTACATGACTCCCAGGAGAGCTTTCATGTGGAGGCTGCAGCCGTTTACTCTCTAGGATAAAACCCGCCGTGGAGACTACTGTATTTAATCTCGATGCAATTTCTGTGACGCATCCTTATTAGAAGAATGTGAGGGTTTCAGTAAATTCGCAGCAGTGCGTCGGATACAAACTACATGACTCCCAGGAGAGCTTTCATGTGGAGGCTGCAACCGTTTTACTCTCTAGGATGAAACCCGCCCTGGAGCCCACAGTTCTTAACTGCGATGTAATGTATGTGTCGCATCCTTATTAGAAGAGTGTGAGGGTTGCAGTAAATGGGCAGTAGCGCGTCGAATACAAGCTACATCACTCCCAGGAGAGCTTTCATGTGGAGGCTGCAGCCCTTTACTTTCTAGGATAAATCCCGCCCTGGAGCCTAAAGTATTTAATTTCGTTGCAATTTCTGTGTCGCATCCTTATTAGAAGAGTGTGAGGGTTTCAGTAAATGGGCAGTAGTGCGTCGGATACAAACTACATGACTCCCAGGAGAGCTTTCATGTGGAGGCTGTAACCGTTTTACTCTCTAGGATGAAACAGGCCTGGAGCCCACAGTTCTTAACCGCGACGTAATGTATGTGTCGCATCCTTATTAGAAGAGTGTGAGGGTTTCAGTAAATGGGTAGTAGTGCGTCGAATACAAACTACATGACTCCCAGGAGAGCTTACATGTGGAGGCTGCAGCTGTTTACTCTCTAGGATGGAACCCGTCCTGGAGCATACCGGATTTTAATCTCGATGCAATTTCAGTGTCGCATCCTAATTCGAAGAGTATGAGGGTTTCAGTAAATGGGCAGTAGTGCGTCGAATACAAACTACATGACTCCCAGGAGAGCTTTCATGTGGAGGCTGCAGCTGTTTACTCTCTAGGATGGAACCCGTCCTGGAGCATACCGGATTTTAATCTCGATGCAATTTCAGTGTCGCATCCTAATTCGAAGAGTATGAGGGTTTCAGTAAATGGGCAGTAGTGCGGCGGATACAAACTACATGACTCCCAGGAGAGCTTTCATGTGGAAGCTGCAGCCGTTTTACACTCTAGAATAAAACCCGCCCTGGAGCCTGCAGTACTTAGTCTCGACGCAATTTCTGTGTCGCATCCTAATTAGAAGAGTGAGAGGGTTGCAGTAAATTGGCAGTAGTGCGTCGGATACATACTACATGACTCCCAGGAGAGCTTTCATGTAGAGGCTGCAGCCGTTTACTCTCTAGGATAAAACCCGCCCTGGAGCCTGCAGTACTCAATCTCGATGCAATTTCTGTGTCGCATCCTTATTAGAAGAGTGTGAGGGTTGCAGTAAATGGGCAGTAGTGCGTCGGATACAAACTACATGACTCCCAGGAGAGCTTTCATGTGGAGGCTGCAGCCCTTTACTTTCTAGGATAAATCCCGCCCTGGAGCCTAAAGTATTTAATTTCGTTGCAATTTCTGTGTCGCTTCCTTATTAGAAGAGTGTGAGGGTTTCAGTAAATGGGCAGTAGTGCGTCGGATACAAACTACATGACTCCCAGGAGAGCTTTCATGTGGAGGCTGCAGCCGTTTACTCTCTAGGATAAATCCCGCCCCGGAGCCTACATTATTTAATCTCGATGCAATTTCTGTGTCGCATCCTTATTAGAAGAGTGTGAGGGTGGCAGTAAATGGGCAGTAGTGCGTCGTATACAAACAACATGACTCCCAGGAGAGCTTTCATGTGGAGGCTGCAACCGTTCTACTCTCTAGGATAAATCTCGCCCTGGTGCCTACAGTATTTAATCACGACGCAATTTCTGTGTCGCATCCTTATTAGAAGAGTGTGAGGGTTTCAGTAAATGGGCAGTAGTGCGTCGGGTACAAACTACATGACTCTCAGGAGAGCTTTCATGTGGAGGGTGCAGCCGTTTACTCTCTAGGAAAGAACCCGCCCTGGCGCCTACCCGATTTTAATCTCGATGCAATTTCTGTGTCGCATCCTTATTAGAAGAGTGTGAGGGTTTCAGTAAATGGGCAGTAGTGCGTCGGATACAAACTACATGACTCCCAGGAGAGCTTTCATGTGGAGGCTGCAGCCGTTTACTCTCCAGGATAAAACCCGCCCTGGAGCCTACAGTATTTAATCTCGATGCAATTTCTGTGTCGCATCCTTATTAGAAGAGTGTGAGGGTTTCAGTAAATGGCCAGTAGTGCGTCGGATACAAACTACATGACTCCCAGGAGAGCTTTCATGTGGAGGCTGAAGCGGTTTTACTGTCTAGGATAAAACCCGCCAAGGAGCCTGCAATACTTAGTCTCGACGCAATTTCTGTGTCGCATCCTTATTAGAAGAGTGTGAGGATTGCAGTAAATGGGCAGTAGTGCGTCGGATACAAACTACATGAATCCCAGAAGAGCTTTCATGTGGAGACTGCAGCCGTTTACTCTCTAGGATAAAACGCGCCCTGGAGCCTACAGTATTTAATCTCGATGCAATTTCTGTGTCGCATCCTTATTAGAAGAGTGTGAGGGTTGCAGTAAATGGGCAGTAGTGCGTCGGATACAAACAACATGACTCCCAGGAGAGCTTTCATGTGGAGGCTGCAGCCGTTTACTCTCTAGGATAAATCCCGCCCCGGAGCCTACATTATTTAATCTCGATGCAATTTCTGTGTCGCATCCTTATTAGAAGAGTGTGAGGGTGGCAGTAAATGGGCAGTAGTGCGTCGTATACAAACAACATGACTCCCAGGAGAGCTTTCATGTGGAGGCTGCAACCGTTCTACTCTCTAGGATAAATCTCGCCCTGGTGCCTACAGTATTTAATCACGACGCAATTTCTGTGTCGCATCCTTATTAGAAGAGTGTGAGGGTTTCAGTAAATGGGCAGTAGTGCGTCGGGTACAAACTACATGACTCTCAGGAGAGCTTTCATGTGGAGGGTGCAGCCGTTTACTCTCTAGGAAAGAACCCGCCCTGGCGCCTACCCGATTTTAATCTCGATGCAATTTCTGTGTCGCATCCTTATTAGAAGAGTGTGAGGGTTTCAGTAAATGGGCAGTAGTGCGTCGGATACAAACTACATGACTCCCAGGAGAGCTTTCATGTGGAGGCTGCAGCCGTTTACTCTCTAGGATAAATCCCGCCCCGGAGCCTACATTATTTAATCTCGATGCAATTTCTGTGTCGCATCCTTATTAGAAGAGTGTGAGGGTGGCAGTAAATGGGCAGTAGTGCGTCGTATACAAACAACATGACTCCCAGGAGAGCTTTCATGTGGAGGCTGCAACCGTTCTACTCTCTAGGATAAATCTCGCCCTGGTGCCTACAGTATTTAATCACGACGCAATTTCTGTGTCGCATCCTTATTAGAAGAGTGTGAGGGTTTCAGTAAATGGGCAGTAGTGCGTCGGGTACAAACTACATGACTCTCAGGAGAGCTTTCATGTGGAGGGTGCAGCCGTTTACTCTCTAGGAAAGAACCCGCCCTGGCGCCTACCCGATTTTAATCTCGATGCAATTTCTGTGTCGCATCCTTATTAGAAGAGTGTGAGGGTTTCAGTAAATGGGCAGTAGTGCGTCGGATACAAACTACATGACTCCCAGGAGAGCTTTCATGTGGAGGCTGCAGCCGTTTACTCTCCAGGATAAAACCCGCCCTGGAGCCTACAGTATTTAATCTCGATGCAATTTCTGTGTCGCATCCTTATTAGAAGAGTGTGAGGGTTTCAGTAAATGGCCAGTAGTGCGTCGGATACAAACTACATGACTCCCAGGAGAGCTTTCATGTGGAGGCTGCAGCGGTTTTACTCTCTAGGATAAAACCCGCCAAGGAGCCTGCAATACTTAGTCTCGACGCAATTTCTGTGTCGCATCCTTATTAGAAGAGTGTGAGGATTGCAGTAAATGGGCAGTAGTGCGTCGGATACAAACTACATGAATCCCAGAAGAGCTTTCATGTGGAGGCTGCAGCCGTTTACTCTCTAGGATAAAACGCGCCCTGGAGCCTACAGTATTTAATCTCGATGCAATTTCTGTGTCGCATCCTTATTAGAAGAGTGTGAGGGTTGCAGTAAATGGGCAGTAGTGCGTCGGATACAAACAACATGACTCCCAGGAGAGCTTTCATGTGGAGGCTGCAGCCGTTTACTCTCTAGGATAAAACCCGCCCTGGAGCCAACAGTATTTAATCTCGATGCAATTTCTGTGTCGCATCCTTATTAGAAGAGTGTGAGGGTTTCAGTAAATGGGCAGTAGTGCGTGGGATACAAACTACATGACTCCCAGGAGACCTTTAACGTGGAGGCTGCAACCGTTTTACTCTCTAGGATAAAACTCGCACTGGAGTCTACAGTATTTAATACCGACGCTATTTCTGTGTCGCATCCTTATTAGAAGCGTGTGAGGGTTTCAGTAAATGGGCAGTAGTGCGTCGGATACAAACTACATGACTCCCAGGAGAGCCTTCATGTGGAGGCTGCAGCCGTTTACTTTCTAGGATAAAACCCGCCCTGGAGCCTACAGTATTTAATCTTGATGCAATTTCTGTGTCGCGTCGTCATTAGAAGAGTGAGAGGGTTTCAGTAATTCGGCAGTAGTGCGTCGGATACAAACTACATGACTCCCAGGAGAGCTTTCATGTGGAGGCTGCAGCCGTTTACACTCTAGGATAAAACCCGCCCTGGAGCCTACCCGATTTTAATCTCGATGCAATTTCTGCGTCGCATCCTTATTAGAAGAGTGTGAGGGTATCAGTAAATGGGCAGTAGTGCGTCGCATACAAACGACATGACTCCCAGGAGAGCTTTCATGTGGAGAATGCAGCCATTTTACTCTCTAGGATAAAACCCGCCATGGAGCCTGCAGTACTTAGTCTCGACGCAATTTCTGTGTCGCATCCTTATTAGAAGAGTGAGAGGGTTGCAGTAAATGGGCAGTATTGTGTCGGATACAAACTACATGACTCCCAGGAGAGCTTTCATGTGGAGGCTGCAGCCGTTTACTCTCTAGGATAAAACCCGCCATGGAGCCTACAGTATTTAACCTCGATGCAATTTCTGTGTCGCATCCTTATTAAAAGAGTGTGAGGGTTGCAGTAAATGGGCAGTAGTGCGTCGGATACAAACTACATGTCTCCCAGGAGAGCTTACACGTGGAGGCTACAACCGTTTTACTCTCTAGGATAAAACTCGCACTGGAGTCTACAGTATTTAATTCCTACGTAATTTTTGTGTCGCATCCTTATTAGAAGAGTGTGAGGGTTTCAGTAAATGGGCAGTAGTGCGTCGGATACAAACTACATGACTCCCAGGGGAGCTTTCATGTGGAGGCTGCAGCCGTTTACTCTCTAGGATAAAACCCGCCCTGGAGCATACCCGTTTTTAATCTCGATGCAATTTCTGTGTCGCATCCTTATTAGAAGAGTGTGAGGGTATCAGTAAATGGGCAGTAGTGCGTCGGATACAAACTACATGACTCCCATGAGAGCTTTCATGTGGAGGCTGCAGCCGTTTTACTCTCTAGGATAAAACCCGCCCTGGAGCCTGCAGTACTTAGTCTCGACGCAATTTCTGTGTCGCATCCTTATTAGAAGAGTGTGAGGGTTGCAGTAAATGGGTAGTAGTGCGTCGGATACAAACTACATGACTCCCAGGAGAGCTTTCATGTGGAGGCTGCAACCGTTTTACTCTCTAGGATAAAACCCGCCCTGGAGCCTGTAGTACTTAATCTCGATGCAATTTCTGTGTCGCATCCTTATTAGAAGAGTGTGAGGGTTGAAGTAAATGGGCAGTAGTGCGTCCGATACAAACTACATGACTCCCAGGAGAGCTTTCATGTGGAGGCTGCAACCGTTTTACTACCTAGGATAAAACTCGCCCTGGAGCCTACAGTATTTAATCACGACGCAATTTCTGTGTCGCATCCTTATTAGAAGAGTGTGAGGGTTTCAGTAAATGGGCAGTAGTGCGTCCGATACAAACTACATGACTCCCAGGAAAGCGTTCATGTGGAGGCTGCAACCGTTTTACTACCTAGGATAAAAGTCGCCCTGGAGCCTACAGTATTTAATGACGACACAATTTCTGTGTCGCATCCTTATTAATAGAGTGTGAGGGTTTCAGTAAATGGGCAGTTGTGCAACTGATATAAACTACATAACTCACAGGAGAGCTTTCATGTGGAGGCTGCAGCCGTTTTACTCTCTAGGATAAAACCCGCCCAGGAGGCTGCAGGACTTAGTCTCGACGCAATTTCTGTGTCGCATTCTAATTAGAAGAGTGAGAGGGTTGCAGTAAATTGGCAGTAGTGCGTCGGATACAAACTACATGACTCCCAGGAGAGCTTTCATGTGGAGGCTGCAGCCGTTTACTCTCTAGGATAAAACCCGCCCTGTAGCCTACACTATTTAATCTCGATGCAATTTCTGTGTCGCATCTTTATTACAAGAGTGTGAGGGTTTCAGTAAATGGGCAGTAATGCGTCGGATACAAACTACATGACTCCCAGGAGAGCTTTCATGTGGAGGCTGCAGCCGTTTACTCTCTAGGATATAACCCGCCCTGGAGCCTACAGTATTTATCTAGATGCAATTTCTGTGTCGCATCCTTATTAGAAGAGTGTGAGGGTTTCAGTAAATGGGCAGTAGTGCGTCGGATACAAACTACATGACTCCCAGGAGAGCTTTCATGTGGAGGCTGCAGCCGTTTACTCCCTAGCATAAAACCCGCCCTGGAGCCTACAGTATTTAATCTCGATGCAATTTCTGTGTCGCATCCTTATTAGAAGAGTGTGAGGGTTTCAGTAAATGGGCTGTAGTGCGTCGGATACAAACTACATGACTCCCAGGAGAGCTTTCATGTGGAGGCTGCAGCCGTTTTATTCTCTAGGATAAAACCCACCCTGGAGCCCGCAGTACATAGTCTCGACGCAATTTCTGTGTCGCATCCTTATTAGAAGAGTGTGACGGTTGCAGTAAATGACCAGTAGTGCGTCGGATACAAACTACATGACTCCCAGGAGAGCTTTCATGTGGAGGCTGCAGCCGTTTACTCTCTAGGATAAAACCCGCCGTGGAGACTACTGTATTTAATCTCGATGCAATTTCTGTGACGCATCCTTATTAGAAGAATGTGAGGGTTTCAGTAAATTCGCAGCAGTGCGTCGGATACAAACTACATGACTCCCAGGAGAGCTTTCATGTGGAGGCTGCAACCGTTTTACTCTCTAGGATGAAACCCGCCCTGGAGCCCACAGTTCTTAACTGCGATGTAATGTATGTGTCGCATCCTTATTAGAAGAGTGTGAGGGTTGCAGTAAATGGGCAGTAGCGCGTCGAATACAAGCTACATCACTCCCAGGAGAGCTTTCATGTGGAGGCTGCAGCCCTTTACTTTCTAGGATAAATCCCGCCCTGGAGCCTAAAGTATTTAATTTCGTTGCAATTTCTGTGTCGCATCCTTATTAGAAGAGTGTGAGGGTTTCAGTAAATGGGCAGTAGTGCGTCGGATACAAACTACATGACTCCCAGGAGAGCTTTCATGTGGAGGCTGTAACCGTTTTACTCTCTAGGATGAAACAGGCCTGGAGCCCACAGTTCTTAACCGCGACGTAATGTATGTGTCGCATCCTTATTAGAAGAGTGTGAGGGTTTCAGTAAATGGGTAGTAGTGCGTCGAATACAAACTACATGACTCCCAGGAGAGCTTTCATGTGGAGGCTGCAGCTGTTTACTCTCTAGGATGGAACCCGTCCTGGAGCATACCGGATTTTAATCTCGATGCAATTTCAGTGTCGCATCCTAATTCGAAGAGTATGAGGGTTTCAGTAAATGGGCAGTAGTGCGTCGAATACAAACTACATGACTCCCAGGAGAGCTTTCATGTGGAGGCTGCAGCTGTTTACTCTCTAGGATGGAACCCGTCCTGGAGCATACCGGATTTTAATCTCGATGCAATTTCAGTGTCGCATCCTAATTCGAAGAGTATGAGGGTTTCAGTAAATGGGCAGTAGTGCGGCGGATACAAACTACATGACTCCCAGGAGAGCTTTCATGTGGAAGCTGCAGCCGTTTTACACTCTAGAATAAAACCCGCCCTGGAGCCTGCAGTACTTAGTCTCGACGCAATTTCTGTGTCGCATCCTAATTAGAAGAGTGAGAGGGTTGCAGTAAATTGGCAGTAGTGCGTCGGATACATACTACATGACTCCCAGGAGAGCTTTCATGTAGAGGCTGCAGCCGTTTACTCTCTAGGATAAAACCCGCCCTGGAGCCTGCAGTACTCAATCTCGATGCAATTTCTGTGTCGCATCCTTATTAGAAGAGTGTGAGGGTTGCAGTAAATGGGCAGTAGTGCGTCGGATACAAACTACATGACTCCCAGGAGAGCTTTCATGTGGAGGCTGCAGCCCTTTACTTTCTAGGATAAATCCCGCCCTGGAGCCTAAAGTATTTAATTTCGTTGCAATTTCTGTGTCGCATCCTTATTAGAAGAGTGTGAGGGTTTCAGTAAATGGGCAGTAGTGCGTCGGATACAAACTACATGACTCCCGGGAGAGCTTTCATGTGGAGGCTGTAACCGTTTTACTCTCTAGGATGAAACAGGCCTGGAGCCCACAGTTCTTAACCGCGACGTAATGTATGTGTCGCATCCTTATTAGAAGAGTGTGAGGGTTTCAGTAAATGGGCAGTAGTGCGTCGAATACAAACTACATGACTCCCGGGAGAGCTTTCATGTGGAGGCTGCAGCTGTTTACTCTCTAGGATGGAACCCGCCCTGGAGCATACCGGATTTTAATCTCGATGCAATTTCAGTGTCGCATCCTAATTCGAAGAGTATGAGGGTTTCAGTAAATGGGCAGTAGTGCGTCGAATACAAACTACATGACTCCCAGGAGAGCTTTCATGTGGAGGCTGCAGCTGTTTACTCTCTAGGATGGAACCCGCCCTGGAGCTTACCGGATTTTAATCTCGATGCAATTTCTGTGTCGCATCCTAATTCGAAGAGTATGAGGGTTTCAGTAAATGGGCAGTAGTGCGGCGGATACAAACTACATGACTCCCAGGAGAGCTTTCATGTGGAGGCTGCAGCCCTTTACTTTCTAGGATAAATCCCGCCCTGGAGCCTAAAGTATTTAATTTCGTTGCAATTTCTGTGTCGCATCCTAATTAGAAGAGTGTGAGGTTTTCAGTAAATGGGCAGTAGTGCGTCGGATACAAACTACATGACTCCCAGGAGAGCTTTCATGTGGAGGCTGCAGCTGTTTACTCTCTAGGATGGAACCCGCCCTGGAGCATACCGGATTTTAATCTCGATGCAATTTCAGTGTCGCATCCTAATTCGAAGAGTATGAGGGTTTCAGTAAATGGGCAGTAGTGCGTCGAATACAAACTACATGACTCCCAGGAGAGCTTTCATGTGGAGGCTGCAGCCCTTTACTTTCTAGGATAAATCCCGCCCTGGAGCCTAAAGTAATTAATTTCGTTGCAATTTCTGTGTCGCATCCTTATTAGAAGAGTGTGAGGGTTTCAGTAAATGGGCAGTAGTGCGTCGGATACAAACTACATGACTCCCAGGAGAGCTTTCATGTGGAGGCTGCAGCTGTTTACTCTCTAGGATGGAACCCGCCCTGGAACATACCGGATTTTAATCTCGATGCAATTTCAGTGTCGCATCCTAATTCGAAGAGTATGAGGGTTTCAGTAAATGGGCAGTAGTGCGGCGGATACAAACTACATGACTCCCAGGAGAGCTTTCATGTGGAGGCTGCAGCCCTTTACTTTCTAGGATAAATTCCGCCCTGGAGCCTAAAGTATTTAATTTCGTTGCAATTTCTGTGTCGCATCCTTATTAGAAGAGTGTGAGGGTTTCAGTAAATGGGCAGTAGTGCGTCGCATACAAACTACATGACTCCCAGGAGAGCTTTCATGTGGAGGCTGCAGCCCTTTACTTTCTAGGATAAATCCCGCACTGGAGCCTAAAGTATTTAATTTCGTTGCAATTTCTGTGTCGCATCCTTATTAGAAGAGTGTGAGGGTTTCAGTAAATGGGCAGTAGTGCGTCGGATACAAACTACATGACTCCCAGGAGAGCTTTCATGTGGAGGCTGCAGCCCTTTACTTTCTAGGATAAATCCCGCCCTGGAGCCCAAAGTATTTAATTTCGTTGCAATTTCTGTGTCGCATCCTTATTAGAAGAGTGTGAGGGTTTCAGTAAATGGGCAGTAGTGCGTCGGATACAAACTACATGACTCCCAGGAGAGCTTTCATGTGGAGGCTGCAGCCCTTTACTTTCTAGGATGAAACAGGCCTGGAGCCCACAGTTCTTAACCGCGACGTAATGTATGTGTCGCATCCTTATTAGAAGAGTGTGAGGGTTTCAGTAAATGGGCAGTAGTGCGTCGAATACAAACTACATGACTCCCAGGAGAGCTTTCATGTGGAGGCTGCAGCTGTTTACTCTCTAGGATGGAACCCGCCCTGGAGCATACCGGATTTTAATCTCGATGCAATTTCTGTGTCGCATCCTAATTCGAAGAGTATGAGGGTTTCAGTAAATGGGCAGTAGTGCGTCGAATACAAACTGCATGACTCCCAGGAGAGCTTTCATGTGGAGGCTGCAGCTGTTTACTCTCTAGGGTCTAACCCGCCCTGGAGCATACCGGATTTTAATCTCGATGCAATTTCAGTGTCGCATCCTAATTCGAAGAGTATGAGGGTTTCAGTAAATGGGCAGTAGTGCGGCGGATACAAACTACATGACTCCCAGGAGAGCTTTCATGTGGAGGCTGCAGCCCTTTACTTTCTAGGATAAATCCCGCCCTGGAGCCTAAAGTATTTAATTTCGTTGCAATTTCTGTGTCGCATCCTTATTAGAAGAGTGTGAGGGTTTCAGTAAATGGGCAGTAGTGCGTCGGATACAAACTACATGACTCCCAGGAGAGCTTTCTTGTGGAGGCTGCAGCCCTTTACTTTCTAGGATAAATCCCGCCCTGGAGCCTAAAGTATTTAATTTCGTTGCAATTTCTGTGTCGCATCCTTATTAGAAGAGTGTGAGGGTTTCAGTAAATGGGCAGTAGTGCGTCGGATACAAAATACATGACTCCCAGGAGAGCTTTCATGTGGAGGCTGTAACCGTTTTACTCTCTAGGATGAACCAGGCCTGGAGCCCACAGTTCTTAACCGCGACGTAATGTATGTGTCGCATCCTTATTAGAAGAGTGTGAGGGTTTCAGTAAATGGGCAGTAGTGCGTCGAATACAAACTACATGACTCCCAGGAGAGCTTTCATGTGGAGGCTGCAGCTGTTTACTCTCTAGGGTGGAACCCGCCCTGGAGCATACCGGATTTTAATCTCGATGCAATTTCAGTGTCGCATCCTAATTCGAAGAGTATGAGGGTTTCAGTAAATGGGCAGTAGTGCGGCGGATACAAACTACATGACTCCCAGGAGAGCTTTCATGTGGAGGCTGCAGCCCTTTACTTTCTAGGATAAATCCCGCACTGGAGCCTAAAGTATTTAATTTCGTTGCAATTTCTGTGTCGCATCCTTATTAGAAGAGTGTGAGGGTTTCAGTAAATGGGCAGTAGTGCGTCGGATACAAACTACATGACTCCCAGGAGAGCTTTCATGTGGAGGCTGCAGCCCTTTACTTTCTAGGATAAATCCCGCCCTGGAGCCCAAAGTATTTAATTTCGTTGCAATTTCTGTGTCGCATCCTTATTAGAAGAGTGTGAGGGTTTCAGTAAATGGGCAGTAGTGCGTCGGATACAAACTACATGACTCCCAGGAGAGCTTTCATGTGGAGGCTGCAGCCCTTTACTTTCTAGGATAAATCCCGCCCTGGAGCCTAAAGTATTTAATTTCGTTGCAATTTCTGTGTCGCATCCTTATTAGAAGAGTGTGAGGGTTTCAGTAAATGGGCAGTAGTGCGTCGGATACAAACTACATGACTCCCAGGAGAGCTTTCATGTGGAGGCTGCAGCTGTTTACTCTCTAGGATGGAACCCGTCCTGGAGCATACCGGATTTTAATCTCGATGCAATTTCAGTGTCGCATCCTAATTCGAAGAGTATGAGGGTTTCAGTAAATGGGCAGTAGTGCGTCGAATACAAACTACATGACTCCCAGGAGAGCTTTCATGTGGAGGCTGCAGCTGTTTACTCTCTAGGATGGAACCCGCCCTGGAGCATACCGGATTTTAATCTCGATGCAATTTCTGTGTCGCATCCTAATTCGAAGAGTATGAGGGTTTCAGTAAATGGGCAGTAGTGCGTCGAATACAAACTACATGACTCCCAGGAGAGCTTTCATGTGGAGGCTGCAGCTGTTTACTCTCTAGGGTGGAACCCGCCCTGGAGCATACCGGATTTTAATCTCGATGCAATTTCAGTGTCGCATCCTAATTCGAAGAGTATGAGGGTTTCAGTAAATGGGCAGTAGTGCGGCGGATACAAACTACATGACTCCCAGGAGAGCTTTCATGTGGAGGCTGCTGCCCTTTACTTTCTAGGATAAATCCCGCCCTGGAGCCTAAAGTATTTAATTTCGTTGCAATTTCTGTGTCGCATCCTTATTAGAAGAGTGTGAGGGTTTCAGTAAATGGGCAGTAGTGCGTCGGATACAAACTACATGACTCCCAGGAGAGCTTTCATGTGGAGGCTGCAGCTGTTTACTCTCTAGGATGGAACCCGCCCTGGAGCATACCGGATTTTAATCTCGATGCAATTTCAGTGTCGCATCCTAATTCGAAGAGTATGAGGGTTTCAGTAAATGGGCAGTAGTGCGTCGAATACAAACTACATGACTCCCAGGAGAGCTTTCATGTGGAGGCTGCAGCCCTTTACTTTCTAGGATAAATCCCGCCCTGGAGCCTAAAGTATTTAATTTCGTTGCAATTTCTGTGTCGCATCCTTATTAGAAGAGTGTGAGGGTTTCAGTAAATGGGCAGTAGTGCGTCGGATACAAACTACATGACTCCCAGGAGAGCTTTCATGTGGAGGCTGTAACCGTTTTACTCTCTAGGATGAAACAGGCCTGGAGCCCACAGTTCTTAACCGCGACGTAATGTATGTGTCGCATCCTTATTAGAAGAGTGTGAGGGTTTCAGTAAATGGGCAGTAGTGGGTCGAATGCAAACTACATGACTCCCAGGAGAGCTTTCATGTGGAGGCTGCAGCTGTTTACTCTCTAGGATGGAACCCGCCCTGGAGCATACCGGATTTTAATCTCGATGCAATTTCTGGGTCGCATCCTAATTCGAAGAGTATGAGGGTTTCAGTAAATGGGCAGTAGTGCGGCGGATACAAACTACATGACTCCCAGGAGAGCTTTCATGTGGAGGCTGCAGCCCTTTACTTTCTAGGATAAATCCCGCCCTGGAGCCTAAAGTATTTAATTTCGTTGCAATTTCTGTGTCGCATCCTTATTAGAAGAGTGTGAGGGTTTCAGTAAATGGGCAGTAGTGCGTCGAATACAAACTACATGACTCCCAGGAGAGCTTTCATGTGGAGGCTGCAGCTGTTTACTCTCTAGGATGGAACCCGTCCTGGAGCATACCGGATTTTAATCTCGATGCAATTTCAGTGTCGCATCCTAATTCGAAGAGTATGAGGGTTTCAGTAAATGGGCAGTAGTGCGTCGAATACAAACTACATGACTCCCAGCAGAGCTTTCATGTGGAGGCTGCAGCTGTTTACTCTCTAGGATGGAACCCGCCCTGGAGCATACCGGATTTTAATCTCGATGCAATTTCAGTGTCGCATCCTAATTCGAAGAGTATGAGGGTTTCAGTAAATGGGCAGTAGTGCGGCGGATACAAACTACATGACTCCCAGGAGAGCTTTCATGTGGAGGCTGCAGCCCTTTACTTTCTAGGATAAATCCCGCCCTGGAGCCTAAAGTATTTAATTTCGTTGCAATTTCTGTGTCGCATCCTTATTAGAAGAGTGTGAGGGTTTCAGTAAATGGGCAGTAGTGCGTCGGATACAAACTACATGACTCCCAGGAGAGCTTTCATGTGGAGGCTGTAACCGTTTTACTCTCTAGGATGAAAAAGGCCTGGAGCCCACAGTTCTTAACCGCGACGTAATGTATGTGTCGCATCCTTATTAGAAGAGTGTGAGGGTTTCAGTAAATGGGCAGTAGTGCGTCGAATACAAACTACATGACTCCCAGGAGAGCTTTCATGTGGAGGCTGCAGCTGTTTACTCTCTAGGATGGAACCCGCCCTGGAGCATACCGGATTTTAATCTCGATGCAATTTCAGTGTCGCATCCTAATTCGAAGAGTATGAGGGTTTCAGTAAATGGGCAGTAGTGCGGCGGATACAAACTACATGACTCCCAGGAGAGCTTTCATGTGGAGGCTGCAGCCCTTTACTTTCTAGGATAAATCCCGCCCTGGAGCCTAAAGTATTTAATTTCGTTGCAATTTCTGTGTCGCATCCTTATTAGAAGAGTGTGAGGGTTTCAGTAAATGGGCAGTAGTGCGGCGGATACAAACTACATGACTCCCAGGAGAGCTTTCATGTGGAGGCTGTAACCGTTTTACTCTCTAGGATGAAACAGGCCTGGAGCCCACAGTTCTTAACCGCGACGTAATGTATGTGTCGCATCCTTATTAGAAGAGTGTGAGGGTTTCAGTAAATGGGCAGTAGTGCGTCGAATACAAACTACATGACTCCCAGGAGAGCTTTCATGTGGAGGCTGCAGCTGTTTACTCTCTAGGATGGAACCCGCCCTGGAGCATACCGGATTTTAATCTCGATGCAATTTCAGTGTCGCATCCTAATTCGAAGAGTATGAGGGTTTCAGTAAATGGGCAGTAGTGCGGCGGATACAAACTACATGACTCCCAGGAGAGCTTTCATGTGGAAGCTGCAGCCCTTTACTTTCTAGGATAAATCCCGCCCTGGAGCCTAAAGTATTTAATTTCGTTGCAATTTCTGTGTCGCATCCTTATTAGAAGAGTGTGAGGGTTTCAGTAAATGGGCAGTAGTGCGTCGGATACAAACTACATGACTCCCAGGAGAGCTTTCATGTGGAGGCTGTAACCGTTATACTCTCTAGGATGAAACAGGCCTGGAGCCCACAGTTCTTAACCGCGACGTAATGTATGTGTCGCATCCTTATTAGAAGAGTGTGAGGGTTTCAGTAAATGGGCAGTAGTGCGTCGAATACAAACTACATGACTCCCAGGAGAGCTTTCATGTAGAGGCTGCAGCCGTTTACTCTCTAGGATAAAACCCGCCCTGGAGCCTGCAGTACTCAATCTCGATGCAATTTCTGTGTCGCATCCTTATTAGAAGAGTGTGAGGGTTGCAGTAAATGGGCAGTAGTGCGTCGGATACAAACTACATGACTCCCAGGAGAGCTTTCATGTGGAGGCTGCAGCCCTTTACTTTCTAGGATAAATCCCGCCCTGGAGCCTAAAGTATTTAATTTCGTTGCAATTTCTGTGTCGCATCCTTATTAGAAGAGTGTGAGGGTTTCAGTAAATGGGCAGTAGTGCGTCGGATACAAACTACATGACTCCCAGGAGAGCTTTCATGTGGAGGCTGCAGCTGTTTACTCTCTAGGATGGAACCCGCCCTGGAGCATACCGGATTTTAATCTCGATGCAATTTCAGTGTCGCACCCTAATTCGAAGAGTATGAGGGTTTCAGTAAATGGGCAGTAGTGCGTCGAATACAAACTACATGACTCCCAGGAGAGCTTTCATGTGGAGGCTGCAGCCCTTTACTTTCTAGGATAAATCCCGCCCTGGAGCCTAAAGTATTTAATTTCGTTGCAATTTCTGTGTCGCATCCTTATTAGAAGAGTGTGAGGGTTTCAGTAAATGGGCAGTAGTGCGTCGGATACAAACTACATGACTCTCAGGAGAGCTTTCATGTGGAGGCTGTAACCGTTTTACTCTCTAGGATGAAACAGGCCTGGAGCCCACAGTTCTTAACCGCGACGTAATGTATGTGTCGCATCCTTATTAGAAGAGTG
This sequence comes from Schistocerca nitens, assembly GCF_023898315.1. NCBI lineage: Eukaryota > Metazoa > Arthropoda > Insecta > Orthoptera > Acrididae > Schistocerca > Schistocerca nitens. The sequence continues at coordinate 37,724,023 of NC_064617.1, forward strand.
TGAGGGTTTCAGTAAATGGGCAGTAGTGCGTCGAACACAAACTACATGACTCCCAGGAGAGCTTTCATGTGGAGGCTGCAGCCCTTTACTTTCTAGGATAAATCCCGCCCTGGAGCCTAAAGTATTTAATTTCGTTGCAATTTCTGTGTCGCATCCTTATTAGAAGAGTGTGAGGGTTTCAGTAAATGGGCAGTAGTGCGTCGGATACAAACTACATGACTCCCAGGAGAGCTTTCATGTGGAGGCTGTAACCGTTTTACTCTCTAGGATGAAACAGGCCTGGAGCCCACAGTTCTTAACCGCGACGTAATGTATGTGTCGCATCCTTATTAGAAGAGTGTGAGGGTTTCAGTAAATGGGCAGTAGTGCGTCGAATACAAACTACATGACTCCCAGGAGAGGTTTCATGTGGAGGCTGCAGCTGTTTACTCTCTAGGATGGAACCCGCCCTGGAGCATACCGGATTTTAATCTCGATGCAATTTCAGTGTCGCATCCTAATTCGAAGAGTATGAGGGTTTCAGTAAATGGGCAGTAGTGCGGCGGATACAAACTACATGACTCCCAGGAGAGCTTTCATGTGGAGGCTGCAGCCCTTTACTTTCTAGGATAAATCCCGCCCTGGAGCCTAAAGTATTTAATTTCGTTGCAATTTCTGTGTCGCATCCTTATTAGAAGAGTGTGAGGGTTTCAGTAAATGGGCAGTAGTGCGTCGGATACAAACTACATGACTCCCAGGAGAGCTTTCATGTGGAGGCTGTAACCGTTTTACTCTCTAGATTGAAACATGCCTGGATCCCACAGTTCTTAACCGCGACGTAAAGTATGTGTCGCATCCTTATTAGAAGAGTGTCAGGGTTTCAGTAAATGGGCAGTAGTGCGTCGGATACAAACTACATGACTCCCAGGAGAGCTTTCATGTGGAGGCTGTAACCGTTTTACTCTCTAGATTGAAACATGCCTGGATCCCACAGTTCTTAACCGCGACGTAAAGTATGTGTCGCATCCTTATTAGAAGAGTGTCAGGGTTTCAGTAAATGGGCAGTAGTGCGTCGAATACAAACTACATGACTCCCAGGAGAGCTTTCATGTAGAGGCTGCAGCCGTTTACTCTCTAGGATAAAACCCGCCCTGGAGCCTGCAGTACTCAATCTCGATGCAATTTCTGTGTCGCATCCTTATTAGAAGAGTGTGAGGGTTGCAGTAAATGGGCAGTAGTGCGTCGGATACAAACTACATGACTCCCAGGAGAGCTTTCATGTGGAGGCTGCAGCTGTTTACTCTCTAGGATGGAACCCGTCCCGGAGCATACCGGATTTTAATCTCGATGCAATTTCAGTGTCGCATCCTAATTCGAAGAGTATGAGGGTTTCAGTAAATGGGCAGTAGTGCGTCGAATACAAACTACATGACTCCCAGGAGAGCTTTCATGTGGAGGCTGCAGCTGTTTACTCTCTAGGATGGAACCCGTCCTGGAGCATACCGGATTTTAATCTCGATGTAATTTCAGTGTCGCATCCTAATTCGAAGAGTATGAGGGTTTCAGTAAATGGGCAGTAGTGCGGCGGTTACAAACTACATGACTCCCAGGAGAGCTTTCATGTGGAAGCTGCAGCCGTTTTACACTCTAGAATAAAACCCGCCCTGGAGCCTGCAGTACTTAGTCTCGACGCAATTTCTGTGTCGCATCCTAATTAGAAGAGTGAGAGGGTTGCAGTAAATTGGCAGTAGTGCGTCGGATACATACTACATGACTCCCAGGAGAGCTTTCATGTAGAGGCTGCAGCCGTTTACTCTCTAGGATAAAACCCGCCCTGGAGCCTGCAGTACTCAATCTCGATGCAATTTCTGTGTCGCATCCTTATTAGAAGAGTGTGAGGGTTGCAGTAAATGGGCAGTAGTGCGTCGGATACAAACTACATGACTCCCAGGAGAGCTTTCATGTGGAGGCTGCAGCGCTTTACTTTCTAGGATAAATCCCGCCCTGGAGCCTAAAGTATTTAATTTCGTTGCAATTTCTGTGTCGCATCCTTATTAGAAGAGTGTGAGGGTTTCAGTAAATGGGCAGTAGTGCGTCGGATACAAACTACATGACTCCCAGGAGAGCTTTCATGTGGAGGCTGTAACCGTTTTACTCTCTAGGATGAAACAGGCCTGGAGCCCACAGTTCTTAACCGCGACGTAATGTATGTGTCGCATCCTTATTAGAAGAGTGTGAGGGTTTCAGTAAATGGGCAGTAGTGCGTCGAATACAAACTACATGACTCCCAGGAGAGCTTTCATGTGGAGGCTGCAGCCCTTTACTTTCTAGGATAAATCCCGCCCTGGAGCCTAAAGTATTTAATTTCGTTGCAATTTCTGTGTCGCATCCTTATTAGAAGAGTGTGAGGGTTTCAGTAAATGGGCAGTAGTGCGTCGGATACAAACTACATGACTCCCAGGAGAGCTTTCATGTGGAGGCTGTAACCGTTTTACTCTCTAGGATGAAACAGGCCTGGAGCCCACAGTTCTTAACCGCGACGTAATGTATGTGTCGCATCCTTATTAGAAGAGTGTGAGGGTTTCAGTAAATGGGCAGTAGTGCGTCGAATACAAACTACATGACTCCCAGGAGAGCTTTCATGTGGAGGCTGTAACCGTTTTACTCTCTAGGATGAAACAGGCCTGGAGCCCACAGTTCTTAACCGCGACGTAATGTATGTGTCGCATCCTTATTAGAAGAGTGTGAGGGTTTCAGTAAATGGGCAGTAGTGCGTCGGATACAAACTACATGACTCCCAGGAGAGCTTTCATGTGGAGGCTGTAACCGTTTTACTCTCTAGGATGAAACAGGCCTGGAGCCCACAGTTCTTAACCGCGACGTAATGTATGTGTCGCATCCTTATTAGAAGAGTGTGAGGGTTTCAGTAAATGGGCAGTAGTGCGTCGAATACAAACTACATGACTCCCAGGAGAGCTTTCATGTGGAGACTGCAGCCGTTTACTCTCTAGGATGGAACCCGCCCTGGAGCATACCGGATTTTAATCTCGATGCAATTTCAGTGTCGCATCCTAATTCGAAGAGTATGAGGGTTTCAGTAAATGGGCAGTAGTGCGGCGGATACAAACTACATGACTCCCAGGAGAGCTTTCATGTGGAAGCTGCAGCCGTTTTACCCTCTAGAATAAAACCCGCCCTGGAGCCTGCAGTACTTAGTCTCGACGCAATTTCTGTGTCGCATCCTAATTAGAAGAGTGAGAGGGTTGCAGTAAATTGGCAGTAGTGCGTCGGATACATACTACATGACTCCCAGGAGAGCTTTCATGTGGAGGCTGCAGCCGTTTACTCTCTAGGATAAAACCCGCCCTGGAGACTGCAGTACTCAATCTCGATGCAATTTCTGTGTCGCATCCTTATTAGAAGAGTGTGAGGGTTGCAGTAAATGGGCAGTAGTGCGTCCGATACAAACTACATGACTCCCAGGAGAGCTTTCATGTGGAGGCTGCAACCGTTGTACTACCTAGGATAAAACTGTCCCTGGAGCCTAAAGTATTTAATCACGACGCAATTTCTGTGTCGCATCCTTATTAGAAGAGTGTGAGGGTTTCAGTAAAAGGGCAGTAGTGCGTCGGATACAAACTACATGACTCCCAGTAGAGCTTTCATGTGGAGGCTGCAGCCGTTTACTCTCTAGGATAAAACCCGCCCTGGAGCCTACAGTATTTAATCTCGATGCAATTTCTGTGTCGCATTCTTATTAGAAGAATGTGAGGGTTTCAGTAAATGGGCAGGAGTGCGTCGGATACAAACTACATGACTCCTAGGAGAGCTTTCATTTGGAGGCTGCAGCCGTTTACTCTCTAGGATAAAACCCACCCTGGAGCCTACACTATTTAATCTCGATGCAATTTCTGTGTCGCATTGTTATTACAAGAGTGTCAGGGTTTCAGTAAATGAGCAGTAGTGCGTCGGATACAAACTACATGACTCCCAGCAGATCTTTCATGTGGAGGCTGCAACCGTTCTACTTTCTAGGATAAAATTCGCCCTAGAGCCTACAGTATTTAATCTCGACGCAATTTCTGTGTCGCATCCTTATTAGAAGAGTGTGATGGTTTCAGTAGATGGGCAGTAGTGCGTCGGATACAAACTACATGACTCCCAGAAGAGCTTTCATTTGGAGGCTGCAGCCGTTTACTCTCTAGGATAAAATCCACCCTGGAGCCTAAAGTATTTAATTTCGATGCAATTTCTGTGTCGCATCCTTATTAGAAGAGTGTGAGGGTTTCAGTAAATGGGCAGTAGTGCGTCGGATACAAACTACATGACTCCCAGGAGAGCTTTCATGTGGAGGCTGCAACCGTTTTACTCTCTAGGATGAAACCCGCCCTGGAGCCCACAGTTCTTAACCGCGACGTAATGTATGTGTCGCATCCTAATTAGAAGAGTGAGAGGGTTGCAGTAAATTGGCAGTAGTGCGTCGGATACATACTACATGACTCCCAGGAGAGCTTTCATGTGGAGGCTGCAGTCGTTTTCTCTCTAGGATAAAACCCGCCCTGGAGCCTACAGTATTTAATCTCGATGCAATTTCTGTGTCGCATTCTTATTAGAAGAATTTGAGGGTTTCAGTAAATTCGCAGTAGTGCGTCGGATACAAACTACATGACTCCCAGGAGAGCTTTCATTTGGAGGCTGCAGCCGTTTACTCTGTAGGATAAAACCCGCCCTGGAGCCTACACTATTTAATCTCGATGCAAATTCTGTGTCGCATCGTTATTACAAGAGTGTGAGGGTTTCAGTAAATGGGCAGTAGTGCGTCGGATACAAATTACATGACTCCCAGGAGAGCATTCATGAGGAGGCTGCAGCCGTTTACTCTCTAGGATAAAACCCGCCCTGGAGCATACAGTATTTAATCTCGATGCATTTTCTGTGTCGCATCCTTATTAGAAGAGTGAGAGGGTTTCAGTAAATGGGCAGTAGTGCGTCGGATACAAACTACATGACTCCCAGGAGAGCTTTCATGTGGAGGCTGCAGCCCTTTACTTTCTAGGATACATCCCGCCCTGGAGCCTAGAGTATTTAATTTCGTTGCAATTTCTGTGTCGCATCCTTATTAGAAGAGTGTGAGGGTTTCAGTAAATCGGCAGTAGTGCGTCGGATACAAACTACATGACTCCCAGGAGAGCTTTCATGTGGAGGCTGTAACCGTTTTACTCTCTAGGATGAAACAGGCCTGGAGCCCACAGTTCTTAACCGCGACGTAATGTATGTGTCGCATCCTTATTAGAAGAGTGTGAGGGTTTCAGTAAATGGGCAGTAGTGCGTCGAATACAAACTACATGACTCCCAGGAGAGCTTTCATGTGGAGGCTGCAGCTGTTTACTCTCTAGGATGGAACCCGCCCTGGAGCAAACCGGATTTTAATCTCGATGCAATTTCAGTGTCGCATCCTAATTCGAAGAGTGTGAGGGTTTCAGTAAATGGGCAGTAGTGCGGCGGATACAAACTTCATGACTCCCAGGAGAGCTTTCATGTGGAAGCTGCAGCCGTTTTACCCTCTAGAATAAAACCCGCCCTGGAGCCTGCAGTACTTAGTCTCGACGCAATTTCTGTGTCGCATCCTAATTAGAAGAGTGAGAGGGTTGCAGTAAATTGGCAGTAGTGCGTCGGATACATACTAGATGACTCCCAGGAGAGCTTTCATGTGGAGGCTGCAGCCGTTTACTCTCTAGGATAAAACCCGCCCTGGAGACTGCAGTACTCAATCTCGATGCAATTTCTGTGTCGCATCCTTATTAGAAGAGTGTGAGGGTTGCAGTAAATGGGCAGTAGTGCGTCCGATACAAACTACATAACTCCCAGGAGAGCTTTCATGTGGAGGCTGCAACCGTTGTACTACCTAGGATAAAACTCTCCCTGGAGCCTAAAGTATTTAATCACGACGCAATTTCTGTGTCGCATCCTTATTAGAAGAGTGTGAGGGTTTCAGTAAAACGGCAGTAGTGCGTCGGATACAAACTACATGACTCCCAGTAGAGCTTTCATGTGGAGGCTGCAGCCGTTTACTCTCTAGGATAAAACCCGCCCTGGAGCCTACAGTATTTAATCTCGATGCAATTTCTGTGTCGCATTCTTATTAGAAGAATGTGAGGGTTTCAGTAAATGGGCAGTAGTGCGTCGGATACAAACTACATGACTCCTAGGAGAGCTTTCATTTGGAGGCTGCAGCCGTTTACTCTCTAGGATAAAACCCACCCTGGAGCCTACACTATTTAATCTCGATGAAATTTCTGTGTCGCATTGTTATTACAAGAGTGTGAGGGTTTCAGTAAATGAGCAGTAGTGCGTCGGATACAAACTACATGACTCCCAGCAGATCTTTCATGTGGAGGCTGCAACCGTTCTACTCTCTAGGATAAAATTCGCCCTGGAGCCTACAGTATTTAATCTCGACGCAATTTCTGTGTCGCATCCTTATTAGAAGAGTGTGATGGCTTCAGTAGATGGGCAGTAGTGCGTCGGATACAAACTACATGACTCCCAGAAGAGCTTTCATGTGGAGGCTGCAGCCGTTTACTCTCTAGGATAAAACCCACCCTGGAGCCTAAAGTATTTAATTTCGATGCAATTTCTGTGTCGCATCCTTATTAGAAGAGTGTGAGGGTTTCAGTAAATGGGCAGTAGTGCGTCGGATACAAACTACATGACTCCCAGGAGAGCTTTCATGTGGAGGCTGCAGCCGTTTTATTCTCTAGGATAAAACCCGCCCTGGAGCCCACAGTTCTTAACCGCGACGTAATGTATGTGTCGCATCCTAATTCGAAAAGTATGAGGGTTTCAGTAAATGGGCAGTAGTGCGGCGGATACAAACTACATGATTCCCAGGAGAGCTTTCATGTGGAAGCTGCAGCCGTTTTACCCTCTAGAATAAAACCCGCCCTGGAGCCTGCAGTACTTAGTCTCGACGCAATTTCTGTGTCGCATCCTTATTAGAAGAGTGTGAGGGTTTCAGTAAAAGGGCAGTAGTGCGTCGGATACAAACTACATGACTCCCAGTAGAGCTTTCATGTGGAGGCTGCTGCCGTTTACTCTCTAGGATAAAACCCGCCCTTGAGCCTACAGTATTTAATCTCGATGCAATTTCTGTGTCGCATTCTTATTAGAAGAATGTGAGGGTTTCAGTAAATGGGCAGTAGTGCGGCGGATACAAACTACATGACTCCTAGGAGAGCTTTCATTTGGAGGCTGCAGCCGTTTACTCTCTAGGATAAAACCCGCCCTGGAGCCTACACTATTTAATCTCGATGCAATTTCTGTGTCGCATCGTTATTACAAGAGTGTGTGGGTTTCAGTAAATGAGCAGTAGTGCGTCGGATACAAACTACATGACTCCCAGCAGATCTTTCATGTGGAGGCTGCAACCGTTCTACTCTCTAGGATAAAATTCGCCCTGGAGCCTACAGTATTTAATCTCGATGCAATTTCTGTGTCGCATCCTTATTAGAAGAGTGTGAGGGTTTCAGTAAATGGGCAGTAGTGCGTCGGATACAAACTACATGACTCCCAGGAGAGCTTTCATGTGGAGGCTGCAGCCCTTTACTCTCTAGGATAAAACCCGCCCTGGAGCCTGCAGTACATAGTCTCGACGCAATTTCCGTTTCGCATCCTTATTAGAAGAGTGTGACGGTTGCAGTAAATGGACAGTAGTGCGTCGGATACAAACTTTATGACTAACAGGAGAGCTTTCATGTGGAGGCTGCAGCCGTTTACTCTCTAGGATAAAACACGCCCTGGAGCCTACAGTATTTAATCTCCATGCAATTTCTGTGTCGCATCCTTATTAGAAGAGTTTGAGGGTTTCAGTAAATGGCCAGTAGTGCGTCGGATACAAACTACATGACTCCCAGGAGTGCTTTCATGTGGAGGCTGCAGCCGTTTTACTCTCTAGGATAAAACCCGCCCTGGAGCCTGCAATACTTAGTCTCGACGCAATTTCTGTGTCGCATACTTATTAGAAGAGTGTGAGGATTGCAGTAAATGGGCAGCAGTGCGTCGGATACAAACTACATTACTCCCAGGAGAGCTTTCATGTGGAGGCTGCAGCCGTTTACTCTCTAGCATAAAACCCGCCCTGGAGCATACCGGATTTTAATCTCGATGCAATTTCTGTGTCGCATCCTTATTAGATGTGTGTGAGGGTTGCAGTAAATGGGCAGTAGTGCGTCGGCTACAAACTACATGACTCCCAGGAAAGCTTTCATGTGGAGGCTGCAGCCGTTTACTCTGTAGGATAAAACCCGCCCTAGAGCCTACAGTATTTGATCTCGATGCAATTTCTGTGTCGCATCGTTATTAGAAGAGTGTGAGGTTTTCAGTAAATGGGCAGTAGTGCGTCGGATACAAACTACATGACTCCCAGCAGATCTTTCATGTGGAGGCTGCAACCGTTCTACTCCCTAGGATAAAATTCGCCCTGGAGCCTACAGTATTTAATCTCGATGCAATTTCTGTGTCGCATCCTTATTAGAAGAGTGTGAAGGTTTCAGTAGAAGGGCAGTAGTGCGTCGGATACAAATTACATGACTCCCAGGAGAGCTTTCATGTGGAGGCTGCAGCCGTTTACTCTCTAGGATAAAACCCGCCCTGGAGCCTACAGTATTTAATCTCGACGCAATTTCTGTGTCGCATCCTTATTAGAAGAGTGTGAGGATTGCAGTAAATGGGCAGCAGTGCGTCGGATACAAACTACATGACTCCCAGGAGAGCTTTCATGTGGAGGCTGCTGCCGTTTACTCTCTAGGATAAAACCCGCCCTGGAGCCTCCAGTATCTAATCTCGATGCAATTTCTGTGTCGCATTCTTATTAGAAGAGTGTGAGGGTTGCAGTAAATTGGCAGTAGTGCGTCGTATACAAACTACATACACCGGATACAAAGTACATGACTCCCAGGAGAGCTTTCATGTGGAGGCTGCAGCCGTTTACTCTATAGGATAAAACACGCCCTGGAGCCTACCCGATTTTAATCTCGATGCAATTTCTGTGTCGCATCCTTATTAGAAGTGTGTGAGGGTATCAGTACATGGGCAGTAGTGCGTCGGATACAAACTACATGACTCCCAGGAGAGCTTTCATGTGGAGGCTGCATCCGTTTTACTCTCTAGGATGAAACCCGCCCTGCAGCCCACAGTTCTTATTCGCGACGTAATGTCTGTGTCGCATCCTTATTAGAAGAGTGTGAGGGTTTCAGTAAATGGGCAGTAGTGCGTCGAATACAAACTACATGCCTCCCAGGAGTGCTTTCATGTGGAGGCTGCAGCCGTTTACTCCCTAGGATAAAACCCGCCCTGGAGCATACCGGATTTTAATCTCGATGCAATTTCTGTGTCGCATCCTTATTAGATGTGTGTGAGGGTTGCAGTAAATGGGCAGTAGTGCGTCGGATACAAACTACATGACTCCCAGAAAAGCTTTCATGTGGAGGCTGCAGCCATTTACTCTCTAGGATAAAACCCGCCCTGCAGCCTACAGTATTTAATCTCGATGCAATTTCTGTGTCGCATCGTTATTAGAAGAGTGTGAGGTTTTCAGTAAATGGGCAGTAGTGCGTCGGATACAAACTACATGACTCCCAGCAGATCTTTCATGTGGAGGCTGCAACCGTTCTACTCCCTAGGATAAAATTCGCCCTGGAGCCTACAGTATTTAATCTCGATGCAATTTCTGTGTCGCATCCTTATTAGAAGAGTGTGAAGGTTTCAGTAGATGGGCAGTAGTGCGTCGGATACAAATTACATGACTCCCAGGAGAGCTTTCATGTGGGGGCTGCATCCGTTTTACTCTCTAGGATGAAACCCGCCCTGCAGCCCACAGTTCTTATTCGCGACGTAATGTCTGTGTCGCATCCTTATTAGAAGAGTGTGAAGGTTTCAGTAAATGGGCAGTAGTGCGTCGAATACAAACTACATGCCTCCCAGGAGTGCTTTCATGTGGAGGCTGCAGCCGTTTACTCTCTAGGATAAAACCCGCCCTGGAGCATACCGGATTTTAATCTCGATGCAATTTCTGTGTCGCATCCTTATTAGATGTGTGTGAGGGTTGCAGTAAATGGGCAGTAGTGCGTCGGATACAAACTACATGACTCCCTGAAAAGCTTTCATGTGGAGGCTGCAGCCATTTACTCTCTAGGATAAAACCCGCCCTGGAGCCTACAGTATTTAATCTCGATGCAATTTCTGGGTCGCATCGTTATTATAAGAGTGTGAGGGTTTCAGTAAATTCGCAGTAGTGCGTCGGATACAAACTACATGACTCCCAGGAGAGCTTTCATTTGGAGGCTGCAGCCGTTTACTCTCTAGGATAAAACCCGCCCTGGAGCCTACACTATTTAATCTCGATGCAATTTCTGTGTCGCATCGTTATTATAAGAGTGTGAGGGTTTCAGTAAATTCGCAGTAGTGCGTCGGATACAAACTACATGACTCCCAGGAGAGCTTTCATGTGGAGGCTGCAGCCCTTTACTCTCTAGGATAAAACCCGCCCTGGAGCCTGCAGTACATAGTCTCGACGCAATTTCCGTTTCGCATCCTTATTAGAAGAGTGTGACGGTTGCAGTAAATGGACAGTAGTGCGTCGGATACAAACTTTATGACTAACAGGAGAGCTTTCATGTGGAGGCTGCAGCCGTTTACTCTCTAGGATAAAACACGCCCTGGAGCCTACAGTATTTAATCTCCATGCAATTTCTGTGTCGCATCCTTATTAGAAGAGTTTGAGGGTTTCAGTAAATGGCCAGTAGTGCGTCGGATACAAACTACATGACTCCCAGGAGTGCTTTCATGTGGAGGCTGCAGCCGTTTTACTCTCTAGGATAAAACCCGCCCTGGAGCCTGCAATACTTAGTCTCGACGCAATTTCTGTGTCGCATCCTTATTAGAAGAGTGTGAGGATTGCAGTAAATGGGCAGCAGTGCGTCGGATACAAACTACATTACTCCCAGGAGAGCTTTCATGTGGAGGCTGCAGCCGTTTACTCTCTAGCATAAAACCCGCCCTGGAGCATACCGGATTTTAATCTCGATGCAATTTCTGTGTCGCATCCTTATTAGATGTGTGTGAGGGTTGCAGTAAATGGGCAGTAGTGCGTCGGCTACAAACTACATGACTCCCAGGAAAGCTTTCATGTGGAGGCTGCAGCCGTTTACTCTGTAGGATAAAACCCGCCCTAGAGCCTACAGTATTTAATCTCGATGCAATTTCTGTGTCGCATCGTTATTAGAAGAGTGTGAGGTTTTCAGTAAATGGGCAGTAGTGCGTCGGATACAAACTACATGACTCCCAGCAGATCTTTCATGTGGAGGCTGCAACCGTTCTACTCCCTAGGATAAAATTCGCCCTGGAGCCTACAGTATTTAATCTCGATGCAATTTCTGTGTCGCATCCTTATTAGAAGAGTGTGAAGGTTTCAGTAGAAGGGCAGTAGTGCGTCGGATACAAATTACATGACTCCCAGGAGAGCTTTCATGTGGAGGCTGCAGCCGTTTACTCTCTAGGATAAAACCCGCCCTGGAGCCTACAGTATTTAATCTCGACGCAATTTCTGTGTCGCATCCTTATTAGAAGAGTGTGAGGATTGCAGTAAATGGGCAGCAGTGCGTCGGATACAAACTACATGACTCCCAGGAGAGCTTTCATGTGGAGGCTGCTGCCGTTTACTCTCTAGGATAAAACCCGCCCTGGAGCCTCCAGTATCTAATCTCGATGCAATTTCTGTGTCGCATTCTTATTAGAAGAGTGTGAGGGTTGCAGTAAATTGGCAGTAGTGCGTCGTATACAAACTACATACACCGGATACAAAGTACATGACTCCCAGGAGAGCTTTCATGTGGAGGCTGCAGCCGTTTACTCTATAGGATAAAACACGCCCTGGAGCCTACCCGATTTTAATCTCGATGCAATTTCTGTGTCGCATCCTTATTAGAAGTGTGTGAGGGTATCAGTACATGGGCAGTAGTGCGTCGGATACAAACTACATGACTCCCAGGAGAGCTTTCATGTGGAGGCTGCATCCGTTTTACTCTCTAGGATGAAACCCGCCCTGCAGCCCACAGTTCTTATTCGCGACGTAATGTCTGTGTCGCATCCTTATTAGAAGAGTGTGAGGGTTTCAGTAAATGGGCAGTAGTGCGTCGAATACAAACTACATGCCTCCCAGGAGTGCTTTCATGTGGAGGCTGCAGCCGTTTACTCCCTAGGATAAAACCCGCCCTGGAGCATACCGGATTTTAATCTCGATGCAATTTCTGTGTCGCATCCTTATTAGATGTGTGTGAGGGTTGCAGTAAATGGGCAGTAGTGCGTCGGATACAAACTACATGACTCCCAGAAAAGCTTTCATGTGGAGGCTGCAGCCATTTACTCTCTAGGATAAAACCCGCCCTGCAGCCTACAGTATTTAATCTCGATGCAATTTCTGTGTCGCATCGTTATTAGAAGAGTGTGAGGTTTTCAGTAAATGGGCAGTAGTGCGTCGGATACAAACTACATGACTCCCAGCAGATCTTTCATGTGGAGGCTGCAACCGTTCTACTCCCTAGGATAAAATTCGCCCTGGAGCCTACAGTATTTAATCTCGATGCAATTTCTGTGTCGCATCCTTATTAGAAGAGTGTGAAGGTTTCAGTAGATGGGCAGTAGTGCGTCGGATACAAATTACATGACTCCCAGGAGAGCTTTCATGTGGGGGCTGCATCCGTTTTACTCTCTAGGATGAAACCCGCCCTGCAGCCCACAGTTCTTATTCGCGACGTAATGTCTGTGTCGCATCCTTATTAGAAGAGTGTGAAGGTTTCAGTAAATGGGCAGTAGTGCGTCGAATACAAACTACATGCCTCCCAGGAGTGCTTTCATGTGGAGGCTGCAGCCGTTTACTCTCTAGGATAAAACCCGCCCTGGAGCATACCGGATTTTAATCTCGATGCAATTTCTGTGTCGCATCCTTATTAGATGTGTGTGAGGGTTGCAGTAAATGGGCAGTAGTGCGTCGGATACAAACTACATGACTCCCTGAAAAGCTTTCATGTGGAGGCTGCAGCCATTTACTCTCTAGGATAAAACCCGCCCTGGAGCCTACAGTATTTAATCTCGATGCAATTTCTGGGTCGCATCGTTATTATAAGAGTGTGAGGGTTTCAGTAAATTCGCAGTAGTGCGTCGGATACAAACTACATGACTCCCAGGAGAGCTTTCATTTGGAGGCTGCAGCCGTTTACTCTCTAGGATAAAACCCGCCCTGGAGCCTACACTATTTAATCTCGATGCAATTTCTGTGTCGCATCGTTATTATAAGAGTGTGAGGGTTTCAGTAAATGAGCAGTAGTGCGTCGGATACAAACTACATGACTCCCAGCAGATCTTTCATGTGGAGGCTGCAACCGTTCTACTCTCTAGGATAAAATTCGCCCTGGAGCCTACAGTATTTAATCTCGACGCAATTTCTGTGTCGCATCCTTATTAGAAGAGTGTGATGGTTTCAGTAGATAGGCAGCAGTGCGTCGGATACAAACTACATGACTCCCAGAAGAGCTTTCATGTGGAGGCTGCAGCCGTTTACTCTCTAGGATAAAACCCGCCCTGCAGCCTACAGTATTTAACCTCGATACAATTTCTGTGTCGCATCCTTATTAGAAGAATGTGAGGGTTGCAGTAAATGGGCAGTAGTGCGTCGGATACAAATTACATAACTCCCAGGAGAGCTTTCATGTGTAGGCTGCAACCGTTTTACTCTCTAGAATGAAACCCGCCCTGGAGCCCACAGTTCTTAACCGCGACGTAATGTATGTGACGCATCCTTATTAGAAGAGTGAGAGGGTTGCAGTAAATGGGCAGTAGTGCGTCGGATACAAACTACATGACTCCCAGGAAAGCTTTCATGTGGAGGCTGCAGCCGTTTACTCTCTAGGATAAAACCCGCCCTGGAGCCTACAGTATTTAATCTCGATGCAATTTCTGTGTCGCATCGTTATTAGAAGAGTGTGAGGGTTTCAGTAAATGGGCAGTAGTGCGTCGGATACAAACTACATGACTCCCAGCAGATCGTTCATGTGGAGGCTGCAACCGTTCTACTCCCTAGGATACAATTCGCCCTGGAGCCTACAGTATTTAATCTCGACGCAATTTCTGTGTCGCATCCTTATTAGAAGAGTGTGAGGGTTGCAGTAAATGGGCAGTAGTGCGTCGTATACAAACAACATGACTCCCAGGAGAGCTTTCATGTGGAGGCTGCAGCCGTTTACTCTCTAGGATTAAACCCGCCCTGGAGCCTACAGTATTTAACCTCGATGCAATTTCTGTGTCGCATCCTTATTAGAAGAGTGTGAGGGTTGCAGTAAGTGGGCAGTAGTGCGTCGGATACCATCTACATGACTCCCAGGAGAGCTTTCACGTGGAGGCTGCAACCGTTTTACTCTCTAGGATAAATCCCGCCCTGGAGTCTACAGTATTTAATCCCGACGCAATTTCTGTGTCGCATCCTTATTAGAAGAGTGTGAGGGTTTCAGTAAATGGGCAGTAGTGCGTCGGATACAAACTACATGACTCCCAGGAGAGCCTTCATGTGGAGCCTGCAACTGTTTTACTCTCTAGGACAAAACCCGCCCTGGAGCCTACCCGATTTTAAACTCGATGCAATTTCTGTGTCGCATTCTAATTAGAAGGGTGAGAGGGTTGCAGTAAATTGGCAGTAGTGCGTCGGATACAAACTACGTGGCTCCCAGGAGAGCTTTCATGTGGAGGCTGCAGCCGTTTACTCTCTAGGATAAAACCCGCCCTGGAGCCTGCAGTATTTAATCTCGATGCAATTTCTGTGTCGCATCCTTATTAGAAGAATGTGAGGGTTTCAGTAAATTCGCAGTAGTGCGTCGGATACAAACTACATGACTCCCAGGAGAGCTTTCATGTGGAGGCTGCAGCCGTTTACTCTCTAGCATAAAACCCGCCCTGGAGCCTACAGTATTTAATCCCGATGCAATTTCTGTGTCGCATCCTTATTAGAGGAGTGAGAGGGTTTCAGTAAATGGGCAGTAGTGCGTTGGATACAAACTACATGACTCCCAGGAGAGCTTTCATGTGGAGGCTGCAGCTGTTTACTCTCTAGGATGGAACCCGCCCTGGAGCATACCGGATTTTAATCTCGATGCAGTTTCTGTGTCGCATTCTAATTAGAAGGGTGAGAGGGTTGCAGTAAACTGGCAGTAGTGCGTCGGATACAAACTACATGACTCCCAGGAAAGCTTTCATGTGGAGGCTGCAGCCATTTACTCTCTAGGATAATACCCGCCCTGGAGCCTACAGTATTTAATCTCGATGCAATTTCTGTGTCGCATCGTTATTAGAAGAGTGTGAGGTTTTCAGTAAATGGGCAGTGGTGCGTCGGATACATACTACATGACTCCCAGCAGATCTTTCATGTGGAGGCTGCAACCGTTCTACTCCCTAGGATAAAATTCGCCCTGGAGCCTACAGTATTTAATCTCGATGCAATTTCTGTGTCGCATCCTTATTAGAAGAGTGTGAAGGTTTCAGTAGATGGGCAGTAGTGCGTCGGATACAAATTACATGACTCCCAGGAGAGCTTTCATGTGGAGGCTACAGCCGTTTACTCTCTAGGATAAAACTCGCTCTGGAGTCTACAGTATTTAATCCCGACGCAATTTCTGTGTCGCATCCTTATTAGAAGAGTTTGAGGGTTTCAGTAAATGGCCAGTGGTGCGTCGGATACAAACTACATGACTCCCAGGAGAGCTTTTATGTGGAGGCTGCAGCCGTTTACTCTCTAGGATAAAACCCGCCCTGGAGCCTACCCGATTTTAAACTCGATGCAATTTCTGTGTCGCATTCTAATTAGAAGGGTGAGAGGGTTGCAGTAAATTGGCAGTAGTGCGTCGGATACAAACTACGTGGCTCCCAGGAGAGCTTTCACGTGGAGGCTGCAGCCGTTTACTCTCTAGGATAAAACCCGCCCTGGAGCATACCGGATTTTAATCTCGATGCAATTTCTGTGTCGCATCCTTATTAGATGTGTGTGAGGGTTGCAGTAAATGGGCAGTAGTGCGTCGGATACAAACTACATGACTCCCAGGAAAGCTTTCATGTGGAGGCTGCAGCCATTTACTCTCTAGGATAATACCCGCCCTGGAGCCTACAGTATTTAATCTCGATGCAATTTCTGTGTCGCATCGTTATTAGAAGAGTGTGAGGTTTTCAGTAAATGGGCAGTAGTGCGTCGGATACAAACTACATGACTCCCAGCAGATCTTTCATAAGGAGGCTGCAACCGTTCTACTCCCTAGGATAAAATTCGCCCTGGAGCCTGCAGTATTTAATCTCGATGCAATTTCTGTGTCGCATCCTTATTAGAAGAGTGTGAAGGTTTCAGTAGATGGGCAGTAGTGCGTCGGATACAAATTACATGACTCCCAGGAGAGCTTTCATGTGGAGGCTGCAGCCGTTTACTCTCTAGGATAAAACCCGCCCTGGAGCCTACATTATTTAATCTCGATGCAATTTCTGTGTCGCATCCTTATTAGAAGAGTTTGAGGGTTTCAGTAAATGGCCAGTAGTGCGTCGGATACAAACTACATGACTCCCAGGAGTGCTTTCATGTGGAGGCTGCAGCCGTTTTACTCTCTAGGATAAAACCCGCCCTGGAGCCTGCAATACTTAGTCTCGACGCAATTTCTGTGTCGCATCCTTATTAGAAGAGTGTGAGGATTGCAGTAAATGGGCAGCAGTGCGTCGGATACAAACTACATGACTCCCAGGAGAGCTTTCATGTGGAGGCTGCTGCCGTTTACTCTCTCAGATAAAACCCGCCCTGGAGCCTCCAGTATCTAATCTCGATGCAATTTCTGTGTCGCATTCTTATTAGAAGAGTGTGAGGGTTGCAGTAAATTGGCAGTAGTGCGTCGTATACAAACTACATGACACCCAAGAGAGCTTTAATGTGGAGGCTGCAGCCGTTTACTCTCTAGGATAAAACCCGCCCTGGAGCCTACAGTATTTCATCTCGATGCAACTTCTGTGTCGCATCCTTATTAGAAGAGTGTGAGGGTTGCAGTAAATGGGCAGAAGTGCGTCGGATACAAACTACATGACTCCCAGGAGAGCTTTCACGTGGAGGCTGCAACCGTTTTACTCTCTAGGATAAAACTCGCTCTGGAGTCTACAGTATTTAATCCCGACGCAATTTCTGTGTCGCATCCTTATTATAAGAGTGTGAGGGTTTCAGTAAACGGGCAGTAGTGCGTCGGATACAAACTATATGACTCCCAGGAGTGTTTTCATGTGGATGCTGCAACCGTTTTACTCTCTAGGACAAAACCCGCCCTGGAGCTAACAGTTCTTAACCGCGACGTAATGTATGTGACGCATCCTTATTAGAAGAGTGAGAGGGTTTCAGTAAATGGGCAGTAGTGCGTCGGATACAAACTACATGACTCCCAGGAGAGCTTTCATGTTGATGCTGCAACCGTTTTACTCTCTAGGACAAAACCCGCCCTGGAGCTCACAGTTCTTAACCGCGACGTAATGTATGTGACGCATCCTTATTAGAAGAGTGAGAGGGTTTCAGTAAATGGGCAGTAGTGCGTCGGATACAAACTACATGACTCCCAGGAGAGCTTTCATGTGGAGGCTGCAACCGTTTTACTCTCTAGAATGAAACCCGCCCTGGAGCCCACAGTTCTTAACCGCGACGTAATGTATGTGTCGCATCCTTATTAGAAGAATGTGAGGGTTTCAGTAAATTCGCAGTAGTGCGTCGGATACAAACTACATGACTCCCAGGAGAGCTTGCATTTGGAGGCTGCAGCCGTTTACTCTCTAGGATAAAACCCGCCCTGGAGCCTACACTATTTAATCTCGATGCAATTTCTGTGTCGCATCGTTATTATAAGAGTGTGAGGGTTTCAGTAAATGAGCAGTAGTGCGTCGGATACAAACTACATGACTCCCAGCAGATCTTTCATGTGGAGGCTGCAACCGTTCTACTCTCTAGGATAAAATTCGCCCTGGAGCCTACAGTATTTAATCTCGACGCAATTTCTGTGTCGCATCCTTATTAGAAGAGTGTGATGGTTTCAGTAGATGGGCAGCAGTGCGTCGGATACAAACTACATGACTCCCAGAAGAGCTTTCATGTGGAGGCTGCAGCCGTTTACTCTCTAGGATAAAACCCGCCCTGCAGCCTACAGTATGTAACCTCGATGCAATTTCTGTGTCGCATCCTTATTAGAAGAATGTGAGGGTTGCAGTAAATGGGCAGTAGTGCGTCGGATACAAACTACATAACTCCCAGGAAAGCTTTCATGTGGAGGCTGCAGCCGTTTACTCTCTAGGATAAAACCCGCCCTGGAGCCTACAGTATTTAGTCTCGATGCAATTTCTGTGTCGCATCGTTATTAGAAGAGTGTTAGGTTTTCAGTAAATGGGCAGTAGTGCGTCGGATACAAACTACATGACTCCCAGCAGATCTTTCATGTGGAGGCTGCAACCGTTCTACTCCCTAGGATACAATTCGCCCTGGAGCCTACAGTATTTAATCTCGATGCAATTTCTGTGTCGCATCCTTATTAGAAGAGTGTGAAGGTTTCAGTAGATGGGCAGTAGTGCGTCGGATACAAATTACATGACTCCCAGGAGAGCTTTCATGTGGAGGCTGCAGCCGTTTACTCTCTAGGATAAAACCCGCCCTGGAGCCTACAGTATTTAACCTCGATGCAATTTCTGAGTCGCATCCTTATTAGAAGAGTGTGAGGGTTGCAGTAAATGGGCAGTAGTGCGTCGTATACAAACAACATGACTCCCAGGAGAGCTTTCATGTGGAGGCTGCAGCCGTTTACTCTCTAGGATTAAACCCGCCCTGGAGCCTACAGTATTTAATCTCGATGCAATTTCTGTGTCGCATCCTTATTAGAAGAGTGTGAGGGTTGCAGTAAGTGGGCAGTAGTGCGTCGGATACAAACTACGTGACTCCCAGGAGAGCTTTCACGTGGAGGCTGCAACCGTTTTACTCTCTAGGATAAAACTCGCACTGGAGTCTACAGTATTTAATCCCGACGCAATTTCTGTGTCGCATCCTTATTAGAATAGTGTGACGGTTTCAGTAAATGGGCAGTAGTGCGTCGGATACAAACTACATGACTCCCAGGAGAGCTTTCATGTGGAGCCTGCAACTGTTTTACTCTCTAGGACAAAACCCGCCCTGGAGCCTACCCGATTTTAAACTCGATGCAATTTCTGTGTCGCATTCTAATTAGAAGGGTGAGAGGGTTGCAGTAAATTGGCAGTAGTGCGTCGGATACAAACTACATGACTCCCAGGAGAGCTTTCATGTGGAGGCTGCTGCCGTTTACTCTCTCAGATAAAACCCGCCCTGGAGCCTCCAGTATCTAATCTCGATGCAATTTCTGTGTCGCATTCTTATTAGAAGAGTGTGAGGGTTGCAGTTAATTGGCAGTAGTGCGTCGTATACAAGCTACATGACACCCAAGAGAGCTTTAATGTGGAGGCTGCAGCCGTTTACTCTCTAGGATAAAACCCGCCCTGGAGCCTACAGTATTTAATCTCGATGCAACTTCTGTGTCGCATCCTTATTAGAAGAGTGTGAGGGTTGCAGTAAATGGGCAGAAGTGCGTCGGATACAAACTACATGACTCCCAGGAGAGCTTTCACGTGGAGGCTGCAACCGTTTTACTCTCTAGGATAAAACTCGCTCTGGAGTCTACAGTATTTAATCCCGACGCAATTTCTGTGTCGCATCCTTATTAGAAGAGTGTGAGGGTTTCAGTAAACGGGCAGTAGTGCGTCGGATACAAACTACATAACCCCCAGGAGAGCTTTCATGTGGAGGCTGCAACCGTTTTACTCTCTAGAATGAAACCTGCCCTGGAGCCCACAGTTCTTAACCGCGACGTAATGTATGTGACGCATCCTTATTAGAAGAGTGAGAGGGTTGCAGTAAATGGGCAGTAGTGCGTCGGATACAAACTACAGGACTCCCAGGAAAGCTTTCATGTGGAGGCTGCAGCCGTTTACTCTCTAGGATAAAACCCGCCCTGGAGCCTACAGTATTTAATCTCGATGCAATTTCTGTGTCGCATCGTTATTAGAAGAGTGTGAGGTTTTCAGTAAATGGGCAGTAGTGCGTCGGATACAAACTACATGACTCCCAGCAGATCTTTCATGTGGAGGCTGCAACCGTTCTACTCCCTAGGATACAATTCGCCCTGGAGCCTACAGTATTTAATCTCGATGCAATTTCTGTGTCGCATCCTTATTAGAAGAGTGTGAAGGTTTCAGTAGATGGGCAGTAGTGCGTCGGATACAAATTACATGACTCCCAGGAGAGCTTTCATGTGGAGGCTGCAGCCGTTTACTCTCTAGGATAAAACCCGCCCTGGAGCCTACAGTAGTTAACCTCGATGCAATTTCTGAGTCGCATCCTTATTAGAAGAGTGTGAGGGATGCAGTAAATGGGCAGTAGTGCGTCGTATACAAACAACATGACTCCCAGGAGAGCTTTCATGTGGAGGCTGCAGCCGTTTACTCTCTAGGATTAAACCCGCCCTGGAGCCTACAGTATTTAATCACGACGCAATTTCTGTGTCGCATCCTTATTAGAAGAGTGTGAGGGTTTCAGTAAAAGGGCAGTAGTGCGTCGGATACAAACTACATGACTCCCAGGAGAGCTTTCATGTGGAGCCTGCAACTGTTTTACTCTCTAGGACAAAACCCGCCCTGGAGCGTACCCGATTTTAAACTCGATGCAATTTCTGTGTCGCATTCTAATTAGAAGGGTGAGAGGGTTGCAGTAAATTGGCAGTAGTGCGTCGGATACAAACTACGTGGCTCCCAGGAGAGCTTTCATGTGGAGGCTGCAGCCGTTTACTCTCTAGGATAAAACCTGCCCTGGAGCCTGCAGTACGTAATCTCGATGTAATTTCTGTGTCGCATCCTTATTAGAAGAGTGTGAGGGTTGCAGTAAATTCGCAGTAGTGCGTCCGATACAAACTACATGACTCCCAGGAGAGCTTTCATGTGGAGGCTGCAACCGTTTTACTACCTAGGATAAAACTCGCCCTGGAGCCTACAGTATTTAATCACGACGCAATTTCTGTGTCGCATCCTTATTAGAAGAGTGTGAGGGTTTCAGTAAAAGGGCAGTAGTGCGTCGGATACAAACTACATGACTCCCAGGAGAGCTTTCATGTGGAGGCTGCAGCCGTTTACTCTCTAGGATAAAACCCGCCCTGGAGCCTGCAGTATTTAATCTCGATGTAATTTCTGTGTCGCATCCTTATTAGAAGAATGTGAGGGTTTCAGTAAATTCGCAGTAGTGCGTCGGATACAAACTACATGACTCCCAGGAGAGCTTTCATGTGGAGGCTGCAGCCGTTTACTCTCTAGCATAAAACCCGCCCTGGAGCCTACAGTATTTAATCCCGATGCAATTTCTGTGTCGCATCCTTATTAGAGGAGTGAGAGGGTTTCAGTAAATGGGCAGTAGTGCGTTGGATACAAACTACATGACTCCCAGGAGAGCTTTCACGTGGAGGCTGCAACCGTTTTACTCTCTAGGATAAAACTCGCACTGGAGTCTACAGTATTTAATCCCGACGCAATTTCTGTGTCGCATCCTTATTAGAAGAGTGTGAGGGTTTCAGTAAATGGGCAGTAGTGCGTCGGATACAAACTACATGACTCCCAGGAGAGCTTTCATGTGGAGGCTGCAGCCGTTTACTCTCTAGGATAAAACCCGCCCTGGAGCCTACCCGATTTTAAACTCGATGCAATTTCTGTGTCGCATTCTAATTAGAAGGGTGAGAGGGTTGCAGTAAATTGGCAGTAGTGCGTCGGATACAAACTACGTGGCTCCCAGGAGAGCTTTCATGTGGAGGCTGCAGCCGTTTACTCTCTAGGATAAAACCCGCCCTGGAGCCTGCAGTATTTAATCTCGATGCAATTTCTGTGTCGCATCCTTATTAGAAGAGTGTGAGGGTTGCAGTAAATGGGCAGTAGTGCGTCCGATACAAACTACATGACTCTCAGGAGAGCTTTCATGTGGAGGCTGCAACCGTTTTACTACCTAGGATAAAACTCGCCCTGGAGCCTACAGTATTTAATCACGACGCAATTTCTGTGTCGCATCCTTATTAGAAGAGTGTGAGGGTTTCAGTAAAAGGGCAGTAGTGCGTCGGATACAAACTACATGACTCCCAAGAGAGCTTTCATGTGGAGGCTGCAGCCGTTTACTCTCTAGGATAAAACCCGCCATGGAGCCTACCCGATTTTAAACTCGATGCAATTTCTGTGTCGCATCCTTATTAGAGGAGTGAGAGGGTTTCAGTAAATTCGCAGTAGTGCGTCGGATACAAACTACATGACTCCCAGGAGAGCTTTCATGTGGAGGCTGCAGCCGTTTACTCTCTAGGAAAAAACCCGCCCTGGAGCCTACCCGATTTTAAACTCGATGCAATTTCTGTGTCGCATTCTAATTAGAAGGGTGAGAGGGTTGCTGTAAATTGGCAGTAGTGCGTCGGATAGAAACTACGTGGCTCCCAGGAGAGCTTTCATGTGGAGGCTGCAGCCGTTTACTCTCTAGGATAAAACCTGCCCTGGAGTCTGCCGTACTTAATCTCGATGTAATTTCTGTGTCGCATCCTTATTAGAAGAGTGTGAGGGTTGCAGTAAATGGGCAGCAGTGCGTCCGATACAAACTACATGACTCCCAGGAGAGCTTTCATGTGGAGGCTGCAACCGTTTTACTACCTAGGATAAAAGTCGCCCTGGAGCCTACAGTATTTAATCACGACGCAATTTCTGTGTCGCATCCTTATTAGAAGAGTGTGAGGGTTTCAGTAAAAGGGCAGTAGTGCGTCGGATACAAACTACATGACTCCCAGGAGAGCTTTCATGTGGAGGCTGCAGCTGTTTACTCTCTAGGATAAAACCCGCCCTGGAGCCTGCAGTATTTAATCTCGATGCAATTTCTGTGTCGCATCCTTATTAGAAGAATGTGAGGGTTTCAGTAAATTCGCACTAGTGCGTCGGAACAAACTACATGGCTCCCAGGAGAGCTTTCATGTGGAGGCTGCAGCTGTTTACTCTCTAGGATGGAACCCCCCCTGGAGCCTGCAGTATTTAATCTCGATGCAATTTCTGTGTCGCATCCTTATTAGAGGAGTGAGAGGGTTTCAGTAAATTCGCAGTAGTGCGTCGAATACAAACTACATGACTCCCAGGAGAGCTTTCATGTGGCGGCTGCAGCTGTTTACTCTCTAGGATGGAACCCGCCCTGGAGCCTGCTGTATTTAATCTCGATGCAATTTCTGTGTCGCATCCTTATTAGAAGAATGTGAGGGTTTCAGTAAATTCGCAGTAGTGCGTCGGATACAAACTACATGACTCCCAGGAGAGCTTTCATGTGGAGCCTGCAACTGTTTTACTCTCTAGGAGAAAACCCGCCCTGGAGCCCACAGTTCTTAATCGCGACGTAATGTGTGTGTCGCATCCTTATTAGAAGTGTGTGAGGGTTTCAGTAAATGGGCAGTAGTGCGTCGGATACAAACTACATGACTCCCAGGAGAGCTTTCATGTGGAGGCTGCAGCCGTTTACTCTCTAGGATAAAACCCGCCCTGGAGCCTACCCGATTTTAAACTCGATGCAATTTCTGTGTCGCATTCTAATTAGAAGGATGAGAGGGTTGCAGTAAATTGGCAGTAGTGCGTCGGGTACAAACTGCGTGGCTCCAAGGAGAGCTTTCATGTGGAGGCTGCAGCCGTTTACTCTCTAGGATAAAACCCGCCCTGGAGCCTGCAGTACTTAATCTCGATGTAATTTCTGTGTCGCATCCTTATCAGAAGAGTGTGAGGGTTGCAGTAAATGGGCAGTAGTGCGTCCGATACAAACTACATGACTCCCAGGAGAGCTTTCATGTGGAGGCTGCAGCCGTTTACTCTCTAGCATAAAACCCGCCCTGGAGCCTACAGTAGTTAACCTCGATGCAATTTCTGAGTCGCATCCTTATTAGAAGAGTGTGAGGGTTGCAGTAAATGGGCAGTAGTGCGTCGTATACAAACAACATGACTCCCAGGAGAGCTTTCATGTGGAGGCTGCAGCCGTTTACTCTCTAGGATTAAACCCGCCCTGGAGCCTACAGTATTTAATCTCGATGCAATTTCTGTGTCGCATCCTTATTAGAAGAGTGTGAGGGTTGCAGTAAGTGGGCAGTAGTGCGTCGGATACAAACTACATGACTCCCAGGAGAGCTTTCACGTGGAGGCTGCAACCGTTTTACTCTCTAGGATAAAACTCGCACTGGAGTCTACAGTATTTAATCACGACGCAATTTCTGTGTCGCATCCTTATTAGAAGAGTGTGAGGGTTTCAGTAAAAGGGCAGTAGTGCGTCGGATACAAACTACATGACTCCCAGGAGAGCTTTCATGTGGAGCCTGCAACTGTTTTACTCTCTAGGACAAAACCCGCCCTGGAGCGTACCCGATTTTAAACTCGATGCAATTTCTGTGTCGCATTCTAATTAGAAGGGTGAGAGGGTTGCAGTAAATTGGCAGTAGTGCGTCGGATACAAACTACGTGGCTCCCAGGAGAGCTTTCATGTGGAGGCTGCAGCCGTTTACTCTCTAGGATAAAACCTGCCCTGGAGCCTGCAGTACTTAATCTCGATGTAATTTCTGTGTCGCATCCTTATTAGAAGAGTGTGAGGGTTGCAGTAAATTCGCAGTAGTGCGTCCGATACAAACTACATGACTCCCAGGAGAGCTTTCATGTGGAGGCTGCAACCGTTTTACTACCTAGGATAAAACTCGCCCTGGAGCCTACAGTATTTAATCACGACGCAATTTCTGTGTCGCATCCTTATTAGAAGAGTGTGAGGGTTTCAGTAAAAGGGCAGTAGTGCGTCGGATACGAACTACATGACTCCCAGGAGAGCTTTCATGTGGAGGCTGCAGCCGTTTACTCTCTAGGATAAAACCCGCCCTGGAGCCTGCAGTATTTAATCTCGATGTAATTTCTGTGTCGCATCCTTATTAGAAGAATGTGAGGGTTTCAGTAAATTCGCAGTAGTGCGTCGGATACAAACTACATGACTCCCAGGAGAGCTTTCATGTGGAGGCTGCAGCCGTTTACTCTCTAGCATAAAACCCGCCCTGGAGCCTACAGTATTTAATCCCGATGCAATTTCTGTGTCGCATCCTTATTAGAGGAGTGAGAGGGTTTCAGTAAATGGGCAGTAGTGCGTTGGATACAAACTACATGACTCCCAGGAGAGCTTTCACGTGGAGGCTGCAACCGTTTTACTCTCTAGGATAAAACTCGCACTGGAGTCTACAGTATTTAATCCCGACGCAATTTCTGTGTCGCATCCTTATTAGAAGAGTGTGAGGGTTTCAGTAAATGGGCAGTAGTGCGTCGGATACAAACTACATGACTCCCAGGAGAGCTTTCATGTGGAGACTGCAGCCGTTTACTCTCTAGGATAAAACCCGCCCTGGAGCCTACCCGATTTTAAACTCGATGCAATTTCTGTGTCGCATTCTAATTAGAAGGGTGAGAGGGTTGCAGTAAATTGGCAGTAGTGCGTCGGATACAAACTACGTGGCTCCCAGGAGAGCTTTCATGTGGAGGCTGCAGCCGTTTACTCTCTAGGATAAAACCCGCCCTGGAGCCTGCAGTATTTAATCTCGATGCAATTTCTGTGTCGCATCCTTATTAGAAGAGTGTGAGGGTTGCAGTAAATGGGCAGTAGTGCGTCCGATACAAACTACATGACTCCCAGGAGAGCTTTCATGTGGAGGCTGCAACCGTTTTACTACCTAGGATAAAACTCGCCCTGGAGCCTACAGTATTTAATCACGACGCAATTTCTGTGTCGCATCCTTATTAGAAGAGTGTGAGGGTTTCAGTAAAAGGGCAGTAGTGCGTCGGATACAAACTACATGACTCCCAAGAGAGCTTTCATGTGGAGGCTGCAGCCGTTTACTCTCTAGGATAAAACCCGCCATGGAGCCTACCCGATTTTAAACTCGATGCAATTTCTGTGTCGCATCCTTATTAGAGGAGTGAGAGGGTTTCAGTAAATTCGCAGTAGTGCGTCGGATACAAACTACATGACTCCCAGGAGAGCTTTCATGTGGAGGCGGCAGCCGTTTACTCTCTAGGAAAAAACCCGCCCTGGAGCCTACCCGATTTTAAACTCGATGCAATTTCTGTGTCGCATTCTAATTAGAAGGGTGAGAGGGTTGCTGTAAATTGGCAGTAGTGCGTCGGATAGAAACTACGTGGCTCCCAGGAGAGCTTTCATGTGGAGGCTGCAGCCGTTTACTCTCTAGGATAAAACCTGCCCTGGAGTCTGCCGTACTTAATCTCGATGTAATTTCTGTGTCGCATCCTTATTAGAAGAGTGTGAGGGTTGCAGTAAATGGGCAGCAGTGCGTCCGATACAAACTACATGACTCCCAGGAGAGCTTTCATGTGGAGGCTGCAACCGTTTTACTACCTAGGATAAAAGTCGCCCTGGAGCCTACAGTATTTAATCACGACGCAATTTCTGTGTCGCATCCTTATTAGAAGAGTGTGAGGGTTTCAGTAAATGGGCAGTAGTGCGTCGGATACAAACTACATGACTCCCAGGAGAGCTTTCATGTGGAGGCTGCAGCTGTTTACTCTCTAGGATAAAACCCGTCCTGGAGCCTGCAGTATTTAATCTCGATGCAATTTCTGTGTCGCATCCTTATTAGAAGAATGTGAGGGTTTCAGTAAATTCGCACTAGTGCGTCGGAACAAACTACATGGCTCCCAGGAGAGCTTTCATGTGGAGGCTGCAGCTGTTTACTCTCTAGGATGGAACCCGCCCTGGAGCCTGCAGTATTTAATCTCGATGCAATTTCTGTGTCGCATCCTTATTAGAGGAGTGAGAGGGTTTCAGTAAATTCGCAGTAGTGCGTCGAATACAAACTACATGACTCCCAGGAGAGCTTTCATGTGGCGGCTGCAGCTGTTTACTCTCTAGGATGGAACCCGCCCTGGAGCCTGCTGTATTTAATCTCGATGCAATTTCTGTGTCGCATCCTTATTAGAAGAATGTGAGGGTTTCAGTAAATTCGCAGTAGTGCGTCGGATACAAACTACATGACTCCCAGGAGAGCTTTCATGTGGAGCCTGCAACAGTTTTACTCTCTAGGAGAAAACCCGCCCTGGAGCCCACAGTTCTTAATCGCGACGTAATGTGTGTGTCGCATCCTTATTAGAAGTGTGTGAGGGTTTCAGTAAATGGGCAGTAGTGCGTCGGATACAAACTACATGACTCCCAGGAGAGCTTTCATGTGGAGGCTGCAGCCGTTTACTCTCTAGGATAAAACCCGCCCTGGAGCCTACCCGATTTTAAACTCGATGCAATTTCTGTGTCGCATTCTAATTAGAAGGATGAGAGGGTTGCAGTAAATTGGCAGTAGTGCGTCGGATACAAACTGCGTGGCTCCAAGGAGAGCTTTCATGTGGAGGCTGCAGCCGTTTACTCTCTAGGATAAAACCCGCCCTGGAGCCTGCAGTACTTAATCTCGATGTAATTTCTGTGTCGCATCCTTATCAGAAGAGTGTGAGGGTTGCAGTAAATGGGCAGTAGTGCGTCCGATACAAACTACATGACTCCCAGGAGAGCTTTCATGTGGAGGCTGCAGCCGTTTACTCTCTAGCATAAAACCCGCCCTGGAGCCTACAGTATTTAATCCCGATGCAATTTCTGTGTCGCATCCTTATTAGAAGAGTGAGAGGGTTTCAGTAAATGGGCAGTAGTGCGTTGGATACAAACTACATGACTCCCAGGAGAGCTTTCATGTGGAGGCTGCAACCGTTTTACTCTCTAGGATAAAACTCGCACTGGAGTCTACAGTATTTAATCCCGACGCAATTTCTGTGTCGCATCCTTATTAGAAGAGTGTGAGGGTTTCAGTAAATGGGCAGTAGTGCGTCGGATACAAACTACATGACTCCCAGGAGAGCTTTCATGTGGAGCCTGCAACTGCTTCACTCTCTAGGACAAAAGCCGCCCTGGAGCCCACAGTTCTTAATCGCGACGTAATGTGTGTGTCGCATCCTTATTAGAAGTGTGTGAGGGTTTCAGTAAATGGACAGTAGTGCGTCGGATACAAACTACATGTCTCCCAGGAGAGCTTTCATGTGGAGGCTGCAGCCGTTTACTCTCTAGGATAAAACCCGCCCTGGAGCATACCCGATTTTAAACTCGATGCAATTTCTGTGTCGCATTCTAATTAGAAAGGTGAGAGGGTTGCAGTAAATTGGCAGTAGTGCGTCGGATACAAACTGCGTGGCTCCCAGGAGAGCTTTCATGTGGAGGCTGCAGCCGTTTACTCTCTAGGATAAAACCCGCCCTGGAGCCTGCAGTACTTAATCTCGATGTAATTTCTGTGTCGCATCCTTATTAGAAGAGTGTGAGGGTTGCAGTAAATGGGCAGTAGAGCGTCCGATACAAACTACATGACTCCCAGGAGAGCTTTCATGTGGAGGCTGCAACCGTTTTACTACCTAGGATAAAACTCGCCCTGGAGCCTAAAGTATTTAATCACGACGCAATTTCTGTGTCGCATCCTTATTAGAAGAGTGTGAGGGTTTCAGTAAAAGGGCAGTAGTGCGTCGGATACAAACTACATGACTCCCAGGAGAGCTTTCATGTGGAGGCTGCACCCGTTTACTCTCTAGGATAAAACCCGCCCTGGAGCCTGCAGTATTTAATCTCGATGCAATTTCTGTGTCGCATCCTTATTAGAAGAATGTGAGGGTTTCAGTAAATTCGCAGTAGTGCGTCGGATACAAACTACATGACTCCCAGGAGAGCTTTCATGTGGAGGCTGCAGCCGTTTACTCTCTAGCATAAAACCCGCCCTGGAGCCTACAGTATTTAATCTCGATGCAATTTCTGTGTCGCATCCTTATTAGAAGAGTGAGAGGGTTTCAGTAAATGGGCAGTAGTGCGTTGGATACAAACTACATGACTCCCAGGAGAGCTTTCATGTGGAGGCTGCAGCCGTTTACTCTCTAGTATAAAACCCGCCCTGGAGCCTGCAGTATTTAATCTCGACGCAATTTCTGTGTCGCATCCTTATTAGAAAAGTGTGAGGGTATCAGTAAATGGGCAGTAGTGCGTCGGATACAAACTACATGACTCCCAGGAGAGCTTTCATTTTGAGGCTGCAGCCGTTATATTCTCTAGGATAAAAGCCGTCCTGGTGCCTACAGTATTTAATCTCGATGCAATTTCTGTGTCGGATCCTTATTAGAAGAGTGTGACGGTTGCAGTAAATGGGCAGTAGTGCGTCGTATACGAACTACATGACTCCCAGGTGAGCTTTCATGTGGAGGCTGCAGCCGTTTACTCTCTAGGATAAAACCCGCCCTAGAGCCTACCCGATTTTAATCTCGATGCAATTTCTGTGTCGCATCCTTATTAGAAGAATGTGAGGGTTTCAGTAAATTCGCAGTAGTGCGTCGGATACAAGCCACATGACTCCCAGGAGAGCTTTCATGTGGAGGCTGCAACCGTTTTACTCTCTAGGATAAAACTCGCCCTGGAGCCTACAGTATTTAATCACGACACAATATCTGTGTCGCATCCTTATTAGAAGAGTGTGAGGGTTTCAGTAAATGGGCAGTAGTGCGTCGAATACAAACTACATGACTCCCAGGTGAGCTTTCATCTGGAGGCTGCAGCCGTTTACTCTCTAGGATAAAACCCGCCCTAGGGCCTACCCGATTTTAATCTCGATGCAATTTCTGTGTCGCATCCTTATTAGAAGAGTGTGAGGGTTTCAGTAAATGGGCAGTAGTGCGTCCGATACAAACTACATGACTCCCAGGAGAGCTTTCATGTGGAGGCTGCAACCGTTTTACTACCTAGGAAAAAACTCGCACTGGAGTCTACAGTATGTAATCACGACGCAATTTCTGTGTCGCATCCTTATTAGAAGAGTGTGAGGGTTTCAGTAAATGGGCAGTAGTGCTTCCGATACAAACTACATGACTCCCAGGAGAGCTTTCATGTGGAGGCTGCAGCCGCTTACTCTCTAGGATAAAACCCGCCCCGGAGCCTACAGTATTTAACCTCGATGCAATCTCTGTGTCGCATCCTTATTAGAAGAATGTGAGAGTTTCAGTAAATTCGCAGTAGTGCGTAGGATACAAACTACATGACTCCCAGGAGAGCTTTCATGTGGTGGCTGCAGCCGTTCACTCTCTAGGATAAAACCCGCCCTGGAGCCTACACTATTTAATCCCGATGCAATTTCTGTGTCGCATCGTTATTACAAGAGTGTAAGGTTTCAGTAAATGGGCAGTAGTGCGTCGGATACAAACTACATGACTCCCAGGAGAGCTTTCATGTGGAGGCTGCAGCCGTTTACTCTCTATGATAAAACCCGCCCTGGAGCCTACAGTATTTGATCTCGATGCAATTTCTGTGTCGCATCCTTATTAGAAGAGTGTGAGGGTTTCAGTAAATGGGCAGTAGTGCGTCGGATACAAACTACATGACTGCCAGGAGGGCTTTCATGTGGAGGCTGCAGCCGTTTACTCTCTAGTATAAAACACGCCCTGGAGCCTACAGTATTTAATCTCGATGCAATTTCTGTGTCGCCTCCTTATTAGAAGAGTGAGAGGGTGTCAGTAAATGGGCAGTAGTGCGTCGGATACAAACTACATGACTCCCAGGGGAGCTTTCATGTGGAGGCTGCAGCCGTTTTATTCTCGATAATAAAACCCGCCCTGGAGCCTGCAGTACATAGTCTCGATGCAATTTCTGTGTCGTATCCTTATTAGAAGAGTGTGACGGTTGCAGTAAATGGGCAGTAGTGCGTCGGATACAAACTACATGACTCCCAGGAGAGCTTTCATGTGGAGGCTGCAACCGTTTTACTCTCTAGGATATAACTCGCCCTGGATCCTACACTATTTAATCACGACGCAATTTCTGTGTCGCATCCTTATTAGATGAGTGTGAGGGTTTCAGAAAATGGGCAGTAGTACGTCGGATACAAACTACATGGCTCCCAGGAGAGCTTTCATGTGGAGGCTGCAGCCGTTTTACTCTCACGGATAAAACCCGCCATGGAGCCTGCAGTACTTAGTCTCGACGCAATTTCGGTGTCGCATCCTTATTAGAAGAGTGTGAGGGTTGCAGTAAATGGGCAGTAGTGCGTCGGATACAAACTACATGACTCCCAGGAGAGCTTTCACATGGAGGCTGCAACCGTTTTACCACCTAGGAAAAACTCGCCCTGGAGCCTACAGTATTTAATCACGACGCAATTTCTGTGTCGCAATCTTATTAGAAGTGTGTGACTGTTTCAGTAAATGGGCAGTAGTGCGTCGGATACAAACTACATGACTCCCAGGAGAGCTTTCATGTGGAGGCTGCAGCCGTTTACTCTCTAGGATAAAACCCGCCCTGGAGCCTACAGTATTTAATCTCGATGCAATTTCTGTGTCGCATCCTTATTAGAAGAATGTGAGGGTTTCAGTAAATTCGCAGTAGTGCGTCGGATACAAACTACATGACTCCCAGGAGAGCTTTCATGTGGAGGCTGCAGCCGTTTACTCTCTAGGATAAAACCCGCCCAGGAGCCTACACTATTTAATCTCGATGCAATTTCTGTGTCGCATCGTTATTACACGACTGTGAGGGTTTCAGTAAATGGGTAGTAGTGCGTCGGATACAAACTACATGACTCCCAGGAGAGCTTTCATGTGGAGGCTGCAGCCGTTTACTCTCTAGTATAAAACCTGCCATGGAGCCTACAGTATTTAATCTCGATGCAATTTCTGTGTCGCATCCTTATTAGAAGAGTGAGAGGGTTTCAGTAAATGGGCAGTAGTGCGTCGGATACAAACTACATGACTCCAGGGAGAGCTTTCATGTGGAGGCTGCAACCGTTTTACTGTCTAGGATAAAACCCGCCCTGGAGCCTGCAATACATAGTCTCGACGCAATTTCAGTGTCGCATCCTTATTAGAAGAGTGTGAGGATTGCAGTAAATGGGTAGTAGTGCGTCGGATACAAACTACATGTCTCCCAGGAGAGCTTTCCTGTGGAGGTTGCAGCCGTTTTACTCTCTAGGATAAAACCCGCCCAGGAGCCTGCAGTACTTAATCTCGACGCAATTTCTGTGTCGCATCCTCATTAGAAGAGTGTGAGGGTTGCCGTAAATGGGCATTAGTGCGTCGGATAGAAACTACATGACTCCTAGGAGAGCTTTCATGTGGTGGCTGCAACCGTTTTACTCTCTAGGATATAACTCGCCCTGGATCCTACACTATTTAATCACGACGCAATTTCTGTGTCGCATCCTTATTAGAAGAGTGTGGGGGTTTCAGATAATGGGCAGTAGTACGTCGGATACAAACTACATGGCTCCCAGGAGAGCTTTCATGTGGAGGCTGCAGCCGTTTTACTCTCTCGGATAAAACCCGCCCTGGAGCCAGCAGTACTTAGTCTCGACGCAATTTCGGTGTCGCATCCTTATTAGAAGAGTGTGAGGGTTGCAGTAAATGGGCAGTAGTGCGTCGGATACAAACTACATGACTCCCAGGAGAGCTTTCATGTGGAGGCTGCAACCGTTTTACCACCTAGGAAAAACTCGCCCTGGAGCCTACAGTATTTAATCACGACGCAATTTCTGTGTCGCATCCTTATTAGAAGTGTGTGACTGTTTCAGTAAATGGGCAGTAGTGCGTCGGATACAAACTACATGACTCCCAGGAGAGCTTTCATGTGGAGGCTGCAGCCGTTTACTCTCTAGGATAAAACCCGCCCTGGAGCCTACAGTATTTAATCTCGATGCAATTTCTCTGTCGCATCCTTATTAGAAGAATGTGAGGGTTTCAGTAAATGGCCAGTAGTACGTCGGATACAAACTACATGACTCCCAGGAGAGGTTTCATGTGGAGGCTGCAGCCATTTACTCTCTAGGATAAAACCCGCCCAGGAGCCTACACTATTTAATCTCGATGCAATTTCTGTGTCGCATCGTTATTACAAGAGTGTGAGGGTTTCAGTAAATGGGCAGTAGTGCGTCGGATACAAAATACATGACTCCCAGGAGAGGTTTCATGTGGAGGCTGCAGCCGTTTACTCTCTATTATAAAACCTGCCATGGAGCCTACAGTATTTAATCTCGATGCAATTTTTGTGTCGCATCCTTATTAGAAGAGTGAGAGGGTTTCAGTAAATGGGCAGTAGTGCGTCGGATACAAACTACATGACTCCCAGGAGAGCTTTCATGTGGAGGCTGCAACCGTTTTACTCTCTAGGATAAAACCCGCCCTGGAGCCTGCAATACATAGTCTCGACGCAATTTCAGTGTCGCATCCTTATTAGAAGAGTGAGAGGGTTGCAGTAAATGGGCAGTAGTGCGTCGGATACAAACTACATGACTCCCAGGAGAGCTTTCATGTGGAGGCTGCAGCCGTTTACTCTCTAGGATAAAACCCGCCCTGGAGCCTACCCGATTTTAACCTCGATGCAATTTGTGTCGCATCCTTATTAGAAGAGTGTGAGGGTTTCAGTAAATGGGCAGTAGTGCTTCGGATACAAACTACATGACTCCCAGGAGAGCTTTCATGTGGAGGCTGCAGCCATTTTACTCTCTAGGATAAAACCCGCCCTGGAGCCTGCAGTACTTAGTCTCGACGCAATTTCTGTATCGCATCCTTATTAGAAGAGTGAGAGGATTGCAGTAAATGGGCAGTAGTGCGTCGGATACAAACTACATGACTCACAGGAGAGCTTTCATGTGGAGGCTGCAGCCGTTTACTCTCTAGGATAAAATCCGCCCTGAAGCCTATAGTATTTAATCTCGATGCAATTTCTGTGTCGCATCCTTATTAGAAGAGTGTGACGGTTGCAGTAAATGGGCAGTAGTGCGTCGGATACAAACTACATGACTCCCAGGAGAGCTTTCATGTGGAGGCTGCAACCGTTTTACTCTCTAGGATATAACTCGCCCTGGATCCTACACTATTTAATCACGACGCAATTTCTGTGTCGCATCCTTATTAGATGAGTGTGAGGGTTTCAGAAAATGGGCAGTAGTACGTCGGATACAAACTACATGGCTCCCAGGAGAGCTTTCATGTGGAGGCTGCAGCCGTTTTACTCTCTCGGATAAAACCCGCCATGGAGCCTTCAGTACTTAGTCTCGACGCAATTTCGGTGTCGCATCCTTATTAGAAGAGTGTGAGGGTTGCAGTAAATGGGCAGTAGTGCGTCGGATACAAACTACATGACTCCCAGGAGAGCTTTCACATGGAGGCTGCAACCGTTTTACCACCTAGGAAAAACTCGCCCTGGAGCCTACAGTATTTAATCACGACGCAATTTCT
This sequence comes from Schistocerca nitens, assembly GCF_023898315.1. NCBI lineage: Eukaryota > Metazoa > Arthropoda > Insecta > Orthoptera > Acrididae > Schistocerca > Schistocerca nitens. Next base: position 37,758,475 of record NC_064617.1, read on the forward strand.
GTGTCGCAATCTTATTAGAAGTGTGTGACTGTTTCAGTAAATGGGCAGTAGTGCGTCGGATACAAACTACATGACTCCCAGGAGAGCTTTCATGTGGAGGCTGCAGCCGTTTACTCTCTAGGATAAAACCCGCCCTGGAGCCTACAGTATTTAATCTCGATGCAATTTCTGTGTCGCATCCTTATTAGAAGAATGTGAGGGTTTCAGTAAATTCGCAGTAGTGCGTTGGATACAAACTACATGACTCCCAGGAGAGCTTTCATGTGGAGGCTGCAGCCGTTTACTCTCTAGGATAAAACCCGCCCAGGAGCCTACACTATTTAATCTCGATGCAATTTCTGTGTCGCATCGTTATTACAAGACTGTGAGGGTTTCAGTAAATGGGTAGTAGTGCGTCGGATACAAACTACATGACTCCCAGGAGAGCTCTCATGTGGAGGCTGCAGCCGTTTACTCTCTAGTATAAAACCTGCCATGGAGCCTACAGTATTTAATCTCGATGCAATTTCTGTGTCGCATCCTTATTAAAAGAGTGAGAGGGTTTCAGTAAATGGGCAGTAGTGCGTCGGATACAAACTACATGACTCCAGGGAGAGCTTTCATGTGGAGGCTGCAACCGTTTTACTCTCTAGGATAAAACCCGCCCTGGAGCCTGCAATACATAGTCTCGACGCAATTTCAGTGTCGCATCCTTATTAGAAGAGGGTGAGGATTGCAGTAAATGGGTAGTAGTGCGTCGGATACAAACTACATGACTCCCAGGAGAGCTTTCCTGTGGAGGTTGCAGCCGTTTTACTCTCTAGGATAAAACCCGCCCAGGAGCCTGCAGTACTTAATCTCGACGCAATTTCTGTGTCGCATCCTCATTAGAAGAGTGTGAGGGTTGCAGTAAATGGGCAGTAGTGCGTCGGATAGAAACTACATGACTCCTAGGAGAGCTTTCATGTGGTGGCTGCAACCGTTTTACTCTCTAGGATATAACTCGCCCTGGATCCTACACTATTTAATCACGACGCAATTTCTGTGTCGCATCCTTATTAGAAGAGTGTGAGGGTTTCAGATAATGGGCAGTAGTACGTCGGATACAAACTACATGGCTCCCAGGAGAGCTTTCATGTGGAGGCTGCAGCCGTTTTACTCTCTCGGATAAAACCCGCCCTGGAGCCAGCAGTACTTAGTCTCGACGCAATTTCGGTGTCGCATCCTTATTAGAAGAGTGTGAGGGTTGCAGTAAATGGGCAGTAGTGCGTCGGATACAAACTACATGACTCCCAGGAGAGCTTTCATGTGGAGGCTGCAACCGTTTTACCACCTAGGAAAAACTCGCCCTGGAACCTACAGTATTTAATCACGACGCAATTTCTGTGTCGCATCCTTATTAGAAGTGTGTGAGTGTTTCAGTAAATGGGCAGTAGTGCTTCGGATACAAACTACATGACTCCCAGGAGAGCTTTCATGTGGAGGCTGCAGCCGTTTACTCTCTAGGATAAAACCCGCCCTGGAGCCTACAGTATTTAATCTCGATGCAATTTCTGTGTCGCATCCTTATTAGAAGAATGTGAGGGTTTCAGTAAATGGCCAGTAGTACGTCGGATACAAACTACATGACTCCCAGGAGAGGTTTCATGTGGAGGCTGCAGCCATTTACTCTCTAGGATAAAACCCGCCCAGGAGCCTACACTATTTAATCTCGATGCAATTTCTGTGTCGCATCGTTATTACAAGAGTGTGAGGGTTTCAGTTAATGGGCAGTAGTGCGTCGGATACAAACTACATGACTCCCAGGAGAGGTTTCATGTGGAGGCTGCAGCCGTTTACTCTCTATTATAAAACCTGCCATGGAGCCTACAGTATTTAATCTCGATTCAATTTCTGTGTCGCATCCTTATTAGAAGAGTGAGAGGGTTTCAGTAAATGGGCAGTAGTGCGTCGGATACAAACTACATGACTCCCAGGAGAGCTTTCATGTGGAGGCTGCAACCGTTTTACTCTCTAGGATAAAACCCGCCCTGGAGCCTGCAATACATAGTCTCGACGCAATTTCTGTATCGCATCCTTATTAGAAGAGTGAGAGGGTTGCAGTAAATGGGCAGTAGTGCGTCGGATACAAACTACATGACTCCCAGGAGAGCTTTCATGTGGAGGCTGCAGCCGTTTACTCTCTAGGATAAAACCCGCCCTGGAGCCTACCCGATTTTAACCTCGATGCAATTTGTGTCGCATCCTTATTAGAAGAGTGTGAGGGTTTCAGTAAATGGGCAGTAGTGCTTCGGATACAAACTACATGACTCCCAGGAGAGCTTTCATGTGGAGGCTGCAGCCATTTTACTCTCTAGGATAAAACCCGCCCTGGAGCCTGCAGTACTTAGTCTCGACGCAATTTCCGTATCGCATCCTTATTAGAAGAGTGAGAGGGTTGCAGTAAATGGGCAGTAGTGCGTCGGATACAAACTACATGACTCACAGGAGAGCTTTCATGTGGAGGCTGCAGCCGTTTACTCTCTAGGATAAAACCCGCCCTGGAGCCTATAGTATTTAATCTCGATGCAATTTCTGTGTCGCATCCTTATTAGAAGAGTGTGAGGGTTTCAGTAAATGGGCAGTAGTGCGTCGGATAAAAACTACATGACTCCCAGTAGAGCTTTCATGTTGAGGCTGCAGCCGTTTTCTTCTCTAGGATAAAACCCGCCCTGGAGCCTGAAGTACATAGTCTCGACGCAATTTCTGTGTCTCATCCTTATTAGAAGAGTGTGACGGTTGCAGTAAATGGGCAGTAGTGCGTCGGATACAAACTACAAGTCTCACAGGAGAGCTTTCATGAGGAGGCTGCAGCCGTTTACTCTCTAGGAAAAAACCCGCCCTGGAGCCTACTCTATTTTAATCCCGATGCAATTTCGGTGTCGCATCCTTATTAGAAGAGTGTGAGGGTTTCAGTAAATGGGCAGTAGTGCGTCGGATACAAACTACATGACTCCCAGGAGAGCTTTCATGTGGAGGCTGCAGCCGTTTACTCTCTAGGATAAAACCCGCCCTGGAGCCTGAAGTACATAGTCTCGACGCAATTTCTGTGTCGCATACTTATTAGAAGAGTGTGCCGGTTGCAGTAAATGGGCAGTAGTGGGTCGGATACAAACTACAAGACTCACAGGAGAGCTTTCATGTGGAGGCTGCAGCCCTTTACTCTCTAGGATAAATACCGCCCTGGAGCCTAAAGTATTTAATCTCGATGCAATATCTGTGTCGCATCCTTATTAGAAGAGTGTGAGGGTTTCAGAAATGGGCACTAGTGCGCCGGATACGAACTACATGACTCCCAGGAGAGCTTTCATGTGGAGGCTGCAACCGTTTCACTCTCTAGGATAAAACCCGCCCTGGAGCCCAGAGTTCTTAACCGCGACGTAATGTCTGTGTCGCATTCTTATTAGAAGAGCGTGAGGGTTTCAGTAAATGGGCAGTAGTGCGTCGGATACAAACTACATGACTCCCAGGAGAGCTTTCATGTGGAGGCTGCAACCGTTTTACTCTCTAGGATAAAACCCGCCCTGGAGCCTGCAATACATAGTCTCGACGCAATTTCTGTGTCGCAATCTTATTAGAAGTGTGTGACTGTTTCAGTAAATGGGCAGTAGTGCGTCGGATACAAACTACATGACTCCCAGGAGAGCTTTCATGTGGAGGCTGCAGCCGTTTACTCTCTAGGATAAAACCCGCCCTGGAGCCTACAGTATTTAATCTCGATGCAATTTCTGTGTAGCATCCTTATTAGAAGAATGTGAGGGTTTCAGTAAATTCGCAGTAGTGCGTTGGATACAAACTACATGACTCCCAGGAGAGCTTTCATGTGGAGGCTGCAGCCGTTTACTCTCTAGGATAAAACCCGCCCAGGAGCCTACACTATTTAATCTCGATGCAATTTCTGTGTCGCATCGTTATTACAAGACTGTGAGGGTTTCAGTAAATGGGTAGTAGTGCGTCGGATACAAACTACATGACTCCCAGGAGAGCTCTCATGTGGAGGCTGCAGCCGTTTACTCTCTAGTATAAAACCTGCCATGGAGCCTACAGTATTTAATCTCGATGCAATTTCTGTGTCGCATCCTTATTAGAAGAGTGAGAGGGTTTCAGTAAATGGGCAGTAGTGCGTCGGATACAAACTACATGACTCCAGGGAGAGCTTTCATGTGGAGGCTGCAACCGTTTTACTCTCTAGGATAAAACCCGCCCTGGAGCCTGCAATACATAGTCTCGACGCAATTTCAGTGTCGCATCCTTATTAGAAGAGTGTGAGGATTGCAGTAAATGGGTAGTAGTGCGTCGGATACAAACTACATGACTCCCAGGAGAGCTTTCCTGTGGAGGTTGCAGCCGTTTTACTCTCTAGGATAAAACCCGCCCAGGAGCCTGCAGTACTTAATCTCGACGCAATTTCTGTGTCGCATCCTCATTAGAAGAGTGTGAGGGTTGCAGTAAATGGGCAGTAGTGCGTCGGATAGAAACTACATGACTCCTAGGAGAGCTTTCATGTGGTGGCTGCAACCGTTTTACTCTCTAGGATATAACTCGCCCTGGATCCTACACTATTTAATCACGACGCAATTTCTGTGTCGCATCCTTATTAGAAGAGTGTGAGGGTTTCAGATAATGGGCAGTAGTACGTCGGATACAAACTACATGGCTCCCAGGAGAGCTTTCATGTGGAGGCTGCAGCCGTTTTACTCTCTCGGATAAAACCCGCCCTGGAGCCAGCAGTACTTAGTCTCGACGCAATTTCGGTGTCGCATCCTTATTAGAAGAGTGTGAGGGTTGCAGTAAATGGGCAGTAGTGCGTCGGATACAAACTACATGACTCCCAGGAGAGCTTTCATGTGGAGGCTGCAACCGTTTTACCACCTAGGAAAAACTCGCCCTGGAGCCTACAGTATTTAATCACGACGCAATTTCTGTGTCGCATCCTTATTAGAAGTGTGTGAGTGTTTCAGTAAATGGGCAGTAGTGCGTCGGATACAAACTACATGACTCCCAGGAGAGCTTTCATGTGGAGGCTGCAGCCGTTTACTCTCTAGGATAAAACCCGCCCTGGAGCCTACAGTATTTAATCTCGATGCAATTTCTGTGTCGCATCCTTATTAGAAGAATGTGAGGGTTTCAGTAAATGGCCAGTAGTACGTCGGATACAAACTACATGACTCCCAGGAGAGGTTTCATGTGGAGGCTGCAGCCATTTACTCTCTAGGATAAAACCCGCCCAGGAGCCTACACTATTTAATCTCGATGCAATTTCTGTGTCGCATCGTTATTACAAGAGTGTGAGGGTTTCAGTAAATGGGCAGTAGTGCGTCGGATACAAACTACATGACTCCCAGGAGAGGTTTCATGTGGAGGCTGCAGCCGTTTACTCTCTATTATAAAACCTGCCATGGAGCCTACAGTATTTAATCTCGATGCAATTTCTGTGTCGCATCCTTATTAGAAGAGTGAGAGGGTTTCAGTAAATGGGCAGTAGTGCGTCGGATACAAACTACATGACTCCCAGGAGAGCTTTCATGTGGAGGCTGCAACCGTTTTACTCTCTAGGATAAAACCCGCCCTGGAGCCTGCAATACATAGTCTCGACGCAATTTCTGTATCGCATCCTTATTAGAAGAGTGAGAGGGTTGCAGTAAATGGGCAGTAGTGCGTCGGATACAAACTACATGACTCCCAGGAGAGCTTTCATGTGGAGGCTGCAGCCGTTTACTCTCTAGGATAAAACCCGCCCTGGAGCCTACCCGATTTTAACCTCGATGCAATTTGTGTCGCATCCTTATTAGAAGAGTGTGAGGGTTTCAGTAAATGGGCAGTAGTGCTTCGGATACAAACTACATGACTCCCAGGAGAGCTTTCATGTGGAGGCTGCAGCCATTTTACTCTCTAGGATAAAACCCGCCCTGGAGCCTGCAGTACTTAGTCTCGACGCAATTTCCGTATCGCATCCTTATTAGAAGAGTGAGAGGGTTGCAGTAAATGGGCAGTAGTGCGTCGGATACAAACTACATGACTCACAGGAGAGCTTTCATGTGGAGGCTGCAGCCGTTTACTCTCTAGGATAAAACCCGCCCTGGAGCCTATAGTATTTAATCTCGATGCAATTTCTGTGTCGCATCCTTATTAGAAGAGTGTGAGGGTTTCAGTAAATGGGCAGTAGTGCGTCGGATAAAAACTACATGACTCCCAGGAGAGCTTTCATGTGGAGGCTGCAGCCGTTTTCTTCTCTAGGATAAAACCCGCCCTGGAGCCTGAAGTACATAGTCTCGACGCAATTTCTGTGTCTCATCCTTATTAGAAGAGTGTGACGGTTGCAGTAAATGGGCAGTAGTGCGTCGGATACAAACTACAAGTCTCACAGGAGAGCTTTCATGAGGAGGCTGCAGCCGTTTACTCTCTAGGAAAAAACCCGCCCTGGAGCCTACTCGATTTTAATCCCGATGCAATTTCGGTGTCGCATCCTTATTAGAAGAGTGTGAGGGTTTCAGTAAATGGGCAGTAGTGCGTCGGATACAAACTACATGACTCCCAGGAGAGCTTTCATGTGGAGGCTGCAGCCGTTTACTCTCTAGGATAAAACCCGCCCTGGAGCCTGAAGTACATAGTCTCGACGCAATTTCTGTGTCGCATACTTATTAGAAGAGTGTGCCGGTTGCAGTAAATGGGCAGTAGTGGGTCGGATACAAACTACAAGACTCACAGGAGAGCTTTCATGTGGAGGCTGCAGCCCTTTACTCTCTAGGATAAATACCGCCCTGGAGCCTAAAGTATTTAATCTCAATGCAATATCTGTGTCGCATCCTTATTAGAAGAGTGTGAGGGTTTCAGAAATGGGCACTAGTGCGTCGGATACGAACTACATGACTCCCAGGAGACCTTTCATGTGGAGGCTGCAACCGTTTCACTCTCTAGGAAAAAACCCGCCCTGGAGCCCACAGTTCTTAACCGCGACGTAATGTCTGTGTCGCATTCTTATTAGAAGAGCGTGAGGGTTTCAGTAAATGGGCAGTAGTGCGTCGGATACAAACTACATGACTCCCAGGAGAGCTTTCATGTGTAGGCTGCAGCCGTTTTCTTCTCTAGGATAAAACCCGCCCTGGAGCCTGAAGTACATAGTCTCGACGCAATTTCTGTGTCGCATCCTTATTAGAAGAGTGTGACGGTTGCAGTAAATGGGCAGTAGTGCGTCGGATACAAACTAGAAGACTCACAGGACAGCTTTCATGTGGAGGCTGCTGCCCTTTACTCTCTAGGATAAATACCTCCCTGGAGCCTAAAGTATTTAATCTCGATGCAATATCTGTGTCGCATCCTTATTAGAAGAGTGTGAGGGTTTCAGTAAATGGGCAGTAGTGCGTCGGATACAAACTAGAAGACTCACAGGAGAGCTTTCATGTGGAGGCTGCTGCCCTTTACTCTCTAGGATAAATACCTACCTGGAGCCTAAAGTATTTAATCTCGATGCAATATCTGTGACGCATCCTTATTAGAAGAGTGTGAGGGTTTCAGTAAATGGGCAGTAGTGCGTCGGATACAAACTACATGACTCCCAGGAGAACTTTCATGTGTAGGCTGCAGCCGTTTTCTTCTCTAGGATAAAACCCGCCCTGGAGCCTGAAGTACATAGTCTCGACGCAATTTCTGTGTCGCATCCTTATTAGAAGAGTGTGACGGTTTCAGTAAATGGGCAGTAGTGCGTCGGATACAAACTAGAAGACTCACAGGAGAGCTTTCATGTGGAGGCTGCTGCCCTTTACTCTCTAGGATAAATACCTCCCTGGAGCCTAAAGTATTTAATCTCGATGCAATATCTGTGTCGCATCCTTATTAGAAGAGTGTGAGGGTTTCAGTAAATGGGCAGTAGTGCGTCGGATACAAACTAGAAGACTCACAGGAGAGCTTTCATGTGGAGGCTGCTGCCCTTTACTCTCTAGGATAAATACCTCCCTGGAGCCTAAAGTATTTAATCTCGATGCAATATCTGTGTCGCATCCTTATTAGAAGAGTGTGAGGGTTTCAGTAAATGGGCAGTAGTGCGTCGGATACAAACTACATGACTCCCAGGAGAGCTTTCATGTGTAGGCTGCAGCCGTTTTCTTCTCTAGGATAAAACCCGCCCTGGAGCCTGAAGTACATAGTCTCGACGCAATTTCTGTGTCGCATCCTTATTAGAAGAGTGTGACGGTTGCAGTAAATGGGCAGTAGTGCGTCGGATACAAACTAGAAGACTCACAGGAGAGCTTTCATGTGGAGGCTGCTGCCCTTTACTCTCTAGGATAAATACCTCCCTGGAGCCTAAAGTATTTAATCTCGATGCAATATCTGTGTCGCATCCTTATTAGAAGAGTGTGAGGGTTTCAGTAAATGGGCAGTAGTGCGTCGGATACAAACTAGAAGACTCACAGTTGAGCTTTCATGTGGAGGCTGCTGCCCTTTACTCTCTAGGATAAATACCTACCTGGAGCCTAAAGTATTTAATCTCGATGCAATATCTGTGTCGCATCCTTATTAGAAGAGTGTGAGGGTTTCAGTAAATGGGCAGTAGTGCGTCGGATACAAACTACATGACTCCCAGGAGAGCTTTCATGTGTAGGCTGCAGCCGTTTTCTTCTGAAGGATAAAACCCGCCCTGGAGCCTGAAGTACATAGTCTCGACGCAATTTCTGTGTCGCATCCTTATTAGAAGAGTGTGACGGTTGCAGTAAATGGGCAGTAGTGCGTCGGATTCAAACTAGAAGACTCACAGGAGAGCTTTCATGTGGAGGCTGCTGCCCTTTACTCTCTAGGATAAATACCTACCTGGAGCCTAAAGTATTTAATCTCGATGCAATATCTGTGACGCATCCTTATTAGAAGAGTGTGAGGGTTTCAGTAAATGGGCAGTAGTGCGTCGGATACGAACTACATGACTCCCAGGAGAGCTTTCATGTGGAGGCTGCAACCGTTTTACTCTCTAGGATAAAACCCGCACTGGAGCCCACAGTTCTTAACCGCGACGTAATGTCTGTGTCGCATCCTTATTAGAAGAGTGTGAGGGTTTCAGTAAATGGGCAGTAGTGCGTCGGATACAAACTAGAAGGCTCACAGGAGAGCTTTCATGTGGAGGCTGCTGCCCTTTACTCTCTAGGATAAATACCTCCCTGGAGCCTAAAGTATTTAATCTCGATGCAATGTCTGTGACGCATCGTTATTAGAAGAGTGTGAGGGTTTCAGTAAATGGGCAGTAGTGCGTCGGATACGAACTACATGACTCCCAGGAGAGCTTTCATGTGGAGGCTGCAACCGTTTTACTCTCTAGGATAAAACCCGCACTGGAGCCCACAGTTCTTAACCGCGACGTAATGTCTGTGTCGCATCCTTATTAGAAGAGCGTGAGGGTTTCAGTAAATGGGCAGTAGTGCGTCGGATACAAACTACATGACTCCCAGGGGAGCTTTCATGTGGAGGCTGCAGCCGTTTTACTCTCTAGGATAAAACCCGCCCTGGAGCCCACAGTTCTTAACCGCGACGTAATGTCCGTGTCGCATCCTTATTAGAAGAGTGTGAGGGTTTCAGTAAATGGGCAGTAGTGCGTCGGATACAAACTAGAAGACTCACAGGAGAGCTTTCATGTGGAGGCTGCTGCCCTTTACTCTCTAGGATAAATACCTCCCTGGAGCCTAAAGTATTTAATTTCGACGCAATTTCTGTGTCGCATCCTTATTAGAAGAGTGTGACGGTTGCAGTAAATGGGCAGTAGTGCGTCGGATACAAACTAGAAGACTCACAGGAGAGCTTTCATGTGGAGGCTGCTGCCCTTTACTCTCTAGGATAAATACCTCCCTGGAGCCTAAAGTATTTAATCTCGATGCAATATCTGTGACGCATCCTTATTAGAAGAGTGTGAGGGTTTCAGTAAATGGGCAGTAGTGCGTCGGATACGAACTACATGACTCCCAGGAGAGCTTTCATGTGGAGGCTGCAACCGTTTTACTCTCTAGGATAAAACCCGCACTGGAGCCCACAGTTCTTAACCGCGACGTAATGTCTGTGTCGCATCCTTATTAGATGAGCGTGAGGGTTTCAGTAAATGGGCAGTAGTGCGTCGGATACAAACTACATGACTCCCAGGGGAGCTTTCATGTGGAGGCTGCAGCCGTTTTACTCTCTAGTATAAAACCCACCCTGGAGCCCACAGTTCTTAACCGCGACGTAATGTCTGTGTCGCATCCTTATTAGAAGAGTGTGAGGGTTTCAGTAAATGGGCAGTAGTGCGTCGGATACAAACTAGAAGACTCACAGGAGAGCTTTCATGTGGAGGCTGCTTCCCTTTACTCTCTAGGATAAATACCTCCCTGGAGCCTAAAGTATTTAATCTCGACGCAATTTCTGTGTCGCATCCATATTAGAAGAGTGTGACGGTTGCAGTAAATGGGCAGTAGTGCGTCGGATACAAACTAGAAGACTCACAGGAGAGCTTTCATGTGGAGGCTGCTGCCCTTTACTCTCTAGGATAAATACCTCCCTGGAGCCTAAAGTATTTAATCTCGATGCAATATCTGTGACGCATCCTTATTAGAAGAGTGTGAGGGTTTCAGTAAATGGGCAGTAGTGCGTCGGATACGAACTACATGACTCCCAGGAGAGCTTTCATGTGGAGGCTGCAACCGTTTTACTGTCTAGGATAAAACCCGCACTGGAGCCCACAGTTCTTAACCGCGACGTAATGTCTGTGTCGCATCCTTATTAGAAGAGTGTGAGGGTTTCAGTAAATGGGCAGTAGTGCGTCGGATACAAACTACATGACTCCCAGGAGAGCTTTCATGTGGAGGCTGCAGCCGTTTACTCTCTAGGATAAAACCAGCCCTGGAGCCTGCAGTACATAGTCTCGAAGCAATTTCTGTGTCGCATCCTTATTAGAAGAGTGTGACGGTTATAGTAAATGGGCAGTAGTGCGTCGGATACAAACTACATGACTCCCAGGAGAGCTTTCATGTGCAGTCTGCAGCCGTTTACTCCCTAGGATAAAACCCGCCCTGGAACCTACTCGATTTTAATCTCGATGCAATTTCTGTGTCGCATCCTTATTAGAAGAGTGTGAGGGTTGCAGTAAATGGGCAGTAGTGCGTCGGATACAAACTACATGACTCCCAGGAGAGCTTTCATGTGGAGGCTGCAGCCGTTTACTCTCTAGGATAAAACTCGCCCTGGAGCCTGAAGTACATAGTCTCGACGCAATTTCTGTGTCGCATCCTTATTAGAAGAGTGTGACGGTTGCAGTAAATGGGCAGTAGTGCGTCGGATACAAACTACATGACTCCCAGGAGAGCTTTCATGTGTAGGCTGCAGCCGTTTTCTTCTCTAGGTTAAAACCCGCCCTGGAGCCTGAAGTACATAGTCTCGACGCAATTTCTGTGTCGCATCCTTATTAGAAGAGTGTGACGGTTGCAGTAAATGGGCAGTAGTGCGTCGGATACAAACTAGAAGACTCACAGGAGAGCTTTCATGTGGAGGCTGCTGCCCTTTACTCTCTAGGATAAATACCTCCCTGGAGCCTAAAGTATTTAATCTCGATGCAATATCTGTGACGCATCCTTATTAGAAGAGTGTGAGGGTTTCAGTAAATGGGCAGTAGTGCGTCGGATACGAACTACATGACTCCCAGGAGAGCTTTCATGTGGAGGCTGCAACCGTTTTACTCTCTAGGATAGAACCCGCACTGGAGCCCACAGTTCTTAACCGCGACGTAATGTCTGTGTCGCATCCTTATTAGAAGAGCGTGAGGGTTTCAGTAAATGGGCAGTAGTGCGTCGGATACAAACTACATGACTCCCAGGGGAGCTTTCATGTGGAGGCTGCAGCCGTTTTACTCTCTAGGATAAAACCCGCACTGTAGCCCACAGTTCTTAACCGCGACGTAATGTCTGTGTCGCATCCTTATTAGAAGAGCGTGAGGGTTTCAGTAAATGGGCAGTAGTGCGTCGGATACAAACTACATGACTCCCAGGGGAGCTTTCATGTGGAGGCTGCAGCCGTTTTACTCTCTAGGATAAAACCCGCACTGGAGCCCACAGTTCTTAACCGCGACGTAATGTCTGTGTCGCATCCTTATTAGAAGAGCGTGAGGGTTTCAGTAAATGGGCAGTAGTGCGTCGGATACAAACTACATGACTCCCAGGAGAGCTTTCATGTGTAGGCTGCAGCCGTTTTCTTCTCTAGGATAAAACCCGCCCTGGAGCCTGAAGTACATAGTCTCGACGCAATTTCTGTGTCGCATCCTTATTAGAAGAGTGTGTCGGTTGCAGTAAATGGGCAGTAGTGCGTCGGATACAAACTTGAAGACTCACAGGAGAGCTTTCATGTGGAGGCTGCTGCCCTTTACTCTCTAGCATAAATACCTCCCTGGAGCCTAAAGTATTTAATCTCGATGCAATATCTGTGACGCATCCTTATTAGAAGAGTGTGAGGGTTTCAGTAAATGGGCAGTAGTGCGTCGGATACGAACTACATGACTCCCAGGAGATCTTTCATGTGGAGGCTGCAACCGTTTTACTCTCTAGGATAAATACCTCCCTGGAGCCTAAAGTATTAAATCTCGATGCAATATCTGTGTCGCATCCTTATTAGAAGAGTGTGAGGGTTTCAGTAAATGGGCAGTAGTGCGTCGGATACAAACTACATGACTCCCAGGAGAGCTTTCATGTGTAGGCTGCAGCCGTTTTCTTCTCTAGGATAAAACCCGCCCTGGAGCCTGAAGTACATAGTCTCGACGCAATTTCTGTGTCGCATCCTTATTAGAAGAGTGTGACGGTTGCAGTAAATGGGCAGTAGTGCGTCGGATACAAACTAGAAGACTCACAGGAGAGCTTTCATGTGCAGGCTGCTGCCCTTTACTCTCTAGGATAAATACCTCCCTGGAGCCTAAAGTATTTAATCTCGATGCAATATCTGTGACGCATCCTTATTAGAAGAGTGTGAGGGTTTCAGTAAATGGGCAGTAGTGCGTCGGATACGAACTACATGACTCCCAGGAGAGCTTTCATGTGGAGGCTGCAACCGTTTTACTCTCTAGGATAGAACCCGCACTGGAGCCCACAGTTCTTAACCGCGACGTAATGTCTGTGTCGCATCCTTATTAGAAGAGCGTGAGGGTTTCAGTAAATGGGCAGTAGTGCGTCGGATACAAACTACATGACTCCCAGGGGAGCTTTCATGTGGAGGCTGCAGCCGTTTTACTCTCTAGGATAAAACCCGCACTGTAGCCCACAGTTCTTAACCGCGACGTAATGTCTGTGTCGCATCCTTATTAGAAGAGCGTGAGGGTTTCAGTAAATGGGCAGTAGTGCGTCGGATACAAACTACATGACTCCCAGGGGAGCTTTCATGTGGAGGCTGCAGCCGTTTTACTCTCTAGGATAAAACCCGCACTGTAGCCCACAGTTCTTAACCGCGACGTAATGTCTGTGTCGCATCCTTATTAGAAGAGCGTGAGGGTTTCAGTAAATGGGCAGTAGTGCGTCGGATACAAACTACATGACTCCCAGGAGAGCTTTCATGTGTAGGCTGCAGCCGTTTTCTTCTCTAGGATAAAACCCGCCCTGGAGCCTGAAGTACATAGTCTCGACGCAATTTCTGTGTCGCATCCTTATTAGAAGAGTGTGTCGGTTGCAGTAAATGGGCAGTAGTGCGTCGGATACAAACTTGAAGACTCACAGGAGAGCTTTCATGTGGAGGCTGCTGCCCTTTACTCCCTAGCATAAATACCTCCCTGGAGCCTAAAGTATTTAATCTCGATGCAATATCTGTGACGCATCCTTATTAGAAGAGTGTGAGGGTTTCAGTAAATGGGCAGTAGTGCGTCGGATACGAACTACATGACTCCCAGGAGATCTTTCATGTGGAGGCTGCAACCGTTTTACTCTCTAGGATAAATACCTCCCTGGAGCCTAAAGTATTAAATCTCGATGCAATATCTGTGTCGCATCCTTATTAGAAGAGTGTGAGGGTTTCAGTAAATGGGCAGTAGTGCGTCGGATACAAACTACATGACTCCCAGGAGAGCTTTCATGTGTAGGCTGCAGCCGTTTTCTTCTCTAGGATAAAACCCGCCCTGGAGCCTGAAGTACATAGTCTCGACGCAATTTCTGTGTCGCATCCTTATTAGAAGAGTGTGACGGTTGCAGTAAATGGGCAGTAGTGCGTCGGATACAAACTAGAAGACTCACAGGAGAGCTTTCATGTGCAGGCTGCTGCCCTTTACTCTCTAGGATAAATACCTCCCTGGAGCCTAAAGTATTTAATCTCGATGCAATATCTGTGACGCATCCTTATTAGAAGAGTGTGAGGGTTTCAGTAAATGGGCAGTAGTGCGTCGGATACGAACTACATGACTCCCAGGAGAGCTTTCATGTGGAGGCTGCAACCGTTTTACTCTCTAGGATAAAACCCGCACTGGAGCCCACAGATCTTAACCGCGACGTAATGTCTGTGTCGCATCCTTATTAGAAGAGTGTGAGGATTTCAGTAAATGGGCAGTAGTGCGTCGGATACAAACTAGAAGACTCACAGGAGAGCTTTCATGTGGAGGCTGCTGCCCTTTACTCTCTAGGATAAATACCTCCCTGGAGCCTAAAGTATTTAATCTCGACGCAATTTCTGTGTCGCATCCTTATTAGAAGAGTGTGACGGTTGCAGTAAATGGGCAGTAGTGCGTCGGATACAAACTAGAAGACTCACAGGAGAGCTTTCATGTGGAGGCTGCTGCCCTTTACTCTCTAGGATAAATACCTCCCTGGAGCCTAAAGTATTAAATCTCGATGCAATATCTGTGTCGCATCCTTATTAGAAGAGTGTGAGGGTTTCAGTAAATGGGCAGTAGTGCGTCGGATACAAACTACATGACTCCCAGGAGAGCTTTCATGTGTAGGCTGCAGCCGTTTTCTTCTCTAGGATAAAACCCGCCCTGGAGCCTGAAGTACATAGTCTCGACGCAATTTCTGTGTCGCATCCTTATTAGAAGAGTGTGACGGTTGCAGTAAATGGGCAGTAGTGCGTCGGATACAAACTAGAAGACTCACAGGAGAGCTTTCATGTGCAGGCTGCTGCCCTTTACTCTCTAGGATAAATACCTCCCTGGAGCCTAAAGTATTTAATCTCGATGCAATATCTGTGACGCATCCTTATTAGAAGAGTGTGAGGGTTTCAGTAAATGGGCAGTAGTGCGTCGGATACGAACTACATGACTCCCAGGAGAGCTTTCATGTGGAGGCTGCAACCGTTTTACTCTCTAGGATAAAACCCGCACTGGAGCCCACAGATCTTAACCGCGACGTAATGTCTGTGTCGCATCCTTATTAGAAGAGTGTGAGGATTTCAGTAAATGGGCAGTAGTGCGTCGGATACAAACTAGAAGACTCACAGGAGAGCTTTCATGTGGAGGCTGCTGCCCTTTACTCTCTAGGATAAATACCTCCCTGGAGCCTAAAGTATTTAATCTCGATGCAATATCTGTGACGCATCCTTATTAGAAGAGTGTGAGGGTTTCAGTAAATGGGCAGTAGTGCGTCGGATACGAACTACATGACTCCCAGGAGAGCTTTCATGTGGAGGCTGCAACCGTTTTACTCTCTAGGATAAAACCCGCACTGGAGCCCACAGTTCTTAACCGCGACGTAATGTCTGTGTCGCATCCTTATTAGAAGAGCGTGAGGGTTTCAGTAAATGGGCAGTAGTGCGTCGGATACAAACTACATGACTCCCAGGGGAGCTTTCATGTGGAGGCTGCAGCCGTTTTACTCTCTAGGATAAAACCCGCCCTGGAGCCCACAGTTCTTAACCGCGACGTAATGTCTGTGTCGCATCCTTATTAGAAGGGTGTGAGGGTTTCAGTAAATGGGCAGTAGTGCGTCGGATACAAACTAGAAGACTCACAGGAGAGCTTTCATGTGGAGGCTGCTGCCCTTTACTCTCTAGGATAAATACCTCCCTGGAGCCTAAAGTATATAATCTCGACGCAATTTCTGTGTCGCATCCTTATTAGAAGAGTGTGACGGTTGCAGTAAATGGGCAGTAGTGCGTCGGATACAAACTAGAAGACTCACAGGAGAGCTTTCATGTGGAGGCTGCTGCCCTTTACTCTCTAGGATAAATACCTCCCTGGAGCCTAAAGTATTTAATCTCGATGCAATATCTGTGACGCATCCTTATTAGAAGAGTGTGAGGGTTTCAGTAAATGGGCAGTAGTGCGTCGGATACGAACTACATGACTCCCAGGAGAGCTTTCATGTGGAGGCTGCAACCGTTTTACTGTCTAGGATAAAACCCGCCCTGGAGCCTGCAGTACATAGTCTCGAAGCAATTTCTGTGTCGCATCCTTATTAGAAGAGTGTGACGGTTATAGTAAATGGGCAGTAGTGCGTCGGATACAAACTACATGACTCCCAGGAGAGCTTTCATGTGGAGTCTGCAGCCGTTTACTCCCTAGGATAAAACCCGCCCTGGAGCCTACTCGATTTTAATCTCGATGCAATTTCTGTGTCGCATCCTTATTAGAAGAGTGTGAGGGTTGCAGTAAATGGGCAGTAGTGCGTCGGATACAAACTACATGACTCCCAGGAGAGCTTTCATGTGGAGGCTGCAGCCGTTTACTCTCTAGGATAAAACTCGCCCTGGAGCCTGAAGTACATAGTCTCGACGCAATTTCTGTGTCGCATCCTTATTAGAAGAGTGTGACGGTTGCAGTAAATGGGCAGTAGTGCGTCGGATACAAACTACATGACTCCCAGGAGAGCTTTCATGTGTAGGCTGCAGCCGTTTTCTTCTCCAGGATAAAACCCGCCCTGGAGCCTGAAGTACATAGTCTCGACGCAATTTCTGTGTCGCATCCTTATTAGAAGAGTGTGACGGTTGCAGTAAATGGGCAGTAGTGCGTCGGATACAAACTAGAAGACTCACAGGAGAGCTTTCATGTGGAGGCTGCTGCCCTTTACTCTCTAGGATAAATACCTCCCTGGAGCCTAAAGTATTTAATCTCGATGCAATATCTGTGACGCTTCCTTATTAGAAGAGTGTGAGGGTTTCAGTAAATGGGCAGTAGTGCGTCGGATACGAACTACATGACTCCCAGGAGAGCTTTCATGTGGAGGCTGCAACCGTTTTACTCTCTAGGATAAAACCCGCACTGGAGCCCACAGTTCTTAACCGCGACGTAATGTCTGTGTCGCATCCTTATTAGAAGAGCGTGAGGGTTTCAGTAAATGGGCAGTAGTGCTTCGGATACAAACTACATGACTCCCAGGGGAGCTTTCATGTGGAGGCTGCAGCCGTTTTACTCTCTAGGATAAAACCCGCACTGGAGCCCACAGTTCTTAACCGCGACGTAATGTCTGTGTCGCATCCTTATTAGAAGAGCGTGAGGGTTTCAGTAAATGGGCAGTAGTGCGTCGGATACAAACTACATGACTCCCAGGGGAGCTTTCATGTGGAGGCTGCAGCCGTTTTACTCTCTAGGATAAAACCCGCACTGGAGCCCACAGTTCTTAACCGCGACGTAATGTCTGTGTCGCATCCTTATTAGAAGAGCGTGAGGGTTTCAGTAAATGGGCAGTAGTGCGTCGGATACAAACTACATGACTCCCAGGAGAGCTTTCATGTGTAGGCTGCAGCCGTTTTCTTCTCTAGGATAAAACCCGCCCTGGAGCCTGAAGTACATAGTCTCGACGCAATTTCTGTGTCGCATCCTTATTAGAAGAGTGTGACGGTTGCAGTAAATGGGCAGTAGTGCGTCGGATACAAACTAGAAGACTCACAGGAGAGCTTTCATGTGGAGCCTGCTGCCCTTTACTCTCTAGGATAAATACCTCCCTGGAGCCTAAAGTATTTAATCTCGATGCAATATCTGTGACGCATCCTTATTAGAAGAGTGTGAGGGTTTCAGTAAATGGGCAGTAGTGCGTCGGATACGAACTACATGACTCCCAGGAGAGCTTTCATGTGGAGGCTGCAACCGTTTTACTCTCTAGGATAAAACCCGCACTGGAGCCCACAGTTCTTAACCGCGACGTAATGTCTGTGTCGCATCCTTATTAGAAGAGCGTGAGGGTTTCAGTAAATGGGCAGTAGTGCGTCGGATACGAACTACATGACTCCCAGGGGAGCTTTCATGTGGAGGCTGCAGCCGTTTTACTCTCTAGGATAAAACCCGCACTGGAGCCCACAGTTCTTAACCGCGACGTAATGTCTGTGTCGCATCCTTATTAGAAGAGCGTGAGGGTTTCAGTAAATGGGCAGTAGTGCGTCGGATACAAACTACATGACTCCCAGGGGAGCTTTCATGTGGAGGCTGCAGCCGTTTTACTCTCTAGGATAAAACCCGCACTGGAGCCCACAGTTCTTAACCGCGACGTAGTGTCTGTGTCGCATCCTTATTAGAAGAGTGTGAGGGTTTCAGTAAATGGGCAGTAGTGCGTCGGATACAAACTACATGACTCCCAGGAGAGCTTTCATGTGTAGGCTGCAGCCGTTTTCTTCTCTAGGATAAAACCCTCCCTGGAGCCTGAAGTACATAGTCTCGACGCAATTTCTGTGTCGCATCCTTATTAGAAGAGTGTGACGGTTGCAGTAAATGGGCAGTAGTGCGTCGGATACAAACTAGAAGACTCACAGGAGAGCTTTCATGTGGAGGCTGCTGCCCTTTACTCTCTAGGATAAATACCTCCCTGGAGCCTAAAGTATTTAATCTCGATGCAATATCTGTGACGCATCCTTATTAGAAGAGTGTGAGGGTTTCAGTAAATGGGCAGTAGTGCGTCGGATACGAACTACATGACTCCCAGGAGAGCTTTCATGTGGAGGCTGCAACCGTTTTACTCTCTAGGATAAAACCCGCACTGGAGCCCACAGTTCTTAACCGCGACGTAATGTCTGTGTCGCATCCTTATTAGAAGTGCGTGAGGGTTTCAGTAAATGGGCAGTAGTGCGTCGGATACAAACTACATGACTCCCAGGGGAGCTTTCATGTGGAGGCTGCAGCCGTTTTACTCTCTAGGATAAAACCCGCACTGGAGCCCACAGTTCTTAACCGCGACGTAATGTCTGTGTCGCATCCTTATTAGAAGAGTGTGAGGGTTTCAGTAAATGGGCAGTAGTGCGTCGGATACAAACTAGAAGACTCACAGGAGAGCTTTCATGTGGAGGCTGCTGCCCTTTACTCTCTAGGATAAATACCTCCCTGGAGCCTAAAGTATTTAATCTCGATGCAATATCTGTGACGCATCCTTATTAGAAGAGTGTGAGGGTTTCAGTAAATGGGCAGTAGTGCGTCGGATACGAACTACATGACTCCCAGGAGAGCTTTCATGTGGAGGCTGCAACCGTTTTACTCTCTAGGATAAAACCCGCACTGGAGCCCACAGTTCTTAACCGCGACGTAATGTCTGTGTCGCATCCTTATTAGAAGAGCGTGAGGGTTTCAGTAAATGGGCAGTTGTGCGTCGGATACAAACTACATGACTCCCAGGGGAGCTTTCATGTGGAGGCTGCAGCCGTTTTACTCTCTAGGATAAAACCCGCACTGGAGCCCACAGTTCTTAACCGCGACGTAATGTCTGTGTCGCATCCTTATTAGAAGAGCGTGAGGGTTTCAGTAAATGGGCAGTAGTGCGTCGGATACAAACTACATGACTCCCAGGGGAGCTTTCATGTGGAGGCTGCAGCCGTTTTACTCTCTAGGATAAAACCCGCACTGGAGCCCACAGTTCTTAACCGCGACGTAATGTCTGTGTCGCATCCTTATTAGAAGAGCGTGAGGGTTTCAGTAAATGGGCAGTAGTGCGTCGGATACAAACTACATGACTCCCAGGGGAGCTTTCATGTGGAGGCTGCAGCCGTTTTACTCTCTAGGATAAAACCCGCCCTGGAGCCCACAGTTCTTAACCGCGACGTAATGTCTGTGTCGCATCCTTATTAGAAGAGTGTGAGGGTTTCAGTAAATGGGCAGTAGTGCGTCGGATACAAACTAGAAGACTCACAGGAGAGCTTTCATGTGGAGGCTGCTGCCCTTTACTCTCTAGGATAAATACCTCCCTGGAGCCTAAAGTATTTAATCTCAATGCAATATCTGTGACGCATCCTTATTAGAAGAGTGTGAGGGTTTCAGTAAATGGGCAGTAGTGCGTCGGATACGAACTACATGACTCCCAGGAGACCTTTCATGTGGAGGCTGCAACCGTTTTACTCTCTAGGATAAAACCCGCACTGGAGCCTACAGTTCTTAACCGCGACGTAATGTCTGTGTCGCATCCTTATTAGAAGAGCGTGAGGGTTTCAGTAAATGGGCAGTAGTGCGTCGGATACAAACTACATGACTCCCAGGGGAGCTTTCATGTGGAGGCTGCAGCCGTTTTACTCTCTAGGATAAAACCCGCACTGGAGCCCACAGTTCTTAACCGCGACGTAATGTCTGTGTCGCATCCTTATTAGAAGAGCGTGAGGGTTTCAGTAAATGGGCAGTAGTGCGTCGGATACAAACTACATGACTCCCAGGGGAGCTTTCATGTGGAGGCTGCAGCCGTTTTACTCTCTAGGATAAAACCCGCACTGGAGCCCACAGTTCTTAACCGCGACGTAATGTCTGTGTCGCATCCTTATTAGAAGAGTGTGAGGGTTTCAGTAAATGGGCAGTAGTGCGTCGGATACAAACTAGAAGACTCACAGGAGAGCTTTCATGTGGAGGCTGCTGCCCTTTACTCTCTAGGATAAATACCTCCCTGGAGCCTAAAGTATTTAATCTCGATGCAATATCTGTGACGCATCCTTATTAGAAGAGTGTGAGGGTTTCAGTAAATGGGCAGTAGTGCGTCGGATACGAACTGCATGACTCCCAGGAGAGCTTTCATGTGGAGGCTGCAACCGTTTTACTCTCTAGGATAAAACCCGCACTGGAGCCCACAGTTCTTAACCGCGACGTAATGTCTGTGTCGCATCCTTATTAGAAGAGCGTGAGGGTTTCAGTAAATGGGCAGTAGTGCGTCGGATACAAACTACATGACTCCCAGGGGAGCTTTCATGTGGAGGCTGCAGCCGTTTTACTCTCTAGGATAAAACCCGCCCTGGAGCCCACAGTTCATAACCGCGACGTAATGTCTGTGTCGCATCCTTATTAGAAGAGTGTGAGGGTTTCAGTAAATGGGCAGTAGTGCGTCGGATACAAACTACATGACTCCCAGGAGAGCTTTCATGTGTAGGCTGCTGCCGTTTTCTTCTCTAGGATAAAACACGCCCTGGAGCCTGAAGTACATAGTCTCGACGCAATTTCTGTGTCGCATCCTTAATAGAAGAGTGTGACGGTTGCAGTAAATGGGCAGTAGTGCGTCGGATACAAACTAGAAGACTCACAGGAGAGCTTTCATGTGGAGGCTGTTGCCCTTTACTCTCTAGGATAAATACCTCCCTGGAGCCTAAAGTATTTAATCTCGATGCAATATCTGTGACGCATCCTTATTAGAAGAGTGTGAGGGTTTCAGTATATGGGCAGTAGTGCGTCGGATACGAACTACATGACTCCCAGGAGAGCTTTCATGTGGAGGCTGCAACCGTTTTACTCTCTAGGATAAAACCCGCCCTGGAGCCCACAGTTCTTAACCGCGACGTAATGTCTGTGTCGCATGCTTATTAGAAGAGCGTGAGGGTTTCAGTAAATGGGCAGTAGTGCGTCGGATACAAACTACATGACTCCCAGGGGAGCTTTCATGTGGAGGCTGCAGCTGTTTTACTCTCTAGGATAAAACCCGCACTGGAGCCCACAGCTCTTAACCGCGACGTAATGTCTGTGTCGCATCCTTATTAGAAGAGTGTGAGGGTTTCAGTAAATGGGCAGTAGTGCGTCGGATACAAACTAGAAGACTCACAGGAGAGCTTTCATGTGGAGGCTGCTGCCCTTTACTCTCTAGGATAAATACCTCCCTGGAGCCTAAAGTATTTAATCTCGATGCAATATCTGTGACGCATCCTTATTAGAAGAGTGTGAGGGTTTCAGTAAATGGGCAGTAGTGCGTCGGATACGAACTACATGACTCCCAGGAGAGCTTTCATGTGGAGGCTGCAACCGTTTTACTCTCTAGGATAAAACCCGCACTGGAGCCCACAGTTCTTAACCGCGACGTAATGTCTGTGTCGCATCCTTATTAGAAGAGTGTGAGGGTTTCAGTAAATGGGCAGTAGTGTGTCGGATACAAACTACATGACTCCCAGGGGAGCTTTCATGTGGAGGCTGCAGCCGTTTTACTCTCTAGGATAAAACCCGCACTGGAGACCACAGTTCTTAACCGCGACGTAATGTCTGTGTCGCATCCTTATTAGAAGAGCGTGAGGGTTTCAGTAAATGGGCAGTAGTGCGTCGGATACAAACTACATGACTCCCAGGGGAGCTTTCATGTGGAGGCTGCAGCCGTTTTACTCTCTAGGATAAAACCCACACTGGAGCCCACAGTTCTTAACCGCGACGTAATGTCTGTGTCGCATCCTTATTAGAAGAGCGTGAGGGTTTCAGAAAATGGGCAGTAGTGCGTCGGATACAAACTACATGACTCCCAGGGGAGCTTTCATGTGGAGGCTGCAGCCGTTATACTCTCTAGGATAAAACCCGCACTGGAGCCCACAGTTCTTAACCGCGACGTAATGTCTGTGTCGCATCCTTATTAGAAGAGCGTGAGGGTTTCAGAAAATGGGCAGTAGTGCGTCGGATACAAACTACATGACTCCCAGGAGAGCTTTCATGTGTAGGCTGCAGCCGTTTTCTTCTCTAGGATAAAACCCTCCCTGGAGCCTGAAGTACATAGTCTCGACGCAATTTCTGTGTCGCATCCTTATTAGAAGAGTGTGACGGTTGCAGTAAATGGGCAGTAGTGCGTCGGATACAAACTAGAAGACTCACAGGAGAGCTTTCATGTGGAGGCTGCTGCCCTTTACTCTCTAGGATAAATACCTCCCTGGAGCCTAAAGTATTTAATCTCGATGCAATATCTGTGACGCATCCTTATTAGAAGAGTGTGAGGGTTTCAGTAAATGGGCAGTAGTGCGTCGGATACGAACTACATGACTCCCAGGAGAGCTTTCATGTGGAGGCTGCAACCGTTTTACTCTCTAGGATAAAACCCGCACTGGAGCCCACAGTTCTTAACCGCGACGTAATGTCTGTGTCGCATCCTTATTAGAAGTGCGTGAGGGTTTCAGTAAATGGGCAGTAGTGCGTCGGATACAAACTACATGACTCCCAGGGGAGCTTTCATGTGGAGGCTGCAGCCGTTTTACTCTCTAGGATAAAACCCGCACTGGAGCCCACAGTTCTTAACCGCGACGTAATGTCTGTGTCGCATCCTTATTAGAAGAGTGTGAGGGTTTCAGTAAATGGGCAGTAGTGCGTCGGATACAAACTAGAAGACTCACAGGAGAGCTTTCATGTGGAGGCTGCTGCCCTTTACTCTCTAGGATAAATACCTCCCTGGAGCCTAAAGTATTTAATCTCGATGCAATATCTGTGACGCATCCTTATTAGAAGAGTGTGAGGGTTTCAGTAAATGGGCAGTAGTGCGTCGGATACGAACTACATGACTCCCAGGAGAGCTTTCATGTGGAGGCTGCAACCGTTTTACTCTCTAGGATAAAACCCGCACTGGAGCCCACAGTTCTTAACCGCGACGTAATGTCTGTGTCGCATCCTTATTAGAAGAGCGTGAGGGTTTCAGTAAATGGGCAGTTGTGCGTCGGATACAAACTACATGACTCCCAGGGGAGCTTTCATGTGGAGGCTGCAGCCGTTTTACTCTCTAGGATAAAACCCGCACTGGAGCCCACAGTTCTTAACCGCGACGTAATGTCTGTGTCGCATCCTTATTAGAAGAGCGTGAGGGTTTCAGTAAATGGGCAGTAGTGCGTCGGATACAAACTACATGACTCCCAGGGGAGCTTTCATGTGGAGGCTGCAGCCGTTTTACTCTCTAGGATAAAACCCGCACTGGAGCCCACAGTTCTTAACCGCGACGTAATGTCTGTGTCGCATCCTTATTAGAAGAGCGTGAGGGTTTCAGTAAATGGGCAGTAGTGCGTCGGATACAAACTACATGACTCCCAGGGGAGCTTTCATGTGGAGGCTGCAGCCGTTTTACTCTCTAGGATAAAACCCGCCCTGGAGCCCACAGTTCTTAACCGCGACGTAATGTCTGTGTCGCATCCTTATTAGAAGAGTGTGAGGGTTTCAGTAAATGGGCAGTAGTGCGTCGGATACAAACTAGAAGACTCACAGGAGAGCTTTCATGTGGAGGCTGCTGCCCTTTACTCTCTAGGATAAATACCTCCCTGGAGCCTAAAGTATTTAATCTCAATGCAATATCTGTGACGCATCCTTATTAGAAGAGTGTGAGGGTTTCAGTAAATGGGCAGTAGTGCGTCGGATACGAACTACATGACTCCCAGGAGACCTTTCATGTGGAGGCTGCAACCGTTTTACTCTCTAGGATAAAACCCGCACTGGAGCCTACAGTTCTTAACCGCGACGTAATGTCTGTGTCGCATCCTTATTAGAAGAGCGTGAGGGTTTCAGTAAATGGGCAGTAGTGCGTCGGATACAAACTACATGACTCCCAGGGGAGCTTTCATGTGGAGGCTGCAGCCGTTTTACTCTCTAGGATAAAACCCGCACTGGAGCCCACAGTTCTTAACCGCGACGTAATGTCTGTGTCGCATCCTTATTAGAAGAGCGTGAGGGTTTCAGTAAATGGGCAGTAGTGCGTCGGATACAAACTACATGACTCCCAGGGGAGCTTTCATGTGGAGGCTGCAGCCGTTTTACTCTCTAGGATAAAACCCGCACTGGAGCCCACAGTTCTTAACCGCGACGTAATGTCTGTGTCGCATCCTTATTAGAAGAGTGTGAGGGTTTCAGTAAATGGGCAGTAGTGCGTCGGATACAAACTAGAAGACTCACAGGAGAGCTTTCATGTGGAGGCTGCTGCCCTTTACTCTCTAGGATAAATACCTCCCTGGAGCCTAAAGTATTTAATCTCGATGCAATATCTGTGACGCATCCTTATTAGAAGAGTGTGAGGGTTTCAGTAAATGGGCAGTAGTGCGTCGGATACGAACTGCATGACTCCCAGGAGAGCTTTCATGTGGAGGCTGCAACCGTTTTACTCTCTAGGATAAAACCCGCACTGGAGCCCACAGTTCTTAACCGCGACGTAATGTCTGTGTCGCATCCTTATTAGAAGAGCGTGAGGGTTTCAGTAAATGGGCAGTAGTGCGTCGGATACAAACTACATGACTCCCAGGGGAGCTTTCATGTGGAGGCTGCAGCCGTTTTACTCTCTAGGATAAAACCCGCCCTGGAGCCCACAGTTCATAACCGCGACGTAATGTCTGTGTCGCATCCTTATTAGAAGAGTGTGAGGGTTTCAGTAAATGGGCAGTAGTGCGTCGGATACAAACTACATGACTCCCAGGAGAGCTTTCATGTGTAGGCTGCTGCCGTTTTCTTCTCTAGGATAAAACACGCCCTGGAGCCTGAAGTACATAGTCTCGACGCAATTTCTGTGTCGCATCCTTAATAGAAGAGTGTGACGGTTGCAGTAAATGGGCAGTAGTGCGTCGGATACAAACTAGAAGACTCACAGGAGAGCTTTCATGTGGAGGCTGTTGCCCTTTACTCTCTAGGATAAATACCTCCCTGGAGCCTAAAGTATTTAATCTCGATGCAATATCTGTGACGCATCCTTATTAGAAGAGTGTGAGGGTTTCAGTATATGGGCAGTAGTGCGTCGGATACGAACTACATGACTCCCAGGAGAGCTTTCATGTGGAGGCTGCAACCGTTTTACTCTCTAGGATAAAACCCGCCCTGGAGCCCACAGTTCTTAACCGCGACGTAATGTCTGTGTCGCATGCTTATTAGAAGAGCGTGAGGGTTTCAGTAAATGGGCAGTAGTGCGTCGGATACAAACTACATGACTCCCAGGGGAGCTTTCATGTGGAGGCTGCAGCTGTTTTACTCTCTAGGATAAAACCCGCACTGGAGCCCACAGCTCTTAACCGCGACGTAATGTCTGTGTCGCATCCTTATTAGAAGAGTGTGAGGGTTTCAGTAAATGGGCAGTAGTGCGTCGGATACAAACTAGAAGACTCACAGGAGAGCTTTCATGTGGAGGCTGCTGCCCTTTACTCTCTAGGATAAATACCTCCCTGGAGCCTAAAGTATTTAATCTCGATGCAATATCTGTGACGCATCCTTATTAGAAGAGTGTGAGGGTTTCAGTAAATGGGCAGTAGTGCGTCGGATACGAACTACATGACTCCCAGGAGAGCTTTCATGTGGAGGCTGCAACCGTTTTACTCTCTAGGATAAAACCCGCACTGGAGCCCACAGTTCTTAACCGCGACGTAATGTCTGTGTCGCATCCTTATTAGAAGAGTGTGAGGGTTTCAGTAAATGGGCAGTAGTGCGTCGGATACAAACTACATGACTCCCAGGGGAGCTTTCATGTGGAGGCTGCAGCCGTTTTACTCTCTAGGATAAAACCCGCACTGGAGACCACAGTTCTTAACCGCGACGTAATGTCTGTGTCGCATCCTTATTAGAAGAGCGTGAGGGTTTCAGTAAATGGGCAGTAGTGCGTCGGATACAAACTACATGACTCCCAGGGGAGCTTTCATGTGGAGGCTGCAGCCGTTTTACTCTCTAGGATAAAACCCACACTGGAGCCCACAGTTCTTAACCGCGACGTAATGTCTGTGTCGCATCCTTATTAGAAGAGCGTGAGGGTTTCAGAAAATGGGCAGTAGTGCGTCGGATACAAACTACATGACTCCCAGGGGAGCTTTCATGTGGAGGCTGCAGCCGTTATACTCTCTAGGATAAAACCCGCACTGGAGCCCACAGTTCTTAACCACGACGTAATGTCTGTGTCGCATCCTTATTAGAAGAGAGTGAGGGTTTCAGTAAATGGGCAGTAGTGCGTCGGATACAAACTAGAAGACTCACAGGAGAGCTTTCATGTGGAGGCTGCTGCCCTTTACTCTCTAGGATAAATACCTCCCTGGAGCCTAAAGTATTTAATCTCGATGCAATATCTGTGACGCATCCTTATTAGAAGAGTGTGAGGGTTTCAGTAAATGGGCAGTAGTGCGTCGGATACGAACTACATGACTCCCAGGAGAGCTTTCATGTGGAGGCTGCAACCGTTTTACTCTCTAGGATAAAACCCGCACTGGAGCCCACAGTTCTTAACCGCGACGTAATGTCTGTGTCGCATCCTTATTAGAAGAGCGTGAGGGTTTCAGTAAATGGGCAGTAGTGCGTCGGATACAAACTACATGACTCCCAGGGGAGCTTTCATGTGGAGGCTGCAGCCGTTTTACTCTCTAGGATAAAACCCGCACTGGAGCCCACAGTTCTTAACCGCGACGTAATGTCTGTGTCGCATCCTTATTAGAAGAGCGTGAGGGTTTCAGTAAATGGGCAGTAGTGCGTCGGATACAAACTACATGACTCCCAGGGGAGCTTTCATGTGGAGGCTGCAGCCGTTTTACTCTCTAGGATAAAACCCGCCCTGGAGCCCACAGTTCTTAACCGCGACGTAATGTCTGTGTCGCATCCTTATTAGAAGAGTGTGAGGGTTTCAGTAAATGGGCAGTAGTGCGTCGGATACAAACTACATGACTCCCAGGAGAGCTTTCATGTGTAGGCTGCAGCCGTTTTCTTCTCTAGGATAAAACCCGCCCTGGAGCCTGAAGTACATAGTCTCGACGCAATTTCTGTGTCGCATCCTTATTAGAAGAGTGTGACGGTTGCAGTAAATGGGCAGTAGTGCGTCGGATACAAACTAGAAGACTCACAGGAGAGCTTTCATGTGGAGGCTGCTGCCCTTTACTCTCTAGGATAAATACCTCCCTGGAGCCTAAAGTATTTAATCTTGATGCAATATCTGTGACGCATCCTTATTAGAAGAGTGTGAGGGTTTCAGTAAATGGGCAGTAGTGCGTCGGATACGAACTACATGACTCCCAGGAGAGCTTTCATGTTGAGGCTGCAACCGTTTTACTCTCTAGGATAAAACCCGCACTGGAGCCCACAGTTCTTAACCGCGACGTAATGTCTGTGTCGCATCCTTATTAGAAGAGCGTGAGGGTTTCAGTAAATGGGCAGTAGTGCGTCGGATACAAACTACATGACTCCCAGGGGAGCTTTCATGTGGAGGCTGCAGCCGTTTTACTCTCTAGGATAAAACCCGCACTGGAGCCCACAGTTCTTAACCGCGACGTAATGTCTGTGTCGCATCCTTATTAGAAGAGTGTGAGGGTTTCAGTAAATGGGCAGTAGTGCGTCGGATACAAACTAGAAGACTCACAGGAGAGCTTTCATGTGGAGGCTGCTGCACTTTACTCTCTAGGATAAATACCTCCCTGGAGCCTAAAGTATTTAATCTCGATGCAATATCTGTGACGCATCCTTATTAGAAGAGTGTGAGGGTTTCAGTAAATGGGCAGTAGTGCGTCGGATACGAACTACATGACTCCCAGGAGAGCTTTCATGTGGAGGCTGCAACCGTTTTACTCTCTAGGATAAAACCCGCACTGGAGCCCACAGTTCTTAACCGCGACGTAATGTCTGTGTCGCATCCTTATTAGAAGAGCGTGAGGGTTTCAGTAAATGGGCAGTAGTGCGTCGGATACAAACTACATGACTCCCAGGGGAGCTTTCATGTGGAGGCTGCAGCCGTTTTACTCTCTAGGATAAAACCCGCCCTGGAGCACAGTTCTTAACCGCGACGTAATGTCTGTGTCGCATCCTTATTAGAAGAGTGTGAGGGTTTCAGTAAATGGGCAGTAGTGCGTCGGATACAAACTACATGACTCCCAGGAGAGCTTTCATGTGTAGGCTGCAGCCGTTTTCTTCTCTAGGATAAAACCCGCCCTGGAGCCTGAAGTACATAGTCTCGACGCAATTTCTGTGTCGCATCCTTATTAGAAGAGTGTGACGGTTGCAGTAAATGGGCAGTAGTGCGTCGGATACAAACTAGAAGACTCACAGGAGAGCTTTCATGTGGAGGCTGCTGCCCTTTACTCTCTAGGATAAATACCTCCCTGGAGCCTAAAGTATTTAATCTCGATGCAATATCTGTGACGCATCCTTATTAGAAGAGTGTGAGGGTTTCAGTAAATGGGCAGTAGTGCGTCGGATACGAACTACATGACTCCCAGGAGAGCTTTCATGTGGAGGCTGCAAGCGTTTTACTCTCTAGGATAAAACCCGCCCTGGAGCCCACAGTTCTTAACCGCGACGTAATGTCTGTGTCGCATCCTTATTAGAAGAGTGTGAGGGTTTCAGTAAATGGGCAGTAGTGCGTCGGATACAAACTAGAAGACTCACAGGAGAGCTTTCATGTGGAGGCTGCTGCCCTTTACTCTCTAGGATAAATACCTCCCTGGAGCCTAAAGTATTTAATCTCGATGCAATATCTGTGACGCATCCTTATTAGAAGAGTGTGAGGGTTTCAGTAAATGGGCAGTAGTGCGTCGGATACGAACTACATGACTCCCAGGAGAGCTTTCATGTGGAGGCTGCAACCGTTTTACTCTCTAGGATAAAACCCGCACTGGAGCCCACAGTTCTTAACCGCGACGTAATGTCTGTGTCGCATCCTTATTAGAAGAGCGTGAGGGTTTCAGTAAATGGGCAGTAGTGCGTCGGATACAAACTACATGACTCCCAGGGGAGCTTTCATGTGGAGGCTGCAGCCGTTTTACTCTCTAGGATAAAACCCGCACTGGAGCCCACAGTTCTTAACCGCGACGTAATGTCTGTGTCGCATCCTTATTAGAAGAGTGTGAGGGTTTCAGTAAATGGGCAGTAGTGCGTCGGATACAAACTAGAAGACTCACAGGAGAGCTTTCATGTGGAGGCTGCTGCCCTTTACTCTCTAGGATAAATACCTCCCTGGAGCCTAAAGTATTTAATCTCGATGCAATATCTGGGACGCATCCTTATTAGAAGAGTGTGAGGGTTTCAGTAAATGGGCAGTAGTGCGTCGGATACGAACTACATGACTCCCAGGAGAGCTTTCATGTGGAGGCTGCAACCGTTTTACTCTCTAGGATAAAACCCGCACTGGAGCCCACAGTTCTTAACCGCGACGTAAAGTCTGTGTCGCATCCTTATTAGAAGAGCGTGAGGGTTTCAGTAAATGGGCAGTAGTGCGTCGGATACAAACTACATGACTCCCAGGGGAGCTTTCATGTGGAGGCTGCAGCCGTTTTACTCTCTAGGATAAAACCCGCACTGGAGCCCACAGTTCTTAACCGCGACGTAATGTCTGTGTCGCATCCTTATTAGAAGAGTGTGAGGGTTTCAGTAAATGGGCAGTAGTGCGTCGGATACAAACTAGAAGACTCACAGGAGAGCTTTCATGTGGAGGCAGCTGCCCTTTACTCTCTAGGATAAATACCTCCCTGGAGCCTAAAGTATTTAATCTCGATGCAATATCTGTGACGCATCCTTATTAGAAGAGTTTGAGGGTTTCAGTAAATGGGCAGTAGTGCGTCGGATACGAACTACATGACTCCCAGGAGAGCTTTCATGTGGAGGCTGCAACCGTTTTACTCTCTAGGATAAAACCCGCACTGGAGCCCACAGTTCTTAACCGCGACGTAATGTCTGTGTCGCATCCTTATTGGAAGAGCGTGAGGGTTTCAGTAAATGGGCAGTAGTGCGTCGGATACAAACTACATGACTCCCAGGGGAGCTTTCATGTGGAGGCTGCAGCCGTTTTACTCTCTAGGATAAAACCCGCCCTGGAGCCCACAGTTCTTAACCGCGACGTAATGTCTGTGTCGCATCCTTATTAGAAGAGTGTGAGGGTTTCAGTAAATGGGCAGTAGTGCGTCGGATACAAACTACATGACTCCCAGGAGAGCTTTCATGTGTAGGCTGCAGCCGTATTCTTCTCTAGGATAAAACCCGCCCTGGAGCCTGAAGTACATAGTCTCGACGCAATTTCTGTGTCGCATCCTTATTAGAAGAGTGTGACGGTTGCAGTAAATTGGCAGTAGTGCGTCGGATACAAACTAGAAGACTCACAGGAGAGCTTTCATGTGGAGGCTGCTGCCCTTTACTCTCTAGGATAAATACCTCCCTGGAGCCTAAAGTATTTAATCTCGATGCAATATCTGTGACGCATCCTTATTAGAAGAGTGAGAGGGTTTCAGTAGATGGGCAGTAGTGCGTCGGATACGAACTACATGACTCCCAGGAGAGCTTTCATGTGGAGGCTGCAACCGTTTTACTCTCTAGGATAAAACCCGCACTGGAGCCCACAGTTCTTAACCGCGACGTAATGTCTGTGTCGCATCCTTATTAGAAGAGCGTGAGGGTTTCAGTAAATGGGCAGTAGTGCGTCGGATACAAGCTACATGACTCCCAGGGGAGCTTTCATGTGGGGGCTGCAGCCGTTTTACTCTCTAGGATAAAACCCGCCCTGGAGCCCACAGTTCTTAACCGCGACGTAATGTCTGTGTCGCATCCTTATTAGAAGAGTGTGAGGGTTTCAGTAAATGGGCAGTACTGCGTCGGATACAAACTACATGACTCCCAGGAGAGCTTTCATGTGTAGGCTGCAGCCGTTTTCTACTCTAGGATAAAACCCGCCCTGGAGCCTGAAGTACATAGTCTCGACGCAATTTCTGTGTCGCATCCTTATTAGAAGAGTGTGACGGTTGCAGTAAATGGGCAGTAGTGCGTCGGATACAAACTAGAAGACTCACAGGAGAGCTTTCATGTGGAGGCTGCTGCCCTTTACTCTCTAGGATAAATACCTCCCTGGAGCCTAAAGTATTTAATCTCGATGCAATATCTGTGACGCATCCTTATTAGAAGAGTGTGAGGGTTTCAGTAAATGGGCAGTAGTGCGTCGGATACGAAATACATGACCCCCAGGAGAGCTTTCATGTGGAGGCTGCAACCGTTTTACTCTCTAGGATAAAACCCGCCCTGGAGCCCACAGTTCTTAACCGCGACGTAATGTCTGTGTCGCATCCTTATTAGAAGAGCGTGAGGGTTTCAGTAAATGGGTAGTAGTGCGTCGGATACAAACTACATGACTCCCAGGGGAGCTTTCATGTGGAGGCTGCAGCCGTTTTACTCTCTAGGATAAAACCCGCACTGGAGCCCACAGTTCTTAACCGCGACGTAATGTCTGTGTCGCATCCTTATTAGAAGAGTGTGAGGGTTTCAGTAAATGGGCAGTAGTGCGTCGGATACAAACTAGAAGACTCACAGGAGAGCTTTCATGTGGAGGCTGCTGCCCTTTACTCTCTAGGATAAATACCTCCCTGGAGCCTAAAGTATTTAATCTCGATGCAATATCTGTGACGCATCCTTATTAGAAGAGTGTGAGGGTTTCAGTAAATGGGCAGTAGTGCGTCGGATACGAACTACATGACTCCCAGGAGAGCTTTCATGTGGAGGCTGCAACCGTTTTACTCTCTAGGATAAAACCCGCCCTGGAGCCCACAGTTCTTAACCGCGACGTAATGTCTGTGTCGCATCCTTATTAGAAGAGCGTGAGGGTTTCAGTAAATGGGCAGTAGTGCGTCGGATACAAACTACATGACTCCCAGGGGAGCTTTCATGTGGAGGCTGCAGCCGTTTTACTCTCTAGGATAAAACCCGCCCTGGAGCCCACAGTTCTTAACCGCGACGTAATGTCTGTGTCGCATCCTTATTAGAAGAGCGTGAGGGTTTCAGTAAATGGGCAGTAGTGCGTCGGATACAAACTACATGACTCCCAGGGGAGCTTTCATGTGGAGGCAGCAGCCGTTTTACTCTCTAGGATAAAACCCGCCCTGGAGCCCACAGTTCTTAACCGCGACGTAATGTCTGTGTCGCATCCTTATTAGAAGAGCGTGAGGGTTTCAGTAAATGGGCAGTAGTGCGTCGGATACGAACTACATGACTCCCAGGAGAGCATTCATGTTGAGGCTGCAACCGTTTTACTCTCTAGGATAAAACCCGCACTGGAGCCCACAGTTCTTAACCGCGACGTAATGTCTGTGTCGCATCCTTATTAGAAGAGCGTGAGGGTTTCAGTAAATGGGCAGTAGTGCGTCGGATACAAACTACATGACTCCCAGGGGAGCTTTCATGTGGAGGCTGCAGCCGTTTTACTCTCTAGGACAAAACCCGCCCTGGAGCCCACAGTTCTTAACCGCGACGTAATGTCTGCGTCGCATCCTTATTAGAAGAGCGTGAGGGTTTCAGTAAATGGGCAGTAGTGCGTCGGATACAAACTACATGACTCCCAGGGGAGCTTTCATGTGGAGGCTGCAGCCGTTTTACTCTCTAGGATAAAACCCGCCCTGGAGCCCACAGTTCTTAACCGCGACGTAATGTCTGTGTCGCATCCTTATTAGAAGAGCGTGAGGGTTTCAGTAAATGGGCAGTAGTGCGTCGGATACAAACTACATGACTCCCAGGGGAGCTTTCATGTGGAGGCTGCAGCCGTTTTACTCTCTAGGATAAAACCCGCACTGGAGCCCACAGTTCTTAACCGCGACGTAATGTCTGTGTCGCATCCTTATTAGAAGAGCGTGAGGGTTTCAGTAAATGGGCAGTAGTGCGTCGGATACAAACTACATGACTCCCAGGGGAGCTTTCATGTGGAGGCTGCAGCCGTTTTACTCTCTAGGATAAAACCCGTCCTGGAGCCCACAGTTCTTAACCGCGACGTAATGTCTGTGTCGCATCCTTATTAGAAGAGCGTGAGGGTTTCAGTAAATGGGCAGTAGTGCGTCGGATACAAACTACATGACTCCCAGAGGAGCTTTCATGTGGAGGCTGCAGCCGTTTTACTCTCTAGGATAAAACCCGCACTGGAGCCCACAGTTCTTAACCGCGACGTAATGTCTGTGACGCATCCTTATTAGAAGAGCGTGAGGGTTTCAGTAAATGGGCAGTAGTGCGTCGGATACAAACTACATGACTCCCAGGGGAGCTTTCATGTGGAGGCTGCAGCCGTTTTACTCTCTAGGATAAAACCCGCCCTGGAGCCCACAGTTCTTAACCGCGACGTAATGTCTGTGTCGCATCCTTATTAGAAGAGCGTGAGGGTTTCAGTAAATGGGCAGTAGTGCGTCGGATACGAACTACATGACTCCCAGGAGAGCTTTCATGTGGAGGCTGCAACCGTTTTACTCTCTAGGATAAAACCCGCACTGGAGCCCACAGTTCTTAACCGCGACGTAATGTCTGTGTCGCATCCTTATTAGAAGAGTGTGAGGGTTTCAGTAAATGGGCAGTAGCGCGTCGGATACGAACTACATGACTCCCAGGGGAGCTTTCATGTGGAGGCTGCAGCCGTTTTACTCTCTAGGACAAAACCCGCCCTGGAGCCCACAGTTCTTAACCGCGACGAAATGTCTGTGTCGCATCCTTATTAGAAGAGCGTGAGGGTTTCAGTAAATGGGCAGTAGTGCGTCGGATACAAACTACATGACTCCCAGGGGAGCTTTCATGTGGATGCTGCAGCCGTTTTACTCTCTAGGATAAAACCCGCCCTGGAGCCCACAGTTCTTAACCGTGACGTAATGTCTGTGTCGCATCCTTATTAGAAGAGCGTGAGGGTTTCAGTAAATGGGCAGTAGTGCGTCGGATACGAACTACATGA
This sequence comes from Schistocerca nitens, assembly GCF_023898315.1. Classification (NCBI taxonomy): domain Eukaryota; kingdom Metazoa; phylum Arthropoda; class Insecta; order Orthoptera; family Acrididae; genus Schistocerca; species Schistocerca nitens. The sequence continues at coordinate 37,793,184 of NC_064617.1, forward strand.
CTCCCAGGAGAGCTTTCATGTGGAGGCTGCAACCGTTTTACTCTCTAGGATAAAACCCGCACTGGAGCCCACAGTTCTTAACCGCGACGTAATGTCTGTGTCGCATCCTTATTAGAAGAGTGTGAGGGTTTCAGTAAATGGGCAGTAGTGCGTCGGATACGAACTACATGACTCCCAGGGGAGCTTTCATGTGGAGGCTGCAGCCGTTTTACTCTCTAGGATAAAACCCGCCCTGGAGCCCACAGTTCTTAACCGCGACGTAATGTCTGTGTCGCATCCTTATTAGAAGAGCGTGAGGGTTTCAGTAAATGGGCAGTAGTGCGTCGGATACGAACTACATGACTCCCAGGAGAGCTTTCATGTGGAGGCTGCAACCGTTTTACTCTCTAGGATAAAACCCGCACTGGAGCCCACAGTTCTTAACCGCGACGTAATGTCTGTGTCGCATCCTTATTAGAAGAGCGTGAGGGTTTCAGTAAATGGGCAGTAGTGCGTCGGATACGAACTACATGACTCCCAGGAGAGCTTTCATGTAGAGGCTGCAACCGTTTTACTCTCTAGGATAAAACCCGCACTGGAGCCCACAGTTCTTAACCGCGACGTAATGTCTGTGTCGCATCCTTATTAGAAGAGCGTGAGGGTTTCAGTAAATGGGCAGTAGTGCGTCGGATACAAACTACATGACTCCCAGGGGAGCTTTCATGTGGAGGCTGCAGCCGTTTTACTCTCTAGGATAAAACCCGCCCTGGAGCCCACAGTTCTTAACCGCGACGTAATGTCTGTGTCGCATCCTTATTAGAAGAGCGTGAGGGTTTCAGTAAATGGGCAGTAGTGCGTCGGATACGAACTACATGACTCCCAGGAGAGCTTTCATGTGGAGGCTGCAACCGTTTTACTCTCTAGGATAAAACCCGCACTGGAGCCCACAGTTCTTAACCGTGACGTAATGTCTGTGTCGCATCCTTATTAGAAGAGCGTGAGGGTTTCAGTAAATGGGCAGTAGTGCGTCATATACGAACTACATGACTCCCAGGAGAGCTTTCATGTGGAGGCTGCAACCGTTTTACTCTCTAGGATAAAACCCGCACTGGAGCCCACAGTTCTTAAACGCGACGTAATGTCTGTGTCGCATCCTTATTAGAAGAGCGTGAGGGTTTCAGTAAATGGGCAGTAGTGCGTCGGATACGAACTACATGACTCCCAGGAGAGCTTTCATGTGGAGGCTGCAGCCGTTTTACTCTCTAGGATAAAACCCGCCCTGGAGCCTGCAATACATAGTCTCGACGCAATTTCAGTGTTGCATCCTTATTAGAAGAGTGTGAGGATTGCAGTAAATGGGTAGTAGTGCGTCGGATACAAACTACAAGACTCCCAGGAGAGCTTTCATGTGGAGGCTGCAGCCGTTTACTCTCTAGGATAAAACCCGCCCTGGAGCCTACAGTATATAATTTCGATGCAATTTCTGTGTCGCATCCTTATTAGAAGAGTGAGAGGGTTGCAGTAAATGGGCAGTAGTGCGTCGGATACAAACTACATGACTCCCAGGTGAGCTTTCATGTGGAGGCTGCAGCCGTTTACTCTCTAGGATAAAACCCGCCCTGGAGCCTACGGTATTTAATCTCGCAGCAATTTCTGCGTCGCATCCTTATTAGAAAAGTGTGAGGGTTTCAGTAAATGGGCAGTAGTGCGTCGGATACCAACTACATGACTCCCAGGGGAGCATTCATGTAGAGGCTGCAACCGTTTTACTCTCTAGGATAAAACTCGCACTGGAGTGTACAGTATTTAATCCCGACGCAATTTCTGTGTCGCATTTTAATTAGAAGAGTGTGAGGGTTTCAGTAAATGGGCAGTAGTGCGTCGGATACAAACTACATGACTCCCAGGAGACCTTTCATGTGGAGGGTGCAGCCGATTTACTCTCTAGAATAAAACCCGCCCTGGAGCCTGCAGTACTTAGTCTCGACGCAATTTCTGTGTCGCACCCTTATTAGAAGAGTGTGAGGGTATCAGTAAACGGGCAGTAGTGCGTCGGATACAAACTACATGACTCCCAGGAGAACTTTCATGTGGAGGCTGCAGCTGTTTACTCTCTAGGATAAAACCCGCCCTGGAGCCTACCCGATTTCAATCTCGATGCAATTTGTGTCGCATCCTTATTAGAAGAGTGTGAGGGTTTCAGTAAATGGGCAGTAGTGCGTCGGATAAAAACTACATGACTCCCAGGAGAGCTTTCATGTGGAGGCTGCAGCCGTTTTCTTCTCTAGGATAAAACCCACCCTGGAGCCTGAAGTACATAGTCTCGACGCAATTTCTGTGTCGCATCCTTATTAGAAGAGTGTGACGGTTGCAGTAAATGGGCAGTAGTGCGTCGGATACAAACTACAAGACTCACAGAAGAGCTTTCATGAGGAGGCTGCAGCCGTTTACTCTCTAGGATAAAACCCGCCCTGGAGCCTACTCGATTTTAATCCCAATGCAATTTCTGGGTCGCATCCTTATTAGAAGAGTGTGAGGGTTTCAGTAAATGGGCAGTAGTGCGTCGGATACAAACTACATGACTCCCAGGAGAGCGTTCATGTGGAGGCTGCAACCGTTTTACTCTCTAGGATAAAACCCGCCCTGGAGTCCACAGTTCTTAACCGCGACTTAATGTCTTTGTCGCATCCTTATTAGAAGAGCGTGAGGGTTTCAGTAAATGGGCAGTAGTGCGTCCGATACAAACTACATGACTCCCAGGAGAGCTTTCATGTGGAGGCTGCAGCCGTTTTACTCTCTAACATAAAACCCGCCCTGGAGCCTGCAGTACTTAGTCTCGACGCAATTTCTGTATCGCATCCTTATTAGAAGAGTGAGAGGGTTGCAGTAAATGGGCAGTAGTGCATCGGATACAAACTACATGACTCAGAGGAGAGCTTTCATGTGGAGGCTGCAGCCGTTTACTCTCTAGGTTAAAACCCGCCCTGGAGACTACAGTATTTAATCTCGATGCAATTTCTGTGTCGCATCCTTATTCGAAGATTGTGAGGGTTTCAGTAAATTCGCAGTAGTGCGTCGGATACAAACTACTTGACTCCCAGGAGAGCTTTCATGTGGAGGCTGCAGCCGTTTACTCTCTAGGATAAAACCCGCCCTGGAGCCTATAGTATTTAATCTCGATGCAATTTCTGTGTCGCATCCTTATTACAAGAGTGTGAGGGTTTCAGTAAATGGGCAGTAGTGCGTCGGATAAAAACTACATGACTCCCAGGAGAGCTTTCATGTGGAGGCTGCAGCCGTTTTCTTCTCTAGGATAAAACCTGCCCTGGATCCTGAAGTACATAGTCTCGACGCAATTTCTGTGTCGCATCCTTATTAGAAGAGTGTGACGGTTGCAGTAAATGGGCAGTAGTGCGTCGGATACAAACTACAAGACTCACAGGAGAGCTTTCCAGAGGAGGCTGCAGCCGATTACTCTCTAGGATAAAACCCGCCCTGGACCTTACTTGATTTTAATTCCGATGCAATTTCTGTGTCGCATCCTTATTAGAAGAGTGTGAGGGTTTCAGTAAATGGGCAGTAGTGCGTCGGATACAAACTACATGACTCGCAGGAGAGCTTTATTGTGGAGGCTGCAGCCGTTTACTCTCTAGGATAAAACCCGCCCTGGAGCCTGCAGTACATAGTCACGAAGCAATATCTGTGTCGCATCCTTATTTGAAGAGTGTGACGGTTATAGTAAATGGGCAGTAGTGCGTCGGATACAAACTACATGATTCCCAGGAGAGCTTTCATGTGGAGGCTGCAGCCGTTTACTCTCTAGGATAAAACACGCCCTGGAGCCTACTCGATTTTAATCTCGATGCAATTTCTGTGTCGCATCCTTATTAGAAGAGCGTGAGTGTTTCAGTAAATGGGCAGTAGTGCGTCGGATACAAACTACATGACTCCCAGGAGAGCTTTCATGTGGATGCTGCAGCCGTTTACTCTCTAGGATAAAACCCGCCCTGGAGCCTACAGTATTTAATCTCGATGCAATTTCTCTGTCGCATCCTTATTAGAAGAGTGTGAGGGTTTCAGTAAATGGGCAGTAGTGCGTCGGATACAAACTACATGACTCCCAGGAGAGCTTTCATGTGGAGGCTGCAGCCGTTTACTCTCTAGGATAAAACCCGCCCTGGAGCCTGCAGTACATAGTCTCGAAGCAATTTCTGTGTCGCATCTTTATTAGAAGAGTCTGACGGTTATAGTAAATGCGCAGTAGTGCGTCGGATACAAACTACATGACTCCCAGGAGAGCTTTCATGTGGAGGCTGCAGCCGTTTACTCTCTAGGATAAAACCCGCCCTGGAGCCTACTCAATTTTAATCTCGATGTAATTTCTGTGTCGCATCCTTATTAGAAGAGTGTGAGGTTTTCAGTAAATGGGCAGTAGTGCGTCGGATACAAACTACAAGACTCACAGGAGAGCTTTCATGTGGAGGCTGCTGCCCTTTACTCTCTAGAATAAATACCTCCCTGGAGCCTAAAGTATTTAATCTCGATGCAATATCTGTGTCGCATCCTTATTAGAAGAGTGTGAGGGTTTCAGTAAATGGGCAGTAGTGCGTCGGATACGAACTACATGACTCCCAGGAGAGCTTTCATGTGGAGGCTGCAGCCGTTTACTCTCTAGGATAAAACCAGCCCTGGAACCTACTCGATTTTAATCTCGATGCAATTTCTGTGTCGCATCCTTATTAGAAGAGTGTGAGGGTTTCAGTAAATGGGCAGTAGTGCGTCGGATACAAACTACATGACTCCCAGGAGAGCTTTCATGTGGAGGCTGCAGCCGTTTTCTTCTCTAGGATAAAACCCGCCCTGGAGCATGAAGTACATAGTCTCGAAGCAATTTCTGTGTCGCATCCTTATTAGAAGTGTGTGACGGTTGCAGTAAATGGGCAGTAGTGCGTCGGATACAAACTACAAGACTCACAGGAGAGCTTTCATGTGGAGGCTGCTGCCCTTTACTCTCTAGGATAAATACCGCCCTGGAGCCTAAAGTATTTAATCTCGATGCAATATCTGTGTCGCATCCTTATTAGAAGAATGTGAAGGTTTCAGTAAATGGGCAGTAGTGCGTCGGATACGAACTACATGACTCCCAGGAGAGCTTTCATGTGGAGGCTGCAACCGTTTTACTCTCTAGGATAAAACCCTCCCTGGAGCCCACAGTTCTTAACCGCGACGTAATGTCTGTGTCGCATCCTTATTAGAAGAGCGTGAGGGTTTGAGTAAATGGGCAGTAGTGCGTCGGATACAAACTACATGACTCCCAGGAGAGCTTTCATGTGGAGGCTGCAACCGTTTACTCTCTAGGATGGAAGCCGCCCTGGAGCCTAACGGATTTTAATCTCGATGCAATTTCTGTGTCGCATCCTTATTAGAAGAGTCTGAGGATTTCAGTAAATGGGCAGTAGTGCGTCGGATACAAACTACATGACTCCCAGGAGAGCTTTCATGTGGAGGCTGAAGCCGTTTACTCTCTAGTATAAAACCCGCCTTGGAGCCTACAGTATTTAATCTCGATGCAATTTCTCTGTCGCATCCTTATTAGAAGAGTGTGAGGGTTTCAGTAAATGGGCAGTAGTGCGTCGGATACAAAATACATGACTCCCAGGAGAGCTTTCATGTGGAGGCTGCAGCCGTTTACTCTCTAGGATAAAACCCGCCCTGGAGCCTGCAGTACATAGTCTCGAAGCAATTTCTGTGTCGCATCCTTATTAGAAGAGTGTGAGGGTTTCAGTAAATGGGCAGTAGTGCGTTGGATACAAACTACATGACTCCCAGGAGAGCTTTCATGTGGAGGCTGCAGCCGTTTACTCTCTAGAATAAAACCCGCCCTGGAGCCTACTCGATTTTAATCTCGATGCAATTTCTGTGTCGCATCCTTATTAGAAGAGTGTGAGGGTTTCAGTAAATGGGCAGTAGTGCGTCGGACACAAACTACATGACTCGCAGGAGAGCTTTATTGTGGAGGCTGCAGCCGTTTACTCTCTAGGATAAAACCCGCCCTGGAGCCTGCAGTACATAGTCTCGAAGCAATATCTGTGTCGCATCCTTATTTGAAGAGTGTGACGGTTATAGTAAATGGGCAGTAGTGCGTCGGATACAAACTACATGATTCCCAGGAGAGCTTTCATGTGGAGGCTGCAGCCGTTTACTCTCTAGGATAAAACACGCCCTGGAGCCTACTCGATTTTAATCTCGATGCAATTTCTGTGTCGCATCCTTATTAGAAGAGCGTGGGGGTTTCAGTAAATGGGCAGTAGTGCGTCGGATACAAACTACATGACTCCCAGGAGAGCTTTCATGTGGAGGCTGCAGCCGTTTACTCTCTAGGATGGAAGCCGCCCTGGAGCCTACAGTACATAGTCTCGAAGCAATTTCTGTGTCGCATCCTTATTAGAAGAGTGTGAGGGTTATAGTAAATGGGCAGTAGTGCGTCGGATACAAACTACATGACTCCCAGGAGAGCTTTCATGTGGAGGCTGCAGCCGTTTACTCTCTAGGATAAAACCCGCCCTGGAGCCTACTCGATTTTAATCTCGATGCAATTTCTGTGTCGCATCCTTATTAGAAGAGTGTGAGGGTTTCAGTAAATGGGCAGTGGTGCGTCGGACACAAACTACATGACTCGCAGGAGAGCTTTATTGTGGAGGCTGCAGCCGTTTACTCTCTAGGATGGAAGCCGCCCTGGAGCCTGCAGTACATAGTCTCGAAGCAATATCTGTGTCGCATCCTTATTTGAAGAGTGTGACGGTTATAGTAAATGGGCAGTAGTGCGTCGGATACAAACTACATGATTCCCAGGAGAGCTTTCATGTGGAGGCTGCAGACGTTTACTCTCTAGGATAAAACCCGCCCTGGAGCCTGCAGTACATAGTCTCGAAGCAATTTCTGTGTCGCATCTTTATTAGAAGAGTGTGACGGTTATAGTAAATGCGCAGTAGTGCGTCGGATACAAACTACATGACTCCCAGGAGAGCTTTCATGTGGAGGCTGCAGCCGTTTACTCTCTAGGATAAAACCCGCCCTGGAGCCTACTCACTTTTAATCTCGATGTAATTTCTGTGTCGCATCCTTATTAGAAGAGTGTGAGGGTTTCAGTAAATGGGCAGTAGTGCGTCGGATACAAACTACATGACTCCCAGGAGAGCTTTCATGTGGAGGCTGCAACCGTTTTACTCTCTAGGAAAAAACCCGCCCTGGAGCCTGAAGTACATAGTCTCGACGCAATTTCTGTGTCGCATCCTTATTAGAAGAGTGTGAGGGTTTCAGTAAATGGGCAGTAGTGCGTCGGACACAAACTACATGACTCACAGGAGAGGTTTCATGTGGAAGCTGCTGCCCTTTACTCTCTAGGATAAATACCGCCCTGGAGCCTAAAGTATTTAATCTCGATGAAATATCTGTGTCGCATCCTTATTAGAAGAGTGTGAGGGTTTCAGTAAATGGGCAGTAGTGCGTCGGATACAAACTACAAGACTCCCAGGAGAGCTTTCATGTGGAGGCTGCAGCCGTTTACTCTCTAGGATAAAACCCGCCCTGGAGCCTACTCGATTTTAATCTCGATGCAATTTCTGTGTCGCATCCTTATTAGAAGAGTGTGAGGGTTTCAGTAAATGGGCAGTAGTGCGTCGGATACAAACTACATGACTCCCAGGAGAGCTTTCATGTGGAGGCTGCAGCCGTTTTCTTCTCTAGGATAAAACCCGCCCTGGAGCATGAAGTACATTGTCTCGACGCAATTTGTGTGTCGCATCCTTATTAGAAGAGTGTGACGGTTGCAGTAAATGGGCAGTAGTGCGTCGGATACAAACTGCAAGACTCACAGGAGAGCTTTCATGTGGAGGCTGCTGCCCTTTACTCTCTAGGATAAATACCGCCCTGGAGCCTAAAGTATTTAATCTCGATGAAATATCTGTGTCGCATCCTTATTAGAAGAGTGTGAGGGTTTCAGTAAATGGGCAGTAGTGCGTCGGATACGAACTACAAGACTCCCAGGAGAGCTTTCATGTGGAGGCTGCAGCCGTTTACTCTCTAGGATAAAACCCGCCCTGGAGCCTACTCGATTTTAATCTCGATGTAATTTCTGTGTCGCATCCTTATTAGAAGAGCGTGAGGGTTTGAGTAAATGGGCAGTAGTGCGTCGGATACAAACTACATGACTCCCAGGAGAGCTTTCATGTGGAGGCTGCAACCGTTTACTCTCTAGGATGGAAGCCGCCCTGGAGCCTAACGGATTTTAATCTCGATGCAATTTCTGTGTCGCATCCTTATTAGAAGAGTGTGAGGATTTCAGTAAATGGGCAGTAGTGCGTCGGATACAAACTACATGACTCCCAGGAGAGCTTTCATGTGGAAGCTGAAGCCGTTTACTCTCTAGGATAAAACCCGCCCTGGAGCCTACAGTATTTAATCTCGATGCAATTTCTCTGTCCCATCCTTATTAGAAGAGTGTGAGGGTTTCAGTAAATGGGCAGTAGTGCGTCGGATACAAACTACATGACTCCCAGGAGAGCTTTCATGTGGAGGCTGCAGCCGTTTACTCTCTAGTATAAAACCCGCCCTGGAGCGTACAGTATTTAAACTCGATGCAATTTCTGTGTCGCATCCTGATTAGAAGAGTGTGAGGGTTTCAGTAAATGTTCAGTAGTGCGTCGGATACAAACTACATGACTCTCAGGAGAGCTTTCATGTGGAGGATGCAGCCGTTTTATTCTCTAGGACAAAACCCGCCCTGGAGCCTGCAGTACATAGTCTCGACGCAATTTCTGTGTCGCATCCTTATTAGAAGAGTGTGACGGTTATAGTAAATGGGCAGTATTGCGTCGGATACAAACTACATGACTGCCAGGAGAGCTTTCATGTGGAGGCTGCAGCCCTTTACTCTCTAGGATAAATCCCGCCCTGGAGCCTAAAGTATTTAATCTCGATGCAATATCTGTGTCGCATCCTTATTAGAAGAGTGTGAGGGTTTCAGTAAATGGCCAGTAGTGCGTCGTATACAAACTACATGACTCCCAGGAGAGCTTTCATGTGGAGGCTGCAACCGTTTTACTCTCTAGGATAAAACCCGCACTGGAGCGCACAGTTCTTAACACCGACGTAATGTCTGTGTCGCATCCTTATTAGAAGAGTGTGAGGGTTTCAGTAAATGGGCAGTAGTGCGTCGGATACAAACTACATGACTCCCAGGAGAGCTTTCATGTGGAGGCTGCAACCGTTTTACTCTTTAGGATATAACTCGCCCTGGAGTGTACAGTATTTAATCACGACACAATTTCTGTGTCGCATCCATATTAGAAGAGTGTGAGGGTTTCAGTAAATGGCCAGTAGTGAATGGATACAAACTACATGACTCCCAGGAGAACTTTCATGTGGAGGCTGCAGCCGATTTACTCTCTAGGATAAAACCCGCCCTGGAGCCTGCAGTACTTAATCTCGACGCAAATTCTGTGTTGCATCCTTATTAGATGAGTGTGAGGGTATCAGTAAATGGGCAGTAGTGCGTCGGATCAAACTACAAGACTCCCAGGAGAGCTTTCATGTGGAGGCTGCAGCCGTTTACTCTCTAGGATAAAACCCGCCCTGGAGCCTACTCGATTTTAATCTCGATGCAATTTCTGTGTCGTATCCTTATTAGAAGAGTGTGAGGTTTTCAGTAAATGGGCAGTACTGCGTCGGATACAAACTACGTGACTCCCAGGAGAACTTTCATGTGGAGGCTGCAGCCGATTTACTCTCTAGGATAAAACCCACCCTGGAGCCTGCAGTACTTAATCTCGACGCAAATTCTGTGTCGCATCCTTATTAGATGAGTGTGAGGGTATCAGTAAATGGGCAGTAGTGCGTCGGATACAAACTACAAGACTCCCAGGAGAGCTTTCATGTGGAGGCTGCAGCCGTTTACTCTCTAGGATAAAACCCGCCCTGTAGCCTACCCGATTTTAATCTCGATGTAATTTCTGTGTCGCATCCTTATTAGAAGAGTGTGAGGGTTTCAGTACATGGGCAGTAGTGCGTCGGTTACAAACTACATGACTCCCAGGAGAGCTTTGATGTGGATTCAGCAACCGTTTTACTCTCTAGGATAAAACTCGCCCTGGAGGCTACAGTATTTAATCTCGACGCAATTTCATTGTCGCATCCTTATTAGAAGAGTGTGAGGGTTTCAGTAAATGGGCAGTAGTGCGTCGGATACAAACTACATGACTCCCAGGAAAGCTTTCATGTGGAAGCTGCAGCCGCTTTACTCTCTAGTATAAAACTCGCCCTGGAGCCTACAGTATTTAATCTCGACGCAATTTCTTTGTCGCATGCTTATTAGAAGAGTGCGAGGGATTCAGTATATGGGCAGTAGTGCGTATGGTACAAACTATATGTCCCCGAGGATGGCTCTTATGTGGGGGCCACAGCCGTGTTAGTCTCTTGATTAACAGTTGCCCTGTAGCCTGTACTATTTAATCTCGACGCAATTTCTTTGTCGCATCCTCAGTAGATGAGTGTGTGGGTTTAATAAAATGGGTAGTATTGCGTCGGATACTTAATACAAGACTCACAGCAGAGCTTTCATGTGGAGGCTGCAACCGTTTTCCTCTCTAGGATGAAACCCGCCCTGGAGAGTACAGTTCTTAACCTCGGCGTAATTTCTGTGTCGCATCCTTATTAGAAGAGTGTGAGGGTTTCAGTTATGGCAGTAGTGCGTCGGATACAAACTAGATGACTCCCTGCAGAGCTTTCATGTGGAGGCTGCAGCCCTTTTACTCTCTAGGTTAAAACCCGCCCTGCAGCCTACAGTATTTAATCTCGACGCAATTTCCGTGTCGCATCCTTATTAGAAGAGTGTGAGGGTTTCAGTACATGGGCAGTAGTGCGTCGGTTACAAACTACAGGACTCCCAAGAGAGCTTTCATGTGGAGGCAGCAACCGTTTTACTCTCTAGGATTAATCCCGCCCTGGAGCCTACAGTACTTAATCTCGACGCAATTTCTGTGTCATCTCTTAATTCGAGGAGCGTGAGAGTTTCATTAAATTGGCAGTAGTGCGTCGGATATAAACTACTTGACTCCCAGGAGTACTTTCATATAGAGGCTGCAGCCAATTTACTCTCTAGCATAAAACCCGCAATGGAACCTACAGTATTCAATCTCGACGCAATTTCTGTGTCGCATCCTTATTAGAAAAGTGTGAGGGTTTCAGACAATTTGCAGTAGTGCGTCGCATACAAACAACATGACTCCCTGGAGAGCTTTCATGTGTAGGCTGCAGCCGTTTTACTCTGTAGGATAAAACCCGCCATGGAGCCTACGGTACTTAAACTCGACGCAATTTCTGTGTTGCATCCTTATTAGAAGAATGTGAGGGTTTCAGTAAATTTGCAGTAGTGCGTCGGATACAAACTACATGACTCCCAAGAGAGCTTTCATGTGGAGGCTGCAGCCGTTTTACTCTCTAGGATAAATCCCGCCCTGAAGCCTACATTATTTAATCTCGACGCAATTCCTGTGTAGCATCCATATTAGAAGAGTGTGAGGGTTTCAGTAAATGGGCAGTAGTGCGTCGGATACAAACTACATGATTCCCAGGAGAGCTTTCATGTGGAGGCTGCAGCCGTTTTACTCTCTAGGATAAAACCCGCCCTGGAGACTTCAGTACTTAATCTCGACGCAATTTCTGTGTCATCTCATAATTTGAGTAGTATGATGGTTTCAGTAAATGGGCAGTAGTGCGTCGGATACAAACTACATGACTCCCAGGAGAGCTTTTATGTGGAGGCTGCAGCCAATTTACTCTCTAGGATAAATCCCACCCTGGAACCAGCCATATTTAATCTCGACGCAATTTCTGTGTCGCATCCTTATTAGAAGAGTGTGAGTGTTTCAGAAAATTGGCACTAGTGCGTCGGATACAAACTACATGACTCCCAGGAGACCTTTCATGTGGAGGCTGCAGCCGTTTTACTCTCTTGAGTAAAACTCGCACTGGAGCCTTCAGGACTTGATCTCGACGCAATTTCTGTGTCGCATCCTAATTAGAAGAGTGTGAGGGTTTCAATAAACAGGCAGTATTCCGTCGGATACAAACTACATGACTCCCAGGATTGCTTTCGTGTGGAGGCTGCAGCCGTTTTACTCTCCAGGATAAAACCCGCCCTGGAGCCTACAGTACTTAATCTCGAAGCAATTTTTGTTTCGCATCCTTATTACAAGAGTGTAAGGGTTTCAGTAAATGGACAGTAGTGCGTCGGATATAAACTACTTGGCTCCCAGGAGAACTTTCATATGGTGGCTGCAGCCAATTTACTTTCTAGCATAAAAGCCGCCCAGGAAACTTCAGTATTTAATCCTGACGCAAATTCCGTGTCGCATCCTTATTAGAAGAGTGTGAGGGTTTCAGTAAATTTGAAATAGTGCGTCGCATACAATCTAAATGACTACACGGAGAGCTTTCATATGTAGCCTGCAGCCGTTTTACTCTCTAGGATAAAACCCGCCCTGGAGCCTACAGTACTTAATCTCGATGCAATTTCTGTGTCGCATCCTTATTAGAAGAGTGTGAGGGTTTCAGTAAATAGGCAGTAGTGCGTCGGATACAAAATACGTGACTCCCAGGAGAGCTTTCATGTGGAGGCTGCAGCCGTTTTACTCTCTAGTATAAAACTCGCCCTGGAGCCTACAGTATTTAATCTAGACGCAATTTCGTTTTCGCATCCCTATTAGAAGGGTGTGAGGGTTTCAGTAAATGGGCAGTAGTGCGTCGGATACAAACTACATGACTCCCGGGAGAGCTTTCATCTGTAGGCTGCAGCCGTTTTACTCTCTAGGATAAAACCCGCCCTGGAGGCTACAGTACTTAATCTCGATGCAAAGTCTGTGTCGCATCCTTATTAGAAGAGTGTGAGAGTTTCAGTAAATGGGCAGTAGTGCGTCGGATACAAACTACATGACTCCCAGGAGAGCTTTCATCTGTAGGCTGCAGCCGCTTTACTCTCTAGGATAAAAACCGTCCTGGAGGCTACAGTATTTAATGTCGACACAATTTCTGTGTCGCATCCTTATTAGAAGAGTGCGAGGGATTCAGTATATGGGCAGTAGTGCGTATGGTACAGTCATTATTTCTCCGAGGAGGGTTTCTATGTGGAGGCAACAGCCGTGTTACTCTATTAATTAATAGTTGCCCTGTAGCCTGTGCTATTTAATCTCGACGCAATTTCTGTACCGCATTATCGGTAGATGTGTGGGAGTGTTTCATAAAATGCGCAGTAGTGCGTCGGCTACAAACTACATGACTCCCAGGATAGCTTTCATGTGGAGGCTGCAGCCGTTTTACTCTCTAGGATAAAACCCGCCCTGCAGCCTACAGTACTTAATCTCGAAGCAATTTTTGTTTCGCATCCTTATTAGAAGAGTGTAAGGGTTTCAGTAAATGGACAGTAGTGCGTCGGATATAAACTACTTGGCTCCCAGGAGAACTTTCATATGGTGGCTGCAGCCAATTTACTTTCTAGCATAAAAGCCGCCCAGGAAACTTCAGTATTTAATCTCGACGCAAATTCCGTGTCGCATCCTTATTAGAAGAGTGTGAGGGTTTCAGTAAATTTGAAATAGTGCGTCGCTTACAAACTAAATGACTACACGGAGAGCTTTCATGTGTAGGCTGCAGCCGTTTTACTCTCTAGGATAAAACCCGCCATGGACCCTACAGTACTTAATCTCGACGCAATTTCTGTATCGCATCCTTATTAGAAGAGCGTGAGGGGTTCAATAAATTTGCAGTAGTGCGTCGGATACAAACTACATGACTCCCAGGAGAGCTTTCATGTGTAGGCTATAGCCATTTTACTCTCTAGGATTAGACCCGCCCTGCAGCCTACCCGATTTTAATCTCGATGCAATTTCTGTGTCGTATCCTTATTAGAAGAGTGTGAGGGTTTCAGTTAATGGCCAGTAGTGCGTCGGATACAAACTACATGACTCCCAGGAGAACTTTCATGTGGAGGCTGCAGCCGATTTACTCTCTAGGATAGAACCCGCCCTGGAGCCTGCAGTACTTAATCTCGACGCAAATTCTGTGTCGCAACCTTATTAGAAAAGTGTGAGGGTTTCAGATAATTTGCAGTAGTGCGTCGCATACAAACTACATGACTCCCCGGAGAGCTTTCATGTGTAGGCTGCAGCCGTTTTACTCTGTAGGATAAAACAGGCCATGGAGACTACGGTACTTAAACTCGACGCAATTTCTGTGTCGCATCCTAATTAGAAGAGTGTGAGGGTTTCAGAAAACGGGCAGTATTCCGTCGGATACAAACTACGTGACTCCCGGGATTGCTTTCGTGTGGAGGCTGCAGCCGTTTTACTCTCCAGGATAAAACCCGCCCTGGAGCCTACGGTATTTAATCTCGATGCAATTACTGTGTCGCATCCTTATTAGAAGAGTGTGAGTGTTTCATTAAAATGGAAGTGTGCGTCGGATGCAAACTACATAATTCCCAGGAGAGCTTTCATGTGGAGGCTGCAACCGTTTACTCTATGGGATAAAACCGGCCCTGGAGCCTACAGTACTTAATGTCGATGCAATTTCTGTGTCGCTTCCTTATTAGAAGAGTGTGAGGGTTTCAGGAAATAGGCAGTAGTGCGTCGGATACAAAATATGTGACTCCCAGGAGAGCTTTCATGTGGAGGCTGCAGCCGGTTTACTCTCTAGTATAAAACTCGCCCTGGAGCCTACAGTATTTAATCTAGACGCAATTTCGTTTTTGCATCCCTATTAGAAAGGTGTGAGGGTTTCAGTAAATGGGCAGTAGTGCGTCGCATACAAACTACATGACTCCCGGGAGAGCTTTCATCTGTAGGCTGCAGCCGTTTTACTCTCTAGGATAAAAACCGTCCTGGAGCCTACAGTATTTAATGTCGACACAATTTCTGTGTCGCATCCTTATTAGAAGAGTGCGAGGGATTCAGTATATGGGCAGTAGTGTGTATGGTACAATCCTTATTTCTCCGAGGAGGGTTTTTATGTGGAGGCCACGGCCGTGTTACTCTATTAATTAATAGTTGCCCTGTAGCCTGTGCTATTTAATCTCGACGCAATTTCTGTACCGCATTCTCGGTAGATGTGTGGGAGTGTTTCATAAAATGCGCAGTAGTGCGTCGCCTACAAACTACATGACTCCCAGGATAGCTTTCATGTGGAGGCGGCAGCCGTTTTACTCAGTAGGATAAAACCCGCCCTGCAGCCTACAGTACTTAATCTCGAAACAATTTTTGTGTCGCATCCTTATTAGAAGAGTGTGAGGGTTTCAGTAAATGGGCAGTAGTGCGTCGGATATAAACTACTTGGCTCCCAGGAGAACTTTCATATGGTGGCTGCAGCCAATTTACTTTCTAGCATAAAAGCCGCCCTGGAAACTTCAGTATTTAATCTCGACGCAAATTCCGTGTCGCATCCTTATTAGAAGAGTGTGAGGGTTTCAGTAAATTTGCAATAGTGCGTCGCATACAAACTACATGATTCCCAGGAGAGCATTTATGTGGAGGCTACAGCCGTTTTACTCTCTATGATAAAACCCGCCCTGGAGCCTTCAGTACTTAATCTCGACGCAATTTCTGTGTCATCTCATAATTTGAGTAGTATGATGGTTTCAGTAAATGGGCAGTAGTGCGTCGGATACAAACTACATGACTCCCAGGAGACCTTTCATGTGGAGGCTCCAGCTGTTTTACTCTCTTGGATAAAACTCGCACTGGAGCCTTCAGTACTTTATCTCGACGCAATTTCTTTGTCGCATCCTAATTAGAAGAGCGTGAGGGTTTCAGTAAACGTGCAGTATTTCGTCGGATACAAACTACATGACTCCCAGGATTGCTTACGGGTGGAGGCTGCAGCCGTTTTACTCTCTAGGATAAAACCCGCCCTGGAGCCTTCAGTACTTAATCTCGACGCAATTTCTGTGTCGCATCCGAATTAGAAGAGTGTGAGGGTTTCAGTAAATGGCAGTAGTATGTCAGATACAAACTAGATGACTCCCAGCAGAGCTATCATGTGGAGGCTGCAGCCAATTTACTCTCTAGGATAAATCACGCCCTGGAACCTGCCATATTTAATCTCGACGCAATTTCTGTGTCGCATCCATATTAGAAGAGTGTGAGGGTTTCAGTAAATAGGCAGTAGTGCGTCGGATACAAACTACATGACTCCCAGGAGTGCTTTCATGTCGAGGCTGTAGCCGTTTTACTCTCTAGTATAAAACTTGCCCTGGAGGCTACAGTATTTAATCTCGACGTAATTTCTGTGTCGCATCCTTATTAGAAGAGTGTGAGGGTTTCAGTAAATGGGCAGTAGTGCGTCGGATACAAACTACATGTCTCCCCGGAGAGCTTTAATGTGGAGTCTGCAGCCGTTTTACTCTCTAGTATAAAACTCGCCCTGGGGCCTACAGTATTTAATCCAGACGCAAATTCTGTGTCTCATCCTTATTAGAAGAGTGCGAGGGATTCAGTAAATGGGCAGTAGTGCGTATGGTACAAAGCATATGTCCCCGAGAAGGGCTCTTATTTGGGGGCCACAGCCGTGTTACCCTCTTGATTAATAATTGCACTGTAGCCTGTACTATTTAATCTCGACGCAATTTCTGTGTCGCATTCTCAGTAGATGTGTGCGAGGGTTTCATAAAATGGGCAGTAGTGCGTCGGCTACAATCTACATGCTCCCAGGATAGCTCTCACGTGGAGGCTGCAGCCGTTTTACTCTCTAGGATAAAACCCGCCCTGCAGCCTACAGTACTTAATCTCGAAGCAATATTTGTGTCGCATCCTTATTAGAATAGTGTGAGGGTTTCAGTAAATGGGCAGTAGTGCGTCGGATATAAACTACTTGACTCCCAGGATAACATTCATATGGTGGCTGCAGCTAATTTACTTTCTAGCATAAAACCCGCCAAGGAAACTACAGTATTTAAACTCGAAGCAATTTCTTTGTCGCATCCTAATTAGAGGAGTGTGAGGGTTTCAGTAAATGGGCAGTAGTGCGTCCGATACGATCTACATGACTCCCAGGAGAGCTTTCATGTGGAGGCTGCAGCCGTTCTACTCTCTAGGATAAAACCCGCGCTGTAACCTACAGTACATAATCTCGACGCAATTTCTGTGTCGCATCCTTATTAGAAGAGTGTGAGGGTTTCAGTAATTGGGCAGTAGTGCGTCGGATACAAACTACATGACTCGCAGGAGAGCTTTCATGTGGAGGCTGCAGCCGTTTTACTCTCTAGCATAAAACTCGCCCTGGAGCCTACAGTATTTAATCTAGACACAATGTCTGTGTCGCATCCTTATTAGAAGAGTGTGAGGGTTTCAGTAAATGGGCAGTAGTGCGTCGGATACAAACTAAATAACTCCAGGGAGAGCTTTCATCTGTAGGCTGCAGCCGTTTTACTCTCTAGGATAAAACCTGCCCTGCAGCCTACAGTACTTGATCTCGATTCAGTATCTGTAGCGAATCCTTATTAGAAGAGTGTGAGAGTTTCAGTAAATGGGCAGTAGTGCGTCGGATACAAACTATATGACTCCCGGGAGAGCTTTCATGTGCAGGCTGCAGCCGTTTTACTCTCTAGGATAAAACCTGCCCTGCAGCCTACAGTACTTGATCTCGATGCAGTAGTTTCCCCTTGCTTTCAGCCGTTCGCAGTACCAGCACAGCAAGGCCGTTTTGGTTAATGTTACAAGGCCAGATCAGTCAATCATCCAGACTGTTGCCCCTGCAACTACTGAAAAGGCTGCTGCCCCTCTTCAGGAACCACATGTTTGTCTGGCCTCTCAACAGATACCCCTCCGTTATGGTTGCACCTACGGTACGGCCATCTGTATCGCTGAGGCACGCAAGACTCCCCACCAACGGCAAGGTCCATGGCTCATGGAGCCTACAGTACGTAATCTCGACGCAATTTCTGTGTCGCATCCTTATTAGAAGAGTGTGAGGGTTTCAGTAAATGGGCAGTAGTGCGTCGGATACAAACTACATGACTCCCAGGAGAGCTTTAATGTGGAACCTGCAGTCCTTTTACTCTCTAGGATAAAACCCGCCCTGCAGTCTACAGTACTTAATCTCGATGTAATATCTGTGTCGCATCCTAATTAGAAGAGTGTGAGGGTTTCAGCAAATTGGGCAGTAGTGCATGGGAATACAAACTACATGACTCTCAGGAGGGTTTTCATGTGGAGGCTGCACCCGTTTTACTCTCTAGGATAAAACCCGCCGTGGAGCCTACAGTATTTAATCTCGACACAATTTCTGTGTCGCTTCCTTATTAGAAGAGTGTGAGGGTTTCAGTAAATTTGCAGTAGTGCGTCGGATACAAACTACATGACTCCCCGGAGAGCTTTCATGTGTAGGTTGCAGCCGTTTTACCCTCTAGGATAAAACCCGCCCTGGAGCCTTCAGTACTTAATCTCCACGCAATTTCTGTGTCATCTCATAATTTGAGTAGTATGATGGTTTCAGTAAATGGGCAGTAGTGCGTCGGATACAAACTACATGACTCCCAGGAGAGCTTTAATGTGGAACCTGCAGTCCTTTTACTCTCTAGGATAAAACCCGCCCTGCAGTCTACAGTACTTAATCTCGATGTAATATCTGTGTCGCATCCTAATTAGAAGAGTGTGAGGGTTTCAGCAAATTGGGCAGTAGTGCATGGGAATACAAACTACATGACTCTCAGGAGAGTTTTCATGTGGAGGCTGCACCCGTTTTACTCTCTAGGATAAAACCCGCCGTGGAGCCTACAGTATTTAATCTCGACACAATTTCTGTGTCGCTTCCTTATTAGAAGAGTGTGAGGGTTTCAGTAAATTTGCAGTAGTGCGTCGGATACAAACTACATGACTCCCCGGAGAGCTTTCATGTGTAGGTTGCAGCCGTTTTACTCTCTAGGATAAAACCCGCCCTGGAGCCTTCAGTACTTAATCTCCACGCAATTTCTGTGTCACCTCATTATTTGAGTAGTATGATGGTTTCAGTAAATGGGCAGTAGTGCGTCGGATACAAACTACATGACTCCCAGGAGAGTTTTCATGTGGAGGCTGCAACCGTTTTACTCTCTAGGATAAAACCCGCCCTTGAGCCTACAGTACTTAATCCCGACGCAACTTCTGTGTCGCATACTTATTAGAAGAGTGTGAGGGTTTCAGTAAATGGCAGTAGTGCGTCGGATACAAACTAGATGACTCCCAGCAGAGCTTTCTTGTGGAGGCTGCAGCCGTTTTACTCTCTAGGATAAAACCCGCCCTGCAACCTACAGTACTTAATCTCGACGCAATTTTTGTGTCGCATCCTTATTAGAAGAGTGTGAGGGTTTCATTAAATGGGCAGTAGTGCGTCGGATATAAACTACTTGACTCCCAGGAGAACTCTTATATGGAGGCGGCAGCCAATTTACTCTCTAGCATAAAACCCGCCCTGGAACCTACAGTATTTAATCTCGACGCAATTTCTGTGTCGCATCCTTATTAGAAGAGTGTGAGGGTTTCAGTAAATTTGCAGTAGTGCGTCGGATACAAACTACATGACTCCCCGGAGAGCTTTCATGTGTAGGTTGCAGCCGTTTTACTCTCTAGGATAAAACCCGCCCTGGAGCCTTCAGTACTTAATCTCCACGCAATTTCTGTGTCATCTCATTATTTGAGTAGTATGATGGTTTCAATAAATGGACAGTAGTGCGTCGGATACCAACTACATGACTCCCAGGAGAGCTTTCATGTAGAAGCTGCAGCTAATTTACTCTCTAGGATAAATCCCGCCCTGGAACCTGCCATATTTAATCTCCACGCAATTTCTGTGTCGCATCCTTATTAGAAGAGTGTGAGGGTTTCAGTAAATGGGCAGTAGTGCGTCGGATAAAAACTACATGACTCCCAGGATAGCTTTCTTGTGGAGGCTGCAGCCGTTTTTCTCTCTAGGATAAAACCCGCCCTGGAGCCTACAGTATTTAATCTCGATGCAATTTCTGTGTCGCATCCTTTGTAGAAGAGTGTGAGGGTTTCAGTAAATGGGCAGTAGTTCGTCGGATACAAACTACATGACTCCCAGGAGAGCTTTCATGTGGAAGCTGCAGCCGTTCTACTCTCTAGGATAAAACCCGCCCTGTAACCTACAGTACTTAATCTCGAAGCAATTTCTGTGTCGCATCCTTATTAGAAGGGCGTAAGGGTTTCAGTAAATTTGCAGTAGTGCATCCCATACAAACTAAATGACTCCCCGTAGAGCTTTCATGTGTAGGCTGCAGCCGTTTTACTCTCTAGGTTAAAACCCGCCATGGAGCCTACAGTACTTTATCTCGACGCAATTTCTGTACCGCATCCTTATTAGAAGAGCGTGAGAGTTTCAGTAAATTTGCAGTAGTGCGTCGGATACAAACTACATGACTCCCAGGATAGCTTTCATGTGTAGGCTGCAGCCGTTTTACTCTCTAGGATGAAACCCGCCCTGCAGCCTACAGTACTTAATCTCGAAGCAATTTTTTTGTCGCATCCTTATTAGAAGAGTGTGAGGGTTTCAGTAAATGGGCAGTAGTGCGTCGGATATAAACTACTTGACTCCCAGGAGAACTTTCATATGGTGGCTGCAGCCAATTTACTTTCTAGCATAAAACCCGCCCTGGAAACTATAGTATTTAATCTCGAAGCAATTTCTGTGTCGCATCCTTATTAGAAGGGTGTAAGGGTTTCAGTAAATTTGCAGTAGTGCATCCCATACAAACTAAATGACTCCCCGTAGAGCTTTCATGTGTAGGCTGCAGCCGTTTTACTCTCTAGGTTAAAACCCGCCATGGAGCCTACAGTACTTAATCTCGACGCAATTTCTGTACCGCATCCTTATTAGAAGAGCGTGAGAGTTTCAGTAAATTTGCAGTAGTGCGTCGGATACAAACTACATGACTGCCAGGATAGCTTTCATGTGGAGGCTGCTGCCGTATTCTCCGTAGGATGAAACCCGCCCTGGAGCCTACAGTATTTAATCTCGATGCAATTTCTGTGTCGCGTCCTTATTAGAAGATAGTGAGGGTTTCAGTAAATGTGCAGTAGTGCGTCGGATACAAACTACATGACTCCCAGGAGAGCTTTCATGTGTAGAGCCGCCCTGGAGCCTACAGTACTTAATCTTGACGCAAATACTGTGTCGCATCCTTATTAGATGAGTGTGAGCCTTTCAGTAAATGTTTAGTAGTGCGTCGGATACAAACTACATGACTCCCAGGAGAGCTTTCTTGTGCAGGCTGCAGCCGTTTTACTCTCTAGGATAAAACCCGCCCTGGGGCCTACAGTACTTAAATTTCGACGCAATTTCTGTGTCATCTCATAATTTGAGGAGTGTTAGGGTTTCAGTAAATGGGCAGTAGTGCGTCGGATACAAACTACTTGACTCCCAGGAGAGCTTTCTGGTGGAGGCTGCAACCGTTTTACTCTCTTGGAAAAAACTCGCCCTGGAGCCTACAGTATTTAATCTCCACTCAATTACTGTGTCGCATCCTTATCAGAAGAGTGTGAGGGATTCAGTAAATGGGCAGTAGTGCGTTGGATGCAAACTACATGACTCCCCAAAGAGCTTTCATGTGTAGGCTGCAGCCGTTTTACTCTCCAGGATAAAACCAGCACTGGAGACTTCAGTACTTAGTCTCGACGCAAATTCTGTGTCGCATCCTAATTAGAAGAGTGTGAGGGTTTCAGTAAACGGGCAGTAGTCCGTCGGATACAACCTACATGACTCCAAGGATTGCTTTCGTGTGGAGGCTGCAGCTGTTTAAGTCTCTAGGACAAAACCCGCCCTCGAGCCTATAGTATTTAATCCCGACGCAATTTCTTTGTCGCATCCTTATTAGAAGAGTGTGAGGGTTTCAGTAAATGGGCAGTAGTGCGTCGGATACAAACTACATGACTCCCTGGAGAGCTTTCATGTGTAGGCTGCAGCCGTTTCACTCTGTAGGATAAAACCCGCCATGGGGCCTACAGTGCTTAGTCTCGACGCAATTTCTGTGTCGCATCCTAATTAGATGAGTGTGAGGGTTTCAGTAAATAGGCAGAACTGCGTCGGATACAAACTACATGACTCCCAGGACAGCTTTCATGTGCAGGCTGCAGCCAATTTACTCTCTACGAGGAAACCCGCCCTGGAACCTGCAGTATTTAATCTCGACGCAATTTCTGTGTCGCATCCTTATTAGAAGAGCGTGAGGTTTTCAGTAAATGGGCAGTAGTGCGTCGGATACAAACTAAATGACTCCCCGGAGAGCTTTCATGTGTACGCTGCAGCCGTTTAACTCTCTAGGATAAAACCCGCCCTGGAGCCTTCAGTACTTAATCTCGACGCAATTTCTGTGTCATCTCATTATTTCAGGAGAGTGAGGGTTTCAGTAAATGGGCAGTAGTGCGTCGGATGCAAACTAAATGACTCCCAGGAGAGCTTCATGTGGAGGCTACAGCCGTTTAACTCTCTAGGATAAAACCCGCACTGGTGCCTTCAGTACTTAATCTCGACGCAATTTCTGTGTCGCATCCTTATTAGAAGATTGTGAGGGTTTCAGTAAATGGGCAGTAGTGCGTCGGATACAAACTACATGACTCCCAGGAGAGCTTTCATGTGTAGGCTGCAGCCGTTTTACTCGCTGGGGTAAGAGCCGCCCTGGAGCCTACAGTACTTAATCTTGACGCAAATACTGTGTCACATACTTATTAGAAGAGTGTGAGCCTTTCAGTAAATGGGTAGTAGTGCGTCGGATACAAACTACATGCCTTCCAGCAGAGCCTTCTTGTGGAGGCTGCAGCCGTTTTAGTCTCTGGGATAACACCCGCCCTGGAGACTACAGTACTTAAATTTCGACGCAATTTCTGTGTCATCTCTTTATTTGAGGAGTGTGAGGGTTTCAGTAAATGGGCAGTAGTGCGTCGGATGCAAACTAAATGACTCCCAGGAGTGCTTTCATGTGGAGGCTGCAACCGTTTTACTCTCTAGGATAAAACTCGCCCTGGAGCCTACAGTATTTAATCTCCACTCAATTTCTGTGTCGCATCCTTATTAGAAGACTGTGAGGGTTTCAGTAAATGGGCAGTAGTGCGTCGGATGCAAACTACATGACTCCCCATAGAGCTTTCAGGTGTAGGCTGTAGCCGTTTCACTCTCCAGCATAAAACCAGCCCTGGAGCCTACAGTACTTAATCTCGACTCAATTTCTGTGTCGCAACCTAATTAGAATAGTGTGAGGGTTTCAATAAACGGGCAGCAGTCCGTCGGATACAACCTACATGACTCCAAGGATTGCTTTCGTGTGGAGGCTGCAGCCGTTTAACTCTCTAGGATAAAACCCGCCCTGGATTCAATAGTATTTAATCTCGACTTAATTTCTTTGTCGCATCCTTATTAGAAGAGTGTGAGGGTTACAGTAAATGGGCAGTAGTGCGTCGGATACAAACTACATGACTACCAGGATAGCTTTCATGTTGAGGCTGCAGCCGTTTTACTCTCTAGGATACAACCCGCCCTGCAGCCTACAGTATTTAATCTCGATGCAATTTCTGTGTCGCATCCTTTGTAGAAGAGTGTGAGGGCTTCACTAAATGGGCAGTAGTGCGTCGGATACAAACTACATGACTCCCAGAAGAGCTTTCATGTGGAAGCTGCAACCGTTTTACTCTCTAGGATAAAACCCCCCCTGGAGCCTACAGTACGTAATCTCGACGCAATTTCGGTGTCGCATCCTTATTAGAAGAGTGTGAGGGTGTCAGTAAATAGGCAGTAGTCCGTCGGATACAAACTACATGACTCCCAGAAGAGCTTTCATGTGGTGGCTGCGGCCGTTTTACTCTCTAGCATAAAACCCGCGCTGGAGCCTACAGTATTTAATGTCGAAACAATTTCTGTGTCGCATCCTTATTAGAAGAGTGCGAGGGACTCAGTATATGGGCAGTAGTGCGTATAGTACAACGTATATGTCCCCGAGGAGGGCCTTTATTTGGGGGCCACAGCCGTGTTACTCTCTTGATTAATAATTGCCCTGTAGCCTGTACTACTTAATCTCGACGCAATTTCTGTGTCGCATCCTCAGTAGATGTGTGTGAGGGATTAATAAAATGGGTAGTATTGCGTCGGATACATAATACAAGACTCCCAGGAGAGCTTTCATGTGGAGGCTGCAACCGTTTTACTGTCTAGGATAAAACCCGCCCTTGAGCCTACAGTACTTAATCTCGATGCAATTTCTGTGTCGCATCCTTATTAGAAGTGTGCGAGGGTTTCAGTAAATGGGCAGTAGTGCGTCGGCTACAAACTACATGACTCCCAGGGGAGCTTTCATTTGGAGGCTGCAGCCGTTTTACTCTCTAGGATAAAACCCGCCCTACAGCCTACAGTACTTAATCTCGAAGGAATTTATGTGTCGCATCCTTATTAGAAGAGTGTGAGTGTTTCAGTAAATGTTCAGTAGTGCGTCGGATATAAACTACTTGACTCCCAGGAGAACTTTCATATGGTGGCTGCAGCCAATTTACTTTCTAGCATAAAACCCGCCCTGGAAACTACAGTATTTAATCTCGACGCAATTTCTGTGTCGCATCCTTATTAGAAGAGTGTGAGGGGTTCAGTAAATGGGCAGTAGTTCGTCGGATACAAACTAGATGACTCCCAGGAGACCTTTCATGTGGAGGCTGCAGCCGTTTTACTCTCTAGGATAAAACCCGCCCTGGAGCCTTCAGTACTTAACCTCGACGCAATTTCTGTGTAGCATCCGAATTAGAAGAGTGTGAGGGTTTCAGTAATTGGGCAGTTGTGCGTCGGATACATACTACATGACTCAGAGGAGAGCTTTCATGTGGAGGCTGCAGCCGTTTTACTGTCTAGGCTAAAACTCGCGCTGGAGCCTACAGTATTTAATCTCGACGCAATTTCTGTGTCGCATCCTAATTAGAAGAGTGTGAGGGTTTCAGTAAATGGGCAGTAGTGCGTCGGATGCAAACTACATGACTCACAGGAGAGCTTTCATGTGTAGGCTGCAGCCGTTTTACTCGCTAGGGTAAGAGCAGCCCTGGAGCCTACAGTACTTAATCTGACGCAAATACTGTGTCGCATCCTTATTAGAAGAGTGTGAGCCTTTCAGTAAATGGGTAGTAGTGCACGGGTACAAACTACATGACTCCCAGGAGAGCTTTCATGTGGAGGCTGCAGAGGTTTTACACTCTAGGATAAAACCCGCCCTGGAGACTGCCGTACTTAAATTTCGACGCAATTTCTGTGACAGCTCATTATTTGAGGAGTGTGAGGGTTTCAGTAAATGGGCAGTAGTGCGTCGAATATAAACTACATGACTTCAAATAGACCTTTCATGTGGAGGCTGCAGCCGTTTTACTCTCTAGGATAAAACCCGCCCTGGAGCCTTCAGTACTTAACCTCGACGCAATTTCTGTGTAGCATCCGAATTAGAAGAGTGTGAGGGTTTCAGTAATTGGGCAGTTGTGCGTCGGATACATACTACATGACTCAGAGGAGAGCTTTCATGTGGAGGCTGCAGCCGTTTTACTCTCTAAGATAAAACCCGCCCTGGAACCTACAGTATTTGATCTCGACGAAATTTCTGTTTCGCATTCTTATTAGAAGAGTGTGAGGGTTTCAATAAATTTGCAGTAGTGCGTCGGATACAAACTACTTGACTCCCAGGAGAGCTTTCATGTGGAGGCTGCAACCGTTTTACTCTCTAGGATAAAACCCGCCCTTGAGCCTACAGTACTTAATCTCGATGCAATTTCTGTGTCGCATCCTTATTAGAAGAGTGTGAGGGTTTCAGTAAATGGGCAGTAGTGCGTCGGATACGAACTACATGACTCCCAGGATAGCTTTCATGTGGAAGCTGCAGTCGATTTACTCTTTAGAATAAAACACGCCCTGGAGCCTGCAGTGCTTAATCTCGGCGCAATTTCTGTGTCGCATCCTTATTATAAGAGTGTGAGGGTTTAGTAATTGGGCAGTTGTGCGAGGGATACAAACAACATGACTCCCAGGAGAGCTTTCATGTGGAGGCTGCAGCCGTTTTACTCTCTAGGCTAAAACTCGCCCTGGAGCCTACAGTATTTAATCTCGACGCAATTTCTGTGTCATCTCATTATTTGAGGAGTGTGAGGGTTTCAGTAAATGGGCAGTAGTGCGTCGGATGCAAACTACATGACTCCCAGGAGAGCTTTCAAGTGGAGGCTGCAGCCAATTTACTCTCTAGGAGAAAACCCGCCCTGGAACCTGCAGTATTTAATCTCGACGCAATTTCTGTGTCGCATCCTTATTATAAGAGTGTGAGAGTTTCAGTAAATGGGCAGTAGTGCGTCAGATACAAACTAAATGACTACCCGGAGAGCTTTCATGTGTAGGCTGCAGCCGTTTAACTCTCTAGGATAAAACCCGCCCTGGAGCCAACAGTACTTAATCCTGATGCAATTTCTGTGTCGCATCCTTATTATAAGAGTGTGAGAGTTTCACTAAATGGGCAGTAGTGCGTCAGATACAAACTAAATGACTACCCGGAGAGCTTTCATGTGTAGGCTGCAGCCGTTTAACTCTCTAGGATAAAACCCGCCCTGGAGCCAACAGTACTTAATCCTGATGCAATTTCTGTGTCGCATCCTTATTAGAAGAGTGTGAGGGTTTCAGTAAATGGGCAGTAGTGCGTCGGATACAAACAACATGACTCCCAGGAGAGCTTTCATGTGGAGGCTGCAGCCGTTTTACTCTCTAGGCTAAAACTCGCCCTGGAGCCTACAGTATTTAATCTCGACGCAATTTCTGTGTCATCTCATTATTTGAGGAGTGTGAGGGTTTCAGTAAATGGGCAGTAGTGCGTCGGATGCAAACTACATGACTCCCAGGAGAGCTTTCAAGTGGAGGCTGCAGCCAATTTACTCTCTAGGAGAAAACCCGCCCTGGTACCTGCAGTATTTAATCTCGATGCAATTTCTGTGGCGTATCCTTATTAGAAGAGTGTGAGGGTTTCAGTAAATGGGCAGTAGTGCGTCGGATACAAACTACATGACTCCCAGGATAGCATTCTTGTGGAGGCTGCAGCCGTTTTATTCTCTAGGATTAAACCCGCTCTGGAGCCTACAGTATCTAATCTCGATGCAATTTCTGTGTCGCATCCTCATTAGAAGAGTGTGAGGGTTTCAGTATATGGGCAGTACTGCGTATGGTACAAACTATATGTCCCCGAGGAGGGCTCTTATGTGGGGGCCACAGCCGGTTTACTCTCTTGATTAATAGCTGCTTTGTAGCCTGTACTATAAAATCTCGACGCATTTTCTGTGTCGCATCCTCAGTAGATGTGTTTGAGGGTTTAACAAAATGGGTAGTATTGCGTCGGGTACATATTACAAGACTGCCAGGAGAGCTTTCATGTGTAGGCTGCAACCGTTTTAGTCTAGGATAAAACCCGCCCTTGAGCCTACAGTACTCAATCTCGACGCAATTTCTGTGTCGCATCCTTATTAGAAGAGTGCGAGGGTTTCAGTAAATGGGCAGTAGTGCGTCGGATACAAACTACATGACTCCCAGGAGAGCTTTCATGTGTAGGCTGCAGCCGTTTTACTCTCTAGTACAAAACCCGCCCTGGAGGCTACAGTATTTAATCACGACGCAATTTCTGTGTCGCATCCTTATCAGAAGAGTGTGAGGGTTTCAGTAAATGGGCAGTAGTGCGTCGGATACAAACTACATGACTCCCAGTAGAGCTTTCATGTTAATGCTGCTACCGTTTTACTCTCTAGGATAAAACGGGCCTGGAGCCTACAGTACTTAATCACGACGCAATTTCAGTACCGCATCCTTATTAGAAGAGTGTGAGGGTTTCAGTAAATGGGCAGTAGTTCGTCGGATACAAACTACATGACTCCCAGGAGAGCTTTCATGTGGAGGCTGCAGCCGTTTTACTCTCTAGGATAAAACCCGCCCTTGGAGCTTTCAGTACTTAATCTCGATGCAATTTCTGTGTCGCATCCTTATTAGAAGAGTGTGAGGGTTTCAGTAAATGGGCAGTAGTGCGTCGGATACAAACTACATGACTCCTAGGATTGCTTTCTTGTTGGAGGCTGCAGCCGTTTTACTCTCTAGGATTAAACCCGCTCTGGAGCCTACAGTATCTAATCTCGATGCAATTTCTGTGTCGCATCCTAATTAGAAGAGTGTGAGGGTTTCAGTAAATGGGCAGTTTTGCGTCGGATACAAACTACATGAGTCCCAGGAGAGCTTTCATGTGGAGGCTGCAGCCGTTTTACTCTCTAGGATAAAACCCGCCCTTGAGCCTTCAGTACTTAATCTCGACGCAATTTCTGTGTCATCTCATTATTTGAGGAGCGTGAGGGTTTCAATAAATGGGCAGTAGTGCGTCGGATACAAACTACATGACTCCCAGGAGAGCTTTCATGTGGAGGCTGCAGCCGTTTTACTCTGTAGGATAAAACCCGCCCTGGAGCCTTCAGTACTTAATCTCGACGCAATTTCTGTGTCATCTCATTATTTGAGGTGCGTGAGGGTTTCAGTAAATGGGCAGTAGTGCGTCGGATACAAACTTCATGACTCCCAGGAGAGCTTTCATGTGGAGGCTGCAGCCTATTTACCCTCTAGGAGAAAACCCGCCCTGGAACCTGCAGTACTTAATCTCGACGCAATTTCTGTGTCATTATTTGAGGAGTGTGAGGGATTCAGTAAATGGGTAGTAGTGCGTCGGATACAAACTACATGACTCCGAGGAGAGCTTTCATGTGTTGGCTGCAGCCGTTTTACTCTGTAGGATAAAACCCGCCCTGGAGCCTACAGTATTTAATCTCCGTGCAATTACTGTGTCGCAACCTTATTATAAGAGTGCGAGAGTTAAAGTAAATGGGGGGTATGCGTCGAATACAAACTACATGACTCCCAGGAGAGCTTTCATGAGGAGGCTGCAGCCGTTTTACTCTGACGATAAAACCCGCCCTGGAGCCTACAGTATTTAATCTCGATGCAATTTCTGTGTCGCATCCTAATTAGAAGAGTGTGAGGGTTTCAGTAAATAGGCAGTAGCCCGTCGGATACAAACTACATGACTCCCAGGAGAGCTTTCATGTGGAGGCTGCAGCCGTTTTACTCTCTAGGATGAAACCCGCCCTGGAGCCTTCATAACTTATCTCGACGCAATTTCTGTGTCATCTCATTATTTGAGGTGCGTGAGGGTTTCAGTAAATGGGCAGTAGTGCGTCGGATACAAACTACATGACTCCCAGGAGAGCTTTCATGTGGAGGCTGCAGCCGTTTTACTCTCTAGGATAAAACCCGCCCTGGAGCCTTCAGTACTTAATCTTGACGCAATTTCTGTGTCATCTCATTATTTGAGGAGTGTGAGGGTTTCAGTAAATGGGCAGTAGTGCGTCGAATATAAACTACACTCCTGGAAATGGAAAAAAGAACACATTGATACCGGTGTGTCAGACCCACCATACTTGCTCTGGACACTGCGAGAGGGCTGTACAAGCAATGATCACACGCACGGCACAGCGGACACACCAGGAACCGCGGTGTTGGCCGTCGAATGGCGCTAGCTGCGCAGCATTTGTGCACCGCCGCCGTCAGTGTCAGCCAGTTTGCCGTGGCATACGGATCTCCATCGCAGTCTTTAACACTGGTAGCATGCCGCGACAGCGTGGACGTGAACCGTATATGCAGTTGACGGACTTTGAGCGAGGGCGTATAGTGGGCATGCGGGAGGCCGGGTGGACGTACCGCCGAATTGTCAACACGTGGGGCGTGATGTCTCCACAGTACATCGATGTTGTCGCCAGCGGTCGGCGGAAGGTGCACGTGCCCGTCGACCTGGGACCGGACCGCAGCGACGCACGGATGCACGCCAAGACCGTAGGATCCTACGCAGTGCCGTAGGGAACCGCACCGCCACTTCCCAGCAAATTAGGGATACTGTTGCTCCTGGGGTATCGGCGAGGACCATTCGCAACCGTCTCCATGAAGCTGGGCTACGGTCCCGCACACCGTTAGGCCGTCTTCCGCTCACGCCCCAACATCGTGCAGCCCGCCTCCAGTGGTGTCGCGACAGGTGTGAATGGAGGGACGAATGGAGACGTGTCGTCTTCAGCGATGAGAGTCGCTTCTGCCTTGGTGCCAATGATGGTCGTATGCGTGTTTGGCGCCGTGAAGGTGAGCGCCACAATCAGGACTGCATACGACCGAGGCACACAGGGCCAACACCCGGCATCATGGTGTGGGGAGCGATCTCCTACACTGGCCGTACACCACTGGTGATCGTCGAGGGGACACTGAATAGTGCACGGTACATCCAAACCGTCATCGAACCCATCGTTCTACCATTCCTAGACCGGCAAGGGAACTTGCTGTTCCAACAGGACAATGCACGTCCGCATGTATCCCGTGCAACCCAACGTGCTCTAGAAGGTGTAAGTCAACTACTCTGGCCAGCAAGATCTCCGGATCTGTCCCCCATTGAGCATGTTTGGGACTGGATGAAGCGTCGTCTTACGCGGTCTGCACGTCCAGCACGAACGCTGGTCCAACTGAGGCGCCAGGTGGAAATGGCATGGCAAGCCGTTCCACAGGACGACATCCAGCATCTCTACGATCGTCTCTATGGGAGAATAGCAGCCTGCATTGCTGCGAAAGGTAGATATACACTGTACTAGTGCCGACATTGTGCATGCTCTGTTGCCTGTGTCTATGTGCCTGTGGTTCTGTCAGTGTGATCATGTGATGTATCTGAGCCCAGGAATGTGTCAATAAAGTTTCCCCTTCCTGGGACAATGAATTCACGGTGTTCTTATTTCAATTTCCAGGAGTGTACATGACTTCAAAGAGAACTTTTATGTGGAGGCTACAGCCAATTAACTCTCTAGGATAAAACCCGCCCTGGAACCTACAGTATTTAATCTCGACGCAATTTCTGTGTCGCATTCTTATTAGAAGAGTGTGAGGGTTTCAGTAAATTTGCAGTAGTGCGTCGGATACAAACTACATGACTCCCAGGAGAGCTTTCATGTGGAGGCTGCAGCCGTTTTACTCTAACGATAAAACCCGCCCTGGAGCCTATAGTATTTAATCTCGATGCAATTTCTGTGTCGCATCCTAATTAGAAGAGTGTGAGGGTTTCAGTAAATAGGCAGTAGCGCGTCGGATACAAACTACATGACTCCCAGGAGAGCTTTCATGTGGAGGCTGCAGCCGTTTTACTCTGTAGGATAAAACCCGCCCTGGAGCCTTCATAACTTATCTCGACGCAATTTCTGTGTCATCTCATTATTTGAGGTGCGTGAGGGTTTCAGTAAATGGGCAGTAGTGCATCGGATACAAACTACATGACTCCCAGGAGAGCTTTCATGTGGAGGCTGCAGCCGTTTTACTCTCTAGGATAAAACCCGCCCTGGAGCCTTCAGTACTTAATCTCGACGCAATTTCTGTGTCATCTCATTATTTGAGGAGTGTGAGGGTTTCAGTAAATGGGCAGTAGTGCGTCGAATATAAACTACACTACTGGAAATGGAAAAAAGAACACATTGATACCGGTGTGTCAGACCCACCATACTTGCTCCGGACACTGCGAGAGGGCTGTAAAAGCAATGATCACACACATGGCACAGCGGACACACCAGGAACCGCGGTGTTGGCCGTCGAATGGCGCTAGCTGCGCAGCATTTGTGCACCGCCGCCGTCAGTGTCAGCCAGTTTGCCGTGGCATACGGAGCTCCATCGCAGTCTTTAACACTGGTAGCATGCCGCGACAGCGTGGACGTGAACCGTATATGCAGCTGACGGACTTTGAGCGAGGGCGTATAGTGGGCATGCGGGAGGCCGGGTGGACGTACCGCCGAATTGTTCAACACGTGGGGCGTGATGTCTCCACAGTACATCGATGTTGTCGCCAGCGGTCGGCGGAAGGTGCACGTGCCCGTCGACCTGGGACCGGACCGCAGCGACGCACGGATGCACGCCAAGACCGTAGGATCCTACGCAGTGCCGTAGGGGACCGCACCGCCACTTCCCAGCAAATTAGGGATACTGTTGCTCCTGGGGTATCGGCGAGGACCATTCGCAACCGTCTCCATGAAGCTGGGCTACGGTCCCGCACACCGTTAGGCCGTCTTCCGCTCACGCCCCAACATCGTGCAGCCCGCCTCCAGTGGTGTCGCGACAGGCGTAAATGGAGGGACGATTGGAGACGTGTCGTCTTCAGCGATGAGAGTCGCTTCTGCCTTGGTGCCCATGATGGTCGTATGCGTGTTTGGCGCCGTGAAGGTGAGCGCCACAATCAGGACTGCATACGACCGAGGCACACAGGGCCAACACCCGGCATCATGGTGTGGGGAGCGATCTCCTACACTGGCCGTACATCACTGGTGATCGTCGAGGGGACACTGAATAGTGCACGGTACATCCAAACCGTCATCGAACCCATCGTTCTACCATTCCTAGACCGGCAAGGGAACTTGCTGTTCCAACAGGACAATGCACGTCCGCATGTATCCCGTGCAACCCAACGTGCTCTAGAAGGTGTAAGTCAACTACCCTGGCCAGCAAGATCTCCGGATCTGTCCCCCATTGAGCATGTTTGGGACTGGATGAAGCGTCGTCTTACGCGGTCTGCACGTCCAGCACGAACGCTGGTCCAACTGAGGCGCCAGGTGGAAATGGCATGGCAAGCCGTTCCACAGGACGACATCCAGCATCTCTACGATCGTCTCTATGGGAGAATAGCAGCCTGCATTGCTGCGAAAGGTAGATATACACTGTACTAGTGCCGACATTGTGCATGCTCTGTTGCCTGTGTCTATGTGCCTGTGGTTCTGTCAGTGTGATCATGTGATGTATCTGAGCCCAGGAATGTGTCAATAAAGTTTCCCCTTCCTGGGACAATGAATTCACGGTGTTCTTATTTCAATTTCCAGGAGTGTACATGACTTCAAAGAGAACTTTTATGTGGAGGCTACAGCCAATTAACTCTCTAGGATAAAACCCGCCCTGGAACCTACAGTATTTAATCTCGACGCAATTTCTGTGTCGCATTCTTATTAGAAGAGTGTGAGGGTTTCAGTAAATTTCCAGTAGTGCGTCGGATACAAACTACATGACTCCCAGGAGAGCTTTCATGAGGAGGCTGCAGCCGTTTTACTGTAACGATAAAACCCGCCCTGGAGCCTATAGCCTCGATGCAATTTCTGTGTCGCATCCTAATTAGAAGAGTGTGAGGGTTTCAGTAAATAGGCAGTAGCGCGTCGGATACAAACCACATGACTCCCAGGAGAGCTTTCATGTGGAGGCTGCAGCCGTTTTACTCTCTAGGATAAAACCCGCCCTGGAGCCTTCAGTACTTAATCTCGACGCAATTTCTGTGTCATCTCATTATTTGAGGAGTGTGAGGGTTTCAGTAAATGGGCAGTAGTGCGTCGAATATAAACTACATGACTTCAAAGAGAACTTTCATGGCGAGGCTACAGCCAATTAACTTACTAGGATAAAACACGCCCTGGAACCTACAGTATTTAATCTCGACGCAATTTCTGTCTCGCATCTTTATTAGAAGAGTGTGAGGGTTTCAGTAAATGGGCAGTAGTGCGTCGGATACAAACCCCATGACTCCCAGGAGAGCTTTCATGTGGAGGCTGCAGCCGTTTTACTCTCAAGGATAAAACCCGACCTGGAGCCTTCATAACTTAATCTCGACGCAATTTCTGTGTCATCTCATTATTTGAGGAGTGTGAGGGTTTCAGTAAATGGGCAGTAGTGCGTCGAATATAAACTACATGACTTCAAAGAGAACTTTCATGGCGAGGCTACAGCCAATTAACTTACTAGGATAAAACACGCCCTGGAACCTACAGTATTTAATCTCGACGCAATTTCTGTCTCGCATCTTTATTAGAAGAGTGTGAGGGTTTCAGTAAATGGGCAGTAGTGCGTCGGATACAAACTACATGACTCCCAGGAGAGCTTTCATGTAGAGGCTGCAGCCGTTTAACTCTGTAGGATAAAACCCGCCCTGGAGCCTACAGTATTAAATCTCGATGCAATTTCTGTGTCGCATCCTAATTAGAAGGGTGTGAGGGTTTCAGTAAATGAGCAGTAGTGCGTCGAATACAAACTACATGACTCCCAGGAGAGCTTTCATGTGGAGGCTGCAGCCGTTTTAATCTCTAGTACAGAACTCGCCCTGGAGGCTACAGTATTTAATCACGACGAAATTTCTGTGTCGCATCCTTATTAGAAGAGTGTGAGGGTTTCATTAAATCGGCAGTAGTGTGTCGGATACAAACTACATGATTCCCAGGAGAGCTTTCATGTGGAGACTGCAACCGATTACTCTCTAGGATAAAACCAGCCCTGGAGCCTACAGTATTTAATCTAGACGCAATTTCTTTGTCGCATCCTTATTAGTAGAGTGTGAGGGTTTCAATAAATGGGCAGTAGTGCGTCTGGTACAAACTACATGACTCCCGGGAGCGCTTTCATCTGTAGGCTGCAGCCGTTTTACTCTCTAGGATAAAACCCGCCCTGGAGCCTACAGGATTTAATGTCGAAACAATTTCTGTGTCGCATCATTATTAGAAGAGTGCGAATGATTCAGTATATCGGCAGTAGTGCGTATGGTACAAAGTATATGTCCACGAGGAGGGCTCTTATTTGGGGGCCACAGCCGTGTTACTCGCTTGATTAATAATTACCCTATAGCCTGTACTACTTAACCTCGACGCAATTTCTGTGTCGCATCCTCAGTAGATATGTGTGAGGGATTAATAAAACGGGTAGTATTGCGTCGGATACATAATACTAGACTCCCAGGAGAGCTTTCATGTGGAGGCTGCAACCGTTTTACTCTCTAGGGTAAAACCGGCCCTGGATCCTACAGTACTTAATCTCTACGCAATTTCTGTGTCGCATCCTTATTAGGAGAATGTGAGGGTTTCAGTAAATTTGCAGTAGAGCGTCGGATCCAACTACATGACTCCCAGGAGAGTTTACATGTGGAGGCTGCAGCCGATTTACTCTCTAGGAAAAAACACGCCCTGGTGACTACAGTACTTCATCTCGACGCAATTTCTGTGTCATCTCATTATTTGAGGAGAGTGAGGGTTTCAGTAAATAGACAGTAGTGCGTCGGATAAAAACTAAATGACTCCCGGAAGAGCTCTCATGTGGAGGCTGCAGCCGTTTTACTCTCTACGATAAAACTCGCGATGGAGCCTACAGTACTTAATCTCGACGCAATTTCTGTGTCGCATCCTTATTAGAAGAGTGTGAGGGTTTCAGTATATGGGCAGTAGTGCGAATGGTACAAACTATATGTCCCCGAGGAGGGATTTTATGTGGGAGCCACAGCCGTGTTACTCTTTTGATTAATAGTTGCCCTGTAGCCTGTACTATTTAATCTCGACGCAATTTCTGTGTCGCATCCTCAGTAGATGTGTGTGAGGGTTTAATAAAATGCGTAGTATTGCGTCGGGTACATATTGCAAGACTCCCAGGAGAGCTTTCATGTGTAGGCTGCAACCGTTTTACTCTAGGATAAAACCCGCCCTTGAGCTTACAGTACTTAATCTCGACGCAATTTCTGTGTCGCTTCCTTATTAGAAGAGTGCGAGGGTTTCAGTAAATGGGCGGTAGTGCGTCGGATACAAACTACATGACTCCCAGGAGAGCTTTAATGAGGAGGCTGCAGCCGTTTTACTTTCTAGTACAATACTCGCCATGGAGGCTACAGTATTTAATCTCGACGCAATTTCTGTGTCGCATCCTCCGTAGATGTGTGTGAGGGTTTAATAAAATGCGTAGTATTGCGTCGGGTACATATTGCAAGACTCCCAGGAGAGCTTTCATGTGGAGGCTGCAGCCGTTTTACTCTCAAGGTTAAAACACGCACTGGAGCATACAGTACATAATCTCGACCCAATTCCTGTGTCGCATCCTTATTAGAAGAGTGTGAGGGTTTCAGTATGTGGGCAGTAGTGCGTCGGATACAAACTACATGACTCCCAGGATAGCTTTCTTGTGGAGGCTGCAGCCGTTTAACACTCTAGGATAAAACCCGCCCTGGAGCCTACAGGGCTGCTACTTCTGTGTCGCATCCTTATTAGAAGAGTGTGAGGGTGTCAGTAAATGGGCAGTAGTGCGTCGGATACAAACTAAATGACTCCCCGGAGAGCTTTCATGTGTAGGCTGCAGCCGTTTAACACTCTAGGATAAAACCCGCCCTGGAGCCTACAGGGCTGCTACTTCTGTGTCGCATCCTTATTAGAAGAGTGTGAGGGTTTCAGTAAATGGGCAGTAGTGCGTCGGATACAAACTACATGACTCCCAGGAGAGCTTTCATGTTAAGGCTGCAAACGTTTTACTCTCTAGGATAAAACCGGCCCTGGAGCCTACAGTACTTAATCTCGACGCAATTTCTGTGACGCATCCTTATTAGAAGAGTGTGAGGGTTTCAGTAAATAGCCAGTAGCGCGTCGGATACAAACTACATGACTCCCAGGAGAGCTTTCATGTGGAGGCTGCAGCCGTTTTACTCTCTAGGTTAAAACCCGCCCTGGAAGTTACAGTATTTAATCTCGACGCAATTTCTGTGTCGCATTCTTATTAGAAGAGTGTGAGGGTTTCAGTAAATTTGCAGCAGTGCGTCGGATACAAACTACATGACTCCCTGGAGAGCTTTCATGTGGAGGCTGCAACCGTTTAACACTCTAGGATAAAACCCGCCCTGGAGCCTACAGGGCTGCTACTTCTGTGTCGCATCCTTATTAGAAGAGTGTGAGGGTTTCAGTAAATGGGCAGTAGTGCGTCGGATACAAACTACATGACTCCCAGGAGAGCTTTCATGTTAAGGCTGCAAACGTTTTACTCTCTAGGATAAAACCGGCCCTGGAGCCTACAGTATTTAATCTCGATGCAATTTCTCTGTCGCATCCTTATTAGAAGAGTGTGAGGGTTTCAGTAAATAGCCAGTAGTGCGTCGGATACAAACTACATGACTCCCAGGAGAGCTTTCATGTGGAGGCTGCAGCCGTTTTACTCTCTAGGTTAAAACCCGCCCTGGAACTTACAGTATTTAATCTCGACGCAATTTCTGTGTCGCATTCTTATTAGAAGAGTGTGAGGGTTTCGTTAAATTTGCAGCAGTGCGTCGGATACAAACTACATGACTCCCTGGAGATTTTTCATGTGGAGGCTGCAACCGTTTTACTCTCTAGGATAAAACCCGCCCTTGAGCCTACAGTACATAATCTCGACGCAATTTCTGTGTCGCATCCTTATTAGAAGAGTGCGAGGGTATCAGTAAATGGGCGGTAGTGCGTCTGATACAATCCTCATTTCTCCGAGGAGGGCATTTATGTGGAGGCCACAGCTGTATTACTCTATTGATGAATAGTTGCCCTGTGGCCTGTGCTATTTAATCTCGAGGCAATTTCTGTGTCGCATTCTCAGTAGATGTGTGCGATGGTTTCATAAAATGGGCAGTAGTGCGTCGGCTACAAACTACATGACTTCCAGGAGACCTTTATGTGGAGGCTGCAGCCGTTTTACTCTCTAGGACAAAACCCGCCCTGCAGCCTACAGTACTTAATCTCGAAGCAATTTTTGTGTCGCATCCCTATTAGAAGAGTGTGAGGGTTTCAGTAAATGTTCAGTAGTGCGTCGGATATAAACTACTTGACTCCCAGGAGAACATTCATATGGTGGCTGCAGCCAATTTACTTTCTAGCATAAAACCCGCCCTGGAAACTACAGTATTTAATCTCGTAGCAATTTCTGTGTCGCATCCTTATTAGAAGAGTGTGAGGGTTTCAGTAAATTTGCAGTAGTGCGTCGCATACAAACTACATGACTCCCAGGAGAGCTGTCATGTGGAGGCTGCAGCCGTTTTACTCTCTAGGATATAAACCGCCCTGGAGCCTACAGTACTTAATCTCGACACAATTTCTGTGTCGCATCCTTATTAGAAGAGTGTGAGGGTTTCACTAAATGCGCAGTGGTGCGTCGGATACAAACTACATGACTCCCAAGATAGCTTTCTTGTGGAGGCTGCAGCCGTTTTACTCTCTAGGGTAAAACCCGTCCTGGAGCCTACAGTATCTAATCTCGGTGTAATTTCTGTGTCGCATCCTTATTAGAAGACTGTGAGGGTTTCAGTAAATGGGCAGTAGTGCGTCGGATACAAACTACATGACTCCCAGGAGAGCTTTCATGTTAAGGCTGCAACCGTTTTACTCTCTAGGATAAAACCGGACCTGGAGCCTACAGTACTTAATCCCGACGCAATTTCTGTGTCGCATCCTTATTACAAGAGTGTGAGGGTTTCAGTATATGGGCAGTAGTGCGTATGGTACAAACTATATGTCCCCGAGGAGGGCTCTTATGTGGGGGCCACAGCCGTGTTAATCTCTTGATTAATAGTTGCCCTGTAGCCTGTACTATATAATCTCAAAGGAATTTCTGTGTCGCATCCTCAGTAGATTTGTGTGAGGGTTTAGTATAATGGGTAATATTGCGTCGGGTACATATTACAAGACTCCCAGGAGAGCGTTCATGTGTAGGCTGCAACCGTTATAGTCTCTAGGATAAAAAACGCCCTTGAGCCTACAGTACTTAATCTCGATGCAATTTGTGTGTCGCATCCTTATTAGACGAGTTGCGAGGGTTTCAGTAAATGGGCGGTAGTGCGTCGGATACAAACTACATGACTCCCAGGAGAGCTTTCATGTGGAGGCTGCAGCCCTTTTGCTCTCTAGTACAAAACTCGCCCTGGAGGGTACAGTATTTAATCACGACGCAATTTCTGTGTCGCATCCTTATTAGAAGAGTGTGAGGGTTTCAGTAAATGGGCAGTAGTGCGTCGGATACAAACTACATGACTGACAGGATAGCTTTCTTGTGGAGGCTGCAGCCGTTTTACTCTCTAGGATAAAACACGCTCTGGGGCGTACAGTATTTAATCTCGATGCAATTTCTGTATCGCATCCTAATTAGAAGAGTGTGAGGGTTTCAGTAAATGGGCAGTAGTGCGTCGGATACAAACTAAATGACTCCCCGGAGAGCTTTCATGTATCGGCTGCAGCCGTTTAACTCTCTAGGATAAAACCAGCCGGAGCCTACAGTACTGAATCTCGATGCAATTTCTGTGTCGCATCCTTATTAGAAGAGTGTGAGGGTTTCAGTAAATGGGCAGTAGTGCGTCGGATACAAACTACATGACTCCCAGGATAGCTTTCTTGTGGAGGCTGCAGCCGTTTTACTCTATAGTACAAAACTCGCCCTGGAGGCTACAGTATTTAATCTCGACGCAATTTCTGTGTCGCATCCTAATTAGAAGAGTGTGAGGGTTTCAGTATATGGGCAGTAGTGCGTATGGTACAAAATATATGTCCCCAAGGATGGCTCTTATGTGGGGGCCACAGCCGTGTTAATCTCTTGATTAATAGTTGCCATGTAGCCTGTACGATATAATCTGGTCGCAATTTCTGTGTCGCATCCTCAGTAGATTTGTGTGAGGGTTTAATGAAATGGGTAGTATTGCGTCGGGTACATATTACAAGACTCCCAGGAGAGCTTTCATGTGTAGGCTGCAACCGTTT
This sequence comes from Schistocerca nitens, assembly GCF_023898315.1. Taxonomy (NCBI): domain Eukaryota; kingdom Metazoa; phylum Arthropoda; class Insecta; order Orthoptera; family Acrididae; genus Schistocerca; species Schistocerca nitens. The sequence continues at coordinate 37,832,837 of NC_064617.1, forward strand.
TACTCTCTAGGATAAAACACGCCCTTGAGCCACAGAACTTAATCTCGACGCAATTTGTGTGTCGCATCCTTATTAGAAGAGTGCGAGGGTTTCAGTAAATGGGCTGTAGTGCGTCGGATACAAACTACATGACTCCCAGGAGAGCTTTCATGTGGAGGCTGCAGCCCTTTTACTCTCTAGTACAAAACTCGCCCTGGAGGCTACAGTATTTAATCACGACGCAATTTCTGTGTCGCATCCTTATTAGAAGAGTGTGAGGGTTTCAGTAAATGGGCAGTAGTGCGTCGGATACAAACTACATGACTCCCAGGAGAGCTTTCATGTGGAGGCTGCAGCCAATTTACTCTCTAGGAGAAAACCCACCCTGGAACCTGCAGAATTTAATCTCAACGCAATTTCTGTGTCGCATCCTTATTAGAAGAGTGTGAGGTTTTCAGTAAATGGGCAGTAGTGCGTGGGATACAAACTAAATGACTCCCCGGAGAGCTTTCATGTGTAGGCTACAATCGTTTAACTCTCTAGGATAAAACCCGCCCTGGAGCCTTCAGTACTTAATCTCGACGCAATTTCTGTGTCATCTCATTATTTGAGGAGAGTGAGGGTTTCAGTAAATGGGCAGTTGTGCGTCGGATGCAAACTAAATGACTTCCCGGAGAGCTTTCATGTGTAGGCTGCAGCCGTTTAACTCTCTAGGAGAAAACCCGCCCTGGAGCCTACAGTACTTAATCTCGATGCAGTTTCTGTGTCGAATCCTTATTAGAAGAGTGTGAGGGTTTCAGTAAATGGGCAGTAGTGCGTCGGATACAAACTACATGACTCCCAGGAGAGCTTTCATGTGGAGGCTGCAGCCAATTTACTCTCTAGGAGAAAACCCGCCCTGGAACCTGCAGTATTTAATCTCGACGCAATTTCTGTGTCGGATCCTTATTAGAAGAGTGTGAGAGTTTCAGTAAATGGGCAGTAGTGCGTCGGATACAAGCTACATGACTCCCAGGAGAGCTTTCATGTGGAGGCTGCAGCCAATTTACTCTCTAGGAGAAAACCCGCCCTGGAACCTGCAGTATTTAATCTCGACGCAATTTCTGTGTCGGATCCTTATTAGAAGAGTGTGAGAGTTTCAGTAAATGGGCAGTAGTGCGTCGGATACAAACTACATGACTCCCAGGAGAGCTTTCATGTGGAGGCTGCAGCCAATTTACTCTCTAGGAGAAAACCCGCCCTGGAACCTGCAGTATTTAATCTCGACGCAATTTCTGTGTCGGATCCTTATTAGAAGAGTGTGAGGGTTTCAGTAAATGGGCAGTAGTGCGTCGGATACAAACTAAATGACTCCCGGAGAGCTTTCATGTGTTGGCTGCAGCCGTTTAACTGTCTAGTATAAAACCCGCCCTGGAGCCTACAGGGCTGCTATTTCTGTGACGCATCCTTATTAGAAGAGTGTGACGGTTTCAGTAAATGGGCAGAAGTGCGTCGGATACAAACTACATGACTCCCAGGATAGCTTTCATGTTAAGCCTGCAACCGTTTTACTCTCTAGGATAAAACCAGCTCTGGTGGCTACAGTATTTAATCTCGATGCAATTTCTGTGTCGCATCCTTATTAGAAGATTGCGAGGGTTAAAGTAATTGGGCGGTAGAGCGTCGGATACAAACTACATTAGTCCCAGGATAGCTTTCATGTGGAGACTGCAGCCGTTTTACTCTTTAGGATAAAACCCGCCCTGGAGCCTACAGGGCTGCTATTTCTGTGTCGCATCCATATTAGAAGAGTGTGAGGGTTTCAGTAAATGGGCAGTAGTGCGTCGGATACAAACTACATGTTTCCCAGGATAGCTTCCTTGTGGAGGCTGCAGCCGTTTTACTCTCTAGGAGAAAACCCGCCCTGGAACCTGCAGTATTTAATCTCGACGAAATTTCTGTGTCGCATCCTCATTAGAAGAGTGTGAGAGGTACAGTAAATGGGCAGTAGTGCGTCGGATGCAAACTAAATGACTCCCCGGAGAGCTTTCATGTGTAGGCTGCAGCCGTCTTACTCTCTAGGATAAAACCCGCCCTGGAGCCTACAGTACTTAATCTCGATACAATATCTGTGTCGCATCCTTATTAGTAGAGTGTGAGGGTTTCAGTAAATGGGCAGTAGTGCGTCGGATACAAACTACGTGACTCCCAGGATAGCTTTCTTGTGGAGGCTGCTGCCGTTTTACTCTCTAGGATAAAACCCGCTCTGGAGCGTACAGTATTTAATCTCGATGCAATTTCTGTGTCGCATCCTAATTAGAAGAGTGTGAGGGTTTCAGTAAATGGGCAGTAGTGCGTCGGATACAAACTACATGACTCCCAGGATAGCTTTCATGTTAAGCCTGCAACCGTCTTACTCTCTAGGATAAAACCAGCTCTGGAGCCTACAGTATTTAATCTCGATGCAATTTCTGTGTCGCATCCTTATTAGAAGAGTGCGAGGGTTAAAGTAATTGGGCGGTAGTGCGTCGGATACAAACTACATGAGTCCCAGGAGAGCTTTCATGTGGAGGCTGCAGCCGTTTTACTCTCTAGGATAAAACCCGCCCTAGAGCCTTCAGTACTTAATCCTGACGCATTTTCTGTGTCATCTCATTATTTGAGGAGCGTGAGGGTTTCAGTAAATGGGCAGTAGTGCGTCGGATACAAACTACACGACTCCCAGCAGAGCTTTCATGTGGAGGCTGCAGCCGTTTTACTCTATAGTACAAAACTCGCCCTGGAGGCTACAGTATTTAATCTCGACGCAATTTCTGTGTCGCATCCTAATTAGAAGAGTGTGAGGGTTTCAGTATATGGGCGGTAGTGCGTATGGTACAAAATATATGTCCCCGAGGAGGGCTCTTATGTGGGGGCCACAGCTGTGTTAATCTCTTGATTAATAGTTGCCCTGTAGCCTGTACTATATAATCTGGTCGCAATTTCTGTGTCGCATCTTCAGTAGATTTGTGTGAGGGTTTAATAAAATGGGTAGTATTGCGTCGGGTACATATTACAAGACTCCCGGGAGAGCTTTCATGTGTAGGCTGCAACCGTTTTACTCTCTAGGATAAAACACGCCCTTGAGCCTACAGTACATAATCTCGACGCAATTTGTGTATTGCATCCTTATTAGAAGAGTGCGAGGGTTTCAGTATATGGGCGGTAGTGCGTCGGATACAAACTACATGACTCCCAGGAGAGCTTTCATGTGGAGGCTGCAGCCCTTTTACTCTCTAGTACAAAACTCGCTCTGGAGGCTACAGTATTTAATCACGACGCAATTTCTGTGTCGCATCCTTATTAGAAGAGTGTTAGGGTTTCTGTAAATGGGCAGTAGTGCGTCGGATACAAACAACATGTCTCCCAGGAGAGCTTTCATGTGGAGGCTGCAGCCGTTTTACTCTCTACGATAAAACCCGCCCTGGAGCCTTTAGTACTTAATCTCGACGCAATTTCTGTGTCATCGCATTATTTGAGGAGCGTGAGGGTTTCAGTAAATGGGCAGGAGTGCGTCGGATACAAACTACATGACTCCCAGGAGAGGTTTCATGTGGAGGTTGCAGCCAATTTACTCTCTAGGAGAAAACCCGCCCTGGAACCTGCAGTATTTAATCTCGACGCAATTTCTGTATCGCATCATTATTAGAAGAGTGTTAGAGTTTCAGTAAATGGGCAGTAGAGCGTCGGATGCAAACTAAATGACTCCCCGGAGAGCTTTCATGTGTAGGCTGCATGCGTTTTACTCTCTAGGATAAAACCCGCTCTGGAGCCTACAGTACTTAATCTCGATGCAATTTCTGTGTCGCATCCTTATTAGAAGAGTGTGAGGTTTTCAGTAAATGGGCAGTAGTGCGTCGGAAACAAACTACATGACTCCCAGGAGAGCTTTCTTGTGGAGGCTGCAGCCGTTTTACTCTCTAGGATAAAACTTGCTCTGGGGCGTACAGTATTTAATCTCGATGCAATTTCTGTCTCGCATCCTGATTTGAAGAGTGTGAGGGTTTCAGTAAATGGGCAGTAGTGCTTCGGATACAAACTACATGACTCCCAGGATAGCTTTCATGTTAAGCTTGCAACCGTTTTACTCTCTAGGATAAAACCAGCTCTGGAGCCTACAGTACTTAATCTCGATGCAATTTGTGTGTCGCATCCTTATTAGAAGAGTGTTAGGTTTTCAATAAATGGGCAGTAGTGCGTCGGATACAAACTACATGACTCCCAGGAGAGCTTTCTTGTGGAGACTGCAGCCGTTTTACTCTCTAGGATAAAACCCGCTCTGGGGCGTACAGTATTTAATCTCGATGCAATTTCTGTGTCGCATCCTAATTAGAAGAGTGTGAGGGTTTCAGTAAATGGGCAGTAGTGCTTCGGATACAAACTACATGACTCCCAGGATAGCTTTCATGTTAAGCTTGCAACCGTTTTACTCTCTAGGATAAAACCAGCTCTGGAGCCTACAGTACTTAATCTCGATGCAATTTGTGTGTCGCATCCTTATTAGAAGAGTGTTAGGGTTTCAGTAAATGGGCAGTAGTGCTTCGGATACAAACTACATGACTCCCAGGATAGCTTTCATGTTAAGCTTGCAACCGTTTTACTCTCTAGGATAAAACCAGCTCTGGAGCCTACAGTACTTAATCTCGATGCAATATCTGTGTCGCATCCGTATTAGAAGAGTGTGAGGGTTTCAGTAAATGGACAGTAGTGCGTCGGATAAAAACTAAATGACTCCCCGGAGACCTTTCATGTGTACGCTGCAGCCGTTTAACCCTCTAGGATAAAACCCGCCCTGGAGCCTACAGTACTTAATCTCGATGCAATTTCAGTGTCGCATCCTTATTAGAAGAGTGAGAGGGTTTCAGTAAATGGGCGGTAGTGCGTCGGATACAAACTACATGACTCCCAGGAGAGCTTTCATGTGGAGGCTGCAGCCCTTTTGCTCTCTAGTACAAAACTCGCCCTGGAGGGTACAGTATTTAATCACGACGCAATTTCTGTGTCGCATCCTTATTAGAAGAGTGTGAGGGTTTCAGTAAATGGGCAGTAGTGCGTCGGATACAAACTACATGACTCCCAGGATAGCTTTCTTGTGGAGGCTGCAGCCGTTTTACTCTCTAGGATAAAACACGCTCTGGGGCGTACAGTATTTAATCTCGATGCAATTTCTGTATCGCATCCTAATTAGAAGAGTGTGAGGGTTTCAGTAAATGGGCAGTAGTGCGTCGGATACAAACTAAATGACTCCCCGGAGAGCTTTCATGTATCGGCTGCAGCCGTTTAACTCTCTAGGATAAAACCAGCCGGAGCCTACAGTACTGAATCTCGATGCAATTTCTGTGTCGCATCCTTATTAGAAGAGTGTGAGGGTTTCAGTAAATGGGCAGTAGTGCGTCGGATACAAACTACATGACTCCCAGGATAGCTTTCTTGTGGAGGCTGCAGCCGTTTTACTCTATAGTACAAAACTCGCCCTGGAGGCTACAGTATTTAATCTCGACGCAATTTCTGTGTCGCATCCTAATTAGAAGAGTGTGAGGGTTTCAGTATATGGGCAGTAGTGCGTATGGTACAAAATATATGTCCCCAAGGATGGCTCTTATGTGGGGGCCACAGCCGTGTTAATCTCTTGATTAATAGTTGCCATGTAGCCTGTACGATATAATCTGGTCGCAATTTCTGTGTCGCATCCTCAGTAGATTTGTGTGAGGGTTTAATGAAATGGGTAGTATTGCGTCGGGTACATATTACAAGACTCCCAGGAGAGCTTTCATGTGTAGGCTGCAACCGTTTTACTCTCTAGGATAAAACACGCCCTTGAGCCACAGTACTTAATCTCGACGCAATTTGTGTGTCGCATCCTTATTAGAAGAGTGCGAGGGTTTCAGTAAATGGGCTGTAGTGCGTCGGATACAAACTACATGACTCCCAGGAGAGCTTTCATGTGGAGGCTGCAGCCCTTTTACTCTCTAGTACAAAACTCGCCCTGGAGGCTACAGTATTTAATCACGACGCAATTTCTGTGTCGCATCCTTATTAGAAGAGTGTGAGGGTTTCAGTAAATGGGCAGTAGTGCGTCGGATACAAACTACATGACTCCCAGGAGAGCTTTCATGTGGAGGCTGCAGCCAATTTACTCTCTAGGAGAAAACCCACCCTGGAACCTGCAGAATTTAATCTCAACGCAATTTCTGTGTCGCATCCTTATTAGAAGAGTGTGAGGTTTTCAGTAAATGGGCAGTAGTGCGTGGGATACAAACTAAATGACTCCCCGGAGAGCTTTCATGTGTAGGCTACAATCGTTTAACTCTCTAGGATAAAACCCGCCCTGGAGCCTTCAGTACTTAATCTCGACGCAATTTCTGTGTCATCTCATTATTTGAGGAGAGTGAGGGTTTCAGTAAATGGGCAGTTGTGCGTCGGATGCAAACTAAATGACTCCCCGGAGAGCTTTCATGTGTAGGCTGCAGCCGTTTAACTCTCTAGGAGAAAACCCGCCCTGGAGCCTACAGTACTTAATCTCGATGCAGTTTCTGTGTCGCATCCTTATTGGAAGAGTGTGAGGGTTTCAGTAAATGGGCAGTAGTGCGTCGGATACAAACTACATGACTCCCAGGAGAGCTTTCATGTGGAGGCTGCAGCCAATTTACTCTCTAGGAGAAAACCCGCCCTGGAACCTGCAGTATTTAATCTCGACGCAATTTCTGTGTCGGATCCTTATTAGAAGAGTGTGAGAGTTTCAGTAAATGGGCAGTAGTGCGTCGGATACAAACTACATGACTCCCAGGAGAGCTTTCATGTGGAGGCTGCAGCCAATTTACTCTCTAGGAGAAAACCCGCCCTGGAACCTGCAGTATTTAATCTCGACGCAATTTCTGTGTCGGATCCTTATTAGAAGAGTGTGAGAGTTTCAGTAAATGGGCAGTAGTGCGTCGGATACAAACTACATGACTCCCAGGAGAGCTTTCATGTGGAGGCTGCAGCCAATTTACTCTCTAGGAGAAAACCCGCCCTGGAACCTGCAGTATTTAATCTCGACGCAATTTCTGTGTCGGATCCTTATTAGAAGAGTGTGAGGGTTTCAGTAAATGGGCAGTAGTGCGTCGGATACAAACTAAATGACTCCCGGAGAGCTTTCAAGTGTTGGCTGCAGCCGTTTAACTGTCTAGTATAAAACCCGCCCTGGAGCCTACAGGGCTGCTATTTCTGTGACGCATCCTTATTAGAAGAGTGTGACGGTTTCAGTAAATGGGCAGATGTGCGTCGGATACAAACTACATGACTCCCAGGATAGCTTTCATGTTAAGCCTGCAACCGTTTTACTCTCTAGGATAAAACCAGCTCTGGTGGCTACAGTATTTAATCTCGATGCAATTTCTGTGTCGCATCCTTATTAGAAGATTGCGAGGGTTAAAGTAATTGGGCGGTAGAGCGTCGGATACAAACTACATTAGTCCCAGGATAGCTTTCATGTGGAGACTGCAGCCGTTTTACTCTTTAGGATAAAACCCGCCCTGGAGCCTACAGGGCTGCTATTTCTGTGTCGCATCCATATTAGAAGAGTGTGAGGGTTTCAGTAAATGGGCTGTAGTGCGTCGGATACAAACTACATGTTTCCCAGGATAGCTTCCTTGTGGAGGCTGCAGCCGTTTTACTCTCTAGGAGAAAACCCGCCCTGGAACCTGCAGTATTTAATCTCGACGAAATTTCTGTGTCGCATCCTCATTAGAAGAGTGTGAGAGGTACAGTAAATGGGCAGTAGTGCGTCGGATGCAAACTAAATGACTCCCCGGAGAGCTTTCATGTGTAGGCTGCAGCCGTCTTACTCTCTAGGATAAAACCCGCCCTGGAGCCTACAGTACTTAATCTCGATACAATATCTGTGTCGCATCCTTATTAGTAGAGTGTGAGGGTTTCAGTAAATGGGCAGTAGTGCGTCGGATACAAACTACGTGACTCCCAGGATAGCTTTCTTGTGGAGGCTGCTGCCGTTTTACTCTCTAGGATAAAACCCGCTCTGGAGCGTACAGTATTTAATCTCGATGCAATTTCTGTGTCGCATCCTAATTAGAAGAGTGTGAGGGTTTCAGTAAATGGGCAGTAGTGCGTCGGATACAAACTACATGACTCCCAGGATAGCTTTCATGTTAAGCCTGCAACCGTCTTACTCTCTAGGATAAAACCAGCTCTGGAGCCTACAGTATTTAATCTCGATGCAATTTCTGTGTCGCATCCTTATTAGAAGAGTGCGAGGGTTAAAGTAATTGGGCGGTAGTGCGTCGGATACAAACTACATGAGTCCCAGGAGAGCTTTCATGTGGAGGCTGCAGCCGTTTTACTCTCTAGGATAAAACCCGCCCTAGAGCCTTCAGTACTTAATCCTGACGCATTTTCTGTGTCATCTCATTATTTGAGGAGCGTGAGGGTTTCAGTAAATGGGCAGTAGTGCGTCGGATACAAACTACACGACTCCCAGCAGAGCTTTCATGTGGAGGCTGCAGCCGTTTTACTCTATAGTACAAAACTCGCCCTGGAGGCTACAGTATTTAATCTCGACGCAATTTCTGTGTCGCATCCTAATTAGAAGAGTGTGAGGGTTTCAGTATATGGGCGGTAGTGCGTATGGTACAAAATATATGTCCCCGAGGAGGGCTCTTATGTGGGGGCCACAGCTGTGTTAATCTCTTGATTAATAGTTGCCCTGTAGCCTGTACTATATAATCTGGTCGCAATTTCTGTGTCGCATCTTCAGTAGATTTGTGTGAGGGTTTAATAAAATGGGTAGTATTGCGTCGGGTACATATTACAAGACTCCCGGGAGAGCTTTCATGTGTAGGCTGCAACCGTTTTACTCTCTAGGATAAAACACGCCCTTGAGCCTACAGTACATAATCTCGACGCAATTTGTGTATTGCATCCTTATTAGAAGAGTGCGAGGGTTTCAGTATATGGGCGGTAGTGCGTCGGATACAAACTACATGACTCCCAGGAGAGCTTTCATGTGGAGGCTGCAGCCCTTTTACTCTCTAGTACAAAACTCGCTCTGGAGGCTACAGTATTTAATCACGACGCAATTTCTGTGTCGCATCCTTATTAGAAGAGTGTTAGGGTTTCAGTAAATGGGCAGTAGTGCGTCGGATACAAACAACATGTCTCCCAGGAGAGCTTTCATGTGGAGGCTGCAGCCGTTTTACTCTCTACGATAAAACCCGCCCTGGAGCCTTTAGTACTTAATCTCGACGCAATTTCTGTGTCATCGCATTATTTGAGGAGCGTGAGGGTTTCAGTAAATGGGCAGGAGTGCGTCGGATACAAACTACATGACTCCCAGGAGAGGTTTCATGTGGAGGTTGCAGCCAATTTACTCTCTAGGAGAAAACCCGCCCTGGAACCTGCAGTATTTAATCTCGACGCAATTTCTGTATCGCATCATTATTAGAAGAGTGTTAGAGTTTCAGTAAATGGGCAGTAGAGCGTCGGATGCAAACTAAATGACTCCCCGGAGAGCTTTCATGTGTAGGCTGCATGCGTTTTACTCTCTAGGATAAAACCCGCTCTGGAGCCTACAGTACTTAATCTCGATGCAATTTCTGTGTCGCATCCTTATTAGAAGAGTTTGAGGTTTTCAGTAAATGGGCAGTAGTGCGTCGGAAACAAACTACATGACTCCCAGGAGAGCTTTCTTGTGGAGGCTGCAGCCGTTTTACTCTCTAGGATAAAACCTGCTCTGGGGCGTACAGTATTTAATCTCGATGCAATTTCTGTCTCGCATCCTAATTAGAAGAGTGTGGGGGTTTCAGTAAATGGGCAGTAGTGCTTCGGATACAAACTACATGACTCCCAGGATAGCTTTCATGTTAAGCTTGCAACCGTTTTACTCTCTAGGATAAAACCAGCTCTGGAGCCTACAGTACTTAATCTCGATGCAATTTGTGTGTCGCATCCTTATTAGAAGAGTGTTAGGTTTTCAATAAATGGGCAGTAGTGCGTCGGATACAAACTACATGACTCCCAGGAGAGCTTTCTTGTGGAGACTGCAGCCGTTTTACTCTCTAGGATAAAACCCGCTCTGGGGCGTACAGTATTTAATCTCGATGCAATTTCTGTGTCGCATCCTAATTAGAAGAGTGTGAGGGTTTCAGTAAATGGGCAGTAGTGCTTCGGATACAAACTACATGACTCCCAGGATAGCTTTCATGTTAAGCTTGCAACCGTTTTACTCTCTAGGATAAAACCAGCTCTGGAGCCTACAGTACTTAATCTCGATGCAATTTGTGTGTCGCATCCTTATTAGAAGAGTGTTAGGGTTTCAGTAAATGGGCAGTAGTGCTTCGGATACAAACTACATGACTCCCAGGATAGCTTTCATGTTAAGCTTGCAACCGTTTTACTCTCTAGGATAAAACCAGCTCTGGAGCCTACAGTACTTAATCTCGATGCAATATCTGTGTCGCATCCTTATTAGAAGAGTGTGAGGGTTTCAGTAAATGGACAGTAGTGCGTCGGATAAAAACTAAATGACTCCCCGGAGACCTTTCATGTGTACGCTGCAGCCGTTTAACTCTCTAGGATAAAACCCGCCCTGGAGCCTACAGTACTTAATCTCGATGCAATTTCTGTGTCGCATCCTAATTAGAAGAGTGTGAGGGTTTCAGTATGTGGGCAGTAGTGCGTATGGTACAAAATATATGTCCCCGACGAGGGCTCTTACGTGGGGGCCACAGCCGTGTTAATCTCTTGATTAATAGTTGCCCTGTAGCCTGTACTACATAATCTCGACGCAATTTCTGTGTCGCATCGTCAGTAGATTTGTGTGAGGGTTTAATAAAATGGGTAGTATTGAGACGGGTACATATTACAAGACTCCCAGGAGAGCTTTCATGTGTAGGCTGCAACCGTTTTACTCTCTAGGATAAAACACGCCCTTGAACCTACAGTACTTAATCTCGACGCAATTTGTATGTCGCATCCTTATTAGAAGAGTGCGAGGGTTTCAGTAAATGTGCGGTAGTGCGTCGGATACAAACTACATGACTCCCAGGAGAGCTTTCATGTGGAGGCTGCAGCCGTTTTACTCTCTAGTACAAAACTCTCCCTGGAGGCTACAGTATTTAATCACGACGCACAATCTGTGTCGCATCCTTATTAGAAGAGTGTGAGGGTTTCAGTAAATGGGCAGTAGGGCGTCGGATACAAACTACATGACTCAAGGAGAGCTTTCATGTGCAGGCTGCAGCCAATTTACTCTCTAGGATAAAACCCGCCCTGGTGCCTTCAGTACTTAATCTCGACGCAATTTCTGTGTCATCTCTTTATTTGAGGAGCGTGAGGGTTTCAGTAAATGGGCAGTAGTGCGTCGGATACAAACTACATGACTCCCAGGAGAGCTTTCATGTGTAGGCTGCAGCCGTTTAACTCTCTAGGATAAAACCTGCCCTGGACCCTACAGGGCTGCTATTTCTGTGTCGCATCCTTATTGGAAGAGTGTGAGAGTTCCAGTAAATGGGCAGTAGTGCGTCGGATACAAACTACATGACTCCCAGGAGAGCTCTCATGTGGAGACTGCAGCCGTTTAACTCTCTAGGATAAAACCCGCCCTCGAGTCTACAGGGCTGCTATTTCTGTGTCGCATCCTTATTAGAAGAGTGTGAGGGTTTCAGTAAATGGGCAGTAGTGCGTCGGATACAAACTACATGACTCCCAGGATAGCTTTCTTATGGAGGCTGCAGCCGTTTTACTCTCTAGGATAAAACCCGCTCTGGAGCCTACAGTATTTAATCTCGATGCAATTTCTGGGTCGCATCCTAATTAGAAGAGTGTGTGGGTTTCAGTAAATAGGCAGTGGTGCGTCGGATACAAACTACATGACTCCCAGAAGAGCTTTCATGTGGAGACTGCAGCCGTTTTACTCTCTAGGATAAAACCCGCCCTGGAGCCTACAGGGCTGCTATTTCTGTGTCACATCCATATTAGAAGAGTGTGTGGGTTTCAGTAAATAGGCAGTGGTGCGTCGGATACAAACTACTTGACTCCCAGGATAGCTTTCTTGTGGAGGCTGCAGCCGTTTTACTCTCTGATAAAACCCGCTCTGGAGCCTACAGTATTTAATCTCGATGCAATTTCGGTGACGCATCCTAATTAGAAAAGTGTGAGGGTTTCAGTAAATAGGCAGTAATGCGTCGGATACAAACTGCATGACTCCCAGGAGAGCTTTCGTGTGTTGGCTGCAGCCTTTTTTCTCTGTAGTTTAAAACCCGCCCTGGAGCCTACAGTATTTAATCTCGATGCAATTTCTGTGTCGCATCCTTATTAGAAGACTGTGAGGGTTTCAGTAAATGGGCAGTAGTGAGTCGGATACAAACTACATGACTCCCAGGAGAGCTTTCATGTGGAGGCTGCAACCGTTTTACTCTCTAGGATAAAACCCGCTCTGGAGGGTACAGTAATTAATCTCGATGCAATCTCTGTGTCGCATCCTAATTTAGAAGAGTGTGAGGGTTTCAGTAAATGGGCGGTAGTGCGTCGGATACAAACTACATGAGTCCCAGGAGAGTTTTCACTTGTAGGCCGCAGCCGTTTAACTCTCTAGGATAAAACCCGCCCTGGAGCCTACAGGGCTGCTATTTCTGTGTCGCATCCTTATTAGAAGAGTGTAAGGGTTTCAGTAAATGGGCAGTATTGCGTCGGATACAAACTACATTTCTCCCAGGATAGCTTTCTTGTGGAGGCTGCAGCCGTTTTACTCTCTAGGATAAAACCCGCTCTGGAGCCTACAGTATTTAATCTCGATGCAATTTCGGTGACGCATCCTAATTAGAAGAGTGTGAGGGTTTCAGTAAATAGGCAGTAATGCGTCGGATACAAACTGCATGACTCCCAGGAGAGCTTTCGTGTGTTGGCTGCAGTCGTTTTTCTCTGTAGTTTAAAACCCGCCCTGGAGCCTACAGTATTTAATCTCGATGCAATTTCTGTGTCGCATCCTTATTAGAAGACTGTGAGGGTTTCAGTAAATGGGCAGTAGTGAGTCGGATACAAACTACATGACTCCCAGGAGAGCTTTCATGTGGAGGCTGCAACCGTTTTACTCTCTAGGATAAAACCCGCTCTGGAGGGTACAGTAATTAATCTCGATGCAATTTCTGTGTCGCATCCTAATTTAGAAGAGTGTGAGGGTTTCAGTAAATGGGCGGTAGTGCGTCGGATACAAACTACATGAGTCCCAGGAGAGTTTTCACTTGTAGGCCGCAGCCGTTTAACTCTCTAGGATAAAACCCGCCCTGGAGCCTACAGGGCTGCTATTTCTGTGTCGCATCCTTATTAGAAGAGTGTAAGGGTTTCAGTAAATGGGCAGTATTGCGTCGGATACAAACATTTCTCCCAGGATAGCTTTCTTGTGGAGGCTGCAGCCGTTTTACTCTCTAGGATAAAACCCGCTCTGGAGCGTACAGTATTTGATCTCAATGCAATTTCTGTGTCGCATCCTAATTAGAAGAGTGTGAGGGTTTCAGTAAATGTGCAGTAGTGCGTCGGATACAAACTACATGACTCCCAGGATAGCTTTCGTGTTAAGTCTGCAACCGTTTTACTCTCTAGGATAAAACCAGCTCTGGAGCCTACAGTATTTAATCTCGATGCAATTTCTGTGTCGCATCCTTATTAGAAGAGTGTTAGGGTTTCAGTAAATGGGCAGTAGTGCGTCGGATACAAACAACATGTCTCCCAGGAGAGCTTTCATGTGGAGGCTGCAGCCGTTTTACTCTCTACGATAAAACCCGCCCTGGAGCCTTTAGTACTTAATCTCGACGCAATTTCTGTGTCATCGCATTATTTGAGGAGCGTGAGGGTTTCAGTAAATGGGCAGGAGTGCGTCGGATACAAACTACATGACTCCCAGGAGAGGTTTCATGTGGAGGTTGCAGCCAATTTACTCTCTAGGAGAAAACCCGCCCTGGAACCTGCAGTATTTAATCTCGACGCAATTTCTGTATCGCATCATTATTAGAAGAGTGTTAGAGTTTCAGTAAATGGGCAGTAGAGCGTCGGATGCAAACTAAATGACTCCCCGGAGAGCTTTCATGTGTAGGCTGCATGCGTTTTACTCTCTAGGATAAAACCCGCTCTGGAGCCTACAGTACTTAATCTCGATGCAATTTCTGTGTCGCATCCTTATTAGAAGAGTGTGAGGTTTTCAGTAAATGGGCAGTAGTGCGTCGGATACAAACTACATGACTCCCAGGAGAGCTTTCTTGTGGAGGTTGCAGCCGTTTTACTCTCTAGGATAAAACCTGCTCTGGGGCGTACAGTATTTAATCTCGATGCAATTTCTGTCTCGCATCCTAATTAGAAGAGTGTGAGGGTTTCAGTAAATGGGCAGTAGTGCTTCGGATACAAACTACATGACTCCCATGATAGCTTTCATGTTAAGCTTGCAACCGTTTTACTCTCTAGGATAAAACCAGCTCTGGAGCCTACAGTACTTAATCTCGATGCAATTTGTGTGTCGCATCCTTATTAGAAGAGTGTTAGGTTTTCAATAAATGGGCAGTAGTGCGTCGGATACAAACTACATGACTCCCAGGAGAGCTTTCTTGTGGAGACTGCAGCCGTTTTACTCTCTAGGATAAAACCCGCTCTGGGGCGTACAGTATTTAATCTCGATGCAATTTCTGTGTCGCATCCTAATTAGAAGAGTGTGAGGGTTTCAGTAAATGGGCAGGAGTGCTTCGGATACAAACTACATGACTCCCAGGATAGCTTTCATGTTAAGCTTGCAACCGTTTTACTCTCTAGGATAAAACCAGCTCTGGAGCCTACAGTACTTAATCTCGATGCAATTTGTGTGTCGCATCCTTATTAGAAGAGTGTTAGGGTTTCAGTAAATGGGCAGTAGTGCTTCGGATACAAACTACATGACTCCCAGGATAGCTTTCATGTTAAGCTTGCAACCGTTTTACTCTCTAGGATAAAACCAGCTCTGGAGCCTACAGTACTTAATCTCGATGCAATATCTGTGTCGCATCCTTATTAGAAGAGTGTGAGGGTTTCAGTAAATGGACAGTAGTGCGTCGGATAAAAACTAAATGACTCCCCGGAGACCTTTCATGTGTACGCTGCAGCCGTTTAACTCTCTAGGATAAAACCCGCCCTGGAGCCTACAGTACTTAATCTCGATGCAATTTCTGTGTCGCATCCTAATTAGAAGAGTGTGAGGGTTTCAGTAAATGGGCAGTAGTGCGTCGGATACAAACTACATGACTCCCAGGATAGCTTTCTTATGGAGGCTGCAGCCGTTTTACTCTCTAGGATAAAACCCGCTCTGGAGCCTACAGTATTTAATCTCGATGCAATTTCTGGGTCGCATCCTAATTAGAAGAGTGTGTGGGTTTCAGTAAATAGGCAGTGGTGCGTCGGATACAAACTACATGACTCCCAGAAGAGCTTTCATGTGGAGACTGCAGCCGTTTTACTCTCTAGGATAAAACCCGCCCTGGAGCCTACAGGGCTGCTATTTCTGTGTCACATCCATATTAGAAGAGTGTGAGGGTTTCATTAAATGGGCAGTAGTGCGTCGGATACAAACTACTTGACTCCCAGGATAGCTTTCTTGTGGAGGCTGCAGCCGTTTTACTCTCTGATAAAACCCGCTCTGGAGCCTACAGTATTTAATCTCGATGCAATTTCGGTGACGCATCCTAATTAGAAGAGTGTGAGGGTTTCAGTAAATAGGCAGTAATGCGTCGGATACAAACTGCATGACTCCCAGGAGAGCTTTCGTGTGTTGGCTGCAGCCTTTTTTCTCTGTAGTTTAAAACCCGCCCTGGAGCCTACAGTATTTAATCTCGATGCAATTTCTGTGTCGCATCCTTATTAGAAGACTGTGAGGGTTTCAGTAAATGGGCAGTAGTGAGTCGGATACAAACTACATGACTCCCAGGAGAGCTTTCATGTGGAGGCTGCAACCGTTTTACTCTCTAGGATAAAACCCGCTCTGGAGGGTACAGTAATTAATCTCGATGCAATTTCTGTGTCGCATCCTAATTTAGAAGAGTGTGAGGGTTTCAGTAAATGGGCGGTAGTGCGTCGGATACAAACTACATGAGTCCCAGGAGAGTTTTCACTTGTAGGCCGCAGCCGTTTAACTCTCTAGGATAAAACCCGCCCTGGAGCCTACAGGGCTGCTATTTCTGTGTCGCATCCTTATTAGAAGAGTGTAAGGGTTTCAGTAAATGGGCAGTATTGCGTCGGATACAAACTACATTTCTCCCAGGATGGCTTTCTTGTGGAGGCTGCAGCCGTTTTACTCTCTAGGATAAAACCCGCTCTGGAGCCTACAGTATTTAATCTCGATGCAATTTCGGTGACGCATCCTAATTAGAAGAGTGTGAGGGTTTCAGTAAATAGGCAGTAATGCGTCGGATACAAACTGCATGACTCCCAGGAGAGCTTTCGTGTGTTGGCTGCAGTCGTTTTTCTCTGTAGTTTAAAACCCGCCCTGGAGCCTACAGTATTTAATCTCGATGCAATTTCTGTGTCGCATCCTTATTAGAAGACTGTGAGGGTTTCAGTAAATGGGCAGTAGTGAGTCGGATACAAACTACATGACTCCCAGGAGAGCTTTCATGTGGAGGCTGCAACCGTTTTACTCTCTAGGATAAAACCCGCTCTGGAGGGTACAGTAATTAATCTCGATGCAATTTCTGTGTCGCATCCTAATTTAGAAGAGTGTGAGGGTTTCAGTAAATGGGCGGTAGTGCGTCGGATACAAACTACATGAGTCCCAGGAGAGTTTTCACTTGTAGGCCGCAGCCGTTTAACTCTCTAGGATAAAACCCGCCCTGGAGCCTACAGGGCTGCTATTTCTGTGTCGCATCCTTATTAGAAGAGTGTAAGGGTTTCAGTAAATGGGCAGTATTGCGTCGGATACAAACATTTCTCCCAGGATAGCTTTCTTGTGGAGGCTGCAGCCGTTTTACTCTCTAGGATAAAACCCGCTCTGGAGCGTACAGTATTTGATCTCAATGCAATTTCTGTGTCGCATCCTAATTAGAAGAGTGTGAGGGTTTCAGTAAATGTGCAGTAGTGCGTCGGATACAAACTACATGACTCCCAGGATAGCTTTCGTGTTAAGTCTGCAACCGTTTTACTCTCTAGGATAAAACCAGCTCTGGAGCCTACAGTATTTAATCTCGATGCAATTTCTGTGTCGCATCCTTATTAGAAGAGTGTTAGGGTTTCAGTAAATGGGCAGTAGTGCGTCGGATACAAACAACATGTCTCCCAGGAGAGCTTTCATGTGGAGGCTGCAGCCGTTTTACTCTCTACGATAAAACCCGCCCTGGAGCCTTTAGTACTTAATCTCGACGCAATTTCTGTGTCATCGCATTATTTGAGGGGCGTGAGGGTTTCAGTAAATGGGCAGGAGTGCGTCGGATACAAACTACATGACTCCCAGGAGAGGTTTCATGTGGAGGTTGCAGCCAATTTACTCTCTAGGAGAAAACCCGCCCTGGAACCTGCAGTATTTAATCTCGACGCAATTTCTGTATCGCATCATTATTAGAAGAGTGTTAGAGTTTCAGTAAATGGGCAGTAGAGCGTCGGATGCAAACTAAATGACTCCCCGGAGAGCTTTCATGTGTAGGCTGCATGCGTTTTCTCTCTAGGATAAAACCCGCTCTGGAGCCTACAGTACTTAATCTCGATGCAATTTCTGTGTCGCATCCTTATTAGAAGAGTGTGAGGTTTGTCAGTAAATGGGCAGTAGTGCGTCGGATACAAACTACATGACTCCCAGGAGAGCTTTCTTGTGGAGGTTGCAGCCGTTTTACTCTCTAGGATAAAACCTGCTCTGGGGCGTACAGTATTTAATCTCGATGCAATTTCTGTCTCGCATCCTAATTAGAAGAGTGTGAGGGTTTCAGTAAATGGGCAGTAGTGCTTCGGATACAAACTACATGACTCCCAGGATAGCTTTCATGTTAAGCTTGCAACCGTTTTACTCTCTAGGATAAAACCAGCTCTGGAGCCTACAGTACTTAATCTCGATGCAATTTGTGTGTCGCATCCTTATTAGAAGAGTGTTAGGTTTTCAATAAATGGGCAGTAGTGGGTCGGATACAAACTACATGACTCCCAGGAGAGCTTTCTTGTGGAGACTGCAGCCGTTTTACTCTCTAGGATAAAACCCGCTCTGGGGCGTACAGTATTTAATCTCGATGCAATTTCTGTGTCGCATCCTAATTAGAAGAGTGTGAGGGTTTCAGTAAATGGGCAGTAGTGCTTCGGATACAAACTACATGACTCCCAGGATAGCTTTCATGTTAAGCTTGCAACCGTTTTACTCTCTAGGATAAAACCAGCTCTGGAGCCTACAGTACTTAATCTCGATGCAATTTGTGTGTCGCATCCTTATTAGAAGAGTGTTAGGGTTTCAGTAAATGGGCAGTAGTGCTTCGGATACAAACTACATGACTCCCAGGATAGCTTTCATTTTAAGCTTGCAACCGTTTTACTCTCTAGGATAAAACCAGCTCTGGAGCCTACAGTACTTAATCTCGATGCAATATCTGTGTCGCATCCTTATTAGAAGAGTGTGAGGGTTTCAGTAAATGGACAGTAGTGCGTCGGATAAAAACTAAATGACTCCCCGGAGACCTTTCATGTGTACGCTGCAGCCGTTTAACTCTCTAGGATAAAACCCGCCCTGGAGCCTACAGTACTTAATCTCGATGCAATTTCTGTGTCGCATCCTAATTAGAAGAGTGTGAGGGTTTCAGTATGTGGGCAGTAGTGCGTATGGTACAAAATATATGTCCCCGACGAGGGCTCTTACGTGGGGGCCACAGCCGTGTTAATCTCTTGATTAATAGTTGCCCTGTAGCCTGTACTACATAATCTCGACGCAATTTCTGTGTCGCATCGTCAGTAGATTTGTGTGAGGGTTTAATAAAATGGGTAGTATTGAGACGGGTACATATTACAAGACTCCCAGGAGAGCTTTCATGTGTAGGCTGCAACCGTTTTACTCTCTAGGATAAAACACGCCCTTGAACCTACAGTACTTAATCTCGACGCAATTTGTATGTCGCATCCTTATTAGAAGAGTGCGAGGGTTTCAGTAAATGTGCGGTAGTGCGTCGGATACAAACTACATGACTCCCAGGAGGGCTTTCATGTGGAGGCTGCAGCCGTTTTACTCTCTAGTACAAAACTCTCCCTGGAAGCTACAGTATTTAATCACGACGCACAATCTGTGTCGCATCCTTATTAGAAGAGTGTGAGGGTTTCAGTAAATGGGCAGTAGGGCGTCGGATACAAACTACATGACTCAAGGAGAGCTTTCATGTGGAGGCTGCAGCCAATTTACTCTCTAGGATAAAACCCGCCCTGGTGCCTTCAGTACTTAATCTCGACGCAATTTCTGTGTCATCTCTTTATTTGAGGAGCGTGAGGTTTTCAGTAAATGGGCAGTAGTGCGTCGGATACAAACTACATGACTCCCAGGAGAGCTTTCATGTGTAGGCTGCAGCCGTTTAACTCTCTAGGATAAAACCTGCCCTGGACCCTACAGGGCTGCTATTTCTGTGTCGCATCCTTATTGGAAGAATGTGAGAGTTCCAGTAAATGGGCAGTAGTGCGTCGGATACAAACTACATGACTCCCAGGAGAGCTCTCATGTGGAGACTGCAGCCGTTTAACTCTCTAGGATAAAACCCGCCCTCGAGCCTACAGGGCTGCTATTTCTGTGTCGCATCCTTATTAGAAGAGTGTGAGGGTTTCAGTAAATGGGCAGTAGTGCGTCGGATACAAACTACATGACTCCCAGGATAGCTTTCTTATGGAGGCTGCAGCCGTTTTACTCTCTAGGATAAAACCCGCTCTGGAGCCTACAGTATTTAATCTCGATGCAATTTCTGGGTCGCATCCTAATTAGAAGAGTGTGTGGGTTTCAGTAAATAGGCAGTGGTGCGTCGGATACAAACTACATGACTCCCAGAAGAGCTTTCATGTGGAGACTGCAGCCGTTTTACTCTCTAGGATAAAACCCGCCCTGGAGCCTACAGGGCTGCTATTTCTGTGTCACATCCATATTAGAAGAGTGTGAGGGTTTCATTAAATGGGCAGTAGTGCGTCGGATACAAACTACTTGACTCCCAGGATAGCTTTCTTGTGGAGGCTGCAGCCGTTTTACTCTCTGATAAAACCCGCTCTGGAGCCTACAGTATTTAATCTCGATGCAATTTCGGTGACGCATCCTAATTAGAAGAGTGTGAGGGTTTCAGTAAATAGGCAGTAATGCGTCGGATACAAACTGCATGACTCCCAGGAGAGCTTTCGTGTGTTGGCTGCAGCCTTTTTTCTCTGTAGTTTAAAACCCGCCCTGGAGCCTACAGTATTTAATCTCGATGCAATTTCTGTGTCGCATCCTTATTAGAAGACTGTGAGGGTTTCAGTAAATGGGCAGTAGTGAGTCGGATACAAACTACATGACTCCCAGGAGAGCTTTCATGTGGAGGCTGCAACCGTTTTACTCTCTAGGATAAAACCCGCTCTGGAGGGTACAGTAATTAATCTCGATGCAATTTCTGTGTCGCATCCTAATTTAGAAGAGTGTGAGGGTTTCAGTAAATGGGCGGTAGTGCGTCGGATACAAACTACATGAGTCCCAGGAGAGTTTTCACTTGTAGGCCGCAGCCGTTTAACTCTCTAGGATAAAACCCGCCCTGGAGCCGACAGGGCTGCTATTTCTGTGTCGCATCCTTATTAGAAGAGTGTAAGGGTTTCAGTAAATGGGCAGTATTGCGTCGGATACAAACTACATTTCTCCCAGGATAGCTTTCTTGTGGAGGCTGCAGCCGTTTTACTCTCTAGGATAAAACCCGCTCTGGAGCCTACAGTATTTAATCTCGATGCAATTTCGGTGACGCATCCTAATTAGAAGAGTGTGAGGGTTTCAGTAAATAGGCAGTAATGCGTCGGATACAAACTGCATGACTCCCAGGAGAGCTTTCGTGTGTTGGCTGCAGTCGTTTTTCTCTGTAGTTTAAAACCCGCCCTGGAGCCTACAGTATTTAATCTCGATGCAATTTCTGTGTCGCATCCTTATTAGAAGACTGTGAGGGTTTCAGTAAATGGGCAGTAGTGAGTCGGATACAAACTACATGACTCCCAGGAGAGCTTTCATGTGGAGGCTGCAACCGTTTTACTCTCTAGGATAAAACCCGCTCTGGAGGGTACAGTAATTAATCTCGATGCAATTTCTGTGTCGCATCCTAATTTAGAAGAGTGTGAGGGTTTCAGTAAATGGGCGGTAGTGCGTCGGATACAAACTACATGAGTCCCAGGAGAGTTTTCACTTGTAGGCCGCAACCGTTTAACTCTCTAGGATAAAACCCGCCCTGGAGCCTACAGGGCTGCTATTTCTGTGTCGCATCCTTATTAGAAGAGTGTAAGGGTTTCAGTAAATGGGCAGTAGTTCGTCGGATACAAACTACATGACTCCCAGGATAGCTTTCTTATGGAGGCTGCAGCCGTTTTACTCTCAAGGATAAAACCCCCTCTGGAGCCTACAGTATTTAATCTCGATGCAATTTCTGGGTCACATCCTAATTAGAAGAGTGTGTGGGTTTCAGTAAATAGGCAGTGGTGCGTCGGATACAAACTACATGACTCCCAGAAGAGCTTTCATGTGGAGACTGCAGCCGTTTTACTCTCTAGGATAAAACCCGCCCTGGAGCCTACAGGGCTGCTATTTCTGTGTCACATCCGTATTAGAACAGTGTGAGGGTTTCATTAAATGGGCAGTAGTGCGTCGGATACAAACTCCATGACTCCCAGGATAGCTTTCTTATGGAGGCTGCAGCCGTTTTACTCTCTAGGATAAAACCCGCTCTGGAGCCTACAGTATTTAATCTCGATGCAATTTCTGGGTCACATCCTAATTAGAAGAGTGTGTGGGTTTCAGTAAATAGGCAGTGGTGCGTCGGATACAAACTACATGACTCCCAGAAGAGCTATCATGTGGAGACTGCAGCCGTTTTACTCTCTAGGATAAAACCCGCCCTCGAGCCTACAGGGCTGCTATTTCTGTGTCGCATCCGTATTAGAAGAGTGTGAGGGTTTCAGTAAATGGGCAGTAGTGCGTCGGATACAAACTACATGACTCCCAGGATAGCTTTCTTATGGAGGCTGCAGCCGTTTTACTCTCTAGGATAAAACCCGCTCTGGAGCCTACAGTATTTAATCTCGATGCAATTTCTGGGTCACATCCTAATTAGAAGAGTGTGAGGGTTTCAGTAAATAGGCAGTGGTGCGTCGGATACAAACTACATGACTCCCAGAAGAGCTTTCATGTGGAGACTGCAGCCGTTTTACTCTCTAGGATAAAACCCGCCCTGGAGCCTACAGGGCTGCTATTTCTGTGTCGCATCCTTATTAGAAGAGTGTGAGGGTTTCAGTAAATGGGCAGTAGTGCGTCGGATACAAACTACATGACTCCCAGGATAGCTTTCTTATGGAGGCTGCAGCCGTTTTACTCTCTAGGATAAAACCCGCTCTGGAGCCTACAGTATTTAATCTCGATGCAATTTCGGTGACGCATCCTAATTAGAAGAGTGTGAGGGTTTCAGTAAATAGGCAGTAGTGCGTCGGATACAAACTACATGACTCCCAGGAGAGCTTTCATGTGGAGACTGCAGCCGTTATACTCTCTAGGATAAAACCCGCCCTGGAGCCTACAGTATTTAATCTCGATGCAATTTCTGTGTCGCATCCTTATTAGAAGAGTGCGAGGGTTAAAGTAAATGGGCGGTAGTGCGTCGGATACAAACTACATGAGTCCCAGGAGAGCTTTCATGTGTTGGCTGCAGCCGTTTTACTCTCTAGGATAAAACCCGCCCTAGCGCCTGCAGTATTTAATCTCTATGCAATTTCTGTGTCGCATCCTTATTAGAAGAGTGTGAGGGTTTAAGTAAATGGGCAGTAGTGCGCCGGATACAAACTACATGACTCCCAGGAGAGCTTTCATGTGGAGGCTGCAGCCGTTTTACTCTGTAGGATAAAACCCGCCCTGGCGCCTACAGTATTTAATCTCGATGCAATTTCTGTGTCGCATCCTTATTAGAAGAGTGCGAGGGTTAAAGTAAATGGGCGGTAGTGCGTCGGATACAAACTACATGAGTCCCAGGAGAGCTTTCATGTGTTGGCTGCAGCCGTTTTACTCTGTAGGATAAAACCCGCCCTGGAGCCTACAGTATTTAATCTCGATGCAATTTCTGTGTCGCATCCTTATTAGAAGAGTGCGAGGGTTAAAGTAAATGGGCGGTAGTGCGTCGGATACAAACTACATGAGTCCCAGGAGAGCTTTCATGTGTTGGCTGCAGCCGTTTTACTCTCTAGGATAAAACCCGCCCTGGCGCCTGCAGTATTTAATCTCTATGCAATTTCTGTGTCGCATCCTTATTAGAAGAGTGTGAGGGTTTCAGTAAACGGGCAGTAGTGCGTAGGATACAAACTACATGACTCCCAGGAGAGCTTTCATGTGGAGGCTGCAGCCGTTTTTCTCTATAGGATAAAACCCGCTCTGGAGGGTACAGTATTTAATCTCGATGCAATTTCTGTGTCGCATCCTAATTTAGAAGAGTGTGAGGGTTACAGTAAATGGGCGGTAGTGCGTCGGATACAAACTACATGAGTCCCAGGAGAGTTTTCACTTGCAGGCCGCAGCCGTTTAACTCTCTAGGATAAAACCCGCCCTGGAGCCTACAGGGCTGCTATTTCTGTGTCGCATCCTTATTAGAAGAGTGTGAGGGTTTCAGTAAATGGGCAGTAGTGCGTCAGATACAAACTACATGACTCCCAGGATAGCTTTCTTGTGGAGGCTGCAGCCGTTTTACTCCCTAGGATACCCGCTCTGGAGCGTACAGTATTTGATCTCAATGCAATTTCTGTGTCGCATCCTAATTAGAAGAGTGTGAGGGTTTCAGTAAATGGGCAGTAGTGCGTCGGATACAAACTACATGACTCCCAGGATAGCTTTCGTGTTAAGTCTGCAACCGTTTTACTCTCTAGGATAAAACCAGCTCTGGAGCCTACAGTATTTAATCTCGATGCAATTTCTGTGTCGCATCCTTATTAGAAGAGTGCGAGGGTTACAGTAAATGGGCGGTAGTGCGTCGGATCCAAACTACATGAGTCCAAGGAGAGGTTTCATGTGGAGGAAGCAGCCGTTTTACTCTCTAGGATAAAACCCGCCCTAGAGCCTTCAGTACATAATCTCGACGCAATTTCTGTGTCATCTCATTATTTGAGGAGCGTGAGGGTTTCAGTAAATGGGCAGTAGTGCGTCGGATACAAACTACATGACTCCCAGGATAGCTTTCTTGTGGAGGCTGCAGCCGTTTTACTCTCTGATAAAACCCGCTCTGGAGCGTACAGTATTTAATCTCGATGCAATTTCTGTGTCGCATCCTAATTAGAAGAGTGTGAGGGTTTCAGTAAATGGGCAGTAGTGCGTCGGATACAAACTACATGACTCCCAGGAGAGCTTTCATGTGTAGGCTGCAGCCGTTTAACTCTCTAGGATAAAACCTGCCCCGGAGCCTACAGGGCTGCTATTTCTGTGTCGCATCCTTATTGGAACAGTGTGAGGGTTTCAGTAAATGGGCAGTAGTGCTTCGGATACAAACTACATGACTCCCAGGATAGCTTTCTTGTGGAGGCTGCAGCCGTTTTACTCTCTAGGACAAAACCAGCTCTGGAGCCTACAGTATTTAATCTCGATGCAATTTCTGTGTCGCATCCTAAGTAGAAGAGTGTGAGGGTTTCAGTAAATTGGCAGTAGTGCGTCGGATACAAACTACATGACTCCCAGAAGAGCTTTCATGTGGAGACTGCAGCCGTTTTACTCTCTAGGATAAAACCCGCCCTGGAGCCTACAGTATTTAATCTCGATGCAATTTCTGTGTCGCATCCTTATTAGAAGAGTGTGAGGGTTTCAGTAAATGGGCAGTAGTGCGTCGGATACAAACTACATGACTCCCAGGATAGCTTTCTTGTGGAGGCTGCAGCCGTTTTACTCTCTAGGATAAAACCCGCTCTGGAGCCTACAGTATTTATTCTCGATGCAATTTCTGTGTCGCATCCTAATTAGAAGAGTGTGAGGGTTTCAGTAAATGGGCAGTAGTTCGTCGGATACAAACTACATGACTCCCAGGATAGCTTTCATGTTAAGCCTGCAACCGTTTTACTCTCTAGGATAAAACCAGCTCTGGAGCCTACAGTATTTAATCTCGATGCAATTTCTGTGTCGCATCCGTATTAGAAGAGTGCGAGGGTTAAGGTAAATGGGCGGTAGTGCGTCGGATACAAACTACATGAGTCCCAGGAGAGCTTTCATGTGGAGGCTGCACCCGTTTTACTCTCTAGGATAAAACCCGCCCTAGAGCCTTCAGTACTTAATCTCGACGCAATTTCTGTGTCATCTCATTATTTGAGGAGCGTGAGGGTTTCAGTAAATGGGCAGTAGAGCGTCGGATACAAACTACATGACTCCCAGGAGAGCTTTCATGTGGAGGCTGCAGCCGTTTTACTCTCTAGGATAAAACCCGCCCTGGATCCTACAGTATTTAATCTCGATGCAATTTCTGTGTCGCGTCCTAATTAGAAGAGTGTGAGGGTTTCAGTAAACGGGCAGTAGTTCGTCGGATACAAACTACATGACTCCCAGGATAGCTTCCATGTTAAGCCTGCAACCGTTTTACTCTCTAGGATAAAACCAGCTCTGGAGTCTACAGTATTTAATCTCGATGCAATTTCTGTGTCGCATCCTTATTAGAAGAGTGCGAGGGTTAAAGTAAATGGGCGGTAGTGCGTCGGATACAAACTACATGAGTCCCAGGAGAGCTTTCATGTGGAGGCTGCACCCGTTTTACTCTCTAGGATAAAACCCGCCCTAGAGCCTTCAGTACTTAATCTCGACGCAATTTCTGTGTCATCTCATTATTTGAGGAGCGTGAGGGTTTCAGTAAATGGGCAGTAGAGCGTCGGATACAAACTACATGACTCCCAGGAGAGCTTTCATGTGGAGGCTGCAGCCGTTTTACTCTCTAGGATAAAACCCGCCCTGGATCCTACAGTATTTAATCTCGATGCAATTTCTGTGTCGCGTCCTAATTAGAAGAGTGTGAGGGTTTCAGTAAATGGGCAGTAGTTCGTCGGATACAAACTACATGACTCCCAGGATAGCTTTCATGTTAAGCCTGCAATCGTTTTACTCTCTAGGATAAAACCAGCTCTGGAGCCTACAGTATTTATTCTCGATGCAATTTCTGTGTCGCATCCTTATTAGAAGAGTGTAAGGGTTTCAGTAAATGGGCAGTATTGCGTCGGATACAAACTACATGACTCCCAGGATAGCTTTCTTGTGGAGGCTGCAACCGTTTTACTCTCTAGGATAAAACCCGCTCTGGAGCGTACAGTATATGATCTCAATGCAATTTCTGTGTCGCATCCTAATTAGAAGAGTGTGAGGGTTTCAGTAAATGGGCAGTAGTGCGTCGGATACAAACTACATGACTCCCAGGATAGCTTTCATGTTAAGCCTGCAACCGTTTTACTCTCTAGGATAAAACCAGCTCCGGAGCCTACAGTATTTAATCTCGATGCAATTTCTGTGTCGCATCCTTATTAGAAGAGTGCGAGGGTTAAAGTAAATGGGCGGTAGTGCGTCGGATACAAACTACATGAGTCCCAGGAGAGCTTTCATGTGGAGGCTGCACCCGTTTTACTCTCTAGGATAAAACCCGCCCTAGAGCCTTCAGTACTTAATCTCGACGCAATTTCTGTGTCATCTCATTATTTGAGGAGCGTGAGGGTTTCAGTAAATGGGCAGTAGAGCGTCGGATACAAACTACATGAGTCCCAGGAGAGCTTTCATGTGGAGGCTGCACCCGTTTTACTCTCTAGGATAAAACCCGCCCTAGAGCCTTCAGTACTTAATCTCGACGCAATTTCTGTGTCATCTCATTATTTGAGGAGCGTGAGGGTTTCAGTAAATGGGCAGTAGAGCGTCGGATACAAACTACATGACTCCCAGGATAGCTTTCTTGTGGAGGCTGCAGCCGTTTTACTCTCTAGGATAAAACCCGCTCTGGAGCCTACAGTATTTATTCTCGATGCAATTTCTGTGTCGCATCCTAATTAGAAGAGTGTGAGGGTTTCAGTAAATGGGCAGTAGTTCGTCGGATACAAACTACATGACTCCCAGGATAGCTTTCATGTTAAGCCTGCAACCGTTTTACTCTCTAGGATAAAACCAGCTCTGGAGCCTACAGTATTTAATCTCGATGCAATTTCTGTGTCGCATCCTTATTAGAAGAGTGCGAGGGTTAAAGTAAATGGGCGGTAGTGCGTCGGATACAAACTACATGAGTCCCAGGAGAGCTTTCATGTGGAGGCTGCACCCGTTTTACTCTCTAGGATAAAACCCGCCCTAGAGCCTTCAGTACTTAATCTCGACGCAATTTCTGTGTCATCTCATTATTTGAGGAGCGTGAGGGTTTCAGTAAATGGGCAGTAGACCGTCGGATACAAACTACATGAGTCCCAGGAGAGCTTTCATGTGGAGGCTGCACCCGTTTTACTCTCTAGGATAAAACTCGCCCTAGAGCCTTCAGTACTTAATCTCGACGCAATTTCTGTGTCATCTCATTATTTGAGGAGCGTGAGGGTTTCAGTAAATGGGCAGTAGAGCGTCGGATACAAACTACATGACTCCCAGGATAGCTTTCTTGTGGAGGCTGCAGCCGTTTTACTCTCTAGGATAAAACCCGCTCTGGAGCCTACAGTATTTATTCTCGATGCAATTTCTGTGTCGCATCCTAATTAGAAGAGTGTGAGGGTTTCAGTAAATGGGCAGTAGTTCGTCGGATACAAACTACATGACTCCCAGGATAGCTTTCATGTTAAGCCTGCAACCGTTTTACTCTCTAGGATAAAACCAGCTCTGGAGCCTACAGTATTTAATCTCGATGCAATTTCTGTGTCGCATCCTTATTAGAAGAGTGCGAGGGTTAAAGTAAATGGGCGGTAGTGCGTCGGATACAAACTACACGAGTCCCAGGAGAGCTTTCATGTGGAGGCTGCACCCGTTTTACTCTCTAGGATAAAACCCGCCCTAGAGCCTTCAGTACTTAATCTCGACGCAATTTCTGTGTCATCTCATTATTTGAGGAGCGTGAGGGTTTCAGTAAATGGGCAGTAGAGCGTCGGATACAAACTACATGACTCCCAGGAGAGCTTTCATGTGGAGGCTGCAGCCGTTTTACTCTCTAGGATAAAACCCGCTCTGGAGCCTACAGTATTTATTCTCGATGCAATTTCTGTGTCGCATCCTAATTAGAAGAGTGCGAGGGTTACAGTAAATGGGCGGTAGTGCGTCGGATACAAACTACATGACTCCCAGGATAGCTTTCATGTTAAGCCTGCAACCGTTTTACTCTCTAGGATAAAATCAGCTCCGGAGCCTACAGTATTTAATCTCGATGCAATTTCTGTGTCGCATCCTTATTAGAAGAGTGCGAGGGTTAAAGTAAATGGGCGGTAGTGCGTCGGATACAAACTACATGAGTCCCAGGAGAGCTTTCATGTGGAGGCTGCACCCGTTTTACTCTCTAGGATAAAACCCGCCCTAGAGCCTTCAGTACTTAATCTCGACGCAATTTCTGTGTCATCTCATTATTTGAGGAGCGTGAGGGTTTCAGTAAATGGGCAGTAGTGCGTCGGATACAAACTACATGACTCCCAGGATAGCTTTCTTGTGGAGGCTGCAGCCGTTTTACTCTCTAATAAAACCCGATCTGGAGCCTACAGTATTTAATCTCGATGCAATTTCTGTGTCGCATCCTAATTAGAAGAGTGTGAGGGTTTCAGTAAATTGGCAGTAGTGCGTCGGATACAAACTACATGACTCCCAGGAGAGCTTTCATGTGGACACTGCAGCCGTTTAACTCTCTAGGATAAAACCCGCCCTGGAGCCTACAGGGCTGCTATTTCTGTGTCGCATCCTTATTAGAAGTGTATGAGGGTTTCAGTAAATGGGCAGTAGTGAGTCGGATACAAACTACATGACTCCCAGGATAGCTTTCTTATGGAGGCTGCAGCCGTTTTACTCTCTAGGATAAAACCCGCTCTGGAGCCTACAGTATTTAATCTCGATGCAATTTCTGGGTCACAACCTAATTAGAAGAGTGGGTGGGTTTCAGTAAATAGGCAGTGGTGCGTCGGATACAAACTACATGACTCCCAGAAGAGCTTTCATGTGGAGACTGCAGCCGTTCTACTCTCTAGGATAAAACCCGCCCTGGAGCCTACAGGGCTGCTATTTCTGTGTCACATCCGTATTAGAAGAGTGTGAGGGTTTCATTAAATGGGCAGTAGTGCGTCGGATACAAACTACTTGACTCCCAGGATAGCTTTCTTGTGGAGGCTGCAGCCGTTTTACTCTCTAGGATAAAACCCGCTCTGGAGCCTACAGTATTTAATCTCGATGCAATTTCGGTGACGCATCCTAATTAGAAGAGTGTGAGGGTTTCAGTAAATAAGCAGTAGTGCGTCGGATGCAAACTACATGACTCCCAGGAGAGCTTTCATGTGGAGACTGCAGCCGTTATACTCTCTAAGATAAAACCCGCCCTGGATCCTACAGTATTTAATCTCGATGCAATTTCTGTGTCGCATCCTAATTTAGAAGAGTGTGAGGGTTAAAGTAAATGGGCGGTAGTGCGTCGGATACAAACTACATGACTCCCAGGATAGCTTTCGTGTTAAGTCTGCAACCGTTTTACTCTCTAGGATAAAACCAGCTCTGGAGCCTACAGTATTTAATCTCGATGCAATTTCTGTGTCGCATCCTTATTAGAAGAGTGCGAGGGTTACAGTAAATGGGCAGTAGTGCGTCGGATACAAACTACATGACTCCCAGGATGGCTTTCTTGTGGAGGCTGCAGCTGTTTTAATCTCTGATAAAACCCGCTCTGGAGCGTACAGTATTTAATCTCGATGCAATTTCTGTGTCGCATCCTAATTAGAAGAGTGTGAGGGTTTCAGTAAATGGGCAGTAGTGCGTCGAATACAAACTACATGACTCCCAGGAGAGCTTTCATGTGTAGGCTGCAGCCGTTTAACTCTCTAGGATAAAACCTGCACCGGAGCCTACAGGGCTGCAATTTCTGTGTCGCATCCTTATTGGAAGAGTGTGAGGGTTTCAGTAAATGGGCAGTAGTGCGTCGGATACAAACTACATGACTCATAGGATAGCTTTCTTGTGGAGGCTGCAGCCGTTTTACTCTCTAGGATAAAACCCGCTCTGGAGCCTACAGTATTTAATCTCGATGCAATTTCTGTGTCGCATCCTAAATAGAAGAGTGTGAGGGTTTCAGTAAATTGGCAGTAGTGCGTCGGATACAAACTACATGACTCCCAGGAGAGCTTTCATGTGGAGACTGCAGCCGTTTAACTCTCTAGGATAAAACCCGCCCTGGAGCCTACAGGGCTGCTATTTCTGTGTCGCATCCTTATTAGAAGAGTGTGAGGGTTTCAGTAAATGGGCAGTAGTGCGTCGGATACAAACTACATGACTCCCAGGAGAGCTGTCATGTGGAGGCTGCAGCCGTTTTACTCTGTAGGATAAAACCCGCCCTGGTGCCTACAGTATTTAATCTCGATGCAATTTCTGTGTCGCATCCTTATTAGAAGAGTGTAAGGGTTTCAGTAAATGGGCAGTATTGCGTCGGATACAAACTACATGACTCCCAGGATAGCTTTCTTGTGGAGGCTGCAACCGTTTTACTCTCTAGGATAAAACCCGCTCTGGAGCGTACAGTATATGATCTCAATGCAATTTCTGTGTCGCATCCTAATTAGAAGAGTGTGAGGGTTTCAGTAAATGGGCAGTAGTGCGTCGGATACAAACTACATGACTCCCAGGATAGCTTTCGTGTTAAGTCTGCAACCGTTTTACTCTCTAGGATAAAACCAGCTCCGGATCCTACAGTATTTAATCTCGATGCAATTTCTGTGTCGCATCCTTATTAGAAGAGTGCGAGGGTTAAAGTAAATGGGCGGTAGTGCGTCGGATACAAACTACATGAGTCCCAGGAGAGCTTTCATGTGGAGGCTGCACCCGTTTTACTCTCTAGGATAAAACCCGCCGTAGAGCCTTCAGTACTTAATCTCGACGCAATTTCTGTGTCATCTCATTATTTGAGGAGCGTGAGGGTTTCAGTAAATGGGCAGTAGTGCGTCGGATACAAACTACATGACTCCCAGGATAGCTTTCTTATGGAGGCTGCAGCCGTTTTACTCTCTAGGATAAAACCCGCTCTGGAGCCTACAGTATTTAATCTCGATGCAATTTCTGGGTCACATCCTAATTAGAAGAGTGGGTGGGTTTCAGTAAATAGGCAGTGGTGCGTCGGATACAAACTACATGACTCCCAGAAGAGCTTTCATGTGGAGACTGCAGCCGTTCTACTCTCTAGGATAAAACCCGCCCTGGAGCCTACAGGGCTGCTATTTCTGTGTCACATCCGTATTAGAAGAGTGTGAGGGTTTCATTAAATGGGCAGTAGTGCGTCGGATACAAACTACTTGACTCCCAGGATAGCTTTCTTGTGGAGGCTGCAGCCGTTTTACTCTCTAGGATAAAACCCGCTCTGGAGCCTACAGTATTTAATCTCGATGCAATTTCGGTGACGCATCCTAATTAGAAGAGTGTGAGGGTTTCGGTAAATAGGCAGTAGTGCGTCGGATACAAACTACATGACTCCCAGGAGAGCTTTCATGTGGAGACTGCAGCCGTTATACTCTCTAGGATAAAACCCGCCCTGGAGCCTACAGTATTTAATCTCGATGCAATTTCTGTGTCGCATCCTTATTAGAAGAGTGCGAGGGTTAAAGTAAATGGGCGGTAGTGCGTCGGATACAAACTACATGAGTCCCAGGAGAGCTTCCATGTGTTGGCTGCAGCCGTTTTACTCTCTAGGATAAAACCCGCCCTGGCGCATGCAGTATTTAATCTCGATGCAATTTCTGTGTCGCATCCTTATCAGAAGAGTGTGAGGGTTTCAGTAAATGGGCAGTAGTGCGTCGGATACAAACTACATGACTCCCAGGAGAGCTTTCATGTGGAGGCTGCAGCCGTTTTACTCTGTAGGATAAAACCCGCCCTGGCTCCTACAGTATTTAATCTCGATGCAATTTCTGTGTCGCATCCTAATTTAGAAGAGTGTGAGGGTTTCAGTAAATGGGCGGTAGTGCGTCGGATACAAACTACATGAGTCCCAGGAGAGTTTTCACTTGCAGGCCGCAGCCGTTTAACTCTCTAGGATAAAACCCGCCCTGGAGCCTACAGGGCTGCTATTTCAGTGTCGCATCCTTATTAGAAGAGTGTGAGGGTTTCAGTAAATGGGCAGTAGTGCGTCGGATACAAACTACATGACTCCCAGGATAGCTTTCTTGTGGAGGCTGCAGCCGTTTTACGCCCTAGGATAAAACCCGCTCTGGAGCGTACAGTATTTGATCTCAATGCAATTTCTGTGTCGCATCCTAATTAGAAGAGTGTGAGGGTTTCAGTAAATGGGCAGTAGTGCGTCGGATACAAACTACATGACTCCCAGGATAGCTTTCGTGTTAAGTCTGCAACCGTTTTACTCTCTAGGATAAAACCAGCTCTGGAGCCTACAGTATTTAATCTCGATGCAATTTCTGTGTCACATCCTTATTAGAAGAGTGCGAGGGTTACAGTAAATGGGCGGTAGTGCGTCGGATACAAACTACATGAGTCCCAGGAGAGGTTTCATGTGGAGGAAGCAGCCGTTTTACTGTCTAGGATAAAACCCGCCCTAGAGCCATTAGTACATAATCTCGACGCAATTTCTGTGTCATCTCATTATTTGAGGAGCGTGAGGGTTTCAGTAAATGGGCAGTAGTGCGTCGGATACAAACTACATGACTCCCAGGATAGCTTTCTTGTGGAGGCTGCAGCTGTTTTACTCTCTGATAAAACCCGCTCTGGAGCGTACAGTATTTAATCTCGATGCAATTTCTGTGTCGCATCCTAATTAGAAGAGTGTGAGGATTTCAGTAAATGGGCAGTAGTGCGTCGAATACAAACTACATGACTCCCAGGAGAGCTTTCATGTGTAGGCTGCAGCCGTTTAACTCTCTAGGATAAAACCTGCCCCGGAGCCTACAGGGCTGCTATTTCTGTGTCGCATCCTTATTGGAAGAGTGTGAGGGTTTCAGTAAATGGGCAGTAGTGCGTCGGATACAAACTACATGACTCATAGGATAGCTTTCTTGTGGAGGCTGCAGCCGTTTTACTCTCTAGGATAAAACCCGCTCTGGAGCCTACAGTATTTAATCTCGATGCAATTTCTGTGTCGCATCCTAAATAGAAGAGTGTGAGGGTTTCAGTAAATTGGCAGTAGTGCGTCGGATACAAACTACATGACTCCCAGGAGAGCTTTCATGTGGAGACTGCAGCCGTTTAACTCTCTAGGATAAAACCCGCCCTGGAGCCTACAGGGCTGCTATTTCTGTGTCGCATCCTTATTAGAAGAGTGTGAGGGTTTCAGTAAATGGGCAGTAGTGCGTCGGATACAAACTACATGACTCCCAGGAGAGCTTTCATGTGGAGGCTGCAGCCGTTTTACTCTGTAGGATAAAACCCGCCCTGGTGCCTACAGTATTTAATCTCGATGCAATTTCTGTGTCGCATCCTTATTAGAAGAGTGTGAGGGTTTCAGTAAACGGGCAGTAGTGCGTAGGATACAAACTACATGACTCCCAGGAGAGCTTTCATGTGGAGGCTGCAGCCGTTTTACTCTCTAGGATAAAACCCGCTCTGGAGCGTACAGTATTTAATCTCGATGCAATTTCTGTGTCGCATCCTAATTAGAAGAGTGTGAGGGTTTCAGTAAATGGGCAGTAGTGCGTCGAATACAAACTACATGACTCCCAGGAGAGCTTTCATGTGTAGGCTGCAGCCGTTTAACTCTCTAGGATAAAACCTGCCCCGGAGCCTACAGGGCTGCTATTTCTGTGTCGCATCCTTATTGGAAGAGTGTGAGGGTTTCAGTAAATGGGCAGTAGTGCGTCGGATACAAACTACATGACTCATAGGATAGCTTTCTTGTGGAGGCTGCAGCCGTTTTACTCTCTAGGATAAAACCCGCTCTGGAGCCTACAGTATTTAATCTCGATGCAATTTCTGTGTCGCATCCTAAATAGAAGAGTGTGAGGGTTTCAGTAAATTGGCAGTAGTGCGTCGGATACAAACTACATGACTCCCAGGAGAGCTTTCATGTGGAGACTGCAGCCGTTTAACTCTCTAGGATAAAACCCGCCCTGGAGCCTACAGGGCTGCTATTTCTGTGTCGCATCCTTATTAGAAGAGTGTGAGGGTTTCAGTAAATGGGCAGTAGTGCGTCGGATACAAACTACATGACTCCCAGGAGAGCTTTCATGTGGAGGCTGCAGCCGTTTTACTCTGTAGGATAAAACCCGCCCTGGTGCCTACAGTATTTAATCTCGATGCAATTTCTGTGTCGCATCCTTATTAGAAGAGTGTGAGGGTTTCAGTAAATGGGCGGTAGTGCGTCGGATACAAACTACATGAGTCCCAGGAGAGTTTTCACTTGTAGGCCGCAGCCGTTTAACTCTCTAGGATAAAACCCGCCCTAGAGCCGTCAGTACTTAATCTCGACTTAATTTGTGTGTCTCATCCTTATTAGAAGAGTGCGAGGGTTTCAGTAAATGGGCGGTAGTGCGTCGGATACAAACTACATGACTCCCAGGATAGCTTTCATGTGGAGACTGCAGCCGTTTTACTCTCTAGGATAAAACACGCCGTTGAGCCTACAGTACTTAATCTCGACGCAATTTGTGTGTCGCATCCTTATTAGAAGAATGCGAGGGTTTCAGTAAATGGGCGGTAGTGCGTCGGATACAAACTACATGACTCCCATGAGAGCTTTCATGTGGAGGCTGCAGCCCTTTTACTCTCTAGTACAAAACTCGCCCAGGAGGCTACAGTATTTAATCACGACGCAATTTCTGTGTCGCATCCTTATGAGAAGAGTGTGAGGTTTTCAGTAAATGGACAGTAGTGCGTCGGATACAAACTAAATGACTCCCCGGAGAGCTTTCATGTGTAGGCTGCAGCCGTTTAACTCTCTAGGATAAAACCCGCCCTGGAGCCTTCAGTACTTAATCTCGACGCAATTTCAGTGTCATCTCATTATTTGAGGAGATTGAGGGTTTCAGTAAATGGGCAGTAGTGCGTCGGATGCAAACTAAATGACTCCCCGGAGAGCTCTCATGTGTAGGCTGCAGCCGTTTAACTCTCTAGGATAAAATCCCCCCTGGAGCCTACAGTACTTAATCTCGATGCAACTTCTGATTCGCATCCTAATTAGAAGAGTGTGAGGGTTTCAGTAAATGGGCAGTAGTGCGACGGATACAAACTACATGTGTCCCAGTAGTGCTTTCATGTGGAGGCTGCAGCCGTTTTACTCTCAAGGATAAAACCCGCCCTGGAACCTTTAGTACTTAATCTCGACGCAATTTCTGTGTCATCTCATTATTTGAGGAGCGTGAGGATTTCAGTAAATGGGCAGCAGTGCGTCGGATACAAACTACATGACTCCCAGGAGAGCTTCCATGTGCAGGCTGCAGCCAATTTACGCTCTAGGAGAGAACCCGCCCTGGAACCTGCAGTATTTAATCTCGACGCATTTTCTGTGTCGCATCCTTATTAGAAGAGTGTGAGGTTTTCAGTAAATGGGCAGTAGTGCGTCGGATACAAACTATATGACTCCCCGGAGAGCTTTCATGTGTATGCTGCAGCCGTTTAACTCTCTAGGATAAAACCCGCTCAGGAGCCTTCAGTACTTAATCTCGACGCAATTTCTGTGTCATCTCATTATTTGAGGAGATTGAGGGTTTCAGTAAATGGGCAGTAGTGCGTCGGATGCAAACTAAATGACTCCCCGGAGAGCGTTCTTGTGTAGGCTGCAGCCGTTTAACTCTCTAGGATAAAACCGCCCCTGGAGACTACAGTACTTAATCTCGATGCAATTTCTGTGTCGCATCCTTATTAGAAGAGTGCGAGGGTTAAAGTAAATGAGCGGTAGTGCGTCAGAAACAAACTACATGAATCCCTGGAGAGCTTTCATTTGGAGGCTGCAGCCGTTTTACTCTCTAGGATAAAACCCGCCCTAGAGCCTTCAGTACTTAATCTCGACGCAATTTGTGAGTCGCATCCTTATTAGAAGAGTGCGAGGGTTTCAGTAAATGGGCGGTAGTGCGTCGGATACAAACTACATGACTCCCAGGAGAGCTTTCATGTGGAGGCTGCAGCCGTTTTACTCTGTAGGATAAAACCCGCCCTGGCGCCTACAGTATTTAATCTCGACGCAGCTTCTGTGTCGCATCCTTATTTGAAGAGTGTGAGGGTTCAGTAAATGGGCAGTAGTGCGCCGGATACAAACTACATGACTCCCAGGAGAGCTTTCGTGTGTAGGCTGCAGCCGTTTTACTCTCTAGGATAAAACACGCCCTTGAGCCTACAGTACTTAATCTCGACGCAATTTGTGTGTCGCATCCTTTTTAGAAGGGTTTCAGTAAATGGCCGGTAGTGCGTCGGATACAAACTACATGACTCCCATGAGAGCTTTCATGTGGAGGCTGCAGCCCTTTTACTCTCTAGTACAAAACTCGCCCTGGAGGCTACAGTAATTAATCACGACGCAATTTCTGTGTCGCATCCTTATTAGAAGAGTGTGAGGGTTTCAGTAAATGGGCAGAAGTGCGTCGGATACAAACTACATGTGTCCCAGGAGAGCTTTCATGTGGAGGCTGCAGCCGTTTTACTCTCAAGGATAAAACCCGCCCTGGAGCCTTTGGTACTTAATCTCGACGCAATTTCTGTGTCATCTCATTATTTGAGGAGCGTGAGGTTTTCAGTAAATGGGCAGTAGTGCGTCGGATACAAACTAAATGACTCCCAGGAGTGCTTTCATGTGGAGGCTGCAGCCAATTTACTCTCTAGGAGAAAACCCGCCCTGGAACCTGCAGTATTTAATCTCGACGCATTTTCTGTGTCGCACCCTTATTAGAAGAGTGTGAGGTTTTCAGTAAATGGGCAGTAGTGCGTCGGATACAAACTAAATGACTCCCCGGAGAGCTTTCATGTGTAGGCTGCAGCCGTTTAACTCTCTAGCATAAAACCCGCCCTGGAGCATTCAGTACTTAATCTCGACGCTATTTCTGTGTCATCTCATTATTTGAGGAGCGTGAGGGTTTCAGTAAATGGGCAGCAGTGCGTCGGATACAAACTACATGACTCCCAGAATAGCCTTCATGTTAAGTCTGCAACCATTTTACTCTCTAGGATAAAACCAGCTCTGGAGCCTACAGTATTTAATCTCGATGCAATTTCTGTGTCGCATCCTAATTAGAAGAGTGTGAGGGTTTCAGTAAATGGGCAGAAGTGCGTCGGATACAAACTACATCACTCCCAGGAGAGCTTTTATGTGTAGGCTGCAACCGTTTTACTTTCTAGGATAAAACCGGCCCTGGAGCCTACAGTACTTAATCTCGACGCAATTTCTGTGTCGCATCCTAATTAGAAGAGTGTGAGGGTTTCAGTAAATAGGCAGTAGTGCGTCGGATACAAACTACATGACTCCCTGGAGAGCTTTCATGTGTAGGCTGCAGCCGTTTAACTCTCTAGGATAAAACCCACCCTGGAGCCTACAGGGCTGCTATTTCTATGTCGCATCCTTATTAGAAGAGTGTGAGGGTTTCAGTAAATGGGCAGTAGTGCGTCGGATACAAACTACAATACTCCCAGGATAGCTTTCTTGTGGAGGCTGCAGCCGTTTTACTCTCTAGGATAAAAGCCGCTCGGGAGCCTACAGTATTTACTCTCGATGCAATTTCTGTGTCGCATCGTAATTAGAAGAGTGTGAGGGTTTCAGTAAATGGGCAGTAGTGCGTCGGATACAAACTACATGACTCCCAGGAGAGCTTTCATGTGCAGACTGCAGCCGTTTAACTCTCTAGGATAAAACCCGTCCTGGAGCCTACAGGGCTGCTATTTCTGTGTCGCATCCTTATTAGAAGTGTGTGAGGGTTTCAGTAAATCGGCAGTAGTGCGTCGGATACAAACTACAATACTCCCAGGATAGCTTTCTTGTGGAGGCTGCAGCCGTTTTACTCTCTAGGACAAAACCCGCTCTGGAGCCTACAGTATTTAATCTCGATGCAATTTCTGGGTCGCATCCTAATTAGAAGAGTGTGAGTGTTTCAGTAAATAGGAGGTGGTGCGTCGGATACAAACTACATGACTCCCAGAGGAGCTTTCATGTGGAGACTGCAGCCGTTTTACTCTCTAGGATAAAACCCGCCCTGGAGCCTACAGGGCTGCTATTTCTGTGTCGCATCCATATTAGGTGAGTGTGAGGGTTTCAGTAAATGGGCAGTAGTGCGTCGGATACAAACTACAGGACTCCTAGGATAGCTTTCTTGTGGAGGCTGCAGCCGTTTTACTCTCTAGGATAAAACCCGCCCTTGTGCCTACAGTATTTAATCTCGATGCAATTTCTGTGTCGCATCCTAATTAGAACAGTGTGAGGGTTATAGTAAATAGGCAGTAATGCGTCGGATACAAACTACATGACTCCCAGGAGAGCTTTCATGTGGAGACTGCAGCCGTTTTACTCTGTAGGATAAAACCCGCCCTGGAGCCTACAGTATTTAATCTCGACGCAATTTCTGTGTCATCTCATTATTTGAGAAGCGTGAGGGTTTCAGTAAATGGGCAGTAGTGCGTCGGATACAAGCTACATGACTCCCAGGAGAGCTTTCATGTGGAGGCTGCAGCCGTTTTACTCTCTAGGATAAAACTCGCTCTGGAGCGTACAGTATTTTATCTCGATGCAATTTCTATGTCGCATCCTAATTAGAAGAGTGTGAGGGTTTCAGTAAATGGGCGGTAGTGCGTCGGATACAAACTAAATGAGTCCCAGGGGAGCTTTCATGTGTAGGCTGCAGCAGTTTAACTCTCTAGGATAAAACCCGCCCAGGAGCCTACAGGGCTGCTATTTCTGTGTCGCATCCTTATTAGAAGAGTGTGAGGGTTTCAGTAAATGGGCAGTAGTGCGTCGGAAACAAACTACATGACTCCCAGGAGAGCTTTCATGTGGAGGCTGCAGCCAATTTACTCTCTAGGAGAAAACCCGCCTTGGAACCTGCAGTATTTAATCTCGACGCAATTCCTGTGTCGCATCCTTATTAGAAGAGTGTGAGAGTTTCAGTAAATGGGCTGTAGTGCGTCGGATGCAAACTAAATGACTCCCCGGAGAGCTTTCATG
The DNA here is from genome assembly GCF_023898315.1 of Schistocerca nitens. Lineage (NCBI taxonomy): Eukaryota > Metazoa > Arthropoda > Insecta > Orthoptera > Acrididae > Schistocerca > Schistocerca nitens. The sequence continues at coordinate 37,872,271 of NC_064617.1, forward strand.
TGTAGGCTGCAGCCGTTTTACTCTATAGTACAAAACTCGCCCTGGAGGCTACAGTATTTAATCTCGACGCAATTTCTGTGTCGCATCCTAATTAGAAGAGTGTGAGGGTTTCGGTAAATGGGCAGTAGTGCGTCGCATACAAACTACATGACTCCCGGGAGAGCTTTCATCTGTAGGCTGCAGCCGTTTTACTCTCTAGGATAAAACCCGCCCTTGATCCTACAGTACTTAATCTCGTCGCAATTTCTGTGTCGCATCCTTATTAGGAGAATGTGAGGGTTTCAGTAAATTTGCAGTAGAGCGTCGGATCCAACTACATGACTCCCAGGAGAGTTTACAGCAGTAGTGCGTGTGGTACAAAATATAGGTCCCCGAGGAGGGCTCTTATGTGGGGGCCACAGCAGTGTTAATCTCTTGATTAATAGTTGCCCTGTAGCCTGTACTATACAATATCGACGCAATTTCTGTGTCGCATCCTCAGTAGATTTGTGTGAGGGTTTAATAAAATGGGTAGAATTGCGTCGGGTACATATTACAAGACTCCCAGGAGAGCTTTCATGTGTAGGCTGCATCCGTTTTACTCTCTAGGATAAAACACGCCCTTGAGCCTACAGTACTTAATCTCGACGCCATTTGTGTGTCACATCCTTATTAGAAGAGTGCGATGGTTTCAGTAAATGGGCGGTAGTGCGTCGGATACAAACTACATGACTCCCAGGAGAGCTTTCATGTGGAGGCTGCAGCCCTTTTACTCTCTAGTACAAAACTCGCCCTGGAGACTACATTATTTAATCACGACGCAATTTCTGTGTCGCATCCTTATTAGAAGAGTGTGAGGGTTTCAATAAATGGGCAGTAGTGCGTCGGATACAATCTACCTGACTCCCAGGAGAGCTTTCATGTGGAGGCTGCAGCCAATTTACTCTCTAGGAGAAAACCCGCCCTGGAACCTGCAGTATTTAATCTCGACGCAATCTATGTGTCGCATCCTTATTAGAAGAGTGTGAGGTTTTCAGTAAATGGGCAGTAGTGCTTCGGATACAAGCTAAATGAATCCCCGGAGAGCTTTCATGTGTAGGCTGCAGCCGTTTAACTCTCTAGGATAAAACCCGCCCTGGAGCCTTCAATACTTAATCTCGACGCAATTTCTGTGTCATCTCATTATTTGAGGAGATTGAGGGTTTCAGTAAATGGGCAGTAGTGCGTCGGATGCCAACTAAATGACTCCCCGGAGAGCTTTCATGTGTAGGCTGCAGCCGTTTAACTCTCTAGAATAAAACCCGCCCTGGAGCCTACAGGGCTGCTATTTCTGTGACGCATCCTTATTAGAAGAGTGTGAGGGTTTCAGTAAATGGGCAGTAGTGCGTCAGATACAAACTACAAGACTCCCAGGATAGCTTTCTTGTGGAGGCTGCAGCCGTTTTACTCTCTAGGATGAAACCCGCCCTTGAGTTTTCAGTACTTAATCTCGACGCAATTTCCGTGTCATCTCATTATTTGAGGAGAGTGAGGGTTTCAGTAAATGGACAGAAGTGTGTCGGATACAAACTACATGTGTCCCAGGAGAGCTTTCATGTGGAGGCTGCAGCCGTTTTACTCTCTACGATAAATGCCGCCCTGGTGCCTACAGTACATAATCTCGACGCAATTTGTGTGTCGCATCCTTATTAGAAGAGTGTGAGGGTTTCAATAAATGGGCAGTAGTGCGTCGGATACAAACTACATGACTCCCAGGATAGCTTTCTTGTGGAGGCTGCAGTCGTTTTACTCTCAAGGATATAACCAGCTCTGGAGCCTACAGTATTTAATCTCGACGCAATTTCTGTGTCGCATCCTAATTAGAAGGGTGTGAGGGTTTCTGTAAATGGGCAGTAGTGCGTCGCATACAAAATACATCACTCCCAGGAGAGCTTTCATGTTAAGGCTGCAACCGTTTTACTCTCTAGGATAAAACCGGCCCTGGAGGCTCCAGTACTTAATCTCGACGCAATTTCTGTGTCGCATCCTAATTAGAAGAGTGTGAGGTTTTCAGTAAATGGGCAGTAGTGCCTCGGATACAAACTAAATGACTCCCCGATGAGCTTTCATGTGTAGGCCGCAGCCGTTTAACTCTCTAGGATATAACCCGCCCTGGAGCCTACAGGGCTGCTATTTCTGTGACGCATCCTTATTAGAAGAGTGGGAGGGTTTCAGTAAATGGGCAGTAGTGCGTCAGATACAAACTACAACACTCCCAGGATAGCTTTCTTGTGGAGGCTGCAGCCGTTTTACTCTCTCGGATAAAACCCGCTCTGGAGCCTACAGTATTTAATCTCGATGCAATTTCTGTGTCGCATCTTAATTAGAAGAGTGTGAGGGTTTCAGTAAATAGGCAGTAGTGCGTCGGATACAAACTACATCACTCCCAGGAGAGCTTTCAAGTGTTTGCTGCAGCCGTTTATCTCTCAAGGATAAAACCCGCCCTGGAGCCTACAGGGCTGCTATTTCTGTGTCGCATCCTTATTAGAAGAGTGTGAGGGTTTCAGTAAATGGGCAGTAGTGCGTCGGATACAAACTACATGACTCCCAGGATAGCTTTCTTGTGGAGGCTGCAGCCGTTTTACTCTCTAGGATAAAACCTGCTCTGGAGCCTACAGTATTTAATCTCGACGCAATTACTGTGTCGCATCCATATTACAAGAGTGTGAGGGTTTCAGTAAATGGGCAGTAGTGCGTCGGATACAAACTACATGACTCCCAGGATAGCTTTCTTGTGGAGGCTGCAGCCGTTCAACTCTCTAGGATAAAACACGCTCTGGAGCCTACAGTATTTAATCTCGATGCAATTTCTGTGTCGCATCCTAATTAGAAGAGTGTGAGGATTTCAGTAATTGGGCGGTAGTGCGTCGGATACAAACTACATCACTCCCAGGAGAACTTCAATGTTAAGCCTGCAACCGCTTTACTCTCTAGGATAAAACCGGCCCTGGAGCCTACAGTATTTAATCTCGATGCAATTTCTGTGTCGCATCCTAATTAGAAGAGTGTGAGGGTTTCAGTAAATAGGCAGTAGTGCGTCGGATACAAACTACATGACTCCCAGGAGAGCTTTCATGTGTTGGCTGCAGCCGTTTTACTCTGTAGGATAAAACCCGCCCTGGAGCCTACTGTATTTAATCTCGAAGTAATTTCTGTGTCGCATCCTTATTAGAAGAGTGCGAGGGTTAAAGTAAATGGGCGGTAGTGCGTCGGATACAAACTACATGACTCGCAGGATAGCTTTCATGTGGAGGCTGCAGCCGTTTTACTCTCTAGGATAAAACCAGCTCTTTGGCCTACAGTATTTAATCGCGATGCAATTTCTGTGTCGCATCCTTATTAGAAGAGGGCGAGGGTTAAAGTAAATGGGCGGTAGTGCGTCGGATACAAACTACATGAGTCCCAGGATAGCTTTCATGTGGAGGCTGCAGCCGTTTTACTCTCTAGGATAAAACCCGCCCTAGAGCCTTCAGTACTTAATCTCGACGCAATTTCTGTGTCATCTCATTATTTGAGGAGCGTGAGGGTTTCAGTAAATGAGCAGTAGTGCGTCGGATACAAACTACATGCCACCCAGGAGAGCTTTCATGTGGAGGCTGCAGGCGTTTTACTCTCTAGGATAAAACCCGCTCTGGAGCGTACAGTATTTAATGTCGATGCAATTTCTGTGTCGCATCCTAATTAGAAGAGTGTGAGGGTTTCAGTAAATGGGCGGTAGTGCGTCATATACAAACTACATGAGTCCCAGGAGAGCTTTCATGTGTAGGCTGCAGCCGTTTAACTCTCTAGGAAAAAACCCGCCCTGGAGCCTACAGGGCTGCTATTTCTGTGTCGCATCCTTATTAGAAGAGGGCGAGGGTTTCAGTAAATGGGCTGTAGTGCGTCGGATACAAACTACATGACTCCCAGGATAGCTTTAATGTTAAGCCTGCAACCGTTTTACTCTCTAGGATAAAACCCGCCCTAGAGCCTTCAGTACTTAATCTCGACGCTATTTCTGTGTCATCTCATTATTTGAGGAGCGTGAGGGTTTCAGTAAATGGGCAGTAGTGCGTCGGATACAAACTTCATGAGTCCCAGGAGAGCTTTCATGTGGAGACTGCAGCCGTTTTACTCTCTTGGACAAAACCTGCCCTAGAGCTTTCAGTACTTAATCTCGACGCAATTTCTGTGTCATCTTATTATTTGAGGAGCGTGAGGGTTTCAGTAAATGGGCAGTAGTGCGTCGGATACACACTACATGGCTCCCAGGATAGCTTTCTTGTGGAGGATGCAGCCGTTTTACTCTCTAGGATAAAATCCGCTCTGGAGCCTACAGTGTTTAATCTCGATGCAATTTCTGGGTCGCATCCTAATTAGAAGAGTGTGAGAGTTTCAGTAAATAGGCAGTGGTGCGTCGGATACAAACTACATGACTCCCAGAAGAGCTTTTATGTGGAGGCTGAAGCCGTTTTACTCTCTAGGATAAAACCTGCCCTAGAGCTTTCAGTACTTAATCTCGACGCAATTTCTGTGTCATCTTATTATTTGAGGAGCGTGAGGGTTTCAGTAAATGGGCAGTAGTGCGTCGGATACACACTACATGGCTCCCAGGAAAGCTTTCTTGTGGAGGATGCAGCCGTTTTACTCTCTAGGATAAAATCCGCTCTGGAGCCTACAGTGTTTAATCTCGATGCAATTTCTGGGTCGCATCCTAATTAGAAGAGTGTGAGAGTTTCAGTAAATAGGCAGTGGTGCGTCGGATACAAACTACATGACTCCCAGAAGAGCTTTTATGTGGAGACTGCAGCCGTTTTACTCTCTAGGACAAAACCTGCCCTAGAGCTTTCAGTACTTAATCTCGACGCAATTTCTGTGTCATCTTATTATTTGAGAAGCGTGAGGGTTTCAGTAAATGGGCAGTAGTGCGTCGGATACAAACTACATGACTCCCAGGATAGCTTTCTTGTGGAGGATGCAGCCGTTTTACTCTCTAGGATAAAATCCGCTCTGGAGCCTACAGTGTTTAATCTCGATGCAATTTCTGGGTTGCATCCTAATTAGAAGAGTGTGAGAGTTTCAGTAAATAGGCAATGGTGCGTCGGATACAAACTACATGACTCCCAGAAGAGCTTTCTTGTGGAGACTGCAGCCGTTTTACTCTCTAGGATAAAACCTGCCCTGGAGCCCACAGGGCTGCTATTTCTGTATCGCATCCATATTACAAGTTTGTGAGGGTTTCAGTAAATGGGCAGTAGTGCGTCGGATACAAACTACATGACTCCCAGGATAGCTTTCTTGTGGAGGCAGCAGCCGTTCTACTCTCTAGGATAAAACCCGCTCTGGAGCCTACAGTATTTAATCTCGATGCATTTTCTGTGTCGCATCCTAATTAGAAGAGTGTGAGGGTTTCAGTAAATGGGCGGTAGTGCGTCGGATACAAACTACATCACTCCCAGGAGAACTTTCATGTTAAGCCTGCAATCGTTTTACTCTCTAGGATAAAACCGGCCCTGGAGCCTACAGTATTTAATCTCGATGCAATTTCTGTGTCGCATCCTAATTAGAAGAGTGTGAGGGTTTCAGTAAATAGGCAGTAGTGCGTCGGATACAAACTACATGACTCCCAGGAGAGCTTTCATGTGTTGGCTGCAGCCGCTTTACTCTGTAGGATCAAACCCGCCCTGGAGCCTACAGTATTTAATCTCGATGCAACTTCTGTGTCGCATCCTTATTAGAAGAGTGCGAGGGTTAAAGTGAATGGGCGGTAGTGCGTCGGATACAAACTACATGAGTCCCAGGGGACCTTTCATGTGTTGGCTGCAGCCGTTATACTCTCTAGGATAAAACCCGCCCTAGAGCCTTCAGTACTTAATCTCGACGCAATTTCTGTGTCATCTCATTATTTGAGGTGCGTGAGGGTTTCAGTAAATGGGCAGTAGTGCGTCGGATACAAACTACATGACTCCCAGGAGAGCTTTCATGTGGAGGCTGCAGCCGTTTTACTCTCTAGGATTAAACCCGCCCTGGAGCCTTCAGTACTTAATCTTGACGCAATTTCTGTGTCATCTCATTATTTGAGGAGTGTGAGGGTTTCAGTAAATGGGCAGTAGTGCGTCGGATACATACTACATGAGTCCCAGGAGAGCTTACATCAGGAGGCTGCAGCCGTTTTACTCTCTACTACAAAACTCGCCCTGGAGGCTACAGTATTTAATCACGACGCAATTTCTGTGTCGCATCCTAATTAGAAGAGTGTGTGGGTTTCAGTATATGGGCAGTAGTGCGTATGGTACAAAATATATGTCCCTGAGGAGGGCTCTTATGTGGGGGCCACAGCAGTGTTAATCTCTTGATTAATAGTTGCTCTGTAGCCTGTACTACGCAATCTCGACGCAATTTATGTGTCGCATCCTCAGTAGATGTGTGTGAGGGATTAATAAGATTGGTAGTATTGCGTCGGATACATAATACAAGACTCCCAGCAGAGCTTTCATGTGGAGGCTGCAACCGTTTTACCCTCTAGGATAAAACCCGCCCTTGAGCCTACAGTACTTAATCTCGACGCAATTTCTGTGTCGCATCCTTATTAGAAGAGTGTGAGGGTTTCAGTAAATAGAAAGGAGTGCGTCTGATACAAACTACATAACTCCCAGGATAGCTTTCATGTTAAGCCTGCAACCGTTTTACTCTCTAGGATAAAACCAGCTCTGGAGCCTACAGTATTTAATCTCGAAGCAATTTCTGTGTCGCATCCTTATTAGAAGAGTGTGAGGGTTTCAGTAAATGGACAGTAGTGCGCCGGATACAAACTACATGACTCCCAGGAGAGCTTTGATGTGGAGGCTGCAGCCTATTTACTCTCTAGGAGAAAACTCGCCCTGGAACCTGCAGTATTTAATCTCGACGCAATTTCTCTGTCGCATCCTTATTAGAAAGGTGTGAGGTTTTCAGTAAATGGGCAGTAGTGCGTCGGATACAAACTAAATGACTTCCCGGCGAGCTTTCATGCGTAGGCTGCAGCCGTTTAACTCTCTAGGATAAAACCCGCCCTGGAGCCTACACGGCTACTATTTCTGTGTCGCATCCTTATTAGAAGAGTGTGAGGGTTTCAGTAAATGGGCAGTAGTGCGTCGCATACAAACTACATGACTCCCAGGATAGCTTTCTTCTGGAGGCTGCAGCCGTTTTACTCTCTAGGATAAAACCAGCTCTGGAGCCTCCAGTATTTAATCTCGATGCAATATCTGTGTCGCATCCTAATTAGAAGAGTGTGAGGGTTTCAGTAAATGGGCAGTAGTGCGTCGGATACAAACTACATCACTACCAGGAGAGCTTTTTAATGTTAAGGCTGCAACCGTTTTACTCTCTAGGATAAAACCGGCCCTGAAGCCTACAGTATTTAATCTCGATGCAATTTCTGTGTCGCATCCTAATTAGAAGAGTGTGAGGGTTTCAGTAAATAGGCAGTAGTGCGTCGGATACAAACTACATGACTCCCAGGAGAGCTTTCATGTGTTGGCTGCAGCCGTTTTACTCTGTAGGATAAAACCCGCCCTGGAGCCTACAGTATTTAATCTCGATGCAACTTCTGTGTCGCATCCTTATTAGAAGAGTGCGAGGGTTAAAGTGAATGGGCGGTAGTGCGTCGGATACAAACTACATGAGTTTTAGGAGAGCTTTCATGTGGAGGCTGCAGCCGTTATACTCTCTGGGATAAAACCCGCCCTAGAGCCTTCAGTACTTAATCTCGACGCAATTTCTGTGTCATCTCATTATTTGAGGTGCGTGAGGGTTTCAGTAAATGGGCAGTAGTGCGTCGGATACAAACTACATGACTCCCAGGAGAGCTTCCTTGTGGAGGCTGCAGCCATTTTACTCCGTAGGATAAAACCCGCCCTGGAGCCTACAGTATTTAATCTCGAAGCAATTTCTGTGTCGCATCCTTATTAGAAGAGTGCGAGGTTTATAGTAAATGGGCAGTAGTGCGTCGGATACAAACTACATGACTCGCAGGATAGCTTTCATGTTAAGCCTGCAACCGTTTTACTCTTTAGGATAAAACCAGCTCTGGAGCCTACAGTATTTAATCTCGATTCAATTTCTGTGTCGCATCCTTATTAGGAGAGGGCGAGGGTTAAAGTAAATGGGCGATAGTGCGTCGTATACAACCTACATGAGTCCCAGGATAGCTTTCATGTGGAGGCTGCAGCCGTTTTACTCTCTAGGATAAAACCCGCCCTAGAGCCTTCAGTACTTAATCTCGACGCAATTTCTGTGTCATCTCATTATTTGAGGAGCGTGAGGGTTTCAGTAAATGGGCAGTAGTGCGTCGGATACAAACTACATGACTCCCAGGATAGCTTTCTTGTGGAGGCTGCAGCCGTTTTACTCTCTAGGATAAATCCCGCTCTGGAGCCTACAGTATTTAATCTCGATGCAATTTCTGTGTCGCATCCTAATTAGAAGAGTGTGAGGGTTTCAGTAAATGGGCAGTAGTGCGTCGGATACAAACTACATGACTCCCAGGATAGCTTTCTTGTGGAGGCTGCAGCCGTTTTACTCTCTAGGATAAAACCAGCTCTGGAGCCTACAGTATTTAATCTCGATGCAATTTCTGTGTCGCATCCTAATTAGAAGAGTGTGAGGGTTTCAGTAAATGGGCAGTAGTGCGTCGAATATAAACTACATGACTTCAAAGAGAACTTTTTATATGGAGGCTACAGCCAATTAACTCTCTAGGATAAAACCCGTCCTGGAACCTACAGTATTTAATCTCGACGCAATTTCTGTGTCGCATCCTAATTAGAAGGGTGTGAGGGTTTCAGTAAATTTGAAGTAGTGCGTCGGATACATACTACATGACTCCCAGGAGAGCTTTCATCAGGAGGCTGCAGCCGTTTTACTCTCTACTACAAAACTCGCCCTGGAGGCTACAGTATTTAATCACGACTCAATTTCTGTGTCGCATCCTGATTAGAAGAGTGTGTGGGTTTCAGTATATGGGCAGTAGTGCGTATGGTACAAAATATATGTCCCTGAGGAGGGCTCTTATGTGGGGGCCACAGCAGTGTTAATCTCTTGATTAATAGTTGCTCTGTAGCCTGTACTATATAATCTCGACGAAATTTCTGTGTCGCATCCTCAGTGGATTTGTGTGAGGGTTTAATAAAATGGGTAGTATTGCGTCGGGTACATATTACAAGACTCCCAGGAGAGCTTTCATGTGTAGGCTGCAACCGTTTTACTCTCTAGGATAAAACACGCCCTTGAGCCTACAGTACTTAATCGCGACGCAATTTGTGTGTCCCATCCTTATTAGAAAAGTGCGAGGGTTTCAGTAAATGGACGGTAGTGCGTCGGATACAACCTGCATGACTCCCAGGAGAGCTTTCATGTGGAGGCTGCAGCCGTTTTACTCTCTAGGATAAAACCCGCCCTGGTGCCTTCAGTACTTAATCTCGAAGCAATTTCTGTGTCATTTCATTATTTGAGGAGCGTGAGGGTTTCAGTAAATAGGCAGTAGTGCGTCGGATACAAACTACATGACTCCCAAGAGAGCTTTCATGCGTAGGCTGCAGCCGTTTAACTCTCTAGGATAAAACCCGCCCTGGAGCATACAGGGCTGCTATTTCTGTGTCGCATCCTTATTAGAAGAGTGTGAGGGGTTCAGTAAATGGGCAGTAGTGCGTCGGATACAAACTACATGACTCTTAGGATAGCTTTCTTGTGGAGGCTGCAGCCGTTTTACTCTCTAGGATAAAACCTGCTCTGTAGCCAACAGTATTTAATCTCAATGCAATTTCTGTGTCGCATCCTAATTAGAAGAGTGTGAGGGTTTCAGTAAATTGGCAGTAGTGCGTCGGATACAAACTACATGACTCCCAGGAGAGCTTTTATGTGGAGACTGCAGCCGTTTAACTCTCTAGGATAAAACGCGCCCTGGAGCCTACAGGGCAGCTATTATTAGAAGAGTGTGAGGGGTTCAGTAAATGGGCAGTAGTGCGTCGGATACAAACTACATGACTCCCAGGATAGCTTTCTAGTGGAGGCTGCAGCCGTTTTACTCTCTAGGATAAAACCTGCTCTGGAGCCTACAGTATTTAATCTCAATGCAATTTCTGTGTCGCATCCTAATTAGAAGAGTGTGAGGGTTTCAGTAAATTGGCAGTAGTGCGTCGGATACAAACTACATGACTCCCAGGAGAGCTTTTATGTGGAGACTGCAGCCGTTTAACTCGCTAGGATAAAACCCGCCCTGGAGCCTACAGGGCAGCTATTTCTGTGTACCATCCTTATTAGAAGAGTGTGAGGGTTTCAGTAAATGGGCAGTAGTGCGTCGGAGCAAACTACATGACTCCCAGAAGAGCTTTCATGTGGAGACTGCAGCCGTTTCACTCTCTAGGATAAAACGCGCCCTGGAGCCTACAGGGCTGCTATTTCTGTGTCGCATCCATATTAGAAGAGTGTGAGGGTCTAGTTAATGGGCAGTAGTGCGTCGGATACAAACTACATGACTCCCAGGATAGCTTTCTTGTGGAGGCTGCAGCCGTTTTACTCTCTAGGATAAAACCCGCTCTGGAGCCTACAGTATTTAATCTCGATTCAATTTCTGTGTCGCATCCTAATTAGAAGAGTGTGAGGGTTTCAGTAAATATGGCAGTAGTGCGTCGGATACAAACTACATGACTCCCAGGAGAGCTTTCATGTGTTGGCTGCAGCCGTTTTTCTCTGTAGGATAAAACCCGCCCTGGAGCCTACAGTATTTAATCTCGATGCAATTTCTGTGTCGCATCATTATTAGAAGAGTGCGAGGGTTATAGTAAATGGGCGGTAGTGCGTCGGATACAAACTACATGAGTCCCAGGAGAGCTCTCATGTGGAGGCTGCATCCGTTTTACTCTCTATGATAAAACCCGCCCTAGAGGCTTCAGTACTTAATCTCGACACAATTTCTGTATCATCTCATTATTTGAGGAGCGTGAGGGTTTCAATAAATGGGCAGTAGTGCGTCGGATACAAACTACATGACTCCCAGGAGAGCTTTCATGTGGAGGCTGCAGCCGTTTTACTCTATAGTACAAAACTCGCCCTGGAGGCTACAGTATTTAATCTCGACGCAATTTCTGTGTTGCATCCTAATTAGAAGAATGTGAGGATTTCATTATAAAGGGCAGTAGTAGGTATGGTACAAAATATATGTCCCCGAGGAGGGCTCTTATGTGGGGGCCACAGCCGTGTTAATCTCTTGATTAACAGTTGCCCTGTAGCCTGTACTATATATTCTCGACGAAATTTCTTTGTCGCATCCTCAGTGGATTTGTGTGAGGGTTTAAGAAAATGGGTAGTATGCGTCGGGTACATATTACAAGACACCCAGGAGAGCTTTCATGTGTAGGCTGCAACCGTTTTACTCTCTAGGATAAAAAACGCCCTTGAGCCTACAGTACTTAATCGCGACGCAATTTGTGTGTCGCATCCTTATTAGAAGAGTGTGAGGTTTTCAGTAAATGGGCAGTAGTGCGTCGGATACAAACTAAATGACTCCCTGGAGAGCTTTCATGTGTATGCTGCAGCCGTTTAACTCTCTAGGATAAAACCCGCCCTGGAGCCTACAGTACTTAATCTCGATGCAATTTCTGTGTCGCATCCTTATTAAAAGAGTGTGAGGGTTTCAGTAAATGGGCAGTAGTGCGTCGGATACAAACTACATGACTCCCAGGATAGCTTTCTTGTGGAGGCTGCAGCCGTTTTACTCTATAGTACAAAACTCTCCCTGGAGGCTACAGTATTTAATCTCGACGCAATTTCTATGTCGCATCCTAATTAGAAGAGTGTGTTGGTTTCAGTATATGGGCAGTAGTGGGTATGGTACAAAATATATGTCCCTGAGGAGGGCTCTTATGTGGGGGCCACAGCCGTGTTAATCTCTTGATTAATAGTTGCCCTGTAGCCTGTACTATATAATCTCGACGAAATTTCTGTGTCGCATCCTCAGTAGATTTGTGCGAGGGTTTAATAAAATGGGTAGTTTGCGTCGGGTACATATTACAAGACTCCCAGGAGAGCTTTCATGTGTAGGCTGCAACCGTTTTACTCTCTAGGATAAAACACGCCCTTGAGCCTACAGTACTTAATCTCGACGCAATTTGTGTGTCGCATCCTTATTAGAAGAGTGCGAGGGTTTCAGTAAATGGGCGGTAGTGCGTCGGATACAAACTACATGACTCCCAGGATAGCTTTCATGTGGAGGCTGCAGCCGTTTTACTCTCTAGGATAAAACCCGCCCTGGTGCCTTCAGTACTTAATCTCGACGCAATTTCTGTGTCATCTCATTATTTGAGGAGCGTGAGGGTTTCAGTAAATGGGCAGTAGTGCGTCGTATACAAACTACATGACTCCCAGGAGAGCTTTCATGTGGAGGCTGCAGCCAATTTACTCTCTAGGAGAAAACCAGCCCAGGAACCTGCAGTATTTAATCTCGACGCAATTTCTGTGTCGCATACTTATTAGAAGAGTGTGAGGTTTTCAGTAAATGGGCAGTAGTGCGTCGGATACAAACTAAATGACTCCCCGGAGAGCTTTCATGTGGAGGCTGCAGCCGTTTAACTCTCTAGGATAAAACCCACCCTGGAGCCTACAGGGCTGCTATTACTGTGTCGCATCCTTATTAGAAGAGTGTGAGGGTTTCAGTAAATGGGCGGTAGTGCGTCGGATACAAACTACATGACTCCCAGGATAGCTTTCTTGTGGAGGCTGCAGCCGTTTTACTCTCTAGGATAAAACCAGCTCTGGAGCCTACAGTATTTAATCTCGATGCAATATCTGTGTCGCATCCTAATTAGAAGAGTGTGAGGGTTTCAGTAAATGGGCAGTAGTGCTTCGGATACAAACTACAATACTCCCAGGAGAGCTTTTTAATGTTAAGGCTGCAACCGTTTTACTCTCTAGGATAAAACCGGCCGTGGAGCCTACAGGGCAGCTATTTCTGTGTCGCATCCTTATTAGAAGAGTGTGAGGGTTTCAGTAAATGGGCAGTAGTGCGTCGGATACAAACTACATGACTCCCAGGATAGCTTTCATGTCGAGGCTGCAGCCGTTTTACTCTCTAGGATAAAACCTGCTCTGGAGCCTACAGTATTTAATCTCGACGCAATTACTGTGTCGCATCCTAATTAGAAGAGTGCGAGGTTTTCAGTAAATGGGCAGTAGTGCCTCGGATACAAACTACATGACTCCCAAGAGAGCTTTCATGCGTAGGCTGCAGCCGTTTAACTCTCTAGGATAAAACCCGCCCTGGAGCCTACAGGGCTGCTATTTCTGTGTCGCATCCTTATTAGAAGAGTGTGAGGGGTTCAGTAAATGGGCAGTAGTGCGTCGGATACAAACTACATGACTCCCAGGATAGCTTTCTTGTGGAGGCTGCAGCCGTTTAACTCTCTAGGATAAAACCCGCCCTAGAGCCTTCAGTACTTAATCTCGACGCAATTTCTGTGTCATCTCATTATTTGAGGAGCGTGAGGGTTTCAATAAATGGGCAGTAGTGCGTCGGATACAAACTACATGACTCCCAGGAGAGCTTTCATGTGGAGGCTGCAGCCGTTTTACTCTATAGTACAAAACTCGCCCTGGAGGCTACAGTATTTAATCTCGACGCAATTTCTGTGTTGCATCCTAATTAGAAGAATGTGAGGATTTCATTATATGGGCAGTAGTAGGTATGGTACAAAATATATGTCCCCGAGGAGGGCACTTATGTGGGGGCCACAGCCGCGTTAATCTCCTGATTAATAGTTGCCCTGTAGCCTGTACTATATATTCTCGACGAAATTTCTTTGTCGCATCCTCAGTGGATTTGTGTGAGGGTTTAAGAAAATGGGTAGTATGCGTCGGGTACATATTACAAGACTCCCAGGAGAGCTTTCATGTGTAGGCTGCAACCGTTTTACTCTCTAGGATAAAAAACGCCCTTGAGCCTACAGTACTTAATCGCGACGCAATTTGTGTGTCGCATCCTTATTAGAAGAGTGTGAGGTTTTCAGTAAATGGGCAGTAGTGCGTCGGATACAAACTAAATGACTCCCCGGAGAGCTTTCATGTGTATGCTGCAGCCGTTTAACTCTCTAGGATAAAACCCGCCCTGGAGCCTACAGTACTTAATCTCGATGCAATTTCTGTGTCGCATCCTTATTAAAAGAGTGTGAGGGTTTCAGTAAATGGGCAGTAGTGCGTCGGATACAAACTACATGACTCCCAGGATAGCTTTCTTGTGGAGGCTGCAGCCGTTTTACTCTATAGTACAAAACTCGCCCTGGAGGCTACAGTACTTAATCTCGACGCAATTTCTATGTCGCATCCTAATTAGAAGAGTGTGTTGGTTTCAGTATATGGGCAGTAGTGGGTATGGTACAAAATATATGTCCCTGAGGAGGGCTCTTATGTGGGGGCCACAGCCGTGTTAATCTCTTGATTAATAGTTGCCCTGTAGCCTGTACTATATTATCTCGACGAAATTTCTGTGTCGCATCCTCAGTAGATTTGTGCGAGGGTTTAATAAAATGGGTAGTTTGCGTCGGGTACATATTACAAGACTCCCAGGAGAGCTTTCATGTGTAGTCTGCAACCGTTTTACTCTCTAGGATAAAACACGCCCTTGAGCCTACAGTACTTAATCACGACGCAATTTCTGTGTCGCATCCTTATTAGAAGAATGTGAGGTTTTCAGTAAATGGGCAGTAGTGCGTCGGATACAAACTACATGACTCCCAGGAGAGCTTTCATGTGGAGGCTGCTACCAATTTACTCTCTAATAGAAAACCCGCCCTGGAACCTGCAGTATTTAATCTCGACGCAATTTCTGTGTCGCATCCTTATTAGAAGAGTGTGAGGTTTTCAGTAAATGGGCAGTAGTGCGTCGGATACAAACTAAATGACTCCCCGGAGAGCTTTCATGTGGAGGCTGCAGCCGTTTAACTCTCTAGGATAAAACCCACCCTGGAGCGTACAGGGCTGCTATTACTGTGTCGCATCCTTATTAGAAGAGTGTGAGGGTTTCAGTAAATGGGCGGTAGTGCGTCGGATACAAACTACATGACTCCCAGGATAGCTTTCTTGTGGAGGCTACAGCCGTTTTACTCTCTAGGATAAAACCAGCTCTGGAGCCTACAGTATTTAATCTCGATGCAATATCTGTGTCGCATCCTAATTAGAAGAGTGTGAGGGTTTCAGTAAATGGGCAGTAGTGCTTCGGATACAAACTACAATACTCCCAGGAGAGCTTTTTAATGTTAAGGCTGCAACCGTTTTACTCTCTAGGATAAAACCGGCCGTGGAGCCTACAGGGCAGCTATTTCTGTGTCGCATCCTTATTAGAAGAGTGTGAGGGTTTCAGTAAATGGGCAGTAGTGCGTCGGATACAAACTACATGACTCCCAGGATAGCTTTCTTGTGGAGGCTGCAGCCGTTTTACTCTCTAGGATAAAACCTGCTCTGGAGCCTACAGTATTTAATCTCGACGCAATTACTGTGTCGCATCCTAATTAGAAGAGTGCGAGGTTTTCAGTAAATGGGCAGTAGTGCCTCGGATACAAACTACATGACTCCCAAGAGAGCTTTCATGCGTAGGCTGCAGCCGTTTAACTCTCTAGGATAAAACCCGCCCTGGAGCCTACAGGGCTGCTATTTCTGTGTCGCATCCTTATTAGAAGAGTGTGAGGGGTTCAGTAAATGGGCAGTAGTGCGTCGGATACAAACTACATGACTCCCAGGATAGCTTTCTTGTGGAGGCTGCAGCCGTTTTACTCTCTAGGATAAAACCTGCTCTGGAGCCTACAGTATTTAATCTCGACGCAATTACTGTGTCGCATCCTAATTAGAAGAGTGTGAGGTTTTCAGTAAATGGGCAGTAGTGCCTCGGATACAAGCTACATGACTCCCAGGATAGCTTTCTTGTGGAGGCTGCAGCCGTTTTACTCTCTAGGATAAAACCAGCTCTGGAGCCTACAGTATTTAATCTCGATGCAATATCTGTGTCGCATCCTAATTAGAAGAGTGTGAGGGTTTCAGTAAATGGGCAGTAGTGCTTCGGATACAAACTACAATACTCCAAGGAGAGCTTTTTAATGTTAAGGCTGCAACCGTTTTACTCTCTAGGATAAAACCGGCCGTGGAGCCTACAGGGCAGCTATTTCTGTGTCGCATCCTTATTAGAAGAGTGTGAGGGTTTCAGTAAATGGGCAGTAGTGCGTCGGATACAAACTACATGACTCCCAGGATAGCTTTCTTGTGGAGGCTGCAGCCGTTTTACTCTCTAGGATAAAACCTGCTCTGGAGCCTACAGTATTTAATCTCGACGCAAATACTGTGTCGCATCCTAATTAGAAGAGTGCGAGGTTTTCAGTAAATGGGCAGTAGTGCCTCGGATACAAACTACATGACTCCCAAGAGAGCTTTCATGCGTAGGCTGCAGCCGTTTAACTCTCTAGGATAAAACCCGCCCTGGAGCCTATAGGGCTGCTATTTCTGTGTCGCATCCTTATTAGAAGAGTGTGAGGGGTTCAGTAAATGGGCAGTAGTGCGTCGGATACAAACTACATGACTCCCAGGATAGCTTTCTTGTGGAGGCTGCAGCCGTTTTACTCTCTAGGATAAAACCCGCCCTGGAGCCTACAGTATTTAATCTCGACGCAATTACTGTGTCGCATCCTAATTAGAAGAGTGCGAGGTTTTCAGTAAATGGGCAGTAGTGCCTCGGATACAAACTACATGACTCCCAAGAGAGCTTTCATGCGTAGGCTGCAGCCGTTTAACTCTCTAGGATAAAACCCGCCCTGGAGCCTACAGGGCTGCTATTTCTGTGTCGCATCCTTATTAGAAGAGTGTGAGGGGTTCAGTAAATGGGCAGTAGTGCGTCGGATACAAACTACATGACTCCCAGGATAGCTTTCTTGTGGAGGCTGCAGCCGTTTTACTCTCTAGGATAAAACCTGCTCTGGAGCCTACAGTATTTAATCTCGACGCAATTACTGTGTCGCATCCTAATTAGAAGAGTGCGAGGTTTTCAGTAAATGGGCAGTAGTGCCTCGGATACAAACTACATGACTCCCAAGAGAGCTTTCATGCGTAGGCTGCAGCCGTTTAACTCTCTAGGATAAAACCCGCCCTGGAGCCTACAGGGCTGCTATTTCTGTGTCGCATCCTTATTAGAAGAGTGTGAGGGGTTCAGTAAATGGGCAGTAGTGCGTCGGATACAAACTACATGACTCCCAGGATAGCTTTCTTGTGGAGGCTGCAGGCGTTTTACTCTCTAGGATAAAACCAGCTCTGGAGCCTACAGTATTTAATCTCGATGCAATATCTGTGTCGCATCCTAATTAGAAGAGTGTGAGGGTTTCAGTAAATGGGCAGTAGTGCTTCGGATACAAACTACAATACTCCCAGGAGAGCTTTTTAATGTTAAGGCTGCAACCGTTTTACTCTCTAGGATGAAACCGGCCGTGGAGCCTACAGGGCAGCTATTTCTGTGTCGCATCCTTATTAGAAGAGTGTGAGGGTTTCAGTAAATGGGCAGTAGTGCGTCGGATACAAACTACATGAGTCCCAGGATAGCTTTCTTGTGGAGGCTGCAGCCGTTTTACTCTCTAGGATAAAACCTGCTCTGGAGCCTACAGTATTTAATCTCGACGCAATTACTGTGTCGCATCCTAATTAGAAGAGTGCGAGGTTTTCAGTAAATGGGCAGTAGTGCCTCGGATACAAACTACATGACTCCCAAGAGAGCTTTCATGCGTAGGCTGCAGCCGTTTAACTCTCTAGGATAAAACCCGCCCTGGAGCCTACAGGGCTGCTATTTCTGTGTCGCATCCTTATTAGAAGAGTGTGAGGTTTTCAGTAAATGGGCAGTAGTGCCTCGGATACAAGCTACATGACTCCCAGGATAGCTTTCATGTGGAGGCTGCAGCCGTTTTACTCTCTAGGATAAAACCCGCCCTGGTGCCTTCAGTACTTAATCTCGACGCAATTTCTGTGTCATCTCATTATTTGAGGAGCGTGAGGGTTTCAGTAAATGGGCAGTAGTGCGTCGTATACAAACTACATGACTCCCAGGAGAGCTTTCATGTGGAGGCTGCAGCCAATTAACTCTCTAGGAGAAAACCCGCCCTGGAACCTGCAGTATTTAATCTCGACGCAATTTCTGTGTCGCATCCTTATTAGAAGAGTGTGAGGTTTTCAGTAAATGGGAAGTAGTGCGTCGGATACAAACTAAATGACTCCCCGGAGAGCTTTCATGTGGAGGCTGCAGCCGTTTAACTCTCTAGGATAAAACCCACCCTGGAGCCTACAGGGCTGCTATTACTGTGTCGCATCCTTATTAGAAGAGTGTGAGGGTTTCAGTAAATGGGCGGTAGTGCGTCGGATACAAACTACATGACTCCCAGGATAGCTTTCTTGTGGAGGCTGCAGCCGTTTTACTCTCTAGGATAAAACCAGCTCTGGAGCCTACAGTATTTAATCTCGATGCAATATCTGTGTCGCATCCTAATTAGAAGAGAGTGAGGGTTTCAGTAATTGGGCAGTAGTGCTTCGGATACAAACTACAATACTCCCAGGAGAGCTTTTTAATGTTAAGGCTGCAACCGTTTTACTCTCTAGGATAAAACCGGCCGTGGAGCCTACAGGGCAGCTATTTCTGTGTCGCATCCTTATTAGAAGAGTGTGAGGGTTTCAGTAAATGGGCAGTAGTGCTTCGGATACAAACTACAATACTCCCAGGAGAGCTTTTTAATGTTAAGGCTGCAACCGTTTTACTCTCTAGGATAAAACCGGCCGTGGAGCCTACAGGGCAGCTATTTCTGTGTCGCATCCTTATTAGAAGAGTGTGAGGGTTTCAGTAAATGGGCAGTAGTGCTTCGGATACAAACTACAATACTCCCAGGAGAGCTTTTTAATGTTAAGGCTGCAACCCTTTTACTCTCTAGGATAAAACCGGCCGTGAAGCCTACAGGGCAGCTATTTCTGTGTCGCATCCTTATTAGAAGAGTGTGAGGGTTTCAGTAAATGGGCAGTAGTGCGTCGGATACAAACTACATGACTCCCAGGATAGCTTTCATGTGGAGGCTGCAGCCGTTTTACTCTCTAGGATAAAACCCGCCCTGGTGCCTTCAGTACTTAATCTCGACGCAATTACTGTGTCGCATCCTTATTAGAAGAGTGTGAGGGTTTCAGTAAATGGGCAGTAGTGCTTCGGATACAAACTACAATACTCCCAGGAGAGCTTTTTAATGTTAAGGCTGCAACCGTTTTACTCTCTAGGATAAAACCGGCCGTGGAGCCTACAGGGCAGCTATTTCTGTGTCGCATCCTTATTAGAAGAGTGTGAGGGTTTCAGTAAATGGGTAGTAGTGCTTCGGATACAAACTACAATACTCCCAGGAGAGCTTTTTAATGTTAAGGCTGCAACCGTTTTACTCTCTAGGATAAAACCGGCCGTGGAGCCTACAGGGCAGCTATTTCTGTGTCGCATCCTTATTAGAAGAGTGTGAGGGGTTCAGTAAATGGGCAGTAGTGCGTCGGATACAAACTACATGACTCCCAGGATAGCTTTCATGTGGAGGCTGCAGCCGTTTTACTCTCTAGGATAAAACCCGCCCTGGTGCCTTCAGTACTTAATCTCGACGCAATTTCTGTGTCATCTCATTATTTGAGGAGCGTGAGGGTTTCAGTAAATAGGCAGTAGTGCGTCGTATACAAACTACATGACTCCCAGGAGAGCTTTCATGTGGAGGCTGCAGCCAGTTTACTCTCTAGGAGAAAACCCGCCCTGGAACCTGCAGTATTTAATCTCGACGCAATTTCTGTGTCGCATCCTTATTAGAAGAGTGTGAGGTTTTCAGTAAATGGGCAGTAGTGCGTCGGATACAAACTAAATGACTCCCCGGAGAGCTTTCATGTGGAGGCTGCAGCCGTTTAACTCTCTAGGATAAAACCCACCCTGGAGCCTACAGGGCTGCTATTACTGTGTCGCATCCTTATTAGAAGAGTGTGAGGGTTTCAGTAAATGGGCGGTAGTGCGTCGGATACAAACTACATGACTCCCAGGATAGCTTTCTTGTGGAGGCTGCAGCCGTTTTACTCTCTAGGATAAAACCAGCTCTGGAGCCTACAGTATTTAATCTCGATGCAATATCTGTGTCGCATCCTAATTAGAAGAGTGTGAGGGTTTCAGTAAATGGGCAGTAGTGCTTCGGATACAAACTACAATACTCCCAGGAGAGCTTTTTAATGTTAAGGCTGCAACCGTTTTACTCTCTAGGATAAAACCGACCGTGGAGCCTACAGGGCAGCTATTTCTGTGTCGCATCCTTATTAGAAGAGTGTGAGGGTTTCAGTAAATGGGCAGTAGTGCGTCGGATACAAACTACATGTCTCCCAGGATAGCTTTCTTGTGGAGGCTGCAACCGTTTTACTCTCTAGGATAAAACCTGCTCTGGAGCCTACAGTATTTAATCTCGATGCAATTTCTGTGTCGCATCCTAATTAGAAGAGTGTGAGGGTTTCAGTAAATGGGCAGTAGTGCCTCGGATACAAACTACATGACTCCCAAGAGAGCTTTCATGCGTAGGCTGCAGCCGTTTAACTCCCTAGGATAAAACCCGCCCTGGAGCCTACAGGGCTGCTATTTCTGTGTCGCATCCTTATTAGAAGAGTGTGAGGGGTTCAGTAAATGGGCAGTAGTGCGTCGGATACAAACTACATGACTCCCAGGATAGCTCTCTTGTGGAGGCAGCAGCCGTTTTACTCTCTAGGATAAAACCTGCTCTGGAGCCTACAGTATTTAATCTCGATGCAATTTCTGTGTCGCATCCTAATTAGAAGAGTGTGAGGGTTTCAGTAAATGGGCAGTAGTGCCTCGGATACAAACTACATGACTCCCAAGAGAGCTTTCATGCGTAGGCTGCAGCCGTTTAACTCTCTAGGATAAAACCCGCCCTGGAGCCTACAGGGCTGCTATTTCTGTGTCGCATCCTTATTAGAAGAGTGTGAGGGTTTCAGTAAATGGGCAGTAGTGCGTCGGATACAAACTACATGACTCCCAGGATAGCTTTCCTGTGGAGGCTGCAGCCGTTTTACTGTCTAGGATAAAACCTGCTCTGGAGCCTACAGTATTTAATCTCGATGCAATTTCTGTGTCGCATCCTAATTAGAAGTGTGTGAGGGTTTCAGTAAATGGGCAGTAGTGCCTCGGATACAAACTACATGACTCCCAAGAGGGCTTTCATGCGTCGGCTGCAGCCGTTTAACTCTCTAGGATAAAACCCGCCCTGGAGCCTACAGGGCTGCTATTTCTGTGTCGCATCCTCATTAGAAGAGTGTGAGGGGTTCAGTAAATGGGCAGTAGTGCGTCGGATACAAACTACATGACTCCCAGGATAGCTTTCTTGTGGAGGCTGCAGCCGTTTTACTCTCTAGGATAAAACCTGCTCTGGAGCCTACAGTATTTAATCTCGACGCAATTACTATGTCGCATCCTAATTAGAAGAGTGCGAGGTTTTCAGTAAATGGGCAGTAGTGCCTCGGATACAAACTACATGACTCCCAAGAGAGCTTTCATGCGTAGGCTGCAGCCGTTTAACTCTCTAGGATAAAACCCGCCCTGGAGCCTACAGGGCTGCTATTTCTGTGTCGCATCCTTATTAGAAGAGTGTGAGGGGTTCAGTAAATGGACAGTAGTGCGTCGGATACAAACTACATGACTCCCAGGATAGCTTTCTTGTGGAGGCTGCAGCCGTTTTACTCTCTAGGATAAAACCTGCCCTGGAGCCTACAGTATTTAATCTTGATGCAATTTCTGTGTCGCATCCTAATTAGAAGAGTGTGAGGGTTTCAGTAAATGGGCAGTAGTGCCTCGGATACAAACTACATGACTCCCAAGAGAGCTTTCATGCGTAGGCTGCAGCCGTTTAACTCTCTAGGATAAAACCCGCCCTGGAGCCTACAGGGCTGCTATTTCTGTGTCGCATCCTTATTAGAAGAGTGTGAGGGTTTCAGTAAATGGGCAGTAGTGCGTCGGATACAAACTACATGACTCCCAGGATAGCTTTCTTGTGTAGGCTGCAGCCGTTTTACTCTCTAGGATAAAACCTGCTCTGGAGCCTACAGTATTTAATCTCGATGCAATTTCTGTGTCGCATCCTAATTAGAAGAGTGTGAGGGTTTCAGTAAATGGGCAGTAGTACCTCGGATACAAACTACATGACTCCCAAAAGGGCTTTCATGCGTAGGCTGCAGCCGTTTAACTCTCTAGGTAAAACCCGCCCTGGAGCCTACAGGGCTGCTATTTCTGTGTCGCATCCTTATTAGAAGAGTGTGAGGGGTTCAGTAAATTGGCAGTAGTGCGTCGGATACAAACTACATGACTCCCAGGAGAGCTTTTATGTGGAGACTGCAGCCGGTTAACTCTCTAGCATAAAACCCGCCCTGGAGCCTACAGGGCAGCTATTTCTGTGTCGCATCCTTATTAGAAGAGTGTGAGGGTTTCAGTAAATGGGCAGTAGTGCGTCGGATGCAAACTACATGACTCCCAGGATAGCTTTCTTGTGAACGCTGCAGCCGTTTACTCTCTAGGATAAAACCCGCTCTGGAGCCTACAGTATTTAATCTCGATGCAATTTCTGGGTCGCATCCTAATTAGAAGAGTATGAGGGTTTCAGTAAATAGGCAGTGGTGCGTCGGATACAAACTACATGACTCCCAGAAGAGCTTTCATGTGGAGACTGCAGCCGTTTTACTCTCTAGGATAAATCGCGCCCTGGAGCCTACAGGGCTGCTATTTCTGTGTCGCATCCATATTAGAAGAGTGTGAGGGTCTAGTTAATGGGCAGTAGTGCGTCGGATACAAACTACATGACTCCCAGGATAGCTTTCTTGTGGAGGCTGCAGCCGTTTTACTCTCTAGGATAAAACCCGCTCTGGAGCCTACAGTATTTAATCTCGATGCAATTTCTGTGTCGCATCCTAATTAGAAGAGTGTGAGGTTTTCAGTAAATTGGCAGTAGTGCGTCGGATACAAACCACATGACTCCCAAGAGAGCTTTCATGTGTTGGCTGCAGCCGTTTTACTCTGTAGGATAAAACCCGCTCTGGAGCCTACAGTATTTAATCTCGATGCAATTTCTGTGTCGCATCTTTATTAGAAGAGTGCAAGGGTTAAAGTAAATGGGCGGTAGTGCGTCAGATACAAACTACATGAGTCCCAGGAGAGCTTTCATGTGGAGGCTGCAGCCGATTTACTCTCTAGGATAAAACCCGCCCTAGAGCCATCAGTACTTAATCTCGACGCAATTTCTGTGTCATCTCATTATTTGAGGAGCGTGAGGGTTTCAGTAAATGGGCAGTAGTGCGTCGGATACAAACTACATGACTCCCAGGAGAGCTTTCATGTGGAGGCTGCAGCCAATTTACTCTCTAGGAGAAAACCCGCCCTGGAAATTGCAGTATTTAATCTCGATGCTATTTCTGTGTCGCATCCTTATTAGAAGAGTGTGAGGGATTCAGTAAATGGGCGGTAGTGCGTCGGATACAAACTACATGACTCCCAGGATAGCTTTCTTGTGGAGGCTGCAGCCGTTTTACTCTCTAGGATAAAACCCGCCCTGGAGACTACAGTACTTAATCTCGACGCAATTACTGTGTCGCATCCTAATTAGAAGAGTGCGAGGTTTTCAGTAAATGGGCAGTAGTGCCTCGGATACAAACTACATGACTCCCAAGAGAGCTTTCATGCGTAGGCTGCAGCCGTTTCACTCTCTAGGATAAAACCCGCCCTGGAGCCTACAGGGCTGCTATTTCTGTGTCGCCTCCTTATTAGAAGAGTGTGAGGGGGTCAGTAAATGGGCAGTAGTGCGTCGGATACAAACTACATGACTCCCAGGATAGCTTTCTTGTGGAGGCTGCAGCCGTTTTACTCTCTACGATAAAACCCGCTCTGGAGCCTACATTATTTAATCTCGATGCAATTTCTGGGTCGCATCCTAATTAGAAGAGTATGAGGGTTTCAGTAAATAGGCAGTGGTGCGTCGGATACAAACTACATGACTCCCAGAAGAGCTTTCATGTGGAGACTGCTGCCGTTTTACTCTCTAGGATAAAACGCGCCCTGGAGCCTACAGGGCTGCTATTTCTGTGTCGCATCCATATTAGAAGAGTGTGAGGGTCTAGTTAAGGGGCAGTAGTGCGTCGGATACAAACTACATGACTCCGAGGATAGCTTTCTTGTGGAGGCTGCAGGCGTTTTACTCTCTAGGATAAAACCCGCTCTGGAGCCTACAGTATTTAATCTCGATGCAATTTCTGTGTCGCATCCTAATTAGAAGAGTGTGAGGTTTTCAGTAAATTGGCAGTAGTGCGTCGGATACAAACTACATGACTCCCAGGAGAGCTTTCCTGTGTTGGCTGCAGCCGTTTTACTCTGTAGGATAAAACCCGCCCTAGAGCCTACAGTATTTAATCTCGATGCAATTTCTGTGTCGCATCCTAATTAGAAGAGTGTGAGGGTTTCAGTAAATTGGCAGTAGTGCGTCGGATACAAACTACATGACTCCCAGGAGAGCTTTCATGTGTTGGCTGCAGCCGTTTTACTCTGTAGGATAAAACCCGCCCTGGAGCCTACAGTATTTAATCCTGATGCAATTTCTGTGTCGCATCTTTATTAGAAGAGTGCAAGGGTTAAAGTAAATGGGCGGTAGTGCGTCAGATACAAACTACATGAGTCCCAGGAGAGCTTTCATGTGGAGGCTGCAGCCGTTTTACTCTCTAGGATAAAACCCGCCCTAGAGCCTTCAGTACTTAATCTCGACGCAATTTCTGTGTCATCTCATTATTTGAGGAGCGTGAGGGTTTCAGTAAATGGGCAGTAGTGCGTCGGATACAAACTACATGACTCCCAGGAGAGCTTTCATGTGGAGGCTGCAGCCGTTTTACTCTCTAGGATAAATCGTGCCCTGGAGCCTACATGGCTGCTATTTCTGTGTCGCATCCATATTAGAAGAGTGTGAGGGTCTAGTTAATGGGCAGTAGTGCTTCGGATACAAACTACATGACTCCCAGGATAGCTTTCTTGTGGAGGCTGCAGCCGTTTTACTCTCTAGGATAAAACCCGCTCTGGAGCCTACAGTATTTAATCTCGATGCAATTTCTGTGTCGCCTCCTAATTAGAAGAGTGAGAGGTTTTCAGTAAATTGGCAGTAGTGCGTCGGATACAAACTACATGACTCCCAGGAGAGCTTTCATGTGTTGGCTGCAGCCGTTTTACTCTGTAGGATAAAACTCGCCCTAGAGCCTACAGTATTTAATCTCGATGCAATTTCTGTGTCGCATCCTAATTGGAAGAGTGTGAGGGTTTCAGTAAATGGGCAGTAGTGCGTCGGATACAAACTACATGACTCCCAGGAGAGCTTTCATGTGGAGGCTGCAGCCGTTTTACTCTATAGTACAAAACTCGCCTTGGAGGCTACAGTATTTAATCTCGCCGCAATTTCTGTGTTGCATCCTAATTAGAAGAGTGTGAGGGTTTCAGTATATGGGCAGTAGTGGGTATGGTACAAAATAAATGTCCCGGAGGAGGGCTCTTATGTGGGGGCCACAGCTGTGTTAATCTCTTGATTAATAGTTGCCCTGTAGCCTCTACTATATAATCTCGACGAAATTTCTGTGTCGCATCCTCAGTAGGTTTGTGCGAGGGTTTAATAAAATGGGTAGTATTGCGTCGGGTACATTTTACAAGACTCCCAGGAGAGCTTTCATGTGTAGGCTGCAACCGTTTTACTCTCTAGGATAAAACACGCCCTTGAGCCTACAGTACTTAATCTCGACGCAATTTGTGTGTCGCATCCTTATTAGAAGAGTGCGAGGGTTTCAGTAAATGGGCGGTAGTGCGTCGGACACAAACTACATGACTCCCAGGATAGCTTTCATGTGGAGGCTGCAGCCGTTTTACTCTCTAGGATAAAACCCGCCCTGGTGCCTTCAGTACTTAATCTCGACGCAATTTCTGTGTCATCTCATTATTTGAGGAGCGTGAGGGTTTCAGTAAATGGGCAGTAGTGCGTCGGATACAAACTACATGACTCCCAGGAGAGCTTTCATATGGAGGCTGCAGCCAATTTACTCCCTAGGAGAAAACCCGCCCTGGAACCTGCAGTATTTAATCTCGACGCAATTTCTGTGTCGCATCCTTATTAGAAGAGTGTGAGGTTTTCAGTAAATGGGCAGTAGTGCGTCGGATACAAACTAAATGACTCCCCGGAGAGCTTTCATGTGGAGGCTGCAGCCGTTTAACTCTCTAGGATAAAACCCACCCTGGAGCCTACAGGGCTGCTATTTCTGTGTCGCATCCTTATTAGAAGAGTGTGAGGGTTTCAGTAAATATGCAGTAGTGCGTCGGATACAAACTACATGACTTCCAGGATAGCTTTCTTGAGGAGGCTGCAGCCGTTTTACTCTCTAGGATAAAACCCGCTCTGGAGCCTACAGAATTTAATTTCGATGCAATATCTGTGTCGCATCCTAATTAGAAGAGTATGAGGGTTTCAGTAAATGGGCAGTAGTGCGTCGGATACAAACTACATCACTCCCAGGAGAGCTTTTTAATGTTAAGGCTGCAACCGTTTTACTCTCTAGGATAAAACCGGCTGTGGAGCCTACAGTACTTAATCTCGACGCAATTTCTGTGTCGCATCCTAATTAGAAGAGTGTGAGGTTTTCAGTAAATGGGCAGTAGTGCCTCGGACACAAACTAAATGACTCCCCGGAGAGCTTTCATGTGTAGGCTGCAGCCGTTTAACTCTCTAGGATAAAACCCGCCCTGGAGCCTACAGGGCTGCTATTTCTGTGACGCATCCTTATTAGAAAGTGGTTGGATTTCAGTAAATGGGCAGTAGTGCGTCGGATACAAACTACATGACTCCCAGGATAGCGTTCTTGTGGAGGCTGCAGCCGTATTACTCTCTAGGATAAAACCAGCTCTGGAGCCTACACTATTTAATCTCGATGCAATTTCTGTGTCGCATCCTAATTAGAAGAGTGTGAGGGTTTCAGTAAATTGGCAGTAGTGCGTCGGATACAAACTACATTACTCCCAGGAGAGCTTTTATGTGGAGACTGCAGCCGTTTAACTCTCTAGGATAAAACCCGCCCGGGAGCCTACAGGGCTGCTATTTCTGTGTCGCATCCTTGTTAGAAGAGTGTGAGGGTTTCAGTAAATGGGCAGTAGTGCGTCGGATACAAACTACATGACTCCCAGGATAGCTTTCTTGTGGAGGCTGCAGCCGTTTTACTCTCTAGGATAAAACCCGCTCTGGAGCCTACAGTATTTAATCTCGATGCAATTTCTGGGTCGCATCCTAATTAGATGAGTAGGAGGGTTTCAGTGAATAGGCAGTGGTGCGTCGGATACAAACTACATGACTCCCAGAAGAGCTTTCATGTGGAGACTGCAGCCGTTTTACTCTCTAGGATAAAACCCGCCCTGGAGCCTACAGGGCTGCTATTTCTGTGTCGCATCCATATTAGAAGAGTGTGAGGGATTCAGTTAATGGGCCGTAGTGCGTCGGATACAAACTACATGACTCCCAGGATAGCTTTCTTGTGGAGGCTGCAGCCGTTTTACTCTCTAGGATAAAACCCGCTCTGGGGCCTACAGTATTTAATCTCGATGCAATTTCTGAGTCGCCACCTAATTAGAAGTGTATGAGGGTTTCAGTAAATAGGCAGTGGTGCGTCGGATACAAAGTACATGAGTCCCAGGAGAGCTTTCATGTGGAGGCTGCAGCCGTTTTACTCTCTAGGATAAAACCCGCCCTAGAGCCTTCAGTACTTAATCTCGACGCAATTTCTGGGTCATCTCATTATTTGAGGAGCGTGAGGGTTTCAGTAAATGGGCAGTAGTGCGTCGGATACAAACTACATGACTCCCAGGAGAGCTTTCATGTGGAGGCTGCAGCCGTTTTACTCTCTAGGATAAAACCCGCCCTAGAGCCTTCAGTACTTAATCTCGTCGCAATTTCTGGGTCATCTCATTATTTGAGGAGCGTGAGGGTTTCAGTAAATGGGCAGTAGTGCGTCGGATACAAACTACAATACTCCCAGGATAGCTTTTTAATGTTAAGGCTGCAACCGTTTTACTCTCTAGGATAAAACCGGCCGAGGAGCCTACAGTACTTAATGTCGACGCAATTACTGTGTCGCATCCTAATTAGAAGAGTGTGAGGTTTTCAGTAAATGGGCAGTAGTGCCTCGGATACAAACTAAATGACTCCCCGGAGAGCTTTCATGTGTAGGCTGCAGCCGTTTAACTCTCTAGCATAAAACCCGCCCTGGAGCCTACAGGGCTGCTATTTCTGTGACGCATCCTTATTAGAAAGTGTGAGGGTTTCAGTAAATGGGCAGTAGTGCGTCGGATACAAACTACATGACTCCCAGGATAGCTCTCTTGTGGAGGCTGCAGCCGTATTACTCACTAGGATAAAACCAGCTCTGGAGCCTACAGTATTTAATCTCGACGCAATTTCTGTGTCGCATCCTAATTAGAAGAGTGTGAGGGTTTCAGTAAATAGGCAGTAGTGCGTCGGATACAAACTACATGACTCCCAAGAGAGCTTTCATGTGTAGGCTGCAGCCGTTTAACTCTCTAGGATAAAACCCGCCCCGGAGCCTACAGGGCTGCTATTTCTGTGTCCCATCCTTATTAGAAGAGTGTGAGGGTTTCAGTACATGGGCAGTAGTGCGTCGGATACAAACTACATGACTCCCAGGATAGCTTTCTTGTGGAGGCTGCAGCCGTTTTACTCTCTAGGATAAAACCCGCTCTGGAGCCTACAGTATTTAATCTCAATGCAATTTCTTTGTCGCATCCTAATTAGAAGAGTGTGAGGGTTTCAGTAAATTGGCAGTAGTGCGTCGGATACAAACTACATGACTCCCAGGAGAGCTTTCATGTGGAGGCTGCGGCCAATTTACTCCCTAGGAGAAAACCCGCCCTGGAACCTGCAGTATTTAATCTCGACGCAATTTCTGTGTCGCATCCTTATTAGAAGAGTGTGAGGTTTTCAGTAAATAGGCAGTGGTGCGTCGGATACAAACTACATGACTCCTCGGAGAGCTTTCATGTGGAGGCTGCAGCCGTTTAACTCTCTAGGATAAAACCCACCCTGGAGCCTACAGGGCTGCTATTTCTGTGTCGCATCCTTATTAGAAGAGTGTGAGGGTTTCAGTAAATATGCAGTAGTGCGTCGGATACAAACTACATGACTTCCAGGATAGCTTTCTTGAGGAGGCTGCAGCCGTTTTACTCTCTAGGATAAAACCCGCTCTGGAGCCTACAGAATTTAATTTCGATATAATATCTGTGTCGCATCCTAATTAGATGAGTATGAGGGTTTCAGTAAATAGGCAGTGGTGCGTCGGATACAAACTACATGACTCCCAGAAGAGCTTTCATGTGGAGACTGCTGCCGTTTTACTCTCTAGGATAAAACGCGCCCTGGAGCCTACAGGGCTGCTATTTCTGTGTCGCATCCATATTAGAAGAGTGTGAGGGTCTAGTTAAGGGGCAGTAGTGCGTCGGATACAAACTACATGACTCCCAGGATAGCTTTCTTGTGGAGGCTGCAGCCGTTTTACTCTCTAGGATAAAACCCGCTCTGGAGCCTACAGTATTTAATCTCGATGCAATTTCTGTGTCGCATCCTAATTAGAAGAGTGTGAGGTTTTCAGTAAATTGGCAGTAGTGCGTCGGATACAAACTACATGACTCCCAGGAGAGCTTTCCTGTGTTGGCTGCAGCCGTTTTACTCTGTAGGATAAAACCCGCCCTAGAGCCTACAGTATTTAATCTCGATGCAATTTCTGTGTCGCATCCTAATTAGAAGAGTGTGAGGGTTTCAGTAAATTGGCAGTAGTGCGTCGGATACAAACTACATGACTCCCAGGAGAGCTTTCATGTGTTGGCTGCAGCCGTTTTACTCTGTAGGATAAAACCCGCCCTGGAGCCTACAGTATTTAATCCTGATGCAATTTCTGTGTCGCATCTTTATTAGAAGAGTGCAAGGGTTAAAGTAAATGCGCGGTAGTGCGTCAGATACAAACTACATGAGTCCCAGGAGAGCTTTCATGTGGAGGCTGCAGCCGTTTTACTCTCTAGGATAAAACCCGCCCTAGAGCCTTCAGTACTTAATCTCGACGCAATTTCTGTGTCATCTCATTATTTGAGGAGCGTGAGGGTTTCAGTAAATGGGCAGTAGTGCGTCGGATACAAACTACATGACTCCCAGGAGAGCTTTCATGTGGAGGCTGCAGCCGTTTTACTCTCTAGGATAAATCGTGCCCTGGAGCCTACATGGCTGCTATTTCTGTGTCGCATCCATATTAGAAGAGTGTGAGGGTCTAGTTAATGGGCAGTAGTGCTTCGGATACAAACTACATGACTCCCAGGATAGCTTTCTTGTGGAGGCTGCAGCCGTTTTACTCTCTAGGATAAAACCCGCTCTGGAGCCTACAGTATTTAATCTCGATGCAATTTCTGTGTCGCCTCCTAATTAGAAGAGTGTGAGGTTTTCAGTAAATTGGCAGTAGTGCGTCGGATACAAACTACATGACTCCCAGGAGAGCTTTCATGTGTTG
This sequence comes from Schistocerca nitens, assembly GCF_023898315.1. Lineage (NCBI taxonomy): Eukaryota > Metazoa > Arthropoda > Insecta > Orthoptera > Acrididae > Schistocerca > Schistocerca nitens. Next base: position 37,902,943 of record NC_064617.1, read on the forward strand.
GCTGCAGCCGTTTTACTCTGTAGGATAAAACCCGCCCTAGAGCCTACAGTATTTAATCTCGATGCAATTTCTGTGTCGCATCCTAATTAGAAGAGTGTGAGGGTTTCAGTAAATGGGCAGTAGTGCGTCGGATACAAACTACATGACTCCCAGGAGAGCTTTCATGTGGAGGCTGCAGCCGTTTTACTCTATAGTACAAAACTCGCCTTGGAGGCTACAGTATTTAATCTCGACGCAATTTCTGTGTTGCATCCTAATTAGAAGAGTGTGAGGGTTTCAGTATATGGGCAGTAGTGGGTATGGTACAAAATAAATGTCCCGGAGGAGGGCTCTTATGTGGGGGCCACAGCTGTGTTAATCTCTTGATTAATAGTTGCCCTGTAGCCTCTACTATATAATCTCGACGAAATTTCTGTGTCGCATCCTCAGTAGGTTTGTGCGAGGGTTTAATAAAATGGGTAGTATTGCGTCGGGTACATTTTACAAGACTCCCAGGAGAGCTTTCATGTGTAGGCTTCAACCGTTTTACTCTCTAGGATAAAACACGCCCTTGAGCCTACAGTACTTAATCTCGACGCAATTTGTGTGTCGCATCCTTATTAGAAGAGTGCGAGGGTTTCAGTAAATGGGCGGTAGTGCGTCGGACACAAACTACATGACTCCCAGGATAGCTTTCATGTGGAGGCTGCAGCCGTTTTACTCTCTAGGATAAAACCCGCCCTGGTGCCTTCAGTACTTAATCTCGACGCAATTTCTGTGTCATCTCATTATTTGAGGAGCGTGAGGGTTTCAGTAAATGGGCAGTAGTGCGTCGGATACAAACTACATGACTCCCAGGAGAGCTTTCATGTGGAGGCTGCAGCCAATTTACTCCCTAGGAGAAAACCCGCCCTGGAACCTGCAGTATTTAATCTCGACGCAATTTCTGTGTCGCATCCTTATTAGAAGAGTGTGAGGTTTTCAGTAAATGGGCAGTAGTGCGTCGGATACAAACTAAATGACTCCCCGGAGAGCTTTCATGTGGAGGCTGCAGCCGTTTAACTCTCTAGGATAAAACCCACCCTGGAGCCTACAGGGCTGCTATTTCTGTGTCGCATCCTTATTAGAAGAGTGTGAGGGTTTCAGTAAATATGCAGTAGTGCGTCGGATACAAACTACATGACTTCCAGGATAGCTTTCTTGAGGAGGCTGCAGCCGTTTTACTCTCTAGGATAAAACCCGCTCTGGAGCCTACAGAATTTAATTTCGATGCAATATCTGTGTCGCATCCTAATTAGAAGAGTATGAGGGTTTCAGTAAATGGGCAGTAGTGCGTCGGATACAGACTACATCACTCCCAGGAGAGCTTTTTAATGTTAAGGCTGCAACCGTTTTACTCTCTAGGATAAAACCGGCTGTGGAGCCTACAGTACTTAATCTCGACGCAATTTCTGTGTCGCATCCTAATTAGAAGAGTGTGAGGTTTTCAGTAAATGGGCAGTAGTGCCTCGGACACAAACTAAATGACTCCCCGGAGGGCTTTCATGTGTAGGCTGCAGCCGTTTAACTCTCTAGGATAAAACCCGCCCTGGAGCCTACAGGGCTGCTATTTCTGTGACGCATCCTTATTAGAAAGTGGTTGGATTTCAGTAAATGGGCAGTAGTGCGTCGGATACAAACTACATGACTCCCAGGATAGCGTTCTTGTGGAGGCTGCAGCCGTATTACTCTCTAGGATAAAACCAGCTCTGGAGCCTACACTATTTAATCTCGATGCAATTTCTGTGTCGCATCCTAATTAGAAGAGTGTGAGGGTTTCAGTAAATTGGCAGTAGTGCGTCGGATACAAACTACATTACTCCCAGGAGAGCTTTTATGTGGAGACTGCAGCCGTTTAACTCTCTAGGATAAAACCCGCCCAGGAGCCTACAGGGCTGCTATTTCTGTGTCGCATCCTTGTTAGAAGAGTGTGAGGGTTTCAGTAAATGGGCAGTAGTGCGTCGGATACAAACTCCCAGGATAGCTTTCTTGTGGAGGCTGCAGCCGTTTTACTCTCTAGGATAAAACCCGCTCTGGAGCCTACACTATTTAATCTCGATGCAATTTCTGGGTCGCATCCTAATTAGATGAGTAGGAGGGTTTCAGTAAATAGGCAGTGGTGCGTCGGATACAAACTACATGACTCCCAGAAGAGCTTTCATGTGGAGACAGCAGCCGTTTTACTCTCTAGGATAAAACCCGCCCTGGAGCCTACAGGGCTGCTATTTCTGTGTCGCATCCATATTAGAAGAGTGTGAGGGATTCAGTTAATGGGCCGTAGTGCGTCGGATACAAACTACATGACTCCCAGGATAGCTTTCTTGTGGAGGCTGCAGCCGTTTTACTCTCTAGGATAAAACCCGCTCTGGGGCCTACAGTATTTAATCTCGATGCAATTTCTGAGCTGCCACCTAATTAGAAGTGTATGAGGGTTTCAGTAAATAGGCAGTGGTGCGTCGGATACAAAGTACATGAGTCCCAGGAGAGCTTTCATGTGGAGGCTGCAGCCGTTTTACTCTCTAGGATAAAACCCGCCCTAGAGCCTTCAGTACTTAATCTCGACGCAATTTCTGGGTCATCTCATTATTTGGGGAGCGTGAGGGTTTCAGTAAATGGGCAGTAGTGCGTCGGATACAAACTACATGACTCCCAGGAGAGCTTTCATGTGGAGGCTGCAGCCGTTTTACTCTCTAGGATAAAACCCGCCCTAGAGCCTTCAGTACTTAATCTCGTCGCAATTTCTGGGTCATCTCATTATTTGAGGAGCGTGAGGGTTTCAGTAAATGGGCAGTAGTGCGTCGGATACACACTACAATACTCCCAGGATAGCTTTTTAATGTTAAGGCTGCAACCGTTTTACTCTCTAGGATAAAACCGGCCGAGGAGCCTACAGTACTTAATGTCGACGCAATTACTGTGTCGCATCCTAATTAGAAGAGTGTGAGGTTTTCAGTAAATGGGCAGTAGTGCCTCGGATACAAACTAAATGACTCCCCGGAGAGCTTTCATGTGTAGGCTGCAGCCGTTTAACTCTCTAGCATAAAACCCGCCCTGGAGCCTACAGGGCTGCTATTTCTGTGACGCATCCTTATTAGAAAGTGTGAGGGTTTCAGTAAATGGGCAGTAGTGCGTCGGATACAAACTACATGACTCCCAGGATAGCTCTCTTGTGGAGGCTGCAGCCGTATTACTCACTAGGATAAAACCAGCTCTGGAGCCTACAGTATTTAATCTCGACGCAATTTCTGTGTCGCATCCTAATTAGAAGAGTGTGAGGGTTTCAGTAAATAGGCAGTAGTGCGTCGGATACAAACTACATGACTCCCAACAGAGCTTTCATGTGTAGGCTGCAGCCGTTTAACTCTCTAGGATAAAACCCGCCCTGGAGCCTACAGGGCTGCTATTTCTGTGTCCCATCCTTATTAGAAGAGTGTGAGGGTTTCAGTACATGGGCAGTAGTGCGTCGGATACAAACTACATGACTCCCAGGATAGCTTTCTTGTGGAGGCTGCAGCCGTTTTACTCTCTAGGATAAAACCCGCTCTGGAGCCTACAGTATTTAATCTCAATGCAATTTCTTTGTCGCATCCTAATTAGAAGAGTGTGAGGGTTTCAGTAAATTGGCAGTAGTGCGTCGGATACAAACTACATGACTCCCATTAGAGCTTTCATGTGGAGGCTGCAGCCAATTTACTCCCTAGGAGAAAACCCGCCCTGGAGCCTACAGGGCTGCTATTTCTGTGTCGCATCCTTATTAGAAGAGTGTGAGGGTTTCAGTAAATGGGCAGTAGTGCGTCGGATACAAACTACATGACTCCCAGGATAGCTTTCTTGTGGAGGCTGCAGCCGTTTTACTCTCTAGGATAAAACCCGCTCTGGGGCCTACAGTATTTAATCTCGATGCAATTTCAGAGTCGCCACCTAATTAGAAGAGTATGAGGGTTTCAGTAAATAGGCAGTGGTGCGTCGGATACAAAGTACATGAGTCCCAGGAGAGCTTTCATGTGGAGGCTGCAGCCGTTTTACTCTCTAGGATAAAACCCGCCCTGGAGCCTTCAGTACTTAATCTCGACGCAATTTCTGGGTCATATCATTATTTGAGGAGCGTGAGGGTTTCAGTAAATGGGCAGTAGTGCGTCGGATACAAACCACGATACTCCCAGGATAGCTTTATAATGCTAAGGCTGCAACCGTTTTACTCTCTAGGATAATACCGGCCGTGGAGCCTACAGGGCTGCTATTTCTGTGACGCATCCTTATTAGAAAGTGTGAGGGTTTCAGTACATGGGCAGTAGTGCGTCGGATACAAACTACATGACTCCCAGGATAGCTCTCTTGTGGAGGCTGCAGCCGTATTACTCTCTAGGATAAAACCAGCTCTGGAGCCTACAGTATTTAATCTCGACGCAATTTCTGTGTCGCATCCTAATTAGAAGAGTGTGAGGGTTTCAGTAAATAGGCAGTAGTGCGTCGGATACAAACTACATGACTCCCAAGAGAGCTTTCATGTGTAGGCTGCAGCCGTTTAACTCTCTAGGATAAAACCCGCCCTGGAGCCTACAGGGCTGCTATTTCTGTGTCCCATCCTTATTAGAAGAGTGTGAGGGTTTCAGTACATGGGCAGTAGTGCGTCGGATACAAACTACATGACTCCCAGGATAGCTTTCTTGTGGAGGCTGCAGCCGTTTTACTCTCTAGGATAAAACCCGCTCTGGAGCCTACAGTATTTAATCTCAATGCAATTTCTTTGTCGCATCCTAATTAGAAGAGTGTGAGGGTTTCAGTAAATTGGCAGTAGTGCGTCGGATACAAACTACATGACTCCCAGGAGAGCTTTCATGTGGAGGCTGCAGCCAATTTACTCCCTAGGAGAAAACCCGCCCTGGAACCTGCAGTATTTAATCTCGACGCAATTTCTGTGTCGCATCCTTATTAGAAGAGTGTGAGGTTTTCAGTAAATAGGCAGTGGTGCGTCGGATACAAACTACATGACTCCCCGGAGAGCTTTCATGTGGAGGCTGCAGCCGTTTAACTCTCTAGGATAAAACCCACCCTGGAGCCTACAGGGCTGCTATTTCTGTGTCGCATCCTTATTAGAAGAGTGTGAGGGTTTCAGTAAATATGCAGTAGTGCGTCGGATACAAACTACATGACTTCCAGGATAGCTTTCTTGAGGAGGCTGCAGCCGTTTTACTCTCTAGGATAAAACCCGCTCTGGAGCCTACAGAATTTAATTTCGATGCAATATCTGTGTCGCATCCTAATTAGAAGAGTGTGAGGGTTTCAGTAAATGGGCAGTAGTGCGTCGGATACAAACCACGATACTCCCAGGATAGCTTTATAATGCTAAGGCTGCAACCGTTTTACTCTCTAGGATAATACCGGCCGTGGAGCCTACAGGGCTGCTATTTCTGTGACGCATCCTTATTAGAAAGTGTGAGGGTTTCAGTACATGGGCAGTAGTGCGTCGGATACAAACTACATGACTCCCAGGATAGCTCTCTTGTGGAGGCTGCAGCCGTATTACTCTCTAGGATAAAACCAGCTCTGGAGCCTACAGTATTTAATCTCGACGCAATTTCTGTGTCGCATCCTAATTAGAAGAGTGTGAGGGTTTCAGTAAATAGGCAGTAGTGCGTCGGATACAAACTACATGACTCCCAAGAGAGCTTTCATGTGTAGGCTGCAGCCGTTTAACTCTCTAGGATAAAACCCGCCCTGGAGCCTACAGGGCTGCTATTTCTGTGTCCCATCCTTATTAGAAGAGTGTGAGGGTTTCAGTACATGGGCAGTAGTGCGTCGGATACAAACTACATGACTCCCAGGATAGCTTTCTTGTGGAGGCTGCAGCCGTTTTACTCTCTAGGATAAAACCCGCTCTGGAGCCTACAGTATTTAATCTCAATGCAATTTCTTTGTCGCATCCTAATTAGAAGAGTGTGAGGGTTTCAGTAAATTGGCAGTAGTGCGTCGGATACAAACTACATGACTCCCAGGAGAGCTTTCATGTGGAGGCTGCAGCCAATTTACTCCCTAGGAGAAAACCCGCCCTGGAACCTGCAGTATTTAATCTCGACGCAATTTCTGTGTCGCATCCTTATTAGAAGAGTGTGAGGTTTTCAGTAAATAGGCAGTGGTGCGTCGGATACAAACTACATGACTCCCCGGAGAGCTTTCATGTGGAGGCTGCAGCCGTTTAACTCTCTAGGATAAAACCCACCCTGGAGCCTACAGGGCTGCTATTTCTGTGTCGCATCCTTATTAGAAGAGTGTGAGGGTTTCAGTAAATATGCAGTAGTGCGTCGGATACAAACTACATGACTTCCAGGATAGCTTTCTTGAGGAGGCTGCAGCCGTTTTACTCTCTAGGATAAAACCCGCTCTGGAGCCTACAGAATTTAATTTCGATGCAATATCTGTGTCGCATCCTAATTAGAAGAGTGTGAGGGTTTCAGTAAATGGGCAGTAGTGCGTCGGATACAAACTACATCACTCCCAGGAGAGCTTTTTAATGTTAAGGCTGCAACCGTTTTACTCTCTAGGATAAAACCGGCTGTGGAGCCTACAGTACTTAATCTCGACGCAATTTCTGTGTCGCATCCTAATTAGAAGAGTGTGAGGTTTTCAGTAAATGGGCAGTAGTGCCTCGGACACAAACTAAATGACTCCCCGGAGAGCTTTCATGTGTAGGCTGCAGCCGTTTAACTCTCTAGGATAAAACCCGCTCTGGAGCCTACAGGGCTGCTATTTCTGTGACGCATCCTTATTAGAAAGTGTGAGGGTTTCAGTAAATGGGCAGTAGTGGGTCGGATACAAACTACATGACTCCCAGGATAGCTTTCTTGTGGAGGCTGCAGCCGTATTACTCTCTAGGATAAAACCAGCTCTGGAGCCTACAGTATTTAATCTCGATGCAATTTCTGTCTCGCATCCTTATTAGAAGAGTGTGAGGGTTTCAGTAAATCGGCAGTAGTGCGTCGGATACAAAGTACATTACTCCCAGGAGAGCTTTTATGTGGAGACTGCAGCCGTTTAACTCTCTAGGATAAAACCCGCCCGGGAGCCTACAGGGCTGCTATTTCTGTGTCGCATCCTTATTAGAAGAGTGTGAGGGTTTCAGTAAATGGGCAGTAGTGCGTCGGATACAAACTACATGACTCGCAGGATAGCTTTCTTGTGGAGGCTGCAGCCGTTTTACTCTCTAGGATAAAACCCGCTCTGGAGCCTACAGTATTTAATCTCGATGCAATTTCTGTGTCGCATCCTAATTAGATGAGTAGGAGGGTTTCAGTAAATAGGCAGTGGTGCGACGGATACAAACTACATGACTCCCAGAAGAGCTTTCATGTGGAGACTGCAGCCGTTTTACTCTCTAGGATAAAACCCGCCCTGGAGCCTACAGGGCTGCTATTTCTGTGTCGCATCCTTATTAGAAGAGTGTGAGGGTTTCAGTAAATGGGCAGTAGTGCGTCGGATACAAACTACATGACTCCCAGGATAGCTTTCTTGTGGAGGCTGCAGCCGTTTTACTCTCTAGGATAAAACCCGCTCTGGGGCCTACAGTATTTAATCTCGATGCAATTTCAGAGTTGCCACCTAATTAGAAGAGTATGAGGGTTTCAGTAAATAGGCAGTGGTGCGTCGGATACAAAGTACATGAGTCCCAGGAGAGCTTTCATGTGGAGGCTGCAGCCGTTTTACACTCTAGGATAAAACCCGCCCTAGAGCCTTCAGTACTTAATCTCGACGCAATTTCTGGGTCATCTCATTATTTGAGGAGCGTGAGGGTTTCAGTAAATGGGCAGTAGTGCGTCGGATACAAACTACATGACTCCCAGGAGAGCTTTCATGTGGAGGCTGCAGCCGTTTTACTCTCTAGGATAAAACCCGCCCTAGAGCCTTCAGTACTTAATCTCGACGCAATTTCTGGGTCATATCATTATTTGAGGAGCGTGAGGGTTTCAGTAAATGGGCAGTAGTGCGTCGGATACAAACCACGATACTCCCAGGATAGCTTTTTAATGTTAAGGCTGCAACCGTTTTACTCTCTAGGATAATACCGGCCGTGGAGCCTACAGGGCTGCTATTTCTGTGACGCATCCTTATTAGAAAGTGTGAGGGTTTCAGTACATGGGCAGTAGTGCGTCGGATACAAACTACATGACTCCCAGGATAGCTCTCTTGTGGAGGCTGCAGCCGTATTACTCTCTAGGATAAAACCAGCTCTGGAGCCTACAGTATTTAATCTCGACGCAATTTCTGTGTCGCATCCTAATTAGAAGAGTGTGAGGGTTTCAGTAAATAGGCAGTAGTGCGTAGGATACAAACTACATGACTCCCAAGAGAGCTTTCATGTGTAGGCTGCAGCCGTTTAACTCTCTAGGATAAAACCCGCCCTGGAGCCTACAGGGCTGCTATTTCTGTGTCCCATCCTTATTAGAAGAGTGTGAGGGTTTCAGTACATGGGCAGTAGTGCGTCGGATACAAACTACATGACTCCCAGGATAGCTTTCTTGTGGAGGCTGCAGCCGTTTTACTCTCTAGGATAAAACCCGCTCTGGAGCCTACAGTATATAATCTCAATGCAATTTCTTTGTCGCATCCTAATTAGAAGAGTGTGAGGGTGTCAGTAAATTGGCAGTAGTGCGTCGGATACAAACTACATGACTCCCAGGAGAGCTTTTATGTGGAGACTGCAGCCGTTTAACTCACTAGGATAAAACCCGCCCTGGAGCCTACAGGGCTGCTATTTCTGTGTCGCATCCTTATTAGAAGAGTGTGAGGGTTTCAGTAAATGGGCAGTAGTGCGTCGGATACAAACTACATGACTCCCAGGATAGCTTTCTTTTGGAGGCCTCAGCCGTTTTAGTCTCTAGGATAAAACCCGCTCTGGAGCCTACAGTATTTAATCTCGATGCAATTTCTGGGTCGCATCCTAATTAGAAGAGTATGAGGGTTTCAGTAAATAGGCAGTGGTGCGTCGGATACAAACTACATGACTCCCAGAAGAGCTTTCATGTGTTGGCTGCAGCCGTTTTACTCTGTAGGATAAAACCCGCCCTGGAGCCTACAGTATTTAATCTCGATGCAATTTCTGTGTCGCATCCTAATTAGAAGAGTGTGAGGGTTTCAGTAAATTGGCAGTAGTGCGTCGGATATAAACTACATGACTCCCAGGAGAGCTTTCATGTGTTGGCTGCACCCGTTTTACTCTGTAGGATAAAACCCGCCCTGGAGCCTACAGTATTTAATCTCGATGCAATTTCTGTGTCGCATCCTTATTAGAAGAGTGTGAGGGTTTCAGTAAATGGGCAGTAGTGCGTCGGATATAAACTACATGACTCCCAGGATAGCTTTCTTGTGGAGGCTGCAGCCGTTTTACTCTATAGTACAAAACTCGCCCTGGATGCTTCAGTATTTAATCTCGACGCAATTTCTATGTCGCATCCTAATTAGAAGAGTGTGAGGGTTTCAGTATATGGGCAGTAGTGGGTATGGTACAAAATATATGTCCCGGAGGAGGGCTCTTATGTGGGGGCCACAGCCGTGTTAATCTCTTGATTAATAGTTACCCTGTAGCCTGTACTATATAATCTCGACGAAATTTCTGTGTCGCATCCTCAGTAGATTTGTGCGAGGGTTTAATAAAATGGGTAGTATTGCGTCGGGTACATATTACAAGACTCCCAGGAGAGCTTTCATGTGTAGGCTGCAACCGTTTTACTCTCTAGGATAGAACACGCCCTTGAGCCTACAGTACTTAATCTCGACGCAATTTGTGTGTCGCATCCTTATTAGAAGAGTGCGAGGGTTTCAGTAAATGGGCGGTAGCGCGTCGGATACAAACTAAATGACTCCCAGGATAGCTTTCATGTGGAGGCTGCAGCCGTTTTACTCTCTAGGATAAAACCCGCCCTGGTGCCTTCAGTACTTAATCTCGACGCAATTTCTGTGTCATCTCATTATTTGAGGAGCGTGAGGGTTTCAGTAAATGGGCAGTAGTGCGTCGGATATAAACTACATGACTCCCAGGATAGCTTTCTTGTGGAGGCTTCAGCCGTTTTACTCTCTAGGATAAAACCCGCTTTGGAGCCTACAGAATTTAATCTCGATGCAATATCTGTGTCGCATCCTAATTAGAAGAGTGTGAGGGTTTCAGTAAATGGGCAGTAGTGCGTCGGATACGAACTACATCACTCCCAGGAGAGCTTTTTAATGTTAAGGCTGCAACCGTTTTACTCTCTAGGATAAAACCGGCTGTGGAGCCTACAGTACTTAATCTCGAAGCAATTTCTGTGTCGCATCCTAATTAGAAGAGTGTGAGGTTTTCAGTAAATGGGCAGTAGTGCCTCGGACACAAACTAAATGTCTCCCCGGAGAGCTTTCATGTGGAGGCTGCAGCCGTTTAACTCTCTAGGATAAAACCCGCCCTGGAGCCTACAGGGCTGCTATTTCTGTGACGCATCCTTATTAGAAAGTGTGAGGGTTTCAGTAAATGGGCAGTAGTGCGTCGGATACAAACTACATGACTCCCAGGATAGCTTTCTTGTGGAGGCTGCAGCCGTATTACTCTCTAGGATAAAACCAGCTCTGGAGCCTACAGTATTTAATCCCGATGCAATTTCTGTGTCGCATCCTAATTAGAAGAGTGTGAGGGTTTCAGTAAATAGGCAGTAGTGCGTCGGATACAAACTACATGACTCCCAAGAGAGCTTTCATGTGTAGGCTGCAGCCGTTTAACTCTCTAGGATAAAACCCGCCCTGGAGCCTACAGGGCAGCTATTTCTGTGTCGCATCCTTATTAGAAGAATGTGAGGGTTTCAGTAAATGGGCAGTAGTTCGTCGGATACAAACTACATGACTCCCAGGATAGCTTTCTTGTGGAGGCTGCAGCCGTTTTACTCTCTAGGATAAAACCCGCTCTGGAGCCTACAGTATTTAATCTCGATGCAATTTCTGTGTCGCATCCTAATTAGAAGAGTGTGAGGGTTTGAGTAAATTGGCAGTAGTGCGTCGGATACAAACTACATTACTCCCAGGAGAGCTTTTATGTGGAGACTGCAGCCGTTTAACTCTCTAGGATAAAACCCGCCCTGGAGCCTACAGGGCTGCTATTTCTGTGTCGCATCCTTATTAGAAGAGTGTGAGGGTTTCAGTAAATGGGCAGTAGTGCGTCGGATACAAACTACATGACTCCCAGGATAGCTTTCTTGTGGAGGCTGCAGCCGTTTTACTCTCTAGGATAAAACCCGCTCTGGAGCCTACAGTATTTAATCTCGATGCAATTTCTGGGTCGCATCCTAATTAGATGAGTATGAGGGTTTCAGTAAATAGGCAGTGGTGCGTCGGATACAAACTACATGACTCCCAGAAGAGCTTTCATGTGGAGACTGCAGCCGTTTTACTCTCTAGGATAAAACCCGCCCTGGAGCCTACAGGGCTGCTATTTCTGTGTCGCATCCATATTAGAAGAGTGTGAGGGTTTCAGTTAATGGGCCGTAGTTCGTCGGATACAAACTACATGACTCCCAGGATAGCTTTCTTGTGGAAGCTGCAGCCGTTTTACTCTCTAGGATAAAACCCGCTCTGGGGCCTACAGTATTTAATCTCGATGCAATTTCTGGGTCGCATCCTAATTAGAAGAGTATGAGGGTTTCAGTAAATAGGCAGTGGTGCGTCGGATACAAAGTACATGAGTCCCAGGAGAGCTTTCATGTGGAGGCTGCAGCCGTTTTACTCTCTAGGATAAAACCCGCCCTAGAGCCTTCAGTACTTAATCTAGACGCAATTTCTGGGTCATCTCATTATTTGAGGAGCGTGAGGTTTTCAGTAAATGGGCAGTAGTGCGTCGGATACAAACTACATGACTCCCAGGAGAGCTTTCATGTGGAGGCTGCAGCCGTTTGACTCTCTAGGATAAAACCCGCCCTGGAGCCTACAGGGCTGCTATTTCTGTGACGCATCCTTATTAGAAAGTGTGAGGGTTTCAGTAAATGGGCAGTAGTGCGTCGGATACAAACTACATGACTCCCAGGATAGCTCTCTTGTGGAGGCTGCAGCCGTATTACTCTCTAGGATAAAACCAGCTCTGGAGCCTACAGTATTTAATCCCGACGCAATTTCTGTGTCGCATCCTAATTAGAAGAGTGTGAGGGTTTCAGTAAATAGGCAGTAGTGCGTCGGATACAAACTACATGACTCCCAAGAGAGCTTTCATGTGTAGGCTGCAGCCGTTTAACTCTCTAGGATAAAACCCGCCCTGGAGCCTACAGGGCAGCTATTTCTGTGTCGCATCCTTATTAGAAGAATGTGAGGGTTTCAGTAAATGGGCAGTAGTTCGTCGGATACAAACTACATGACTCCCAGGATAGCTTTCTTGTGGAGGCTGCAGCCGTTTCACTCTCTAGGATAAAACCCGCTCTGGAGCCTACAGTATTTAATCTCGATGCAATTTCTGTGTCGCATCCTAATTAGAAGAGTGTGAGGGTTTGAGTAAATTGGCAGTAGTGCGTCGGATACAAACTACATTACTCCCAGGAGAGCTTTTATGTGGAGACTGCAGCCGTTTAACTCTCTAGGATAAAACCCGCCCTGGAGCCTACAGGGCTGCTATTTCTGTGTCGCATCCTTATTAGAAGAGTGTGAGGGTTTCAGTAAATGGGCAGTAGTGCGTCGGATACAAACTACATGACTCCCAGGATAGCTTTCTTGTGGAGGCTGCAGCCGTTTTACTCTCTAGGATAAAACCCGCTCTGGAGCCTACAGTATTTAATCTCGATGCAATTTCTGGGTCGCATCCTAATTAGATGAGTATGAGGGTTTCAGTAAATAGGCAGTGGTGCGTCGGATACAAACTACATGACTCCCAGAAGAGCTTTCATGTGGAGACTGCAGCCGTTTTACTCTCTAGGATAAAACCCGCCCTGGAGCCTACAGGGCTGCTATTTCTGTGTCGCATCCATATTAGAAGAGTGTGAGGGTTTCAGTTAATGGGCCGTAGTGCGTCGGATACAAACTACATGACTCCCAGGATAGCTTTCTTGTGGAAGCTGCAGCCGTTTTACTCTCTAGGATAAAACCCGCTCTGGGGCCTACAGTATTTAATCTCGATGCAATTTCTGGGTCGCATCCTAATTAGAAGAGTATGAGGGTTTCAGTAAATAGGCAGTGGTGCGTCGGATACAATGTACATGAGTCCCAGGAGAGCTTTCATGTGGAGGCTGCAGCCGTTTTACTCTCTAGGATAAAACCCGCCCTAGAGCCTTCAGTACTTAATCTAGACGCAATTTCTGGGTCATCTCATTATTTGAGGAGCGTGAGGTTTTCAGTAAATGGGCAGTAGTGCGTCGGATACAAACTACATGACTCCCAGGAGAGCTTTCATGTGGAGGCTGCAGCCGTTTGACTCTCTAGGATAAAACCCGCCCTGGTGCCTTCAGTACTTAATATCGATGCAATTTCTGTGTCGCATCCTTAATAGAAGGGTGTGAGGGTTTCAGTAAATGGGCAGTAGTGCGTCGGATACAAACTACATGACTCCCAGGATACCTTTCTTGTGGAGGCTGCAGCTATTTACTCTCTAGGATAAAACCCGCTCTGGAGCCTACAGTATTTAATCTCGATGCAATATCTGTGTCGCATCCTAATTAGAAGAGTGTGAGGGTTTCAGTAAATGGGCAGTAGTGCGTCCGATACAAACTACATCACTCCCAGGTGAGCTTTTTAATGTTAAGGCTGCAACCGTTTTACTCTCTAGGATAAAACCGGCCGTGGAGCCTACAGGGCAGCTATTTCTGTGTCGCATCCTTATTAGAAGAGTGTGAGGGTTTCAGTAAATAGGCAGTGGTGCGTCGGATACAAAGTACATGAGTCCCAGGAGAGCTTTCATGTGGAGGCTGCAGCCGTTTTACTCTCTAGAATAAAACCCGCCCTAGAGCCTTCAGTACTTAATCTCGACGCAATTTCTGGGTCATCTCATTATTTGAGGAGCGTGAGGGTTTCAGTAAATGGGCAGTAGTGCGTCGGATACAAACTACATGACTCCCAGGAGAGCTTTCATGTGGAGACTGCAGCCGTTTTACTCTCTAGGATAATACCCGCCCTAGAGCCTTCAGTACTTAATCTCGACGCAATTTCTGGGTCATCTCATTATTTGAGGAGCGTGAGGGTTTCAGTAAATGGGCAGTAGTGCGTCGGATACAAACTACATGACTCCCAGGAGAGCTTTCATGTGGAGGCTGCAGCCGTTTTACTCTGTAGGATAAAACCCGCCCTGGGGCCTACAGTATTTAATCTCGAAGCAATTTCTGTGTCGCATCCTTATTAGAAGAGTGCGAGGGTTAAAGTAAATGGGCGGTAGTGCGTCGGATACAAACTACATGACTCCCAGAATGGCTTTCATGTTAAGACTGCAACCGTTTTACTCTCTAGGATAAAACCATCTCTGGAGCCAACAGTATTTAATATCGATGCAATTTCTGTGTCGCATCCTTATTAGAAGAGTGCGAGGGTTGAAGTAAATGGGCGGTAGTGCGTCGGATACAAACTACATGAGTCCCAGGCTAGCTTTCATTTGGAGGCTGCAGCCGTTTTACTCTCTAGGATAAAAGCCGCCCTAGAGCCTTCAGTAGTTAATATCGACGCAATTTCTGTGTCATTTCATTATTTGAAGAGCGTGAGGGTTTCAGTAAATGGGCAGTAGTGCGTCGGATACAAACTACATGACTCCCAGGAGAGCTTTCATGTGGAGGCTGCAGCCGTTTTACTCTGTACGGTAAAACCCGCCATGGAGCCTACAGTATTTAATCTCGATGCAATTTCTGTGTCGCATCCTAATTAGAAGAGTGTGAGGGTTTCATGAAATAGGCAGTAGCTCGTCGGATACAAACTACATGACTCCCAGGAGAGCTTTCATGTGGAGGCTGCAGCCGTTTTACTCTCTAGGATAAAACCCGACTTGGAGCGGTCATAACTTAATCTCGACGCAATTTCTGTGTCATCTCATTATTTGAGGAGTGTGAGGGTTTCAGTAAACGGGCAGTAGTGCGTCGGATACAAACTACATGATTCCCAGGAGAGCTTTCATGTGGAGACTGCAACTGATTACTCTATAGGATAAAACCCGCCCTGGAGCCTACAGTATTTAATCTCGATGCAATTTCTGTGTCGCATCCTAATTAGAAGGGTGTGAGGGTTTCAGTAAATGGGCAGTAGCGCGTCGGATACAAACTACATGACTCCCAGGAGAGCTTTCATATGGAGTCTGCAGCCATTTTACTCTCTAGTATAAAACTCGCCCTGGAGCCTACAGTATTTAATCTCGATGCAATTACTGTGTCGCATCCTTATTAGAAGAGTGTGAGGGATTCATTAAATGGGCAGTAGTGCGTCGGATACAAACTAAATGATTCCCAGGAGAGCTTTCATGTGGAGACTGCAACTGATTACTCTCTAGGATAAAACCCGCCCTGGAGCCTACAGTACTTAATCTCGACGCAATTTCTATGTCGCATCCTTATTAGAAGAGTGTGAGGGTTCCAGTAAATAGGCAGCAGTACGTCGGATACAAACTACATGACTCCCAGGAGAGCTTTCATGTGGAGGCTGCAGCCCCTTTACTCTCTAGGATAAAACCCGCCCTGGAGCCTACAGTAATTAATCTCGATGCAATTTCTTTGTCGCATCCTTATTAGAAGAGTGTGATGGTTTCAATAAATGGGCAGTAGTGGGTCGGATACAAACTACATGACTCCCGGGAGATCTTTCATCTGTAGGCTGCAGCCGTTTCACTCTCTAGGATAAAACCCGCCCTGGAGCCTACAGGATTAATGTCGAAACAATTTCTGTGTCGCATCATTGTTACAAGAGTGCGAGGGATTCAGTATATGAGCTGTAGTGCGTATGGTACAAAGTATATGTCCCCGAGGAGGGCTCTTATTTGGGGGCCACAGCCGTGTTACTCTCTTGATTAATAATTACCCTGTAGCCTGTACTACTTAATCTCGACGCAATTTCTGTGTCGCATCCTCAGTAGATGTGTGTCAGGGATTAATAAAATGGGTAGTATTGCGTCGGATACATAATTCAAGACTCACAGGAGAGCTTTCATGTGGAGGCTGCAACCGTTTTACTGTCTAGGATAAAACCCGCCCTTGAGACAACTTTACTTAATCTCGACGCAATTTCTGTGTCGCATCCTTATTAGAAGAGAGTGACGATTTCAGTAAATTTGCAGTAGAGCGTCGGATACAAACTACATGACTCCTATTAGAGTTTACATGTGGAGGCTGCAGCCGATATACTCTCTAGGATAAAACCCGCCCTGGGGACTACAGTACTTAATCTCGATGCAATTTCTGTGTCATCTCATTATTTGAGGAGAGTGAGGGTTTCAGTAAATGGACAGTAGTGCGTCGGATAGAAACTAAATGACTCCCGGAAGAGCTTTCATGTGGAGGCTACAGCCGTTTTACTCTCTACGATAAAAGCCGCCGTGGAGCCTGCAGTAATTAATCTCGACGCAATTTCTGTGTCGCATCCTTATTAGAAGAGTGTGAGGGTTACAGTAATTGGCCAGTTGTGCGTCGGATACAAACTACATGACTCCCCGGAGAGCTTTCATGTGGAGGCTGCAGCCGTTTTACTCTCTAAGATAAAACAAGCGATGGAGCCTACAGTATTTAATCTCGACGCAATTTCTGTGTCATCTCATTATTTGAGGAGAGTGAGAATATCAGTACGTGGACAGTAGTGCGTCGGATACAAACTAAATGACTCCCCGGAGAGCTTTCATGTGTAGGCTGCAGCCGTTTAACTCTCTAGGATAAAACCCGCCCTGGAGCCTACAGTACTTAATCTCGATGCAATTTCTGTGTCGCATCCTTATTAGAAGAGTGTGAGGGTTTCAGTAAATAGGCAGTAGTGCCCCGGATACAAACTACATGACTCCCGCGCGAGCTTTCATGTGGAGGCTGCAGCCGTTTTACTCTCTAGGATAAAACCCGCCCTGGAGCCTGCAGGATTTAATGTCGAAACAATTTCTGTGTCGCATCCTTATTAGAAGAGTGCGAGGGATTCAGTATATGAGCAGTAGTGCGTATGGTACAAAGTATATGTCCCCTAGGAGGGCTCTTATTTGGGGGCCTCAGCCGTGTTACTCTCTTGATTAATAATTACCCTGTAGCCTGTACTACTTAATCTGGACGCAATTTCTGTGTCGCATCCTCAGTAGATGTGTGTCAGGGATTAATAAAATGGGTAGTATTGCGTCGGATACATAATACAAGACTCCCAGGAGAGCTTTCATGTGGACGCTGCAACCGTTTTACTGTCTAGGATAAAAACGCCCTTGAGACTATATTACTTAATCTCGACGCAATTTTTGTGTCGCATCCTTATTAGAAGAGTGTGAGGATTTCAGTAAATTTGCAGTAGAGCGTCGGATACAAACTACATGATACCCAGGAGAGTTTACATGTGGAGGCTGCAGCCGATTTACTCTTTAGGATAAAACCCGCCCTGGAGACTACAGTTCTTAATCTCGACGCAATTTCTGTGTCATCTCA
This sequence comes from Schistocerca nitens, assembly GCF_023898315.1. NCBI lineage: Eukaryota > Metazoa > Arthropoda > Insecta > Orthoptera > Acrididae > Schistocerca > Schistocerca nitens. The sequence continues at coordinate 37,920,525 of NC_064617.1, forward strand.
TTATTTGAGGAGAGTGAGGGTTTCAGTAAATGGACAGTAGTGCGTCGGATAGAAACTAAATGATTCCCGGAAGAGCTTTCATGTGGAGGCTGCAGCCGCTTTACTCTCTACGATAAAAGCCGCCCTGGAGCCTACAGTACTTTATCTCGACGCAATTTCTGTGTCATCTCATTATTTGAGGAGCGTGATGGTTTCAGTACGTGGGCAGTAGTGCGTCGGATACGAACTACATGACTCCCAGGATAGCTTTCAAGTGGAAGCTGCAGTCGCTTTACTCTCTAGAAATTTACACGCCCTGGAGCCTGCAGTACTTAATCTCGACGCAATTTCTGTGTCGCATCCTTATTAGAAGAGTGTGAGGGTTTCAGTAAATTTGCAGTAGAGCGTCGGATACAAACTACATGACTCCCAGGAGAGTTTACATGTGGAGGCTGCAGCCGATTTACTCTCTAGGATAAAACCCGCCCTGGAGACCACAGTACTTAATCTCGACGCAATTTCTGTGTCATCTCATTATTTGAGGAGAGTGAGGGTTTCAGTCAATGGACAGTAGTGCGTTGGATAAAAACTACATGACTCCCGGAAGAGCTTCATGTGGAGGCTGCAGCCGTTTTACTCTTTTCGATAAAAGCCGCCCTGGTGCCTACAGTACTTAATCTCGACGCAATTTCTATGTCGCATCCTTATTAGAAGAGTGTGAGAGTTTCAGTAAGTGGGCAGTAGTGCGACGGATACAAACTAAATGTCTCCCCGGAGAGGTTTCATGTTAAGGCTGCAACCGTTTTACTCTCTAGGATAAAACCGGCCCTGGAGCCTACAGTACTTAACCTCGATGCAATTTCTGTGTCGCATCCTTATTAGAAGAGTGTGAGGTTTTCAGTAAATGGGCAGTAGGGCGTCGGATACAAACTACATGACTCCCAGGAGAGTTTACATGTGGAGGCTGCAGCCGTTTTACTCTCTAAGATAAAACTCGCGATGGAGCCTACACTATTTAATCTCGACGCAATTTCTGTGTCATCTCATTATTTGAGGAGAGTGAGGGATTCAGTAAATGGACAGTAGTGCGTCGGATAAAAACTACAGGACTCCCGGAAGACCTTCATGTGTAGGCTGCAGCCGTTTTACTCTCTTCGATGAAAGCCGCCCTGGTGCCTACAGTACTTAATCTCTACGCAATTTCTGTGTCATCTCATTATTTGAGGAGCGTCATGGTTTCAGTATGTGGACAGTAGTGTGTCGGATACGAACTACATGACTCCCAGGATAGCTTTCAAGTGGAAGCTGCAGTCGCTTTACTCTCTAGAATTTTACACGCCCTGGAGCCTGCAGTACTTAATCTCGACGCAATTTCTGTGTCGCATCCTTATTAGAAGAGTGTGAGGGTTTCAGTAATTGGCCAGTTGTGCGTCGGATACAAACTACATGACTCCCAGGAGAGCTTTCATGTGGAGGCTGCAGCCGTTTTACTCTCTAAGATAAAACTCGCGATGGAGCCTACAGTATTTAATCTCGACGCAATTTCTGTGTCATCTCATTATTTGAGGAGAGTGAGGGTTTCAGTAATTGGCCAGTTGTGCGTCGGATACAAACTACATGACTCCCAGGATAGCTTCCTTGTGGAGGCTGCAGCCGTTTAACTCTCTAGTATTAAACCCGCTCTGGAGCCTACAGTATCTAATCTCGATGCAATTTCTGTGTCGCATCCTAATTAGAAGAGTGTGAGGGTTTCAGTAAATGGGCAGTAGTGCGTTGGATACAAACTACATCACTCCCAGGAGAACTTTCATGTTAAGGCTGCAACCGTTTTACTCTCTAGGATAAAACCCGCCCTGGAGCCTACAGTACTTAATAAGGACGCAATTTCTGTGACGCATCCATATTAGAAGAGTGTGAGGTTTTCAGTAAATAGGCAGTAGTGCCTCGGATACAAACTACATGACTCACGGCCGAGCTTTCATGTGGAGGCTGCTGTCGTTTTACTCTCTAGTATAAAACTCGCCCTGGAGGCTACAGTATTTATTCTCAACGCAATTTCTGTGTCGCATCCTTATTAGAAGAGTGTGAGGGTTACAGTAAATGGGCAGTAGTGCTTCGGATACAACCTACATGACATCCCGGAGAGCTTTCATGTGTAGGCTGCAGCCGTTTCACTCTCTAGGATAAAACCCGCCCTGGAGCCTACAGTATTTAATCACGACGCAATTTCTGTGTCGCATCCTTATTAGAAGACTGTGAGGGTTTCAGTAAATGGGCAGTAGTGCGTCGGATACAAACTACATGACTCCCAGGAGAGCTTTCATGTGGAGGCTGCAGCCGTTTTACTCTCTAGGACAAAACCCGCCATGGAGCCTTCAGTACTTAATCTCGACGCAATTTCTGTGTCATCTCATTATTCGAGGAGCGTAAGGGTTTCAGTAAATGGGCAGTAGTGCGTCGGATACAAACTACATGACTCCCAGGAGAGCTTTAATGTGGAGGTTGCAGCCAATTTACTCTCTAGGAGAAAACCCGTCCTGGAACCTGCAGTATTTAATCTCGACGCAATTTCTGTGTCGCATCCATATTAGAAGAGTGTGAGGGTTTCAGTAAATAGTCAGTAGTGCGTCGGATACAAACTACATGACTACCAGGATAGCTTTCTTGTGGAAGCTGCAGCCGTTTTACTCTCTAGGATAAAACCAGCTCTGGAGCCTACAGTATTTAATCTCGATGCAATTTCTGTGTCGCATCCTAATTAGAAGAGTGTGAGGGTTTCAGTAAATGGGCAGTAGGGCGTCGGATACAAACTACATCAGTCCTAGGAGAGCTTTCATGTTAAGGCTGCAACCGTTTTACTCTCTAGGATAAAACAGGCCCTGGAGCCTACAGTAAATAATCTCGACGCAATTTCTGTGACGCATCCATATTAGAAGAGTGTGAGGGTTTCAGTAAATAGGCAGTAGTGCGTCGGATACAAACTACATGACTCCCAGGATAGCTTTCTTGTGGAAGCTGCAGCCGTTTTACTCTCTAGGATAAAACCAGCTCTGGAGCCTACAGTATTTAATCTCGATGCAATTTCTGTGTCACATCCTAATTAGAAGAGTGTGAGGGTTTCAGTAAATGGGCAGTAGGGCGTCGGATACAAACTACATCAGTCCTAGGAGAGCTTTCATGTTAAGGCTGCAACCGTTTTACTCTCTAGGATAAAACAGGCCCTGGAGCCTACAGTAAATAATCTCGACGCAATTTCTGTGACGCATCCATATTAGAAGAGTGTGAGGGTTTCAGTAAATGGGCCGTAGTGCGTCGGATACAAACTAAATGACTCCCCGGAGAGCTTTCATGTGTAGGCTGCAGCCGTTTAACTCTCTAGGATAAAACCCGCCATGGAGGCTACAGTATTTAAATTCGACGCAATTTCTGTGTCGCATCCTTATTAGAAGAGTGTGAGGGTTTCAGAAACTGGGCAGTAGTGCGTCGGATACAAACTACATGACTTCCAGGAGAGCTTACATGTTAAGGCTGCAACCGTTTTACTCTCTAGGATAAAACCCGCCCTGGAGCCTACAGTATTTAATCACGACGCAATTTCTGTGTTGCATCCTTGTTAGAAGAGTGTGAGGGTTTCTGTAAATGGGCAGTAGTGCGTCGGATACAAACTACATGACTCCCCGGAGAGCTTTCATGTGGAGGCTGCAGCCATTTTACTCTCTAGCATATAAACCGCCCTGGAGCCAACAGTACTTAAACTTGACGCAATTTCTGTGTCGCATCCTTATTAGAAGAGTGTGAGGGTTTCAATTAATGGGCAGCAGTGCTTCGGATACAAACTAGATGACACCCCAGAGAGCTTTCATGTGTAGGCTGCAGACGTTTTACTCTCTAGGATAAAACCCGCCCTGGAGCCTACAGTAGTTAATCTCGACGCAATTTCTGTGTCGCATCCTTATTAGAAGAGTGTGAGGGTTTCAGTAAATGGGCAGTAGTGCGTCGGATACAAACTACATGACTCCCAGGAGAGCTTTCATGTTAAGGCTGCAACCGTTTCACTCTCTAGGATAAAACCGGCCCTTGAGCCTACAGTACTTAATCTCGACGCAATTTCTGTGTCGCATCATTATTTGAAGAATTTGAGGGTTTCAGTAAATAGGCAGTAGTGCCTCGGATATAAACTACATGACTCCCAGGAGAGCTTTCATGTGGAGGCTGCAGCCGTTTTACTCTCAAGTATAAAACTCGCCCTGGAGGCTACAGTATTTAATCCTGACGCTATTTCTGGGTCGCACCCTTATTAGAAGAGTGCGAGGGATTCAGTATATGGGCAGTAGTGCGTATGGTACAAACTATATGTCCCCGAGGAGGGCTCTTATGTGGGGGCCACAGCCGTGTTACTCTCTTGATTAACAGTTGCCCAGTAGGCTGTACTATTTAATCTCGACTCAATTTCTGTGTCATCTCATTATTTGAGGAGTGTGAGGGTTTCATTAAATGGGCATTAGTGCGTCCGATATAAACTACCTGACTCCCAGGAGACCTTCCATTTGGAGGCTGCAGCCAATTTACTCTCTAGCATAAAACCCGCCCTGGAACCTACAGTTTTTAATCTCGACGCAATTTCTGTGTCGCATCCTTATTAGAAGAGTGTGAGGGTTTCAGTAAATGGGCAGTAGTGCTTCGGATACAAACTACATGACACCCCGGAGAGCTTTCATGTGTAGGCTGCAGCCGATTTACTCTCTAAGATAAAACCCGCCCAGGAGCCTTCAGTACTTAATCTCGACGCAATTTCTGTGTCATCTCATTATTTGAGGAACGTGAGTGTTTCAGTAAATGGGCAGTAGTGCGTCGGATACAAACTAAATTACTCCCAGGGAGAGCTTTCATCTGGAGGCTGCAGCCAATTTACTCTCTAGGAGAAAACTCGCCCTGGAACCTGCAGTATTTAATATCGACGCAATTTCTGTGTCGCATCCTAATTAGAAGATTGGGAGGGTTTCAGTAAATGGGCAGTAGTGTGTCGGATACAAACTACATCACTCCCAGGAGAGCTTTCTTGTTAAGGCTGCAACCGTTTTACTCTCTAGGATAAAATCCGTTCTGGAGCCTACAGTATTTAATCTCGACGCAATATTTGTGTCGCATCCTGATTAGAAGAGTGTGAGGGTTTCAATAAATGGGCAGTAGTGCGTCGGATACAAACTATATGACTCCCAGGAGGGCTTTCATGTGGAGGCTGCAGCCGTTTTACTCTCTAGGATAAAACCTGCCCTGGAGCCTTCAGTACCTAATCTCGACGCAATTTCTGTGTCATCTCATTATTTGAGTAGTATGATGGTTTCAGTAAATGGGCAGTAGTGCGTCGGATACAGACTACATGACTCCCAGGATAGCTTTCATGTGGAGGGTGCAGCCGTTTTCTCTCTAGGATAAACCCCGCCCCGGAGCCTACAGTATTTAATCTCGACGCAATTTCTGTGTCGCATCCTTATTAGTAGATGGTGAGGGTTTCAGTAAATGGGAAAATAGTGCGTCGGATAGAAACTACATGACTCCCAGGAGAGCTTTCATGTGGAGGCTGCAGCCGTTTTACTCTCTAGGATAAAACTCGCCCTGGAGCCTGCAGTACTTAGTCGCGACGTAATTTCTGTGTCGCATCCTTATTAGAAGAGTGTGAGGGTTTCAGTAAATGGGCAGTAGTGCGTCCGATACAAACTACATTACTCCCAGGAGAGCTTTCATGTGGAGGCTGCAGCCGTTTTACTCTCTAGGATAAAACCCGCCCTGGAGCCTAGAGTATTTAATCTCGACGCAATTTTTGTGTCGCATCCTCATTAGAAGGGTGTGAGGTTTTAAATAAATGGGCAGTAGTGCGTCGGATACAAACTATATGACTCCCAGGAGAGCGTTCATGTGGAGACTGCAGCCGTTTTACACTCTACGATAAAAATCGCCCTTGAGCCTTCAGTACTTAATCTCGACGCAATTTCTGTGTCATCTCATTATTTGAGTAGTATGATGGGTTCAGTAAATGGGCAGTAGTGCGTCGGATACAAACTACATGACTCCCAGGAGAGCTTTCATGTGGAGGCTGCAGCCGTTTTAATCCCTAGAATAAAACCCGCCCTGGTGCCTACAGTAATTAATCTCGATGCAATTTCTGTGTCGCATCCTAATTAGAAGAGTGTGAGGGTTTCAGTAAATGGGCAGTAGGGCGTCGGATACAAACTACATCAGTCCCAGGAGAGCTTTCATGTTAAGGCTGCAACCGTTTTACTCTCTAGGATAAAACCGGCGCTGAAGCCTACAGTAAATAATCTCGACACAATTTCTGTGAAGCATCCATATTACAAGATGGTTCAAATAGCTCTGAGCACTATGGGACTCAACTGCTGAGGTCATTAGTCCCCTAGAACTTAGAACTAGTTAAACCTAACTAACCTAAGGACATCACAAACAACCATGCCCGAGGCAGGATTCGAACCTGCGACCGTAGCGGTCTTGCGGTTCCAGACTGCAGCGCCGTTAACCGCACGGCCACTTCGGCCGGCATATTAGAAGAGTGTGAGGGTTTCAGTAAATGGGCAGTAGTGCGTCGGATACAAACTACATGACTCCCAGGAGAGCTTTCATGTGGATGCTGCAGCCAATTTACTCTCTAGGCAAGAACCCGTCCTGGAACCTGCAGTATTTAATCTCGACGCAATTTCTGTGTCGCATCCTTATTAGAAGAGTGTGAGGGTTTCAGTAAATGGGCCGTAGTGCGTCGGATACAAACTAAATGACTCCCCGGAGAGCTTTCATGTGTAGGCTGCAGCCAATTTACTCTCTAGGCGAGAACCCGTCCTGGAACCTGCAGTATTTAATCTCGACGCAATTTCTGTGTCGCATCCTTATTAGAAGAGTGTGAGGGTTTCAGTAAATGGGCCGTAGTGCGTCGGATACAAACTAAATGACTCCCCGGAGAGCTTTCATGTGTAGGCTGCAGCCGTTTAACTCTCTAGGATAAAACCCGCCATGGAGGCTACAGTATTTAAATTCGACGCAATTTCTGTGTCGCATCCTAATTAGAAGAGTGTGAGGGTTTCAGTAAATGGGCAGTAGGGCGTCGGATTCAAACTACATCAGTCCCAGGAGAGCTTTCATGTTATGGCTGCAACCGTTTTACTCTCTAGGATAAAACCGGCCCTGGAGCCTACAGTAAATAATCTCGACGCAATTTCTGTGACGCATCCATATTAGAAGAGTGTGAGGGTTTCAGAAACTGGGCAGTAGTGCGTCGGATACAAACTACATGACTCCCAGGATAGCTTTCTTGTGGAGGCTGCAGCCGTTTTACTCTCTAGGATAAAACCCGCTCTGGAGCCTACAGTATTTAATCTCGATGCAATTTTTGGGACGCATCCGAATTAGAACTGTGTGAGGGTTTCAGTAAATAGGCAGTGGTGCGTCGGATACAAACTACATGACTCCCAGAAGAGCTTTCATGTGGAGACTGCAGCCGTTTTACTCTCTAGGATAAAACCCGCCCTGGAGCCTACAGGGATGCTATTTCTGTGTCGCATCCATATTAGAAGAGTGTGAGGGTTTCAGTATATGGGCAGTAGTGCGTCGGATACAAACTACATGACTCCCAGGATAGCTTTCTTGTGGAGGCTGTAGCCGATTTACTCTCTAGGATAAAACCCGCTCTGGAGCGTACAGTATTTAATCTCGATGCAATTCCTGTGTCGCATCCTTATTAGAAGAGTACGAGGGATTCTGTATATGGGCAGTAGTGCGTATGGTACAAACTATATGTCCCCGAGGAGGGCTCTTATGTTGGGGCCACAGTCGTGTTACTCTCATGATTCACAGTTGCCCTGTAGGCTGTACTATTTAATCTCGAAGCAATTTCTTTGTCGCATTCTCAGTAGATGTGTGTGTGGGTTTAATGAAATGGGTCGTATGGCGTCGGATACATAATACAAATCTCCCAGGAGAGCTTTCATGTGGAGGCTGCAACCGTTTTACTCTCTAGGATGAAACCCGCCCTGGAGCCTACAGTTCTTAACCTCGGCGTAATTTCTGTGTCTCATCCTTATTAGAAGAGTGTGAGGGTTTCAGTAAATGCCAGTAGTGCGTCGGATACAAACTAGATGACTCCCGGCAGAGCTTTCATGTGGAGGCTGCAGCCCTTTTACTCTCTAGGATAAAACCCGCCATGGAGCCTATAGCACTTAATCTCGACGCAATTTCTGTGTCGCATCCTTATTAGAAGAGTGTGAGGGTTTCAGTCAATTTGCAGTAGTGCGTCGGATACAATCTACATGACTCCCAGGAGAGATTTCATGTGCAGGCTGCAGCCGTTTCACTCTCTAGGATAAAACCCGCCCTGGAGCCTGCAGTACTTAGTCTCGACGTAATTTCTGTGTCGCAACCTTATTGGAAGAGTGTGAGGGTTTCAGTAAATGGGCAGTAGTGCGTCGGATACAAACTACATGACTCCCAGGAGAGCATTCATGTGGAGGCCGCAGCCGTTTACTCTCTAGGGTAAAAACCGCCCTGGAGCCTGCAGTACTTAGTCTCGACGTAATTTCTGTGTCGCATCCTTATTAGAAGAGTGTGAGGGTTTCAGTAAATGGGCAGTAGTGCGTCGGATACAGACTACATGACTCCCAGGATAGCTTCCATGTGGAGGGTGCAGCCGTTTTCTCTCTAGGATAAAACCCGCCCCGGAGCCTACTGTATTTAATCTCGATGCAATTTCTGTGTCGCATCCTTATTAGAAGAGTGTGAGAGTTTCATTAAATGGGCAGTAGTGCGTCGGATACAAACTACATGACTCCCAGGAGAGCTTTCATGTGGAGGCTGCAGCCGTTTACTCTCTAGGGTAAAACCCCCCCTGGAGCCTGCAGTACTTAGTCTCGACGTAATTTCTGTGTCGCATCCTTATTAGGAGAGTGTGAGGGTTTCAGTAAATGGGCAGTAGTGCGTCGGATACAGACTACATGATTCCCAGGATAGCTTTCATGTGGAGGGTGCAGCCGTTTTCTCTCCAGGATAAACCCCGTCCCGGAGCCTACAGTATTTAATCTCGACGCAATTTCTGTGTCGCATCCTTATTAGAAGAGTGTGAGGGTTTCAGTAAATGGGCAGTAGTGCGTCGGATACAAACTAAATGACTCCCAGGAGAGCTTTAATGTGGAGGCTGCAGCCGTTTTACTCTCTAGGATAAAACCCACCCTGGAGCCTGCAGTACTTAATCTCGACGCAATTTCTGTGTCGCATCCTTATTAGAAGAGTGTGAGGGTTTCAGTAAATGGCAGTAGTGCGTCGGATACAAACTAGATGACTCCCGGCAGAGCTTTCATGTGGAGGCTGCAGCCGCTTTACTCTCTAGGATAAAACCCGCCATGGAGCCTACAGTACTTAATCTCGACGCAATTTCTGTGTCGCATCCTTATTAGAAGAGTGTCAGGGTTTCAGTCAATTTGCAGTAGTGCGTCGGATACAATCTACAAGACTCCCAGGAGAGATTTCATGTGGAGGCTGCAGCCGTTTAACTTTCTAGGATAAAACCCGCCCTGGGGCCTACAGTACTTAATCTCGACGCAATTTCTGTGTCGCATACTTATCAGAAGAGTGCGAGGGTTTCAGTAAATGGGCGGTAGTGCGTCGGATACAAACTACATGACTCCCAGGAGAGCTTTCATGTGGAGGCTGTAGCCGTTTTAGTCTCTAGGATTAGACCCGCCCTAGAGCCTACAGTACTTAATCTTGATGTAATTTCTGTGTCGAATCCTTATTAGAAGAGTGTGAGGTTTTCAGTAAATGGGCAGTAGTGCTTCGGATACAAACTACATGACACCCCGGAGAGCTTTCATGTGTAGGCTGCAGCCGATTTACTCTCTAGGAGAAAACCCGCCCTGGAACCTGCAGTATTTAATCTCGACGCAATTTCTGTGTCGCATCCTAATTAGAAGAGTGGAAGGGTTTCAGTAAATGGGCAGTAGTGTGTCGGAGACAAACTTCATGACTCCCAGGAGAGCTTTCATGTGGAGGCTGCAACCGTTTTACTCTCTAGGATAAAATCCGTTCTGGAGCCTACAGTATTTAATCTCGACGCAATATTTGTGTCGCATCCTGATTAGAAGAGTGTGAGGGTTTCAATAAATGGGCAGTAGTGCGTCGGATACAAACTATATGACTCCCAGGAGGGCTTTCATGTGGAGGCTGCAGCCGTTTTACTCTCTAGGATAAAACCTGCCCTAGAGCCTTCAGTACCTAATCTCGACGCAATTTCTGTGTCATCTCATTATTTGAGTAGTATGATGGTTTCAGTAAATGGGCAGTAGTGCGTCGGATACAGACTACATGACTCCCAGGATAGCTTTCATGTGGAGGGTGCAGCCGTTTTCTCTCTAGGATAAACCCCGCCCCGGAGCCTACAGTATTTAATCTCGACGCAATTTCTTTGTCGCATCCTTATTAGTAGATTGTGAGGGTTTCAGTAAATGGGAAAATAGTGCGTCGGATACAAACTACATGACTCCCAGGAGAGATTTCATGTGGAGGCTGCAGCCGTTTAACTTTCTAGGATAAAACCCGCCCTGGGGCCTACAGTACTTAATCTCGACGCAATTTCTGTGTCGCATACTTATCAGAAGAGTGCGAGGGTTTCAGTAAATGGGCGGTAGTGCGTCGGATACAAACTACATGACTCCCAGGAGAGCATTCATGTGGAGGCTGTAGCCGTTTTAGTCTCTAGGATTAGACCCGCCCTAGAGCCTACAGTACTTAATCTTGATGTAATTTCTGTGTCGAATCCTTATTAGAAGAGTGTGAGGGTTTCAGTAAATGGGCAGTAGTGCTTCGGATACAAACTACATGACACCCCGGAGAGCTTTCATGTGTAGGCTGCAGCCGATTTACTCTCTAAGATAAAACCCGCCCAGGAGCCTTTAGTACTTAATCTCGACGCAATTTCTGTGTCATCTCATTATTTTAGGAACGTGAGGGTTTCAGTAAATGGGCAGTAGTGCGTCGGATACAAACTAAATTACTCCCAGGGAGAGCTTTCATCTGGAGGCTGCAGCCAATTTACTCTCTAGGAGAAAACCCGCCCTGGAACCTGCAGTATTTAATCTCGACGCAATTTCTGTGTCGCATCCTAATTAGAAGAGTGGAAGGGTTTCAGTAGATGGGCAGTAGTGTGTCGGATACAAACTTCATGACTCCCAGGAGAGCTTTCATGTGGAGGCTGCAACCGTTTTACTCTCTAGGATAAAATCCGTTCTGGAGCCTACAGTAGTTAATCTCGACGCAATTTCTGTGTCGCATCCTTATTAGAAGAGTGTGAGGGTTTCAGTAAATGGGCAGTAGTGCGTCGGATACAAACTACATCACTCCCAGGAGAGCTTCCATGTTAAGGCTGCAACCGTTTCACTCTCTAGGATAAAACCGGCCCTTGAGCCTACAGTACTTAATCTCGACGCAATTTCTGTGTCGCATCATTATTTGAAGAGTGTGAGGGTTTCAGTAAATAGGCAGTAGTGCCTCGGATATAAACTACATGACTCCCAGGAGAGCTTTCATGTGGAGGCTGCAGCCGTTTTACTCTCAAGTATAAAACTCGCCCTGGAGGCTACAGTATTTAATCCCGACGCTATTTCTGGGTCGCACCCTTATTAGAAGAGTGCGAGGGATTCAGTATATGGGCAGTAGTGCGTATGGTACAAACTATATGTCCCCGAGGAGGGCTCTAATGTGGGGGCCACAGCCGTGTTACTCTCTTGATTAACAGTTGCCCAGTAGGCTGTACTATTTAATCTCGACGCAATTTCTGTGTCATCTCATTATTTGAGGAGTGTGAGGGTTTCATTAAATGGGCACTAGTGCGTCCGATATAAACTACCTGACTCCCAGGAGACCTTCCATTTGGAGGCTGCAGCCAATTTACTCTCTAGCATAAAACCCGCCCTGGAACCTACAGTTTTTAATCTCGACGCAATTTCTGTGTCGCATCCTTATTAGAAGGGTGTGAGGGTTTCAGTAAATGGGCAGTAGTGCTTCGGATACAAACTACATGACACCCCGGAGAGCTTTCATGTGTAGGCTGCAGCCGCTTTACTCTCTAAGATAAAACCCGCCCAGGAGCCTTCAGTACTTAATCTCGACGCAATTTCTGTGTCATCTCATTATTTGAGGAACGTGAGGGTTTCAGTAAATGGGCAGTAGTGCGTCGGATACAAACTAAATTACTCCCGGGGAGAGCTTTCATCTGGAGGCTGCAGCCAATTTACTCTCTAGGAGAAAACTCGCCCTGGAACCTGCAGTATTTAATATCGACGCAATTTCTGTGTCGCATCCTAATTAGAAGAGTGGCAGGGTTTCAGTAAATGGGCAGTAGTGTGTCGGATACAAACTACATCACTACCAGGAGAGCTTTCTTGTTAAGGCTGCAACCGTTTTACTCTCTAGGATAAAATCCGTTCTGGAGCCTACAGTATTTAATCTCGACGCAATATTTGTGTCGCATCCTGATTAGAAGAGTGTGAGGGTTTCAATAAATGGGCAGTAGTGCGTCGGATACAAACTATATGACTCCCAGGAGGGCTTTCATGTGGAGGCTGCAGCCGTTTTACTCTCTAGGATAAAACCTGCCCTGGAGCCTTCAGTACCTAATCTCGACGCAATTTCTGTGTCATCTCATTATTTGAGTAGTATGATGGTTTCAGTAAATGGGCAGTAGTGCGTCGGATACAGACTACATGACTCCCAGGAGAGCTTTCATGTGGAGGCTGCAGCCGTTTTACTCTCTAGGATAAAACTCGCCCTGGAGCCTGCAGTACTTAGTCTCGACGTAATTTCTGTGTCGCATCCTTATTAGAAGAGTGTGAGGGTTTCAGTAAATATGCAGTAGTGCGTCCGATACAAACTACATTACTCCCAGGAGAGCTTTCATGTGGAGGCTGCAGCCGTTTTACTCTCTAGGATAAAACCCGCCCTGGAGCCTAGAGTATTTAATCTCGACGCAATTTTTGTGTCGCATCCTCATTAGAAGGGTGTGAGGGTTTAAATAAATGGGCAGTAGTGCGTCGGATACAAACTATATGACTCCCAGGAGAGCTTTCATGTGGAGACTGCAGCCGTTTTACTCTCTACGATAAAAATCGCCCTTGAGCCTTCAGTACTTAATCTCGACGCAATTTCTGTGTCATCTCATTATTTGAGTAGTATGATGTGTTCAGTAAATGGGCAGTAGTGCGTCGGATACAAACTACATGACTCCCAGGAGAGCTTTCATGTGGAGGCTGCAGCCGTTTTAATCCCTAGAATAAAACCCGCCCTGGTGCCTACAGTAATTAATCTCGATGCAATTTCTGTGTCGCATCCTAATTAGAAGAGTGTGAGGGTTTCAGTAAATGGGCAGTAGGGCGTCGGATACAAACTACATCAGTCCCAGGAGAGCTTTCATGTTAAGGCTGCAACCGTTTTACTCTCTAGGATAAAACCGGCGCTGAAGCCTACAGTAAATAATCTCGACACAATTTCTGTGACGCATCCATATTACAAGATGGTTCAAATAGCTCTGAGCACTATGGGACTCAACTGCTGAGGTCATTAGTCCCCTAGAACTTAGAACTAGTTAAACCTAACTAACCTAAGGACATCACAAACAACCATGCCCGAGGCAGGATTCGAACCTGCGACCGTAGCGGTCTTGCGGTTCCAGACTGCAGCGCCGTTAACCGCACGGCCACTTCGGCCGGCATATTAGAAGAGTGTGAGGGTTTCAGTAAATGGGCAGTAGTGCGTCGGATACAAACTACATGACTCCCAGGAGAGCTTTCAAGTGGATGCTGCAGCCAATTTACTCTCTAGGCGAGAACCCGTCCTGGAACCTGCAGTATTTAATCTCGACGCAATTTCTGTGTCGCATCCTTATTAGAAGAGTGTGAGGGTTTCAGTAAATGGGCCGTAGTGCGTCGGATACAAACTAAATGACTCCCCGGAGAGCTTTCATGTGTAGGCTGCAGCCGTTTAACTCTCTAGGATAAAACCCGCCATGGAGGCTACAGTATTTAAATTCGACGCAATTTCTGTGTCGCATCCTAATTAGAAGAGTGTGAGGGTTTCAGTAAATGGGCAGTAGGGCGTCGGATTCAAACTACATCAGTCCCAGGAGAGCTTTCATGTTATGGCTGCAACCGTTTTACTCTCTAGGATAAAACCGGCCCTGGAGCCTACAGTAAATAATCTCGACGCAATTTCTGTGACGCATCCATATTAGAAGAGTGTGAGGGTTTCAGAAACTGGGCAGTAGTGCGTCGGATACAAACTACATGACTCCCAGGATAGCTTTCTTGTGGAGGCTGCAGCCGTTTTACTCTCTAGGATAAAACCCGCTCTGGAGCCTACAGTATTTAATCTCGATGCAATTTTTGGGACGCATCCGAATTAGAACTGTGTGAGGGTTTCAGTAAATAGGCAGTGGTGCGTCGGATACAAACTACATGACTCCCAGAAGAGCTTTCATGTGGAGACTGCAGCCGTTTTACTCTCTAAGATAAAACCCGCCCTGGAGCCTACAGGGATGCTATTTCTGTGTCGCATCCATATTAGAAGAGTGTGAGGGTTTCAGTATATGGGCAGTAGTGCGTCGGATACAAACTACCTGACTCCCAGGATAGCTTTCTTGTGGAGGCTGTAGCCGATTTACTCTCTAGGATAAAACCCGCTCTGGAGCGTACAGTATTTAATCTCGATGCAATTCCTGTGTCGCATCCTTATTAGAAGAGTACGAGGGATTCAGTATATGGGCAGTAGTGCGTATGGTACAAACTATATGTCCCCGAGGAGGGCTCTTATGTTGGGGCCACAGTCGTGTTACTCTCATGATTCACAGTTGCCCTGTAGGGTGTACTATTTAATCTCGAAGCAATTTCTTTGTCGCATTCTCAGTAGATGTGTGTGTGGGTTTAATGAAATGGGTCGTATGGCGTCGGATACATAATACAAGTCTCCCAGGAGAGCTTTCATGTGGAGGCTGCAACCGTTTTACTCTCTAGGATGAAACCCGCCCTGGAGCCTACAGTTCTTAACCTCGGCGTAATTTCTGTGTCTCATCCTTATTAGAAGAGTGTGAGGGTTTCAGTAAATGGCAGTAGTGCGTCGGATACAAACTAGATGACTCCCGGCAGAGCTTTCATGTGGAGGCTGCAGCCCTTTTACTCTCTAGGATAAAACCCGCCATGGAGCCTATAGCACTTAATCTCGACGCAATATCTGTGTCGCATCCTTATTAGAAGAGTGTGAGGGTTTCAGTCAATTTGCAGTAGTGCGTCGGATACAATCTACATGACTCCCAGGAGAGATTTCATGTGGAGGCTGCAGCCGTTTCACTCTCTAGGATGAAACCCGCCCTGGAGCCTGCAGTACTTAGTCTCGACGTAATTTCTGTGTCGCAACCTTATTGGAAGAATGTGAGGGTTTCAGTAAATGGGCAGTAGTGCGTCGGATACAAACTAAATGACTCCCAGGAGAGCTTTAATGTGGAGGCTGCAGCCGTTTTACTCTCTAGGATAAAACCCGCCCTGGAGCCTGCAGTACTTATCTCGACGTAATTTCTGTGTCGCATCCTTATTAGAAGAGTGTGAGGGTTTCAGTAAATGGGCAGTAGTGCGTCGGATACAAACTACATGACTCCCAGGAGAGCATTCATGTGGAGGCTGCAGCCGTTTACTCTCCAGGGTAAAAACCGCCCTGGAGCCTGCAGTACTTAGTCTCGACGTAATTTCTGTGTCGCATCCTTATTAGAAGAGTGTGAGGGTTTCAGTAAATGGGCAGTAGTGCGTCGGATACAGACTACATGACTCCCAGGATAGCTTCCATGTGGAGGGTGCAGCCGTTTTCTCTCTAGGATAAAACCCGCCCCGGAGCCTACTGTATTTAATCTCGATGCAATTTCTGTGTCGCATCCTTATTAGAAGAGTGTGAGAGTTTCATTAAATGGGCAGTAGTGCGTCGGATACAAACTACATGACTCCCAGGAGAGCTTTCATGTGGAGGCTGCAGCCGTTTACTCTCTAGGGTAAAACCCCCCCTGGAGCCTGCAGTACTTAGTCTCGACGTAATTTCTGTGTCGCATCCTTATTAGGAGAGTGTGAGGGTTTCAGTAAATGGGCAGTAGTGCGTCGGATACAGACTACATGACTCCCAGGATAGCTTTCATGTGGAGGGTGCAGACGTTTTCTCTCCAGGATAAACCCCGCCCCGGAACCTACAGTATTTAATCTCGACGCAATTTCTGTGTCGCATCCTTATTAGAAGAGTGTGAGGGTTTCAGTAAATGGGCAGTAGTGCGTCGGATACAAACTAAATGACTCCCAGGAGAGCTTTAATGTGGAGGCTGCAGCCGTTTTACTCTCTAGGATAAAACCCGCCCTGGAGCCTGCAGTACTTAATCTCGACGCAATTTCTGTGTCGCATCCTTATTAGAAGAGTATGAGGGTTTCAGTAAATGGCAGTAGTGCGTCGGATACAAACGAGATGACTCCCGGCAGAGCTTTCATGTGGAGGCTGCAGCCGTTTTACTCTCTAGGATAAAACCCGCCATGGAGCCTACAGTACTTAATCTCGACGCAATTTCTGTGTCGCATCCTTATTAGAAGAGTGTCAGGGTTTCAGTCAATTTGCAGTAGTGCGTCGGATACAATCTACAAGACTCCCAGGAGAGATTTCATGTGGAGGCTGCAGCCGTTTAACTTTCAAGGATAAAACCCGCCCTGGAGCCTACAGTACTTAATCTCGACGCAATTTCTGTGTCGCATACTTATCAGAAGAGTGCGAGGGTTTCAGTAAATGGGCGGTAGTGCGTCGGATACAAACTACATCACTCCCAGGAGAGCTTTCTTGTTAAGGCTGCAACCGTTTTACTCTCTAGGATAAAATCCGTTCTGGAGCCTACAGTATTTAATCTCGACGCAATATTTGTGTCGCATCATTATTAGAAGAGTGTGAGGGTTTCAATAAATGGGCAGTAGTGCGTCGGATACAAACTATATGACTCCCAGGAGAGCTTTCATGTGGAGGCTGCAGCCGTTTTACTCTCTAGGATAAAACCTGCCCTGGAGCCTTCAGTACCTAATCTCGACGCAATTTCTGTGTCATCTCATTATTTGAGTAGTATGATGGTTTCAGTAAATGGGCAGTAGTGCGTCGGATACAAACTACATGACTCCCAGGAAAGCTTTCATGTGGAGGCTGCAGCCGTTTTACTCCCTAGGATAAAACCCGCCCTGGAGCCAGCAGTACTTAGTCTCGACGTAATTTCTGTGTCGCAACCTTATTAGAAGAGTGTGAGGGTTTCAGTAAATGGGCAGTAGTGCGTCGGATACAAACTAAATGACTCCCAGGAGAGCTTTCATGTGGAGGCTGCAGCCGTTTTACTCTCTAGGATAAAACCCGCCATGGAGCCTGCAGTACTTATCTCGACGTAATTTCTGTGTCGCATCCTTATTAGAAGAGTGTGAGGGTTTCAGTAAATGGGCAGTAGTGCGACGGATACAAACTACATGACTCCCAGGAGAGCATTCATGTGGAGGCTGCAGCCGTTTACTCTCTAGGGTAAAAACCGCCCTGGAGCCTGCAGTACTTAGTCTCGACGTAATTTCTGTGTCGCATCCTTATTAGAAGAGTGTGGGGGTTTCAGTAAATGGGCAGTACTGCGTCGGATACAGACTACATGACTCCCAGGATAGCTTTCATGTGGAGGGTGCAGCCGTTTTCTCTCTAGGATAAACCCCGCCCCGGAGCCTACTGTATTTAATCTCGATGCAATTTCTGTGTCGCACCTTATTAGAAGATTGTGAGGCTTTCAGTAAATGGGAAAGTAGTGCGTCGGATACAAAGTACATGACTCCCAGGAGAGCTTTCATGTGGAGGCTGCAGCCTTTTTACTCTCTAGGATAAAACCCGCCCTGGAGCCTACAGTATTTAATCTCGACGCAATTTCTGTGTCGCATCCTTATTAGAAGAGTGTGAGAGTTTCATTAAATGGGCAGTAGTGCGTCGGATACAAACTACATGACTCCCAGGAGAGCTTTCATGTGGAGGCTGCAGCCGTTTACTCTCTAGGGTAAAATCCGCCCTGGAGCCTGCAGTACTTAGTCTCGACGTAATTTCTGTGCCGCATCCTTATTAGAAGAGGGTGAGGGTTTCAGTAAATGGGCAGTAGTGCGTCCGATACAAACTACATGACTCCCAGGAGAGCTTTCATGTGGCGGCTGCAGCCGTTTTACTCTCTAGGATAAAACCCGCCCTGGAGCCTAGAGTATTTAATCTCGACGCAATTTTTGTGTCGCATCCTCATTAGAAGGGTGTGAGGCTTTAAATAAATGGGCAGTAGTGCGTCGGATACAAACTATATGACTCCCAGGAGAGCTTCATGTGGAGACTGCAGCCGTTTTACTCTCTACGATAAAACCCGCCCTTGAGCCTTCAGTACTTAATCTCGACGCAATTTCTGTGTCATCTCATTATTTGAGTAGTATGATGGTTTCAGTAAATGGGCAGTAGTGCGTCGGATACAAACTACATGACTCCCAGGAGAGCTTTCATGTGGAGGCTGCAGCCGTTTTAATCCCTAGAATAAAACCCGCCCTGGTGCCTACAGTATTTAATCTCGATGCAATTTCTGTGTCGCATCCTAATAAGAAGAATGTGAGGGTTTCAGTAAATGGGCAGTAGGGCGTCAGATACAAAATACATCAGTCCCAGGAGAGCTTTCATGTTAAGGCTGCAACCGTTTTACTCTCTAGGATAAAACCGGCGCTGGAGCCTACAGTAAATAATCTCGACACAATTTCTGTGACGCATCCATATTAGAAGATGGTTCAAATGGTTCTGAGCACTATGGGACTCAACTGCTGAGGTCATTAGTCCGCTAGAACTTAGAACTAGTTAAACCTAACTAACCTAAGGACATCACAAACAACCATGCCCGAGGCAGGATTCGAACCTGCGACCGTAGCGGTCTTGCGGTTCAAGACTGCAGCGCCGTTAACCGCACGGCCACTTCGGCCGGCATATTAGAAGAGTGTGAGGGTTTCAGTAAATGGGCAGTAGTGCGTCGGATACAAACTAAATGACTCCCCGGAGAGCTTCCATGTGTAGGCTGCAGCCGTTTAACTCTCTAGGATAAAACCCGCCATGGAGGCTACAGTATTTAAATTCGACGCAATTTCTGTGTCGCATCCTAATTAGAAGAGTGTGAGGGTTTCAGTAAATGGGCAATAGGGCGTCGGATACAAACTACATCAGTCCCAGGAGAGCTTTCATGTTATGGCTGCAACCGTTTTACTCTCTAGGATAAAACCGGCCCTGGAGCCTACAGTAAATAATCTCGACGCAATTTCTGTGACGCATCCATATTAGAACAGTGTGAGGGTTTCAGAAACTGGGCAATAGTGCGTCGGATACAAACTACATGACTCCCAGGAGAGCTTTCATGTTAAGGCTGCAACCGTTTTACTCTCTAGGATAAAACCGGCCTTGGAGCCTATAGTACTTAATCTCGACGCAATTTCTGTGTCGCATCCTAATTAGAAGAGTGTGACGGTTTCAGTAAATGGGCAGTAGTGCATCGGATACAAACTACATGACTCCCAGGATAGCTTTCTTGTGGAGGCTGCAGCCGTTTTACTCTCTAGGATAAAACCCGCCCTGGAGCCTACAGGGATGCTATTTCTGTGTCGCATCCATATTAGAAGAGTGTGAGGGTTTCAGTATATGGGCAGTAGTGCGTCGGATACTAACTACATGACTCCCAGGATAGCTTTCTTGTGGAGGCTGTAGCCGTTTTACTCTCTAGGATAAAACCCGCTCTGGAGCGTACAGTATTTAATCTCGATGCAATTCCTGTGTCGCATCCTTATTAGAAGAGTACGAGGGATTCAGTATATGGGCAGTAGTGCGAATGGGACAAACTATATGTCCCCGAGGAGGGCTCTTATGTTGGGGCCACAGTCGTGTTACTCTCTTGATTCACAGTTGCCCTGTAGGCTGTACTATTTAATCTCGAAGTAATTTCTTTGTCGCATTCTCAGTAGATGTGTGTGTGGGTTTAATGAAATGGGTCGTATTGCGTCGGATACATAATACAAGTCTCCCAGGAGAGCTTTCATGTGGAGGCTGCAACCGTTTTACTCTCTAGGATGAAACCCGCCCTGGAGCCTACAGTTCTTATCCTCGGCGTAATTTCTGTGTCTCATCCCTATTAGAAGAGTGTGAGGGTTTCAGTAAATGGCAGTAGTGCGTCGGATACAAACTAGATGACTCCCGGCAGAGCTTTCATGTGGAGGCTGCAGCCGTTTTACTCTCTAGGATAAAACACGCCATGGAGCCTATAGCACTTAATCTCGACGCAATTTCTGTGTCGCATCCTTATTAGAAGAGTGTGAGGGTTTCAGTCAATTTGCAGTAGTGCGTCGGATACAATCTACATGACTCCCAGGAGAGATTTCATGTGGAGGCTGCAGCCGTTTCACTCTGTAGGATAAAACCCGCCCTGGAGCCTGCAGTACTTAGTCTCGACGTAATTTCTGTGTCGCAACCTTATTAGAAGAGTGTGAGGGTTTCAGTAAATGGGCAGTAGTGCGTCGGATACAAACTAAATGACTCCTAGGAGAGCTTTCATGTGGAGGCTGCAGCCGTTTTACTCTCTAGGATAAAACCCGCCCTGGAGCCTGCAGTACTTATCTCGACGTAATTTCTGTGTCGCATCCTTATTAGAAGAGTGTGAGGGTTTCAGTATATGGGCAGTAGTGCGTCGGATACAAACTACATGACTCCCAGGAGAGCTTTCA
Organism: Schistocerca nitens; assembly: GCF_023898315.1. Lineage (NCBI taxonomy): Eukaryota > Metazoa > Arthropoda > Insecta > Orthoptera > Acrididae > Schistocerca > Schistocerca nitens. Next base: position 37,941,356 of record NC_064617.1, read on the forward strand.
TGTGGAGGCTGCAGCCGTTTACTCTCTAGGGTAAAACCCGCCCTGGAGCCTGCAGTACTTAGTCTCGACGTAATTTCTGTGTCGCATCCTTATTAGGAGAGTGTGAGGGTTTCAGTAAATGGGCAGTAGTGCGTCGGATACAGACTACATGACTCCCAGGATAGCTTTCATGTGGAGGGTGCAGCAGTTTTCTCTCTAGGATAAACCCCACCCCGGAGCCTACTGTATTTAATCTCGATGCAATTTCTGTGTCGCATCCTTATTAGAAGAGTGTGAGAGTTTCATTAAATGGGCAGTAGTGCGTCGGATACAAACTACATGACTCCCAGGAGAGCTTTCATGTGGAGGCTGCAGCCGTTTACTCTCTAGGGTAAAACCCGCCCTGGAGCCTGCAGTACTTAGTCTCGACGTAATTTCTGTGTCGCATCCTTATTAGGAGTGTGTGAGGGTTTCAGTAAATGGGCAGTAGTGCGTCGGATACAGACTACATGACTCCCAGGATAGCTTTCATGTGGAGGGTGCAGCCGTTTTCTCTCTAGGATAAACCCCGCCCCGGAGCCTACAGTATTTAATCTCGACGCAATTTCTGTGTTGCATCCTTATTATAAGATTGTGAGGGTTTCAGTAAATGGGAAAGTAGTGCGTCGGATACAAACTACATGACTCCCAGGAGAGCTTTAATGTGTAGGCTGCAGCCGTTTTACTCTCTAGGATAAAACCCGCCCTGGAGCCTACAGTATTTAATCTCGACGCAATTTCTGTGTCGCATCCTTATTGGAAGAGTGTGAGAGTTTCATTAAATGGGAAGTAGTGCGTCGGATACAAACTACATGACTCCCAGGAGAGCTTTCATGTGGAGGCTGCAGCCGTTTACTCTCTAGGGTAAAACCCGCCCTGGAGCCTGCAGTACTTAGTCTAGACGTAATTTCTGTGTCGCATCCTTATTAGGAGAGTGTGAGGGTTTCAGTAAATGGGCAGTAGTGCGTCGGATACAGACTACATGACTCCCAGGATAGCTTTCATGTGGAGGGTGCAGCCGCTTTCTCTCTAGGATAAACCCCGCCCCGGAGCCTACAGTTTTTAATCTCGACGCAATATCTGTGTCGCATCCTTATTAGTAGATTGTGAGGGTTTCAGTAAATGGGTAAATAGTGCGTCGGATACAAACTACATGACTCCCAGGAGAGCTTTCATGTGGAGGCTGCAGCCGTTTTACTCTCTAGGATAAAACTCGCCCTGGAGCCTGCAGTACTTAGTCTCGACGTAATTTCTGTGTCGCATCCTTATTAGAAGAGTGTGAGGGTTTCAGTAAATGGGCAGTAGTGCGTCCGATACAAACTACATGACTCCCAGGAGAGCTTTCATGTGGAGGCTGCAGCCGTTTTACTCTCTAGGATAAAACCCGCCCTGGAGCCTACAGTATTTAATCTCGACGCAATTTTTGTGTCGCATCCTCATTAGAAGAGTGTGAGGGTTTAAATAAATTTGCAGTAGTGCGTCGGATACAAACTATATGACTCCCAGGAGAGCTTTCATGTGGAGACTGCAGCCGTTTTACTCTCTAGGATAAAACCCGCCCTTGAGCCTTCAGTACTTAATCTCGACGCAATTTCTGTGTCATCTCATTATTTGAGTAGTATGATGGTTTCAGTAAATGGGCAGTAGTGCGTCGGATACAAACTACATGACTCCCAGGAGAGCTTTCATGTGGAGGCTGCAGCCGTTTGAATCCCTAGAGTAAAACCCGCCCTGGTGCCTACAGTATTTAATCTCGATGCAATTTCTGTGTCGCATCCTAATTAGAAGAGTGTGAGGGTTTCAGTAAATGGGCAGTAGGGCGTCAGATACAAACTACATCAGTCCCAGGAGAGCATTCATGTTAAGGCTGCAACCGTTTTACTCTCTAGGATAAAACTGGCCCTGGAGTCTACAGTAAATAATCTCGACACAATTTCTGTGACGCATCCAAATTAGAAGATGGTTCAAATGGCTCTGATTACTATGGGACTCAACTGCTGAGGTCATTAGTCCCCTAGAACTTAGAACTAGTTAAACCTAACTAACCTAAGGACATCACAAACAACCATGCCCGAGGCAGGATTCGAACCTGCGACCGTAGCGGTCTTGCGGTTCCAGACTGCAGCGCCGTTAACCGCACGGCCACTTCGGCCGGCGTATTAGAAGAGTGTGAGGGTTTCAGTAAATGGGCCGTAGTGCGTCGGATACAAACTAAATGACTCCCCGGAGAGCTTTCATGTGTAGGCTGCAGCCGTTTAACTCTCTAGGATAAAACCCGCCATGGAGGCTACAGTATTTAATTTCGACGCAATTTCTGTGTCGCATCCTAATTAGAAGAGTGTGAGGGTTTCAGTATATGGGCAGTAGGGCGTCGGATACAAACTACATCAGTCCCAGGAGAGCTTTCATGTTATGGCTGCAACCGTTTTACTCTCTAGGATAAAACCGGCCCTGGAGCCTACAGTAAATAATCTCGACGCAATTTCTGTGACGCATCCATATTAGAAGAGTGTGAGGGTTTCAGAAACTGGGCAGTAGTGCGTCGGATACAAACTACATGACTCCCAGGAGAGCTTTCATGTTAAGGCTGCAACCGTTTTACTCTCTAGGATAAAACCGGCCTTGGAGCCTACTGTACTTAATCTCGACGCAATTTCTGTGTCGCATCCTAATTAGAAGAGTGTGAGGGTTTCAGTAAATGGGCAGTAGTGCATCGGATACAAACTACATGACTCCCAGGATAGCTTTCTTGTGGAGGCTGCAGCCGTTTTACTCTCTAGGATGAAACCCGCTCTGGAGCCTACAGTATTTAATCTCGATGCAAATTTTGGGTCGCATCCGAATTAGAACAGTGTGAGGGTTTCAGTAAATAGGCAGTGGTGCGTCGGATACAAACTACATGACTCCCAGAAGAGCTTTCATGTGGAGACTGCAGCCGTTTTACTCTCTAGGATAAAACCCGCCCTGGAGCCTACAGGGATGCTATTTCTGTGTCGCATCCATATTAGAAGAGTGTGAGGGTTTCAGTGTATGGGCAGTAGTGCGTCGGATACAAACTACATGACTCCCAGGATAGCTTTCTTGTGGAGGCTGTAGCCGTTTTACTCTCTAGGATAAAACCCGCTCTGGAGCGTACAGTATTTAATCTCGATGCAATTCCTGTGTCGCATCCTTATTAGAAGAGTGTGAGGGTTTCAGTAAATGGGCAGTAGTGCGTCGGATACAAACTAAATGACTCCCAGGAGAGCTTTCATGTGGACGCTGCAGCCGTTTTACTCTCTAGGATAAAACCCGCCCTGGAGCCTGCAGTACTTCTCTCGACGTAATTTCTGTGTCGCATCCTTATTAGAAGAGTGTGAGGGATTCAGTAAATGAGCAGTAGTGCGTATGGTACAAACTATATGTCCCCGAGGAGGGCTCTTATGTTGGGGCCACAGTCGTGTTACTCTCTTGATTCACAGTTGCCCTGTAGGCTGTACTATTTAATCTCGAAGCAATTTCTTTGTCGCATTCTCAGTAGATGTGTGTGTGGGTTTAATGAAATGGGTCGTATTGCGTCGGATACATAATACAAGTCACCCAGGAGAGCTTTCATGTGGAGGCTGCAACCGTTTTACTCTCTAGGATGAAACCCGCCCTGGAGCCTACAGTTCTTAACCTCGGCGTAATTTCTGTGTCTCTTCCATATTAGAAGAGTGTGAGGGTTTCAGTAAATGGGCAGTAGTGCGTCGGATACAAACTAAATGACTCCCAGGAGAGCTTTCATGTGGAGGCTGCAGCCGTTTTACTCTCTAGGATAAAACCCGCCCTGGAGCCTGCAGTACTTCTCTCGACGTAATTTCTGTGTCGCATCCTTATTAGAAGAGTGTGAGGGATTCAGTAAATGAGCAGTAGTGCGTCGGATACAAACTACATGACTCCCAGGAGAGCATTCATGTGGAGGCTGCAGCCGTTTACTCTCTAGGGTAAAAACCGCCCTGGAGCCTGCAGTACTTAGTCTCGACGTAATTTCTGTGTCGCATCCTTATTAGAAGAGTGTGAGGGTTTCAGTAAATGGGCAGTAGTGCGTCGGATACAGACTACATGACTCCCAGGATAGCTTTCATGTGGAGGGTGCAGCCGTTTTCTCTCTAGGATAAACCCCGCCCCGGACCCTACAGTATTTAATCTCGACGCAATTTCTGTGTCGCATCCTTATTAGAAGAGTGTGAGGGTTTCAGTAAATGGGCAGTAGTGCGTCGGATACAAACTAAATGACTCCCAGGAGAGCTTTCATGTGGAGGCTGCAGCCGTTTTACTCTCTAGGATAAAACCCGCCCTGGAGCCTGCAGTACTTATCTCGACGTAATTTCTGTGTCGCATCCTTATTAGAAGAGTGTGAGGGTTTCAGTAAATGGGCAGTAGTGCGTCGGATACAAACTACATGACTCCCAGGAGAGCATTCATGTGGAGGATGCAGCCGTTTACTCTCTAGGGTAAAAACCGCCCTGGAGCCTGCAGTACTTAGTCTCGACGTAATTTCTGTGTCGCATCCTTATTAGAAGAGTGTGAGGGTTTCAGTAAATGGGCAGTAGTGCGTCGGATACAGACTACATGACTCCCAGGATACCTTTCATGTGGAGGGTGCAGCCGTTTTCTCTCTAGGATAAAACACGCCCCGGAGCCTACTGTATTTAATCTCGATGCAATTTCTGTGTCGCATCCTTATTAGAAGATTGTGAGGGTTTCAGTAAATGGGAAAGTAGTGCGTCGGATACAAACTACATGACTCCCAGGAGAGCTTTCATGTGGAGGCTGCAGCCGTTTTACTCTCTAGGATAAAACCCGCCCTGGAGCCTACAGTATTTAATCTCGACGCAATTTCTGTGTCGCATCCTTATTAGAAGAGTGTGAGAGTTTCATTAAATGGGCAGTAGTGCGTCGGATACAAACTACATGACTCCCAGGAGAGCTTTCATGTGGAGGCTGCAGCCGTTTACTCTCTAGGGTAAAAACCGCCCTGGAGCCTGCAGTACTTAGTCTCGACGTAATTTCTGTGTCGCATCCTTATTAGGAGAGTGTGAGGGTTTCAGTAAATGGGCAGTAGTGCGTCCGATACAAACTACATGACTCCCAGGAGAGCTTTCATGTGGTGGCTGCAGCCGTTTTACTCTCTAGGATAAAACCCGCCCTGGAGCCTTCAGTACTTAATCTCGACGTAATTTCTGTGTCATCTCATTATTTGAGTAGTATGATGGTTTCAGTAAATGGGCAGTAGTGCGTCGGATACAAACTACATGACTCCCAGGAGAGCTTTCATGTGGAGGCTGCAGCCGTTTTAATCCCTAGAATAAAACCCGCCCTGGTGCCTACAGTATTTAATCTCGATGCAATTTCTGTGTCGCATCCTTATTAGAAGATTGTGAGGGTTTCAGTAAATGGGAAAGTAGTGCGTCGGATACAAACTACATGACTCCCAGGAGAGCTTTCATGTGGAGACTGCAGCCAATTTACTCTCTAGGCGAGAACCCGTCCTGGAACCTGCAGTATTTAATCTCGACGCAATTTCTGTGTCGCATCCTTATTAGAAGAGTGTGAGGGTTTCAGTAAATGGGCCGTAGTGCGTCGGATACAAACAAAATGACTCCCCGGAGAGCTTTCATGTGTAGGCTGCAGCCGTTTAACTCTCTAGGATAAAATCCGCCATGGAGGCTACAGTATTTAAATTCCACGCAATTTCTGTGTCGCATCCTAATTAGAAGAGTGTGAGGGTTTCAGTAAATGGGCAGTAGGGCGTCGGATACAAACTACATCAGTCCCAGGAGAGCTTTAATGTTATGGCTGCAACCGTTTTACTCTCTAGGATGAAACCGGCCCTGGAGCCTACAGTAAATAATCTCGACGCAATTTCTGTGACGCATCCATATTAGAAGAGTGTGAGGGTTTCAGAAACTGGGCAGTAGTGCGTCGGATACAAACTACATGACTCCCAGGATAGTTTTCATATGGAGACTGCAGCCGTTTTACTCTCTAGGATAAAACCCGCCCTGGAGCCTACAGGGATGCTATTTCTGTGTCGCATCCATATTAGAAGAGTGTGAGGGTTTCAGTATATGGGCAGTAGTGCGTCGGATACAAACTACATGACTCCCAGGATAGCTTTCTTGTGGAGGCTGTAGCCGTTTTACTCTCTAGGATAAAACCCGCTCTGGAGCGTACAGTATTTAATCTCGATGCAATTCCTGTGTCGCATCCTTATTAGAAGAGTACGAGGGATTCAGTATATGGGCAGTAGTGCGTATGGTACAAACTATATGTCCCCGAGGAGGGCTCTTATGTTGGGGCCACAGTCGTGTTACTCTCTTGATTCACAGTTGCCCTGTAGGCTGTACTATTTAATCTCGAAGCAATTTCTTTGTCGCATTCTCAGTAGATGTGTGTGTGGGTTTAATGAAATGGGTCGTATTGCGTCGGATACATAATACAAGTCTCCCAGGAGAGCTTTCATGTGGAGGCTGCAACCGTTTTACTTTGTAGGATGAAACCCGCCCTGGAGCCTACAGTTCTTAACCTCGGCGTAATTTCTGTGTCTCATCCTTATTAGAAGAGTGTGAGGGTTTCAGTAAATGGCAGTAGTGCGTCGGATACAAACTAGATGACTCCCGGCAGAGCTTTCATGTGGAGGCTGCAGCCGTTTTACTCTCTAGGATAAAACCCGCCATGGAGCCTACAGTACTTAATCTCGACGCAATTTCTGTGTCGCATCCTTATTAGAAGAGTGTGAGGCTTTCAGTAAATAGGCAGTAGTGCCTCGGATACAAACTGCATGACTCCCAGGAGAGCTTTCATGTGGAGGCTGCAGCTGTTTTAGTCTCTAGGATTAGACCCGCCCTGGAGCCTACAGTACTTAATCTTGACGCAATTTCTGTGTCGAATCCTTATTAGAAGAGTGTGAGGGTTTCAGTAAATGGGCAGTAGTGCTTCGGATACAAACTACATGACACCCAGGAGAGCTTTCATGTTAAGGCTGCAACCGTTTTACTGTCTAGGATAAAACCGGCCCTGGAGCCTACAGTACTTAATCTCGACGCAATTTCTGTGTCGCATCCTTATTAGAAGAGTGTGATGCTTTCAGTAAATAGGCAGTAGTGCCTCGGATACAAACTACATGACTCCCAGGAGAGCTTTCATGTGCAGGCTGCAACCGTTTTACTCTCTAGGATAAAACCCGCCCTGGAGCGTACAGTATTTAATCACGACGCAATTTCTGTGTCGCATCCTTATTAGAAGAGTGTGAGGGTTTCAGTAAATGGGCAGTAGTGCGTCGGATACAAACTACATGACTCCCAGGAGAGCTTTCATATTAAGGCTGCAACCGTTTCACTCTCTAGGATAAAACCGGCCCTTGAGCCTACAGTACTTAATCTCGACGCAATTTCTGTGTCGCATCATTATTTGAAGAGTGTGAGGATTTCAGTAAATAGGCAGTAGTGCCTCGGATATAAACTACATGACTAGCAGGAGAGCTTTCATGTGGAGGCTGCAGCCGTTTTACTCTCTAGTATAAAACTCGCCCTGGAGGCTACAGTATTTAATCCCGACGCAATTTCTGGGTCGCATCCTTATTAGAAGAGTGCGAGGGATTCAGTATATGGGCAGTAGTGCGTATGGTACAAACTATATGTCCCCGAGGAGGGCTCTTATGTGGGGGCTACAGCCGTGTTACTCTCTTGATTAACAGTTGCCCAGAAGGCTGTACTATCTAATCTCGACGCAATTTCTGTGTCATCTCATTATTTGAGGAGTGTGAGGGTTTCATTAAATGGGCATTAGTGCGTCCGATATAAACTACTTGACTCCCAGGAGAACTTCCATATGGAGGCTGCAGCCAATTTACTCTCTAGCACAAAACCCGCCCTGGAACCTAAAGTTTTTAATCTCGACGCAATTTCTGTCTCGCATCCTTATTAGAAGGGTGTGAGGGTTTCAGTAAATGGCAGTAGTGTGTCGGATACAAACTAGATGACTCCCGGCAGAGCTTTCATGTGGAGGCTGCAGCCGTTTTACTCTCTAGGATAAAACCCGCCATGGAGCCTACAGTACTTAATCTCGACGCAATTTCTGTGTCGCATCCTTATTAGAAGAGTGTGAGGGTTTCAGTCAATTTGCAGTAGTGCGTCGGATACAATCTACATGACTCCCAGGAGAGATTTCATGTGGAAGCTGCAGCCGTTTTACTCTCTAGCGTAAAACCCGCCCTGGAGCCTACAGTACATAATCTCGACGCAATTTCTGTGTCGCATACTTATCAGAAGAGTGCGAGGGTCTCAGTAAATGGGCGGTAGTGCGTCGGATGCAAACTACATGACTCCCAGGAGAGCTTTCATGTGGAGGCTGTAGCCGTTTTAGTCTCTAGGTTTAGAACCGCCCTGGAGCCTACAGTACTTAATCTTGACGTAATTTCTGTGTCGAATCCTTACTAGAAGAGTGTGAGGGTTTCAGTAAATGGGCAGTAGTGCTTCGGATACAAACTACATGACACCCCGGAGGGCTTTCATGTGTAGGCTGCAGCCGATATACTCTCTAAGATAAAACCCGCTCAGGAGCCTTCAGTACTTAATCTCGACGCAATATCTGTGTCATCTCATTATTTGAGGAACGTGAGGGTTTCAGTAAATGGGCAGTAGTGCGTCGGATACAAACTAAATTACTCCCAGGGAGAGGTTTCATCTGGAGGCTGCAGCCAAATTACTCTCTAGGAGAAAACCCGCCCAGGAACCTGCAGTATTTAATCTCGACGCAATTTCTGTGTCGCATCCTTATTAGAAGAGTGTGAGGGTTTCAGTAAATGGGCAGTAGTGCGTCGGATACAAACTAAATGACTCCCCGCAGACCTGTCATGTGTAGGCTGCAGCCGTTTAACTCTATAGGATAAAACCCACCCTGGAGCCTACAGTAGTTAATCTCGATGCTATTTCTGTGTCACATCCTTATTAGAAGAGTGTGAGGGTTTCAGTAAATAGCCAGTAGTGCGTCGGATACAAACTACATGACTCCCAAGATAGCTTTCGTGTGGAGGATGCAGCCGTTTTACTCTCTAGGATAAAACCCGTTCTGGAGCCTACAGTATTTAATCTCGATGCAATTTCTGTCTCGCATCCTAAGTAGAAGTGTGGGAGGGTTTCAGTAAATGGGCAGTAGTGTGTCGGATACAAACTACATCACTCCCAGGAGAGCTTTCATGTGGAGGCTGCAGCCGTTTTACTCTCTAGTAAAAAACCGGCCCTGGAGCCTGCAGTACTTAATCTCGACGCAATTTCTGTGTCGCATCCTTATTAGAAGAGTGTGAGGCTTTCAGTAAATAGGCAGTAGTTCCTCGGATACAAATTACATGACTCCCAGGAGAGCTTTCATGTGCAGGCTGCAACCGTTAACTCTCTAGGATAAAACTCGCCCTGGAGCCTACAGTATTTAATCACGACGCAATTTCTGTGTTGCATCCTTATTAGAAGAGTGTGAGGGTTCCAGTAAATGGGCAGTAGTGCGTCGGATACAAACTACATGACTCCCCAGAGAGCTTTCATGTGGAGGCTGCAGCCGTTTTACTCTCTAGTATAAAACTCGCTCTGGAGGCTACAGTATTTAATCCCGACGCAATTTCTGGGTCGCATCCTTATTAGAAGAGTCCGAGGGATTCAGTATATGGGCAGTAGTGCGTATGGTACAAACTATATGTCCCCGAGGAGGGCTCTTATGTGGGGGCCACAGCCGTGTTACTCTCTTGATTAACAGTTGCCCAGTAGGCTGTACTATTTAATCTCGACGCAATTTTGTGCCATCTCATTATTTGTGGAGTGTGAGGGTTTCATTAAATGGGCATTAGTGCGTTCGATATAAACTACTTGACTCCCAGGAGAACTTCCATATGGAGGCTGCAGCCAATTTACTCTCTAGCATAAATCCCGCCCTGGAACCTACAGTTTTTAATCTCGACACAATTTCTGTGTCGCATCCTTATTAGAAGAGTGTGAGGGTTTCAGTCAATTTGCAGTAGTGCGTTGGATACAAACTACATGACTCCCAGGAGAGCTTTCGAGGCTGCAGCCGTGTTACTCTCTAGGATAAAACCCGCCCTGGAGCCTACAGTATTTAATCTCGACGCAATATTTGTGTCGCATCCTTATTAGAAGAGTGTGAGGGTTTCAATAAATAGGCAGTAGTGCGTCGGATACAAACTATATGACTCCCAGGATAGCTTTCATGTGGAGGCTGCAGCCGTTTTACTCTCTAGGATAAAACCCGCCCTGGAGCCTTCAGTACCTAATCTCGACGCAATTTCTGTGTCATCTCATTATTTGAGTAGTATGATGGTTTCAGTAAATGGGCAGTAGTGCGTCGGATACAAACTACATGACTCCCAGGAAAGCTTTCATGTGGAGGCTGCAGCCGTTTTACTCCCTAGGATAAAACCCGCCCTGGAGCCTGCAGTACTTAGTCTCAACGTAATTTCTGTGGCGCAACCTTATTAGAAGAGTGTGAGGGTTTCAGTAAATGGGCAGTAGTGCGTCGGATACAAACTACATGACTCCCAGGAGAGCTTTGATGTGGAGGCTGCAGCCGTTTACTTTCTAGGGTAAAAACCGCCCTGGAGCCTGCAGTACTTAGTCTCGACGTAATTTCTGTGTCGCATCCTTATTAGAAGAGTGTGAGGGTTTCAGTAAATGGGCAGTAGTGCGTCGGATACAGACTACATGACTCCTAGGATAGCTTTCATGTGGAGGCTGCAGCCGTTTTACTCTCTAGGATAAAACCCGCCCTGGAGCCTACAGTATTTAATCTCGACGCAATTTTTGTGTCGCATCCTCATTATGAGAGTGTGAGGGTTTAAATAAATGGGCAGTAGTGCGTCGGATACAAACTACATGACTCCCAGGAGAGCTTTCATGTGCAGGCTGTAACCGTTTTACTCTCTAGGATAAAACCCGCTCTGGAGCCTACAGTATTTAATCACGACGCTATTTCTGTGTTGCATCCTTGTTAGAAGAGTGTGAGGGTTTCAGTAAATGGGCAGTTGTGCGTCGGATACACACTACATGACTCCCCAGAGAGCTTTCATGTGGAGGCTGCAGCCATTTTACTCTCTAGGATATAAACAGCCCTGGAGCCAACAGTACTTAAACTTGACGCAATTTCTGTGTCGCATCCTTATTAGAAGAGTGTGAGGGTTTCAGTAAATGGGCAGTAGTGCTTCGGATACAAACTACATGACACCCCAGAGTGCTTTCATGTGTAGGCTGCAGACGTTTTACTCTCTAGGATAAAACCGGCTCTAGAGCCTACAGTACTTAATCTCGACGCAATTTCTGTGTCGCATCATTATTTGAAGAGTGTGAGGGTTTCAGTAAATAGGCAGTAGTGCCTCGGATATAAACTACATGACTCCCAGGAGAGCTTTCATGTGGAGGCTGCAGCCGTTTTACTCTCAAGTATAAAACTCGCCCTGGAGGCTACAGTATTTAATCCCGACGCTATTTCTGGGTCGCATCCTTATTAGAAGAGTGCGAGGGATTCACTATATGGGCAGTAGTGCGTATGGTACAAACTATATGTCCCCGAGGAGGGCTCTTATGTGGGGGCCACAGCCGTGTTACTCTCTTGATTAACAGTTGCCCAGTAGGCTGTACTATTTAATCTCGACGCAATTTCTGTGTCGCATCCTTATTAGAAGAGTGTGAGGGTTTCAGTAAATGGCAGTAGTGTGTCGGATACAAACTAGATGACTCCCGGCAGAGCTTTCATGTGGAGGCTGCAGCCGTTTTACTCTCTAGGATAAAACCCGCCATGGAGCCTACAGTACTTAATCTCGACGCAATTTCTGTGTCGCATCCTTATTAGAAGAGTGTGAGGGTTTCAGTCAATTTGCAGTATTGCGTCGGATACAATCTACATGACTCCCAGGAGAGATTTCATGTGGAGGCTGCAGCCGTTTTACTTTCTAGGATAAAACCCGCCCTGAAGCCTACAGTACTTAATCTCGACGCAATTTCTGTGTCGCATACTTATCAGAAGAGTGCGAGGGTTTCAGTAAATGGGCGGTAGTGCGTCCGATACAAACTACATGACTCCCAGGAGAGCTTTCATGTGGAGGCTGTAGCCGTTTTAGTCTCTAGGATTAGACCCGCCCTAGAGCCTACAGTACTTAATCTTGACGTAATTTCTGTGTCGAATCCTTATTAGAAAAGTGTGAGGGTTTCAGTAAATGGGCAGTAGTGCTTCGGATACAAACTACATGACACCCCGGAGAGCTTTCATGTGTAGGCTGCAGCCGATTTACTCTCTAAGATAAAACCCGCCCAGGAGCCTTCAGTACTTAATCTCGACGCAATTTCTGTGTCATCTCATTATTTGAGGAACGTGAGGGTTTCAGTAAATGGGCAGTAGTGCGTCGGATACAAACTATATTACTCCCAGGGAGAGCTTTCATCTGGAGGCTGCAGCCAATTCACTCTCTAGGAGAAAACCCGCCCTGGAACCTGCACTATTTAATCTCGACGCAATTTCTGTGTCGCATCCTAATTAGAAGAGTGGGAGGGTTTCAGTAAATGGGCAGTAGTGTGACGGATACAAACTACATCACTCCCAGGAGAGCTTTCTTGTTAAGGCTGCAACCGTTTTACTCTCTAGGATAAAATCCGTTCTGGAGCCTACAGTATTTAATCTCGACGCAATATTTGTGTCGCATCCTTATTAGAAGAGTGTGAGGGTTTCAGTAAATGGGAAAGTAGTGCGTCGGATAGAAACTACATGACTCCCAGGAGAGCTTTCATGTGGAGGCTGCAGCCGTTTTACTCTCTAGGATAAAACTCGCCCTGGAGCCTGCAGTACTTAGTCTCGACGTAATTTCTGTGTCGCATCCTTATTAGAAGAGTGTGAGGGTTTCAGTAAATGGGCAGTAGTGCGTCCGATACAAACTACATGACTCCCAGGAGAGCTTTCATGTGGAGGCTGCAACCGTTTCCCTCTCTAGGATAAAACCGGCCCTTGAGCCTACAGTACTTAATCTCGACGCAATTTCTGTGTCGCATCATTATTTGAAGAGTGTGAGGGTTTCAGTAAATAGGCAGTAGTGCCTCGGATATAAACTACATGACTCCCAGGAGAGCTTTCATGTGGAGGCTGCAGCCGTTTTCTCTCTAGGATAAAACTCGCCCTGGAGGCTACAGTATTTAATCTCGACGAAATTTCTGTGTCGCATCCTTATTAGAAGAGTGTGAGGGTTTCAGTCAATTTGCAGTAGTGCGTCGGATACAATCTACATGACTCCCAGGAGAGATTTCATGTGGAGGCTGCAGCCGTTTTACTTTCTAGGATAAAACCCGCCCTGGAGTCTACAGTACTTAATCTCGACGCAATTTCTGTGTCGCATACTTATCAGAAGAGTGCGAGGGTTTCAGTAAATGGGCAGTAGTGCTTCGGATACAAACCACATGACACCCCGGAGAGCTTTCATGTGGAGGCTGTAGCCGTTTTAGTCTCTAGGATTAGACCCGCCCTAGAGCCTACAGTACTTAATCTTGACGTAATTTCTGTGTCGAATCCTTATTAGAAGAGTGTGAGGGTTTCAGTAAATGGGCAGTAGTGCTTCGGATACAAACCACATGACACCCCGGAGAGCTTTCATGTGTAGGCTGCAGCTGATTTACTCTCTAAGATAAAACCCGCCCAGGAGCCTTCAGTACTTAATCTCGACGCAATTTCTGTGTAATCTCATTACTTGAGGAACGTGAGGGTTTCAGTAAATGGGCAGTAGTGCGTCGGATACAAACTAAATTACTCCCAGGGAGAGCTTTCATCTGGAGGCTGCAGCCAATTTACTCTGTAGGAGAAAACCCGCCCTGGGACCTGCAGTATTTAATCTCGACGTAATTTCTGTGTCGCATCCTAATTAGAAGATTGGGAGGGTTTCAGTAAATGCGCAGTAGTGTGTCGGATACAAACTACATCACTCCCAGGAGAGCTTTCTTGTTAAGGCTGCAACCGTTTTACTCTCTAGGATAAAATCCGTTCTGGAGCCTACAGTATTTAATCTCGACGCAATATTTGTGTCGCATCCTTATTAGAAGAGTGTGAGGGTTTCAATAAATGGGCAGTAGTGCGTCGGATACAAACTATATGACTCCCAGGAGAGCTTTCATGTGGAGGCTGCAGCCGTTTTACTCTCTAGGATAAAACCTGCCCTGGAGCCTTCAGTACCTAATCTCGACGCAATTTCTGTGTCATCTCATTATTTGAGTAGTATGATGGTTTCAGTAAATGGGCAGTAGTGCGTCGGATACAAACTACATGACTCCCAGGAAAGCTTTCATGTGGGGGCTGCAGCCGTTTTACTCCCTAGGATAAAACCCGCCCGGGAGCCTGCAGTACTTAGTCTCGACGTAATTTCTGTGTCGCAACCTTATTAGAAGAGTGTGAGGGTTTCAGTAAATGGGCAGTAGTGCGTCGGATAAAAACTAAATGACTCCCAGGAGAGCTTTCATGTGGAGGCTGCAGCCGTTTTACTCTCTAGGATAAAACCCGCCCTGGAGCCTGCAGTACTTATCTCGACGTAATTTCTGTGTCGCATCCTTATTAGAAGAGTGTGAGGGTTTCAGTAAATGGGCAGTAGTGCGTCGGATACAGACTACATGACTCCCAGGATAGCTTTCATGTGGAGGGTGCAGCCGTTTTCTCTCTAGGATAAAACCCGCCCCGGAGCCTACTGTATTTAATCTCGATGCAATTTCTGTGTTGCATCCTTATTAGAAGATTGTGAGATTTTCAGTAAATGGGAAAGTAGTGCGTCGGATACAAACTACATGACTCCCAGGAGAACTTCCATATGGAGGCTGCAGCCAATTTACTCTCTAGCATAAAACCCGCCCTGGAACCTAAAGTTTTTAATCTCGACGCAATTTCTGTGTCGCATCCTTATTAGAAGAGTGTGAGGGTTTCAGTAAATGGCAGTAGTGCGTCGGATACAAACTAGATGACTCCCGGCAGAGCTTTCATGTGGAGGCTGCAGCCGTTTTACTCTCTAGGATAAAACCCGCCATGGAGCCTACAGTACTTAATCTCGACGCAATTTCTGTGTCGCATCCTTATTAGAAGAGTGTGAGGGTGTCAGTCAATTTGCAGTAGTGCGTCGGATACAATCTACATGACTCCCAGGAGAGATTTCATGTGGAGGCTGCAGCCGTTTTACTCTCTAGGATAAAACCCGCCCTGGAGCCTACAGTACTTAATCTCGACGCAATTTCTATGTCGCATACTTATCAGAAGAGTGCGAGGGTTTCAGTAAATGGGCGGTAGTTCGTCGGATACAAACTACATGACTCCCAGGAGAGCTTTCATGTGGAGGCTGTAGCCGTTTTAGTCTCTAGGTTTAGAACCGCCCTGGAGCCTACAGTACTTAATCTTGACGTAATTTCTGTATCGAATCCTTACTAGAAGAGTGTGAGGGTTTCAGTAAATGGGCAGTAGTGCTTCGGATACAAACTACATGACACCCTGGAGAGCTTTCATGTATAGGCTGGAGCCGATTTACTCTCTAGGATAAAACCCGCCCAGGAGCCTTCAGTACTTAATCTCGACGCAATTTCTGTGTCATCTCATTATTTGAGGAACGTGAGGTTTTCAGTAAATGGGCAGTAGTGCGTCGGATACAAACTAAATTACTCCCAGGGAGAGCTTTCATCTGGAGGCTGCAGCCAATTTACTCTCTAGGAGAAAACCCGCCCAGGAACCTGCAGTATTTAATCTCGACGCAATTTCTGTGTCGCATCCTTATTAGAAGAGTGTGAGGGTTTCAGTAAATGGGCAGTAGTGCGTCGGATACAAACTAAATGACTCCCCGGAGAGCTTTCATGTGTAGGCTGCAGCCGTTTAATTCTATAGGATAAAACCCGCCCTGGAGCCTACAGTAGTTAATCTCGATGCTGTTTCTGTGTCACATCCTTATTAGAAGAGTGTGAGGGTTTCAGTAAATAGCCAGTAGTGCGTCGGATACAAACTACATGACTCCCAAGATAGCTTTCGTGTGGAGGCTGCAGCCGTTTTACTCTCTAGGATAAAACCCGCCCTGGAGCCTGCAGTACTTATCTCGACGTAATTTCTGTGTCGCATCCTTATTAGAAGAGTGTGAGGGTTTCAGTAAATGGGCAGTAGTGCGTCGGATACAGACTACATGACTCCCAGGATAGCTTTCATGTGGAGGGTGCAGCCGTTTTCTCTCTAGGATAAAACCCGCCCCGGAGCCTACTGTATTTAATCTCGATGCAATTTCTGTGTTGCATCCTTATTAGAAGTTTGTGAGATTTTCAGTAAATGGGAAAGTAGTGCGTCGGATACAAACTACATGACTCCCAGGAGAACTTCCATATGGAGGCTGCAGCCAATTTACTCTCTAGCATAAAACCCGCCCTGGAACCTAAAGTTTTTAATCTCGACGCAATTTCTGTGTCGCATCCTTATTAGAAGAGTGTGAGGGTTTCAGTAAATGGCAGTAGTGCGTCGGATACAAACTAGATGACTCCCGGCAGAGCTTTCATGTGGAGGCTGCAGCCGTTTTACTCTCTAGGATAAAACCCGCCATGGAGCCTACAGTACTTAATCTCGACGCAATTTCTGTGTCGCATCCTTATTAGAAGAGTGTGAGGGTTTCAGTCAATTTGCAGTAGTGCGTCGGATACAATCTACATGACTCCCAGGAGAGATTTCATGTGGAGGCTGCAGCCGTTTTACTTTCTAGGATAAAACCCGCCCTGGAGTCTACAGTACTTAATCTCGACGCAATTTCTGTGTCGCATACTTATCAGAAGAGTGCGAGGGTTTCAGTAAATGGGCAGTAGTGCTTCGGATACAAACCACATGATACCCCGGAGAGCTTTCATGTGGAGGCTGTAGCCGTTTTAGTCTCTAGGATTAGACCCGCCCTAGAGCCTACAGTACTTAATCTTGACGTAATTTCTGTGTCGAATCCTTATTAGAAGAGTGTGAGGGTTTCAGTAAATGGGCAGTAGTGCTTCGGATACAAACCACATGACACCCCGGAGAGCTTTCATGTGTAGGCTGCAGCTGATTTACTCTCTAAGATAAAACCCGCCCAGGAGCCTTCAGTACTTAATCTCGACGCAATTTCTGTGTAATCTCATTACTTGAGGAACGTGAGGGTTTCAGTAAATGGGCAGTAGTGCGTCGGATACAAACTAAATTACTCCCAGGGAGAGCTTTCATCTGGAGGCTGCAGCCAATTTACTCTCTAGGAGAAAACCCGCCCTGGGACCTGCAGTATTTAATCTCGACGCAATTTCTGTGTCGCATCCTAATTAGAAGATTGGGAGGGTTTCAGTAAATGCGCAGTAGTGTGTCGGATACAAACTACATCACTCCCAGGAGAGCTTTCTTGTTAAGGCTGCAACCGTTTTACTCTCTAGGATAAAATCCGTTCTGGAGCCTACAGTATTTAATCTCGACGCAATATTTGTGTCGCATCCTTATTAGAAGAGTGTGAGGGTTTCAATAAATGGGCAGTAGTGCGTCGGATACAAACTATATGACTCCCAGGAGAGCTTTCATGTGGAGGCTGCAGCCGTTTTACTCTCTAGGATAAAACCTGCCCTGGAGCCTTCAGTACCTAATCTCGACGCAATTTCTGTGTCATCTCATTATTTGAGTAGTATGATGGTTTCAGTAAATGGGCAGTAGTGCGTCGGATACAAACTACATGACTCCCAGGAAAGCTTTCATGTGGGGGCTGCAGCCGTTTTACTCCCTAGGATAAAACCCGCCCGGGAGCCTGCAGTACTTAGTCTCGACGTAATTTCTGTGTCGCAACCTTATTAGAAGAGTGTGAGGGTTTCAGTAAATGGGCAGTAGTGCGTCGGATAAAAACTAAATGACTCCCAGGAGAGCTTTCATGTGGAGGCTGCAGCCGTTTTACTCTCTAGGATAAAACCCGCCCTGGAGCCTGCAGTACTTATCTCGACGTAATTTCTGTGTCGCATCCTTATTAGAAGAGTGTGAGGGTTTCAGTAAATGGGCAGTAGTGCGTCGGATACAGACTACATGACTCCCAGGATAGCTTTCATGTGGAGGGTGCAGCCGTTTTCTCTCTAGGATAAAACCCGCCCCGGAGCCTACTGTATTTAATCTCGATGCAATTTCTGTGTTGCATCCTTATTAGAAGATTGTGAGATTTTCAGTAAATGGGAAAGTAGTGCGTCGGATACAAACTACATGACTCCCAGGAGAACTTCCATATGGAGGCTGCAGCCAATTTACTCTCTAGCATAAAACCCGCCCTGGAACCTAAAGTTTTTAATCTCGACGCAATTTCTGTGTCGCATCCTTATTAGAAGAGTGTGAGGGTTTCAGTCAATTTGCAGTAGTGCGTCGGATACAATCTACATGACTCCCAGGAGAGATTTCATGTGGAGGCTGCAGCCGTTTTACTCTCTAGGATAAAACCCGCCCTGGAGCCTACAGTACTTAATCTCGACGCAATTTCTATGTCGCATACTTATCAGAAGAGTGCGAGGGTTTCAGTAAATGGGCGGTAGTTCGTCGGATACAAACTACATGACTCCCAGGAGAGCTTTCATGTGGAGGCTGTAGCCGTTTTAGTCTCTAGGTTTAGAACCGCCCTGGAGCCTACAGTACTTAATCTTGACGTAATTTCTGTATCGAATCCTTACTAGAAGAGTGTGAGGGTTTCAGTAAATGGGCAGTAGTGCTTCGGATACAAACTACATGACACCCTGGAGAGCTTTCATGTATAGGCTGCAGCCGATTTACTCTCTAGGATAAAACCCGCCCAGGAGCCTTCAGTACTTAATCTCGACGCAATTTCTGTGTCATCTCATTATTTGAGGAACGTGAGGTTTTCAGTAAATGGGCAGTAGTGCGTCGGATACAAACTAAATTACTCCCAGGGAGAGCTTTCATCTGGAGGCTGCAGCCAATTTACTCTCTAGGAGAAAACCCGCCCAGGAACCTGCAGTATTTAATCTCGACGCAATTTCTGTGTCGCATCCTTATTAGAAGAGTGTGAGGGTTTCAGTAAATGGGCAGTAGTGCGTCGGATACAAACTAAATGACTCCCCGGAGAGCTTTCATGTGTAGGCTGCAGCCGTTTAATTCTATAGGATAAAACCCGCCCTGGAGCCTACAGTAGTTAATCTCGATGCTGTTTCTGTGTCACATCCTTATTAGAAGAGTGTGAGGGTTTCAGTAAATAGCCAGTAGTGCGTCGGATACAAACTACATGACTCCCAAGATAGCTTTCGTGTGGAGGCTGCAGCCGTTTTACTCTCTAGGATAAAACCCGCCCTGGAGCCTGCAGTACATATCTCGACGTAATTTCTGTGTCGCATCCTTATTAGAAGAGTGTGAGGGTTTCAGTAAATGGGCAGTAGTGCGTCGGATACAGACTACATGACTCCCAGGATAGCTTTCATGTGGAGGGTGCAGCCGTTTTCTCTCTAGGATAAAACCCGCCCCGGAGCCTACTGTATTTAATCTCGATGCAATTTCTGTGTTGCATCCTTATTAGAAGTTTGTGAGATTTTCAGTAAATGGGAAAGTAGTGCGTCGGATACAAACTACATGACTCCCAGGAGAACTTCCATATGGAGGCTGCAGCCAATTTACTCTCTAGCATAAAACCCGCCCTGGAACCTAAAGTTTTTAATCTCGACGCAATTTCTGTGTCGCATCCTTATTAGAAGAGTGTGAGGGTTTCAGTAAATGGCAGTAGTGCGTCGGATACAAACTAGATGACTCCCGGCAGAGCTTTCATGTGGAGGCTGCAGCCGTTTTACTCTCTAGGATAAAACCCGCCATGGAGCCTACAGTACTTAATCTCGACGCAATTTCTGTGTCGCATCCTTATTAGAAGAGTGTGAGGGTTTCAGTCAATTTGCAGTAGTGCGTCGGATACAATCTACATGACTCCCAGGAGAGATTTCATGTGGAGGCTGCAGCCGTTTTACTCTCTATGATAAAACCCGCCCTGGAGCCTACAGTACTTAATCTCGACGCAATTTCTATGTCGCATACTTATCAGAAGAGTGCGAGGGTTTCAGTAAATGGGCGGTAGTGCGTCGGATACAAACTACATTACTCCCAGGAGAGCTTTCATGTGGAGGCTGTAGCCGTTTTAGTCTCTAGGTTTAGAACCGCCCTGGAGCCTACAGTACTTAATCTTGACGTAATTTCTGTATCGAATCCTTACTAGAAGAGTGTGAGGGTTTCAGTAAATGGGCAGTAGTGCTTCGGATACAAACTACATGACACCCTGGAGAGCTTTCATGTATAGGCTGCAGCCGATTTACTCTCTAGGATAAAACCCGCCCAGGAGCCTTCAGTACTTAATCTCGACGCAATTTCTGTGTCATCTCATTATTTGAGGAACGTGAGGTTTTCAGTAAATGGGCAGTAGTGCGTCGGATACAAACTAAATTACTCCCAGGGAGAGCTTTCATCTGGAGGCTGCAGCCAATTTACTCTCTAGGAGAAAACCCGCCCAGGAACCTGCAGTATTTAATCTCGACGCAATTTCTGTGTCGCATCCTTATTAGAAGAGTGTGAGGGTTTCAGTAAATGGGCAGTAGTGCGTCGGATACAAACTAAATGACTCCCCGGAGAGCTTTCATGTGTAGGCTGCAGCCGTTTAATTCTATAGGATAAAACCCGCCCTGGAGCCTACAGTAGTTAATCTCGATGCTGTTTCTGTGTCACATCCTTATTAGAAGAGTGTGAGGGTTTCAGTAAATAGCCAGTAGTGCGTCGGATACAAACTACATGACTCCCAAGATAGCTTTCGTGTGGAGGCTGCAGCCGTTTTACTCTCTAGGATAAAACCCGTTCTGGAGCCTACAGTATTTAATCTCGATGCAATTTCTGTCTCGCATCCTAATTAGAAGAGTGGGAGGGTTTCAGTAAATGGGCAGTAGTGTGTCGGATACAAACTACATCACTCCCAGGAGAGCTTTCATGTGGAGGCTGCAGCCGATTTACTCTCTAGTATAAAACCGGCCCTGGAGCCTGCAGTACTTAATCTCGACGCAATTTCTGTGTCGCATCCTTATTAGAAGAGTGTGAGGCTTTCAGTAAATGGGCAGTAGTGCCTCGGATACAAACTACATGACTCCCAGGAGAGCTTTCATGTGCAGGCTGCAACCGTTAACTCTCTAGGATAAAACTCGCCCTGGAGCCTACAGTATTTAATCACGACGCAATTTCTGTGTTGCATCCTTATTACAAGAGTGTGAGGGTTCCAGTAAATGGGCAGTAGTGCGTCGGATACAAACTACATGACTCCCGGAGAGCTTTCATGTGGAGGCTGCAGCCGTTTTACTCTCTAGTATAAAACTCGCCCTGGAGGCTACAGTATTTAATCCCGACGCAATTTCTGGGTCGCATCCTTATTAGAAGTGTCCGAGGGATTCAGTATATGGGCAGTAGTGCGTATGGTACAAACTATATGTCCCCGAGGAGGGCTCTTATGTGGGGGCCACAGCCGTGTTACTCTCTTGATTAACAGTTGCCCAGTAGGCTGTACTATTTAATCTCGACGCAATTTTGTGCCATCTCATTATTTGTGGAGTGTGAGGGTTTCATTAAATGGGCATTAGTGCGTTCGATATAAACTACTTGACTCCCAGGAGAACTTCCATACGGAGGCTGCAGCCAATTTACTCTCTAGCATAAATCCCGCCCTGGAACCTACAGTTTTTAATCTCGACACAATTTCTGTGTCGCATCCTTATTAGAAGAGTGTGAGGGTTTCAGTCAATTTGCAGTAGTGCGTTGGATACAAACTACATGACTCCCAGGAGAGCTTTCGAGGCTGCAGCCGTGTTACTTTTCACGTCACTACTCTCTCGAATTGTTTTAAATTGTTGCTCTTTGGTTTACTTATTTATTTTTTGATTATTGGCGTAACAACGCATATATGGAAAGAGTTACGTGAAATACTTTTAACAATGCTGTGCTTTGAATTTCTTTATCATCGTTACCTTTTTGCAAAATAAAATGTATCTATGGAAGTCTTATTGTTCTGTATCTGGCCTACAATTTAAAGAACGATTTTTCTTAACTGCAACTCATGCTAAGGATCAATATAACTTCCCTACTTCATAGTTATTAAAAGTTGAAATTACTTTTAATGAACACTGATGTTACAGTTCGTATGATCGTTCAAAAACACAAGTTCGCAGTGGATTTTATTTCTTGGTGAAATACTATTTCATACCACGACTAGCCCAAGAACATGAGACTCTCATAAAAAAAAAATTACGTTATCACTATAAAATTTGCCAGATCAGAACGGAGCACAGCAAGATTACTATCAGATTTTGACGGTACATTATATTATTTGCACTGTAAATTATATCCTATCAGCAGCCCGCGTCAACCTGCAACACATCATAAAATCTGCTGATCTTCACTGCCAGCCTGGGAGCTAAAAGAAATAATATTATTTTATTATTATTTTACCGCTTCCTTGCGGTATGCTCGACTATATTGTAAGTCGTTTAAATACGCCGCGGCAGCGGCTCTTCGTTCTCCACGCAGCTCAGCACCACAGATAATATTTATATAACTGAAAAATGTCTCAACAGGATGGGATAATAGGCAAGCAAGCTTTAACAATTAATAATACAAGTTTTCATTTAAACAACTCTATTAAAACATTTAAATATCTCATTGATTACAGACCTGTGTGAATTCACACGTAATGGCGTACATTTCCCAGTCTCGACAAAAGAATGCTACATTCGCGTTCTCCACGACAACAACAGGAGATCTTACTCTCACAACTTCCAGATTAAGAAGGACAAAGAATTTAATTTACATCACGCATTATATACTAGTTCCTTTTGTAATCTCTGTTCAACATTTATCTTCTGTGGCGGTTTTATTACTCGCCGACGCAGACGTTCTCAAAAATAAATAATAAAAAAAAATACATAATTTTACACAATGACACAATATGATACATCTAATTTTCTAATTACTACATAATATGTTGTTTTTGTTTCTTACTAGACGTTACAATGCCCCCTGGCAGCAATTGACTAACGTTGAAAATGTTCGGCAATATGCTGCCACTAACGTCTGTTTGGTTATTGTCTGTTACCTTGGTTGGAACATTCACTTTACACTTCTTAGTTCTTTCACACTGTAGGTTTAATTACACTTTTTATACTGTTCTTACACTTTGCGAGGTGACCGTCAACCTAGTCCCAGGGTCATTACATTTATTTGGCTCCCCCATTCGGGCTACGTGCGATCAGAAAACCTGGGAAAACTGCGCCGGAGCCATGGTCATCTCACAAAAAGTTCAGACTCTATTCAATGTTCACATATAACAAAGGCTATTTGTGATAGTATGTTAAACTTTTAGTCTCTTTGTTATCAATATAATATTTGTGTTCCGGATTGTAATGAAAGTCACTTATTACACATTTTTACAATAGTATAATGAATCGTCCTTGCACTTACTCGCGACAGTTGGTTTAAAATGTCTAGCATTCGTGCGAGTATCCTTCATTAACATGACGAAAACATATTAGATCGATACATCACTAAACCCATGAATACTTTGAATTTGTGTTGGATAACTCAAAAAAAAAAATGTTTGTCACATCATTTCGTGTCCACTAAACCCTATTCATGTTAGTGCATTAGATACATAGTTGATAGTTCATTTGAATGACAACAATGTTGTACGGAGCTGGCGGCGCGAAGCAATTGTTGAGTAGCGTCGTCTTGAACGCCGCGTACCGACGGCCGCTGGGTTCGACGACCGGCTCTCAGTAACAGCGACGTCGTGCTGACGTGGCGCCCAAGCAGTAGCGAACCGCGGCGAACCATTCGCCGATGTCGGCGAGTGGCAGTGGTTTACCGCGACCGGCTGGCTGGCGGCACGGCACTCGTCTCTGCTTCTCCGCGTGGCTCCCCGTCGTAGCGCATGAAACAAACATTCCACAACGGTGTACTGTCTTTAAGGACACAGATTACTAGCTGTGGAAGAAGATGCAACTTGTTAAAAGCGTTTATTGTTCAGTAGCCGTCGCTTCACTGGTATGCACTGGTATGTTTTGGCGTGATAACAGGTTTCTTGTGGCATTGTGACACTGGTATTCAGGGTTCGTCACACGCACATTGTACTACACATTTTCACTCACTCCCACGGTTGATACACTGCCAGAGCGTCTTTCAACACGCGAAAATGTTTCGTTACACACATACTAAATGTCTCCGTCGAGCGATGTTTGTTTGAATCGACTTCGAACGGATCAATAACTACTGTTTTTATACACTGTCTATTGTTCGTTGAGCACTGCACTAGGACAGTCTATCACTCAACACTAGACTTATCGACGTATATATTGGTGCAGATACAACAGTCATTTTCTGTCCCTACTACACACAATATTCCGTCCTTTCCTTAATTGTTTATGCACACAGTTTATTTTTTAATACCTTTTAACTGTTCTTCGCATAATTACTCTCATCTACATGGCGTCTATTTGTTTTTACCTTATCACAACACAGTTTTCATATTGTTACTAGGCGTATATAGCCCTTTTGTAAATTTTTTAAAGGTGTGTGATTTTTTTTTTTTTGTACATAGTTTTCCTTTCCTCCTTTCAGTGTAGCTTGCCTGGTTATCACCCATCTAGCAAACAGATTTTACCATGTGCATGACAGCTTGACTTGGGCATATTGCTCAATAAATACTTCATTTAGCACTAGCATTATTTTTAATGAATTTTCCTATATGACTACAGTGTAGGTTCCGCATTGGTTGACTTAATTCGCGTATCGCGTAATGAATATTCAAGGGCGTGTACCAAGTACACAGGCTTCAATTGAAGCATTGCTACATACAGAGCGGAGTTTCCACGGAACGGGCTTGTTTTTAATTAGCTTCTGCTCCAGTGTCGTTCTCAAATCACTACTGGCAGCAAACATCACATCACATAATTGTTGCATATTACAAAGTCAATGTTTGGCTAGTAAAGACTCTCTCTCTCAGGGTTCCTTATTCTAATACAATTACAGCAATTACCTTACTATATAAGATTGCATCATTAATTGCACTTACACACTACACATAGAAAATGGTTCAAGAAATTAATCCTTTATAAAATGATTCAAGAAATTAATCCTCACTTTATCAACAAGAAGATTGTTCGTTGCTTAATGAGCATATAATATTTTAATGACTAATTGTCTGTAAACAAAATCTTTCCTGTGTAAGCTATTGCTCACTTTCTGATTCCACTTCCTCCAAGTTTAATTACACACAAATTTCTTTCTTAATACTAACATACTTATATTCTAAAACACAATTAAAATCTTCTTACAACTATTACTCTTTATATGTGATATGTCACTGAATAAATAACTTCACATCTTTACGTGGATATAATCCTTTGATCTTCCCCGTATGGGGATGTGCTAACAAATAGCTACATTCGTGTGGCACGCTTATTACTTCAAAGGGCCCTGAATATAGCAATTGCCACTTACTATTTTGTTTTAAGGTGGCTGAAGATTTAGGGTGGTTACGAATAAGTACTAGGTCTCCTACATTATATTTCTGTTCGTTAGTTACACCTCGATCGTACCTCTTTTTTTCTTTGGCCACTACTTCTCTCCTCGACCAAGGGATGGAGTAAGTTGCGCGACAGTATGTTTTATGGGGCATCACCTCTATGTGATAGTGGTACCCTTTGACTATTCCTGGTCGGTCGGTAAATACCATAGTATATTCCGATAGCAGCTGCGTCAACTGTTGCTTTTGTGTATCACTTAAACCTTCAGATTCGTGCACTTTGGTTTGAAATGCCTCAACCTTTGTTTCAAAATTTCGCTCCTCTAAATTCGGGTAATAGAGGTCTGCTGCATGTGAAAAATCATCGAGGTGTAGTACCCAAGGGTTCCTACCTTTGATATTGATTCGATTACAACACGGCACAAGTACCTCCTTCGATTTCATCATAGATAACTCAATCCTCCTACCCCTATTAATTATGCTTAATTTCCCCAAGGAGAGGTCGATCAATGCGTCCCTCTCACGGAGAAAATCTACTCCCAGAATGCAGGCCACCTTTAATCCTTTAACAACGAGGAACGAGCTCACTATGGCTTCGCCCTCCTTACAAATCTCCACCTGCACCTGGTACTTAACTGATTGGCTCTGTGCACTAATGGCTCCAGACACCTTACAATTATTAACCGGGAAAGTCGGAATGCTATGTCCTTTTCCCAGTGCTTTAAATAACTCCATACTCATTACACTTACTGAGGCACCTGTGTCGATGATTATATTCACTGCAACATCATTGATTTTCGCTTCGATAATAGCTTGCACATTTTCGTTATTATCGTTCTTACATTCGTGCGGTTCGTTCAGCAGATCTTTATCCATACTGACACCGTCGTTGTATCGCAGCATACGTATCCCAGGTATATTATTATCACTCGTGTTGCTTTCACTCCATCCCTCGGCCATCGATGGAGAGCATATCGAGGCCGATTCTAGTTTGTTGGATTGCTTACTTGTGAGGTACTTGGACGGCTATTGTCCGCGACCTCCACTATATGTACATTCTGATTTGTAGGCCGCCACGGCTGCGCAATAGGCGCGTTTTGCGGTGGTGGTCTATTGTTGTCATACCGGTCATTACCCTGTCGCTCTGGGCTTCTTCGCTGATTCTGTTGCCAATTTCGATTACTATCACTATAATTGCTCTGCCACTGACCTCGCGCATTTTTCCAGCGGTTGGTCCCTGACATTCCGGATTCGTACCGGTCGTCAAATCGACGCTTTTTGTTATAAGTTGGTTGTCCATACCCGTTCTGGCTTCTACCATTACTACCATTTTGCGAATGTTCTTGTCGCTTGTTACCACCCCCACCATTTCCATGGTTGTGGTTTTGTGCACTACTATTTCTGTCATGTTTACATCCTGACCCATTATTCCGCGAGTGATCGCACGCTGATTTTGCGTCTTCCTGTATCAAGTCTATTGAATCTAGAACAGACAGGAAGTTTTCCATGTCGGTTTCTGGTACGTGTATTAATTTCTCTTTGATATGAATGGGTAAATGTGATTTTAGCAGTCTTATTATGTCTCTTGGTGATATAGGCTCGTCCCAGTAGCGCGTTTTGTTTATATACTTTTCAAAATACCGCCTCAAATTCCCAAGACGGGATGAGTACGGTTCGGGATTATATACTTCTTTTCTTAGCCGCTCTTGTATACAAGGCGACCAATATTTCGACAGAAATGCCCTTTCGAACTGTTCGTATGTCCTGCAGCTGTCTGCTACTTCTGTAGCCCACAACGCTGCGTCACCTTGAATGTACGACATTACGTATTGAATTTTCTGTGTTTCGTTCCATACACTGGGCAAGATATTTTTAAAGCTTTTTATGAATACTACTGGGTGTACTGATTTCCGTTCAGTAGTAAACGTTTGAAATTGCCTATTTTTGATTAAACTTTCTTCAACTAATATTTTTGAACTACATGGGTTTGCTCCTGGGACATATGCTGTGTGCTCCGAACCGGAGCTACAGCTCTTCGCATTATCGACTACAGATTCCCCATTGCTGTATCGCGTATAAGTTTGTGCGTTGCCAAAACCATGGGCTGTTGGCGACATAGGTTCCTGTTCCAGATGTTTTCTGCTTTGTGCTAAACCCTTCTCCAGGTCGGATATCCGTTTGTTCATATTCACTTGCCACTGCGGAATATCCTCACTGAGTATTTGTTTGATGGTCTGCACGTCGTTCTGTACCTGACTATTTACTACGGCACTGAACGATTCGGAATCTCTATTTGCTATGGCTGCTTGTACTTTAGAATTAATATTTTTGTCAATCTTACTCTCCTTCACTTCTAGCCATGAGTTGAATTCTGTTTCAATTTTAGTTGCTTGTTCGTTCCACTTCTGCTCTACAAGCTGCGTGGAATCTATTTCTAGCTTTTCTACTCGGTTGGCTAAGACACCTATTTCATCTACCATGTTAGTGTTTGCTACTTGCAGGTTGTTGACCTGTTCAGTCAGCTCCTGCACGGCCTTAGGTATCGACTCATAATTCTGTTTCATATCTGCAATCTCTTTTTTCATATTTTCTAACGACTGCACAAGTTGCTGGTCACGCTCAGCTTGCTGGCGATCTCGCTCGGCTTGCTGGGCAAGTAAATTTTCTGTTAATTGGCGATCTCGCTCAGCTTGCTGGGCAAGTAAATTTTCTGTTAATTGGCGATCTCGCTCAGCTTGCTGGCGATCTCGCTCGGCTTGCTGGGCAATAAAGATTTCAATTTTTTCGTCCTTTTCAGCTTGTTGTTGCGCAAATTTTGCCTGGTAATCTAACACACGCTCTAATATAGCCTGAAGTGAATACCCACCAGGCAGATTACCACTCTCTGGTTCCTGCTTTTCTGGTGGTGGTACAATTTCTTTATCTTCATCTCTTTGAGCACTAGTGGGCGGTGGCACCACCTCCTGTGCCCCTGCCCCCACATTTTCGCATGTTATATCCTCAAAGAGAGTACTAGTACTACTTGAGGTACCCGGTTCCACATTTCCTACGCTACCTAATTGCTGTTCCTCAGTATCCATATTGCTCGGACGTTGACTACGCAACTTAACCATATTCCTAAATTGCTTACTAAAACACAAACCTGACAGTTTTGTCACTTGCACACAAAATACGTTAATTTATCTACACTACACTGCACACTAAAAATTACTATCTACCATCAACTTTGTCCTGTCACAAACACTAACATCAAACTACGCACAATATGCACACCACTAGCGATATGAGATCACTTCACTGGAGCTCAACTTCTACAAACAGGACAACTACACTGTAGTCTTACCTTTAGTTTATCTTATCTCGGGGTTCGGCTGCCCCCGGATTACGTAGTCGTTAGAGCTTCTCAGTACTATCAGGATCGTCTTCTCAGACTCGCTTGCAGTAGTACGTTTTGTCATGAAAGAGTGTTTGCACATTCATT
This sequence comes from Schistocerca nitens, assembly GCF_023898315.1. Classification (NCBI taxonomy): domain Eukaryota; kingdom Metazoa; phylum Arthropoda; class Insecta; order Orthoptera; family Acrididae; genus Schistocerca; species Schistocerca nitens. The sequence continues at coordinate 37,970,440 of NC_064617.1, forward strand.
AATGCATAGCATTGATCATGATATACATACATACATTTATCACTAAATACATACATACATATATATATATATATATATATATATATATATATATATATATATATATATATATACACATAACAATCAACCCTGAAAGAAAAATACATAAAATTTTATAATTGTGGCCACTGCAAATTCGGGCCCCGCGTTTTTGGGCGACAGTTTCACGTCACTGTCGTAATTGTTATTTTTATTGCTCGCGTAATAACGCATATAAGAAAAGAGCCGCGAAATATCTGTTAGTAATGCTGCGCTTTGAATTTCTTTATCATCGTTACCTTTTTGCAAAATAAAATGTATCTATGGAAGTCTTATTGTTCTGTATCTGGCCTACAATTTAAAGAACGATTTTTCTTAACTGCAACTCATGCTAAGGATCAATATAACTTCCCTACTTCATAGTTATTAAAAGTTGAAATTACTTTTAATGAACACTGATGTTACAGTTCGTATGATCGTTCAAAAACACAAGTTCGCAGTGGATTTTATTTCTTGGTGAAATACTATTTCATACCACGACTAGCCCAAGAACATGAGACTCTCATAAAAAAAAATTACGTTATCACTATAAAATTTGCCAGATCAGAACGGAGCATAGCAAGATTACTATCAGATTTTGAAGGTACATTAAATTATTTGCAACTGTAAATTATATCCTATCAGCAGCCCGCGTCAACCTGCAACACATCATAAAATCTGCTGATCTTCACTGCCAGCCTGGGAGCTAAAAGAAATAATATTATTTTATTATTATCTTACCGCTTCCTTGCGGTATGCTCGACTACATTGTAAGTCGTTTAAATACGCCGCGGCAGCGGCTCTTCGTTCTCCACGCAGCTCAGCACCACAGATAATATTTATATAACTGAAAAATGTCTCAACAGGATGGGATAATAGGCAAGCAAGCTTTAACAATTAATAATACAAGTTTTCATTTAAACAACTCTATTAAAACATTTAAATATCTCATTGATTACAGACCTGTGTGAATTCACACGTAATGGCGTACATTTCCCAGTCTCGACAAAAGAATGCTACATTCGCATTCTCCACGACAACAACAGGAGATCTTACTCTCACAACTTCCAGATTAAGAAGGACAAAGAATTTAATTTACATCACGCATTATATACTAGTTCCTTTTGTAATCTCTGTTCAACATTTATCTTCTGTGGCGGTTTTATTACTCGCCGACGCAGACGTTCTCAAAAATAAATAATAAAAAAAATACATAATTTTACACAATGACACAATATGATACATCTAATTTTCTAATTACTACATAATATGTTGTTTTTGTTTCTTACTAGACGTTACATACTCTCTAGGATAAAACCCGCCCTGGAGCCTACAGTATTTAATCTCGACGCAATATTTGTGTCGCATCCTTATTAGAAGAGTGTGAGGGTTTCAATAAATGGGCAGTAGTGCGTCGGATACAAACTATATGACTCCCAGGAGAGCTTTCATGTGGAGGCTGCAGCCGTTTTACTCTCTAGGATAAAACCCGCCCTGGAGCCTTCAGTACCTAATCTCGACGCAATTTCTGTGTCATCTCATTATTTGAGTAGTATGATGGTTTCAGTAAATGGGCAGTAGTGCGTCGGATACAAACTACATGACTCCCAGGAAAGCTTTCATGTGGAGGCTGCAGCCGTTTTACTCCCTAGGATAAAACCCGCCCTGGAGCCTGCAGTACTTAGTCTCGACGTAATTTCTGTGTCGCAACCTTATTAGAAGAGTGTGAGGGTTTCAGTAAATGGGCAGTAGTGCGTCGGATACAAACTACATGACTCCCAGGAGAGCTTTCATGTGGAGGCTGCAGCCGTTTTACTCTCTAGGATAAAACCCGCCCTGGAGCCTGCAGTACTTATCTCGACGTAATTTCTGTGTCGCATCCTTATTAGAAGAGTGTGAGGGTTTCAGTAAATGGGCAGTAGTGCGTCGGATACAAACTACATGACTCCCAGGAGAGCTTTCATGTGGAGGCTGCAGCCGTTTACTCTCTAGGGTAAAAACCGCCCTGGAGCCTGCAGTACTTAGTCTCGACGTAATTTCTGTGTCGCATCCTTATTAGAAGAGTGTGAGGGTTTCAGTAAATGGGCAGTAAAGCGTCGGATACAGACTACATGACTCCCAGGATAGCGTTCATGTGGAGGCTGCAGCCGTTTTACTCTCTAGGATAAAACCCGCCCTGGAGGCTACAGTATTCAATCTCGACGCAATTTTTGTGTCGCATCCTCATTATGAGAGAGTGAGGGTTTAAATAAATGGGCAGTAGTGCGTCGGATACAAACTATATGACTCCCAGGAGAGCTTTCATGTGGAGGCTGCAGCCGTTTTACTCTCTAGGATAAAACCCGCCCTTGAGCCTTCAGTACTTAATCTCGACGCAATTTCTGTGTCATCTCATTATTTGAGTAGTATGATGGTTTCAGTAAATGGGCAGTAGTGCGTCGGATACAAACTACAAGACTCCCAGGAGAGCTTTCATGTGGAGGCTGCAGCCGTTTTACTCCCTAGAATAAAACCCGCCCTGGTGCCTACAGTATTTAATCTCGATGCAATTTCTGTGTCGCATCCTTATTAGAAGAGTGTGAGGCTTTCAGTAAATAGGCAGTAGTGCCTCGGATACAAACTACATGACTCCCAGGAGACCTTTCATGTGGAGGCTGCAGCCGTTTTACTCCCTAGAATAAAACCCGCCCTGGTGCCTACAGTATTTAATCTCGATGCAATTTCTGTGTCGCATCCTAATTAGAAGAGTGTGAGGGTTTCAGTAAATGGGCAGTAGGGCGTCGGATACAAACTACATCAGTCCCAGGAGAGCTTTCATGTTAAGGCTGCAACCGTTTTACTCTCTAGGATAAAACCGGCCCTGGAGCCTACAGAAAATAATCTCGACGCAATTTCTGTGTCGCATCCTTATTAGAAGAGTGTGAGGCTTTCAGTAAATAGGCAGTAGTGGCTCGGATACAAATTACATGACTCCCAGGAGAGCTTTCATGTGCAGGCTGCAACCGTTAACTCTCTAGGATAAAACTCGCCCTGGAGCCTACAGTATTTAATCACGACGCAATTTCTGTGTCGCATCCTTATTAGAAGAGTGTGAGGGTTCCAGTAAATGCGCAGTAGTGCGTCGGATACAAACTACATGACTCCCCGGAGAGCTTTCATGTGGAGGCTGCAGCCGTTTTACTCTCTAGTATAAAACTCGCCCTGGAGGCTACAGTATTTAAATTCGACGCAATTTCTGGGTCGCATCCTTATTAGAAGAGTCCGAGGGATTCAGTATATGGGCAGTAGTGCGTATGGTACAAACTATATGTCCCCGAGGAGGGCTCTTATGTGGGGGCCACAGCCGTGTTACTCTCTTGATGACCAGTTGCCCAGTAGGCTGTACTATTTAATCTCGACGCAATTTTGTGTCATCTCATTATTTGTGGAGTGTGAGGGTTTCATTAAATGGGCATTAGTGCGTTCGATATAAACCACTTCACTCCCAGGAGAACTTCCACATGGAGGCTACAGCCAATTTACTCTCCAGCATAAAACCCGCCCTGGAACCTACAGTTTTTAATCTCGACGCAATTTCTGTGTCGCATCCTTATTAGAAGAGTGTGAGGGTTTCAATAAATGGGCAGTAGTGCGTCGGATACAAACTATATGACTCCCAGGAGAGCTTTCATGTGGAGGCTGCAGCCGTTTTACTCTCTAGGATAAAACCCGCCCTGGAGCCTTCAGTACCTAATCTCGACGCAATTTCTGTGTCATCTCATTATTTGAGTAGTATGATGGTTTCAGTAAATGGGCAGTAGTGCGTCGGATACAAACTACATGACTCCCAGGAAAGCTTTCATGTGGAGGCTGCAGCCGTTTTACTCCCTAGGATAAAACCCGCCCTGGAGCCTGCAGTACTTAGTCTCGACGTAATTTCTGTGTCGCAACCTTATTAGAAGAGTGTGAGGGTTTCAGTAAATGGGCAGTAGTGCGTCGGATACAAACTACATGACTCCCAGGAGAGCTTTCATGTGGAGGCTGCAGCCGTTTTACTCTCTAGGATAAAACCCGCCCTGGAGCCTGCAGTACTTATCTCGACGTAATTTCTGTGTCGCATCCATATTAGAAGAGTATGAGGGTTTCAGTAAATGGGCAGTAGTGCGTCGGATACAAACTACATGACTCCCAGGAGAGCTTTTATGTGGAGGCTGCAGCCGTTTTACTCTCTAGGATAAAACCCGCCCTGGAGCCTGCAGTACTTATCTCGACGTAATTTCTGTGTCGCATCCATATTAGAAGAGTGTGAGGGTTTCAGTAAATGGGCAGTAGTGCGTCGGATACAGACTACATAACTCCCAGGATAGCTTTCATGTGGAGGCTGCAGCCGTTTTACTCTCTAGGATATAACCCGCCCTGGAGCCTACAGTATTTAATCTCGACGCAATTTTTGTGTCGCATCCTCATTAGAAGAGTGTGAGGGTTTAAATAAATGGGCAGTAGTGCGTCGGATACAAACTATATGACTCCCAGGAGAGCTTTCATGTGGAGGCTGCAGCCGTTTTACTCTCTAGGATAAAACCCGCCCTTGAGCCTTCAGTACTTAATCTCGATGCAATTTCTGTGTCATCTCATTATTTGAGTAGTATGATGGTTTCAGTAAATGGGCAGTAGTGCGTCGGATACAAACTACATGACTCCCAGGAGAGCTTTCATGTGGAGGCTGCAGCCCTTTTACTCCCTAGAATAAAACCCGCCCTGGTGCCTACAGTATTTAATCTCGATGCAATTTCTGTGTCGCATCCTAATTAGAAGAGTGTGAGGGTTTCAGTAAATGGGCAGTAGGGCGTCGGATATATACTACATGACTCCCAGGAGAGCTTTCATGTGGAGGCTGCAGCCGTTTTACTCTCTAGGATAAAACCCGCCCTGGAGCCTGCAGTACTTATCTCGACGTAATTTCTGTGTCGCATCCTTATTAGAAGAGTGTGAGGGTTTCAGTAAATGGGCAGTAGTGCGTCGGATACAAACTACATGACTCCCAGGAGAGCTTTCATGTGGAGGCTGCAGCCGTTTACTCTCTAGGGTAAAACCCGCCCTGGAGCCTGCAGTACTTAGTCTCGACGTTATTTCTGTGTCGCAGCCTCATTAGAAGAGTGTGAGGGTTTCAGTAAATGGGCAGTAGTGCGTCGGATACAGTCTACATGACTTCCAGGATAGCTTTCATGTGGAGGCTGCAGCCGTTTTACTCTCTAGGATATAACCCGCCCTGGAGCCTACAGTATTTAATCTCGACGCAATTTTTGTGTCGCATCCTCATTAGAAGAGTGTGAGGGTTTAAATAAATGGGCAGTAGTGCGTCGGATACAAACTATATGACTCCCAGGAGAGCTTTCATGTGGAGGCTGCAGCCGTTTTACTCTCTAGGATGAAACCCGCCCTTGAGACTTCAGTCCTTAATCTCGATGCAATTTCTGTGTCATCTCATTATTTGAGTAGTATGATGGTTTCAGTAAATGGGCAGTAGTGCGTCGGATACAAACTATATGACTCCCAGGAGAGCTTTCATGTGGAGGCTGCAGCCGTTTTACTCCCTAGAATAAAACCCGCCCCGGAGCCTACAGTATTTAATCTCGATGCAATTTCTGTGTCGCATCCTAATTAGAAGAGTATGATGGTTTCAGTAAATGGGCAGTAGTGCGTCGGATACAAACTACATGACTCCCAGGAGAGCTTTCATGTGGAGGCTGCAGCCGTTTACTCTCTAGGGTAAAACTCGCCCTGGAGCCTGCAGTACTTAGTCTCGACGTAATTTCTGTGTCGCAGCCTCATTAGAAGAGTGTGAGGGTTTCAATAAATGGGCAGTAGTGCGTCGGATACAGACTACATGACTCCCAGGATAGCTTTCATGTGGAGGCTGCAGCCGTATTACTCTCTAGGATATAACCCGCCCTGGAGCCTACAGTATTTAATCTCGACGCAATTTTTGTGTCGCATCCTCATTAGAAGAGTGTGAGGGTTTAAATAAATGGGCAGTAGTGCGTCGGATACAAACTATATGACTCCCAGGAGAGCTTTCATGTGGAGGCTGCAGCCGTTTTACTCCCTAGAATAAAACCCGCCCTGGTGCCTACAGTATTTAATCTCGATGCAATTTCTGTGTCGCATCCTAATTAGAAGAGTGTGAGGGTTTCAGTAAATGGGCAGTAGGGCGTCGGATATATACTACATGACTCCCAGGAGAGCTTTCATGTGGAGGCTGCAGCCGTTTTACTCTCTAGGATAAAACCCGCCCTGGAGCCTGCAGTACTTATCTCGACGTAATTTCTGTGTCGCATCCTTATTAGAAGAGTGTGAGGGTTTCAGTAAATGGGCAGTAGTGCGTCGGATACAAACTACATGACTCCCAGGAGAGCTTTCATGTGGAGGCTGCAGCCGTTTACTCTCTAGGTTAAAACCCGCCCTGGAGCCTGCAGTACTTAGTCTCGACGTTATTTCTGTGTCGCAGCCTCATTGGAAGAGTGTGAGGGTTTCAATAAATGGGCAGTAGTGCGTCGGATACAGACTACATGACTCCCAGGATAGCTTTCATGTGGAGGCTGCAGCCGTTTTACTCTCTAGGATATAACCCGCCCTGGAGCCTACAGTATTTAATCTCGACGCAATTTTTGTGTCGCATCCTCATTAGAAGAGTGTGAGGGTTTAAATAAATGGGCAGTAGTGCGTCGGATACAAACTATATGACTCCCATGAGAGCTTTCATGTGGAGGCTGCAGCCGTTTTACTCTCTAGGATAAAACCCGCCCTCGAGCCTTCAGTCCTTAATCTCGACGCAATTTCTGTGTCATCTCATTATTTGAGTAGTATGATGGTTTCAGTAAATGGGCAGTAGTGCGTCGGATACAACCTACATGACTCCCAGGAGAGCTTTCATGTGGAGGCTGCAGCTGTTTTACTCCCTAGAATAAAACCCGCCCTGGAGCCTACAGTATTTAATCTCGATGCAATTTCTGTGTCGCATCCTAATTAGAAGAGTGTGAGGGTTTCAGTAAATGGGCAGTAGGGCGTCGGATACATACTACATGACTCCCAGGAGAGCTTTCATGTGGAGGCTGCAGCCGTTTTACTCTCTAGGATAAAACCCGCCCTTGAGCCTTCAGTACTTAATCTCGATGCAATTTCTGTGTCATCTCATTATTTGAGTAGTATGATGGTTTCAGTAAATGGGCAGTAGTGCGTCGGATACAAACTACATGACTCCCAGGAGAGCTTTCATGTGGAGGCTGCAGCCGTTTTACTCCCTAGAATAAAACCCGCCCTGGAGCCTACAGTATTTAATCTCGATGCAATTTCTGTGTCGCATCCTAATTAGAAGAGTGTGAGGGTTTCAGTAAATGGGCAGTAGGGCGTCGGATACATACTACATGACTCCCAGGAGAGCTTTCATGTGGAGGCTGCAGCCGTTTTACTCTCTAGGATAAAACCCGCCCTTGAGCCTTCAGTACTTAATCTCGATGCAATTTCTGTGTCATCTCATTATTTGAGTAGTATGATGGTTTCAGTAAATGGGCAGTAGTGCGTCGGATACAAACTACATGACTCCCAGGAGAGCTTTTATGTGGAGGCTGCAGCCGTTTTACTCCCTAAGATAAAACCCGCCCTGGAGCCTGCAGTACTTAGCCTCGACGTAATTTCTCTGTCGCAACCTTATTAGAAGAGTGTGAGGGTTTCAGTAAATGGGCAGTAGTGCGTCGGATACAAACTATATGACTCCCAGGAGAGCTTTCATGTGGAGGCTGCAGCCGTTTTACTCTCTAGGATAAAACCCGCCCTGGAGCCTGCAGTACTTATCTCGACGTAATTTCTGTGTCGCATCCTTATTAGAAGAGTGTGAGGGTTTCAGTAAATGGGCAGTAGTGCGTCGGATACAAACTACATGACTCCCAGGAGAGCTTTCATGTGGAGGCTGCAGCCGTTTACTCTCTAGGGTAAAACCCGCCCTGGAGCCTGCAGTACTTAGTCTCGACGTAATTTCTGTGTCGCAATCTTATTAGAAGAGTGTGAGGGTTTCAGTAAATGGGCAGTAGTGCGTCGGATACAGACTACATGACTCCCAGGATAGCTTTCATGTGGAGGCTGCAGCCGTTTTACTCTCTAGGATATAACCCGCCCTGGAGCCTACAGTATTTAATCTCGACGCAATTTTTGTGTCGCATCCTCATTAGAAGAGTGTGAGGGTTTAAATAAATGGGCAGTAGTGCGTCGGATACAAACTATATGACTCCCAGGAGAGCTTTCATGTGGAGGCTGCAGCCGTTTTACTCTCTAGGATAAAACCCGCCCTGGAGCCTGCAGTACTTAGTCTCGACGTAATTTCTGTGTCGCAACCTTATTAGAAGAGTGTGAGGGTTTCAGTAAATGGGCAGTACGTCGGATACAAACTACATGACTCCCAGGAGAGCTTTCATGTGGAGGCTGCAGCCGTTTTACTCTCTAGGATAAAACCCGCCCTGGAGCCTGCAGTACTTATCTCGACGTAATTTCTGTGTCGCATCCTTATTAGAAGAGTGTGAGGGTTTCAGTAAATGGGCAGTAGTGCGTCGGATACAAACTACATGACTCCCAGGAGAGCTTTCATGTGGAGGCTGCAGCCGTTTACTCTCTAGGGTAAAACCCGCCCTGGAGCCTGCAGTACTTAGTCTCGACGTAATTTCTGTGTCGCATCCTTATTAGAAGAGTGTGAGGGTTTCAGTAAATGGGCAGTAGTGCGTCGGATACAGACTACATGACTCCCAGGATAGCTTTCATGTGGAGGCTGCAGCCGTTTTACTCTCTAGGATATAACCCGCCCTGGAGCCTACAGTATTTAATCTCGACGATATTTTTGTGTCGCATCCTCATTAGAAGAGTGTGAGGGTTTAAATAAATGGGTAGTAGTGCGTCGGATACAAACTATATGACTCCCAGGAGAGCTTTCATGTGGAGGCTGCAGCCGTTTTACTCTCTAGGATAAAACCCGCCCTTGAGCCTTCAGTACTTAATCTCGATGCAATTTCTGTGTCATCTCATTATTTGAGTAGTATGATGGTTTCAGTAAATGGGCAGTAGTGCGTCGGATACAAACTACATGACTCCCAGGAAAGCTTTCATGTGGAGGCTGCAGCCGTTTTACTCCCTAGGATAAAACCCGCCCTGGAGCATGCAGTACTTAGCCTCGACGTAATTTCTCTGTCGCAACCGTATTAGAAGAGTGTGAGGGTTTCAGTAAATGGGCAGTAGTGCGTCGGATACAAACTATATGACTCCCAGGAGAGCTTTCATGTGGAGGCTGCAGCCGTTTTACTCTCTAGGATAAAACCCGCCCTGGAGCCTGCAGTACTTATCTCGACGTAATTTCTGTGTCGCATCCTTATTAGAAGAGTGTGAGGGTTTCAGTAAATGGGCAGTAGTGCGTCGGATACAAACTACATGACTCCCAGGAGAACTTTCATGTGGAGGCTGCAACCGTTTTACTCTCTAGGATGAAACCCGCCCTGGAGCCTACAGTTCTTAACCTCGGCGTAATTTCTGTGTCTCATCCTTATTAGAAGAGTGTGAGGGTTTCAGTAAATGGCAGTAGTGCGTCGGATACAAACTAGATGACTCCCGGCAGAGCGTTCATGTGGTGGCTGCAGCCGTTTTACTCTCTAGGATAAAACCCGCCATGGAGCCTATAGTACTTAATCTCGACGCAATTTCTGTGTCGCATCCTTATTAGAAGAGTGTGAGGGTTTCAGTCAATTTGCAGTAGTGCGTCGGATACAATCTACATGACTCCCAGGAGAGATTTCATGTGGAGGCTGCAGCCGTTTCACTCTCTAGGATAAAACACGCCCTGGAGCCTACAGTACTTAATCTCGACGCAATCTCTGTGTCGCATACTTATCAGAAGAGTGTGAGGCTTTCAGTAAACAAGCAGTAGTGCCTCGGATACAAACTGCATGACTCCCAGGAGAGCTTTCATGTGGAGGCTGCAGCCGTTTTAGTCTCTAGGATTAGACCCGCCCAGGAGCCTACAGTACTTAATCTTGACGCAATTTCTGTGACGAATCCTTATTAGAAGAGTGTGAGGGTTTCAGTAAATGGGCAGTAGTGCTTCGGATACAAACTACATGACACCCAGGAGAGCTTTCATGTTAAGGCTGCAACCGTTTTACTGTCTAGGATAAAACCGGCCCTGGAGCCTACAGTACTTAATCTCGACGCAGTTTCTGTGTCGCATCCTTATTAGAAGAGTGTGAGGCTTTCAGTAAATAGGCAGTAGTGCCTCGGATACAAACTACATGACTCCCAGGAGAGCTTTCATGTGCTGGCTGCAACCGTTTTACTCTCTAGGATAAAACCCGCCCTGGAGCCCACAGTATTTAATCACGACGCAATTTCTGTGTTGCATCCTCATTAGAAGAGTGTGAGGGTTTAAATAAATGGGCAGTAGTGCGTCGGATACAAACTACATGACACCCAGGAGAGCTTTCATGTTAAGGCTGCAACCGTTTTACTGTCTAGGATAAAACCGGCCCTGGAGCCTACAGTACTTAATCTTGACGCAATTTCTGTGTCGAATCCTTATTAGAAGAGCGTGAGGGTTTCAGTAAATGGGCAGTAGTGCTTCGGATACAAACTACATGACACCCGGGAGAGCTTTCATGTTAAGGCTGCAACCGTTTTACTGTCTAGGATAAAACCGGCCCTGGAGCCTACAGTACTTAATCTCGACGCAATTTCTGTGTTGCATCCTTATTAGAAGAGTGTGAGGCTTTCAGTAAATAGGCAGTAGTGCCTCGGATACAAACTACATGACTCCCAGGAGAGCTTTCTTGTGGAGGCTGCAGCCGTTTTACTGTCTAGGATAAAACCCGCCCTGGAGCCTACAGTATTTAATCTCGACGCAATTTTTGTGTCGCATCCTCATTAGAAGAGTGTGAGGGTTTAAATAAATGGGCAGTAGTGCGTCGGATACAAACTATATGACTCCCAGGAGAGCTTTCATGTGGAGGCTGCAGCCGTTTTACTCTCTAGGATAAAACCCGCCCTTGAGCCTTCACTACTTAATCTCGACGCAATTTCTGTGTCATCTCATTATTTGAGTAGTATGATGGTTTCAGTAAATGGGCAGTAGGGCGTCGGATACAAACTACATCAGTCCCAGGAGAGCTTTCATGTTAAGGCTGCAACCGTTTTACTCTCTACGATAAAACCGGCCCTGGAGCCTACAGTTAATAATCTCGACGCAAGTTCTGTGACGCATCCATATTAGAAGAGTGTGAGGGTTTCAGTAAATGGGCAGTAGTGCGTCGGATACAAACTACATGACTCCCAGGAGAGCTTTCATGTGGAGGCTGCAGCCGTTTAACTCTCTAGGATAAAACCCGCTCTAGAGCCTACAGTATTTAATCTCGATGCAATTTTTGGGTCGCATCCTAATTAGAACAGTGTGAGGGTTTCAGTAAAGAGGCAGTGGTGCGTCGGATACAAACTACATGACTCCCAGAAGAGCTTTCATGTGGAGACTGCAGCCGTTTTACTCTCTAGGATAAAACCCGCCCTGGAGCCTACAGGGATGCTATTTCTGTGTCGCATCCATATTAGAAGAGTGTGAGGGTTTCAGTATATGGGCAGTAGTGCGTCGGATACAAACTACATGACTCCCAGGATAGCTTTCTTGTGGAGGCTGTAGCCGTTTTACTCTCTAGGATAAAACCCGCTCTGGAGCGTACAGTATTTAATCTCGATGCAATTCCTGTGTCGCATCCTTATTAGAAGAGTACGAGGGATTCAGTATATGGGCAGTAGTGCGTATGGTACAAACTATATGTCCCCCAGGAGGGCTCTTATGTTGGGGCCACAGTCGTGTTACTTTCTTGATTCACAGTTGCCCTGTAAGCTGTACTATTTAATCTCGAAGCAATTTCTTTGTCGCATTCTCAGTAGATGTGTGTGTGGGTTTAATAAAATGGGTCGTATTGCGTGGGATACATAATACAAGTCTCCCAGGAGAGATTTCATGTGGAGGCTGCAACCGTTTTACTCTCTAGGATGAAACCCGCCCTGGAGCCTACAGTTCTTAACCTCGGCGTAATTTCTGTGTCGCATCCTTATTAGAAGAGTGTGAGGGTTTCAGTAAATGGCAGTGGTGCGTCGGATACAAACTAGATGACTCCCGGCAGAGCTTTCATATGGAGGCTGCAGCCGTTTTACTCTCTAGGATAAAACCCGCCATGGTGCCTATAGTACTTAATCTCGACGAAATTTCTGTGTCGCATCCTTATTAGAAGAGTGTGAGGGTTTCAGTCAATTTGCAGTAGTGCGTCGGATACAATCTACATGACTCCCAGGAGAGATTTCATGTGGAGGCTGCAGCCGTTTCACTCTCTAGGATAAAACCCGCCCTGGAGCCTACAGTACTTAATCTCGACGCAATTTCTGTGTCGCATACTTATCAGAAGAGTGTGAGGCTTTCGGTAAATAGGCAGTAGTGCCTCGGATACAAACTGCATGACTCCCAGGAGAGCTTTCATGTGGAGGCTGCAGCCGTTTTAGTCTCTAGGATTAGACCCACCCTGGAGCCTACAGTACTTAATCTTGACGCAATTTCTGTGTCGAATCCTTATTAGAAGAGTGTGAGGGTTTCAGTAAATGTGCAGTAGTGCTTCGGATACAAACTACATGACACCCAGGAGAGCTTTCATGTTAAGGCAGCAACCGTTTTACTGTCTAGGATAAAACCGGCCCTGGAGCCTACAGTACTTAATCTCGACGCAATTTCTGTGTCGCATCCTTATTAGAAGAGTGTGAGGCTTTCAGTAAATAGGCAGTAGTGCCTCGGATACAAACTACATGACTCCCAGGCGAGCTTTCATGTGCAGGCTGCAACCGTTATACTCTGTAGGATAAAACCCGCCCTGGAGCCTACAGTATTTTAACACGACGCAATTTCTGTGTTGCATCCTTGTTAGAAGAGTGTGAGGGTTTCAGTAAATGGGCAGTAGTGCGTCGGATACAAACTACATGACTCCCCGGAGAGCTTTCATGTGGAGGCTGCAGCCGTTTTACTCTCTAGGATTAGACCCGCCCTGGAGCCAACAGTACTTAAACTTGACGCAATTTCTGTGTCGCATCCTTATTAGAAGAGTGTGAGGGTTTCAGTAAATGGGCAGTAGTGCTTCGGATACAAACTACATGACACCCCAGAGAGCTTTCATGTGTAGGCTGCAGACGTTTTACTCTCTAGGATAAAAACTGCCCTGGAGCCTACAGTATTTAATCTCGATGCAATTTCTGTGACGCATCCATATTAGAAGAGTGTGAGGGTTTCAGTAAATGGGCAGTAGTGCGTCGGATACAAACTATATGACTCCCAGGAGAGCTTTCATGTGGAGGCTGCAGCCAATTTACTCTCTAGGAGAAAACCCGTCCTGGAACCTGCAGTATTTAATCTCGACGCAATTTCTGTGTCGCATCCTTATTAGAAGAGTGTGAGGGTTTCAGTAAATGGGCCGTAGTGCGTCGGATACAAACTAAATGACTCCCCGGAGAGCTGTCATGTGTAGGCTGCAGCCGTTTAACTCTCTAGGATAAAACCCGCCATGGAGGCTACAGGATTTAAATGCGACGCAATTTCTGTGTCGCATCCTAATTAGAAGAGTGTGAGGGTTTCAGTAAATGGGCAGTAGAGCGTCGGATACAAACTACATCAGTCCCAGGAGAGCTTTCATGTTAAGGCTGCAACCGTTTTACTCTCTAGGATAAAACCGGCCCTGGAGCCTACAGAAAATAATCTCGACGCAATTTCTGTGATGCATCCATATTAGAAGAGTGTGAGGGTTTCAGAAACTGGGCAGTAGTTTGTGGGATACAAACTACATGACTCCCAGGAGAGGTTTCATGTTAAGGTTGCAACCGTTTTACTCTCTAGGATAAAACCGGCCCTGGAGCCTACAGTACTTAATCTCGACGCAATTTCTGTGTCGCATACTTATCAGAAGAGTGTGAGGCTTTCAGTAAATAGGCAGTAGTGCCTCGGATACAAACTGCATGACTCCCAGGAGAGCTTTCATGTGGAGGCTGCAGCCGTTTTAGTCTCTAGGATTAGACCCACCCTGGAGCCTACAGTACTTAATCTTGACGCAATTTCTGTGTCGAATCCTTATTAGAAGAGTGTGAGGGTTTCAGTAAATGGGCAGTAGTGCTTCGGATACAAACTACATGACACCCAGGAGAGCTTTCATGTTAAGGCAGCAACCGTTTTACTGTCTAGGATAAAACCGGCCCTGGAGCCTACAGTACTTAATCTCGACGCAATTTCTGTGTCGCATACTTATCAGAAGAGTGTGAGGCTTTCAGTACATAGGCAGTAGTGCCTCGGATACAAACTACATGACTCCCAGGAGAGCTTTCATGTGGAGGCTGCAGCCGTTTTAGTCTCTAGGATTAGACCCACCCTGGAGCCTACAGTACTTAATCTTGACGCAATTTCTGTGTCGAATCCTTATTAGAAGAGTGTGAGGGTTTCAGTAAATGGGCAGTAGTGCTTCGGATACAAACTACATGACACCCAGGAGAGCTTTCATGTTAAGGCAGCAACCGTTTTACTGTCTAGGATAAAACCGGCCCTGGAGCCTACAGTACTTAATCTCGACGCAATTTCTGTGTCGCATCCTTATTAGAAGAGTGTGAGGCTTTCAGTAAATAGGCAGTAGTGCCTCGGATACAAACTACATGACTCCCAGGCGAGCTTTCATGTGCAGGCTGCAACCGTTTTACTCTCTAGGATAAAATCCGCCCTGGAGCCTACAGTATTTTAACACGACGCAATTTCTGTATTGCATCCTTGTTAGAAGAGTGTGAGGGTTTCAGTAAATGGGCAGTAGTGCGTCGGATACAAACTACATGTCTCCCCGGAGAGCTTTCATGTGGAGGCTGCAGCCGTTTTACTCTCTAGGATTAGACCCGCCAAGGAGCCAACAGTACTTAAACTTGACGCAATTTCTGTGTCGCATCCTTATTAGAAGAGTGTGAGGGTTTCAGTAAATGGGCAGTAGTGCTTCAAATACAAACTACATGACACCCCAGAGAGCTTTCATGTGTAGGCTGCAGACGTTTTACTCTCTAGGATAAAAACCGCCCTGGAGCCTACAGTATTTAATCTCGATGCAATTTCTGTGTCGCATCCTTATTAGAAGAGTGAAAGGGTTTCAGTAAATGGGCAGTAGTGCGTCGGATACAAACTACATGACTCCCAGGAGAGCTTTCATGTGCAGGCTGCAACCGTTTCACTCTCTAGGATAAAACCGGCCCTTGAGCCTACAGTACTTACTCTCGACGCAATTTCTGTGTCGCATCATTATTTGAAGAGTGTGAGGGTTTCAGTAAATAGGCAGTAGTGCCTCGGATATAAACTACATGACTCCCAGGAGAGCTTTCATGTGGAGGCTGCAGCCGTTTTACTCTCTAGGATTAGACCCGCCCTGGAGCCTGCAGTACTTAATCTTGACGTAATTTCTGTGTCGAATCCTTATTAGAAGAGTGTGAGGGTTTCAGTAAATGGGCAGTAGTGCTTCGGATACAAACTACATGACACCCCGGAGAGCTTTCATGTGTAGGCTGCAGCCGATTTACTCTCTGAGATAAAACCCGCCAGGAGCCTTCAGTACTTAATCTCGAATTCTGTGTCATCTCATTATTTGAGGAACGTGAGGGTTTCAGTAAATGGGCAGTAGTGCGTCGGATACAAATTAAATTACTCCCAGGGAGAGCTTTCATCTGGAGGCTGCAGCCAATTTACTCTCTAGGAGAAAACCCGCCCTGGAACCTGCAGTGTTTAATCTCGACGCAATTTCTGTGTCGCACCCTTATTAGAAGTGTGTGAGGGTTTCAGTAAATGGGCAGTAGTGCGTCGGATACAAACTAAATGACTCCCCGGAGAGCTTTCATGTGTAGGCTGCAGCCGTTTAACTCTCTAGGATAAAACCCGCCCTGGAGCCTACAGTAGTTAATCTCGATGGTATTTCTGTGTCGCATCCTTATTAGAAGAGTGTGAGGGTTTCAGTAAATAGCCAGTAGTGCGTCGGATACAAACTACATGACTCCCAAGATAGCTTTCTTGTGGAGGCTGCAGCCGTTTTACTCTCTAGGATAAAACCCGTTCTGGAGCCTACAGTATTTAATCTCGATGCAATTTCTGTGTCGCATCCTTATTAGAAGAGTGTGAGGCTTTCAGTAAATAGGCAGTAGTGCCTCGGATACAAACTACATGACTCCCAGGAGAGCTTTCATGTGGAGGCTGCAGCCGGCTTACTCTCTAGGATAAAACCCGCCCTGGAGCCTACAGTATTTAATCTCGACGCAATATTTGTGTCGCATCCTTCTTAGAAGAGTGTGAGGGTTTCAATAAATGGGCAGTAGTGCGTCGGATACAAATTATATGACTCCCAGGAGAGCTTTCATGTGGAGGCTGCAGCCGTTTTACTCTCTAGGATAAAACCCGCCCTGGAGCCTTCAGTACCTAATCTCGACGCAATTTCTGTGTCATCTCATTATTTTAGTAGTAGGATGGTTTCAGTAAATGGGCAGTAGTGCTTCGGATACAAACTACATGACTCCCAGGAAAGCTTTCATGTGGAGGCTGCAGCCGTTTTACTCTCTAGGATAAAACCCGCCCTGGAGCCTGCAGTACTTATCTCGACGAAATTTCTGTGTCGCATCCTTATTAGAAGAGTGTGAGGGTTTCAGTAAATGGGCAATAGTGCGTCGGATACAAACTACATGACACCCAGGATAGCTTTCATGTGGAGGGTGCAGCCGTTTTCTCTCTAGGATAAAACCCGCCCCGGAGCCTACAGTATTTAATCTCGATGCAATTTCTGTGTCGCATCCTTATTAGAAGATTGTGAGATTTTCAGGAAATGGGAAAGTAGTGCGTCGGATACAAACTACATGACTCCCAGGAGAGCTTTCATGTGGAGGCTGCAGCCGTTTTACTCTCTAGGATAAAACCCGCCCTGGAGCCTACAGTATTTAATCTCGACGCAATTTCTGTGTCGCATCCTTATTAGAAGAGTGTGAGAGTTTCATTAAATGGGCAGTAGTGCGTCGGATACAATCTACATGACTCCCAGGAGAGCTTTCATGTGGAGGCTGCAGCCGTTTACTCTCTAGGGTAAAACCCGCCCTGGAGCCTGCAGTACTTAGTCTCGACGTAATTTCTGTGTCGCATCCTTATTAGAAGAGTGTGAGGGGTTCAGTAAATGGGCAGTAGTGCGTCGGATACAGACTACATGACTACCAGGATAGCTTTCATGTGGAGGGTGCAGCCGATTTCTCTCTAGGATAAACCCCGCCCCGGAGCCTACAGTATTTAATCTCGACGCAATTTCTGTGTCGCATCCTTATTAGTAGACTGTGAGGGTTTCAGTAAATGGGAAAATAGTGCGTCGGATACAAACTACATGACTCCCAGGAAAGCTTTCATGTGGAGGCTGCAGCCGTTTTACTCTCTAGGATAAAACCCGCCCTGGAGCCTGCAGTACTTAGTCTCGACGTAATTTCTGTGTCGCATCCTTATTAGAAGAGTGTGAGGGTTTCAGTAAATGGGCAGTAGTGCGTCCGATACAAACTACATGACTCCCAGGAGAGCCTTCATGTGGAGGCTGCAGCCGTTTTACTCTCTAGGATAAAACCCGCCCTGGAGCCTACAGTATTTAATCTCGACGCAATTTTTGTGTCGCATCCTCATTAGAAGAGTGTGAGGGTTTAAATAAATAGGCAGTAGTGCGTCGGATACAAACTAGATGACTCCCGGCAGAGCTTTCATGTGGAGGCTGCAGCCGTTTTACTCTCTAGTATAAAACCCGCCCTGGAGCCTGCAGTACTTAGTCTCGACGTAATTTCTGTGCCGCAACCTTATTAGAAGAGTGTGAGGGTTTCAGTAAATGGGCATTAGTGCGTCGGATACAAACTACATGGCTCCCAGGAGAGCTTTCATGTGGAGGCTGCAGCCGTTTACTCTCTAGCATAAAACCCGCCCTGGAGCCTGCAGTACTTAGTCTCGACGTAAATTCTGTGTCGCATCCTTATTAGAAGAGTGTGAGGGTTTCAGTAAATGGGCAGTAGTGCGTCGGATACAGACTACATGACTCCCAGGATAGCTTTCATGTGGAGGGTGCAGCGGATTTCTCTCTAGGATAAACCCCGCCCCGGAGCCTACAGTATTTAATCTCGACGCAATTTCTGTGTCGCATCCTTATTGGTAGATTGTGAGGGTTTCAGTAAATGGGAAAATAGTGCGTCGGATACAAACTACATGACTCCCAGGAGAGCTTTCATGTGGAGGCTGCAGCCGTTTTACTCTCTAGGATAAAACCCGCCCTGGAGCCTGCAGTACTTAGTCTCGACGTAATTTCTGTGTCGCATCCTTATTAGAAGAGTGTGAGGGTTTCAGTAAATGGGCAGTAGTGCGTCCGATACAAACTACATGACTCCCAGGAGAGCCTTCATGTGGAGGCTGCAGCCGTTTTACTCTCTAGGATAAAACCCGCCCTGGAGCCTACAGTATTTAATCTCGACGCAATTTTTGTGTCGCATCCTCATTAGAAGAGTGTGAGGGTTTAAATAATTGGGCAGTAGTGCGTCGGATACAAACTATATGACTCCCAGGATAGCTTTCATGTGGAGGCTGCAGCCATTTTACTCTCTAGGATAAAACCCGCCCTGGAGCCTTCAGTACTTAATCTCGACGCAATTTCTGTGTCATCTCATTATTTGAGTAGTATGATGGTTTCAGTAAATGGGCAGTAGTGCGTCGGATACAAACTACATGACTCCCAGGAGAGCTTTCATGTGGAGGCTGCAGCCGTTTTACTCCCTAGAATAAGACCCACCCTGGAGCCTACAGTACTTAATCTCGACGCAATTTCTGTGTTGCCTCCTAATTAGAAGAGTGTGAGGGTTTCAGAAAATGGGCAGTAGTGCGTCGGATACAGACTACATGACTCCCAGGATACCTTTCATGTGGAGGGTGCAGCCGTTTTCTCTCTAGGATAAAACCCGCCCCGGAGCCTACAGTATTTAATCTCGATGCAATTTCTGTGTCGCATCCTTATTAGAAGATTGTGAGGGTTTCAGTGAATGGGAAAGTAGTGCGTCGGATACAAACTACTTGACTCCCAGGAGAGCTTTCATGTGGAGGCTGCAGCCCTTTTACTCCCTAGAATAAGACCCGCCCTGGAGCCTACAGTACTTAATCTCGACGCAATTTCTGTGTTGCCTCCTAATTAGAAGAGTGTGAGGGTTTCAGTAAATGGGTAGTAGTGCGTCGGATAAAAACTACATGACTCCCAGGAGAGCATTCATGTGGAGGATGCAACCGTTTTACACTCTAGGATAAAACCCCCCCTGGAACCTACAGTACTTAATCTCTACGCAATATCTGTGTCGCATCCTCATTAGAAGAGTCTGAGGGTTTCAGTAAATGGGCAGTAGTGCGTTGGATACAAACTACATGACTCCTAGGAGAGCTTTCATGTGGAGGCTGCAGCCGTTTTACTCTCTAGTATAAAACCCGCCCTGGAGCCTGCAGTTCTTAGTCTCGACGTAATTTCTGTGTCGCAACCTTATTAGAAGAGTGTGAGGGTTTCAGTAAATGGGCATTAGTGCGTCGGATACAAACTACATTACTCCCAGGAGAGCTTTCATGTGGAGGCTGCAGCCGTTTACTCTCTCGCATAAAACCCGCCCTGGAGCCTGCAGTACTTAGTCTCGACGTAATTTCTGTGTCGCATCCTTATTAGAAGAGTGTGAGGGTTTCAGTAAATGGGCAGTAGTGCGTCGGATACAAACTACATGACTCCCAGGAGAGCTTTCATGTGGAGGCTGCAGCCGTTTACTCTCTTGCATAAAGCCCGCCCTGGATCGTGCAGTACTTAGTCTCGACGTAATTTCTGTGTCGCATCCTTATTAGAAGAGTGTGAGGGTTTCAGAAAATGGGCAGTAGTGCGTCGGATACAGACTACATGACTCCCAGGATACCTTTCATGTGGAGGGTGCAGCCGTTTTCTCTCTAGGATAAAACCCGCCCCGGAGCCTACAGTATTTAATCTCGATGCAATTTCTGTGTCGCATCCTTATTAGAAGATTGTGAGGGTTTCAGTGAATGGGAAAGTAGTGCGTCGGATACAAACTACTTGACTCCCAGGAGAGCTTTCATGTGGAGGCTGCAGCCGTTTTACTCTCTAGGATAAAACCCGCCCTGGAGCCTGCAGTACTTAGTCTCGACGTAATTTCTGTGTCGCATCCTTATTAGAAGAGTGTGAGGGTTTCAGTAAATGGGCAGTAGTGCGTCCGATACAAACTACATGACTCCCAGGAGAGCTTTCATGTGGAGGCTGCAGCCGTTTTACTCTCTAGGATAAAACTCGCCCTCGAGCCTACTGTATTTAATCTTGACGCAATTTTTGTGTCGCATCCTTACTAGAAGAGTGTGAGGTTTTCAATAAATGGGCAGTAGTGCGTCGGATACAAACTATATGACTCCCAGGAGAGCTTTCATGTTGAGGCTACAGCCGTTTTACTCTCTAGGATAAAACCCACCCTGGAGCCTTCAGTACTTAATCTCGACGCAATTTCTGTGTCATCTCATTATTTGAGTGGTATGATGGTTTCAGTAAATTGGCAGTAGTGCGTCGGATACAAACTGCATGGCTCCCAGGAGAGCTTTCATGTGGAGGTTGCAACCGTTTCAATCTCTAGGATAAAACCCCCCCTGGAACCTACAGTACTTAATCTCTACGCAATTTCTGTGTCATCTCATTATTTGAGGAACGTGAGGGTTTCAGTAAATGGGCAGTAGTGCGTCGGATGCAAACTAAATTACTCCCAGGGGAGCTTTCATCTGGAGGCTGCAGCCAATTTACTCTCTAGGAGAAAACCCATCCTGAAACCTGCAGTATTTAATCTCGACGCAATTTCTGTGTCGCATCCTTATTAGAAGAGAGTGAGGGTTTCAGTAAATGGGCAGTAGTGCGTCGGATACAAACTACTTGACTCCCAGGAGAGCTTTCATGTGCAGGCTGCAACCGTTTCACTCTCTAGGATAAAACCCGTTCGGAGAATACAGTATTTAATCTTGACGCAATTTTTGTTCGCATCCTTATTAGAAGAGTGTGAGGCTTTCAGTAAATAGCCAGTAGTGCCTCGGATACAAACTACATTTCTCCCAGGAGAGCTTTCATGTGCAGGCTGCAACCGTTTTACTCTCTAGGATAAAACTCGCCCTGGAGCCTACAGTATTTAATCACGACGTAATTTCTGTGTCGCATCCTTATTAGAAGAGTGTGAGGGTTTCTGTAAATTTGCAGTAGTGCGTCGCATACAAACTACATGACTCCCCGGAGAGCTTTCATGTGTAGGCTGCAGCCGTTTTACTCTCTAGGATAAAACCCGCCATGGAGCCTACAGTACCTAATCTCGACGCAATTTCTGTGTCGCATCCTTATTAGAAGAGTGTGAGGATTTCAGTCAATTTGCAGTAGTGCGTTGGATACAAACTACATGACTCCCAGGAGAGCTTTCATGTGGAGGCTGCAGCCGTTTTACTCTCTAGGATAAAACCCGCCATGGAGCCTACAGTACTTAATCTCGACGCAATTTTTGTGTCGCATCCTTATTAGAAGAGTGTGAGGGTTTCAATAAATGGGCAGTATCGCGTCGGATACAAACTATATGACTCCCCGGAGAGCTTTCATGTGTAGGCTGCAGCCGTTTTACTCCCTAGGATAAAACCCGCCTTGGAGCCTACAGTACTTCGTCTCGATGTAATTTCTGTGTCGCAACCTTATTAGAAGAGTGTGAGGGTTTCAGTAAATGGGCAGTAGTACTTCGGATACAAACTACATGACTCCCAGGAGAGCTTTCATGTGGAGGCTGCAGCCGTTTACTCTCTAGGATAAAACCCGCCATGGAGCCTGCAGTACTTAGTCTCGACGTAATTTCTGTGTCGCATCCTTATTAGAAGAGTGTGAGGGTTTCAGTAAATGGGCAGTAGTGCGTCGGATACAGACTACATGACTCCCAGGATGGCTTTCATGTGGAGGGTGCAGCCGTTTTCTCTCTAGGATAAAACCCTCCCCGGAGCCTACAGTATTTAATCTCGATGCAATTTCTGTGTCGTATCCTTATTAGAAGATTGTGAGGGTTTCAGTAAATGAGAAAGTAGTGCGTCGGATACAAACTACATGACTCCCAGGAGAG
Source organism: Schistocerca nitens (assembly GCF_023898315.1). Classification (NCBI taxonomy): domain Eukaryota; kingdom Metazoa; phylum Arthropoda; class Insecta; order Orthoptera; family Acrididae; genus Schistocerca; species Schistocerca nitens. The sequence continues at coordinate 37,992,760 of NC_064617.1, forward strand.
CTTTCATGTGGAGGCTGCAGCCGTTTCACTCTCTAGGATAAAACCCGCCCTGGAGCCTACAGTATTTAATCTCGACGCAATTTCTGTGTCGCATCCTTATTAGAAGAGTGTGAGGATTTCATTAAATGGGCAGTAGTGCGTCGGATACAAACTACATGACTCCCAGGAGAGCTTTCATTGGAGGCTGCAGCCGTTTACTCTCTAGGGTATAACCCGCCCTGGTGCCTGCAGTACTTAGTCTCGACGTAATTTCTGTGTCGCATCCTTATTAGAAGAGTGTGAGGGTTTCAGTAAATGGGCAGTAGTGCGTCCGATACAAACTACATGACTCCCAGGAGAGCTTTCATGTGGAGGCTGCAGCCGTTTTACTCTTTAGGATAAAACCCGCCCTGGAGACCACAGTAGTTAATCTCGACGCAATTTTTGTGTCGCATCCTCATTAGAAGAGTGTGAGGGTTTAAATAAATGGGCAGTAGTGCGACGGATACAAACTATATGACTCCCAGGAGAACTTTCATGTGGAGGCTGCAGCCGTTTTACTCTCTAGGATAAAACCCGCCCTGGCGCCTTCAGTACTTAATCTCGACGCAATTTCTGTGTCATCTCATTATTTGAGTAGTATGATGGTTTCAGTAAATGGGCAGTAGTGCGTCGTATACAAACTACATGACTCCCAGGAGAGCTTTCATGTGGAGGCTGCAACCGTTTTACTCCGTAGGATAAAACCCGCCCTGGACCCTACAGTATTTAATCTCGATGCAATTTCTGTGTCGTATCCTTATTAGAAGATTGTGAGGGTTTCAGTAAATGGGCAGTAGTGCGTCCGATACAAACTACATGACTCCCAGGAGAGCTTTCATGTGGAGGCTGCAACCGTTTTACTCTTTAGGATAAAACCCGCCCTGGAGACCACAGTAGTTAATCTCGACGCAATTTCTGTGTTGCCTCCTAATTAGAAGAGTGTGAGGGTTTCAGTAAATGGGCAGAAGTGCGTCGGATACAAACTACATGACTCCCAGGATAGCTTTCATGTGGAGGCTGCAGCCGTTTCACTCTCTAGGATAAAACCCGCCCTGGAGCCAACAGTATTTAATCTCGATGCAATTTCTGTGTCGCATCCTTATTAGAAGAGTGTGAGGGTTTCAGTAAATGGGTAGTAGTGCGTCGGATAAAAACTACATGACCCCAGGTGAGCTTTCATGTGGAGGCTGCAACCGTTTTACACTCTAGGATAAAACCCCCCCTGAACCTACAGTACTTAATCTCTACGCAATTTCTGTGTCGCATCCTCATTATAAGAGTCTGAGGGTTTCTGTAAATGGGCAGTAGTGCGTTGGATACAAACTACATGACTCCTAGGAGAGCTTTCATGTGGAGGCTGCAGCCGTTTTACTCTCTAGTATAAAACCCGCCCTGGAGCCTGCAGTACGTAGTCTCGACGTAATTTCTGTGTCGCAACCTTATTAGAAGAGTGTGAGGGTTAGAGTAAATGGGCAGTAGTGCGTCGGATACAGACTACATGACTCCCAGGAGAGCTTTCATTGGAGGCTGCAGCCGTTTACTCTCTAGGATATAACCCGCCCTGGTGCCTGCAGTACTTAGTCTCGACGTAATTTCTGTGTCGCATCCTTATTAGAAGAGTGTGAGGGTTTCAGTAAATGGGCAGTAGTGCTTCGGATACAGACTACATGACTCCCAGGATAGCTTTCATGTGGAGGCTGCAGCCGTTTTCTCTCTAGGATAAACCCCGCCCCGGAGCCTACAGTATATAATCTCGACGCAATTTCTGTGTCGCATCCTTATTAGTAGTTTGTGAGGGTTTCAGTAAATGGGAAAATAGTGCGTCGGATACAAACTACATGACTCCCAGGAGAGCTTTCATGTGGAGGCTGCAGCCGTTTTACTCTCTAGGATAAAACCCGCCCTGGAGCCTGCAGTACTTAGTCTCGACGTAATTTCTGTGTCGCATCCTTATTAGAAGAGTGTGAGGGTTTCAGTAAATGGGCAGTAGTGCGTCCGATACAAACTACATGACTCCCAGGAGAGCTTTCATGTGGAGGTTGCAGCCGTTTTACTCTTTAGGATAAAAACCGCCCTGGAGGCTACAGTATTTAATCTCGACGCAGTTTTTGTGTTGCATCCTCATTAGAAGAGTGTGAGGGTTTAAATAAATGGGCAGTAGTGCGTCGGATACAAACTATATGACTCCCAGGAGAACTTTCATGTGGAGGCTGCAGCCGTTTAACTCTCTAGGATAAAACCCGCCCTGGCGCCTTCAGTACTTAATCTCGACGCAATTTCTGTGTCATCTCATTATTTGAGTAGTATGATGGTTTCAGTAAATGGGCAGTTGTGCGTCGGATACAAACTACATTACTCCCAGGAGAGCTTTCATGTGGAGGCTGCAACCGTTTTACTCCCTAGGATAAAACCCGCCCTGGAGCCTACAGTACTTAGTCTCGACGTAATTTCTGTGTCGCATCCTTATTAGAAGAGTGTGAGGGTTTCGGTAAATGGGCAGAAGTGCGTCGGATACAAACTACATGACTCCCAGGATAGCTTTCATGTGGAGGCTGCAGCCGTTTTACTCTCTAGGATAAAACCCGCCCTGGAGCCTACAGTATTTAATCTCGACGCAATTTTTGTGTCGCATCCTCATTAGAAGAGTGTGAGGGTTTAAATAATTGGGCAGTAGTGCGTCGGATACAAACTATATGACTCCCAGGATAGCTTTCATGTGGAGGCTGCAGCCATTTTACTCTCTAGGATAAAACCCGCCCTGGGGCCTTCAGTACTTAATCTCGACGCAATTTCTGTGTCATCTCATTATTTGAGTAGTATGATGGTTTCAGTAAATGGGCAGTAGTGCGTCGGATACAAACTACATGACTCCCAGGAGAGCTTTCATGTGGAGGCTGCAGCCGTTTTACTCCCTAGAATAAGACCCACCCTGGAGCCTACAGTACTTAATCTCGACGCAATTTCTGTGTTGCCTCCTAATTAGAAGAGTGTGAGGGTTTCCGTAAATGGGTAGTAGTGCGTCGGATAAAAACTACATGACTCCCAGGAGAGCTTTCATGTGGAGGATGCAACCGTTTTACACTCTAGGATAAAACCCCACCTGGAACCTACAGTACTTAATCTCTACGCAATTTCTGTGTCGCATCCTCATTAGAAGAGTCTGAGGGTTTCAGTAAATGGGCAGTAGTGCGTTGGATACAAACTACATGACTCCTAGGAGAGCTTTCATGTGGAGGCTGCAGCCGTTTTACTCTCTAGTATAAAACCCGCCCTGGAGCCTGCAGTACTTAGTCTCGACGTAATTTCTGTGTCGCAACCTTATTAGAAGAGTGTGCGGGTTTCAGTAAATGGGCATTAGTGCTTCGGATACAAACTACATTACTCCCAGGAGAGCTTTCATGTGGAGGCTGCAGCCGTTTACTCTCTAGCATAAAACCCGCCCTGGAGCCTGCAGTACTTAGGCTCGACGTAATTTCTGTGTCGCATCCTTATTAGAAGAGTGTGAGGGTTTCAGAAAATGGGCAGTAGTGCGTCGGATACAAACTACATGACTCCCAGGAGAGCTTTCATGTGGAGGCTGCAGCCGTTTACTCTCTTGCATAAAACCCGCCCTGGATCCTGCAGTACTTAGTCTCGACGTAATTTCTGTGTCGCATCCTTATTAGAAGAGAGTGAGGGTTTCAGAAAATGGGCAGTAGTGCGTCGGATACAGACTACATGACTCCCAGGATACCTTTCATGTGGAGGGTGCAGCCGTTTTCTCTCTAGGATAAAACCCGCCCCGGAGCCTACAGTATTTAATCTCGATGCAATTTCTGTGTCGCATCCTTATTAGAAGATTGTGAGGGTTTCAGTGAATGGGAAAGTAGTGCGTCGGATACAAACTACTTGACTCCCAGGAGAGCTTTCATGTGGAGGCTGCAGCCCTTTTACTCCCTAGAATAAGACCCGCCCTGGAGCCTACAGTACTTAATCTCGACGCAATTTCTGTGTTGCCTCCTAATTAGAAGAGTGTGAGGGTTTCAGTAAATGGGTAGTAGTGCGTCGGATAAAAACTACATGACTCCCAGGAGAGCTTTCATGTGGAGGCTGCAGCCGTTATACTCTCTAGGATAAAACTCGCCCTCGAGCCTACTGTATTTAATCTCGACGCAATTTCTGTGTCGCATCCTTATTAGAAGAGAGTGAGGGTTTCAGTAAATGGGCAGTAGTGCGTCGGATACAAACTACTTGACTCCCAGGAGAGCTTTCATGTGCAGGCTGCAACCGTTTCACTCTCTAGGATAAAACCCGTTCGGAGAATACAGTATTTAATCTTGACGCAATTTTTGTTCGCATCCTTATTAGAAGAGTGTGAGGCTTTCAGTAAATAGGCAGTAGTGCCTCGGATACAAACTACATTTCTCCCAGGAGAGCTTTCATGTGCAGGCTGCAACCGTTTTACTCTCTAGGATAAAACTCGCCCTGGAGCCTACAGTATTTAATCACGACGTAATTTCTGTGTCGCATCCTTATTAGAAGAGTGTGAGGGTTTCAGTAAATGGGCAGTAGTGCGTCGAATACAAACTACATGACTCCCCGGAGAGCTTTCATGTGTAGGCTGCAGCCGTTTTACTCTCTAGGATAAAACCCGCCATGGAGCCTACAGTATCTAATCTCGACGCAATTTCTGTGTCGCATCCTTATTAGAAGACTGTGAGGATTTCAGTCAATTTGCAGTAGTGCGTTGGATACAAACTACATGACTCCCAGGAGAGCTTTCATGTGGAGGCTGCAGCCGTTTTACTCTCTAGGATAAAACCCGCCATGGAGCCTACAGTACTTAATCTCGACGCAATTTTTGTGTCGCATCCTTATTAGAAGAGTGTGAGGGTTTCAATAAATGGGCAGTATCGCGTCGGATACAAACTATATGACTCCCCGGAGAGCTTTCATGTGTAGGCTGCAGCCGTTTTACTCCCTAGGATAAAACCCGCCTTGGAGCCTACAGTACTTCGTCTCGATGTAATTTCTGTGTCGCAACCTTATTAGAAGAGTGTGAGGGTTTCAGTAAATGAGCAGTAGTACTTCGGATACAAACTACATGACTCCCAGGAGAGCTTTCATGTGGAGGCTGCAGCCGTTTACTCTCTAGGATAAAACCCGCCATGGAGCCTGCAGTACTTAGTCTCGACGTAATTTCTGTGTCGCATCCTTATTAGAAGAGTGTGAGGGTTTCAGTAAATGGGCAGTAGTGCGTCGGATACAGACTACATGACTCCCAGGATGGCTTTCATGTGGAGGGTGCAGCCGTTTTCTCTCTAGGATAAAACCCTCCCCGGAGCCTACAGTATTTAATCTCGATGCAATTTCTGTGTCGTATCCTTATTAGAAGATTGTGAGGGTTTCAGTAAATGAGAAAGTAGTGCGTCGGATACAAACTACATGACTCCCAGGAGAGCTTTCATGTGGAGGCTGCAGCCGTTTCACTCTCTAGGATAAAACCCGCCCTGGAGCCTACAGTATTTAATCTCGACGCAATTTCTGTGTCGCATCCTTATTAGAAGAGTGTGAGGATTTCATTAAATGGGCAGTAGTGCGTCGGATACAAACTACATGACTCCCAGGAGAGCTTTCATTGGAGGCTGCAGCCGTTTACTCTCTAGGGTATAACCCGCCCTGGTGCCTGCAGTACTTAGTCTCGACGTAATTTCTGTGTCGCATCCTTATTAGAAGAGTGTGAGGGTTTCAGTAAATGGGCAGTAGTGCGTCCGATACAAACTACATGACTCCCAGGAGAGCTTTCATGTGGAGGCTGCAGCCGTTTTACTCTTTAGGATAAAACCCGCCCTGGAGACCACAGTAGTTAATCTCGACGCAATTTTTGTGTCGCATCCTCATTAGAAGAGTGTGAGGGTTTAAATAAATGGGCAGTAGTGCGACGGATACAAACTATATGACTCCCAGGAGAACTTTCATGTGGAGGCTGCAGCCGTTTTACTCTCTAGGATAAAACCCGCCCTGGCGCCTTCAGTACTTAATCTCGACGCAATTTCTGTGTCATCTCATTATTTGAGTAGTATGATGGTTTCAGTAAATGGGCAGTAGTGCGTCGGATACAAACTACATGACTCCCAGGAGAGCTTTCATGTGGAGGCTGCAACCGTTTTACTCCGTAGGATAAAACCCGCCCTGGACCCTACAGTATTTAATCTCGATGCAATTTCTGTGTCGTATCCTTATTAGAAGATTGTGAGGGTTTCAGTAAATGGGCAGTAGTGCGTCCGATACAAACTACATGACTCCCAGGAGAGCTTTCATGTGGAGGCTGCAACCGTTTTACTCTTTAGGATAAAACCCGCCCTGGAGACCACAGTAGTTAATCTCGACGCAATTTCTGTGTTGCCTCCTAATTAGAAGAGTGTGAGGGTTTCAGTAAATGGGCAGAAGTGCGTCGGATACAAACTACATGACTCCCAGGATAGCTTTCATGTGGAGGCTGCAGCCGTTTCACTCTCTAGGATAAAACCCGCCCTGGAGCCAACAGTATTTAATCTCGATGCAATTTCTGTGTCGCATCCTTATTAGAAGAGTGTGAGGGTTTCAGTAAATGGGTAGTAGTGCGTCGGATAAAAACTACATGACCCCAGGTGAGCTTTCATGTGGAGGCTGCAACCGTTTTACACTCTAGGATAAAACCCCCCCTGAACCTACAGTACTTAATCTCTACGCAATTTCTGTGTCGCATCCTCATTATAAGAGTCTGAGGGTTTCTGTAAATGGGCAGTAGTGCGTTGGATACAAACTACATGACTCCTAGGAGAGCTTTCATGTGGAGGCTGCAGCCGTTTTACTCTCTAGTATAAAACCCGCCCTGGAGCCTGCAGTACGTAGTCTCGACGTAATTTCTGTGTCGCAACCTTATTAGAAGAGTGTGAGGGTTAGAGTAAATGGGCAGTAGTGCGTCGGATACAGACTACATGACTCCCAGGAGAGCTTTCATTGGAGGCTGCAGCCGTTTACTCTCTAGGATATAACCCGCCCTGGTGCCTGCAGTACTTAGTCTCGACGTAATTTCTGTGTCGCATCCTTATTAGAAGAGTGTGAGGGTTTCAGTAAATGGGCAGTAGTGCTTCGGATGCAGACTACATGACTCCCAGGATAGCTTTCATGTGGAGGCTGCAGCCGTTTTCTCTCTAGGATAAACCCCGCCCCGGAGCCTACAGTATATAATCTCGACGCAATTTCTGTGTCGCATCCTTATTAGTAGTTTGTGAGGGTTTCAGTAAATGGGAAAATAGTGCGTCGGATACAAACTACATGACTCCCAGGAGAGCTTTCATGTGGAGGCTGCAGCCGTTTTACTCTCTAGGATAAAACCCGCCCTGGAGCCTGCAGTACTTAGTCTCGACGTAATTTCTGTGTCGCATCCTTATTAGAAGAGTGTGAGGGTTTCAGTAAATGGGCAGTAGTGCGTCCGATACAAACTACATGACTCCCAGGAGAGCTTTCATGTGGAGGCTGCAGCCGTTTTACTCTTTAGGATAAAAACCGCCCTGGAGGCTACAGTATTTAATCTCGACGCAGTTTTTGTGTCGCATCCTCATTAGAAGAGTGTGAGGGTTTAAATAAATGGGCAGTAGTGCGTCGGATACAAACTATATGACTCCCAGGAGAACTTTCATGTGGAGGCTGCAGCCGTTTAACTCTCTAGGATAAAACCCGCCCTGGCGCCTTCAGTACTTAATCTCGACGCAATTTCTGTGTCATCTCATTATTTGAGTAGTATGATGGTTTCAGTAAATGGGCAGTTGTGCGTCGGATACAAACTACATTACTCCCAGGAGAGCTTTCATGTGGAGGCTGCAACCGTTTTACTCCCTAGGATAAAACCCGCCCTGGAGCCTACAGTACTTAGTCTCGACGTAATTTCTGTGTCGCATCCTTATTAGAAGAGTGTGAGGGTTTCGGTAAATGGGCAGAAGTGCGTCGGATACAAACTACATGACTCCCAGGATAGCTTTCATGTGGAGGCTGCAGCCGTTTTACTCTCTAGGATAAAATCCGCCCTGGAGCCAACAGTATTTAATCTCGATGCAATTTTTGTGTCGCATCCTTATTAGAAGAGTGTGAGGGTTTCAGTAAATGGGTAGTAGTGCGTCGGATAAAAACTACATGACTCCCAGGTGAGCTTTCATGTGGAGGCTGCAACCGTTTTACACTCTAGGATAAACCCCCCCCCCCCCCCCCTGAACCTACAGTACTTAATCTCTACGCAATTTCGGTGTCGCATCCTCATTATAAGAGTCTGAGGGTTTCTGTAAATGGGCAGTAGTGCGTTGGATACAAACTACATGACTCCTAGGAGAGCTTTCATGTGGAGGCTGCAGCCGTTTTACTCTCTAGTATAAATCCCGCCCTGGAGCCTGCAGTACGTAGTCTCAACGTAATTTCTGTGTCGCAACCTTATTAGAAGAGTGTGAGGGTTAGTTTAAATGGGCAGTAGTGCGTCGGATACAGACTACATGACTCCCAGGAGAGCTTTCATGTGGAGGGTGCAGCCGTTTTCTCTCTAGGATAAAACCCGCCCCGGAGCCTACAGTATTTAATCTCGATGCAATTTCTGTGTCGCATCCTTATTAGAAGATTGTGAGGGTTTCAGTAAATGGGCAGTAATGCGTCGGATACAAACTACATGACTCCCAGGAGAGCTTTCATGTGGAGGCTGCAACCGTTTTACTCTCTAGGATAAAATTCGCCCTGGAGGCTACACAATTTAATCTCGACGCAATTTCTGAGTAGCATCCTTATTAGAAGAGTGTGAGGGTTTCAGTAAATGGGCAGTAGTGCGTCGGATACAAGCTACATGAATCCCCGGAGAGCTTTCATGTGGAGGCTGCAGCCGTTTTACTCTCTAGTATAAAACCCGCCCTGGAGCCTGCAGTACTTAGTCTCGACCTAATTTCTGTGTCGCATCCTTATTAGATGAGTGTGAGGGTTTCGGTAAAGGGGCAGTAGTGCGTCGGATAAAAACTACATGACTCCCAGGAGAGCTTTCATGTGGAGGCTGCAGCCGTTTTACTCTCTAGGATAAAACCCGCCCTGGAGCCTGCAGTACTTAGTCTCGACGTAATTTCTGTGTTGCATCCTTATTAGAAGAGTGTGAGGGTTTCAGTAAATGGGCAGTAGTGCGTTGGATACAAACTACATGACTCCCAGGAGAGCTTTCATGTGGGGCCTGCAGCCGTTTTACTCTCTAGGATAAAAACCGCCCTGGAGCCTGCAGTACTTAGTCTCGACGTAATTTCTGTGTTTGCATCCCTATTAGAAGAGTGTGAGGGTTTCAGTAAATGGGCAGTAGTGCGTCGGATACAAACTACATGACTCCCAGGAGAGCTTTCATGTGGAGGCTGCAGCCGTTTACTCTCTAGGGTAAAACCCGCCCTGGAGCCTGCAGTACGTAGTCTCGACGTAATTTCTGTGTCGCATCCTTATTAGAAGAGTGTGAGGGTTTCAGTAAAAGGACAGTAGTGCGTCGGATACAAACTACATGACTCCTAGGAGAGCTTTCATGTGGAGGCTGCAGCCGTTTTACTCTCTAGTATAAAACCCGCCCTGGAGCCTGCAGTACTTAGTCTCGACGTAATTTCTGTGTTTGCATCCTTATTAGAAGAGTATGAGAGTTTCAGTAAATGGGCAGTAGTGCGTCGGATACAAACTACATGACTCCCAGGAGAGCTTTCATGTGGAGGCTGCAGCCGTTTTACTCTCTAGTATAAAACCCGCCCTGGAGCCTGCAGTACTTAGTCTCGACGTAATTTCTGTGTCGCAACCTTATTAGAACAGTGTGAGGGTTTCAGTAAATGGGCAGTAGTGCGTCTAATACAAACTACATGACTCCCAGGAGAGCTTTAATGTGGAGGCTGCAGCCGTTTTTCTCAAGTATAAAACTCGCCTTGGAGCCTTCAGTATTTAATCTCGATGCAATTTCTGTGTCGCATCCTTATTAGAAGAGTGTGAGGGTTTCAAATGGGTAGTAGTGCGTCGGATAAAAACTACATGACTCCCAGGAGAGCATTCATGTGGAGGCTGCAACCGTTTTACTCTCTAGTATAAAACCCGCCCTGGAGCCTGCAGTACTTAGTCTCGACGTAATTTCTGTGTCGCATCCTCATTAGAAGAGTCTGAGGGTCTTAGTAAATGGGCAGTAGTGCGTTGGATACAAACTACATGACTCCTAGGAGAGCTTTCATGTGGAGGCTGCAGCCGTTTTACTCTCTAGTATAAAACCCGCCCTGGAGCCTGCAGTACTTAGTCTCGACGTAATTTCTGTGTCGCAACCTTATTAGAAGAGTGTGAGGCTTTCAGTAAATGGGCAGTAGTGCGTCGGATAAAAACTACATGACTCCCAGGAGAGCTTTCATGTGGAGGCTGCAGCCATTTTACTCTCTAGTATAAAACCCGCCCTGGAGCCTGCAGTACTTAGTCTCGACGTAATTTCTGTGTCGCAACCTTATTAGAAGAGTGTGAGGGTTTCAGTAAATGGGCAGTAGTGCGTCGGATACAGACTACATGACTCCCAGGAGAGCTTTCATGTGGAGGGTGCAGCCTTTTTCTCTCTAGGATAAAACCCGCCACGGAGCCTACAGTATTTAATCTCGATGCAATTTCTGTGTCGCATCCTTATTAGAAGAGTGTGAGGGTTTCAATAAATGGGCAGTAGTGCGTCGGATAAAAACTACATGACTCCCAGAAGAGCTTTCATGTGGAGAGTGCAGCCGTTTTCTCTCTAGGATAAAACCTGCCCCGGAGCCTACAGTATTTAATCTCGATGCAATTTCTGTGTCGCATCCTTATTAGAAGATTGTGAATGTTTCAGTAAATGGGCAGTAATGCGTCGGATACAAACTACATGACTCCCAGGAGAGCTTTCATGTGGACGCTGTAACCGTTTTACTCTCTAGGATAAAATTCGCCCTGGAGGCTACAGTATTTAATCTCGACGCAATTTCTCAGTCGCATCCTTATTAGAAGAGTGTGAGAGTTTCAGTAAATGGGCAGTAGTGCGTCGGATACAAGCTACATGAATCCCCGGAGAGCTTTCATGTGGAGGCTGCAGCCGTTTTACTCTCTAGTATAAACCCCGCCCTGGAGCCTGCAGTACTTAGTCTCGACCTATTTTCTGTGTCGCATCCTTATTAGATGAGTGTGAGGGTTTCGGTAAATGGGCAGTAGTGCGTCGGATAAAAACGACAAGACACCCAGGAGAGCTTTCATGTGGAGGCTGCAGCCGTTTTACTCTCTAGGATAAAACCCGCCCTGGAGCCTGCAGTACTTAGTCTCGACGTAATTTCTGTGTTGCCTCCTTATTAAAAGAGTGTGAGGGTTTCAGTAAATGGGCAGTAGTGCATTGGATACAAACTACATGACTCCCAGGAGAGCTTTAATGTGGGGGCTGCAGCCGTTTTACTCTCTAGGATAAAAACCGCCCTGGAGCCGGCAGTACTTAGTCTCGACGTAATTTCTGTGTCGCATCCTTATTAGAAGAGTGTCAGGGTTTCAGTAAATGGGCAGTAGTGTGTCGGATACAGACTACATGACTCCCAGGATAGCTTTCATGTGTAGGGTGCAGCCGTTTTCACTCTAGGATAAAACCCGCCACGGGAGCCTAAAGTATTTAATCTCGATGCAATTTCCGTATCGGATCCTTATTAGAAAATTGTGAGGGTTTCAGTAAATGGGCAGTAGTGCGTCGGATACAAACTACATGACTCCCAGGAGAGCTTTCATGTGGAGGCTGCAGCCGTTTTACTCTCTAGGATAAAACCCGCCCTGGAGCCTGCAGTACTTAGTCTCGACGTAATTTCTGTGTTTGCATCCTTATTAGAAGAGGGTGAGGGTTTCAGTAAATGGGCAGTAGTGCGTCGGATACAATCTACATGACTCCCAGGAGAGCTTTCATGTGGAGGCTGCAGCCGTTTTACTCTCTAGGATAAAATCCGCCCTGGAGCCTGCAGTACTTAGTCTCGACGCAATTTCTGTGTCGCATCCTTATTAGAAGAGTGTGAGGGTTTCAGTAAATGGGCAGTAGTGCGTCGGATACAAACTACATGACTCCCAGGAGAGCTTTCATGTGGAGGCTGCAACCGTTTTACTCCCTAGGATAAAACCCTCCCTGGAGACTACAATACTTAATCTCGACGCAATTTCTGTGTTGCCTCCTAATTAGAAGAGTGTGAGGGTTTCAGTAAATGGGCAGAAGTGCGTCGGAAACAAACTACATGACTCCCAGGATAGCTTTCATGTGGAGGATGCAGCCGTTTTACTCTCTAGGATAAAACCCGCCCTGGAGCCAACAGTATTTAATCTCGATGCAATTTCTGTGTCGCATCCTTATTAGAAGAGTGTGAGGGTTTCAGTAAATGGGTAGTAGTGCGTCGGATGAAAACTACATGACTCCCAGGTGTGCTTTCATGTGGAGGCTGCAACCGTTTTACACTCTAGGATAAAACCCCCCCCTGAACCTACAGTACTTAATCTCTACGCAATTTCTGTGTCGCATCCTCATTATAAGAGTCTGAGGGTTTCTGTAAATGGGCAGTAGTGCATTGGATACAAACTACATGACTCCTAGGAGAGCTTTCGTGTGGAGGCTGCAGCCGTTTTACTCTCTAGTATAAAACCCGCCCTGGAGCCTGCAGTACGTAGTCTCGACGTAATTTCTGTGTCGCAACCTTATTAGAAGAGTGTGACGGTTAGAGTAAATGGGCAGTAGTGCGTCGGATACAGACTACATGACTCCCAGGAGAGCTTTCATGTGGAGGGTGCAGCCGTTTTCTCTCTAGGATAAAACCCGCCCCGGAGCCTACAGTATTTAATCTCGATGCAATTTCTGTGTCGCATCCTTATTAGAAGATTGTGAGGGTTTCAGTAAATGGGCAGTAATGCGTCGGATACAAACTACATGACTCCCAGGAGAGCTTTCATGTGGAGGCTGCAACCGTTTTACTCTCTAGGATAAAATTCGCCCTGGAGGCTACACTATGTAATCTCGACGCAATTTCTGAGTCGCATCCTTATTAGAAGAGTGTGAGGGTTTCAGTAAATGGGCAGCAGTGCGTCGGATACAAGCTACATGAATCCCCGGAGAGCTTTCATGTGGAGGCTGCAGCCGTTTTACTCTCTAGTATAAAACCCGCCCTGGAGCCTGCAGTACTTAGTCTCGACCTAATTTCTGTGTCGCATCCTTATTAGATGAGTGTGAGGGTTTCGGTAAATGGGCAGTAGTGCGTCGGATAAAAACGACAAGACTCCCAGGAGAGCTTTAATGTGGGGGCTGCAGCCGTTTTACTCTCTAGGATAAAAACCGCCCTGGAGCCGGCAGTACTTAGTCTCGACGTAATTTCTGTGTCGCATCCTTATTAGAAGAGTGTGAGGGTTTCAGTAAATGGGCAGTAGTGTGTCGGATACAGACTACATGACTCCCAGGATAGCTTTCATGTGTAGGGTGCAGCCGTTTTCACTCTAGGATAAAACCCGCCACGGGAGCCTAAAGTATTTAATCTCGATGCTATTTCTGTATCGGATCCTTATTAGAAAATTGTGAGGGTTTCAGTAAATGGGCAGTAGTGCGTCGGATACAAACTACATGACTCCCAGGAGAGCTTTCATGTGGAGGCTGCAGCCGTTTTACTTTCTAGGATAAAACCCGCCCTGGAGCCTGCAGTACTTAGTCTCGACGTAATTTCTGTGTTTGCATCCTTATTAGAAGAGGGTGAGGGTTTCAGTAAATGGGCAGTAGTGCGTCGGATACAAACTACATGACTCCCAGGAGAGCTTTCATGTGGAGGCTGCAGCCGTTTTACTCTCTAGGATAAAATCCGCCCTGGAGCGTGCAGTACTTAGTCTCGACGCAATTTCTGTGTCGCATCCTTATTAGAAGAGTGTGAGGGTTTCAGTAAATGGGCAGTAGTGCGTCGGATACAAACTACATGACTCCCAGGAGAGCATTCATGTGGAGGCTGCAACCGTTTTACTCCCTAGGATAACACCCGCCCTGGAGCCTACAGTACTTAATCTCGACGCAATTTCTGTGTTGCCTCTTAATTAGAAGAGTGTGTGGGTTTCAGTAAATGGGCAGAAGTGCGTCGGATACAAACTACATGACTCCCAGGATAGCTTTCATGTGGAGGCTGCAGCCGTTTTACTCTCTAGGATAAAACCCGCCCTGGAGCCAACAGTATTTAATCTCGATGCAATTTCTGTGTCGCATCCTTATTAGAAGAGTGTGAGGGTTTCAGTAAATGGGTAGTAGTGCGTCGGATAAAAACTACATGACTCCCAGGTGAGCTTTCATGTGGAGGCTGCAACCGTTTTACACTCTAGGATAAAACCCCCCCCTGAACCTACAGTACTTAATCTCTACGCAATTTCTGTGTCGCATCCTCATTATAAGAGTCTGAGGGTTTCTGTAAATGGGCAGTAGTGCGTTGGATACAAACTACATGACTCCTAGGAGAGCTTTCATGTGGAGGCTGCAGCCGTTTTACTCTCTAGTATAAAACCCGCCCTGGAGCCTGCAGTACGTAGTCTCGACGTAATTTCTGTGTCGCAACCTTATTAGAAGAGTGTGAGGGTTAGAGTAAATGGGCAGTAGTGCGTCGGATACAGAATACATGACTCCCAGGAGAGCTTTCATGTGGAGGTTGCAGCCGTTTTCTCTCTAGGATAAAACCCGCCCCGGAGCCTACAGTATTTAATCTCGATGCAATTTCTGTGTCGCATCCTTATTAGAAGATTGTGAGGGTTTCAGTAAATGGGCAGTAATGCGTCGGATACAAACTACATGACTCCCAGGAGAGCATTCATGTGGAGGCTGCAACCGTTTTACTCTCTAGGATAAAATTCGCCCTGGAGGCTACACTATTTAATCTCGACGCAATTTCTGAGTCGCATCCTTATTAGAAGAGTGTGAGGGTTTCAGTAAATAGGCAGTAGTGCGTCGGATTCAAGCTACATGAATCCCCGGAGAGCTTTCATGTGGAGGCTGCAGCCGTTTTACTCTCTAGTATAAACCCCGCCTTGGAGCCTGCAGTACTTAGTCTCGACCTAATTTCTGTGTCGCATCCTTATTAGATGAGTGTGAGGGTTTCGGTAAATGGGCAGTAGTTCGTCGGATAAAAACTACATGACTCCCAGGAGAGCTTTCATGTGGAGGCTGCAGCCGTTTTACTCTCTAGGATAAAACCCGCCCTGGAGCCTGTAGTACTTAGTCTCGACGTAATTTCTGTGTCCCATCCTTATTAGAAGAGTGTGAGGGTTTCAGTAAATGGGCAGTAGTGCGTCCGATACAAACTACATGACTCCCAGGAGAGCTTTCATGTGGAGGCTGCAGCCGCTTACTCTCTAGGGTAAAAACCGCCCTGGAGCCTGCAGTACTTAGTCTCGACGAAATTTCTGTGTCGCATCCTTATTAGAAGAGTGTGAGGGTTTCAGTAAATGGGCAGTAGTGCGTCGGATACAGACTACATGACTCCCAGGATAGCTTTCATGTGGCGGGTGCAGCCGTTTTCTCTCTAGGATAAAACCCGTCCCGGAGCCTACAGTATTTAATCTCGATGCAATTTCTGTGTCGCATCCTTATTAGTAGATTGTGAGGGTTTCAGTAAATGGGAATGTAGTGCGTCGGATACAAACTACATGACTCCCAGGGGAGCTTTCATGTGGAGGCTGCAGCAGTTTTACTCTCTAGGATAAAACCCGCCCTGGAGCCTGCAGTACTTAGTCTCGACGTAATTTCTGTGTCGCATCCTTATTAGAAGAGTGTGAGGGTTTCTGTAAATGGGCAGTAGTGCGTCCGATACAAACTACATGACTCCCAGGAGAGCTTTCATGTGGAGGCTGCAGCCGTTTTAGTCTCTAGTATAAAACCCGCCCGGAAACTGCAGTACTTAGTCTCGACGTAATTTCTGTGTCGCATCCTTATTAGAAGAGTGTGAGGGTTTCAGTAAATGGGCAGTAGTGCGTCGGATACAAACTACATGACTCCCAGGAGAGCTTTCATGTGGAGGCTGCAGCCGTTTTACTCTCTAGGATAAAATCCGCCCTGGAGCCTGCAGTACTTAGTCTCGACGTAATTTCTGTGTCGCATCCTTATTAGAAGAGTGTGAGGGTTTCAGTAAATGGGCAGTAGTGCGTCGGATACAAACTACATGACTCCCAGGAGAGCTTTCATGTGGAGGCTGCAGCTGTTTTACTCTCTTGGATAAAACCCGCCCTGGAGACTGCAGTACTTAGTCTCGACGTAATTTTTGTGTCGCATCCTTATTAGAACAGTGTGAGGGTTTCAGTAAATGGGCAGTAGTGCGTCGGATACAAACTACATGACTCCCAGGAGAGCTTTCATGTGGAGGCTGCAGCCGTTTTACTCTCAAGTATAAAACTCGCCCTGGAGCCAACAGTATTTAATCTCGATGCAATTTCTGTGTCGCATCCTTATTATAAGAGTGTGAGGGTTTCAGTAAATGGGTAGTAGTGCGTCGGATAAAAACTACATGACTCCCAGGAGAGCTTTCATGTGGGGGCTGCAACCGTTTTACTCTCTAGGATAAAACACCCCCTGGAACCTACAGTACTTAATCTCTACGCAATTTCTGTGTCGCATCCTCATTAGAAGAGTCTGAGGGTTTTAGTAAATGGGCAGTAGTGCGTTGGATACAAACTACATGACTCCTAGGAGAGCTTTCATGTGGAGGCTGCAGCCGTTTTACTCTCTAGTATAAAACCCGCCCTGGAGCCTTCAGTAATTAATCTCGACGCCATTTCTGTGTCATCTCATTATTTGAGTAGTATGATGGTTTCAGTAAATGGGCAGTAGTGCGGCGGATACAAACTACATGACTCCCAGGAGAGCTTTCATGTGGAGGCTGCAGCCGTTTACTCTCTAGGATAAAACCCGCCGTGGAGCCTGCATTACTTAGTCTCGACGTAATTTCTGTGTCCCATCCTTACTAGAAGAGTGTGAGGGTTTCAGTAAATGGGCAGTAGTGCGTCGGATACAGACTACATGACTCCCAGGATAGCCCTCATGTGGAGGGTGCAGCCGTTTTCTCTCTAGGATAAAACCCGCCCCGGAGCCTACAGTATTTAATCTCGATGCAATTTCCGTGTCGCATTCTTATTAGAAAATTGTGAGGGTTTCAGTAAATGGTCATTAGTGCTTCGGATACAAACTACATGACTCCCAGGAGAGCTTTCATGTGGAGGCTGCAGCCGTTTTACTCTCTAGGATAAAACCCGCCCTGGAGCCTGTAGTACTTAGTCCCGACGTAATTTCTGTGTCCCATCCTTATTAGAAGAGTGTGAGGGTTTCAGTAAATGGGCAGTAGTGCGTCGGATACAAACTACATGACTCCCAGGAGAGCTTTCATGTGGAGGCTGCAGCCGTTTACTCTCTAGGGTAAAAACCGCCCTGGAGCCTGCAGTACTTAGTCTCGACGTAATTTCTGTGTCCCATCCTTATTAGAAGAGTGTGAGGGTTTCAGTAAATGGGCAGTAGTGCGTCGGATACAGACTACATGACTCCCAGGATAGCTTTCATGTGGCGGGTGCAGCCGTTTTCTCTCTAGGATAAAACCCGTCCCGGAGCCTACAGTATTTAATCTCGATGCAATTTCTGTGTCGCATCCTTATTAGTAGATTGTGAGGGTTTCAGTAAATGGGAATGTAGTGCGTCGGATACAAACTACATGACTCGGAGGAGAGCTTTCATGTGGAGGCTGCAGCAGTTTTACTCTCTAGGATAAAACCCGCCCTGGAGCCTGCAGTACTTAGTCTCGACGTAATTTCTGTGTCGCATCCTTATTAGAAGAGTGTGAGGGTTTCTGTAAATGGGCAGTAGTGCGTCCGATACAAACTACATGACTCCCAGGAGAGCTTTCATGTGGAGGCTGCAGCCGTTTTACTCTCTACTATAAAACCCGCCCGGAAACTGTACTTAGTCTCGACGTAATTTCTGTGTCGCATCCTTATTAGAAGAGTGTGAGGGTTTCAGTAAATGGGCAGTAGTGCGTCGGATACAGACTACATGACTCCCAGGATAGCCTTCATGTGGAGGCTGCAGCCGTTTTCTCTCTAGGATAAAACCCGCCCCGGAGCCTACAGTATTTAATCTCGATGCAATTTCCGTGTCGCATTCTTATTAGAAAATTCTGAGGGTTTCAGTAAATGGGCAGTAGTGCGTCGGATAAAGACTACATGACTCCCAGGAGAGCTTTCATGTGGAGGCTGCAGCCGTTTTTCTCTCTAGGATAAAACCCGCCCTGGAGCCTGTAGTACTTAGTCTCGACGTAATTTCTGTGTCCCATCCTTATTAGAAGAGTGTGAGGGTTTCAGTAAATGGGCAGTAGTGCGACGGATACAAGCTACATGAATCCCAGGAGAGCTTTCATGTGGAGGCTTCAGCCGTTTTACTCTATAGTATAAACCCCGCCCTGGAGCCTGCAGTACTTAGTCTCGACCTAATTTCTGTGACGCATCCTTATTTGAAGAGTGTGAGGGTTTCGGTAAATGGGCAGTAGTGCGTCGGATAGAAACTACATGACTCCCAGGAGAGCTTTCATGTGGAGGCTGCAGCCGTTTTACTCTCTAGGATAAAACCCGCCACGGAGCCTGCAGTACTTAGTCTCGACGTAATTTCTGTGTTGCATCCTTATTAGAAGAGAGTGAGGGTTTCAGTAAATGGGCAGTAGTGCGTCGGATACAGACTACATGACTCCCAGGATAGCTTTCATGTGGAGGCTGCAGCCGTTTTACTCTCTAGGATAAAAACCGCCCTGGAGCCTGCAGTACTTAGTCTCGACGTAGTTTCTTTGTCGCATCCTTATTAGAAGAGTGTGAGGATTTCGGTACATGGGCAGTAGTGTGTCGGATACAGACTACATGACTCCCAGGATAGCTTTCATGTGGAGGGTGCAGCCGTTTTCACTCTAGGATAAAACCCGCCCCGGAGCCTACAGTATTTTATCTCGATGCATTTTCCGTGTCGCATCCTTATTAGAAAATTGTGAGGGTTTCAGTAAATGGGCAGTAGTGCGTCGGATACAAACTACATGACTCCCAGGAGAGCTTTCATGTGGAGGCTGCAGCCGTTTTACTCTCTAGGATAAAACCCGCCCTGGAGCCTGCAGTACTTAGTCTCGACGTAATTTCTGTGTCGCATCCTTATTAGAAGAGTGTGAGGGTTTCAGTAAATGGGCAGTAGTGCGTCGGATACAAACTACATGACTCCCAGGAGAGCTTTCATGTGGAGGCTGCAGCCGCTTTACTCTCTAGAATAAAACCCGCCCTGGAGCCTGCAGTACTTAGTTTCGACGTAATTTCTGTGTTGCATCCTTATTAGAAGATTGTGAGGGTTTCAGTAAATGGGCAGTAGTGCGTCGGATACAGACTACATGACTCCCAGGATAGCTTTCATGTGGAGGCTGCAGCCGTTTTACTCTCTAGGATAAAAACCGCCCTGGAGCCTGCAGTACTTAGTCTCGACGTAGTTTTTTTGTCGCATCCTTATTAGAAGAGTGTGAGGATTTCAGTAAATGGGCAGTAGTGTATCGGATACAGACTACATGACTCCCAGGATAGCTTTCATGTGGAGGGTGCAGCCGTTTTCTCTCTAGGATAAAACCCATCCCGGAGCCTACAGTATTTAATCTCGATGCAATTTCTGTGTCGCATCCTTATTAGTAGATTGTGAGGGTTTCAGTAAATGGGAAAGTAGTGCGTCGAATTCAAACTACATGACTCCCAGGAGATCTTTCATGTGGAGGCTGCAGCCGTTTTACTCTCTAGAATAAAACCCGCCCTGGAGCCTGCAGTACTTAGTCTCGACGTAATTTCTGTGTCGCATCCTTATTAGAAGAGTGTGAGGGTTTCAGTAAATGGGCAGTAGTGCGTCGGATACAGACTACATGACTCCCAGGATAGCTTTCATGTGGAGGCTGCAGCCGTTTTACTCTCTAGGATAAAACCCGCCCTGGAGCCTGCAGTACTTAGTCTCGACGTAATTTCTGTGTTGCATCCTTATTAGAAGATTGTGAGGGTTTCAGTAAATGGGCAGTAGTGCGTCGGATACAGACTACATGACTCCCAGGAGAGCTTTCATGTGGAAGCTGCAGCCGTTTTACTCTCTAGGATAAAACCCGCCTGCAGTACTTAGTCTCGACGTAATTTCTGTGTCGCATCCTTATTAGAAGAGTGTGAGGGTTTCAGTAAATGGGCAGTAGTGCGTCGGGTACAAACTACATGACTCCCAGGAGAGCTTTCATGTGGAGGCTGCAGCCGCTATACTCTCTAGAATAAAACCCGCCCTGGAGCCTGCAGTACTTAGTCTCGACGTAATTTCTGTGTTGCATCCTTATTAGAAGATTGTGAGGGTTTCAGTAAATGGGCAGTAGTGCGTCGGATACAAACTACATGACTCCCAGGAGAGCTTTCATGTGGAGGCTGCAGCCGTTTTACTCTCTTGGATAAAACCCGCCCTGGAGCCTGCAGTACTTAGTCTTGACGTAATTTCTGTGTCGCATGCTTATTGGAACAGTGCTAGGGTTTCAGTAAATGTGCAGTAGTGCGTCGGATACAAACTACATGACTCCCAGGAGATCTTTCATGTGGAGGCTGCAGCCGTTTTACTCTCAAGTATAAAACTCGCCCTGGAGCCAACAGTATTTAATCTCGATGCAATTTCTGTGTCGTATCCTTTTTAGAAGAGTGTGATGGTTTCAGTAAATGGGCAGTAGTGTGTCGGATACAGGCTACATGACTCCCAGGATAGCTTTCATGTGGAGGGTGCAGCCGTTTTCTCTCTAGGATAAAACCCGCCCCGGAGCCTACAGTATTTAATCTCGATCCGATTTCCGTGTCGCATCCTTATTAGAAGATTGTGAGGATTTCACTAAATCGGCAGTAGTGCGTCGGATACAAACTACATGACTCCCAGGAGAGCTTTCATGTGGAGGCTGCAGCCGTTTACTCTCTAGGGAAAAAACCGCCGTGGAGCCTGAAGTTCTTTGTCTCGACGTAATTTCTGTGTCGCATCCTTATTAGAAGAGTGTGAGGGTTTCAGTAAATGGGCAGTAGTGCGTCCGATACAGACTACATGACTCTCAGGATAACTTTATTTGGAGGCTGCAGCCGTTTTGTCTCTAGGATAAAACCCGCCCCGGAACCTACAGTATTTAATCTCGATGCAATTTCTGTGTCGCATCCTTATTATAAGATTGTGAGGGTTTCAGTCAACGGGCAGTTATGCGTCGGATACAAACTAAATGACTCCCAGGAGAGCTTTCATGTGGAGGCTGCAACCGTTTTACTCTCTAGTATAAAACCCGCCCGGAAACTGTACTTAGTCTCGACGTAATTTCTGTGTCGCATCCTTATTAGAAGAGTGTGAGGGTTACAGTAAATGGGCAGTAGTGCGTCGGATACAAACTACATCACTCCCAGGAGAGCTTTCATGTGGAGGCTGCAGGCGTTTTACTCTCTAGGATAAAATCCGCCCTGGAGCCTGCAGTACTTAGTCTCGACGTAATTTCTGTGTCGCATCCTCATTAGAAGAGTCTGAGGTTTTTAGTAAATGGGCAGTAGTGCGTTGGATACAAACTACATGACTCCTAGGAGATCTTTCATGTGGAGGCTGCAGCCGTTTTACTCTCTAGTATAAAACCCGCCCTGGAGCCTTCAGTAATTAATCTCGACGCAATTTCTGTGTCATCTCATTATTTGAGTAGTATGATGGTTTCAGTAAATGGGCAGTAGTGCGTCGGATACAAACTACATGACTCCCAGGAGAGCTTTCATGTGGAGTCTGCAGCCGTTTACTCTCTAGGATAAAACCCGCCCTGGAGCCTGCAGTACTTAGTCTCGACGTAATTTCTGTGTCGCATCCTTATTAGAAGAGTGTGAGGGTTTCAGTAAATGGGCAGTAGTGCGTCCGATACAGACTACATGACTCCCAGGAGAGCTTTCATGTGGAGGCTGCAGCCGTTTTCTCTCTAGGATAAAACCCGCCCCGGAGCCTACAGTATTTAATCTCGATGCAATTTCTGTGTCGCATCGTTATTAGAAGATTGTGAGGGTTTCAGTAAACGGGCAGTTATGCGTCGGATACAAACTAAATGACTCTTATTAGAGCTTTCATGTGGACGCTGCAGCCGTTTTACTCTCTAGGATAAAACCCGCCCTGGAGCCTGCAGTACTTAGTCTCGACGTAATTTCTGTGTCGCATTCTTATTAGAAGAGTGTGAGGGTTTCAGCAAATGGGCAGTAGTGCGTCCGATACAAAGTACATGACTCCCAGGAGAGCTTCCATGTGGAGGCTGCAGCCGTTTTACTCTCTAGTATACAACCCGCCCTGAAACTGCAGTACTTAATCTCGACGTAATTTCTGTGTCGCATCCTTATTAGAAGAGTGTGAGGGTTTCAGTAAATGGGCAGTAGTGCGTCGGATACAAACTACATGACTCCCAGGAGAGCTTTCATGTGCAGGCTGCAGCCGTTTTACTCTCAAGTATAAAACTCGCCCTGGAGCTTGCAGTACTTAGTCTCGACGTAATTTCTGTGTCGCATCCTTATTAGAAGAGTGCGAGGGTTTCAGTAATGGGCAGTAGTGCGTCGGATACAAACTAAATTACTCCCAGCAGAGCTTTCATGTGGAGGATGCAGCCGTTTACTCTCTAGGATAAAACCCGCCCTGGAGCCTGCAGTACTTAGTCTCGACCTAATTTCTGTGTCGCATCCTTATTAGAAGAGTGTGAGGGTTTCAGTAAGTGGGCAGTAGTGCATCGGGTATAGACTACATGACTCCCAGGATAGCTTTCATGTGGCGGGTGCAGCCGTTTTCTCTCTAGGATAAAACCCGCCCCGGAGCCAACAGTATTTAATCTCGATGCAATTTCTGTGTCGCATCCTTTTTAGAAGAGTGTGATGGTTTCAGTAAATGGGCAGTAGTGTGTCGGATACAGGCTACATGACTCCCAGGATAGCTTTCATGTGGAGGGTGCAGCCGTTTTCTCTCTAGGATAAAACCCGCCCCGGAGCCTACAGTATTTAATCTCGATGCGATTTCCGTGTCGCATCCTTATTAGAAGATTATGAGGATTTCACTAAATGTGCAGTAGTGCGTCGGATACAAACTACATGACTCCCAGGAGAGCTTTCATGTGGAGGCTGCAGCCGCTTTACTCTCTAGGATAAAACCTGCCCTGGAGCTTGCAGTACTTAGTCTCGACGTAATTTCTGTGTCGCATCCTTATTAGAAGAGTGCGAGGGTTTCAGTAATGGGCAGTAGTGCGTCGGATACAAACTAAATTACTCCCAGCAGAGCTTTCATGTGGAGGATACAGCCGTTTACTCTCTAGGATAAAACCCGCCCTAGAGCCTGCAGTACTTAGTCTCGACCTAATTTCTGTGTCGCATCCTTATTAGAAGAGTGTGAGGGTTTTAGTAAGTGGGCAGTAGTGCATCGGGTACAGACTACATCACTCCCAGGATAGCTTTCATGTGGCGGGTGCAGCCGTTTTCTCTCTAGGATAAAACCCGCCCCGGAGCCTATAGTAATTAATCTCGATGTAATTTCTGTGTCGCATCCTTATTAGAAGATTGTGAAGGTATCAGTAAAGGGGAAAGTACTGCGTGTGATACAAACTACATGACTCCCAGGAGAGCATTCATGTGGAGCCTGCAGCCATTTTACTCTCTAGGATAAAACCGGCCCTGGAGCCTGCAGTACTTAGTCTCGACGGAATTTCTGTGTCGCATCCTTATTAGAAGAGTGCGAGGGTTTCAGTAATGGGCAGTAGTGCGTCGGATACAAACTAAATTACTCCCAGCAGAGCTTTCATGTGGAGGATGCAGCCGTTTACTCTCTAGGATAAAACCCGCCCTGGAGCCTGCAGTACTTAGTCTCGACCTAATTTCTGTGTCGCATCCTTATTAGAAGAGTGTGAGGGTTTCAGTAAGTGGGCAGTAGTGCATCGGGTATAGACTACATGACTCCCAGGATAGCTTTCATGTGGAGGGTGCAGCCGTTTTCTCTCTAGGATAAAACCCGCCCCGGAGCCTACAGTATTTAATCTCGATGCGATTTCCGTGTCGTATCCTTATTAGAAGATTGTGAGGATTTCACTAAATGGGCAGTAGTGCGTCGGATACAAACTACATGACTCCCAGGAGAGCTTTCATGTGGAGGCTGCAGCCGCTTTACTCTCTAGGATAAAACCTGCCCTGGAGCTTGCAGTACTTAGTCTCGACGTAATTTCTGTGTCGCATCCTTATTAGAAGAGTGCGAGGGTTTCAGTAATGGGCAGTAGTGCGTCGGATACAAACTAAATTACTCCCAGCAGAGCTTTCATGTGGAGGATGCAGCCGTTTACTCTCTAGGATAAAACCCGCCCTGGAGCCTGCAGTACTTAGTCTCGACCTAATTTCTGTGTCGCATCCTTATTAGAAGAGTGTGAGGGTTTCAGTAAGTGGGCAGTAGTGCATCGGGTATAGACTACATGACTCCCAGGATAGCTTTCATGTGGCGGGTGCAGCCGTTTTCTCTCTAGGATAAAACCCGCCCCGGAGCCTACAGTATTTAATCTCGATGCAATTTCTGTGTCGCATCCTTATTAGAAGATTGTGAAGGTATAAGTAAATGGGAAAGTAGTGCGTGTGATACAAACTACATGACTCCCAGGAGAGCATTCATGTGGAGCCTGCAGCCATTTTACTCTCTAGGATAAAACCGGCCCTGGAGCCTGCAGTACTTAGTCTCGACGGAATTTCTGTGTCGCATCCTTATTAGAAGAGTGCGAGGGTTTCAGTAATGGGCAGTAGTGCGTCGGATACAAACTAAATTACTCCCTGCAGAGCTTTCATGTGGAGGATGCAGCCGTTTACTCTCTAGGATAAAACCCGCCCTGGAGCCTGCAGTACTTAGTCTCGACCTAATTTCTGTGTCGCATCCTTATTAGAAGAGTGTGAGGGTTTCAGTAAGTGGGCAGTAGTGCATCGGGTATAGACTACATGACTCCCAGGATAGCTTTCATGTGGCGGGTGCAGCCGTTTTCTCTCTAGGATAAAACCCGCCCCGGAGCCTACAGTATTTAATCTCGATGCAATATCTGTGTCGCATCCTTATTAGAAGATTGTGAAGGTATAAGTAAATGGGAAAGTAGTGCGTGTGATACAAACTACATGACTCCCAGGAGAGCATTCATGTGGAGCCTGCAGCCATTTTACTCTCTAGGATAAAACCGGCCCTGGAGCCTGCAGTACTTAGTCTCGACGGAATTTCTGTGTCGCATCGTTATTAGATAGTGTGAGGGTTTCAGTAAATGGGCAGTAGTGCGTCGGATACAAATTACATGACTCCCAGGAGAGCTTTCATGTGGAGGCTGCAGCCGTTTTACTCTCTAGGATAAAACCCGCCCTGGAGCCTGCAGTACTTAGTCTCGACGTAATTTCCGTATCGCATCCTTATTAGAAGAGTGTGAGGGTTTCAGTAAATGGGCAGTAGTGCGTCGGATACAAACTACATAACTCCCAGGAGAGCTTTCTTGTGGAGGCTGCAGCCGATTTACTCTCTAGAATAAAACACGCCCTGGAGCCTAAGGCACTTAAATTTCGACGCAATTTCTGTGTCATCTCATTATTTGAGGAATGTGAGGGTTTGAGTAAATGGGCAGTAGTGCGTCGAATATAAACTAAATGACTTCAAAGAGACCTTTCATGTGGAGGCTACAGCCAATTTACTCTCTAGGATAAAACCCGCCCTGGAGCCTGCAGTACTTAGTCTCGACGTAATTTCTGTGTCGCATCCTTATTAGAAGACTGTGAGGGTTTCAGTAAATGGGCAGTAGTGCGTCGGATACAAACTACATGACTCCCAGGAGAGCTTTCATGTGGAGGCTACAGCCGTTTTACTCTCTAGGATAAAACCCGCCCTGGTGCCTACAGTATTTAATCTCGATGCAATTATTGTGTCGCATCGTCATTAGAAGAGTGTGAGGGTTTCATTAAATGGGCAGTAGTGCGTCGGATACAAACTACATGATTCCCAGAAGAGATTTCATGTGGAGGCTGCAACCGTTTACTCTCTAGGATTAAACCCGCCCTAGAGGCTACAGTACTTAATCTCGACGTAATTTCTGTGTCGCATCCCTATTAGAAGAGTGTGAGGGTTTCAGTAAATAGGCAGTAGTGTGTCGGATACAAACTACATGACTCCCAGAAGAGCTTTCATGTGGAGGCTGCAACCGTTTTACTCTCTAGGATAAAACTCGCCCTGGAGCCTACAGCATTTAATCTCGAAGCAATTTCTGAGTCGCATCCTTATTAGAAGAGTGTGAGGGTTTCAGCAAATGGGCAGTAGTGCGTCGGATACAAGCTACATGAAACCCAGGAGAGCTTTCATGTGGACACTGCAGCCGTTTTACTCTCTAGGATAAAACCCGCCCTGGAGCCTGCAGTACTTAGTCTCGACCTAATTTCTGTGACGCATCCTTATTTGAAAAGTGTGAGGGTTTCGGTAAATGGGCAGTAGTGCGTCGGATACAAACTACATGACTCCCAGGAGAGCTTTCGTGTGGAGGCTGCAGCCGTTTTACTCTCTAGGATAAAACCCGCCACGGAGCCTGCAGTACTTAGTCTCGACGTAATTTCTGTGTTTCATCCTTATTAGAAGAGTGTGAGGGTTTCAGTAAATGGGCAGTAGTGCGTCGGATACAGACTACATGACTCCCAGGATAGCTTTCATGTGGAGGGTGCAGGCGTTTTCTCTCTAGGATAAAACCCGCCCCGGAGCCTACAGTATTTAATCTCGATGCTATTTCTGCGTCGCTTCCTTATTAGAAGATTGTGAGGGTTTCAGTATATGGGCAGTAGTGCGTCGGATACAAACTACATGACTCCCAGGATAGCTTTCATGTAGAGGCTGCAGCCGTTTAACTCTCTAGGATAAAACCCGGCCTGGAGCCTACAGTACTTAATCTCTACGCAATTTCTGTGTCATCTCATTATTTGAGATGGTTTCAGTAAATGGGCAGTAGTGCGTCGGATAAAAACTACATGACTCACGGAAGAGCTTTCATGTGGAGGCTGCAGCCGTTTTACTCTCTTGGATAAAACCCGCCCTGGAGCCCACAGTACGTAATGTCGACGCAATTTCTGTGTCGCATCCTTATTAGAAGAGTGTGAGGATTTCAGTAAATGGGCAGTAGTTCGTCGGATACAAACTACATGACTCCCAGGAAAGCTTTCATGTGGAGGCTGCAACCGTTTTACTCTCTAGGATAAAAACCGCCCTGGAGCCTGCAGTACTTAGTCTCGACGTAGTTTCTGTGTCGCATCCTTATTAGAAGAGTGTGAGGGTTTCAGTAAATGGGCAGTAGTGTGTCGGATACAGACTACATGACTCCCAGGACAGCTTTCATGTGGAGGGTGCAGCCGTTTCCACTCTAGGATAAAACCCGCCACGGGAGCGTACAGTATTTAATCTCGATGCAATTTCCGTGTCGCATCCTTATTAGAAAATTGTGAGGGTTTTAGTAAATGGGCAGTAGTGCGTCGGATACAAACTACATGACTCCCAGGAGAGCTTTCATATGGAGGCTGCAGCCGTTTTACTCTCTGGGATAAAACCCGCCCTGGAGCCTGCAGTACTTAGTCTCGACGTAATTTCTGTGTCGCATCCTTATTAGAAGAGTGTGAGGGTTTCAGTAAATGGGCAGTAGTGCGTCGGATACAAACTACATGACTCCCAGGAGAGCTTTCATGTGGAGGCTGCAGCCGTTTTCTCTCTAGGGTAAGACCCACCCTGGAGCCTGCAGTACTTAGTCTCGACGTAATTTCTGTGTCGCATCCTTATTAGAAGAGTGTGAAGGTTTCAGTAAATGGGCAGTAGTGCGTCGGATACAGACTACATGACTCCCAGGACAGCTTTCATGTGGAGGGTGCAGCCGTTTTCTCTCTAGGATAAAACCCGCCCCGGAGCCTACAGTATTTAATCTCGATGCAATTTCTGTGTCGCATCCTTATTTGTAGATTGTGAGGGTTTCAGCAAATGGGAAAGTAGTGCGTCGGATACAAACTACATGACTCCCAGGAGAGCTTTCATGTGGAGGCTGCAGCCGTTTTACTCTCTTGGATAAAACCCGCCCTGGAGCCTGCAGTACTTAGTCTCGACGTAATTTCTGTGTCGCATCCTTATTAGAAGAGTGTGAGGGTTTCAGTAAATGGGCAGTAGTGCGTCGGATACAAACTACATGACTCCCAAGAGAGCTTTCATGTGGAGGCTGCAGCCGTTTTACTCTCAAGTATAAAACTCGCCCTGGAGCCAACAGTATTTAATCTCGACGCAATTTCTGTGTCGCAGCCTCATTAGAAGAGTGTGAGGGTTTTAGTAAATGGGCAGTAGTGCGTCGGATACAAACTACATGACTCCCAGGAGACCTTTCATGTGGAGGCTGCAACCGTTTTACTCTGTAGGACAAAACTCGCCCTGGAGGCCACAGTTCTGAACTTCGACGTAATGTCTGTGTCGCATCCTTATTAGAAGAAAGTGAGGGTTTCAGTAAATGGGCAGTAGTGCGTCGGATACAGACTACATGACTCCCAGGAGAGGTTTCATGTGGAGGCTGCAGCCGTTTACTCTCAAGGATAAAACCCGCCCTTGAGCCTGCAGTACTTAGTCTCGACGTAATTTCTGTGTCGCATCTTTATTAGAAATGTGCGAGGGTTTCAGTAAATGGGCAACAGTGCGTCGGATACAGACTACATGACTCCCAGGATAGCTTTCATGTGGAGGGTGCAGGCGTTTTCTCTCTAGGATAAAACCCGCCCCGGAGCCTACAGTATTTAATCTCGATGCTATTTCTGCGTCGCTTCCTTATTAGAAGATTGTGAGGGTTTCAGTATATGGGCAGTAGTGCGTCGGATACAGACTACATGATTCCCAGGAGAGCTTTCATGTGGAGGCTGCAGCCGTTTTACTCTCTAGGATAAAACCCGCCCTGGAGCCTGCAGTACTTAGTCTCGACGTAATTTCTGTGTCGCATACTTATTTGAAGAGTGTGAGGGTTTCAGTGAATGGGCAGTAGTAAGTCGGATACAAACTACATGACTTCCAGGAGAGCTTTCATGTGGAGGCTGCAGCCGTTTTACTCTCTAGTTTAAGACCCGCCCTGGAGCCTACAGTATTTAATCTCGACGCAATTTCTGTGTCGCATCCTTATTAGAAGAGTGTGCGGGTTTCAGTAAATAGGCAGTAGTGCGTCGAATACAAACTAGATGACTACCAGGAGAGCTTTCATGTGGAGGCTGCAGCCGTTTTACTCTCTAGGATATAACCCGCCCTGGAGCCTACAGTATTTAATCTCGATGCAATTATTGTGTCGCATCGTTATTAGAAGACTGTGAGGCTTTCAGTAAATAGGCAGTAGTGCGTCGGATACAAACTACATGATTCCCAGGAGCGATTTCATGTGGTGGCTGCAACCGTTTACACTCTAGGATAAAACCCGCCTTGGAGCCTACAGTACTTAATTTCGACGCTATTTCTGAGGCGCATCCTTATTAGAAGAGTGTGAGGGTTTCATTAAATAGGCAGTAGTGCGTCGGATACAAACTACATGACTCCCAGGAGGGCTTTCATTTGGAGGCTGCAGCCGTTTTACTCTCTAGTAAGAAACTCGCCCTGGAGCCTACAGTATTTAATCTAGACGCAATTCCTGTGTCGCATCCTCATTAGAAGAATGTGAGGGTTTCAGTAAATGGGGAGTAGTGCGTCGGATACAAACTACATGACTCCCGGGAGATCTTTCATCTGTAGGCTGCAGCCGCTTTACTCTCTAGGATAAAACCCGCCCTGGAGCCTACAGTACTTAATCTCGATGCAATATCTGTGTCGAATCCTTATTTGAAGAGTGTGAGAGTTTCATGAAATGGGCAGTAGGGCGTCGGATACGAACAACATGACTCCCGGGAGAGCTTTCATCTGTAGGCTGCAGCCGTTTTACTCTCTAGGATAAAACCCGCCCTGGAGCCTAGAGTATTAAATGTCGAGACAATTTCTGTGTCGCATCCTTATTAGAAGAGTGCGAGGGATTCAGAATATGGGCAGTAGTGCGTATGGTACAAAGTATATGTCCCCGAGGAGGGTTCTTATTTGGGGGCCACAGCCGTGTTACTCTATTGTTTAATAGTTGCCCTGTAGCCTGTAATATTTAATCTCGACGCAATTTCTATGTCGCATTCTCTGTAGATGTGTGCGAGGGTTTCATAAAATGGGCGGTAGAACGTCGGATACAAACTACATGAGTCCCAGGAGAGTTTACATGTGGAGGCTGCAGCCGTTTTACTCTCTAGGATAAAACCCTCCCTGGAGCCTTCAGTACTTAATCTCGATGCAATTTCTGTGTCGCATCCTTATTAGAAGAGTGTGAGGGTTTCAGTAAATGGGCAGTAGTGCGTCGGATACAAACTACATGACTCCCAGGAGAGCTTTCATGTGGAGGCTGCAGCCGTTTTCTCTCTAGGGTAAAACCCGCAGTGGAGCCTGCAGTACTTAGTCTCGACGTTATTTCTGTGTCGCATCCTTATTAGAAGAGTGTGAAGGTTTCAGTAAATGGGCAGTAGTGCGTCGGATACAGACTACATGACTCCCAGGATAGCTTTCATGTGGAGGGTGCAGCCGTTTTCTCCCTAGGATAAAACCCGCCCCGGAGCCTACAGTATTTAATCTCGATGCAATTTCTATGTCGCATCCTTATTTGTAGATTGTGAGGGTTTCAGTAAATGGGAAAGTAGTGCGTCAGATATAAACTACATGACTCCCAGGAGAGCTTTCATGTGGAGGCTGCAGCCGTTTTACTCTCTAGGATAAAACCCGCCCTGGAGCCTGCAGTACTTAGTCTCGACGTAATTTCTGTGTCGCATCCTTATTAGAAGAGTGTGAGGGTTTCAGTAAATGGGCAGTAGTGCGTCGGATACAAACTACATGACTCCCAGGAGAGCTTTCGTGTGGAGGCTGCAGCCGTTTTACTCTCTTGGATAAAACCCGCCCTGGAGCCTGCAGTACTTAGTCTCGACGTAATTTCTGTGTCGCATCCTTATTAGAAGAGTGTGACGGTTTCAGTAAATGGGCAGTAGTGCGTCGGATACAAACTACATAACTCCCAAGAGAGCTTTCATGTGGAGGCTGCAGCCGGTTTACTCTCAAGTATAAAACTCGCCCTGGAGCCAACAGTATTTAATCTCGCCGCAATTTCTGTGTCGCAGCCTCATTAGAAGAGTGTGAGGGTTTCAGTAAATTGGCAGTAGTGCGTCGGATACAAACTACATGACTCCCAGGAGAGCATTCATGTGGAAGCTGCAGCCGTTTTACACTCTAGGATAAAACCCGCCACGATAGCCTGCAGTACTTAGTCTCGACGTAATTTCTGTGTCGCATCCTTATTAGAAGAGTGTGAGGATTTCAGTAAATGGGGAGTAGTGCGTCGGATACAAACTACTTGACTCCCGGGAGATCTTTCATCAGTACGCTGCAGCCTTTTTACTCTCTAGGATAAAACCCGCCCTGGAGCCTACAGTACTTAATCTCGACGCAATTTGTGTGTCATCTCATTATTTGAGGAGCGTGATGGTTTCAGTAAATGAGCAGTAGTGCGTCGGATAAAAACTACATGACTCACGGAAGAGCTTTCCTGTGGAGGGTGCAGCCGTTTTACTCTCTAGGGTAAAACCCGCTCCGGAACCTACAGTATTTAATCTCGATGCAATTTCTGTGTCGCATCCTTATTAGAAGAGTGTGAGGATTTCAGTAAATGGGCAGTAGTTCGTCGGATACAAACTACATGACTCCCAGGAGAGCTTTCATGTGGAGGCTGCAGCCGTTTTACTCTCTAGGATAAAAACCGCCCTGGAGCCTGCAGTACTTAGTCTCGACGTAATTTCTGTGTCGCATCCTTATTGGAAGAGTGTGAGGGTTTCAGTAAATGGGCAGTAGTGTGTCGGATACAGACTACATGACTCCCAGGATAGCTTTCATGTGGAGGGTGCAGCCGTTTTCACTCTAGGATAAAACCCGCCACGGGAGCCTACAGTACTTAATCTCGATGCAATTTCCGTATCGCATCCTTATTACAAAATTGTGAGGGTTTCAGTAAATGGGCAGTAGTGCGTCGGATACAAACTACATGACTCCCAGGAGAGCTTTCATGTGGAGGCTGCAGCCGTTTTACTCTCTAGGATAAAAACCGCCCTGGAGCCTGCAGTACTTAGTCTCGACGTAATTACTGTGTCGCATACTTATTAGAAGAGTGTGAGGGTTTCAGTAAATGGGCAGTAGTGCGTCGGATACAAACTACATGACGCCCAGGAGAGCTTTCATGTGGAGGCTGCAGCTGTTTTACTCTCTAGTATATAACCCGCCCTGGAGCCTGCAGTAATTAGTCTCGACGTAATTTCTGTGTCGCAACCTTATTAGAAGAGTGTGAGGGTTTCAGTAAATGGGCAGTAGTGCGTCGGATACAAACTACATGACTCCCAGGAGAGCTTTCATGTGGAGGCTGCAGCCGTTTTACTCTCTAGGATAAAACCCGCTCTGGAGCCTGCAGTACTAAGTCTCGACGTAATTTCTGTGTCGCATCCTTATTAGAAGAGTGTGAGGGTTTCAGTAAATGGGCAGTAGTGTGTCGGATACAGGCTACATAACTCCCAGGAGAGCTTTCATGTGGAGGCTGCAGCCGTTTTACTCTCTAGGATAAAACCCGCCCTGGAGCTTGCAGTACTTAGTCTCGACGTAATTTCTGTGTCGCATCCTTATTAGAAGAGTGCGAGGGTTTGAGTAAATGGGAAGTAGTGCGCCGGATACAAACTACATGACTCCCAGGAGAGCTTTCATGTGGAGGCTGCAGCCGTTTACTCTCTAGGATAAAACCCGCCCTGGAGCCTGCAGTACTTAGTCTCGACGTAATTTCTGTGTCGCATCCTTATTGGAAGAGTGTGAGGGTTTCTGTAAATGGGAAGTAGTGCGTCGGATACAAACTACATGACTCCCAGGAGAGCTTTCATGTGGAGGCTGCAGCAGCTTTACTCTCTAGTATAAAACCCGCCCTGGAGCCTGCAGTACTTAGTCTCGACGTAATTTCTGTGTCGCATCCTTATTAGAAGAGTGTGAGGGTTTCAGTAAATGGGCAGTAGTGTGTCGGATACAGGCTACATAACTCCCAGGAGAGCTTTCATGTGGAGGCTGCAGCCGTTTTACTCTCTAGGATAAAACCCGCCCTGGAGCTTGCAGTACTTAGTCTCGACGTAATTTCTGTGTCGCATCCTTATTAGAAGAGTGCGAGGGTTTGAGTAAATGGGAAGTAGTGCGCCGGATACAAACTACATGACTCCCAGGAGAGCTTTCTTGTGGAGGCTGCAGCCGATTTACTCTCTAGAATAAAACACGCCCTGGAGCCTAAGGCACTTAAATTTCGACGCAATTTCTGTGTCATCTCATTATTTGAGGAATGTGAGGGTTTGAGTAAATGGGCAGTAGTGCGTCGAATATAAACTAAATGACTTCAAAGAGACCTTTCATGTGGAGGCTACAGCCAATTTACTCTCTAGGATAAAACCCGCCCTGGAGCCTGCAGTACTTAGTCTCGACGTAATTTCTGTGTCGCATCCTTATTAGAAGACTGTGAGGGTTTCAGTAAATGGGCAGTAGTGCGTCGGATACAAACTACATGACTCCCAGGAGAGCTTTCATGTGGAGGCTACAGCCGTTTTACTCTCTAGGATAAAACCCGCCCTGGTGCCTACAGTATTTAATCTCGATGCAATTATTGTGTCGCATCGTCATTAGAAGAGTGTGAGGGTTTCATTAAATGGGCAGTAGTGCGTCGGATACAAACTACATGATTCCCAGAAGAGATTTCATGTGGAGGCTGCAACCGTTTACTCTCTAGGATTAAACCCGCCCTAGAGGCTACAGTACTTAATCTCGACGTAATTTCTGTGTCGCATCCCTATTAGAAGAGTGTGAGGGTTTCAGTAAATAGGCAGTAGTGTGTCGGATACAAACTACATGACTCCCAGAAGAGCTTTCATGTGGAGGCTGCAACCGTTTTACTCTCTAGGATAAAACTCGCCCTGGAGCCTACAGCATTTAATCTCGAAGCAATTTCTGAGTCGCATCCTTATTAGAAGAGTGTGAGGGTTTCAGCAAATGGGCAGTAGTGCGTCGGATACAAGCTACATGAAACCCAGGAGAGCTTTCATGTGGACGCTGCAGCCGTTTTACTCTCTAGGATAAAACCCGCCCTGGAGCCTGCAGTACTTAGTCTCGACCTAATTTCTGTGACGCATCCTTATTTGAAAAGTGTGAGGGTTTCGGTAAATGGGCAGTAGTGCGTCGGATACAAACTACATGACTCCCAGGAGAGCTTTCGTGTGGAGGCTGCAGCCGTTTTACTCTCTAGGATAAAACCCGCCACGGAGCCTGCAGTACTTAGTCTCGACGTAATTTCTGTGTTTCATCCTTATTAGAAGAGTGTGAGGGTTTCAGTAAATGGGCAGTAGTGCGTCGGATACAGACTACATGACTCCCAGGATAGCTTTCATGTGGAGGGTGCAGGCGTTTTCTCTCTAGGATAAAACCCGCCCCGGAGCCTACAGTATTTAATCTCGATGCTATTTCTGCGTCGCTTCCTTATTAGAAGATTGTGAGGGTTTCAGTATATGGGCAGTAGTGCGTCGGATACAAACTACATGACTCCCAGGATAGCTTTCATGTAGAGGCTGCAGCCGTTTTACTCTCTAGGATAAAACCCGGCCTGGAGCCTACAGTACTTAATCTCTACGCAAGTTCTGTGTCATCTCATTATTTGAGATGGTTTCAGTAAATGGGCAGTAGTGCGTCGGATAAAAACTACATGACTCACGGAAGAGCTTTCATGTGGAGGCTGCAGCCGTTTTACTCTCTTGGATAAAACCCGCCCTGGAGCCCACAGTACGTAATGTCGACGCAATTTCTGTGTCGCATCCTTATTAGAAGAGTGTGAGGATTTCAGTAAATGGGCAGTAGTTCGTCGGATACAAACTACATGACTCCCAGGAAAGCTTTCATGTGGAGGCTGCAACCGTTTTACTCTCTAGGATAAAAACCGCCCTGGAGCCTGCAGTACTTAGTCTCGACGTAGTTTCTGTGTCGCATCCTTATTAGAAGAGTGTGAGGGTTTCAGTAAATGGGCAGTAGTGTGTCGGATACAGACTACATGACTCCCAGGACAGCTTTCATGTGGAGGGTGCAGCCGTTTTCACTCTAGGATAAAACCCGCCACGGGAGCGTACAGTATTTAATCTCGATGCAATTTCCGTGTCGCATCCTTATTAGAAAATTGTGAGGGTTTTAGTAAATGGGCAGTAGTGCGTCGGATACAAACTACATGACTCCCAGGAGAGCTTTCATATGGAGGCTGCAGCCGTTTTACTCTCTGGGATAAAACCCGCCCTGGAGCCTGCAGTACTTAGTCTCGACGTAATTTCTGTGTCGCATCCTTATTAGAAGAGTGTGAGGGTTTCAGTAAATGGGCAGTAGTGCGTCGGATACAAACTACATGACTCCCAGGAGAGCTTTCATGTGGAGGCTGCAGCCGTTTTCTCTCTAGGGTAAGACCCACCCTGGAGCCTGCAGTACTTAGTCTCGACGTAATTTCTGTGTCGCATCCTTATTAGAAGAGTGTGAAGGTTTCAGTAAATGGGCAGTAGTGCGTCGGATACAGACTACATGACTCCCAGGACAGCTTTCATGTGGAGGGTGCAGCCGTTTTCTCTCTAGGATAAAACCCGCCCCGGAGCCTACAGTATTTAATCTCGATGCAATTTCTGTGTCGCATCCTTATTTGTAGATTGTGAGGGTTTCAGCAAATGGGAAAGTAGTGCGTCGGATACAAACTACATGACTCCCAGGAGAGCTTTCATGTGGAGGCTGCAGCCGTTTTACTCTCTTGGATAAAACCCGCCCTGGAGCCTGCAGTACTTAGTCTCGACGTAATTTCTGTGTCGCATCCTTATTAGAAGAGTGTGAGGGTTTCAGTAAATGGGCAGTAGTGCGTCGGATACAAACTACATGACTCCCAAGAGAGCTTTCATGTGGAGGCTGCAGCCGTTTTACTCTCAAGTATAAAACTCGCCCTGGAGCCAACAGTATTTAATCTCGACGCAATTTCTGTGTCGCAGCCTCATTAGAAGAGTGTGAGGGTTTTAGTAAATGGGCAGTAGTGCGTCGGATACAAACTACATGACTCCCAGGAGACCTTTCATGTGGAGGCTGCAACCGTTTTACTCTGTAGGACAAAACTCGCCCTGGAGGCCACAGTTCTGAACTTCGACGTAATGTCTGTGTCGCATCCTTATTAGAAGAAAGTGAGGGTTTCAGTAAATGGGCAGTAGTGCGTCGGATACAGACTACATGACTCCCAGGAGAGGTTTCATGTGGAGGCTGCAGCCGTTTACTCTCAAGGATAAAACCCGCCCTTGAGCCTGCAGTACTTAGTCTCGACGTAATTTCTGTGTCGCATCTTTATTAGAAATGTGCGAGGGTTTCAGTAAATGGGCAACAGTGCGTCGGATACAGACTACATGACTCCCAGGATAGCTTTCATGTGGAGGGTGCAGGCGTTTTCTCTCTAGGATAAAACCCGCCCCGGAGCCTACAGTATTTAATCTCGATGCTATTTCTGCGTCGCTTCCTTATTAGAAGATTGTGAGGGTTTCAGTATATGGGCAGTAGTGCGTCGGATACAAACTACATGATTCCCAGGAGAGCTTTCATGTGGAGGCTGCAGCCGTTTTACTCTCTAGGATAAAACCCGCCCTGGAGCCTGCAGTACTTAGTCTCGACGTAATTTCTGTGTCGCATACCTATTTGAAGAGTGTGAGGGTTTCTGTGAATGGGCAGTAGTAAGTCGGATACAAACTACATGACTTCCAGGAGAGCTTTCATGTGGAGGCTGCAGCCGTTTTACTCTCTAGTTTAAGACCCGCCCTGGAGCCTACAGTATTTAATCTCGACGCAATTTCTGTGTCGCATCCTTATTAGAAGAGTGTGCGGGTTTCAGTAAATAGGCAGTAGTGCGTCGAATACAAACTAGATGACTACCAGGAGAGCTTTCATGTGGAGGCTGCAGCCGTTTTACTCTCTAGGATATAACCCGCCCTGGAGCCTACAGTATTTAATCTCGATGCAATTATTGTGTCGCATCGTTATTAGAAGACTGTGAGGCTTTCAGTAAATAGGCAGTAGTGCGTCGGATACAAACTACATGATGCCCAGGAGCGATTTCATGTGGTGGCTGCAACCGTTTACACTCTAGGATAAAACCCGCCCTGGAGCCTACAGTACTTAATTTCGACGCTATTTCTGAGGCGCATCCTTATTAGAAGAGTGTGAGGGTTTCATTAAATAGGCAGTAGTGCGTCGGATACAAACTACATGACTCCCAGGAGGGCTTTCATTTGGAGGCTGCAGCCGTTTTACTCTCTAGTAAGAAACTCGCCCTGGAGCCTACAGTATTTAATCTAGACGCAATTCCTGTGTCGCATCCTCATTAGAAGAATGTGAGGGTTTCAGTAAATGGGGAGTAGTGCGTCGGATACAAACTACATGACTCCCGGGAGATCTTTCATCTGTAGGCTGCAGCCGCTTTACTCTCTAGGATAAAACCCGCCCTGGAGCCTACAGTACTTAATCTCGATGCAATATCTGTGTCGAATCCTTATTTGAAGAGTGTGAGAGTTTCATGAAATGGGCAGTAGGGCGTCGGATACGAACAACATGACTCCCGGGAGAGCTTTCATCTGTAGGCTGCAGCCGTTTTACTCTCTAGGATAAAACCCGCCCTGGAGCCTAGAGTATTAAATGTCGAGACAATTTCTGTGTCGCATCCTTATTAGAAGAGTGCGAGGGATTCAGAATATGGGCAGTAGTGCGTATGGTACAAAGTATATGTCCCCGAGGAGGGTTCTTATTTGGGGGCCACAGCCGTGTTACTCTATTGTTTAATAGTTGCCCTGTAGCCTGTAATATTTAATCTCGACGCAATTTCTATGTCGCATTCTCTGTAGATGTGTGCGAGGGTTTCATAAAATGGGCGGTAGAACGTCGGATACAAACTACATGAGTCCCAGGAGAGTTTACATGTGGAGGCTGCAGCCGTTTTACTCTCTAGGATAAAACCCTCCCTGGAGCCTTCAGTACTTAATCTCGATGCAATTTCTGTGTCGCATCCTTATTAGAAGAGTGTGAGGGTTTCAGTAAATGGGCAGTAGTGCGTCGGATACAAACTACATGACTCCCAGGAGAGCTTTCATGTGGAGGCTGCAGCCGTTTTCTCTCTAGGGTAAAACCCGCAATGGAGCCTGCAGTACTTAGTCTCGACGTTATTTCTGTGTCGCATCCTTATTAGAAGAGTGTGAAGGTTTCAGTAAATGGGCAGTAGTGCGTCGGATACAGACTACATGACTCCCAGGATAGCTTTCATGTGGAGGGTGCAGCCGTTTTCTCTCTAGGATAAAACCCGCCCCGGAGCCTACAGTATTTAATCTCGATGCAATTTCTATGTCGCATCCTTATTTGTAGATTGTGAGGGTTTCAGTAAATGGGAAAGTAGTGCGTCAGATATAAACTACATGACTCCCAGGAGAGCTTTCATGTGGAGGCTGCAGCCGTTTTACTCTCTAGGATAAAACCCGCCCTGGAGCCTGCAGTACTTAGTCTCGACGTAATTTCTGTGTCGCATCCTTATTAGAAGAGTGTGAGGGTTTCAGTAAATGGGCAGTAGTGCGTCGGATACAAACTACATGACTCCCAGGAGAGCTTTCGTGTGGAGGCTGCAGCCGTTTTACTCTCTTGGATAAAATCCCGCCCTGGAGCCTGCAGTACTTAGTCTCGACGTAATTTCTGTGTCGCATCCTTATTAGAAGAGTGTGACGGTTTCAGTAAATGGGCAGTAGTGCGTCGGATACAAACTACATAACTCCCAAGAGAGCTTTCATGTGGAGGCTGCAGCCGGTTTACTCTCAAGTATAAAACTCGCCCTGGAGCCAACAGTATTTAATCTCGACGCAATTTCTGTGTCGCAGCCTCATTAGAAGAGTGTGAGGGTTTCAGTAAATTGGCAGTAGTGCGTCGGATACAAACTACATGACTCCCAGGAGAGCATTCATGTGGAAGCTGCAGCCGTTTTACACTCTAGGATAAAACCCGCCACGATAGCCTGCAGTACTTAGTCTCGACGTAATTTCTGTGTCGCATCCTTATTAGAAGAGTGTGAGGATTTCAGTAAATGGGGAGTAGTGCGTCGGATACAAACTACTTGACTCCCGGGAGATCTTTCATCAGTACGCTGCAGCCTTTTTACTCTCTAGGATAAAACCCGCCCTGGAGCCTACAGTACTTAATCTCGACGCAATTTGTGTGTCATCTCATTATTTGAGGAGCGTGATGGTTTCAGTAAATGAGCAGTAGTGCGTCGGATAAAAACTACATGACTCACGGAAGAGCTTTCCTGTGGAGGGTGCAGCCGTTTTACTCTCTAGGGTAAAACCCGCTCCGGAACCTACAGTATTTAATCTCGATGCAATTTCTGTGTCGCATCCTTATTAGAAGAGTGTGAGGATTTCAGTAAATGGGCAGTAGTTCGTCGGATACAAACTACATGACTCCCAGGAGAGCTTTCATGTGGAGGCTGCAGCCGTTTTACTCTCTAGGATAAAAACCGCCCTGGAGCCTGCAGTACTTAGTCTCGACGTAATTTCTGTGTCGCATCCTTATTGGAAGAGTGTGAGGGTTTCAGTAAATGGGCAGTAGTGTGTCGGATACAGACTACATGACTCCCAGGATAGCTTTCATGTGGAGGGTGCAGCCGTTTTCACTCTAGGATAAAACCCGCCACGGGAGCCTACAGTACTTAATCTCGATGCAATTTCCGTATCGCATCCTTATTACAAAATTGTGAGGGTTTCAGTAAATGGGCAGTAGTGCGTCGGATACAAACTACATGACTCCCAGGAGAGCTTTCATGTGGAGGCTGCAGCCGTTTTACTCTCTAGGATAAAAACCGCCCTGGAGCCTGCAGTACTTAGTCTCGACGTAATTACTGTGTCGCATACTTATTAGAAGAGTGTGAGGGTTTCAGTAAATGGGCAGTAGTGCGTCGGATACAAACTACATGACGCCCAGGAGAGCTTTCATGTGGAGGCTGCAGCTGTTTTACTCTCTAGTATATAACCCGCCCTGGAGCCTGCAGTAATTAGTCTCGACGTAATTTATGTGTCGCAACCTTATTAGAAGAGTGTGAGGGTTTCAGTAAATGGGCAGTAGTGCGTCGGATACAAACTACATGACTCCCAGGAGAGCTTTCATGTGGAGGCTGCAGCCGTTTTACTCTCTAGGATAAAACCCGCTCTGGAGCCTGCAGTACTAAGTCTCGACGTAATTTCTGTGTCGCATCCTTATTAGAAGAGTGTGAGGGTTTCAGTAAATGGGCAGTAGTGTGTCGGATACAGGCTACATAACTCCCAGGAGAGCTTTCATGTGGAGGCTGCAGCCGTTTTACTCTCTAGGATAAAACCCGCCCTGGAGCTTGCAGTACTTAGTCTCGACGTAATTTCTGTGTCGCATCCTTATTAGAAGAGTGCGAGGGTTTGAGTAAATGGGAAGTAGTGCGCCGGATACAAACTACATGACTCCCAGGAGAGCTTTCATGTGGAGGCTGCAGCCGTTTACTCTCTAGGATAAAACCCGCCCTGGAGCCTGCAGTACTTAGTCTCGACGTAATTTCTGTGTCGCATCCTTATTGGAAGAGTGTGAGGGTTTCTGTAAATGGGAAGTAGTGCGTCGGATACAAACTACATGACTCCCAGGAGAGCTTTCATGTGGAGGCTGCAGCAGCTTTACTCTCTAGTATAAAACCCGCCCTGGAGCCTGCAGTACTTAGTCTCGACGTAATTTCTGTGTCGCATCCTTATTAGAAGAGTGTGAGGGTTTCAGTAAATGGGCAGTAGTGTGTCGGATACAGGCTACATAACTCCCAGGAGAGCTTTCATGTGGAGGCTGCAGCCGTTTTACTCTCTAGGATAAAACCCGCCCTGGAGCTTGCAGTACTTAGTCTCGACGTAATTTCTGTGTCGCATCCTTATTAGAAGAGTGCGAGTGTTTGAGTAAATGGGAAGTAGTGCGCCGGATACAAACTACATGACTCCCAGGAGAGCTTTCTTGTGGAGGCTGCAGCCGATTTACTCTCTAGAATAAAACACGCCCTGGAGCCTAAGGCACTTAAATTTCGACGCAATTTCTGTGTCATCTCATTATTTGAGGAATGTGAGGGTTTGAGTAAATGGGCAGTAGTGCGTCGAATATAAACTAAATGACTTCAAAGAGACCTTTCATGTGGAGGCTACAGCCAATTTACTCTCTAGGATAAAACCCGCCCTGGAGCCTGCAGTACTTAGTCTCGACGTAATTTCTGTGTCGCATCCTTATTAGAAGACTGTGAGGGTTTCAGTAAATGGGCAGTAGTGCGTCGGATACAAACTACATGACTCCCAGGAGAGCTTTCATGTGGAGGCTACAGCCGTTTTACTCTCTAGGATAAAACCCGCCCTGGTGCCTACAGTATTTAATCTCGATGCAATTATTGTGTCGCATCGTCATTAGAAGAGTGTGAGGGTTTCATTAAATGGGCAGTAGTGCGTCGGATACAAACTACATGATTCCCAGAAGAGATTTCATGTGGAGGCTGCAACCGTTTACTCTCTAGGATTAAACCCGCCCTAGAGGCTACAGTACTTAATCTCGACGTAATTTCTGTGTCGCATCCCTATTAGAAGAGTGTGAGGGTTTCAGTAAATAGGCAGTAGTGTGTCGGATACAAACTACATGACTCCCAGAAGAGCTTTCATGTGGAGGCTGCAACCGTTTTACTCTCTAGGATAAAACTCGCCCTGGAGCCTACAGCATTTAATCTCGAAGCAATTTCTGAGTCGCATCCTTATTAGAAGAGTGTGAGGGTTTCAGCAAATGGGCAGTAGT
Organism: Schistocerca nitens; assembly: GCF_023898315.1. NCBI lineage: Eukaryota > Metazoa > Arthropoda > Insecta > Orthoptera > Acrididae > Schistocerca > Schistocerca nitens. The sequence goes on from NC_064617.1 coordinate 38,034,878, forward strand.
GCGTCGGATACAAGCTACATGAAACCCAGGAGAGCTTTCATGTGGACGCTGCAGCCGTTTTACTCTCTAGGATAAAACCCGCCCTGGAGCCTGCAGTACTTAGTCTCGACCTAATTTCTGTGACGCATCCTTATTTGAAAAGTGTGAGGGTTTCGGTAAATGGGCAGTAGTGCGTCGGATACAAACTACATGACTCCCAGGAGAGCTTTCGTGTGGAGGCTGCAGCCGTTTTACTCTCTAGGATAAAACCCGCCACGGAGCCTGCAGTACTTAGTCTCGACGTAATTTCTGTGTTTCATCCTTATTAGAAGAGTGTGAGGGTTTCAGTAAATGGGCAGTAGTGCGTCGGATACAGACTACATGACTCCCAGGATAGCTTTCATGTGGAGGGTGCAGGCGTTTTCTCTCTAGGATAAAACCCGCCCCGGAGCCTACAGTATTTAATCTCGATGCTATTTCTGCGTCGCTTCCTTATTAGAAGATTGTGAGGGTTTCAGTATATGGGCAGTAGTGCGTCGGATACAAACTACATGACTCCCAGGATAGCTTTCATGTAGAGGCTGCAGCCGTTTTACTCTCTAGGATAAAACCCGGCCTGGAGCCTACAGTACTTAATCTCTACGCAATTTCTGTGTCATCTCATTATTTGAGATGGTTTCAGTAAATGGGCAGTAGTGCGTCGGATAAAAACTACATGACTCACGGAAGAGCTTTCATGTGGAGGCTGCAGCCGTTTTACTCTCTTGGATAAAACCCGCCCTGGAGCCCACAGTACGTAATGTCGACGCAATTTCTGTGTCGCATCCTTATTAGAAGAGTGTGAGGATTTCAGTAAATGGGCAGTAGTTCGTCGGATACAAACTACATGACTCCCAGGAAAGCTTTCATGTGGAGGCTGCAACCGTTTTACTCTCTAGGATAAAAACCGCCCTGGAGCCTGCAGTACTTAGTCTCGACGTAGTTTCTGTGTCGCATCCTTATTAGAAGAGTGTGAGGGTTTCAGTAAATGGGCAGTAGTGTGTCGGATACAGACTACATGACTCCCAGGACAGCTTTCATGTGGAGGGTGCAGCCTTTTTCACTCTAGGATAAAACCCGCCACGGGAGCGTACAGTATTTAATCTCGATGCAATTTCCGTGTCGCATCCTTATTAGAAAATTGTGAGGGTTTTAGTAAATGGGCAGTAGTGCGTCGGATACAAACTACATGACTCCCAGGAGAGCTTTCATATGGAGGCTGCAGCCGTTTTACTCTCTGGGATAAAACCCGCCCTGGAGCCTGCAGTACTTAGTCTCGACGTAATTTCTGTGTCGCATCCTTATTAGAAGAGTGTGAGGGTTTCAGTAAATGGGCAGTAGTGCGTCGGATACAAACTACATGACTCCCAGGAGAGCTTTCATGTGGAGGCTGCAGCCGTTTTCTCTCTAGGGTAAGACCCACCCTGGAGCCTGCAGTACTTAGTCTCGACGTAATTTCTGTGTCGCATCCTTATTAGAAGAGTGTGAAGGTTTCAGTAAATGGGCAGTAGTGCGTCGGATACAGACTACATGACTCCCAGGACAGCTTTCATGTGGAGGGTGCAGCCGTTTTCTCTCTAGGATAAAACCCGCCCCGGAGCCTACAGTATTTAATCTCGATGCAATTTCTGTGTCGCATCCTTATTTGTAGATTGTGAGGGTTTCAGCAAATGGGAAAGTAGTGCGTCGGATACAAACTACATGACTCCCAGGAGAGCTTTCATGTGGAGGCTGCAGCCGTTTTACTCTCTTGGATAAAACCCGCCCTGGAGCCTGCAGTACTTAGTCTCGACGTAATTTCTGTGTCGCATCCTTATTAGAAGAGTGTGAGGGTTTCAGTAAATGGGCAGTAGTGCGTCGGATACAAACTACATGACTCCCAAGAGAGCTTTCATGTGGAGGCTGCAGCCGTTTTACTCTCAAGTATAAAACTCGCCCTGGAGCCAACAGTATTTAATCTCGACGCAATTTCTGTGTCGCAGCCTCATTAGAAGAGTGTGAGGGTTTTAGTAAATGGGCAGTAGTGCGTCGGATACAAACTACATGACAACCAGGAGACCTTTCATGTGGAGGCTGCAACCGTTTTACTCTGTAGGACAAAACTCGCCCTGGAGGCCACAGTTCTGAACTTCGACGTAATGTCTGTGTCGCATCCTTATTAGAAGAAAGTGAGGGTTTCAGTAAATGGGCAGTAGTGCGTCGGATACAGACTACATGACTCCCAGGAGAGGTTTCATGTGGAGGCTGCAGCCGTTTACTCTCAAGGATAAAACCCGCCCTTGAGCCTGCAGTACTTAGTCTCGACGTAATTTCTGTGTCGCATCTTTATTAGAAATGTGCGAGGGTTTCAGTAAATGGGCAACAGTGCGTCGGATACAGACTACATGACTCCCAGGATAGCTTTCATGTGGAGGGTGCAGGCGTTTTCTCTCTAGGATAAAACCCGCCCCGGAGCCTACAGTATTTAATCTCGATGCTATTTCTGCGTCGCTTCCTTATTAGAAGATTGTGAGGGTTTCAGTATATGGGCAGTAGTGCGTCGGATACAAACTACATGATTCCCAGGACAGCTTTCATGTGGAGGCTGCAGCCGTTTTACTCTCTAGGATAAAACCCGCCCTGGAGCCTATAGTACTTAGTCTCGACGTAATTTCTGTGTCGCATACTTATTTGAAGAGTGTGAGGGTTTCAGTGAATGGGCAGTAGTAAGTCGGATACAAACTACATGACTTCCAGGAGAGCTTTCATGTGGAGGCTGCAGCCGTTTTACTCTCTAGTTTAAGACCCGCCCTGGAGCCTACAGTATTTAATCTCGACGCAATTTCTGTGTCGCATCCTTATTAGAAGAGTGTGCGGGTTTCAGTAAATAGGCAGTAGTGCGTCGAATACAAACTAGATGACTACCAGGAGAGCTTTCATGTGGAGGCTGCAGCCGTTTTACTCTCTAGGATATAACCCGCCATGGAGCCTACAGTATTTAATCTCGATGCAATTATTGTGTCGCATCGTTATTAGAAGACTGTGAGGCTTTCAGTAAATAGTAGTGCGTCGGATACAAACTACATGATTCCCAGGAGCGATTTCATGTGGTGGCTGCAACCGTTTACACTCTAGGATAAAACCCGCCCTGGAGCCTACAGTACTTAATTTCGACGCTATTTCTGAGGCGCATCCTTATTAGAAGAGTGTGAGGGTTTCATTAAATAGGCAGTAGTGCGTCGGATACAAACTACATGACTCCCAGGAGGGCTTTCATTTGGAGGCTGCAGCCGTTTTACTCTCTAGTAAGAAACTCGCCCTGGAGCCTACAGTATTTAATCTAGACGCAATTCCTGTGTCGCATCCTCATTAGAAGAATGTGAGGGTTTCAGTAAATGGGGAGTAGTGCGTCGGATACAAACTACATGACTCCCGGGAGATCTTTCATCTGTAGGCTGCAGCCGCTTTACTCTCTAGGATAAAACCCGCCCTGGAGCCTACAGTACTTAATCTCGATGCAATATCTGTGTCGAATCCTTATTTGAAGAGTGTGAGAGTTTCATGAAATGGGCAGTAGGGCGTCGGATACGAACAACATGACTCCCGGGAGAGCTTTCATCTGTAGGCTGCAGCCGTTTTACTCTCTAGGATAAAACCCGCCCTGGAGCCTAGAGTATTAAATGTCGAGACAATTTCTGTGTCGCATCCTTATTAGAAGAGTGCGAGGGATTCAGAATATGGGCAGTAGTGCGTATGGTACAAAGTATATGTCCCCGAGGAGGGTTCTTATTTGGGGGCCACAGCCCTGTTACTCTATTGTTTAATAGTTGCCCTGTAGCCTGTAATATTTAATCTCGACGCAATTTCTATGTCGCATTCTCTGTAGATGAGTGCGAGGGTTTCATAAAATGGGCGGTATAGCGTCGGATACAAACTACATGACTCCCAGGATAGCTTTCATGTAGAGGCTGCAGCCGTTTTACTCTCTAGGATAAAACCCGGCCTGGAGCCTACAGTACTTAATCTCGACGCCATTTCTGTGTCATCTCATTATTTTAGGAGCGGGATGGTTTCAGTAAATGGGCAGTAGTGCGTCGGATAAAAACTACATGACTCACGGAAGAGCTTTCATGTCGAGGCTGCAGCCGTTTTACTCTCTAGGATAAAACCCGCCCTGGAGCCTACAGTACGTAATGTGGACGCAATTTCTGTGTCGCATCCTTATTAGAAGAGTGTGAGGGTTTCAGTAAATGGGCAGTAGTGTGTCGGATACAGACTACATGACTCCCAGGACAGCTTTCATGTGGAGGGTGCATCCGTTTTCACTCTAGGATAAAACCCGCCACGGGAGCCTACAGTATTTAATCTCGATGCAATTTCCGTGTCGCGTCCTTATTAGAAAATTTGAGGGTTTCAGTAAATGGGCAGTAGTGCGTCGGATACAAACTACATGACTCCCAGGAGAGCTTTCATGTGGAGGCTGCAACCGTTTTACTCTCTAGGATAAAACCCGCCCTGGAGCCTGCAGTACTTAGTCTCGACGTAATTTCTGTGTTGCATCCTTATTAGAAGAGTGCGAGGGATTCAGAATATGGGCAGTAGTGCGTATGGTACAAAGTATATGTCCCCGAGGAGGGTTCTTATTTGGGGGCCACAGCCGTGTTACTCTATTGTTTAATAGTTGCCCTGTAGCCTGTAATATTTAATCTCGACGCAATTTCTATGTCGCATTCTCTGTAGATGTGTGCGAGGGTTTCATAAAATGGGCGGTAGAACGTCGGATACAAACTACATGAGTCCCAGGAGCGTTTACATGTGGAGGCTGCAGCCGTTTTACTCTCTAGGATAAAACCCTCCCTGGAGCCTTCAGTACTTAATCTCGATGCAATTTCTGTGTCGCATCCTTATTAGAAAAGTGTGAGGGTTTCAGTAAATGGGCAGTAGTGCGTCGGATACAAACTACATGACTCCCAGGAGAGCTTTCATGTGGAGGCTGCAGCCGTTTTCTCTCTAGGGTAAAACCCGCAATGGAGCCTGCAGTACTTAGTCTCGACGTTATTTCTGTGTCGCATCCTTATTAGAAGAGTGTGAAGGTTTCAGTAAATGGGCAGTAGTGCGTCGGATACAGACTACATGACTCCCAGGATAGCTTTCATGTGGAGGGTGCAGCCGTTTTCTCTCTAGGATAAAACCCGCCCCGGAGCCTACAGTATTTAATCTCGATGCAATTTCTATGTCGCATCCTTATTTGTAGATTGTGAGGGTTTCAGTAAATGGGAAAGTAGTGCGTCAGATATAAACTACATGACTCCCAGGAGAGCTTTCATGTGGAGGCTGCAGCCGTTTTACTCTCTAGGATAAAACCCGCCCTGGAGCCTGCAGTACTTAGTCTCGACGTAATTTCTGTGTCGCATCCTTATTAGAAGAGTGTGAGGGTTTCAGTAAATGGGCAGTAGTGCGTCGGATACAAACTACATGACTCCCAGGAGAGCTTTCGTGTGGAGGCTGCAGCCGTTTTACTCTCTTGGATAAAACCCGCCCTGGAGCCTGCAGTACTTAGTCTCGACGTAATTTCTGTGTCGCATCCTTATTAGAAGAGTGTGACGGTTTCAGTAAATGGGCAGTAGTGCGTCGGATACAAACTACATAACTCCCAAGAGAGCTTTCATGTGGAGGCTGCAGCCGGTTTACTCTCAAGTATAAAACTCGCCCTGGAGCCAACAGTATTTAATCTCGACGCAATTTCTGTGTCGCAGCCTCATTAGAAGAGTGTGAGGGTTTCAGTAAATTGGCAGTAGTGCGTCGGATACAAACTACATGACTCCCAGGAGAGCATTCATGTGGAAGCTGCAGCCGTTTTACACTCTAGGATAAAACCCGCCACGATAGCCTGCAGTACTTAGTCTCGACGTAATTTCTGTGTCGCATCCTTATTAGAAGAGTGTGAGGATTTCAGTAAATGGGGAGTAGTGCGTCGGATACAAACTACATGACTCCCGGGAGATCTTTCATCAGTACGCTGCAGCCTTTTTACTCTCTAGGATAAAACCCGCCCTGGAGCCTACAGTACTTAATCTCGACGCAATTTGTGTGTCATCTCATTATTTGAGGAGCGTGATGGTTTCAGTAAATGAGCAGTAGTGCGTCGGATAAAAACTACATGACTCACGGAAGAGCTTTCCTGTGGAGGGTGCAGCCGTTTTACTCTCTAGGGTAAAACCCGCTCCGGAACCTACAGTATTTAATCTCGATGCAATTTCTGTGTCGCATCCTTATTAGAAGAGTGTGAGGATTTCAGTAAATGGGCAGTAGTTCGTCGGATACAAACTACATGACTCCCAGGAGAGCTTTCATGTGGAGGCTGCAGCCGTTTTACTCTCTAGGATAAAAACCGCCCTGGAGCCTGCAGTACTTAGTCTCGACGTAATTTCTGTGTCGCATCCTTATTGGAAGAGTGTGAGGGTTTCAGTAAATGGGCAGTAGTGTGTCGGATACAGACTACATGACTCCCAGGATAGCTTTCATGTGGAGGGTGCAGCCGTTTTCACTCTAGGATAAAACCCGCCACGGGAGCCTACAGTACTTAATCTCGATGCAATTTCCGTATCGCATCCTTATTACAAAATTGTGAGGGTTTCAGTAAATGGGCAGTAGTGCGTCGGATACAAACTACATGACTCCCAGGAGAGCTTTCATGTGGAGGCTGCAGCCGTTTTACTCTCTAGGATAAAAACCGCCCTGGACCCTGCAGTACTTAGTCTCGACGTAATTACTGTGTCGCATACTTATTAGAAGAGTGTGAGGGTTTCAGTAAATGGGCAGTAGTGCGTCGGATACAAACTACATGACGCCCAGGAGAGCTTTCATGTGGAGGCTGCAGCTGTTTTACTCTCTAGTATATAACCCGCCCTGGAGCCTGCAGTAATTAGTCTCGACGTAATTTCTGTGTCGCAACCTTATTAGAAGAGTGTGAGGGTTTCAGTAAATGGGCAGTAGTGCGTCGGATACAAACTACATGACTCCCAGGAGAGCTTTCATGTGGAGGCTGAAGCCGTTTTACTCTCTAGGATAAAACCCGCTCTGGAGCCTGCAGTACTAAGTCTCGACGTAATTTCTGTGTCGCATCCTTATTAGAAGAGTGTGAGGGTTTCAGTAAATGGGCAGTAGTGTGTCGGATACAGGCTACATAACTCCCAGGAGAGCTTTCATGTGGAGGCTGCAGCCGTTTTACTCTCTAGGATAAAACCCGCCCTGGAGCTTGCAGTACTTAGTCTCGACGTAATTTCTGTGTCGCATCCTTATTAGAAGAGTGCGAGGGTTTGAGTAAATGGGAAGTAGTGCGCCGGATACAAACTACATGACTCCCAGGAGAGCTTTCATGTGGAGGCTGCAGCCGTTTACTCTCTAGGATAAAACCCGCCCTGGAGCCTGCAGTACTTAGTCTCGACGTAATTTCTGTGTCGCATCCTTATTGGAAGAGTGTGAGGGTTTCTGTAAATGGGAAGTAGTGCGTCGGATACAAACTACATGACTCCCAGGAGAGCTTTCATGTGGAGGCTGCAGCAGCTTTACTCTCTAGTATAAAACCCGCCCTGGAGCCTGCAGTACTTAGTCTCGACGTAATTTCTGTGTCGCATCCTTATTAGAAGAGTGTGAGGGTTTCAGTAAATGGGCAGTAGTGTGTCGGATACAGGCTACATAACTCCCAGGAGAGCTTTCATGTGGAGGCTGCAGCCGTTTTACTCTCTAGGATAAAACCCGCCCTGGAGCTTGCAGTACTTAGTCTCGACGTAATTTCTGTGTCGCATCCTTATTAGAAGAGTGCGAGGGTTTGAGTAAATGGGAAGTAGTGCGCCGGATACAAACTACATGACTCCCAGGAGAGCTTTCATGTGGAGGCTGCAGCCGTTTACTCTCTAGGATAAAACCCGCCCTGGAGCCTGCAGTACTTAGTCTCGACGTAATTTCTGTGTCGCATCCTTATTGGAAGAGTGTGAGGGTTTCTGTAAATGGGAAGTAGTGCGTCGGATACAAACTACATGACTCCCAGGAGAGCTTTCATGTGGAGGCTGCAGCAGCTTTACTCTCTAGTATAAAACCCGCCCTGGAGCCTGCAGTACTTAGTCTCGACGTAATTTCTGTGTCGCATCCTTTTAAGAGGAGTGTGAGGGTTTCAGTAAATGGGCAGTAGTGAGTCGGATACAAACTACATGACTCCCAATAGAGCTTTCATGTGGAGGCTGCAGCCGTTTTACTCTCTAGGATAAAACCCGCCCTGGAGCCTGCAGTACTTAGTCTCGACGTAATTTCTGTGTCGCATCCTTATTAGAAGAGTGTGAGGGTTTCAGTAAATGGGCAGTAGTGCGTCGGATACAAACTACATGACTCCCAGGAGAGCTTTCGTGTGGAGGCTTTAGCCGTTTTACTCTCTTGGATAAAACCCTCCCTGGAGCCTGCAGTACTTAGTCTCGACGTAATTTCTGTGTCGCATCCTTATTAGAAGAGTGTGACGGTTTCGGTAAATGGGCAGTAGTGCGTCGGATACAAACTACATGACTCCCAAGAGAGCTTTCATGTGGAGGCTGCAGCCGGTTTACTCTCAAGTATAAAACTCGCCCTGGAGCCAACAGTATTTAATCTCGACGCAATTTCTGTGTCGCAGCCTCATTAGAAGAGTGTGAGGGTTTCAGTAAATTGGCAGTAGTGCGTCGGATACAAACTACATGACTCCCAGGAGAGCATTCATGTGGAAGCTGCAGCCGTTTTACACTCTAGGATAAAACCCGCCAGGATAGCCTGCAGTACTTAGTCTCGACGTAATTTCTGTGTCGCATCCTTATTAGAAGAGTGTGAGGATTTCAGTAAATGGGGAGTAGTGCGTCGGATACAAACTACATGACTCCCGGGAGATCTTTCATCTGTACGCTGCAGCCGTTTTACTCTCTAGGATAAAACCCGCCCTGGAGCCTGCAGTACTAAGTCTCGACGTAATTTCTGTGTCGCATCCTTATTAGAAGAGTGTGAGGGTCTCATTAAATGGGCAGTAGTGGCTTGGATACAAACTACATGACTCCTAGGAGAGCTTTCATGTGGAGGCTGCAGCCGTTTACTGTCTAGGATAAAACCCGCCCTGGAGCCTGCAGTACTTAGTCTCGACGTAATTTCTGTGTCGCATCCTTATTAGAAGAGTGTGAGGGTTTCAGTAAATGGGCAGTAGTGCATCGGATACAAACTACTTGACTCCCAGGAGAGCTTTCATTTGGAGGCTGCAGCCGTATTACTCTCTAGTATAAAACCCGCCCTGGAGCCTGCAGTACTTAGTCTCGACGTAATTTCTGTGTCGCATCCTTATTAGAAGAGTGTGAGGGTTTCAGTAAATGGGCAGTAGTGCGTCGGATACAAACTACATGACTCCCAGGAGAGCTTTCATGTGGAGGCTGCAGCCGTTTTACTCTCTAGGATAAAAACCGCACTGGAGCCTGCAGTACTTAGTCTCGACGTAATTTCTGTGTCGCTTCCTTATTAGAAGAGTGTGAGGGTTTCAGTAAATGGGCAGTAGTGCGTCGGATACAAACTGCATGACTCCCAGGAGAGCTTTCATGTGGAGGCTGCAGCCATTTTACTCTCTAGTATAAAACCCCCCCTGGAGCCAACAGTACTTAGTCTCGACGTAATTTCTGTGTCGCATCCTTATTAGAAGAGTGTGAGGGTTTCAGTAAATGGGCAGTAGTGCATCGGACACAAACCACATGACTCCCAGGAGAGCTTTCATGTGGAGGCTGCAGCCGTTTACTCTCTAGGATAAAACCCGCCCTGGAGCCTGCAGTACTTAGTCTCGACGTAATTTCTGTGTCGCATCCTTATTAGAAGAGTGTGAGGGTTTCAGTAAATGGGCAGTAGTGCGTCGGATACAAACTACATGACTCCCAGGAGAGCTTTCACGTGGAGGCTGAAGCCGTTTTACTCTCTAGGATAAAACTCGCCCTGGACCCCGCAGTCATTAGTCTTGACGTAATTTCTGTGTCGCATCCTTATTAGAAGTGTGTGAGGGTTACAGTAAATGGGCAGTAGTGCGTCGGATACAAGTTACATGACTCCCAGGAGAGCTTTCATGTGGAGGCTGCAGCCGTTTTACTCTCTAGGATAAAACCCGCCCTGGAGCCTGCAGTACTTAGTCTCGACGTATTTTTCTGTGTCGCATCTTTATTAGAAGAGTGTGAGGGTTTCTGTAAATGGGAAGTAGTGCGTCGGATACAAACTACATGACTCCCAGGAGAGCTTTCATGTGGAGGCTGCAGCCGTTTACTCTCTAGGATAATAGCCGCCCTGGAGCCTGCAGTACTTAGTCTCGACGTAATTTCTGTGTCGCATCCTTATTAGAAGAGTGTGAGGGTATCAGTAAATGGGCAGTAGTGCGTCGGATACAAACTGCATGACTCCCAGCAGAGCTTTCATGTGGAGGCTGCAGCCGTTTTACTCTCTAGTATAAAACCCGAATTGGTGCCAACAGTACTTAGTCTCGACGTAATTTCTGTGCCGCATCCTTATTAGAAGAGTGTGAGGGTTTCAGTAAATGGGCAGTACTGCGTCGGATACAAACTACATCACTCCCAGGAGAGCTTTCATGTGGAGGCTGCAGCCGTTTTACTCTCTAGGATAAAGCCCGCCCTGGAGCCTGCAGTACTTAGTCTCGACGTAATTTCTGTGTCGCATCCTTATTAGAAGAGTGTGAGGGTTTCAGTAAATGGGCAGTAGTGCGTCGGATACAAACTACATGACTCCCAGGAGAGCTTTCATGTGGAGGCTGAAGCCGTTTTACTCTCTAGGATAAAACTCGCCCTGGACCCGGCAGTCATTAGTCTTGACGTAATTTCTGCGTCGCATCCTTATTAGAAGAGTGTGAGGGTTACAGTAAATGGGCAGTAGTGCGTCGGATACAAGTTACATGACTCCCAGGAGAGCTTTCATGTGGAGGCTGCAGCCGTTTTACTCTCTAGGATAAAACCCGCCCTAGAGCCTGCAGTACTTAGTCTCGACGTAATTTCTGTGTCGCATCCTTATTAGAAGAGTGTGAGGGTTTCAGTAAATGGGCAGTAGTGCGTCGGATACAAACTACATGACTCCCAGGAGAGCTTTCATGTGGAGGCTGCAGCCGTTTTACTCTCTAGGATAAAACACGCCCTGGGGCCTGCGGTACTTAGTCTCGACGTAATTTCTGTGTCGCATCGTTATTAGAAGAGTGTGAGGGTTTCCGTAAATGAGCAGTAGTACGTCGGATACAAACTACTTGACTCCCAGGAGAGCTTTCATGTGAAGGCTGCAGCCGTTTTACTCTCTAGGATATAAACCGCCCTGGAGCCTGCAGTACTTAGTCTCGACGTAATTTCTGTGTCGCATCCTTATTAGAAGAGTGTGAGGGTTTCAGTAAATGGGCAGTAGTGCGTCGGATACAAACTACATGATTCCCAGGAGAGATTTCATGTGGAGGCTGCAACCGTTCACTCTCTAGGATTAAACCCGCCCTGGAGCCTACAGTACTTAATCTCGACGCAATTTCTGTGTCGCATCCCTATTAGAAGTTGTGAGGGTTTCAGTAAATAGGCAGTAGTGCGTCGGATACAAACTACATGACTCCCAGGAGAGCTTTCATGTGGAGGCTGCAGCCGTTTTCCCCTCTAGGATAAAACCCGCCCTAGGGTCTATAGTATTTAATCTCGACACAATTTCTGTGTCGCATCCTTATTAGAGGAGTGCGTGGGTTTCAGTATATGGGCAGTAGTGCGTCGGATACAAACTACATGACTCCCAGGAGAGCTTTCATGTGGAGGCTGCAGCCGTTTTACTCTCTAGGATAAAACCCGCCCTGGAGCCTGCAGTACTTTGTCTCGACGTAATTTCTGTGTCGCATCCTTATTAGAAGAGTGTGAGGGTCTCATTAAATGGGCAGTAGTGGCTTGGATACAAACTACATGACTCACAGGAGAGCTTTCATGTGGAGGCTGCAGCCGTTTACTCTCTAGGATAAAACCCGCCCTGGAGCCTGCAGTACTTAGACTCGACGTAATTTCTGTGTCGCGTTCTTATTAGAAGAGTGTGAGGGTTTCTGTAAATGGGCAGTAGTGCGTCGGATACAAACTACATGACTCCCAGGAGAGCTTTCATGTGGAGGCTGCAGCAGCTTTACTCTCTAGTATAAAACCCGCCCTGGAGCCTGCAGTACTTAGTCTCGACGTAATTTCTGTGTCGCAAACTTATTAGAAGAGTGTGAGGGTTTCAGTAAATGGGCAGTAGTGCGTCGGATACAAACTACATGACTCCCAGGAGAGCTTTCATGTGGAGGTTGCAGCCGTTTTACTCTCTAGGATAAAACCCGCCCTGGAGCCTGCAGTACTTAGTCTCGACGTAATTTCTGTGTCGCATCCTTATTAGAAGAGTGTGAGGGTCTCAGTAAATGGGCAGTAGTGCGTTGGATACAAACTACACGACTCCCAGGAGAGCTTTCATGTGGCGGCTGCAGCTGTTTTACTCTCTAGTATAAAACCCGCCCTGGAGCCTGCAGTAATTAGTCTCGACGTAATTTCTGTGTCGCAACCTTATTAGAAGAGTGTGAGGGTTTCAGTAAATGGGCAGTAGTGCGTCGGATACAAACTACATGACTCCCGGGAGATCTTTCATCTGTACGCTGCAGCCGTTTTACTCTCTAGGATAAAACCCGCCCTGGAGCCTGCAGTACTAAGTCTCGACGTAATTTCTGTGTCGCATCCTTATTAGAAGAGTGTGAGGGTTTCAGTAAATGGGCAGTAGTGTGTCGGATACAGGCTACATGACTCCCAGGAGAGCTTTCATTTGGAGGCTGCAGCCGTTTTACTCTCTAGTATAAAACCCGCCCTGGAGCCTGCAGTACTTAGTCTCGACATAATTTCTGTGTCGCATCCTTATTAGAAGTGTGTGAGGGTTTCAGTAAATGGGCAGTAGTGCGTCGGATACAAACTGCATGACTCCCAGGAGAGCTTTCATGTGGAGGCTGCAGCCGTTTTACTCTCTAGGATAAAACCCGCCCTGGAGCCTGCAGTACTTAGTCTCGACGTAATTTCTGTGTCGCATCCTTATTAGAAGAGTGTGAGGGTTTCAGTAAATGGGCAGTAGTGCGTCGGATACAAACTACATGACTCCCAGGAGAGCTTTCATGTGGAGGCTGAAGCCGTTTTACTCTCTAGGATAAAACTCGCCCTGGAGCCTGCAGTCATTAGTCTTGACGTAATTTCTGTGTCGCATCCTTATTAGAAGAGTGTGAGGGTTACAGTAAATGGGCAGTAGTGCGTCGGATACAAGTTACATGACTCCCAGGAGAGCTTTCATGTGGAGGCTGCAGCCGTTTTACTCTCTAGGATAAAACCCGCCCTGGAGCCTGCAGTACTTAGTCTCGACGTAATTTCTGTGTCGCATCCTTATTAGAAGAGTGCGAGGGTTTCTGTAAATGGGAAGTAGTGCGTCGGATACAAACTACATGACTCCCAGGAGAGCTTTCATGTGGAGGCTGCAGCCGTTTACTCTCTAGGATAATAGCCGCCCTGGAGCCTGCAGTACTTAGTCTCGACGTAATTTCTGTGTCGCTTCCTTATTAGAAGAGTGTGAGGGTTTCAGTAAATGGGCAGTAGTGCCTCGGATACAAACTGCATGACTCCCAGGAGAGCTTTCATGTGGAGGCTGCAGCCGTTTCACTCTCTAGTATAAAACCCGCCCTGGAGCCAACAGTACTTAGTCTCGACGTAATTTCTGTGTCGCATCCTTATTAGAAGAGTGTGAGGGTTTCAGTAAATGGGCAGTAGTGCGTCGGATACAAACTACATGACTCCCAGGAGAGCTTTCACGTGGAGGCTGAAGCCGTTTTACTCTCTAGGATAAAACTCGCCCTGGACCCCGCAGTCATTAGTCTTGACGTAATTTCTGTGTCGCATCCTTATTAGAAGAGTGTGAGGGTTACAGTAAAAGGGCAGTAGTGCGTCGGATACAAGTTACATGACTCCCAGGAGAGCTTTCATGTGGAGGCTGCAGCCGTTTTACTCTCTAGGATAAAAACCGCCCTGGAGCCTGCAGTACTTAGTCTCAACGTAATTTCTGTGTCGCTTCCTTATTAGAAGAGTGTGAGGGTTTCAGTAAATGGGCAGTAGTGCGTCGGATACAAACTGCATGACTCCCAGGAGAGCTTTCATGTGGAGGCTGCAGCCATTTTACTCTCTAGTATAAAACCCCCCCTGGAGCCAACAGTACTTAGTCTCGACGTAATTTCTGTGTCGCATCCTTATTAGAAGAGTGTGAGGGTTTCAGTAAATGGGCAGTAGTGCATCGGATACAAACTACATGACTCCCAGGAGAGCTTTCATGTGGAGGCTGCAGCCGTTTACTCTCTAGGATAAAACCCGCCCTGGAGCCTGCAGTACTTAGTCTCGACGTTATTTCTGTGTCGCATCCTTATCAGAAGAGTGTGAGGGTTTCAGTAAATGGGCAGTAGTGCGTCGGATACAAACTACATGACTCCCAGGAGAGCTTTCACGTGGAGGCTGAAGCCGTTTTACTCTCTAGGATAAAACTCGCCCTGCACCCCGCAGTCATTAGTCTTGACGTAATTTCTGTGTCGCATCCTTATTAGAAGAGTGTGAGGGTATCAGTAAATGGGCAGTAGTGCGTCGGATACAAACTGCATGACTCCCAGCAGAGCTTTCATGTGGAGGCTGCAGCCGTTTTACTCTCTAGTATAAAACCCGCCCTGGTGCCAACAGTACTTAGTCTCGACGTAATTTCTGTGTCGCATCCTTATTAGAAGAGTGTGAGGGTTTCAGTAAATGGGCAGTACTGCGTCGGATACAAACTACATCACTCCCAGGAGAGCTTTCATGTGGAGGCTGCAGCCGTTTTACTCTCTAGGATAAAGCCCGCCCTGGAGCCTGCAGTACTTAGTCTCGACGTAATTTCTGTGTCGCATCCTTATTAGAAGAGTGTGAGGGTTTCAGTAAATGGGCAGTAGTGCGTCGGATACAAACTACATGACTCCCAGGAGAGCTTTCATGTGGAGGCTGAAGCCGTTTTACTCTCTAGGATAAAACTCGCCCTGGACCCGGCAGTCATTAGTCTTGACGTAATTTCTGTGTCGCATCCTTATTAGAAGAGTGTGAGGGTTACAGTAAATGGGCAGTAGTGCGTCGGATACAAGTTACATGACTCCCAGGAGAGCTTTCATGTGGAGGCTGCAGCCGTTTTACTCTCTAGGATAAAACCCGCCCTAGAGCCTGCAGTACTTAGTCTCGACGTAATCTCTGTGTCGCATCCTTATTAGAAGAGTGTGAGGGTTTCAGTAAATGGGCAGTAGTGCGTCGGATACAAACTACATGACTCCCAGGAGAGCTTTCATGTGGAGGCTGCAGCCGTTTTACTCTCTAGGATAAAACACGCCCTGGAGCCTGCGGTACTTAGTCTCGACGTAATTTCTGTGTCGCATCGTTATTAGAAGAGTGTGAGGGTTTCCGTAAATGAGCAGTAGTACGTCGGATACAAACTACTTGACTCCCAGGAGAGCTTTCATGTGAAGGCTGCAGCCGTTTTACTCTCTAGGATATAAACCGCCCTGGAGCCTGCAGTACTTAGTCTCGACGTAATTTCTGTGTCGCATCCTTATTAGAAGAGTGTGAGGGTTTCAGTAAATGGGCAGTAGTGCGTCGGATACAAACTACATGATTCCCAGGAGAGATTTCATGTGGAGGCTGCAACCGTTCACTCTCTAGGATTAAACCCGCCCTGGAGCCTACAGTACTTAATCTCGACGCAATTTCTGTGTCGCATCCCTATTAGAAGTTGTGAGGGTTTCAGTAAATAGGCAGTAGTGCGTCGGATACAAACTACATGACTCCCAGGTGAGCTTTCATGTGGAGGCTGCAGCCGTTTTCCCCTCTAGGATAAAACCCGCCCTAGGGTCTATAGTATTTAATCTCGACACAATTTCTGTGTCGCATCCTTATTAGAGGAGTGCGTGGGTTTCAGTATATGGGCAGTAGTGCGTCGGATACAAACTACATGACTCCCAGGAGAGCTTTCATGTGGAGGCTGCAGCCGTTTACTCTCTAGGATAATAGCCGCCCTGGAGCCTGCAGTACTTAGTCTCGACGTAATTTCTGTGTCGCTTCCTTATTAGAAGAGTGTGAGGGTTTCAGTAAATGGGCAGTAGTGCCTCGGATACAAACTGCATGACTCCCAGGAGAGCTTTCATGTGGAGGCTGCAGCCGTTTCACTCTCTAGTATAAAACCCGCCCTGGAGCCAACAGTACTTAGTCTCGACGTAATTTCTGTGTCGCATCCTTATTAGAAGAGTGTGAGGGTTTCAGTAAATGGGCAGTAGTGCGTCGGATACAAACTACATGACTCCCAGGAGAGCTTTCACGTGGAGGCTGAAGCCGTTTTACTCTCTAGGATAAAACTCGCCCTGGACCCCGCAGTCATTAGTCTTGACGTAATTTCTGTGTCGCATCCTTATTAGAAGAGTGTGAGGGTTTCAGTAAATGGGCAGTAGTGCGTCGGATACAAACTACATGACTCCCAGGAGAGCTTTCATGTGGAGGTTGCAGCCGTTTTACTCTCTAGGATAAAACCCGCCCTGGAGCCTGCAGTACTTAGTCTCGACGTAATTTCTGTGTCGCATCCTTATTAGAAGAGTGTGAGGGTCTCAGTAAATGGGCAGTAGTGCGTTGGATACAAACTACACGACTCCCAGGAGAGCTTTCATGTGGCGGCTGCAGCTGTTTTACTCTCTAGTATAAAACCCGCCCTGGAGCCTGCAGTAATTAGTCTCGACGTAATTTCTGTGTCGCAACCTTATTAGAAGAGTGTGAGGGTTTCAGTAAATGGGCAGTAGTGCGTCGGATACAAACTACATGACTCCCAGGAGAGCTTTCATGTGGAGGCTGCAGCCGTTTTACTCTCTAGGATAAAACCCGCCCTGGAGCCTGCAGTACTAAGTCTCGACGTAATTTCTGTGTCCCATCCTTATTAGAAGAGTGTGAGGGTTTCAGTAAATGGGCAGTAGTGTGTCGGATACAGGCTACATGACTCCCAGGAGAGCTTTCATTTGGAGGCTGCAGCCGTTTTACTCTCTAGTATAAAACCCCCCCTGGAGCCTGCAGTACTTAGTCTCGACGTAATTTCTGTGTCGCATCCTTATTAGAAGTGTGTGAGGGTTTCAGTAAATGGGCAGTAGTGCGTCGGATACAAACTGCATGACTCCCAGGAGAGCTTTTATGTGGAGGCTGCAGCCGTTTTACTCTCTAGGATAAAACCCGCCCTGGAGCCTGCAGTACTTAGTCTCGACGTAATTTCTGTGTCGCATCCTTATTAGAAGAGTGTGAGGGTTTCAGTAAATGGGCAGTAGTGCGTCGGATACAAACTACATGACTCCCAGGAGAGCTTTCATGTGGAGGCTGAAGCCGTTTTACTCTCTAGGATAAAACTCGCCCTGGAGCCTGCAGTCATTAGTCTTGACGTAATTTCTGTGTCGCATCCTTATTAGAAGAGTGTGAGGGTTACAGTAAATGGGCAGTAGTGCGTCGGATACAAGTTACATGACTCCCAGGGGAGCTTTCATGTGGAGGCTGCAGCCGTTTTACTCTCTAGGATTAAACCCGCCCTGGAGCCTGCAGTACTTAGTCTCGACGTAATTTCTGTGTCGCATCCTTATTAGAAGAGTGCGAGGGTTTCTGTAAATGGGAAGTAGTGCGTCGGATACAAACTACATGACTCCCAGGAGAGCTTTCATGTGGAGTCTGCAGCCGTTTACTCTCTAGGATAATAGCCGCCCTGGAGCCTGCAGTACTTAGTCTCGACGTAATTTCTGTGTCGCTTCCTTATTAGAAGAGTGTGAGGGTTTCAGTAAATGGGCAGTAGTGCCTCGGATACAAACTGCATGACTCCCAGGAGAGCTTTCATGTGGAGGCTGCAGCCGTTTCACTCTCTAGTATAAAACCCGCCCTGGAGCCAACAGTACTTAGTCTCGACGTAATTTCTGTGTCGCATCCTTATTAGAAGAGTGTGAGGGTTTCAGTAAGTGGGCAGTAGTGCGTCGGATACAAACTACATGACTCCCAGGAGAGATTTCACGTGGAGGCTGAAGCCGTTTTACTCTCTAGGATAAAACTCGCCCTGGACCCCGCAGTCATTAGTCTTGACGTAATTTCTGTGTCGCATCCTTATTAGAAGAGTGTGAGGGTTACAGTAAAAGGGCAGTAGTGCGTCGGATACAAGTTACATGACTCCCAGGAGAGCTTTCATGTGGAGGCTGCAGCCGTTTTACTCTCTAGGATAAAACCCGCCCTGGAGCCTGCAGTACTTAGTCTCGACGTAATTTCTGTGTCGCATCCTTATTAGAAGAGTGTGAGGGTTTCAGTAAATGGGCAGTAGTGCGTCGGATACAAACTACATGACTCCTAGGAGAGCTTTCATGTGGAGGCTGAAGCCGTTCTACTCTCTGGGATAAAACTCGCCCTGGAGCCTGCAGTCATTAGTCTTGACGTAATTTCTGCGTCGCATCCTTATTAGAAGAGTGTGAGTGTTACAGTAAATGGGCAGTAGTGCTTCGGATACAAGTTACATGACTCCCAGGAGAGCTTTCATGTGGAGGCTGCAGCCGTTTTACTCTCTACGATAAAACCCGCCCTGGAGCCTGCAGTACTTAGTCTCGACGTAATTTCTGTGTCGCATCCTTATTAGAAGAGTGTGAGGGTTTCAGTAAATGGGCAGTAGTGCGTGGGATACAAACTACATGACTCCCAGGAGAGCTTTCATGTGGAGGCTGCAGCCGTTTTACTCTCTAGGATAAAACACGCCCTGGAGCCTGCAGTACTTAGTCTCGACGTAATTTCTGTGTCGCATCGTTATTAGAAGAGTGTGAGGGTTTCAGTAAATGGGCAGTAGTACGTCGGATACAAACTACTTGACTCCCAGGAGAGCTTTCATGTAAAGGCTGCAGCCGTTTTACTCTCTAGGATATAACCCGCCCTGGAGCCTGCAGTACTTAGTCTCGACGTAATTTCTGTGTCGCATCCTTATTAGAAGAGTGTGAGGGTTTCAGTAAATGGGCAGTAGTGCGTCGGATACAAACTACATGATTCCCAGGAGAGATTTCATGTGGAGGCTGCAACCGTTTACTCTCTAGGATTAAACACGCCCTAGAGCCTACAGTACTTAATCTCGACGAAATTTCTGTGTCGCATCCCTATTAGAAGTTGTGAGGGTTTCAGTAAATGGGCAGTAGTGCGTCGGATACAAACTACATGACTACCAGGAGAGCTTTCATGTGGAGGCTGCAGCCGTTTTCCCCTCTAGGATAAAACCCGTCCTAGGGTCTATAGTATTTAATCTCGACACAATTTCTGTGTCGCATCCTTATTAGAGGAGTGTGTGGGTTTCAGTATATGGGCAGTAGTGCGCCGGATACAAACAACATGACTCCCAGGAGAGCTTTCATGTGGCGGCTGCAGCCGTTTTACTCTCTAGGATAAAACCCGCCCTGGAGCCTGCAGTACTTTGTCTCGACGTAATTTCTGTGTCGCATCCTTATTAGAAGAGTGTGGGGGTCTCATTAAATGGGCAGTAGTGGCTTGGATACAAACTACATGACTCCCAGGAGAGCTTTCATGTGGAGGCTGCAGCTGTTTTACTCTCTAGTATAAAACCCGCCCTGGAGCCTGCAGTACTTAGTCTCGACGTAATTTCTGTGTCGCATCCTTATTAGAAGAGTGTGAGGGTTTCAGTAAATGGGCAGTAGTGTGTCGGATACAGGCTACATGACCCCCAGGAGAGCTTTCATGTGGAGGTTGCAGCCGTTTACTCTCTAGGATAAAAACCGCCCTGGAGCCTGCAGTACTAAGTCTCGACGTAATTTCTGTGTCGCATCCTTATTAGAAGAGTGTGAGGGTTTCAGTAAATGGGCAGTAGTGTGTCGGATACAGGCTACATGACCCCCAGGAGAATTTTCATGTGGGGGCTGCAGCCGTTTTACTCTCTAGGATAAAACCCGCCCTGGAGCTTGCAGTACTTAGGCTCGACGTAATTTCTGTGCCGCATCCTTATTAGAAGAGTGCGAGGGTTTCTGTAAATGGGAAGTTGTGCGTCGGATACAAACTACATGACTCCCAGGAGAGCTTTCATGTGGAGGCTGCAGCCGTTTACTCTCTAGGATAAAACCCGCCCTGGAGCCTGCAGTACTTAGTCTCGACGTAATTTCTGTGTCGCATCCTTATTAGAAGAGTGTGAGGGTTTCAGTAAATGGGCAGTAGTGCGTCGGATACAAACTACATGACTCCCAGGAGAGCTTTCATGTGGAGGCTGCAGCCGTTTACTCTCTAGGATAAAACCCGCCCTGGAGCCTGCAGCACTTAGTCTCGACGTAATTTCTGTGTCGCATCCTTATTAGAAGAGTGTGAGGGTTTCAGTAAATGGGCAGTAGTGCATCGGATACAAACTACATGACTCCCAGGAGAACTTTCATGTGGAGGCTGCAGCCGTTTTACTCTCTAGTATAAAACCCGCCCTGGAGCCTGCAGTACTTAGTCTCGACGTAATTTCTGTGTCGCATCCTTATTAGAAGAGTGTGAGGGTTTCAGTAAATGGGCAGTAGTGCGTCGGATACAAACTACATGACTCCCAGGACAGCTTTCATTTGGAGGCTGCAGCCGTTTTACTCTCTAGGATAAAAACCGCCCTGGAGCCTGCAGTACTTAGTCTCGACGTAATTTCTGTGTCGCATCCTTATTAGAAGAGTGTGAGGGTTTCAGTAAATGGGCAGTAGTGCGTCGGATACAAACTACATGACTCCCAGGAGAGCTTTCATGTGGAGGCTGAAGTCGTTTTACTCTCTAGGATAAAACTCGCCCTGGAGCCTGCAGTCATTAGTCTTGACGTAATTTCTGTGTCGCATCCTTATTAGAAGAGTGTGAGGCTCTCATTAAATGGGCAGTAGTGGCTTGGATACAAACTACATAACTCCCAGGAGAGCATTCATGTGGAGGCTGCAGCTGTTTTACTCTCTAGTATAAAACCCGCCCTGGAGCCTGCAGTACTTAGTCTCGACGTAATTTCTGTGTCGCATCCTTATTAGAAGAGTGTGAGGGTTTCAGTAAATGGGCAGTAGTGCGTCGGATACAAACTACATGACTCCCAGGAGAGCTTTCATGTGGAGGCTGCAGCCGTTTTACTCTCTAGGATAAAACCCGCCCTGGAGCCTGCAGTACTTAGTCTCGACGTAATTTCTGTGTCGCATCCTTATTAGAAGAGTGTGAGGGTTTCAGTAAATGGGCAGTAGTGCGTCGGATACAAACTACATGATTCCCAGGAGAGATTTCATGTGGAGGCTGCAACCGTTTACTCTCTAGGATTAAACCCGCCCTAGAGCCTACAGTAGTTAATCTCGACGCAATTTCTGTGTCGCATCCCTATTAGAAGTTGTGAGGGTTTCAGTAAATAGGCAGTAGTGCGTCGGATACAAACTACATGACTCCCAGGAGAGCTTTCATGTGGAGGCTGCAGCCGTTTTCCCCTCTAGGATAAAACCCGTCCTAGGGTCTATAGTATTTAATCTCGACACAATTTCTGTGTCGCATCCTTATTAGAGGAGTGCGTGGGTTTCAGTATATGGGCAGTAGTGCGTCGGATACAAACTACATGACTCCCAGGAGAGCTTTCATGTGGCGGCTGCAGCCGTTTTACTCTCTAGGATAAAACCCGCCCTGGAGCCTGCAGTACTTTGTCTCGACGTAATTTCTGTGTCGCATCCTTATTAGAAGAGTGTGAGGGTCTCATTAAATGGGCAGTAGTGGCTTGGATACAAACTACATGACTCCCAGGAGAGCTTTCATGTGGAGGCTGCAGCTGTTTTACTCTCTAGTATAAAACCCGCCCTGGAGTCTGCAGTACTTAGTCTCGACGTAATTTCTGTGTCGCATCCTTATTAGAAGAGTGTGAGGGTTTCAGTAAATGGGCAGTAGTGCGTCGGATACAAACTACATGACTCCCAGGAGAACTTTCATGTGGAGGCTGCAGCCGTTTTACTCTCTAGGATAAAACCCGCCCTGGAGCCTGCAGTACTTAATCTCGACGTAATTTCTGTGTCGCATCCTTATTAGAAGAGTGCGAGGGTTTCTGTAAATGGGAAGTAGTGCGTCGGATACAAACTACATGACTCCCAGGAGAGCTTTCATGTGGAGGTTGCAGCCGTTTACTCTCTAGGATAAAAACCGCCCTGGAGCCTGCAGTACTAAGTCTCGACGAAATTTCTGTGTCGCATCCTTATTAGAAGAGTGTGAGGGTTTCAGTAAATGGGCAGTAGTGTGTCGGATACAGGCTACATGACCCCCAGGAGAGCTTTCATATGGGGGCAGCAGCCGTTTTACTCTCTAGGATAAAACCCGCCCTGGAGCTTGCAGTACTTAGGCTCGACGTAATTTCTGTGTCGCATCCTTATTAGAAGAGTGCGAGGGTTTCTGTAAATGGGAAGTTGTGCGTCGGATACAAACTACATGACTCCCAGGAGAGCTTTCATGTGGAGGCTGCAGCCGTTTACTCTCTAGGATAAAACCCGCCCTGGAGCCTGCAGTACTTAGTCTCGACGTAATTTCTGTGTCGCATCCTTATTAGAAGAGTGTAAGGGTTTCAGAAAATGGGCAGTAGTGCGTCGGATACAAACTACATGACTCCCAGGAGAGCTTTCATGTGGAGGCTGCAGCCGTTTTACTCTCTAGGATAAAACCCGCCCTGGAGCCTGCAGTACTTAGTCTCGACGTAATTTCTGTGTCGCATCCTTATTAGAAGAGTGTGAGGGTTTCAGTATATGGGCAGTAGTGCGTCGGATACAAACTACATGACTCCCAGGAGAGCTTTCATGTGGAGGCTGCAGCTGTTTTACTCTCTAGTATAAAACCCGCCCTGGAGCCTGCAGTACTTAGTCTCGACGTAATTTCTGTGTCGCATCCTTATTAGAAGAGTGTGAGGGTTTCAGTAAATGGGCAGTAGTGTGTCGGATACAGGCTACATGACCCCCAGGAGAGCTTTCATGTGGAGGTTGCAGCCGTTTACTCTCTAGGATAAAAACCGCCCTGGAGCCTGCAGTACTAAGTCTCGACTTAATTTCTGTGTCGCATCCTTATTAGAAGAGTGTGAGGGTTTCAGTAAATGGGCAGTAGTGTGTCGGATACAGGCTACATGACCCCCAGGAGAATTTTCATGTGGGGGCTGCAGCCGTTTTACTCTCTAGGATAAAACCCGCCCTGGAGCTTGCAGTACTTAGGCTCGACGTAATTTCTGTGCCGCATCCTTATTAGAAGAGTGCGAGGGTTTCTGTAAATGGGAAGTTGTGCGTCGGATACAAACTACATGACTCCCAGGAGAGCTTTCATGTGGAGGCTGCAGCCGTTTACTCTCTAGGATAAAACCCGCCCTGGAGCCTGCAGTACTTAGTCTCGACGTAATTTCTGTGTCGCATCCTTATTAGAAGAGTGTGAGGGTTTCAGTAAATGGGCAGTAGTGCGTCGGATACAAACTACATGACTCCCAGGAGAGCTTTCATGTGGAGGCTGCAGCCGTTTACTCTCTAGGATAAAACCCGCCCTGGAGCCTGCAGCACTTAGTCTCGACGTAATTTCTGTGTCGCATCCTTATTAGAAGAGTGTGAGGGTTTCAGTAAATGGGCAGTAGTGCATCGGATACAAACTACATGACTCCCAGGAGAACTTTCATGTGGAGGCTGCAGCCGTTTTACTCTCTAGTATAAAACCCGCCCTGGAGCCTGCAGTACTTAGTCTCGACGTAATTTCTGTGTCGCATCCTTATTAGAAGAGTGTGAGGGTTTCAGTAAATGGGCAGTAGTGCGTCGGATACAAACTACATGACTCCCAGGAGAGCTTTCATTTGGAGGCTGCAGCCGTTTTACTCTCTAGGATAAAAACCGCCCTGGAGCCTGCAGTACTTAGTCTCGACGTAATTTCTGTGTCGCATCCTTATTAGAAGAGTGTGAGGGTTTCAGTAAATGGGCAGTAGTGCGTCGGATACAAACTACATGACTCCCAGGAGAGCTTTCATGTGGAGGCTGAAGTCGTTTTACTCTCTAGGATAAAACTCGCCCTGGAGCCTGCAGTCATTAGTCTTGACGTAATTTCTGTGTCGCATCCTTATTAGAAGAGTGTGAGGGTCTCATTAAATGGGCAGTAGTGGCTTGGATACAAACTACATAACTCCCAGGAGAGCATTCATGTGGAGGCTGCAGCTGTTTTACTCTCTAGTATAAAACCCGCCCTGGAGCCTGCAGTACTTAGTCTCGACGTAATTTCTGTGTCGCATCCTTATTAGAAGAGTGTGAGGGTTTCAGTAAATGGGCAGTAGTGCGTCGGATACAAACTACATGACTCCCAGGAGAGCTTTCATGTGGAGGCTGCAGCCGGTTTACTCTCTAGGATAAAACCCGCCCTGGAGCCTGCAGTACTTAGTCTCGACGTAATTTCTGTGTCGCATCCTTATTAGAAGAGTGTGAGGGTTTCAGTAAATTGGCAGTAGTGCGTCGGATACAAACTACATGATTCCCAGGAGAGATTTCATGTGGAGGCTGCAACCGTTTACTCTCTAGGATTAAACCCGCCCTAGAGCCTACAGTACTTAATCTCGACGCAATTTCTGTGTCGCATCCCTATTAGAAGTTGTGAGGGTTTCAGTAAATAGGCAGTAGTGCGTCGGATACAAACTACATGACTCCCAGGAGAGCTTTCATGTGGAGGCTGCAGCCGTTTTCCCCTCTAGGATAAAACCCGTCCTAGGGTCTATAGTATTTAATCTCGACACAATTTCTGTGTCGCATCCTTATTAGAGGAGTGCGTGGGTTTCAGTATATGGGCAGTAGTGCGTCGGATACAAACTACATGACTCCCAGGAGAGCTTTCATGTGGCGGCTGCAGCCGTTTTACTCTCTAGGATAAAACCCGCCCTGGAGCCTGCAGTACTTTGTCTCGACGTAATTTCTGTGTCGCATCCTTATTAGAAGAGTGTGAGGGTCTCATTAAATGGGCAGTAGTGGCTTGGATACAAACTACATGACTCCCAGGAGAGCTTTCATGTGGAGGCTGCAGCTGTTTTACTCTCTAGTATAAAACCCGCCCTGGAGTCTGCAGTACTTAGTCTCGACGTAATTTCTGTGTCGCATCCTTATTAGAAGAGTGTGAGGGTTTCAGTAAATGGGCAGTAGTGCGTCGGATACAAACTACATGACTCCCAGGAGAACTTTCATGTGGAGGCTGCAGCCGTTTTACTCTCTAGGATAAAACCCGCCCTGGAGCTTGCAGTACTTAGGCTCGACGTAATTTCTGTGTCGCATCCTTATTAGAAGAGTGCGAGGGTTTCTGTAAATGGGAAGTTGTGCGTCGGATACAAACTACATGACTCCCAGGAGAGCTTTCATGTGGAGGCTGCAGCCGTTTACTCTCTAGGATAAAACCCGCCCTGGAGCCTGCAGTACTTAGTCTCGACGTAATTTCTGTGTCGCATCCTTATTAGAAGAGTGTGAGGGTTTCAGTAAATGGGCAGTAGTGCGTCGGATACAAACTACATGACTCCCAGGAGAGCTTTCATGTGGAGGCTGCAGCCGTTTTACTCTCTAGGATAAAACCCGCCCTGGAGCCTGCAGTACTTAGTCTCGACGTAATTTCTGTGTCGCATCCTTATTAGAAGAGTGTGAGGGTTTCAGTATATGGGCAGTAGTGCGTCGGATACAAACTACATGACTCCCAGGAGAGCTTTCATGTGGAGGTTGCAGCCGTTTTACTCTCTAGGATAAAACCCGCCTTGGAGCCTGCAGTACTAAGTCTCGACGAAATTTCTGTGTCGCATCCTTATTAGAAGAGTGTGAGGGTTTCAGTAAATGGGCAGTAGTGTGTCGGACACAGGCTACATGACCCCCAGGAGAGCTTTCATGTGGGGGCTGCAGCCGTTTTACTCTCTAGGATAAAACCCGCCCTGGAGCTTGCAGTACTTAGTCTCGACGTAATTTCTGTGTCGCATCCTTATTAGAAGAGTGCGAGGGTTTCTGTAAATGGGAAGTAGTGCGTCGGATACAAACTACATGACTCCCAGGAGAGCTTTCATGTGGAGGCTGCAGCCGTTTACTCTCTAGGATAAAACTCGCCCTGGAGCCTGCAGCACTTAGTCTCGACGTAATTTCTGTGTCGCATCCTTATTAGAAGAGTGTGAGGGTTTCAGTAAATGGGCAGTAGTGCATCGGATACAAACTGCATGACTCCCAGGAGAGCTTTCATGTGGAGGCTGCAGCCGTTTTACTCTGTAGTATAAAACCCGCCCTGGAGCCTGCAGTACTTAGTCTCGACGTAATTTCTGTGTCGCATCCTTATTAGAAGAGTGTGAGGGTTTCAGTAAATGGGCAGTAGTGCGTCGGATACAAACTACATGACTCCCAGGAGAGCTTTCATGTGGAGGCTGCAGCCGTTTTACTCTCTAGGATAAAACCCGCCCTGGAGCCTGCAGTACTTAGTCTCGACGTAATTTCTGTGTCGCATCATTATTAGAAGAGTGTGAGGGTTTAAGTAAATGGGCAGTAGTGCGTCGGATACAAACTACATGACTCCCAGGAGAGCTTTCATGTGGAGGCTGAAGTCGTTTTACTCTCTAGGATAAACCTCGCCCTGGAGCCTGCAGTCATTAGTCTTGACGTAATTTCTGTGTCGCATCCTTATTAGAAGAGTGTGAGGGTCTCATTAAATGGGCAGTAGTGGCTTGGATACAAACTACATGACTCCCAGGAGAGCATTCATGTGGAGGCTGCAGCTGTTTTACTCTCTAGTATAAAACCCGCCCTGGAGCCTGCAGTTCTTAGTCTCGACGTAATTTCTGTGTCGCATCCCTATTAGAAGAGTGTGAGGGTTTCAGTAAATGGGCAGTAGTGCGTCGGATACAAACTACATGACTCCCAGGAGAGCTTTCATGTGGAGGCTGCAGCCGTTTTACTCTCTAGGATAAAACCCGCCCTGGAGCCTGCAGTACTTAGTCTCGACGTAATTTCTGTGTCGCATCCTTATTAGAAGAGTGTGAGGGTTTCAGTAAATGGGCAGTAGTGCGTCGGATACAAACTACATGACTCCCAGGAGAGCTTTCATGTGGAGGCTGAAGTCGTTTTACTCTCTAGGATAAAACTCGCCCTGGAGCCTGCAGTCATTAGCCTTGACGTAATTTCCGTGTCGCATCCTTATTAGAAGAGTGTGAGGGTTACAGTAAATGGGCAGTAGTGCGTCCGATACAAGTTACATGACTCCCAGAAGAGCTTTCATGTGGAGGCTGCAGCCGTTTTACTCTCTAGGATAAAACCCGCCCTGGAGCCTGCAGTACTTAGTCTCGACGTAATTTCTGTGTCGCATCCTTATTAGAAGAGTGCGAGGGTTTCTGTAAATGGGAAGTAGTGCTCCGGATACAAACTACATGACTCCCAGGAGAGCTTACATGTGGAGGCTGCAGCCGTTTACTCTCTAGGATAAAAGCCGCCCTGGAGCCTGCAGTACTTAGTCTCGACGTAATTTCTGTGTCGCTTCCTTATTAGAAGAGTGTGAGGGTTTCAGTAAATGGGCAGTAGTGCGTCGGATACAAACTGCATGACTCCCAGGAGAGCTTTCATGTGGAGGCTGCAGCCGTTTTACTCTCTAGTATAAAAACCGCCCTGGAGCCTGCAGTACTTAGTCTCGACGTAATTTCTGTGTCGCATCCTTATTAGAAGAGTGTGAGGGTTTCAGTAAATGGGCAGTAGTTCGTCGGATACAAACTACATGACTCCCAGGAGAGCTTTCATGTGGAGGCTGCAGCCGTTTTACTCTCTAGGATAAAACCCGCCCTGGAGCCTGCAGTACTTAGTCTCGACGTAATTTCTGTGTCGCATCCTTATTAGAAGAGTGCGAGGGTTTCTGTAAATGGGAAGTAGTGCGTCGGATACAAACTACATGACTCCCAGGAGAGCTTTCATGTGGAGGTTGCAGCCGTTTACTCTCTAGGATAAAAACCGCCCTGGAGCCTGCAGTGCTAAGTCTCGACGAAATTTCTGTGTCGCATCCTTATTAGAAGAGTGTGAGGGTTTCAGTAAATGGGCAGTAGTGTGTCGGATACAGGCTAAATGACCCCCAGGAGAGCTTTCATGGGGGGGCTGCAGCCGTTTTACTCTCTAGGATAAAACCCGCCCTGGAGCTTGCAGTACTTAGGCTCGACGTAATTTCTGTGTCGCATCCTTATTAGAAGAGTGCGAGGGTTTCTGTAAATGGGAAGTTGTGCGTCGGATACAAACTACATGACTCCCAGGAGAGCTTTCATGTGGAGGCTGCAGCCGTTTACTCTCTAGGATAAAACCCGCCCTGGAGCCTGCAGTACTTAGTCTCGACGTAATTTCTGCGTCGCATCCTTATTAGAAGAGTGTGAGGGTTTCAGTATATGGCAGTAGTGCGTCGGATACAAACTAGATGACTCCCAGCAGAGCTTTCATTTGGAGGCTACAGCCGTTTTTCTCTCTAGGATAAAACCCACCCTGGAGCCTACAGTACTTAATCTCGACGCAATTTCTGTGTCGCATCGTTATTAGAAGAGTGTGATGGTTTCAGTAAATGGGCAGTAGCGCGTCGGATACAAACTAGATGACTCCCAGCGGAGCTTCCATTTGGAGTCTGAAGCCGTTTTACTCTCTATGATAAACCCCGCCCTGTAACCTACAGTACATAATCGCTACGCAATTTATGTGTCGCATCCTTATTAGAAGAGTGTGATGGTTTCAGTACATGGCAATGGTGCGTCGGATACAAACTACATGAGTCCCAGGAGAGCTTTCATGTTTAGGTTGCAGCCGTTTTACTCTCTAGGATAAAACCCGCCCGGGAGCCTATAGTATTTTATCTCGACGCATTTTCTGTGTCGCATTCTCAGTAGATTTGTTCGAGTGTTCCATAAAATGGGCAGTAGTGCGTCGCTTTCAAACTACATGACTCACAGGAGAGCTTTCATGTGGAGGCTGCAGCCGTCTTCATCTCTAGGATAAAACCCGCCCTGGAACCTGCAGTTTTTAATCTCGACGCTATTTCTGGGTCGCATCCTTATTACAAGTGTGTGAGGGTTTTAGTAAATGGGCAGTAGTGCGTCGGATACAAACTACATGACTCCCAGGATAGCTTTCACGTGGAGGCGCAGCCGTTTACTCTCTAGGATAAAACCCGCCCTGGAGCCTGCAGCACTTAGTCTCGACGAATTTTCTGTGTCGCATCCTTATTAGAAGAGTGTGAGGGTTTCAGTAAATGGGCAGTAGTGCATCGGATACAAACTGCATGACTCCCAGGAGAGCTTTCATTTGGAGGCTGCAGCCGTTTTACTCTCTAGAATAAAACCCGCCCTGGAGCCAACAGTACTTAGTCTCGACGTAATTTCTGTGTCGCATCCTTATTAGAAGAGTGTGAGGGTTACAGTAAATGGGCAGTAGTGCGTCGGATACAAGTTACATGACTCCCAGGAGAGCTTTCATGTGGAGGCTGCAGCCGTTTTACTCTCTAGGATAAAACCCGCCCTGGAGCCTGCAGTACTTAGTCTCGACGTAATTTCTGTGTCGCATCCTTATTAGAAGAGTGTGAGGGTTTCAGTAAATGGGCAGTAGTGCGTCGGATACAAACTACATGACTCCCAGGAGAGCTTTCATGTGGAGGCTGCAGCCGTTTTACTCTCTAGGATAAAACCCGCCCTGGAGCCTGCAGTACTTAGTCTCGACGTAATTACTGTGTCGCATCCTAATTAGAAGAGTGTGAGGGTTTCAGTATATGGGCAGTAGTGCGTCGGATACAAACTACATGACTCCCAGGAGAGCTTTCATGTGGAGGTTGCAGCCGTTTTACTCTCTAGGATAAAACCCGCCCTGGAGCCTGCAGTACTAAGTCTCGACGAAATTTCTGTGTCGCATCCTTATTAGAAGAGTGCGAGGGTTTCAGTAAATGGGCAGTAGTGTGTCGGACACAGGCTACATGACCCCCAGGAGAGGTTTCATGTGGGGGCTGCAGCCGTTTTACTCTCTAGGATAAAACCCGCCCTGGAGCTTGCAGTACTTAGTCTCGACGTAATTTCTGTGTCGCATCCTTATTAGAAGAGTGCGAGGGTTTCTGTAAATGGGAAGTAGTGCGTCGGATACAAACTACATGACTCCCAGGAGAGCTTTCATGTGGAGGCTGCAGCCGTTTACTCTCTAGGATAAAACCCGCCCTGGAGCCTGCAGCACTTAGTCTCGACGTAATTTCTGTGTCGCATCCTTATTAGAAGAGTGTGAGGGTTTCAGTAAATGGGCAGTAGTGCATCGGATACAAACTGCATGACTCCCAGGAGAGCTTTCATGTGGAGGCTGCAGCCGTTTTACTCTGTAGTATAAAACCCGCCCTGGAGCATGCAGTACTTAGTCTCGACGTAATTTCTGTGTCGCATCCTTATTAGAAGAGTGTGAGGGTTTCAGTAAATGGGCAGTAGTGGCTTGGATACAAACTACATGACTCCCAGGAGAGCATTCATGTGGAGGCTGCAGCTGTTTTACTCTCTAGTATAAAACCCGCCCTGGAGTCTGCAGTACTTAGTCTCGACGTAATTTCTGTGTCGCATCCCTATTAGAAGAGTGTGAGGGTTTCAGTAAATGGGCAGTAGTGCGTCGGATACAAACTACATGACTCCCAGGAGAGCTTTCATGTGGAGGCTGCAGCCGTTTTACTCTCTAGGATAAAACCCGCCCTGGAGCCTGCAGTACTTAGTCTCG
Source organism: Schistocerca nitens (assembly GCF_023898315.1). Classification (NCBI taxonomy): domain Eukaryota; kingdom Metazoa; phylum Arthropoda; class Insecta; order Orthoptera; family Acrididae; genus Schistocerca; species Schistocerca nitens. Next base: position 38,065,713 of record NC_064617.1, read on the forward strand.
ACGTAATTTCTGTGTCGCATCCTTATTAGAAGAGTGTGAGGGTTTCAGTAAATGGGCAGTAGTGCGTCGGATACAAACTACATGACTCCCAGGAGAACTTTCATGTGGAGGCTGCAGCCGTTTTACTCTCTAGGATAAAACCCGCCCTGGAGCCTGCAGTACTTAATCTCGACGTAATTTCTGTGTCGCATCCTTATTAGAAGAGTGCGAGGGTTTCTGTAAATGGGAAGTAGTGCGTCGGATACAAACTACATGACTCCCAGGAGAGCTTTCATGTGGAGGTTGCAGCCGTTTACTCTCTAGGATAAAAACCGCCCTGGAGCCTGCAGTACTAAATCTCGACGAAATTTCTGTGTCGCATCCTTATTAGAAGAGTGTGAGGGTTTCAGTAAATGGGCAGTAGTGTGTCGGATACAGGCTACATGACCCCCAGGAGAGCTTTCATATGGGGGCTGCAGCCGTTTTACTCTCTAGGATAAAACCCGCCCTGGAGCTTGCAGTACTTAGGCTCGACGTAATTTCTGTGTCGCATCCTTATTAGAAGAGTGCGAGGGTTTCTGTAAATGGGAAGTTGTGCGTCGGATACAAACTACATGACTCCCAGGAGAGCTTTCATGTGGAGGCTGCAGCCGTTTACTCTCTAGGATAAAACCCGCCCTGGAGCCTGCAGTACTTAGTTTCGACGTAATTTCTGTGTCGCATCCTTATTAGAAGAGTGTGAGGGTTTCAGTAAATGGGCAGTAGTGCGTCGGATACAAACTACATGACTCCCAGGATAGCTTTCACGTGGAGGCGCAGCCGTTTACTCTCTAGGATAAAACCCGCCCTGGAGCCTGCAGCACTTAGTCTCGACGAATTTTCTGTGTCGCATCCTTATTAGAAGAGTGTGAGGGTTTCAGTAAATGGGCAGTAGTGCATCGGATACAAACTGCATGACTCCCAGGAGAGCTTTCATTTGGAGGCTGCAGCCGTTTTACTCTCTAGAATAAAACCCGCCCTGGAGCCAACAGTACTTAGTCTCGACGTAATTTCTGTGTCGCATCCTTATTAGAAGAGTGTGAGGGTTACAGTAAATGGGCAGTAGTGCGTCGGATACAAGTTACATGACTCCCAGGAGAGCTTTCATGTGGAGGCTGCAGCCGTTTTACTCTCTAGGATAAAACCCGCCCTGGAGCCTGCAGTACTTAGTCTCGACGTAATTTCTGTGTCGCATCCTTATTAGAAGAGTGTGAGGGTTTCAGTAAATGGGCAGTAGTGCGTCGGATACAAACTACATGACTCCCAGGAGAGCTTTCATGTGGAGGCTGCAGCCGTTTTACTCTCTAGGATAAAACCCGCCCTGGAGCCTGCAGTACTTAGTCTCGACGTAATTACTGTGTCGCATCCTAATTAGAAGAGTGTGAGGGTTTCAGTATATGGGCAGTAGTGCGTCGGATACAAACTACATGACTCCCAGGAGAGCTTTCATGTGGAGGTTGCAGCCGTTTTACTCTCTAGGATAAAACCCGCCCTGGAGCCTGCAGTACTAAGTCTCGACGAAATTTCTGTGTCGCATCCTTATTAGAAGAGTGCGAGGGTTTCAGTAAATGGGCAGTAGTGTGTCGGACACAGGCTACATGACCCCCAGGAGAGGTTTCATGTGGGGGCTGCAGCCGTTTTACTCTCTAGGATAAAACCCGCCCTGGAGCTTGCAGTACTTAGTCTCGACGTAATTTCTGTGTCGCATCCTTATTAGAAGAGTGCGAGGGTTTCTGTAAATGGGAAGTAGTGCGTCGGATACAAACTACATGACTCCCAGGAGAGCTTTCATGTGGAGGCTGCAGCCGTTTACTCTCTAGGATAAAACCCGCCCTGGAGCCTGCAGCACTTAGTCTCGACGTAATTTCTGTGTCGCATCCTTATTAGAAGAGTGTGAGGGTTTCAGTAAATGGGCAGTAGTGCATCGGATACAAACTGCATGACTCCCAGGAGAGCTTTCATGTGGAGGCTGCAGCCGTTTTACTCTGTAGTATAAAACCCGCCCTGGAGCATGCAGTACTTAGTCTCGACGTAATTTCTGTGTCGCATCCTTATTAGAAGAGTGTGAGGGTTTCAGTAAATGGGCAGTAGTGGCTTGGATACAAACTACATGACTCCCAGGAGAGCATTCATGTGGAGGCTGCAGCTGTTTTACTCTCTAGTATAAAACCCGCCCTGGAGTCTGCAGTACTTAGTCTCGACGTAATTTCTGTGTCGCATCCCTATTAGAAGAGTGTGAGGGTTTCAGTAAATGGGCAGTAGTGCGTCGGATACAAACTACATGACTCCCAGGAGAGCTTTCATGTGGAGGCTGCAGCCGTTTTACTCTCTAGGATAAAACCCGCCCTGGAGCCTGCAGTACTTAGTCTCGACGTAATTTCTGTGTCGCATCCTTATTAGAAGAGTGTGAGGGTTTCAGTAAATGGGCAGTAGTGCGTCGGATACAAACTACATGACTCCCAGGAGAACTTTCATGTGGAGGCTGCAGCCGTTTTACTCTCTAGGATAAAACCCGCCCTGGAGCCTGCAGTACTTAATCTCGACGTAATTTCTGTGTCGCATCCTTATTAGAAGAGTGCGAGGGTTTCTGTAAATGGGAAGTAGTGCGTCGGATACAAACTACATGACTCCCAGGAGAGCTTTCATGTGGAGGTTGCAGCCGTTTACTCTCTAGGATAAAAACCGCCCTGGAGCCTGCAGTACTAAATCTCGACGAAATTTCTGTGTCGCATCCTTATTAGAAGAGTGTGAGGGTTTCAGTAAATGGGCAGTAGTGTGTCGGATACAGGCTACATGACCCCCAGGAGAGCTTTCATATGGGGGCTGCAGCCGTTTTACTCTCTAGGATAAAACCCGCCCTGGAGCTTGCAGTACTTAGGCTCGACGTAATTTCTGTGTCGCATCCTTATTAGAAGAGTGCGAGGGTTTCTGTAAATGGGAAGTTGTGCGTCGGATACAAACTACATGACTCCCAGGAGAGCTTTCATGTGGAGGCTGCAGCCGTTTACTCTCTAGGATAAAACCCGCCCTGGAGCCTGCAGTACTTAGTTTCGACGTAATTTCTGTGTCGCATCCTTATTAGAAGAGTGTGAGGGTTTCAGTAAATGGGCAGTAGTGCGTCGGATACAAACTACATGACTCCCAGGAGAGCTTTCATGTGGAGGCTACAGCCGTTTTACTCTCTAGGATAAAACCCGCCCTGGAGCCTGCAGTACTTAGTCTCGACGTAATTTCTGTGTCGCATCCTTATTAGAAGAGTGTGAGGGTTTCAGTATATGGGCAGTAGTGCGTCGGATACAAACTACATGACTCCCAGGAGAGCTTTCATGTGGAGGTTGCAGCCGTTTTACTCTCTAGGATAAAACCCGCCTTGGAGCCTGCAGTACTAAGTCTCGACGAAATTTCTGTGTCGCATCCTTATTAGAAGAGTGTGAGGGTTTCAGTAAATGGGCAGTAGTGTGTGGGACACAGGCTACATGACCCCCAGGAGAGCTTTCATGTGGGGCCTGCAGCCGCTTTACTCTCTAGAATAAAACCCGCCCTGGAGCTTGCAGTACTTAGTCTCGACGTAATTTCTGTGTCGCATCCTTATTAGAAGAGTGCGAGGGTTTCTGTAAATGGGAAGTAGTGCGTCGGATACAAACTACATGACTCCCAGGAGAGCTTTCATGTGGAGGCTGCAGCCGTTTACTCTCTAGGATAAAACCCGCCCTGGAGCCTGCAGCACTTAGTCTCGACGTAATTTCTGTGTCGCATCCTTATTAGAAGAGTGTGAGGGTTTCAGTAAATGGGCAGTAGTGCATCGGATACAAACTGCATGACTCCCAGGAGAGCTTTCATGTGGAGGCTGCAGCCGTTTTACTCTGTAGTATAAAACCCGCCCTGGAGCCTGCAGTACTTAGTCTCGACGTAATTTCTGTGTCGCATCCTTATTAGAAGAGTGTGAGGGTTTCAGTAAATGGGCAGTAGTGCGTCGGATACAAACTACATGACTCCCAGGAGAGCTTTCATGTGGAGGCTGCAGCCGTTTTACTCTCTAGGATAAAACCCGCCCTGGAGCCTGCAGTACTTAGTCTCGACGTAATTTCTGTGTCGCATCCTTATTAGAAGAGTGTGAGGGTTTAAGTAAATGGGCAGTAGTGCGTCGGATACAAACTACATGACTCCCAGGAGAGCTTTCATGTGGAGGCTGAAGTCGTTTTGCTCTCTAGGATAAACCTCGCCCTGGAGCCTGCAGTCATTAGTCTTGACGTAATTTCTGTGTCGCATCCTTATTAGAAGAGTGTGAGGGTCTCATTAAATGGGCAGTAGTGGCTTGGATACAAACTACATGACTCCCAGGAGAGCATTCATGTGGAGGCTGCAGCTGTTTTACTCTCTAGTATAAAACCCGCCCTGGAGCCTGCAGTACTTAGTCTCGACGTAATTTCTGTGTCGCATCCCTATTAGAAGAGTGTGAGGGTTTCAGTAAATGGGCAGTAGTGCGTCGGATACAAACTACATGACTCCCAGGAGAGCTTTCAGGTGGAGGCTGCAGCCGTTTTACTCTCTAGGATAAAACCCGCCCTGGAGCCTGCAGTACTTAGTCTCGACGTAATTTCTGTGTCGCATCCTTATTAGAAGAGTGTGAGGGTTTCAGTAAATGGGCAGTAGTGCGTCGGATACAAACTACATGACTCCCAGGAGAGCTTTCATGTGGAGGTTGCAGCCGTTTTACTCTCTAGGATAAAACCCGCCCTGGAGCTTGCAGTACTTAGTCTCGACGTAATTTCTGTGTCGCATCCTTATTATAAGAGTGCGAGGGTTTCTGTAAATGGGAAGTAGTGCGTCGGATACAAACTACATGACTCCTAGGAGAGCTTTCATGTGGAGGCTGCAGCCGTTTACTCTCTAGGATAAAACCCGCCCTGGAGCCTGCAGTACTTAGTCTCGACGTAATTTCTGTGTCGCATCCTTATTAGAAGAATGTGAGGGTTTCAGTAAATGGGCAGTAGTGCATCGGATACAAACTGCATGACTCCCAGGAGAGCTTTCATGTGGAGGCTGCAGCCGTTTTACTCTGTAGTATAAAACCCGCCCTGGAGCCTGCAGTACTTAGTCTCGACGTAATTTCTGTGTCGCATCCTTATTAGAAGAGTGTGAGGGTTTCAGTAAATGGGCAGTAGTGCGTCGGATACAAACTACATGACTCCCAGGAGAGCTTTCATGTGGAGGCTGAAGTCGTTTTACTCTCTAGGATAAAACTCGCCCTGGAGCCTGCAGTCATTAGCCTTGACGTAATTTCTGTGTCGCTTCCTTATTAGAAGAGTGTGAGGGTTACAGTAAATGGGCAGTAGTGCGTCCGATACAAGTTACATGACTCCCAGAAGAGCTTTCATGTGGAGGCTGCAGCCGTTTTACTCTCTAGGATAAAACCCGCCCTGGAGCCTGCAGTACTTAGTCTCGACGTAATTTCTGTGTCGCATCCTTATTAGAAGAGTGTGAGGGTTTCTGTAAATGGGAAGTAGTGCTCCGGATACAAACTACATGACTCCCAGGAGAGCTTTCATGTGGAGGCTGCAGCCGTTTACTCTCTAGGATAAAAGCCGCCCTGGAGCCTGCAGTACTTAGTCTCGACGTAATTTCTGTGTCGCTTCCTTATTAGAAGAGTGTGAGGGTTTCAGTAAATGGGCAGTAGTGCGTCGGATACAAACTGCATGACTCACAGGAGAGCTTTCATGTGGAGGCTGCAGCCGTTTTACTCTCTAGTATAAAACCCGCCCTGGAGCCTGCAGTACTTAGTCTCGACGTAATTTCTGTGTCGCATCCTTATTAGAAGAGTGTGAGGGTTTCAGTAAATGGGCAGTAGTTCGTCGGATACAAACTACATGACTCCCAGGAGAGCTTTCATGTGGAGGCTGCAGCCGTTTTACTCTCTAGGATAAAACCCGCCCTGGAGCCTGCAGTACTTAGTCTCGACGTAATTTCTGTGTCGCATCCTTATTAGAAGAGTGCGAGGGTTTCTGTAAATGGGAAGTAGTGCGTCGAATACAAACTACATGACTCCCAGGAGAGCTTTCATGTGGAGGTTGCAGCCGTTTACTCTCTAGGATAAAAACCGCCCTGGAGCCTGCAGTACTAAGTCTCGACGAAATTTCTGTGTCGCATCCTTATTAGAAGAGTGTGAGGGTTTCAGTAAATGGGCAGTAGTGTGTCGGATACAGGCTAAATGACCCCCAGGAGAGCTTTCATGGGGGGGCTGCAGCCGTTTTACTCTCTAGGATAAAACCCGCCCTGGAGCTTGCAGTACTTAGGCTCGACGTAATTTCTGTGTCGCATCCTTATTAGAAGAGTGCGAGGGTTTCTGTAAATGGGAAGTTGTGCGTCGGATACAAACTACATGACTCCCAGGAGAGCTTTCATGTGGAGGCTGCAGCCGTTTACTCTCTAGGATAAAACCCGCCCTGGAGCCTGCAGTACTTAGTCTCGACGTAATTTCTGTGTCGCATCCTTATTAGAAGAGTGTGAGGGTTTCAGTAAATGGGCAGTAGTGCGTCGGATACAAACTACGTGACTCCCAGGAAAGCTTTCATGTGGAGGCTGCAGCCGTTTTACTCTCTATGATAAACCCCGCCCTGTAACCTACAGTACATAATCGCTACGCAATTTATGTGTCGCATCCTTATTAGAAGAGTGTGAGGGTTTCAGTATATGGCAGTAGTGCGTCGGATACAAACTAGATGACTCCCAGCAGAGCTTTCATTTGGAGGCTACAGCCGTTTTACTCTCTAGGATAAAACCCACCCTGGAGCCTACAGTACTTAATCTCGACGCAATTTCTGTGTCGCATCGTTATTAGAAGAGTGTGATGGTTTCAGTAAATGGGCAGTAGCGCGTCGGATACAAACTAGATGACTCCCAGCGGAGCTTCCATTTGGAGGCTGCAGCCGTTTTACTCTCTATGATAAACCCCGCCCTGTAACCTACAGTACATAATCGCTACGCAATTTATGTGTCGCATCCTTATTAGAAGAGTGTGATGGTTTCAGTACATGGCAATGGTGCGTCGGATACAAACTACATGAGTCCCAGGAGAGCTTTCATGTTTAGGTTGCAGCCGTTTTACTCTCTAGGATAAAACCCGCCCGGGAGCCTATAGTATTTTATCTCGACGCATTTTCTGTGTCGCATTCTCAGTAGATTTGTTCGAGTGTTCCATAAAATGGGCAGTAGTGCGTCGCTTTCAAACTACATGACTCACAGGAGAGCTTTCATGTGGAGGCTGCAGCCGTCTTTATCTCTAGGATAAAACTCGCCCCGGAGCCTGCAGTTTTTAATCTCGACGCTATTTCTGGGTCGCATCCTTATTACAAGTGTGTGAGGGTTTCAGTAAATGGGCAGTAGTGCGTCGGATACAAACTACATGATTCCCAGGAGAGATTTCATGTGGAGGCTGCAACCGTTTACTCTCTAGGATTAAACCCGCCCTAGAGCCTACAGTACTTAATCTCGACGCAATTTCTGTGTCGCATCCCTATTAGAAGTTGTGAGGGTTTCAGTAAATAGGCAGTAGTGCGTCGGATACAAACTACATGACTCCCAGGAGAGCTTTCATGTGGAGGCTGCAGCCGTTTTCCCCTCTAGGATAAAACCCGTCCTAGGGTCTATAGTATTTAATCTCGACACAATTTCTGTGTCGCATCCTTATTAGAGGAGTGCGTGGGTTTCAGTATATGGGCAGTAGTGCGTCGGATACAAACTACATGACTCCCAGGAGAGCTTTCATGTGGCGGCTGCAGCCGTTTTACTCTCTAGGATAAAACCCGCCCTGGAGCCTGCAGTACTTTGTCTCGACGTAATTTCTGTGTCGCATCCTTATTAGAAGAGTGTGAGGGTCTCATTAAATGGGCAGTAGTGGCTTGGATACAAACTACATGACTCCCAGGAGAGCTTTCATGTGGAGGCTGCAGCTGTTTTACTCTCTAGTATAGAACCCGCCCTGGAGTCTGCAGTACTTAGTCTCGACGTAATTTCTGTGTCGCATCCTTATTAGAAGAGTGTGAGGGTTTCAGTAAATGGGCAGTAGTGCGTCGGATACAAACTACATGACTCCCAGGAGAACTTTCATGTGGAGGCTGCAGCCGTTTTACTCTCTAGGATAAAACCCGCCCTGGAGCCTGCAGTACTTAATCTCGACGTAATTTCTGTGTCGCATCCTTATTAGAAGAGTGCGAGGGTTTCTGTAAATGGGAAGTAGTGCGTCGGATACAAACTACATGACTCCCAGGAGAGCTTTCATGTGGAGGTTGCAGCCGTTTACTCTCTAGGATAAAAACCGCCCTGGAGCCTGCAGTACTAAGTCTCGACGAAATTTCTGTGTCGCATCCTTATTAGAAGAGTGTGAGGGTTTCAGTAAATGGGCAGTAGTGTGTCGGATACAGGCTACATGACCCCCAGGAGAGCTTTCATATGGGGGCAGCAGCCGTTTTACTCTCTAGGATAAAACCCGCCCTGGAACTTGCAGTACTTAGGCTCGACGTAATTTCTGTGTCGCATCCTTATTAGAAGAGTGCGAGGGTTTCTGTAAATGGGAAGTTGTGCGTCGGATACAAACTACATGACTCCCAGGAGAGCTTTCATGTGGAGGCTGCAGCCGTTTACTCTCTAGGATAAAACCCGCCCTGGAGCCTGCAGTACTTAGTCTCGACGTAATTTCTGTGTCGCATCCTTATTAGAAGAGTGTGAGGGTTTCAGTAAATGGGCAGTAGTGCGTCGGATACAAACTACATGACTCCCAGGAGAGCTTTCATGTGGAGGCTACAGCCGTTTTACTCTCTAGGATAAAACCCGCCCTGGAGCCTGCAGTACTTAGTCTCGACGTAATTTCTGTGTCGCATCCTTATTAGAAGAGTGTGAGGGTTTCAGTATATGGGCAGTAGTGCGTCGGATACAAACTACATGACTCCCAGGAGAGCTTTCATGTGGAGGTTGCAGCCGTTTTACTCTCTAGGATAAAACCCGCCTTGGAGCCTGCAGTACTAAGTCTCGACGAAATTTCTGTGTCGCATCCTTATTAGAAGAGTGTGAGGGTTTCAGTAAATGGGCAGTAGTGTGTCGGACACAGGCTACATGACCCCCAGGAGAGCTTTCATGTGGGGGCTGCAGCCGTTTTACTCTCTAGGATAAAACCCGCCCTGGAGCTTGCAGTACTTAGTCTCGACGTAATTTCTGTGTCGCATCCTTATTAGAAGAGTGCGAGGGTTTCTGTAAATGGGAAGTAGTGCGTCGGATACAAACTACATGACTCCCAGGAGAGCTTTCATGTGGAGGCTGCAGCCGTTTACTCTCTAGGATAAAACCCGCCCTGGAGCCTGCAGCACTTAGTCTCGACGTAATTTCTGTGTCGCATCCTTATTAGAAGAGTGTGAGGGTTTCAGTAAATGGGCAGTAGTGCATCGGATACAAACTGCATGACTCCCAGGAGAGCTTTCATGTGGAGGCTGCAGCCGTTTTACTCTGTAGTATAAAACCCGCCCTGGAGCCTGCAGTACTTAGTCTCGACGTAATTTCTGTGTCGCATCCTTATTAGAAGAGTGTGAGGGTTTCAGTAAATGGGCAGTAGTGCGTCGGATACAAACTACATGACTCCCAGGAGAGCTTTCATGTGGAGGCTGCAGCCGTTTTACTCTCTAGGATAAAACCCGCCCTGGAGCCTGCAGTACTTAGTCTCGACGTAATTTCTATGTCGCATCCTTATTAGAAGAGTGTGAGGGTTTAAGTAAATGGGCAGTAGTGCGTCGGATACAAACTACATGACTCCCAGGAGAGCTTTCATGTGGAGGCTGAAGTCGTTTTACTCTCTAGGATAAACCTCGCCCTGGAGCCTGCAGTCATTAGTCTTGACGTAATTTCTGTGTCGCATCCTTATTAGAAGAGTGTGAGGGTCTCATTAAATGGGCAGTAGTGGCTTGGATACAAACTACATGACTCCCAGGAGAGCATTCATGTGGAGGCTGCAGCTGTTTTACTCTCTAGTATAAAACCCGCCCTGGAGCCTGCAGTACTTAGTCTCGACGTAATTTCTGTGTCGCATCCCTATTAGAAGAGTGTGAGGGTTTCAGTAAATGGGCAGTAGTGCGTCGGATACAAACTACATGACTCCCAGGAGAGCTTTCATGTGGAGGCTGCAGCCGTTTTACTCTCTAGGATAAAACCCGCCCTGGAGCCTGCAGTACTTAGTCTCGACGTAATTTCTGTGTCGCATCCTTATTAGAAGAGTGTGAGGGTTTCAGTAAATGGGCAGTAGTGCGTCGGATACAAACTACATGACTCCCAGGAGAGCTTTCATGTGGAGGTTGCAGCCGTTTTACTCTCTAGGATAAAACCCGCCCTGGAGCTTGCAGTACTTAGTCTCGACGTAATTTCTGTGTCGCATCCTTATTATAAGAGTGCGAGGGTTTCTGTAAATGGGAAGTAGTGCGTCGGATACAAACTACATGACTCCTAGGAGAGCTTTCATGTGGAGGCTGCAGCCGTTTACTCTCTAGGATAAAAGCCGCCCTGGAGCCTGCAGTACTTAGTCTCGACGTAATTTCTGTGTCGCATCCTTATTAGAAGAATGTGAGGGTTTCAGTAAATGGGCAGTAGTGCATCGGATACAAACTGCATGACTCCCAGGAGAGCTTTCATGTGGAGGCTGCAGCCGTTTTACTCTCTAGTATAAAACCCGCCCTGGAGCCTGCAGTACTTAGTCTCGACGTAATTTCTGTGTCGCATCCTTATTAGAAGAGTGTGAGGGTTTCAGTAAATGGGCAGTAGTGCGTCGGATACAAACTACATGACTCCCAGGAGAGCTTTCATGTGGAGGCTGAAGTCGTTTTACTCTCTAAGATAAAACTCGCCCTGGAGCCTGCAGTCATTAGCCTTGACGTAATTTCCGTGTCGCATCCTTATTAGAAGAGTGTGAGGGTTACAGTAAATGGGCAGTAGTGCGTCCGATACAAGTTACATGACTCCCAGAAGAGCTTTCATGTGGAGGCTGCAGCCGTTTTACTCTCTAGGATAAAACCCGCCCTGGAGCCTGCAGTACTTAGTCTCGACGTAATTTCTGTGTCGCATCCTTATTAGAAGAGTGCGAGGGTTTCTGTAAATGGGAAGTAGTGCTCCGGATACAAACTACATCACTCCCAGGAGAGCTTTCATGTGGAGGCTGCAGCCGTTTACTCTCTAGGATAAAAGCCGCCCTGGAGCCTGCAGTACTTAGTCTCGACGTAATTTCTGTGTCGCTTCCTTATTAGAAGAGTGTGAGGGTTTCAGTAAATGGGCAGTAGTGCGTCGGATACAAACTGCATGACTCCCAGGAGAGCTTTCATGTGGAGGCTGCAGCCGTTTTACTCTCTAGTATAAAAACCGCCCTGGAGCCTGCAGTACTTAGTCTCGACGTAATTTCTGTGTCGCATCCTTATTAGAAGAGTGTGAGGGTTTCAGTAAATGGGCAGTAGTTCGTCGGATACAAACTACATGACTCCCAGGAGAGCTTTCATGTGGAGGCTGCAGCCGTTTTACTCTCTAGGATAAAACCCGCCCTGGAGCCTGCAGTACTTAGTCTCGACGTAATTTCTGTGTCGCATCCTTATTAGAAGAGTGCGAGGGTTTCTGTAAATGGGAAGTAGTGCGTCGGATACAAACTACATGACTCCCAGGAGAGCTTTCATGTGGAGGTTGCAGCCGTTTACTCTCTAGGATAAAAACCGCCCTGGAGCCTGCAGTACTAAGTCTCGACGAAATTTCTGTGTCGCATCCTTATTAGAAGAGTGTGAGGGTTTCAGTAAATGGGCAGTAGTGTGTCGGATACAGGCTAAATGACCCCCAGGAGAGCTTTCATGGGGGGGCTGCAGCCGTTTTACTCTCTAGGATAAAACCCGCCCTGGAGCTTGCAGTACTTAGGCTCGACGTAATTTCTGTGTCGCATCCTTATTAGAAGAGTGCGAGGGTTTCTGTAAATGGGAAGTTGTGCGTCGGATACAAACTACATGACTCCCAGGAGAGCTTTCATGTGGAGGCTGCAGCCGTTTACTCTCTAGGATAAAACCCGCCCTGGAGCCTGCAGTACTTAGTCTCGACGTAATTTCTGCGTCGCATCCTTATTAGAAGAGTGTGAGGGTTTCAGTATATGGCAGTAGTGCGTCGGATACAAACTAGATGACTCCCAGCAGAGCTTTCATTTGGAGGCTACAGCCGTTTTTCTCTCTAGGATAAAACCCACCCTGGAGCCTACAGTACTTAATCTCGACGCAATTTCTGTGTCGCATCGTTATTAGAAGAGTGTGATGGTTTCAGTAAATGGGCAGTAGCGCGTCGGATACAAACTAGATGACTCCCAGCGGAGCTTCCATTTGGAGTCTGAAGCCGTTTTACTCTCTATGATAAACCCCGCCCTGTAACCTACAGTACATAATCGCTACGCAATTTATGTGTCGCATCCTTATTAGAAGAGTGTGATGGTTTCAGTACATGGCAATGGTGCGTCGGATACAAACTACATGAGTCCCAGGAGAGCTTTCATGTTTAGGTTGCAGCCGTTTTACTCTCTAGGATAAAACCCGCCCGGGAGCCTATAGTATTTTATCTCGACGCATTTTCTGTGTCGCATTCTCAGTAGATTTGTTCGAGTGTTCCATAAAATGGGCAGTAGTGCGTCGCTTTCAAACTACATGACTCACAGGAGAGCTTTCATGTGGAGGCTGCAGCCGTCTTTATCTCTAGGATAAAACTCGCCCCGGAGCCTGCAGTTTTTAATCTCGACGCTATTTCTGGGTCGCATCCTTATTACAAGTGTGTGAGGGTTTTAGTAAATGGGCAGTAGTGCGTCGGATACAAACTACATGACTCCCAGGATAGCTTTCACGTGGAGGCGCAGCCGTTTACTCTCTAGGATAAAACCCGCCCTGGAGCCTGCAGCACTTAGTCTCGACGAATTTTCTGTGTCGCATCCTTATTAGAAGAGTGTGAGGGTTTCAGTAAATGGGCAGTAGTGCATCGGATACAAACTGCATGACTCCCAGGAGAGCTTTCATGTGGAGGCTGCAGCCGTTTTACTCTCTGGTATAAAACCCGCCCTGGAGCCAACAGTACTTAGTCTCGACGTAATTTCTGTGTCGCATCCTTATTAGAAGAGTGTGAGGGTTTCAGTAAATGGGCAGTAGTGCGTCGGATACAAACTACATGACTCCCAGGAGAGCTTTCATGTGGAGGCTGCAGCCGTTTTACTCTCTAGGATAAAACCCGCCCTGGAGCCTGCAGTACTTAGTCTCGACGTAATTTCTGTGTCGCATCCTTATTAGAAGAGTGTGAGGGTTTCAGTAAATGGGCAGTAGTGCGTCGGATACAAACTACATGACTCCCAGGAGAGCTTTCACGTGGAGGCTGAAGCCGTTTTACTCTCTAGGATAAAACTCGCCCTGGACCCCGCAGTCATTAGTCTTGACGTAATTTCTGTGTCGCATCCTTATTAGAAGAGTGTGAGGGTTACAGTAAATGGGCAGTAGTGCGTCGGATACAAGTTACATGACTCCCAGGAGAGCTTTCATGTGGAGGCTGCAGCCGTTTTACTCTCTAGGATAAAACCCGCCCTGGAGCCTGCAGTACTTAGTCTCGACGTAATTTCTGTGTCGCATCCTTATTAGAAGAGTGTGAGGGTTTCAGTAAATGGGCAGTAGTGCGTCGGATACAAACTACATGACTCCCAGGAGAGCTTTCATGTGGAGGCTGCAGCCGTTTTACTCTCTAGGATAAAACCCGCCCTGGAGCCTGCAGTACTTAGTCTCGACGTAATTTCTGTGTCGCATCCTAATTAGAAGAGTGTGAGGGTTTCAGTAAATGGGCAGTAGTGCGTCGGATACAAACTACATGACTCCCAGGAGAGCTTTCATGTGGAGGTTGCAGCCGTTTTACTCTCTAGGATAAAACCCGCCTGGAGCCTGCAGTACTAAGTCTCGACGAAATTTCTGTGTCGCATCCTTATTAGAAGAGTGCGAGGGTTTCAGTAAATGGGCAGTAGTGTGTCGGACACAGGCTACATGACCCCCAGGAGAGGTTTCATGTGGGGGCTGCAGCCGTTTTACTCTCTAGGATAAAACCCGCCCTGGAGCTTGCAGTACTTAGTCTCGACGTAATTTCTGTGTCGCATCCTTATTAGAAGAGTGCGAGGGTTTCTGTAAATGGGAAGTAGTGCGTCGGATACAAACTACATGACTCCCAGGAGAGCTTTCATGTGGAGGCTGCAGCCGTTTACTCTCTAGGATAAAACCCGCCCTGGAGCCTGCAGCACTTAGTCTCGACGTAATTTCTGTGTCGCATCCTTATTAGAAGAGTGTGAGGGTTTCAGTAAATGGGCAGTAGTGCATCGGATACAAACTGCACGACTCCCAGGAGAGCTTTCATGTGGAGGCTGCAGCCGTTTTACTCTGTAGTATAAAACCCGCCCTGGAGCCTGCAGTACTTAGTCTCGACGTAATTTCTGTGCCGCATCCTTATTAGAAGAGTGTGAGGGTTTCAGTAAATGGGCAGTAGTGGCTTGGATACAAACTACATGACTCCCAGGAGAGCATTCATGTGGAGGCTGCAGCTGTTTTACTCTCTAGTATAAAACCCGCCCTGGAGTCTGCAGTACTTAGTCTCGACGTAATTTCTGTGTCGCATCCCTATTAGAAGAGTGTGAGGGTTTCAGTAAATGGGCAGTAGTGCGTCGGATACAAACTACATGACTCCCAGGAGAGCTTTCATGTGGAGGCTGCAGCCGTTTCACTCTCTAGGATAAAACCCGCCCTGGAGCCTGCAGTACTTAGTCTCGACGTAATTTCTGTGTCGCATCCTTATTAGAAGAGTGTGAGGGTTTCAGTAAATGGGCAGTAGTGCGTCGGATACAAACTACATGACTCCCAGGAGAACTTTCATGTGGAGGCTGCAGCCGTTTTACTCTCTAGGATAAAACCCGCCCTGGAGCCTGCAGTACTTAGTCTCGACGTAATTTCTGTGTCGCATCCTTATTAGAAGAGTGCGAGGGTTTCTGTAAATGGGAAGTAGTGCGTCGGATACAAACTACATGACTCCCAGGAGAGCTTTCATGTGGAGGTTGCAGCCGTTTACTCTCTAGGATAAAAACCGCCCTGGAGCCTGCAGTACTAAATCTCGACGAAATTTCTGTGTCGCATTCTTATTAGAAGAGTGTGAGGGTTTCAGTAAATGGGCAGTAGTGTGTCGGATACAGGCTACATGACCCCCAGGAGAGCTTTCATATGGGGGCTGCAGCCGTTTTACTCTCTAGGATAAAACCCGCCCTGGAGCTTGCAGTACTTAGGCTCGACGTAATTTCTGTGTCGCATCCTTATTAGAAGAGTGCGAGGGTTTCTGTAAATGGGAAGTTGTGCGTCGGATACAAACTACATGACTCCCAGGAGAGCTTTCATGTGGAGGCTGCAGCCGTTTACTCTCTAGGATAAAACCCGCCCTGGAGCCTGCAGTACTTAGTCTCGACGTAATTTCTGTGTCGCATCCTTATTAGAAGAGTGTGAGGGTTTCAGTAAATGGGCAGTAGTGCGTCGGATACAAACTACATGACTCCCAGGAGAGCTTTCATGTGGAGGCTACAGCCGTTTTACTCTCTAGGATAAAACCCGCCCTGGAGCCTGCAGTACTTAGTCTCGACGTAATTTCTGTGTCGCATCCTTATTAGAAGAGTGTGAGGGTTTCAGTATATGGGCAGTAGTGCGTCGGATACAAACTACATGACTCCCAGGAGAGCTTTCATGTGGAGGTTGCAGCCGTTTTACTCTCTAGGATAAAACCCGCCTTGGAGCCTGCAGTACTAAGTCTCGACGAAATTTCTGTGTCGCATCCTTATTAGAAGAGTGTGAGGGTTTCAGTAAATGGGCAGTAGTGTGTCGGACACAGGCTACATGACCCCCAGGAGAGCTTTCATGTGGGGGCTGCAGCCGTTTTACTCTCTAGAATAAAACCCGCCCTGGAGCTTGCAGTACTTAGTCTCGACGTAATTTCTGTGTCGCATCCTTATTAGAAGAGTGCGAGGGTTTCTGTAAATGGGAAGTAGTGCGTCGGATACAAACTACATGACTCCCAGGAGAGCTTTCATGTGGAGGCTGCAGCCGTTTACTCTCTAGGATAAAACCCGCCCTGGAGCCTGCAGCACTTAGTCTCGACGTAATTTCTGTGTCGCATCCTTATTAGAAGAGTGTGAGGGTTTCAGTAAATGGGCAGTAGTGCATCGGATACAAACTGCATGACTCCCAGGAGAGCTTTCATGTGGAGGCTGCAGCCGTTTTACTCTGTAGTATAAAACCCGCCCTGGAGCCTGCAGTACTTAGTCTCGACGTAATTTCTGTGTCGCATCCTTATTAGAAGAGTGTGAGGGTTTCAGTAAATGGGCAGTAGTGCGTCGGATACAAACTACATGACTCCCAGGAGAGCTTTCATGTGGAGGCTGCAGCCGTTTTACTCTCTAGGATAAAACCCGCCCTGGAGCCTGCAGTACTTAGTCTCGACGTAATTTCTGTGTCGCATCCTTATTAGAAGAGTGTGAGGGTTTAAGTAAATGGGCAGTAGTGCGTCGGATACAAACTACATGACTCCCAGGAGAGCTTTCATGTGGAGGCTGAAGTCGTTTTGCTCTCTAGGATAAACCTCGCCCTGGAGCCTGCAGTCATTAGTCTTGACGTAATTTCTGTGTCGCATCCTTATTAGAAGAGTGTGAGGGTCTCATTAAATGGGCAGTAGTGGCTTGGATACAAACTACATGACTCCCAGGAGAGCATTCATGTGGAGGCTGCAGCTGTTTTACTCTCTAGTATAAAACCCGCCCTGGAGCCTGCAGTACTTAGTCTCGACGTAATTTCTGTGTCGCATCCCTATTAGAAGAGTGTGAGGGTTTCAGTAAATGGGCAGTAGTGCGTCGGATACAAACTACATGACTCCCAGGAGAGCTTTCATGTGGAGGCTGCAGCCGTTTTACTCTCTAGGATAAAACCCGCCCTGGAGCCTGCAGTACTTAGTCTCGACGTAATTTCTGTGTCGCATCCTTATTAGAAGAGT
Source organism: Schistocerca nitens (assembly GCF_023898315.1). Taxonomy (NCBI): domain Eukaryota; kingdom Metazoa; phylum Arthropoda; class Insecta; order Orthoptera; family Acrididae; genus Schistocerca; species Schistocerca nitens. The sequence continues at coordinate 38,082,816 of NC_064617.1, forward strand.
GTGAGGGTTTCAGTAAATGGGCAGTAGTGCGTCGGATACAAACTACATGACTCCCAGGAGAGCTTTCATGTGGAGGTTGCAGCCGTTTTACTCTCTAGGATAAAACCCGCCCTGGAGCTTGCAGTACTTAGTCTCGACGTAATTTCTGTGTCGCATCCTTATTATAAGAGTGCGAGGGTTTCTGTAAATGGGAAGTAGTGCGTCGGATACAAACTACATGACTCCTAGGAGAGCTTTCATGTGGAGGCTGCAGCCGTTTACTCTCTAGGATAAAAGCCGCCCTGGAGCCTGCAGTACTTAGTCTCGACGTAATTTCTGTGTCGCATCCTTATTAGAAGAATGTGAGGGTTTCAGTAAATGGGCAGTAGTGCATCGGATACAAACTGCATGACTCCCAGGAGAGCTTTCATGTGGAGGCTGCAGCCGTTTTACTCTGTAGTATAAAACCCGCCCTGGAGCCTGCAGTACTTAGTCTCGACGTAATTTCTGTGTCGCATCCTTATTAGAAGAGTGTGAGGGTTTCAGTAAATGGGCAGTAGTGCGTCGGATACAAACTACATGACTCCCAGGAGAGCTTTCATGTGGAGGCTGAAGTCGTTTTACTCTCTAGGATAAAACTCGCCCTGGAGCCTGCAGTCATTAGCCTTAACGTAATTTCTGTGTCGCTTCCTTATTAGAAGAGTGTGAGGGTTACAGTAAATGGGCAGTAGTGCGTCCGATACAAGTTACATGACTCCCAGAAGAGCTTTCATGTGGAGGCTGCAGCCGTTTTACTCTCTAGGATAAAACCCGCCCTGGAGCCTGCAGTACTTAGTCTCGACGTAATTTCTGTGTCGCATCCTTATTAGAAGAGTGTGAGGGTTTCTGTAAATGGGAAGTAGTGCTCCGGATACAAACTACATGACTCCCAGGAGAGCTTTCATGTGGAGGCTGCAGCCGTTTACTCTCTAGGATAAAAGCCGCCCTGGAGCCTGCAGTACTTAGTCTCGACGTAATTTCTGTGTCGCTTCCTTATTAGAAGAGTGTTAGGGTTTCAGTAAATGGGCAGTAGTGCGTCGGATACAAACTGCATGACTCACAGGAGAGCTTTCATGTGGAGGCTGCAGCCGTTTTACTCTCTAGTATAAAACCCGCCCTGGAGCCTGCAGTACTTAGTCTCGACGTAATTTCTGTGTCGCATCCTTATTAGAAGAGTGTGAGGGTTTCAGTAAATGGGCAGTAGTTCGTCGGATACAAACTACATGACTCCCAGGAGAGCTTTCATGTGGAGGCTGCAGCCGTTTTACTCTCTAGGATAAAACCCGCCCTGGAGCCTGCAGTACTTAGTCTCGACGTAATTTCTGTGTCGCATCCTTATTAGAAGAGTGCGAGGGTTTCTGTAAATGGGAAGTAGTGCGTCGGATACAAACTACATGACTCCCAGGAGAGCTTTCATGTGGAGGTTGCAGCCGTTTACTCTCTAGGATAAAAACCGCCCTGGAGCCTGCAGTACTAAGTCTCGACGAAATTTCTGTGTCGCATCCTTATTAGAAGAGTGTGAGGGTTTCAGTAAATGGGCAGTAGTGTGTCGGATACAGGCTAAATGACCCCCAGGAGAGCTTTCATGGGGGGGCTGCAGCCGTTTTACTCTCTAGGATAAAACCCGCCCTGGAGCTTGCAGTACTTAGGCTCGACGTAATTTCTGTGTCGCATCCTTATTAGAAGAGTGCGAGGGTTTCTGTAAATGGGAAGTTGTGCGTCGGATACAAACTACATGACTCCCAGGAGAGCTTTCATGTGGAGGCTGCAGCCGTTTACTCTCTAGGATAAAACCCGCCCTGGAGCCTGCAGTACTTAGTCTCGACGTAATTTCTGTGTCGCATCCTTATTAGAAGAGTGTGAGGGTTTCAGTAAATGGGCAGTAGTGCGTCGGATACAAACTACGTGACTCCCAGGAAAGCTTTCATGTGGAGGCTGCAGCCGTTTTACTCTCTATGATAAACCCCGCCCTGTAACCTACAGTACATAATCGCTACGCAATTTATGTGTCGCATCCTTATTAGAAGAGTGTGAGGGTTTCAGTATATGGCAGTAGTGCGTCGGATACAAACTAGATGACTCCCAGCAGAGCTTTCATTTGGAGGCTACAGCCGTTTTACTCTCTAGGATAAAACCCACCCTGGAGCCTACAGTACTTAATCTCGACGCAATTTCTGTGTCGCATCGTTATTAGAAGAGTGTGATGGTTTCAGTAAATGGGCAGTAGCGCGTCGGATACAAACTAGATGACTCCCAGCGGAGCTTCCATTTGGAGGCTGCAGCCGTTTTACTCTCTATGATAAACCCCGCCCTGTAACCTACAGTACATAATCGCTACGCAATTTATGTGTCGCATCCTTATTAGAAGAGTGTGATGGTTTCAGTACATGGCAATGGTGCGTCGGATACAAACTACATGAGTCCCAGGAGAGCTTTCATGTTTAGGTTGCAGCCGTTTTACTCTCTAGGATAAAACCCGCCCGGGAGCCTATAGTATTTTATCTCGACGCATTTTCTGTGTCGCATTCTCAGTAGATTTGTTCGAGTGTTCCATAAAATGGGCAGTAGTGCGTCGCTTTCAAACTACATGACTCACAGGAGAGCTTTCATGTGGAGGCTGCAGCCGTCTTTATCTCTAGGATAAAACTCGCCCCGGAGCCTGCAGTTTTTAATCTCGACGCTATTTCTGGGTCGCATCCTTATTACAAGTGTGTGAGGGTTTTAGTAAATGGGCAGTAGTGCGTCGGATACAAACTACATGACTCCCAGGATAGCTTTCACGTGGAGGCGCAGCCGTTTACTCTCTAGGATAAAAACCGCCCTGGAGCCTGCAGCACTTAGTCTCGACGTATTTTCTGTGTCGCATCCTTATTAGAAGAGTGTGAGGGTTTCAGTAAATGGGCAGTAGTGCATCGGATACAAACTGCATGACTCCCAGGAGAGCTTTCATGTGGAGGCTGCAGCCGTTTTACTCTCTGGTATAAAACCCGCCCTGGAGCCAACAGTACTTAGTCTCGACGTAATTTCTGTGTCGCATCCTTATTAGAAGAGTGTGAGGGTTTCAGTAAATGGGCAGTAGTGCGTCGGATACAAACTACATGACTCCCAGGAGAGCTTTCATGTGGAGGCTGCAGCCGTTTTACTCTCTAGGATAAAACCCGCCCTGGAGCCTGCAGTACTTAGTCTCGACGTAATTTCTGTGTCGCATCCTTATTAGAAGAGTGTGAGGGTTTCAGTAAATGGGCAGTAGTGCGTCGGATACAAACTACATGACTCCCAGGAGAGCTTTCACGTGGAGGCTGAAGCCGTTTTACTCTCTAGGATAAAACTCGCCCTGGACCCCGCAGTCATTAGTCTTGACGTAATTTCTGTGTCGCATCCTTATTAGAAGAGTGTGAGGGTTACAGTAAATGGGCAGTAGTGCGTCGGATACAAGTTACATGACTCCCAGGAGAGCTTTCATGTGGAGGCTGCAGCCGTTTTACTCTCTAGGATAAAACCCGCCCTGGAGCCTGCAGTACTTAGTCTCGACGTAATTTCTGTGTCGCATCCTTATTAGAAGAGTGTGAGGGTTTCAGTAAATGGGCAGTAGTGCGTCGGATACAAACTACATGACTCCCAGGAGAGCTTTCATGTGGAGGCTGCAGCCGTTTTACTCTCTAGGATAAAACCCGCCCTGGAGCCTGCAGTAATTAGTCTCGACGTAATTTCTGTGTCGCATCCTTATTAGAAGAGTGTGAGGGTTTCAGTAAATGGGCAGTAGTGCGTCGGATACAAACTACATGACTCCCAGGAGAGCTTTCATGTGGAGGCTGCAGCCGTTTACTCTCAAGGATAAAAGCCGCCCTGGAGCCTGCAGTACTTAGTCTCGACGTAATTTCTGTGTCGCATCCTTATTAGAAGAATGTGAGGGTTTCAGTAAATGGGCAGTAGTGCATCGGATACAAACTGCATGACTCCCAGGAGAGCTTTCATGTGGAGGCTGCAGCCGTTTTACTCTGTAGTATAAAACCCGCCCTGGAGCCTGCAGTACTTAGTCTCGACGTAATTTCTGTGTCGCATCCTTATTAGAAAAGTGTGAGGGTTTCAGTAAATGGGCAGTAGTGCGTCGGATACAAACTACATGACTCCCAGGAGAGCTTTCATGTGGAGGCTGAAGTCGTTTTACTCTCTAGGATAAAACTCGCCCTGGAGCCTGCAGTCATTAGCCTTGACGTAATTTCTGTGTCGCTTCCTTATTAGAAGAGTGTGAGGGTTACAGTAAATGGGCAGTAGTGCGTCCGATACAAGTTACATGACTCCCAGAAGAGCTTTCATGTGGAGGCTGCAGCCGTTTTACTCTCTAGGATAAAACCCGCCCTGGAGCCTGCAGTACTTAGTCTCGACGTAATTTCTGTGTCGCATCCTTATTAGAAGAGTGTGAGGGTTTCTGTAAATGGGAAGTAGTGCTCCGGATACAAACTACATGACTCCCAGGAGAGCTTTCATGTGGAGGCTGCAGCCGTTTACTCTCTAGGATAAAAGCCGCCCTGGAGCCTGCAGTACTTAGTCTCGACGTAATTTCTGTGTCGCTTCCTTATTAGAAGAGTGTGAGGGTTTCAGTAAATGGGCAGTAGTGCGTCGGATACAAACTGCATGACTCACAGGAGAGCTTTCATGTGGAGGCTGCAGCCGTTTTACTCTCTAGTATAAAACCCGCCCTGGAGCCTGCAGTACTTAGTCTCGACGTAATTTCTGTGTCGCATCCTTATTAGAAGAGTGTGAGGGTTTCAGTAAATGGGCAGTAGTTCGTCGAATACAAACTACATGACTCCCAGGAGAGCTTTCATGTGGAGGCTGCAGCCGTTTTACTCTCTAGGATAAAACCCGCCCTGGAGCCTGCAGTACTTAGTGTCGACGTAATTTCTGTGTCGCATCCTTATTAGAAGAGTGCGAGGGTTTCTGTAAATGGGAAGTAGTGCGTCGGATACAAACTACATGACTCCCAGGAGAGCTTTCATGTGGAGGTTGCAGCCGTTTACTCTCTAGGATAAAAACCGCCCTGGAGCCTGCAGTACTAAGTCTCGACGAAATTTCTGTGTCGCATCCTTATTAGAAGAGTGTGAGGGTTTCAGTAAATGGGCAGTAGTGTGTCGGATACAGGCTAAATGACCCCCAGGAGAGCTTTCATGGGGGGGCTGCAGCCGTTTTACTCTCTAGGATAAAACCCGCCCTGGAGCTTGCAGTACTTAGGCTCGACGTAATTTCTGTGTCGCATCCTTATTAGAAGAGTGCGAGGGTTTCTGTAAATGGGAAGTTGTGCGTCGGATACAAACTACATGACTCCCAGGAGAGCTTTCATGTGGAGGCTGCAGCCGTTTACTCTCTAGGATAAAACCCGCCCTGGAGCCTGCAGTACTTAGTCTCGACGTAATTTCTGTGTCGCATCCTTATTAGAAGAGTGTGAGGGTTTCAGTAAATGGGCAGTAGTGCGTCGGATACAAACTACGTGACTCCCAGGAAAGCTTTCATGTGGAGGCTGCAGCCGTTTTACTCTCTATGATAAACCCCGCCCTGTAACCTACAGTACATAATCGCTACGCAATTTATGTGTCGCATCCTTATTAGAAGAGTGTGAGGGTTTCAGTATATGGCAGTAGTGCGTCGGATACAAACTAGATGACTCCCAGCAGAGCTTTCATTTGGAGGCTACAGCCGTTTTACTCTCTAGGATAAAACCCACCCTGGAGCCTACAGTACTTAATCTCGACGCAATTTCTGTGTCGCATCGTTATTAGAAGAGTGTGATGGTTTCAGTAAATGGGCAGTAGCGCGTCGGATACAAACTAGATGACTCCCAGCGGAGCTTCCATTTGGAGGCTGCAGCCGTTTTACTCTCTATGATAAACCCCGCCCTGTAACCTACAGTACATAATCGCTACGCAATTTATGTGTCGCATCCTTATTAGAAGAGTGTGATGGTTTCAGTACATGGCAATGGTGCGTCGGATACAAACTACATGAGTCCCAGGAGAGCTTTCATGTTTAGGTTGCAGCCGTTTTACTCTCTAGGATAAAACCCGCCCGGGAGCCTATAGTATTTTATCTCAACGCATTTTCTGTGTCGCATTCTCAGTAGATTTGTTCGAGTGTTCCATAAAATGGGCAGTAGTGCGTCGCTTTCAAACTACATGACTCACAGGAGAGCTTTCATGTGGAGGCTGCAGCCGTCTTTATCTCTAGGATAAAACTCGCCCCGGAGCCTGCAGTTTTGAATCTCGACGCTATTTCTGGGTCGCATCCTTATTACAAGTGTGTGAGGGTTTTAGTAAATGGGCAGTAGTGCGTCCGATACAAACTACATGACTCCCAGGATAGCTTTCACGTGGAGGCGCAGCCGTTTACTCTCTAGGATAAAAACCGCCCTGGAGCCTGCAGCACTTAGTCTCGACGTATTTTCTGTGTCGCATCCTTATTAGAAGAGTGTGAGGGTTTCAGTAAATGGGCAGTAGTGCATCGGATACAAACTGCATGACTCCCAGGAGAGCTTTCATGTGGAGGCTGCAGCCGTTTTACTCTCTGGTATAAAACCCGCCCTGGAGCCAACAGTACTTAGTCTCGACGTAATTTCTGTGTCGCATCCTTATTAGAAGAGTGTGAGGGTTTCAGTAAATGGGCAGTAGTGCGTCGGATACAAACTACATGACTCCCAGGAGAGCTTTCATGTGGAGGCTGCAGCCGTTTTACTCTCTAGGATAAAACCCGCCCTGGAGCCTGCAGTACTTAGTCTCGACGTAATTTCTGTGTCGCATCCTTATTAGAAGAGTGTGAGGGTTTCAGTAAATGGGCAGTAGTGCGTCGCATACAAACTACATGACTCCCAGGAGAGCTTTCACGTGGAGGCTGAAGCCGTTTTACTCTCTAGGATAAAACTCGCCCTGGACCCCGCAGTCATTAGTCTTGACGTAATTTCTGTGTCGCATCCTTATTAGAAGAGTGTGAGGGTTACAGTAAATGGGCAGTAGTGCGTCGGATACAAGTTACATGACTCCCAGGAGAGCTTTCATGTGGAGGCTGCAGCCGTTTTACTCTCTAGGATAAAACCCGCCCTGGAGCCTGCAGTACTTAGTCTCGACGTAATTTCTGTGTCGCATCCTTATTAGAAGAGTGTGAGGGTTTCAGTAAATGGGCAGTAGTGCGTCGGATACAAACTACATGACTCCCAGGAGAGCTTTTATGTGGAGGCTGCAGCCGTTTTACTCTCTAGGATAAAACCCGCCCTGGAGCCTGCAGTACTTAGTCTCGACGTAATTTCTGTGTCGCATCCTTATTAGAAGAGTGTGAGGGTTTCAGTATATGGGCAGTAGTGCGTCGGATACAAACTACATGACTCCCAGGAGAGCTTTCATGTGGAGGTTGCAGCCGTTTTACTCTCTAGGATAAAACCCGCCCTGGAGCCTGCAGTACTAAGTCTCGACGAAATTTCTGTGTCGCATCCTTATTAGAAGAGTGTGAGGGTTTCAGTAAATGGGCAGTAGTGTGTCGGACACAGGCTACATGACCCCCAGGAGAGGTTTCATGTGGGGGCTGCAGCCGTTTTACTCTCTAGGATAAAACCCGCCCTGGAGCTTGCAGTACTTAGTCTCGACGTAATTTCTGTGTCGCATCCTTATTAGAAGAGTGCGAGGGTTTCTGTAAATGGGAAGTAGTGCGTCGGATACAAACTACATGACTCCCAGGAGAGCTTTCATGTGGAGGCTGCAGCCGTTTACTCTCTAGGATAAAACCCGCCCTGGAGCCTGCAGCACTTAGTCTCGACGTAATTTCTGTGTCGCATCCTTATTAGAAGAGTGTGAGGGTTTCAGTAAATGGGCAGTAGTGCATCGGATACAAACTGCATGACTCCCAGGAGAGCTTTCATGTGGAGGCTGCAGCCGTTTTACTCTGTAGTATAAAACCCGCCCTGGAGCCTGCAGTACTTAGTCTCGACGTAATTTCTGTGTCGCATCCTTATTAGAAGAGTGTGAGGGTTTCAGTAAATGGGCAGTAGTGCGTCGGATACAAACTACATGACTCCCAGGAGAGCTTTCATGTGGAGGCTGCAGCCGTTTTACTCTCTAGGATAAAACCAGCCCTGGAGCCTGCAGTACTTAGTCTCGACGTAATTTCTGTGTCGCATCCTTATTAGAAGAGTGTGAGGGTTTAAGTAAATGGGCAGTAGTGCGTCGGATACAAACTACATGACTCCCAGGAGAGCTTTCATGTGGAGGCTGAAGTCGTTTTACTCTCTAGGATAAACCTCGCCCTGGAGCCTGCAGTCATTAGTCTTGACGTAATTTCTGTGTCGCATCCTTATTAGAAGAGTGTGAGGGTCTCATTAAATGGGCAGTAGTGGCTTGGATACAAACTACATGACTCCCAGGAGAGCATTCATGTGGAGGCTGCAGCTGTTTTACTCTCTAGTATAAAACCCGCCCTGGAGTCTGCAGTACTTAGTCTCGACGTAATTTCTGTGTCGCATCCCTATTAGAAGAGTGTGAGGGTTTCAGTAAATGGGCAGTAGTGCGTCGGATACAAACTACATGACTCCCAGGAGAGCTTTCATGTGGAGGCTGCAGCCGTTTTACTCTCTAGGATAAAACCCGCCCTGGAGCCTGCAGTACTTAGTCTCGACGTAATTTCTGTGTCGCATCCTTATTAGAAGAGTGTGAGGGTTTCAGTAAATGGGCAGTAGTGCGTCGGATACAAACTACATGACTCCCAGGAGAGCTTTCATGTGGAGGTTGCAGCCGTTTTACTCTCTAGGATAAAACCCGCCCTGGAGCTTGCAGTACTTAGTCTCGACGTAATTTCTGTGTCGCATCCTTATTATAGGAGTGCGAGGGTTTCTGTAAATGGGAAGTAGTGCGTCGGATACAAACTACATGACTCCTAGGAGAGCTTTCATGTGGAGGCTGCAGCCGTTTACTCTCTAGGATAAAAGCCGCCCTGGAGCCTGCAGTACTTAGTCTCGACGTAATTTCTGTGTCGCATCCTTATTAGAAGAATGTGAGGGTTTCAGTAAATGGGCAGTAGTGCATCGGATACAAACTACATGACTCCCAGGAGAGCTTTCATGTGGAGGCTGCAGCCGTTTTACTCTCTAGTATAAAACCCGCCCTGGAGCCTGCAGTACTTAGTCTCGACGTAATATCTGTGTCGCATCCTTATTAGAAGAGTGTGAGGGTTTCAGTAAATGGGCAGTAGTGCGTCGGATACAAACTACATGACTCCCAGGAGAGCTTTCATGTGGAGGCTGAAGTCGTTTTACTCTCTAGGATAAAACTCGTCCTGGAGCCTGCAGTCATTAGCCTTGACGTAATTTCTGTGTCGCATCCTTATTAGAAGAGTGTGAGGGTTACAGTAAATGGGCAGTAGTGCGTCCGATACAAGTTACATGACTCCCAGAAGAGCTTTCATGTGGAGGCTGCAGCCGTTTTACTCTCTAGGATAAAACCCGCCCTGGAGCCTGCAGTACTTAGTCTCGACGTAATTTCTGTGTCGCATCCTTATTAGAAGAGTGCGAGGGTTTCTGTAAATGGGAAGTAGTGCTCCGGATACAAACTACATGACTCCCAGGAGAGCTTTCATGTGGAGGCTGCAGCCGTTTACTCTCTAGGATAAAAGCCGCCCTGGAGCCTGCAGTACTTAGTCTCGACGTAATTTCTGTGTCGCTTCCTTATTAGAAGAGTGTGAGGGTTTCAGTAAATGGGCAGTAGTGCGTCGGATACAAACTGCATGACTCCCAGGAGAGCTTTCATGTGGAGGCTGCAGCCGTTTTACTCTCTAGTATAAAAACCGCCCTGGAGCCTGCAGTACTTAGTCTCGACGTAATTTCTGTGTCGCATCCTTATTAGAAGAGTGTGAGGGTTTCAGTAAATGGGCAGTAGTTCGTCGGATACAAACTACATGACTCCCAGGAGAGCTTTCATGTGGAGGCTGCAGCCGTTTTACTCTCTAGGATAAAACCCGCCCTGGAGCCTGCAGTACTTAGTCTCGACGTAATTTCTGTGTCGCATCCTTATTAGAAGAGTGCGAGGGTTTCTGTAAATGGGAAGTAGTGCGTCGGATACAAACTACATGACTCCCAGGAGAGCTTTCATGTGGAGGTTGCAGCCGTTTACTCTCTAGGATAAAAACCGCCCTGGAGCCTGCAGTACTAAGTCTCGACGAAATTTCTGTGTCGCATCCTTATTAGAAGAGTGTGAGGGTTTCAGTAAATGGGCAGTAGTGTGTCGGATACAGGCTAAATGACCCCCAGGAGAGCTTTCATGGGGGGGCTGCAGCCGTTTTACTCTCTAGGATAAAACCCGCCCGGGAGCATATAGTATTTTATCTCGACGCATTTTCTGTGTCGCATTCTCAGTAGATTTGTTCGAGTGTTCCATAAAATGGGCAGTAGTGCGTCGCTTTCAAACTACATGACTCACAGGAGAGCTTTCATGTGGAGGCTGCAGCCGTCTTTCTCTCTAGGATAAAACTCGCCCCGGAGCCTGCAGTTTTTAATCTCGACGCTATTTCTGGGTCGCATCCTTATTACAAGAGTGTGAGGGTTTTAGTAAATGGGCAGTAGTGCGTCGGATACAAACTACATGACTCCCAGGATAGCTTTCACGTGGAGGCTGCAGCCGTTTACTCTCTAGGATAAAACCCGCCCTGGAGCCTGCAGCACTTAGTCTCGACGTATTTTCTGTGTCGCATCCTTATTAGAAGAGTGTAAGGGTTTCAGTAAATGGGCAGTAGTGCATCGGATACAAACTGCATGACTCACAGGAGAGCTTTCATGTGGAGGCTGCAGCCGTTTTACTCTCTGGTATAAAACCCGCCTTGGAGCCAACAGTACTTAGTCTCGACGTAATTTCTGTGTCGCATCCTTATTAGAAGAGTGTGAGGGTTTCAGTAAATGGGCAGTAGTGCGTCGGATACAAACTACATGACTCCCAGGAGAGCTTTCATGTGGAGGCTGCAGCCGTTTTACTCTCTAGGATAAAACCCGCCCTGGAGCTTGCAGTACTTAGTCTCGACGTAATTTCTGTGTCGCATCCTTATTAGAAGAGTGTGAGGGTTTCAGTAAATGGGCAGTAGTGCGTCGGATACAAACTACATGACTCCCAGGAGAGCTTTCACGTGGAGGCTGAAGCCGTTTTACTCTCTATGATAAAACTCGCCCTGGACCCCGCAGTCATTAGTCTTGACGTAATTTCTGTGTCGCATCCTTATTAGAAGAGAGTGAGGGTTACAGTAAATGGGCAGTAGTGCGTCGGATACAAGTTACATGACTCCCAGGAGAGCTTTCATGTGGAGGCTGCAGCCGTTTTACTCTCTAGGATAAAACCCGCCCTGGAGCTTGCAGTACTTAGTCTCGACGTAATTTCTGTGTCGCATCCTTATTAGAAGAGTGTGAGGGTTTCAGTAAATGGGCAGTAGTGCGTCGGATACAAACTACATGACTCCCAGGAGAGCTTTCACGTGGAGGCTGAAGCCGTTTTACTCTCTAGGATAAAACTCGCCCTGGACCCCGCAGTCATTAGTCTTGACGTAATTTCTGTGTCGCATCCTTATTAGAAGAGTGTGAGGGTTACAGTAAATGGGCAGTAGTGCGTCGGATACAAGTTACATGACTCCCAGGAGAGCTTTGATGTGGAGGCTGCAGCCGTTTTACTCTCTAGGATAAAACCCGCCCTGGAGCCTGCAGTACTTAGTCTCGACGTAATTTCTGTGTCGCATCCTTATTAGAAGAGTGTGAGGGTTTCAGTAAATGGGCAGTAGTGCGTCGGATACAAACTACATGACTCCCAGGAGAGCTTTCATGTGGAGGCTGAAGCCGTTTTACTCTCTAGGATAAAACTCGCCCTGGAGCCTGCAGTCATTAGTCTTGACGTAATTTCTGCGTCGCATCCTTATTAGAAGAGTGTGAGGGTTACAGTAAATGGGCAGTAGTGCGTCGGATACAAGTTACATGACTCCCAGGAGAGCTTTCATGTGGAGGCTGCAGCCGTTTTACTCTCTAGGATAAAACCCGCCCTGGAGCCTGCAGTACTTAGTCTCGACGTAATTTCTGTGTCGCATCCTTATTAGAAGAGTGCGAGGGTTTCTGTAAATGGGAAGTAGTGCGTCGGATACAAACTACATGACTCCCAGGAGAGCTTTCATGTGGAGTCTGCAGCCGTTTACTCTCTAGGATAATAGCCGCCCTGGAGCCTGCAGTACTTAGTCTCGACGTAATTTCTGTGTCGCTTCCTTATTAGAAGAGTGTGAGGGTTTCAGTAAATGGGCAGTAGTGCGTCGGATACAAACTGCATGACTCCCAGCAGAGCTTTCATGTGGAGGCTGCAGCCGTTTTACTCTCTAGTATAAAACCCGCCCTGGAGCCAACAGTACTTAGTCTCGACGTAATTTCTGTGTCGCATCCTTATTAGAAGAGTGTGAGGGTTTCAGTAAATGGGCAGTAGTGCGTCGGATACAAACTACATGACTGCCAGGAGAGCTTTCATGTGGAGGCTGCAGCCGTTATACTCTCTAGGATAAAACCCGCCCTGGAGCCTGCAGTACTTAGTCTCGACGTAATTTCTGTGTCGCATCCTTGTTAGAACAGTGTGAGGGTTTCAGTAAATGGGCAGTAGTGCGTCGGATACAAACTACATGACTCCCAGGAGAACTTTCATGTGGAGGCTGAAGCCGTTTTACTCTCTAGGATAAAAACTCACCCTGGAGCCCGCAGTCATTACTCTTGACGTAATTTCTGTGTCGCATCTTTATTAGAAGAGTGTGAGGGTTACAGTAAATGGGCAGTAGTGCGTCGGATACAAGTTACATGACTCCCAGGAGAGCTTTCATGTGGAGGCTGCAGCCGTTTTACTCTCTAGGATAAAACCCGCCCTGGAGCTTGCAGTACTTAGTATCGACGTAATTTCTGTGTCGCATCCTTATTAGAAGAGTGTGAGGGTTTCAGTAAATGGGCAGTAGTACGTCGGATACAAACTACTTGACTCGCAGGAGAGCTTTCATGTGAAGGCTGCAGCCGTTTTACTCTCTAGGATATAACCCGCCCTGGAGCCTGCAGTACTTAGTCTCGACGTAATTTCTGTGTCGCATCCTTATTAGAAGAGTGTGAGGGTTTCAGTAAATGGGCAGTAGTGTGTCGGATACAAACTACATGATTCCCAGGAGAGATTACATGTGGAGGCGGCAACCGTTTACTCTCTAGGATAAAACCCGCCCTGGAGCCTGCAGTACTTAGTCTCGACGTAATTTCTGTGTCGCATCCTTATTAGAAGAGTGTGAGGGTCGCATTAAATGGGCAGTAATGGCTTGGATACAAACTACATGACTCCCAGGAGAGCTTTCATGTGGAGGCTACAGCTGTTTTACTCTCTAGTATAAAACCCGGCCTGGAGCCTGCAGTACTTAGTCTCGACGCAATTTCTGTGTCGCATCCTTATTAGAAGAGTGTGAGGGTTTCAGTAAATGGGCAGTAGTGCGTCGGATACAAACTACATGACTCCCAGGAGAGCTTTCATGTGGAGGCTGCAGCCGTTTTACTCTCTAGGATAATACCAGCCCTGGAGCCTGCAGTACCTAGTCTCGACGTAATTTCTGTGTCGCATCCTTATTAGAAGAGTGCGAGGCTTTCTGTAAATGGGAAGTAGTATGTCGGATACAAACTACATGACTCCCAGGAGAGCTTTCATGTGGAGGTTGCAGCCGTTTACTCTCTAGGATAAAAACCGCCCTGGAGCCTGCAGTACTAAGTCTCGACGAAATTTCTGTGTCGCATCCTTATTAGAAGAGTGTGAGGGTTTCAGTAAATGGGCAGTAGTGTGTCGGATACAGGCTACATGACCCCCAGGAGAGCTTTCAAGTGGTTGCTGCAGCCGTTTTACTCTCTAGGATAAAACCCGCCCTGGAGCTTGCAGTACTTAGGCTCGACGTAATTTCTGTGTCGCATCCTTATTAGAAGAGTGCGAGGGTTTCTGTAAATGGGAAGTAGTGCGTCGGATACAAACTACATGACTCCCAGGAGAGCTTTCATGTGGAGGCTGCAGCCGTTTACTCTCTAGGATAAAACCCGCCCTGGAGCCTGCAGTACTTAGTCTCGACGTAATTTCTGTGTCGCATCCTTATTAGAAGAGTGTGAGGGTTTCAGTATATGGGCAGTAGTGCGTCGGAAACAAACTACATGACTCCCAGGAGGGCTTTCATGTGGAGGTTGCAGCCGTTTTACTCTCTAGGATAAAACCCGCCCTGGAGCCTGCAGTACTAAGTCTCGACGAAATTTCTGTGTCGCATCCTTATTAGAAGAGTGTGAGGGTTTCAGTAAATGGGCAGTAGTGTGTCGGACACAGGCTACATGACCCCCAGGAGAGCTTTCATGTGGGGGCTGCAGCCGTTTTACTCTCTAGGATAAAACCCGCCCTGGAGCTTGCAGTACTTAGTCTCGACGTAATTTCTGTGTCGCATCCTTATTAGAAGAGTGTGAGGGTTTCAGTAAATGGGCAGTAGTGCGTCGGATACAAACTACATGACTCCCAGGAGAGCTTTCATGTGGAGGCTGCTGCCGTTTTACTCTCTAGGATAAAACCCGCCCTGGAGCCTGCAGTACTTAGTCTCGACGAAATTTCTGTGTCGCATCCTTATTAGAAGAGTGTGAGGGTTTCAGTAAATGGGCAGTAGTGCGTCGGATACAAACTACATGACTCCCAGGAGAGCTTTCATGTGGAGGCTGCAGCCGTTTTCTCTCTAGTATAAAACCCGCCCTGGAGCCTGCAGTACTTAGTCTCGACGTAATTTCTGTGTCGCATCCTTATTAGAAGAGTGTGAGGGTCTCATTAAATGGGCAGTAGTGGCTTGGATACAAACTACATGACTCCCAGGAGAGCATTCATGTGGAGGCTGCAGCTGTTTTACTCTCTAGTATAAAACCCGCCCTGGAGCCTGCAGTACTTAGTCTCGACGTAATTTCTGTGTCGCATCCTTATTGGAAGAGTGTGAGGGTTTCAGTAAATGGGCAGTAGTGCGTCAGATACAAACTACATGACTCCCAGGAGAGCTTTCATGTGGAGGCTGCAGCCGTTTTACTCTCTAGGATAAAACCCGCCCTGGAGCCTGCAGTACTTAGTCTCGACGTAATTTCTGTGTCGCATCCTTATTGGAAGAGTGTGAGGGTTTCAGTATATGGGCAGTAGTGCGTCGGATACAAACTACATGACTCCCAGGAGAGCTTTCTTGTGGAGGTTGCAGCCGTTTTAGTCTCTAGGATAAAACCCGCCCTGGAGCCTGCAGTACTTAATCTCGACGCAATTTCCGTGTCGCATCGTTATTAGAAGAGTGTGATGGTTTCAGTAAATGGGCAGTAGCGCGTCGGATACAAACTAGATGACTCCCAGCGGAGCTTCCATTTGGAGGCTGCAGCCGTTTTACTCTCTATGATAAACCCCGCCCTGTAACCTACAGTACATAATCGCTACGCAATTTATGTGTCGCATCCTTATTAGAAGAGTGTGATGGTTTCAGTACATGGCAATGGTGCGTCGGATACAAACTACATGAGTCCCAGGAGAGCTTTCATGTTTAGGTTGCACCTGTTTTACTCTCTAGGATAAAAACCGCCCGGGAGCCTATAGTATTTTATCTCGACGCATTTTCTGTGTCGCATTCTCAGTAGATTTGTTCGAGTGTTCCATAAAATGGGCAGTAGTGCGTCGCTTTCAAACTACATGACTCACAGGAGAGCTTTCATGTGGAGGCTGCAGCCGTCTTTCTCTCTAGGATAAAACTCGCCCCGGAGCCTGCAGTTTTTAATCTCGACGCTATTTCTGGGTCGCATCCTTATTACAAGAGTGTGAGGGTTTTAGTAAATGGGCAGTAGTGCGTCGGATACAAACTACATGACTCCCAGGATAGCTTTCACGTGGAGGCTGCAGCCGTTTACTCTCTAGGATAAAACCCGCCCTGGAGCCTGCAGCACTTAGTCTCGACGTATTTTCTCTGTCGCATCCTTATTAGAAGAGTGTGAGGGTTTCAGTAAATGGGCAGTAGTGCATCGGATACAAACTGCATGACTCCCAGGAGAGCTTCCATGTGGAGGCTGCAGCCGTTTTACTCTCTGGTATAAAACCCGCCCTGGAGCCAACAGTACTTAGTCTCGACGTAATTTCTGTGTCGCATCCTTATTAGAAGAGTGTGAGGGTTTCAGTAAATGGGCAGTAGTGCGTCGGATACAAACTACATGACTCCCAGGAGAGCTTTCATGTGGAGGCTGCAGCCGTTTTACTCTCTAGGATAAAACCCGCCCTGGAGCCTGCAGTACTTAGTCTCGACGTAATTTCTGTGTCGCATCCTTATTAGAAGAGTGTGAGGGTTTCAGTAAATGGGCAGTAGTGCGTCGGATACAAACTACATGACTCCCAGGAGAGCTTTGAAGTGGAGGCTGAAGCCGTTTTACTCTCTAGGATAAAACTCTCCCTGGACCCCGCAGTCATTAGTCTTGACGTAATTTCTGTGTCGCATCCTTATTAGAAGAGTGTGAGGGTTACAGTAAATGGGCAGTAGTGCGTCGGATACAAGTTACATGACTCCCAGGAGAGCTTTCATGTGGAGGCTGCAGCCGTTTTACTCTCTAGGATAAAACCCGCCCTGGAGCCTGCAGTACTTAGTCTCGACGTAATTTCTGTGTCGCATCCTTATTAGAAGAGTGTGAGGGTTTCAGTAAATGGGCAGTAGTGCGTCGGATACAAACTACATGACTCCCAGGAGAGCTTTCATGTGGAGGCTGAAGCCGTTTTACTCTCTAGGATAAAACTCGCCCTGGAGCCTGCAGTCATTAGTCTTGACGTAATTTCTGCGTCGCATCCTTATTAGAAGAGTGTGAGGGTTACAGTAAATGGGCAGTAGTGCGTCGGATACAAGTTACATGACTCCCAGGAGAGCTTTCATGTGGAGGCTGCAGCCGTTTTACTCTCTAGGATAAAACCCGCCCTGGAGCCTGCAGTACTTAGTCTCGACGTAATTTCTGTGTCGCATCCTTATTAGAAGAGTGCGAGGGTTTCTGTAAATGGGAAGTAGTGCGTCGGATACAAACTACATGACTCCCAGGAGAGCTTTCATGCGGAGTCTGCAGCCGTTTACTCTCTAGGATAATAGCCGCCCTGGAGCCTGCAGTACTTAGTCTCGACGTAATTTCTGTGTCGCTTCCTTATTAGAAGAGTGTGAGGGTTTCAGTAAATGGGCAGTAGTGCGTCGGATACATCTGCATGACTCCCAGCAGAGCTTTCATGTGGAGGCTGCAGCCGTTTTACTCTCTAGTATAAAACCCGCCCTGGAGCCAACAGTACTTAGTCTCGACGTAATTTCTGTGTCGCATCCTTATTAGAAGAGTGTGAGGGTTTCAGTAAATGGGCAGTAGTGCGTCGGATACAAACTACATGACTCCCAGGAGAGCTTTCATGTGGAGGCTGCAGCCGTTATACTCTCTAGGATAAAACCCGCCCTGGAGCCTGCAGTACTTAGTCTCGACGTAATTTCTGTGTCGCATCCTTGTTAGAACAGTGTGAGGGTTTCAGTAAATGGGCAGTAGTGCGTCGGATACAAACTACATGACTCCCAGGAGAACTTTCATGTGGAGGCTGAAGCCGTTTTACTCACTAGGATAAAAACTCACCCTGGACCCCGCAGTCATTACTCTTGACGTAATTTCTGTGTCGCATCTTTATTAGAAGAGTGTGAGGGTTACAGTAAATGGGCAGTAGTGCGTCGGATACAAGTTACATGACTCCCAGGAGAGCTTTCATGTGGAGGCTGCAGCCGTTTTACTCTCTAGGATTAAACCCGCCCTGGAACCTACAGTACTTAATCTCGACGCAATTTCTGTGTCGCATCCCTATTAGAAGTTGTGAGGGTTTCAGTAAATAGGCAGTAGTGCGTCGGATACAATCTACATGACTCCCAGGAGAGCTTTCATGTGGAGGCTGCAGCCGTTTTCCCCTCTAGTATAAAACCCGTCCTAGGGTCTATAGTATGTAATCTCGACACAATTTCTGTGTCGCATCCTTATTAGAGGAGTGCGTGGGTTTCATTATATGGTCAGTAGTGCGTCGGATACAAACTACATGACTCCCAGGAGAGCTTTCATGTGGAGGCTGCAGCCGTTTTACTTTCTAGGATAAAACCCGCCCTGGAGCCTGCAGTACTTTGTCTCGACGTAATTTCTGTGTCGCATCCTTATTAGAAGAGTGTGAGGGTCTCATTAAATGGGCAGTAATGGCTTGGATACAAACTACATGACTCCCAGGAGAGCTTTCATGTGGAGGCTGCAGCTGTTTTACTCTCTAGTATAAAACCCGCCCTGGAGCCTGCAATACTTAGTCTCGACGCAATTTCTGTGTCGCATCCTTATTAGAAGAGTGTGAGGGTTTCAGTAAATGGGCAGTAGTGCGTCGGATACAAACTACATGACTCCCAGGAGAGCTTTCATGTGGAGGCTGCAGCCGTTTTACTCTCTAGGATAAAACCCGCCCTGGAGCCTGCAGTACTTAGTCTCGACGTAATTTCTGTGTCGCATCCTTATTAGAAGAGTGCGAGGCTTTCTGTAAATGGGAAGTAGTATGTCGGATACAAACTACATGGCTCCCAGGAGAGCTTTCATGTGGAGGTTGCAGCCGTTTACTCTCTAGGATAAAAACCGCCCTGGAGCCTGCAGTACTAAGTCTCGACGAAATTTCTGTGTCGCATCCTTATTAGAAGAGTGTGAGGGTTTCAGTAAATGGGCAGTAGTGTGTCGGATACAGGCTACATGACCCCCAGGAGAGCTTTCAAGTGGGGGCTGCAGCCGTTTTACTCTCTAGGATAAAACCCGCCCTGGAGCTTGCAGTACTTACGCTCGACGTAATTTCTGTGTCGCATCCTTATTAGAAGAGTGCGAGGGTTTCTGTAAATGGGAAGTAGTGCGTCGGATACAAACTACATGACTCCCAGGAGAGCTTTCATGTGGAGGCTGCAGCCGTTTACTCTCTAGGATAAAACCCGCCCTGGAGCCTGCAGTACTTAGTCTCGACGTAATTTCTGTGTCGCATCCTTATTAGAAGAGTGTGAGGGTTTCAGTAAATGGGCAGTAGTGCGTCGGATACAAACTACATGACTCCCAGGAGAGCTTTCATGTGGAGGCTGCAGCCGTTTTACTCTCTAGGATAAAACCCGCCCTGAAGCCTGCAGTACTTACTCTCGACGTAATTTCTGTGTCGCATCCTTATTAGAAGAGTGTGAGGGTTTCAGTATATGGGCAGTAGTGCGTCGGAAACAAACTACATGACTCCCAGGAGGGCTTTCATGTGGAGGTTGCAGCCGTTTTACTCTCTAGGATAAAACCCGCCCTGGAGCCTGCAGTACTAAGTCTCGACGAAATTTCTGTGTCGCATCCTTATTAGAAGAGTGTGAGGGTTTCAGTAAATGGGCAGTAGTGTGTCGGACACAGGCTACATGACCCCCAGGAGAACTTTCATGTGGGGGCTGCAGCCGTTTTACTCTCTAGGATAAAACCCGCCCTGGAGCTTGTAGTACTTAGTCTCGACGTAATTTCTGTGTCGCATCCTTATTAGAAGAGTGTGAGGGTTTCAGTAAATGGGCAGTAGTGCGTCGGATACAAACTACATGGCTCCCAGGAGAGCTTTCATGTGGAGGCTGCTGCCGTTTTACTCTCTAGGATAATACCCGCCCTGGAGCCTGCAGTACTTAGTCTCGACGAAATTTCTGTGTCGCATCCTTATTAGAAGAGTGTGAGGGTTTCAGTAAATGGGCAGTAGTGCGTCGGATACAAACTACATGACTCCCAGGAGAGCTTTCATGTGGAGGCTGCAGCCGTTTTCTCTCTAGTATAAAACCCGCCGTGGAGCCTGCAGTACTTAGTCTCGACGTAATTTCTGTGTCGCATCCTTATTAGAAGAGTGTGAGGGTCTCATTAAATGGGCAGTAGTGGCTTGGATACAAACTACATGACTCCCAGGAGAGCTTTCATGTGGAGGCTGCAGCTGTTTTACTCTCTAGTACAAAACCCGCCCTGGAGCCTGCAGTACTTAGTCTCGACGTAATTTCTGTGTCGCATCCTAATTAGAAGAGTGTGAGGGTTTCAGTAAATGGGCAGTAGTGCGTCGGATACAAACTACATGACTCCCAGGAGAGCTTTCATGTGGAGGCTGCAGCCGTTTTACTCTCTAGGATAAAACCCGCCCTGGAGCCTGCAGTACTTAGTCTCGACGTAATTTCTGTGTCGCATCCTTATTAGAAGAGTGTGAGGGTTTCAGTATATGGGCAGTAGTGCGTCGGATACAAACTACATGACTCCCAGGAGAGCTTTCTTGTGGAGGTTGCAGCCGTTTTAGTCTCTAGGATAAAACCCGCCCTGGAGCCTGCAGTACTAAGTCTCGACGAAATTTCTGTGTCGCATCCTTATTAGAAGAGTGTGAGGGTTTCAGTAAATGGGCAGTAGTGTGTCTGATACAGGCTACATGAACCCCAGGATAGCTTTCATGTGGGGGCTGCAGCCGTTTTACTCTCTAGGATAAAACCCGCCCTGGAGCTTGCAGTACTTAGTTTCGACGTAATTTCTGTGTCGCATCCTTATTAGAAGAGTGTGAGGGTTTCAGTAAATGGGCAGTAGTGCGTCGGATACAAACTTCATGACTCCCAGGAGAGCTTTCATGTGGAGGCTGAAGTCGTTTTACTCTCTAGGATAAAACTCGCCCTGGAGCCTGCAGTCATTAGTCTTGACGTTATTTCTGTGTCGCATCCTTATTAGAAGAGTGTGAGGGTTACCGTAAATGGGCAGTAGTGCGTCCGATACAAGTAACATGACTCCCAGAAGAGCTTTCATGTGGAGGCTGCAGCCGTTTTACTCTCTAGGATAAAACCCGCCCTGGAGCCTGCAGTACTTAGTCTCGACGTAATTTCTGTGTCGCATCCTTATTAGAAGAGTGCGAGGGTTTCTGTAAATGGGAAGTAGTGCTCCGGATACAAACTACATGACTCCCAGGAGAGCTTTCATGTGGAGGCTGCAGCCGTTTACTCTCTAGGATAAAAGCCGCCCTGGAGCCTGCAGTACTTAGTCTCGACGTAATTTCTGTGTTGCTTCCTTATTAGAAGAGTGTGAAGGTTTCAGTAAATGGGCAGTAGTGCGTCGGATACAAACTGCATGACTCCCAGGAGAGCTTTCATGTGGAGGCTGCAGCCGTTTTACTCTCTAGTATAAAACCCGCCCTGGAGCCTGCAGTACTTAGTCTCGACGTAATTTCTGTGTCGCATCCATATTAGAAGAGTGTGAGGGTTTCAGTAAATGGGCAGTAGTGCGTCGGATACAAACTACATGACTCCCAGGAGAGCTTTCATGTCGAGGCTGCAGCCATTTTACTCTTTAGGATAAAACCCGCCCTGGAGCCTGCAGTACTTAGTCTCGACGTAATTTCTGTGTCGCATCCTTATTAGATGAGTGTGAGGGTTTCAGTAAATGGGCAGTAGTGCGTCGGATACAAACTACATGACTCCCAGGAGAGCTTTCATGTGGAGGCTGCAGCCGTTTTACTCTCTAGGATAAAACCCGCCCTGGAGCCTGCAGTACTGTCTCGACGAAATTTCTGTGTCGCATCCTTATTAGAAGAGTGTGAGGGTTTCAGTAAATGGGCAGTAGTGTGTCGGATACAGGCTACATGACCCCCAGGAGAGCTTTCATGTGGGGGCTGCAGCCGTTTTACTCTCTAGGATAAAACCCGCCCTGGAGCTTGCAGTACTTAGTCTCGACGTAATTTCTGTGTCGCATCCTTATTAGAAGAGTGCGAAGGTTTCTGTAATTGGGAAGTAGTGCGTCGGATACAAACTGCATGACTCCCAGGAGAGCTTTCATGTGGAGGCTGCAGCCGTTTTACTCTCTAGTATAAAACCCGCCCTGGAGCCTGCAGTACTTAGTCTCGACGTAATTTCTGTGTCGCATCCTTATTAGAAGAGTGTGAGGGTTTCAGCAAATGGGCAGTAGTGCGTCGGATACAAACTACATGACTCCCAGGAGAGCTTTCATGTGGAGGCTGCAGCCGTTTTACTCTCTAGGATAAAAACCGCCCTGGAGCCTGCAGTACTTAGTCTCGACGTAATTTCTGTGTCGCATCCTTATTAGAAGAGTGTGAGGGTTACAGTAAATGGGCAGTAGTGCGTCCGATACAAGTAACATGACTCCCAGAAGAGCTTTCATGTGGAGGCTGCAGCCGTTTTACTCTCTAGGATAAAACCCGCCCTGGAGCCTGCAGTACTTAGTCTCGACGTAATTTCTGTGTCGCATCCTTATTAGAAGAGTGCGAGGGTTTCTGTAAATGGGAAGTAGTGCTCCGGATACAAACTACATGACTCCCAGGAGAGCTTTCATGTGGAGGCTGAAGCCGTTTACTCTCTAGGATAAAAGCCGCCCTGGAGCCTGCAGTACTTAGTCTCGACGTAATTTCTGTGTCGCTTCCTTATTAGAACAGTGTGAGGGTTTCAGTAAATGGGCAGTAGTGCGTCGGATACAAACTGCATGACTCCCAGGAGAGCTTTCATGTGGAGGCTGCAGCCGTTTTACTCTCTAGTATAAAAACAGCCCTGGAGCCTGCAGTACTTAGTCTCGACGTAATTTCTGTGTCGCATCCTTATTAGAAGAGTGTGAGGGTTTCAGTAAATGGGCAGTAGTGCGTCGTATACAAACTACATGACTCCCAGGAGAGCTTTCATGTGGAGGCTGCAGCCATTTTACTCTCTAGGATAAAACCCGCCCTGGAGCCTGCAGTACTTAGTCTCGACGTAAGTTCTGTGTCGCATCCTTATTAGATGAGTGTGAGGGTTTCTGTAAATGGGCAGTAGTGCGTCGGATACAAACTACATGACTCCCAGGAGAGCTTTCATGTGGAGGCTGCAGCCGTTTTACTCTCTAGGATAAAACCCGCCCTGGCGCCTGCAGTACTAAGTCTCGACGAAATTTCTGTGTCGCATCCTTATTAGAAGAGTGTGAGGGTTTCAGTAAATGGGCAGTAATGTGTCGGATACAGGCTACATGACCCCCAGGAGAGCTTTCATGTGGGGGCTGCAGCCGTTTTACTCTCTAGGATAAAACCCGCCCTGGAGCTTGCAGTACTTAGTCTCGAAGTAATTTCTGTGTCGCATCCTTATTAGAAGAGTGCGAGGGTTTCTGTAAATGGGATGTAGTGCGTCGGATACAAACTACATGACTCCCAGGAGAGCTTTCATGTGGTGGCTGCAGCCGTTTACTCTCTAGGATAAAAGCCGCCCTGAGCCTGCAGTACTTAGTCTCGACGTAATATCTGTGTCGCATCCTTATTAGAAGAATGTGAGGGTTTCAGTAAATGGGCAGTAGTGCATCGGATACAAACTGCATGACTCCCAGGAGAGCTTTCATGTGGAGGCTGCAGCCGTTTTACTCTCTAGTATAAAACCCGCCCTGGAGCCTGCAGTACTTAGTCTCGACGTAATTTCTGTGTCGCATCCTTATTAGAAGAGTGTGAGGGTTTCAGTAAATGGGCAGTAGTGCGTCGGATACAAACTACATGACTCCCAGGAGAGCTTTCATGTGGAGGCTGCAGCCGTTTTACTCTCTAGGATAAAACACGCCCTGGAGCCTGCAGTACTTAGTCTCGACGTAATTTCTGTGTCACAACCTTATTAGAAGAGTGTGAGGGTTTCAGTAAATGGGCAGTAGTGCGTCGGATACAAACTACATTACTCCCAAGAGAGTTTTTATGTGGAGGCTGAAGTCGTTTTACTCTCTAGGATAAAACTCGCCCTGGAGCCTGCAGTCATTAGTCTTGACGTAATTTCTGTGTCGCATCCTTATTAGAAGAGTGTGAGGGTTACAGTAAATGGGCAGTAGTGCGTCCGATACAAGTAACATGACTCCCAGAAGAGCTTTCATGTGGAGGCTGCAGCCGTTTTACTCTCTAGGATAAAACCCGCCCTGGAGCCTGCAGTACTTAGTCTCGACGTAATTTCTGTGTCGCATCCTTATTAGAAGAGTTCGAGGGTTTCTGTAAATGGGAAGTAGTGCTCCGGATACAAACTACATGACTCCCAGGAGAGCTTTCATGTGGAGGCTGCAGCCGTTTACTCTCTAGGATAAAAGCCGCCCTGGAGCCTGCAGTACTTAGTCTCGACGTAATTTCTGTGTCGCTTCCTTATTAGAAGAGTGTGAGGGTTTCAGTAAATGGGCAGTAGTGCGTCGGATACAAACTGCATGACTCCCAGGAGAGCTTTCATGTGGAGGCTGCAGCCGCTTTACTCTCTAGTATAAAAACCGCCCTGGAGCCTGCAGTACATAGTCTCGACGTAATTTCTGTGTCGCTTCCTTATTAGAAGAGTGTGAGCGTTTCAGTAAATGGGCAGTAGTGCGTCGGATACAAACTACATGACTCCCAGGAGTGCTTTCATGTGGAGGCTGAAGCCGTTTTCCTCTCTAGGATAAAACTCGCCCTGGACCCTGCAGTCATTAGTCTTGACGTAATTTCTGTGTCGCATCCTTATTAGAAGAGTGTGAGGGTTACAGTAAATGGGCAGTAGTGCGTCGGATACAAGTTACATGACTCCCAGGACAGCTTTCATGTGGAGGCTGCAGCCGTTTTACTCTCTAGGATCAAACCCGCCCTGGAGGCTGCAGTACTTAGTCTCGATGTAATTTCTGTGTCGCATCCTTATTAGAAGAGTGTGAGGGTTTCAGTAAATGGGAAGTAGTGCGTCGGATACAAACTACATGACTCCCAGGAGAGCTTTCATGTGGAGGCTGCAGCCGTTTTACTCTCTAGGTTAAAACCCGCCCTGGAGCCTGCAGTACTTAGTCTCGACGTAATTTCTGTGTCGCATCGTTATTAGAAGAGTGTGAGGGTTTCAGTAAATGGGCAGTGGTGCGTCGGATACAAACTTCTTGACTCCCAGGAGAGCTTTCATGTGGAGGCTGCAGCCGTTTTACTCTCTAGGATATAACCCGCCCTGGAGCCTGCAGTACTTAGTCTCGACGTAATTTCTGTGTCGCATCCTTATTAGAAGAGTGTGAGGGTTTCAGTAAATATGCAGTAGTTTGTCGGATACAAACTACATGACTCCCAGGAGAGGTTTCATGTGGAGGCTGCAGCCGTTTACTCTCTAGGATAAAACCCGCCCTGGAGCCTACAGTACTTAATCTCAACGCAATTTCTGTGTCGGATCCTTAATAGAAGAGTGTGAGGGTTTCAGTAAATGGGCAGTAGTGCGTCGGAAACAAACTACATGACTCCCAGGAGAGCTTTCATGTGGAGGCTGCAGCTGTTTTACTCTCTATAATAAAACCCCCCCTGGATCCTGCAGTACTTAATCTCGTCGCAATTTCTGTGTCGCATCCTTATTAGAAGAGTGTGAGGGTTTCAGTAAAAGGGCAGTAGTGCGTCGGATACAAACTACATGACTCCCAGGAGAGCTTTCATGTGGAGGCTGGAGCCACATTACTCTCTAGGATAAAACTCTCCCTTGAGCCTACAGTATTTAATCTCCACGCAATTTCTGTGTCGCATCCTTATTAGAAGAGTGTGATGGTTTCAGTACATGGCAATAGTGCGTCGGATACAAACTACATGACTCCCAGGAGAGCTTTCATGTTTAGGATGCAGCCGTTTTACTCTCTAGGATAAAACCCGCCCGCGAGCCTATAGTATTTAATCTCTACGCATTTTCTGTGTCGCATTCGCAGTAGATTTGTTCGAGTGTTCCATAAAATGGGCAGTAGTGCGTCGGATACAAACTACATGACTCCCAGGAGAGCTTTCATATGGAGGCTGCAGCCATTTTACTCTCTAGGATAAAACGCTCCCTTGAGCCTACAGTATTTAATCTCCACGCAATTTCTGTGTCGCATCCTTTTTAGAAGAGTGTGAGGGTTTCAGTAAATGGAGAATATTGAGTCGGATGCAAAATACAAGACTCTTATTACAGCTTTCATGTGGAGGCTGCAGCCGTGTTACTCTCTAGGATAAAACCCGCCCTTGAGCCTACAGTATTTAATCTCGAAGCAATTTCTGTGTCGCATCCTTATTAGAAGAGTATGTGGGTTTCAGTAAATGGAGAATATTGCGTCGGATGCAAACTACAAGACTCTTAGGACAGCTTTCATGTGGAGGTTGCAGCCGTTATACTCTCTAGTATAGAACCCGCCCTGGAGCCTGCAGTACTTAGTCTCGACGCAATTTCTGTTTCGCATCCTAATTAGAAGAGTGTGAGGTTTCAGTAAATGGCAGTAGTGCGTCGGATACAAACTACGTGACTCCCAGGAAAGCTTTCATGTGGAGGCTGCTTCCGTTTTGCTCTCTAGGATAAAACCCGCCCTGTAACCTACAGTACTTAATCTCTACGCAATTTATGTGTCGCATCCTTATTAGAAGAGTGTGAGGGTTTCAGTAAACAGGCAGTAGTGCGTCGGATACAAACTACATGACTCCCAGGAGACCTTTCATGTGGAGGCTGCAGCCGTTTTACTCTCTCTAGCATAAATGCTGCTCTGGAGCATATAGTATTTAATCTCGACGCATTTTCTGTGTCGAATTCTCAGTAGTTGTGTGCGGGGGTTTCATAAAATGGGCGGTAGTGCGTCGGATACAAACTACATGACTCCCAGGAGAGTTTACATGTGGAGGGTGGAGCCGTTTTACTCTCTAGGATAAAACCCGCCCTGGAGACTACAGTACTTAATCTCGACGCAA
The DNA here is from genome assembly GCF_023898315.1 of Schistocerca nitens. Lineage (NCBI taxonomy): Eukaryota > Metazoa > Arthropoda > Insecta > Orthoptera > Acrididae > Schistocerca > Schistocerca nitens. The sequence goes on from NC_064617.1 coordinate 38,109,593, forward strand.
TTTCTGTTTCGCATCCTTATTAGAAGAGTGTGAGGGTTTCAGTAAATGGCAGTTGTGCGTCGGATACAAACTTGATGACTCCTAGGAGATTTTTCAAGTAGAGGCTACAGCGGTTTTACTCTCTAGGATAAAACCCGCCCTGGAGCCTTCAGTACTTAATCTCGACGCAATTTCTGTGTCATCTCATTATTTGGGGAGTGTGAGGTTTTCAGTAAATGGGAAGTTGTGCGTCGGATACAAACTACATGACTCCCCGGAGAGCTTTCATGTGGAGTCTGCAGCTAATATACTCTCTAGGATAAAACCCGTCCTGGAACCATCAGTATTTAATCTCGACGCAATTTCTGTGTCGCATCCTTATTAGAAGAATGTGAGTGTTTCAGTAAATGGGCAGTAGTGCATCGGATACAAATTACATGACTCCCAGGAGACCTTTCATGTGGAGGCTGCAGCCGTTTTACTCTATAGGATAAAACCCGCCCTAGAGCCTACAGTATTTAATCTCGACACAATTTCTGTGTCGCATCCTTATTAGAGGAGTGCGTGGGTTTCAGTGTATAGACAGTAGTGCGTCGGATACAAACTACATGACTCCCAGGAGAGCTGTCATATGGAGGCTGCAGCCGTTTTACTCTCTAGGATAAAACCCGCCCTAGAGCCTACAGTATTTAATCTCGACACAATATCTGTGTCGCATCCTTATTAGAGGAGTGCGTGGGTTTCAGTATAAGGGCAGTAGTGCGTCGGCTACAAACTACATGACTCCCAGGAGAGCTTTCATGTTTATGTTGCAGCCGTTTTACTCTCTAGGATAAAACCCGCCCGGGAGCCTATAGCATTCAATCTCGACGCATTTTCTGTGTCGCATTCTCAGTAGATTTGTTCGAGTGTTCCATAAAATGGGCAGTAGTGCGTCGGATACAAACTACATGACTCCCAGGATAGCTTTCACGTGGAGGCTGCAGCCGTTTACTCCCTAGGATAAAACCCGCCCTGGAGCCTACAGTATTTAATTTCGATGCTATTTCTGTGTCGCGTCCTTATTAGAAGAGCGTGAGGGTTTCAGTAAATGGAGAATATTGCGTCGGATGCAAGCTACAAGACTCTTAGGACAGCTTTCCTGTGGAGGCTGCAGCCGTGAACTCTCTAGGATAAAACCCGCCGTGGAGCCTACAGTATTTAATATCGACGCAATTTCTGTGTCAATTCCTTATTAGAAGCGTGTGAGGATTTCAGTATATGGGCTGTGGTGCGTATGATACAAACTATATGACTCGCCGGAGAGCTTTCATGTGGAGGCTGCAGCCAATTTACTCCCTAGGATAAAACCAGCCCAGGAAATTACAGTATTTAATTTCACGCAATTTCGGTGTCGCATCCTTATTAGGAAAGTGTGAGGGTTTCACTAACTGGGCAGTAGTGCGTCGGATACAAACTACATGACTCCCAGGAAAGCTTTCATGTGGAGGCTGCAGCCGTTTTACTCTCTATGATAAACCCCGCCCTGTAACCTACAGTACTTAATCTCTACGAAATTTCTGTATCGCATCCTTATTAGATGAGTGTGAGGGTTTCAGTATATGGCAGTAGTGCGTCGGATACAAACTAGATGACTCCCAGCAGAGCTTTCATTTGGAGGCTGCAGCCGTTTTACTCTCTAGGATAAAACCCACCCTGGAGCCTACTGTACTTAATCTCGACGCAATTTCTGTGTCGCATCGTTATTAGAAGAGTGTGATGGTTTCAGCAAATGGGCAGTAGCGCGTCGGATACAAACTAGATGACTCCCAGCAGAGCTTTCATTTGGAGGCTACAGCCGTTTTACTCTCTAGGATAAAACCCGCCCTGGAGCCTACAGTACTTAATCTCGACGCAATTTCTGTGTCGCATCGTTATTAGAAGGGTGTGATGGTTTCAGTAAATGGGCAGTAGCGCGTCGGATACAAACTACATGACTCCCAGGAGAGGTTTCATGTGGAGGCTGCAGCCGTTTTACTCTCTAGGATAAACCCCGCCGTGTAACCTACAGTACTTAATCTCTACGAAATTTCTGTATCGCATCCTTATTAGATGAGTGTGAGGGTTTCAGTAAATTTGCAGTAGTGCGTCGGATACAAACTACATGACTCCCAGCAGAGCTTTCATTTGGAGGCTACAGCCGTTTTACTCTCTAGGATAAAACCCGTCCTGGAGCCTACAGTACTTAAACTCGACGCTATTTCTGTGTCGCATCCTTATTAGAATCGTGTGAGTGTTTCAGTAAATGGGCAGTAGTGCATCGGATACAAACTACATGATTCCCAGGAGACCTTTCATGTGGAGGCTGCAGCCGTTTTACTCTCTAGGATAAAACCCACCCTTGAGCCTACAGTATTTAATCTCCACGCAATTTCTGTGTCGCATCCTTATTAGAAGAGTGTGATGGTTTCAGTACATGGCAGTAGTGCGTCGGATACAAACTACATGACTCCCAGGAGAGCTTACATGTGGAGGCTGCAGCCGTTTTACTCTCTAGGAAAAACCCGCCCTGGAGCCAATAGTATTTAATCTCGATGCATTCTCTGTGTCGCATTCTCAGTAGATGTGTGCGCATGTTTCATAAATTGGGCAGTAGTGCGTCGGCTACAAACTACATGACTCCCAGGATAGCTTTCATGTGGAGGCTCCTGCCCTTTCACTCTCTAGGATAAAACCTGCCCTGGAGCCTAGAGTTCATAACCTGTGCCTATTTTCTGTGTCGCATCCTTATTAGAAGGGTGTGAGGGTTTCAGTAAATGGGCAGTAGTGCGTCGGATACAAACTACATGACTCCCAGCAGAGCTTTCATTTGGAGGCTACAGCCGTTTTACTCTCTAGGATAAAACCCGCCCTGGAACCTACAGTACTTAATCTCGACGCAATTTCTGTGTCGCATCCTTATTAGAAGAGTGTGAGGGTTTCAGTAAATTTGCAGTAGTGCGTCGGATACAAACTACATGACTCCCCGGAGAGCTTTCATGTGTAGGCTGCAGCCGTTATACTCTCTAGGATAAAACCCGCCATGGAGCCTACAGTACTTAATCTCGACGCAATTAATGTGTCGCATCCTTATTAGAAGAGTGTGTGGGTTTCAGTAAATTTGCAGTAGTGCGTCGGATACAAACTACATGACTCCGAGGAGACCTTTCATGTGGAGGCTGCAGCCGTTATACTCTCAGGTATAAAACCCGCCCTGGAGCCTGCAGTACTTAGTCTCGACGAAATTTCTGTGTCGCTTCCTTATTAGAAGAGTGTGACGGTTTCAGTAAATGGGCAGTAGTGCGTCGGATACAAACTGCATGACTCCCAGGAGAGCTTTCATGTGGAGGCTGCAGCCGCTTTACTCTCTAGTATAAAAACCGCCCTGGAGCCTGCAGTACTTAGTCTCGACGTAATTTCTGTGTCGCATCCTTATTAGAAGAGTGTGAGGGTTTCAGTAAATGGGCAGTAGTGCGTCGGATACAAACTACATGACTCCCAGGAGAGCTTTCATGTGGAGGCTGCAGCCATTTTACTCTCTAGGATAAAACCCGCCCTGGAGCCTGCAGTACTTAGTCTCGACGTAATTTCTGTGTCGCATCGTTATTAGAAGAGTGTGAGGGTTTCAGTAAATGGGCAGTGGTGCGTCGGATACAAACTTCTTGACTCCCAGGAGAGCTTTATTGTGGAGGCTGCAGCCGTTTTACTCTCTAGGATATAACCCGCCCTGGAGCCTGCAGTACTTAGTCTCGACGTAATTTCTGTGTCGCATCCTTATTAGAAGAGTGTGAGGGTTTCAGTAAATATGCAGTAGTTCGTCGGATACAAACTACATGACTCCCAGGAGAGGTTTCATGTGGAGGCTGCAGCCGTTTACTCTCTAGGATAAAACCCGCCCTGGAGCCTACAGTACTTAATCTCGACGCAATTTCTGTGTCGGATCCTTAATAGAAGAGTGTGAGGGTTTCAGTAATTGGGCAGTAGTGCGTCGGAAACAAACTACATGACTCCCAGGAGAGCTTTCATGTGGAGGCTGCAGCTGTTTTACTCTCTATAATAAAAACCCCCCCTGGATCCTGCAGTACTTAATCTCGTCGCAATTTCTGTGTCGCATCCTTATTAGAAGAGTGTGAGGGTTTCAGTAAATGGGCAGTAGTGCGTCGGATACAAACTACATGACTCCCAGGAGAGCTTTCATGTGGAGGCTGCAGCCGTTTTCCCCTCTAGGATAAAACCCGCCCTAGGGTCTATAGTATTTAATCTCGACACAATTTCTGTGTCGCATCCTTATTAGAGGAGTGCGTGGGTTTCAGTATATGGGCAGTAGTGCGTCGGATACAAACTACATGACTCCCAGGAGAGCTTTCATATGGAGGCTGCAGCCATTTTACTCTCTAGGATATAACCCGCCCTGGAGCCTGCAGTACTTAGTCTCGACGTAATTTCTGTGTCGCATCCTTATTAGAAGAGTGTGAGGGTTTCAGTAAATATGCAGTAGTTCGTCGGATACAAACTACATGACTCCCAGGAGAGGTTTCATGTGGAGGCTGCAGCCGTTTACTCTCTAGGATAAAACCCGCCCTGGAGCCTACAGTACTTAATCTCGTCGCAATTTCTGTGTCGCATTCGCAGTAGATTTGTTCGAGTGTTCCATAAAATGGGCAGTAGTGCGTCGGATACAAACTACATGACTCCCAGGAGACCTTTCGTGTGGAGGCTGCAGCCGTTTTCCCCTCTAGGATAAAACCCGCCCTAGGGTCTATAGTATTTAATCTCGACACAATTTCTGTGTCGCATCCTTATTAGAGGAGTGCGTGGGTTTCAGTATATGGGCAGTAGTGCGTCGGATACAAACTACATGACTCCCAGGAGAGCTTTCATATGGAGGCTGCAGCCATTTTACTCTCTAGGATAAAACGCTCACTTGAGCCTGCAGTATTTAATCTTCACGCAATTTCTGTGTCGCATCCTTTTTAGAAGAGTGTGAGGGTTTCAGTAAATGGAGAATATTGAGTCGGATGCAAACTACAAGACTCTTATTACAGCTTTCATGTGGAGGCTGCAGCCGTGTTACTCTCTAGGATAAAACCCGCCCTTGAGCCTACAGTATTTAATCTCGAAGCAATTTCTGTGTCGCATCCTTATAAAAGAGTGTGAGGGTTTCAGTATATGGAGAATATTGCATCGGATGCAAACTACAAGACTCTTAGGACAGCCTTCATGTGGAGGCTGCAGCCGTGTTACTCTCTAGGATAAAACCCGCCGTGGAGCCTACAGTATTTAATATCGACGCAATTTCTGTGTCGCATCCTTATTAGAAGAGTGTGAGGGTTTCAGTATATGGGCAGTAGTGCGTCGGATACAAACTACATGACTCCCCGGAGAGCTTTCATGTGTAGGCTGCAGCCGTTATACTCTCTAGGATAAAACCCGCCATGGAGCCTACAGTACTTAATCTCGACGCAATTAATGTGTCGCATCCTTATTAGAAGAGTGTGTGGGTTTCAGTAAATTTGCAGTAGTGCGTCGGATACAAACTATATGACTCCGAGGAGACCTTTCATGTGGAGGCTGCAGCCGTTATACTCTCTAGGATAAAACCCGCCCTGGAGCCTACAGTACTTAATCTCTACGCAATTTATGTGTCGCATCCTTATTAGAAGAGTGTGAGGGTTTCAGTATATGGCAGTAGTGCGTCGGATACAAACTAGATGACTCCCAGCAGAGCTTTCATTTGGAGGCTACAGCCGTTTTACTCTCTAGGATAAAACCCGCCCTGGAGCCTACAGTACTTAATCTCGACGCAATTTCTGTATCGCATCCTTATTAGAAGAGTGTGAGTGTTTCAGTAAATGGCAGTAGTGCGTCGGATACAAACTTGATGACTCCCAGCAGAGCTTTCATGTAGAGGCTGCAGCCGTTTTACTCTCTAGGATAAAACCCGCCCTAGAGCCTACAGTATTTAGTCTCGACACCATTTCTGTGTCGCATCCTTATCAGAGGAGTGCGTGGGTTTCAGTGTATGGACAGTAGTGCGTCGGATACAAACTACATGAGTCCCAGGAGAGCTGTCATGTGGAGGCTGCAGCCGTTTTACTCTCTTGGATAAAACTCGCCCTTGAGCCTACAGTATTTAATCTCCACGCAATTTCTGTGTCGCATCCTTATTAGAAGAGTGTGATGGTTTCAGTACATGGCAATAGTGCGTCGGATACAAACTACATGAGTCCCAGGAGAGCTTTCATGTTTAGATCGCAGCCGTTTTACTCTCTAGGATAAAACCCGCCCTGGATTATTCAGTACTTAATCTCGACGCAATTTCTGTGTCGCATCCTTATTAGAAGAGTGTGAGGGTTTCAGTAAATGGAGAATATTGCATCGGATGCAAACTACAAGACTCTTAGGACAGCTTTCATGTGGAGGCTGCAGCCGTGTTTCTCTCTGGGATAAAACCCGCCCTGGAGCCTACAGTATTTAATCTCGATGCGATTTCTGTGTAGCATCCTTATTAGGAGAGTGTGAGGGTTTCAGTAAATGGGCAGTAGTGCGTCGGATACAAACTACATGACTCCCAGGAGAGCTTACATGTGGAGGCTGCAGCCGTTTTACTCTCTATGATAAAAGCCGCCCTGGAGCCAATAGTATTTAATCTCGATGCCTTCTCTGTGTCGCATTCTCAGTAGATGTGTGCGCATGTTTCATAAGTTGGGCAGTAGTGCGTCGGCTACAAACTACATGACTCCCAGGATAGCTTTCATGTGGAAGCTCCTACCGTTTTACTCTCTAGGATAAAACCCGCCCTGGAGCCTAGAGTTCATAACCTCTGCCTATTTTCTGTGTCGCATCCTTATTAGAAGAGTGTGAGGGTTTCAGTTAATGGGCAGTAGTCCGTCGGATACAAACTACATGACTCCCAGGAGAGCTTTCATGTGGAGGCTGCAGCCGTTTTACTCTCTATGACAAACCCCGCCCTGGATTATTCAGTACTTAGTCTCTACGCAATTTATATGTCGCATCCTTATTAGAAGAGTGTGAGGGTTTCAGTAAATGGAGAATATTGCATCGGATGCAAACTGCAAGACTCTTAGGACAGCTATCATGTGGAGGCTGCAGCCGTGTTACTCTCTGGGATAAAACCCGCCCTGGAGCCTACAGTATTTAATCTCGATGCGATTTCTGTGTCGCATCCTTATTAGAAGAGTGTGAGGGTTTCAGTAAATGGAGAATATTGCGTCGGATGCATACTACAAGACTCTTAGGACAGCTTTCCTGTGGAGGCTGCAGCCGTGTTACTCTCTAGGATAAAACCCGCCGTGGAGCCTACAGTATTTAATATCGACGCAATTTTTCTGTCGCATCTTTATTGGAAGCGTGTGAGGATTTCACTATATGGGCAGTGGTGCGTATGATACAAACTACATGCCTCGCAGGAGAGCTTTCATGTGGAGGCTGCAGCCAATTTACTCTCTAGGATAAAACCTGCCCAGGAACTTACAGTATTTAATTTCGACGCAATTTCTGTGTCGCATCCTTATTAGAAGAGTGTCAGGGTTTCAGTAAATGGGGAGTAGTGCGTCGGATACAAACTACGTGACTCCCAGGAAAGCTTTCATGGGGAGGCTGCAGCCGTGTTACTCTCTTGATTAATAGTTGCCCTGTAGCCTGTGCTATTTAATCTCGACGCAATTTCTGTCTCGCATTCTCAGTAGATGTGTGCGAGGGTTTCATAAAATGGGCAGTAGTGCGTCGGATACAAACTACATGACTCCCAGGAGTGCTTACATGTGGAGGCTGGAGTCGTTTTACTCTCTAGGATAAAACCCACCCTGGAGCCTACAGTACTTGATCTCGACGCAATTTCTGTGTCATCTCATTATTTGAGGAGTGTGAGGTTTTCAGTAAATGGGCAGTTGTGCGTCGGATACAAACTACATGACTCCCAGGAGAGCTTTCATGTGGAGTCTGCAGCCGTTTTTCTCTCTAGGATAAAACTCGCCCCGGAGCCTGCAGTTTTTAATCTCGATGCTATTTCTGTGTCGCATCCTTATTAGAAGAGTGTGAGGGTTTCAGTATATGGGCAGTCGTGCGTATGATACAACCTACATGACTCCTAGGAGAGCTTTCATGTGGAGGCTGCAGCCGTTTTTATCTCTATGATAAAACCCGCCCGGGAGCCTATAGTATTTAATCTCGACGCATTTTCTGTGTCGCATTCTCAGTAGATGTGTTCGAGTGTTCCATAAAATGGGCAGTAGTGCGTCGGATTCAAACTACATGACTCGCAGGAGAGCTTTCATGTGCTGGCTGCAGCCGTTTTACTCTCTAGGACAAAACCCGCCCTGGAACCAACAGTATTTAATCTCTACACAATTTCTGTGTCGCATCCTTATTAGATGAGTGCGAGGGTTTCAGTATATGGGCAGTAGTGCGTATGATACAATCTACATGACTCCTAGGAGAGCTTTCACGTGGAGGCTGCAGCCGTTTTACTCTCTAGGATAAAACCCGCCCTGGATTATTCAGTACCTAATCTCGACGAAATTTCTGTGTCGCATCCTTATTAGAAGAGTGTGAGGGTTTCAGTAAATGGAGAATATTGCGTCGAATGCAAACTATATGTATCCGAGGAGGGCTTTTATGTGGAGGCTGCAGCCGTGTTACTCTCTAGGATAATACTAGCGCTGTAGCCTGTAGTATTTAATCCCGACGCAATTTTTGTGTCGCATTCTTAGTAGAAGTGTGCGAGGGTATTAAGAAATGTGCTGTAATGTGACGCATACAATCTACAAGACTCCCAAGAGAGCTTACATGTGGAGGCTGAACACGTGTTACTCTATAGGATAAAAACCGCCCTTCAGCCTATAGTGTTTAATCCTGACGCAATTGCTGTGTCGCATCCTTATTAGAAGAGTGCGATGGTTTCAGTAAATGGGCAGTAGTGCGTTGTATACAAACTGTATGTATCCGAGTAGGGCTTTCATGTGGAGGCTGCAGCCGATTTACTATGGAGGATATAACCAGCCCTGGAGCCTATAGTATTTAAACTCGACGCAATTTCTGTGTTGCATCGTCATTAGAGGGGTGTGAGGGTTACAGTAAAGGAGGAATATGGCGTCGGATACAAACGACAATACTCCCAGGAGAGTTTTCATGTGGAGGCCGCAGCCGTGTTACTCCCTAGTATAAAACCCGCCCTGTAGCCTATAGTATACTATCTCGACGCAATTAATGTTTCGCATCCTCATTCGAAGAGTGCGAGGTATTCAGTTAATAGGCACTAGTGCGTCGGATACAAACAACATGTCTCCGAGGATGGTTATCGTGTGGAGGCCGCAGCCGTTTTACTCTATAAGGTAAAACACGCCCTGGCGTCTGTTGAATTTAAACTCGAAGCAATTTCAGTGTAGCATCCATATTAGAAGAGTGCGAGGGTTTCAGTAAATGGGCAGTAGTGCGTCGGATACAAACCACATGTCTCCAAGGAGGGTTTTTCATGTGGAGGTCGCAGGCGTTGTTCTCTCTATGATAAAATCGGCCCTGGTGTCTATAGTATCTAATCTCGACGCAATTTCTGTGTTGCATCCTCAGAACAGTGTGTTAACTGTAAGACGGGTGATTTGTGAGGGGTGAGGAGGAAGTAAGCATTGGCTGGCGCGGGGGGGGGGGGGGGGGACAAGGCACGCTTACCAGTTGCAGTGCTGGCACTACAAATTCCGCGTCATGCTTATATGAAAGCAGACGAAAAGCTTGGAAGTAAAACTCGCTTTAAATGTTGTTCGTAAACGAAACTGAAGTCGTCATGTACATTAAAATCTATATATATATATATATATATATAAATGAATGTATGTATGTTTGTCTACTATGCGCTCCCCCATGTTGTGACACCAGCGACATTCTCTTCACGTAAGTCACTCTTCCTCTGCCAACATTTATTAAACGTTAAGTTATTATCGATCCACGATTCTTCGAGATAAAATACTTCTCTGCCTGCTTCCCTGAAGTTCGTCATGTCAACAATGAAACGAGATCGCCAGTGCACAGTGTCTGGACATTCTACAAGACATTTCTCTTGCTTTCCACCATACGCCATATGAATCCGATAGACAAAAGTACATTTCTCAGCGAGACAATACTCCACTTCCAGCCTATTTTGTCGTGCAAAACTGGAAGCAGTGTTCGCAGGCTCGGCACAATCTTCCACACTGAATAAAATTCCGCTATTGTGTCGCGAATGACACGCTGGTTGAAATCATCGATCATTACTTCGATTTCTCCACTATTTTTCCTAAGAGAGGGAGAAAGATTTATAAGAAAATGCCTTCTGCACTGCATGTATTTTTTTTTTTGAATTTGGAAATGTACTGTAATATGAATGTGTTTCGAAATAATACAGTAACCAGTGATGTTTACATACAAATCAATACAGTAGCAAGGAAAAATGAAATATAAGGTAATGCGGACGAAATAGGGGGCTCCTTCAAAGTGATCGCGAACAAAATATCTGAAATGGAAACTCACCTTTTCTTGCCAGGCGTTTGTGGTGATACGCCAGGATCATTCTTGGAAAACTGTTTGAATCTTCCAATGCTACGCATGCTTTGTTCTGTGTATGTAGCAGCTCTCACTGAAGATTTGTAAATGGGGTGAAGCAATATTTTCTACTCCCTTTCCCTTTCGCATCATTCAATCACACGCAATATAATTTTGCAAGCATCGCTACGAAATACTGGTTTCCTTTTAGCCGTAGGTCTACCGATAGGGGCTGTTGGCTGACTCCCGAAGTGGGCCAGCAACTGCCTCTTCACTACTTTTGACAATGTTTAGCACAACTGCACAATAAAAACACGCAGAACAGTACAGCGCAAAACAATAACGAAACAGACGACAATGGCTACCTTGTACAACACAGTCAGCTACGTAATGTTGGCAGCAGTCGAAACTGCGTGCCTACCGAAGCCTCCCGACGTTTACCCACTTCTACCGATTCAGGGATAGGGAGAGGTCTGCCATCTAAACGTTTACACACTGTAGAAGAGTGCGAGGGTTTCAGTAAATGGGCAGTAGCGCGTCATATACAAACTATAAGTCTCCGAGGAGGGCTTTCATTTGGGGGCCGCAGCCGTTTTACTCTCTAGGACAAAACGAGCCCTGTAGCCTATGGTATTTAATTTCGACGCAATTTTTGTGTCGCATCCTCATTAGAAGACTGTGAGGGTTTCAGTAAATTGCAGCAGTGCGTCAGATACAAACTATATGTCTCTGAGGAGGGCTTTCATTTGGAGGCCGCAGCCGTTTTACTCTCTAGGATAAAAACCGCCCTGGCGATAATAGTATATAATCTCGACGCAATTTCTGTGTCGCATCATCAGTAGAAGGGTGTGAGTGTCACAGTAAACGCTGAATATTGCGTCGGCCACAAACTACATGTCTCCGAGGAGCGCTTACATGTTGAAGCCACAGCCGTTTTACTCTCTAGTATAAAACCGGCCCTGTAGCCTATAGTATTTAATCTCGACGCAATTTCTGTGTCGCATCCTTATTAGAAGTGTGCGAGGGTTTCAGTAAATGGCCTGTAGTGCGTCGGATACAAACTATATGTCTGCGAGGAGGGCTTTCATGTGGAGGCCGCAGCCGTGTTACGCACTAGGACGAAACACACGGTGTAGACTATCGTATTTAATTTCTACGCAATTTCTGTGTCGCATCCTTATTAGAAGAGTGCGTAGTTTTCAGTAAATTGGCACTAGTGCACCGGATACAAACTATATGTCATTGAGGAGGTCTTTCATGTGAAGCCCGCAACTGTGTTACTCTCTAGGATAAAACCCGCCCTGGAGCCTTCAGTATATAATCTCGACGCAATTTTTGTGTCGCAACCTTATTGTAATAGTGCGAGGGTTTCAGTACACGGGCAGTAGTGTGTTGGATAAAACTATATGTCTCCGAGAATGGCTTTAATGTGAAGGCCGCAGCCGTTTTACTCTCTAGGATAAAACCCGCTCTGGAGCCTAATGTATTTACTCTCGACACAATTTCTGTGTCGTATCTTTAGTAGAAGGGTGCGAGGGTTACAGTAAGTGCTGAATATTACGTCGGATACAAACTATATGTCTCCGAGGAGGACTTTCATGTTAAGGCTACTGCCGTGTTACTATCTAGGATAAAACACGCCCTGGCGCCTATAGTATTTAACCTACACGCAATTTCTGTGTCACATCTTTAGTAGAAGAGTGCGAAGGTTTAAATAAATTGGCAGTAGTGCATCGGATACAAACTATATGTCTCCGAGTAGGGCTTTCATGTGGAGGCCGCACCCGTGTTACGCTCTAGGAAGAAACCCGGCCTGGAGACTATAGTATTTAATCGCGATGCAATTTATGTGTCGCATCCTCACTAGAAGGGTGCGAGGGTTACACCAAATGCTGAATATTGCGTCGGATACAAACTATATATATCCTATACAAACTATATATATCCTGTCCATGAACAATGGACCTTGCCGTTGGTGGGGAGGCTTGCGTGCCTCAGCGATACAGATAGCTGTACCGTAGGTGCAACCACAACGGTGGGGTATCTGTTGAGAGGCCAGACAAACGTGCGGTTCCTGAAGAGGGGCAGCAGCCTTTTCAGTAGTTGCAAGGCCAACAGTCTGGATGATTCACTGATCTGGCCTTGTAACAATAACCAAAACGGCCTTGCTGTGCTGGTACTGCGAATGGCTGAAAGCATGGGGAAACTACAGCCATAATTTTTCCCGAGGGCATGCAGCTTTACTGTATGAGTAAATGATGATGACGTCCTCTTGGGTAAAATATTCCGGAGGTAAAATAGTCCCCCATTCGCATCTCCGGGCGGGGACTTCTCAAGAGGATGTCGTTATCAGGAGAAAGAAAACTGGCGTTCTGCGTTCGGAGCGTGGAATGTCAGATCCCTTAATCGGGCAGGTAGGTTAGAAAATTTAAAAAGGGAAATGGATAGGATGAATTTAGATATAGTGGGAATTAGTGAAGTTCGGTGTCAGGAGGAACAAGACTTCTGGTCAGGTGACTATAGGGTTATAAACACAAAATCAAATAGGGGTAATGCAGGAGTAGGTTTAATAATGAATAGGAAAATAGGAATGCGGGTAAGCTGCTACAAACAGCGTAGTGAACGCATTATTGTGGCCAAGATAGATACTAAGCCCACATCTACTACAGTAGTACAAGTTTATATGCCAACTAGCTCTGCAGATGAAGAAGAAATTGAAGAAATTTATGATGAAGTAAAAGAAATTATTCAGATAGTGAAGGGAGACGAAAATTTAATAGTCATGGGTGACTGGAATTCGAGTGTAGGAAAAGGGAGAGAAGGAAACATAGTAGGTGAATATGGATTGGGGCTAAGAAATGAAAGAGGAAGCCGCCTGATAGAATTTTGCACAGAGCACAACATCATCATAGCTAAAACTTGGTTTAAGAATCATGAAAGAAGGTTGTATACATGGAAGAACCCTGGAGATACTAAAAGGTATCAGATAGATTGTATAATGGTAAGACAGAGATTTAGGAACCAGGTTTTAAATTGTAAGACATTTCCAGGGGCAGATGTGGACTCTGACCACAATCTATTGGTTATGACCTGTAGATTAAAACTGAAGAAACTGCAAAAAGGTGGGAATTTAAGGAGATGGGACCTGGATAAACTGAAAGAACCAGAGGTTGTACAGAGTTTCAGGGAGAGCATAAGGGAACAATTGACATGAATGGGGGAAAGAAATACAGTAGAAGAAGTATGGGTAGCTTTGAGGGATGAAGCAGAGAAGGCAGCAGAGGATCAAGTAGGTAAAAAGACGAGGGCTAGTAGAAATCCTTGGGTAACAGAAGAAATATTGAATTTAATTGATGAAAGGAGAAAATATAAAAATGCAGTAAATGAAGCAGGCAAAAAGGAATACAAACGTCTCAAAAATGAGATCGACAGGAAGTGCAAAATGGTTAAGCAGGGATGCCTAGAGGACAAATGTAAGGATGTAGAGGCCTATCTCACTAGAGGTAAGATAGATACTGCCTGCAAGAAAATTAAAGAGACCTTTTGAGATAAGAGAACGACTTGTATGAATATCAAGAGCTCAGATGGAAACCCAGTTCTAAGCAAAGAAGGGAAAGCAGTAGGGTGGAAGTAGTATATAGAGGGTCTATACAAGGGCGATGTAATTGAGGACAATATTATGGAAATGGAAGAGGATGTAGATGAAGATGAAATGGGAGATACGATACTGCGTGAAGAGTTTGACAGAGCACTGAAAGACCTGAGTCGAAACAAGGACCCCGGAGTAGACAACATTCCATTGGAACTACTGACGGCCTTGGGAGAGCCAGTCCTGACAAAACTCTACCATCTGGTGAGCAAGATGTATGAAACAGGCGAAATACCCTCAGACTTCAAGAAGAATATAATAATTCCAATCCCAAAGAAAGCAGGTGTTGACAGATGTGAAAATTACCGAACTATCAGTTTAATAAGTCACAGCTGCAAAATACTAACACGAATTCTTTACAGACGAATGGAAAAACTAGTAGAAGCCAACCTCGGGGAAGATCAGTTTGGATTCCGTAGAAACACTGGAACACGTGAGGCAATATTGACCTTACGACTTATCTTAGAAGAAAGATTAAGGAAAGGCAAACCTACGTTTCTAGCATTTGTAGACTTAGAGAAAGCTTTTGACAATGTTGACTGGAATACTCTCTTTCAAATTCTAAAGGTGGTAGGGGTAAAATACAGGGAGCGAAAGGCTATTTACAATTTGTACAGAAACCAGATGGCAGTTATAAGAGTCGAGGGACATGAAAGGGAAGCAGTGGTTGGGAAGGGAGTAAGACAGGGTTGTAGCCTCTCCCCGATGTTGTTCAATCTGTATATTGACCGGGCGGGGTGGCGCAGTGGTTAGAAACTGGACTCGCATTCGGGAGGACGACGGTTCAATCCCGCGTCCGGCCATCATGATTTAGGTTTTCCGTGATTTCCCTGAATCACTCCAGGCAAATGCTGGGATGGTTCCTCTGAAAGGGCACGGCCGACTTCCTTCCCAATCCTTCCCTAATCCGTTGAGACCGATGACCACGCTGTCTGGTCTCCTTCCCCAAACCAACCAACCAATCTGTATATTGAGCAAGCAGTAAAGGAAACAAAAGAAAAATTCGGAGTAGGTATTAAAATCCATGGAGAAAAAATAAAAACTTTGAGGTTCGCCGATGACATTGTAATTCTGTCAGAGACAGCAAAGAACTTGGAATAGCAGTTGAATGGAATGGAGAGTGTCTTGAAAGGAGGATATAAGATGAACATCAACAACAGCAAAACAAGGATAATGGAATGTAGTCGAATTAAGTCGGGTGATGCTGAGGGAATTAGATTAGGAAATGAGACACTTAAAGTAGTAAAGGAGTTTTGCTATTTGGGGAGCAAAATTACTGATGATGGTCGAAGTAGAGACGATATAAAATGTAGACTGGCAATGGCAAGGAAAGCGTTTCTGAAGAAGAGAACTTTGTTAACATCGAGTATAGATTTAAGTGTCAGGAAGTCATTTCTGAAAGTGTTTGTATGGAGTGTAGCCATCTATGGAAGTGAAACATGGACGACAAATAGTTTGGACAAGAAGAGAATAGAAGCTTTCGAAATGTGGTGCTACAGAAGAATGCTGAATATTAGATGGGTAAATCATATAACTAATGAGGAAGTATTGAATAGGATTGGGGAGAAGAGTAGCATGGAGAGCTGCATCAAACCAGTCTCAGGACTGAAGACCACAACAACAACAACAACAAACTATATGTCTCCGAGGAGCGCTTTCATGTTGTAGCCGCAGCCGTTTTACTCTCTTAGTATAATACCGGCCCTGTAGCATATAGTCTTTAATGTCGACGCAATTTCTGTGTCGCATCCTTATTACAAGAGTGCGATGGTTTCGGGAAATGGGCAGTAGTGCGTTGGATATAAATTAGAGGTCCCCGTGGAGGGCTCTAACGTGGAAGCCGCATCCATTTTACTACCAAATACAAAACCTGCCCTGTAGCCCATTGTATTTAATCACAATGCAATTTCTGTGTAGCATCCTTATTAGAAGACTGCGAGTGTTTCAGTAAGGTGGCAGTAGCGCGTCGTATACAAACAACATTTCTCCAAGGGGGGGCTTTCATAAGGAGACCGCAGCCGTTTTACGCTCTAGGATGAAACACGCCCTGGCGGCAATAGTATTTATTCTCGACGCAATTTCTGTGTCACATCCTTAGTAGAAGTGTGCGAGGAATTCAAGAAATGGGCCGTAGTGCGACGGATACAAACTAGAAGACTCCCAGGAGAGCTTCCATGTGAAGGCACTCTCTAGGATAAAACTCTCTAGTACAAAATGAGCCCTGTAGCCTATGGTATTTCATCTTGACGCATTATCTGTGTCGCATCCTTATTAGCAGAGATCAAGGGTTTCAGTAAATGGGCAATAGTGAGTCGGATACAAACTATATGTCTCCGAGGAGGGCTAACATATGGACGCCGCTGCCGTGTTACTATCTAGGATAAATCCGCCCTGGAGCCTATAGTATTTAATATCGATGCAATTTCTGTGTCGCAACCTTATTAGGATAGTGCGAGGGTTTTAGTAAATGAACAGTAGTGCGTCGGATACAAACTATATGTCTCCGAGGAAGGCTTTAATGTAGAGGCCGCTGCCGTTTTGCTCTCTACGATAAAACCCGCCCTGGAGCGTACAGTATTTACTCTCGACGCAATTTCTGTGTCGTATCCTTAGTAGACGGCTCCGAAGGTTACAGTAAGTGCTGAATATTGCGTCGGATAGAAACTATATGTCTCCGAGTAGGGCTTTCATGTGAAGGAGCCAGCCGTGTTACGCACTAGGACAAAACTCTCCATGTAGCCTATAGTATTTAATTTCGAGGCGATTTCTGTGTCGCATTCTCATTAGAAGAGAGCGAGGTGTTCAGTAAATGGGAAGTAGTGCGTCAGATAGAAACTATATATCTCCGAGGAGGGCTTTCATGTGGAGGCCGCAGCCGTTTTACTCTCTACAATAAAATCCGGCCTGGCGTCTTTAGTACATAACCTCGACGCAATTTCTGTGTCACTTCCTTAGTAGAAGTGTCTGTGGGTTACAAGAAATGGGCATTAGGGCGACGGATACATACTAGAAGACTCCCAAGAGAGCTTTAATGTGAAGCCTGCAGCCGTGTAACTCTCTAGGGTAAAACCCGCCCTGGAGTCTACAGTATTTAACCTCGATACAATTTCTGTTTCGCATCCTCACTATAAGGGTGCGAGGGATTCAAGAAATGGGCAGTTCTTCTCCCTGGAGAACTTTCATGTGGAGGCTGCAGCCATTTACTCTCTAGGATAAAACCCGCCCTGGAGTCTACGGTATTTAACCTCGATACAATTTCTGTGTCGCAACCTCAGTAGAAGGGTGCGAGGGTCACAGTATATGATGAATATTGCTTCGGATACAAACTATATGTCTCCGAGTAGGGCTTTCATGTGGAGGCCAGAGCCGTGTTACTCTCTAGGATAAAACCCGCCTTGGAGACTATAGTATTTAATCTCGATGCAATTTCTGTGTCCAATCCTCAGTAGACGCGTGCGAGGTTTACAGCAAATGCTGAATATTGCGTCGGATACAAACTATATGCCTCTGAGGAGGGCTTTCATGTAGAGTCCGCAGCCGTTTTACTCTCTAGCATAAAACCTGCCCTCAGGCCTATAGTGTTTACTCTCGACGCAATTTCTGTGTCGCATCTTTATTAGAAGAGAGCGAGGGTTTCAGTAAATGGGCAGAAGTGCGTCGGATACAAACTAATTATCTCTGACGAGAGCTTTCATGTGTGGGCCGCTGCCGTGTTATTCCCTAGGATCAAATCCGCTCTGGAGCCTATAGTATTTAATCTCGACGCAATTTCTCTGTCACATCCTTATTAGAAGTGTGCGAGGATTTCAGTAAATGGGCAATAGTGCATCGGATACATACTATATGTCTCCGAAGCGGGCTTTAATGTGGAGGCGGCAGTCGTGTTACTCTCTAGGACAATACCCGCCCTGGAGCCTATAGCAGTTAATCTCGACACAATTTCTCTGTCGCATACTCTTTAGAAGTGTCCGACGGTTTCAGTAAATGGGCAGTAGTACGTTAGATACAAATTACATGTCTTCGATTAGTGCTTTCATGTGGAGGCCGCAGCCGTGTTACTGTCTAGAGTAAAACTATCCCTGGGCGTATTGTTTTTAATGTCGACGCAACTTCTGTGTCACATCCTTCGTAGGACGATTTCAAGGAATTGGCAGTAGTGCGACGGATACAGACTACAAGACTCTTAAGAGAGCTTTCATATGGAGGCTGAACCCGTGGTACTCTCTAGGATAAAAACCTCAATGGAGCCTATAGTATTTAATCTCGACGCAATTTCTGTGTCGCATCCTTATTAGAAGAGTGCGAGGCTTTCAGTAAATGGGTAGTAGTGCGTTGGATACAAACTATATGTCTCTGAGGTGGGCTTTCATCTGGAAGCCGCAACCGTGTTACTCTCTATAATGAAGCCCGCCCCAGAGGCTATAGTATTCAATTTCGACGCAATTTCTGTGTCGCATCCCCAGTAGGAGGGTGCGGGGTTACAGTAAATGGGGAATATTGCGTCGGATGCAAACTACAAGACTTCCAGGAGAGCTTTCAAGTGGAGACTGCATCCGTGTTACTCTCTAGTATAAAAGCCGCCCTGTAGCCTATAGTATTTAATCTCCACTCAGTTTCTGTGTCGCCTGCTTATTAGAAGAGTTGAGGGTTTCAGTAAATGGGCAGTAGTGCGTCGGATACAAACTACAAGACTCCCACGAGATCTTTCATGTGGAGGCTGCAGACATGTTACTCTCTAGTATATATCCTGCCCTGTAGCCTATAGTGTTCAATCTCGACGTAATTTTTGTGTCGCATCGTAAGTCGTACGGTACGAGGTTTACAGTAAATGGGCAGTAGTGCGTCGGATACAAACTACAATACACCCAGGAGAGCTTTCATGTGGAGGCCGCAGCCGTGTTACTCTCTAGGATAAAACCCGCCCTGCAGCCTATATTATTTAATCTCGACGCAATTTCTGTGTCGCATCATAAGTCGGAGGGTACGAGGGTTACCGTAAATGGGCAGTAGTGCAGGGAGCGAAATGGTATTTATAATTTGTACAGAAGTCAGATGCCAGTTATAAGAGTCGAGGGACATGAAATGGAAGCAGTGGACGGGAGTGAGGCAGGGTTGTAGCCTCTCCTTGATTTTGTTCAATCGGTATATTGAGCAAGCAGTAAAGGAAACAAAAAAATTCGGAGTAGGTATTAAAATCCATAGAGAAGAAATAAAAACGTTAAGGTTCGCCGATGACATTGTAATTCTGTCAGAGACAGCAAAGGACCTGGAACAGCAGCTGAACGGTATGGACAGTGTCTTGAAAGAAGGATATAGGATGAACATCAACAAAAGCGAAACGAGGGTAATGGAATGTAGTCAAATTGAATCGGGTGATGGTGCGGGAATTAGATTAGGAAATGGGACGCTTAAAGTAGTAAAGGAGTTTTGCTATTTGGGGAGCAAAATAACTGATGATGGTAGAAGTAGAGAGGATATAAAATGTAGACTGGCAATGGCAAGGAAAGTGTTTCTGAAGAGGAGAAATTTGTTAACATCGAGTATAGATTAAAGTGTCAGGAAGTCATTTCTGAAAGTATTTGTATGGAGTGTAGCCATGTATGGAAGTGAAACATGGACGATAAATAGATTGGACAAGAAGAGAATAGAAGCTTTCGAAATGTGGTGCTACAGAAGAATGCTGAAGATAAGGTGGGTAGATCACGTAACTAATGAGGAGGTATTGAATAGGATTGGGGAGAAGAGAAGTTTGTGGCACAACTTGACTAGAGGAAGGGATCGGTTGGTGGGACATGTTTTGAGGGATCAAGGGATCACCAATTTAGTATTGGATTGCCGCGTGGAGGGTAAAAATCGTCGAGGGAGACCAAGAGATGAATACACTAAGCAGATTCAGGGGGATGTAAGCTGCAGTAGGTACTGGGAGGTGAAGAAGCTTGCACAGGGTAGAGTAGCGTGGGGAGCTGCATCAAATCAGTCTCAGGACTGAAGACCATAACAACATGAAGATGGCATCTCTTCTTTCGGACATGTCCGAAAGAACAGACGCCATCTTCATATCGTTAGGGCTAACCTTCTTCAGTGCGCATGCACACGAATTTACTGAACTCTTACGGGACTCCGTGGATTGTCTGCCGCGAGTAATGCGCATAATGGCAGGGGCACTACGAATGTAGTGTGTGGACTATAAGTTACGTGGGTCTCACGGGGAGCGTGCCGGCGATAAGACCCTGCAGTCGTATTATCATCTGTGCCCTCGGTGACTCAGGCAGTCCCAGTATCCTCTGTGCCCTCGGTGTCTCAGATGGATAGAACATTTGCCATGTAAGCAGGATACCCTGGATTCGAGTCCCGGTCGGGGCACACATTTTCAACTGTCTCCGTTGATGTATATCAACGCCTATCAGCAGCTAATGGTAGTGATTTAATTTTAATATCAGTATGACGCTAGACGACTGGAAGAGAGAGTCCTGGTCAGATGAATTCCAATTTCTGTTGGTGAGAACTGACGGTGTGGTTCGTGAGTAGTGCAGACCTCACGAAGTCGTACACCCAACATGTCAACGAGGCACTGTGCAAGCTGGTAGTGGTTCCATAATGGTGTGCGTTGTGTTTACAAGGATCATTGACTGGAAACGGCTATGTTCAGCTACTCGGAGACCATTTGCAGCCATTCGTGGGCTTTATGTTTCCACACAACAACAGAATTTTTATGGATGACAGTGCGCCATGTCACCAGGCCGCAGTTGTTCATGATCAGTCTGAAGAACATTCTTGACAGTTGAGAGAATGATTTGGCCACCCCGATCGCCTGCCATGAATCTCATCGAGCGCTTATGGGACATAAGCGAGAGTTCCTGCTCCGGCAGCACTTTCGTAACTATACAGGGTTACCCATTTATCTTGACCACCCTAAATAACTGTTTGTCCAGATTCAAATTACAAAATGTTTCAAGCAAATGTTCTTTAGTCCTCAGGGGGACATCAATCAGCATGATTTCCTTCGTTCCAACTTTGCTTTTTACAAAGATGTGAACAGCGGTATGACTTTTTTAAATGGCATCCTGTATTTTTTATTCGGTAATTCATTTCCTCTGCTAAAGACCTATTCAAACATGTATCACAGTGTGCCATTTACTGAAACACAATGTTATTAATTACATAACACAACATTGACTTTGACTCTCATGTACCGTGTACCAGGAGTAGAACATTCAAAGGTGCTCAAAGTGGTGACCCTTGACACCGATACACTGGTGCACTCGCTGAATGAAACAATTATTTACTCCACTCTACATCTACATACAAGCCACCGCATGGCGTGTGGTGGGGGGTATCCTGTACCGCTATTAGTCATTTCCTTTTCTGTTCCTATTGCAAATACAGCGAGGGAAAAATGACCGTCTATATACCTCAAAATGCGCTATAATTTCTCGTATATTATCTTCGTGCTCCTTACGTGAAAAGTAGGCTGGTGGTCAGCCTACATCATCGGTTCTCTAAATTTTCACAGCAGTACCACTCCCATTATCCTTCAGCCGATCTTCAGCATATTAGTAAGGCCAAGTTTTGAACTGGGAACAGGGAGGGTTGTGTATGAAACAAAGGTAAGCGTAAACACTGCTTGCGGATTAGGCCTTAGCGCTATTCTGACTGGTTACCTGGTGCCTACAAGGCAGTACGTTCGTGGCCAGTACGTTCACTTCACCTCACCACAATTTATTCTTGTGCAGCCATGTAAAAAGTCCTGTGTACAATACGCCTGTCCAGATTGAAGGCAACAATTCTCGCTGCCTGCGACAGTCTTCAAATGACACCAAGTGTCTTACGACGGGTACAACACAATTTTCTGTGATGGTACCATGCATGAATTGACTTTGGGAGAGGCCATTTTCAACAACTGTTGAAAATGTAGCAGCTAGTGAAACTTGTGCATGTAAATGGAGTTCATAATTACTGTATCACAGAATTAGTATTTCCAACGGCCTTGCCACTATGGTAACACAGTTTCCAGTCAGATCGCCGAAGTTACGAGCTGTTGGGCTTGTCTAGCACTTCGCTGGTTGACTGTCGAGGTCTGGCAAGCGCTGTTGGCGAGTGGGGTGCACTCAGCCCTTGTGTGGCCAACTGAGGAGCTAATTGACTGAGAAGTAGCGGCTCCGGTCAGGCAAACTGACAACGGCGGAGAGAGCGGTGTGCTGACCACGTGCCTCTCCCCGTCCGCATTCAGTGACGCCTATCGGTTGAGGATGACGCAGCGGTCGGTCGATACCGTTGGGTCTTCCGAGGCCTGTTTGGATGGAGTAGTAGTAGAAGTAGAAGACTTAGGATTTTCATTCTCTCTGACATAAAATCAGATGCGCAGTATCTAGTCCATCAACAGGGGAGATTATCAAAGGGTGTTCTGGAGGATTCAGAGCGAATTCTGTACTTCACAATGAGGGTTTGGAAGTTTGGCCCCTTAGTTTTAGCGCTGCGCCAGGCTCAAGCGGAACTTAGACCTTTCGATACGGTCGTTTATGCACTACGGTACTTATCTCAGATTGGTGCATTTAGCATTCTCCACCATCCCTGAAATTTGTGACGGCATTATGGAATCACTCTATAGAGAAATGATAGTGATGTGTGAGAAAATCTTAATGTCGAGGCAATATACTCAATTCCACGCTTGTACAGGCGAAGCGTAGGAATGAAATATTACACTGAGGTGAGGAACGTTATGGGATAATGATAGACACATATATAGATGGCGGTAGCATCGAATAAAGGACGTATAAAAGGACAGAACATTGGCGGAGCCGTCATTTGTGCTCAGGTAATCCATGTGGAAAGGTTTCCGACGTGATTATGGCCGCACGAAGCGAATTAACAGACTTTGAACGCGGAATGGTAGTTGGAGCTAGACGGACGGGACATTCCATTTCGAAAATCGTTAGGGAATTTAATATTTCGTGGCTCACAGTGTCTAGAGTGTGCCGAGGATACCAGATTTCAGGCATTACCTCTCACCACGGACAACGCGGTGGCCGACGGACTTCACTTAGCGACCGAGAGCAACGGCGTTAGTGCAGTGTTGTCTGTGCTGACAGACAAGCAACGCTGCATGAAATAACCGCATAGAACCCATCGACAGTGGAGTATGTAGGATACCTGTGTGATGATGGTTAAAAGAAAATGTAGGACTTTGAGGTAGACACTGGTCTGCAAATGACCAAATAAAAAGTTACAAGAGAGAATCGTTCTGCTACCTCTGACAGTGATACACGTATTGGTGCTGTTGTTGCTGCGCAATTTTCAGAGGTGATACTATGGACCACAACAAGAAAAATATGTCCATTAAAGATGGGCTTTAAAATGCACACCTTAATAGCTATGAGCATTTGTACAGTAAGCGGATGTTGTTTCGCAGTAGCGAAGATGAACAAGCGTTCCTAGCTCCTAAGGAATGAACTTTAGAGCCTATGTTTAATGCAAGGTTTTTTCTTGTTTTGGTCCACATTACCATTTCTCAGAATATGGATAGCAAACAGTTTTCAGTAGAAGTAGTCCACTTTCACAAATATCAGGACGGTTCTCGCATTTCTCGCTTCGAACTTCCGGCTCAGTCGTGTCCCCACTAGGGTCGCTTATCTCAAACTGCTACATTTACCATTTTCCGTCATCCCCCAGAGGTAATAACATCATCACGGAACCACCCTGTATAAATGTGACCTACTGTCAATTGGACATATTTACTGTATCCGTATACTGCCTACATAAGAACCAGTAGATATGCGAAAAACAGTAGAAGACTGAAAACAGGTGGCAAATCAGGACTACATATTTGTAAACAGGTGATATAAATGTGCTTCCGGGTGTGGTGTCACCGCCGGACACCACACTTGCTAGGTGGTAGCCTTTAAATCGGCCGCGGTCCGTCAGTATACGTCGGACCCGCGTGTCGCCACTATCAGTGATTGCAGACCGAGCGCCGCCACACGGCAGGTCTAGACTAGAGAGACTCACTAGCAGCACTCGCCCCAGTTGTACAGCCGACTTTGCGAGCGTTGGTTCACTGTCTGCATACGCTCTCATTTGCAGAGACGACAGTTTAGCATAGCCTTCAGATACGCCATTTGCTACGACCTAGCAAGGCGCCACATTCAGTTACTATTCTGAACAGATAATATTGTGACTCATGTACCGTCAAGAGCGACGTTCATCATTAATGGATTAAAGTTAATTATCAAACTAATTACGTCCGCTTTCTGAATTCTAACTCCTTGTCATGTTCCAAACTTCACGTCAGTAGAGTCCTTCCCTCCTCACGCCTCCACTAGTAACACGGTGTTGGCTCTTCTGCCAACACAACACCGGGAAACGCTACACACCTCCTAACAGAATACACACATCAAACAAAATTGTACATCACCCCATTTCTCAGAACTGCTGAAGATAGGAGTTGACTGTGGATATTGTATCACAGACACAGTCCCTCTGACTGTTCAGATATGTCACTAAACCCGCCCAAAGATCTAAACAACCATGCATGAGTAGCGCCTGTTAGACGGAGGGTGTCCGACAGCCGATCAGTTCCAGTCATTCCACCAGAAAGGAGGTACACGGCTCGTGTTGTCTGTAGTTCAACCAAGCCTAGACGGTCAATACCGCGGTTGGATCGCGTCCGCATTGTTACTTTGTGCCAGGAAGGTCTCTCAACAAGAGAAGTGTCCAGGCATCTCGGAGTGAACCAAAGCGATGTTGTTCGGACATGGAGAGGATACAGAGAGACAGTAACTGTCAATGACATGCCTTGCTCAGGCATGGCTGCAGTGGATCCGTATTTTCAAAACACGTCGCCAAGGCATTCCAGCCTTTCTGGATTGTACTAAAATACGGAATTCATCAAGATAATGAAAAGTTAATATAGTTCCTTTAAAGATATTAGAATCCACGTGATCGATTCCTGACATCAGAAACTGTTCTGATAACAGAGTTCTACACAGGGTATTTAAAAGTATTCCTACAAATTTTGGGGACAGTTTTCTTGCACCAAGCAAAGAAAAAAATATTGACATAAACATAGGTGGAAAAGCTTTCATTTTCGAGTTATTAATGAAATTTGACGTTCATGAGCTAACCAGGCAAAACCCAAGAACTTCTCTTGTGTATTCACATGTTTCACTCATTGATCCCAGAGGACGGAAAGACCTAACTCGAAGAAAGGCCCCGGGCGTGGACGGCATTTCGTCAGAACTACTGATAGCCTTGGGAGAGCCAGCCACAACAAAACTCTTCCATATGGTGTGCAAGATGTGTGAGAAAGGCGAAATACCCTCACACTTCAAGAAGAATATATTAATTCCAATTCCAAAGAGAGCATGTGTTGACAGGTGCGGATCTTACCGAACTATGAGTCTAATAAGACATGGTTGAAAATACTAACGCGAATTCTTAACGGGAGAATGGAAAAACTGGTAGAAGCAGATCTCGGGGAAGATCAGATTGGATTTCGGAGATATGTAGTTACACGCAAGGCAATAATAACCATACGACTTCTCATAGATAATAGGTTAAGAAAAGACAAAGAAAGCTACGTTTACAGCATTTGTAGACTTAGTGAAAGCTGTTGACAGTGTTGACTGGAGTACTCCGAAATTCTGCAGATAATGTTGTTGTTGTTGTGATCTACAATCCAGAGACTGGTTTGATGCAGCTCTCCATGCTACTCAATCCTGCGCAAGCGTCTTCATCTCCCAGTACCTACTGCAACCTACATCCTTCTGAATCTGCTTAGCGTATTCATCTCTTGGTCTCTCTCTACGATTTTTACCCTCTACGCTGCACTCCAATACTAAATTGGTGATTCCTTGATGCCTCATAACATGTCCTACCAACCACTCTCTTCTTCTAGTCAAGTTGTGCCACAAAATCCTCTTCTCCAAAATCAATTCAGTGCCTCCTCATAATTCATGTGATCTATCCAACTAATCAGCAGCATGCTTTTGTAGCACCACATTTCGAAAACTTCTATTCTCTTCTTGTCTGAACTATTTATCGTCCACGTTTCACTTCCACACATGGCTACACTCCATACAAATACTTTCAGAAACGACTCCCTGACACTTAAATCTATAATCGATGTTAACAAATTTATCTTCTTCAGAAACGCTTTCCTTGCCATTGCCGGTCTACTTTTTATATCCTCTCTACTTCGACCATCATCAGTTATTTTGCTCCCCAAATAGCAAAACTCATTTACTACTTTAAGCGTCTCATTTCCTAATCTAATTTCCGCAGCATCACTCGATTTAATTCGACTACATTCCATTATCCTCGTTTGACTTTTGTTGCTGTTCATCTTATATTCTCCTTTCAAGACTCTGTCCAATCCGTTCAGTTGCTCTTCCAGGTCCTTTGCTGTCTCTGACATAATTACAATGTCATCGGCGAACCTCAATGTTTTATTTCTTCTCCATGGATTTTAATTCCTACTCCGAATTTTTCTTTTGTTTCCTTTACTGCTAGCTCCATATACAGATTTTCAAGATACCACGTGTGTGAGGGAGAAAGAGGTGTGAATTTTTTATTTAAACTCTACAAATGAAATGCAAGGAGGGCTGTTCATGACATAAGTGGTTTATTCAGTGAAAGTGCATTAAACTGCATATTGTAGCGTTGCTCTTGGGGGACGAAAAGAAAAAGAATTGTTATATATACACTCCTGGAAATTGAAATAAGAACTCCGTGAATTCATTGTCCCAGGAAGGGGAAACTTTATTGACACATTCCTGGGGTCAGATACATCACATGATCACACTGACAGAACCACAGGCACATAGACACAGGCAACAGAGCATGCACAATGTCGGCACTAGTACAGTGTATATCCACCTTTCGCAGCAATGCAGGCTGCTATTCTCCCATGGAGCCGATCGTAGAGATGCTGGATGTAGTCCTGTGGAATGGCTTGCCATGCCATTTCCACCTGGCGCCTCAGTTGGACCAGCGTTCGTGCTGGACGTGCAGACCGCGTGAGACGACGCTTCATCCAGTCCCAAACATGCTCAATGGGGGACAGATCTGGAGATCTTGCTGGCCAGGGTAGTTGACTTACACCTTCTAGAGCACGTTGGGTGGCACGGGATACATGCGGACGTGCATTGTCCTGTTGGAACAGCAAGTTCCCTTGCCGGTCTAGGAATGGTAGAACGATGGGTTCGATGACGGTTTGGATGTACCGTGCACTATTCAGTGTCCCCTCGACGATCACCAGTGGTGTACGGCCAGTGTAGGAGATCGCTCCCCACACCATGATGCCGGGTGTTGGCCCTGTGTGCCTCGCTCGTATGCAGTCCTGATTGTGGCGCTCACCTGCACGGCGCCAAACACGCATACGACCATCATTGGCACCAAGGCAGAAGCGACTCTCATCGCTGAAGACGACACGTCTCCATTCGTCCCTCCATTCACGCCTGTCACGACACCACTGGAGGCGGGCTGCACGATGTTGGGGCGTGAGCGGGAGACGGCCTAACGGTGTGCGGGACCGTAGCCCAGCTTCATGGAGACAGTTGCGAATGGTCCTCGCCGATACCCCAGGAGCAACAGTGTCCCTAATTTGCTGGGAAGTGGCGGTGCGGTCCCCTACGGCACTGCGTAGGATCCTACGGTCTTGGCGTGCATCCGTGCGTCGCTGCGGTCCGGTCCCAGGTCGACGGGCACGTGCACCTTCCGCCGACCACTGGCGACAACATCGATGTACTGTGGAGACCTCACGCCCCACGTGTTGAGCAATTCGGCGGTACGTCCACCCGGCCTCCCGCATGCCCACTATACGCCCTCGCTCAAAGTCCGTCAACTGCACATACGGTTCACGTCCACGCTGTCGCGGCATGCTACCAGTGTTAAAGACTGCGATGGAGCTCCGTATGCCACGGCAAACTGGCTGACACTGACGGCGGCGGTGCACAAATGCTGCGCAGCTAGCGCCATTCGACGGCCAACACCGCGGTTCCTGGTGTGTCCGCTGTGCCGTGCGTGTGATCATTGCTTGTACAGCCCTCTCGCAGAGTCCGGAGCAAGTATGGTGGGTCTGACACACCGGTGTCAATGTGTTCTTTTTTCCATTTCCAGGAGTGTATATATATATATATATATATATATATATATATATATATATATATATATATATATATATATATATATATATATATATATTCATTCATTTCATTGTTGCCCTTATGGACAGTGAACTCGAAAATCACATGATGACACAATTTTCACTTCTTTCCTCTCTTCCTCTTCTCTTCCCAAAATCTCTTCATCCTTTGGCTGTGCTCCTGTTTCCTTTGCTCTGTCCATAATGTTCCTGTCTTCTTTCTCTCCTTTACAATAAATTTTGCACTCCTAACTTTGTTTCTGAAGTATTTCCTGTCTCCTATCATTTGCCTGTTGATCCCTATCTGCCTTAAGTCTTCGTCTATTTCATGATAGCAATTTGTTTTCTTGCTTGAGCTGTTTACTACATCAAAAATTTTCTTTGTAAGTCGGTTGTTGTCAATTCTCTGTATGTGCCCATAGAAAGTTAATCTGCGTTTTCTGATCGCGTCTGTTAGTCTGTCAGTGTGCTGGTACAGCTCTTTGGTAGGTCGCTTCATCCATATGCCATCTCTGTGAATTGGTCCAAATATTTTTCTGAGAATTTTGCGTTCTATTTTTTCTGTGTCTATGATGCCTGATGCTCCAATTGTGGTTGTTTCTGATGCGTACAATGCTTCTGGTAATACAACTGTTTTGTAGTGCCTAAGTTTGGCCTGCCTCGATATGCTTTTCTTATTATAATGTGACCATGTGCGTTTGTATGCCTTCTGGAGTTTCTTCGTTCGTTCCATGTTAGCCGCCTTGTTTGATCCTCCCATTTGTATGTACTCCCCTAAATACTTAAATTTTTCGACTCTTTCTACGGATCCATATACAGTATGCATGGTGTGTGCATTGTTGGTCTGTCGTTCCATATATTGTGTCTTCTCGTAAGATACTTGCAGACCTGTTTTGGCAGCTATTTCATGCAAGCATTCCAGTGCTTCCTTTGCCTCCTGTGTATTATTGCTGAGTATGGCTATATCATCTGCAAATGCCAGACATTTTATGATTGTTTTGGTTTCACGTGTTCTTCCCAGCTGTATTCCTTTAACTTGTTCCTCCCACTGCTTGATAATTTTGTCTAACACCATGTTGAACAGGATTGGTGAGAGCCCGTCTCCTTGTCGGACACCTGTGTGTATGTGGAAGGGTTCCGAAATTTCTCCCATGAACTTAATCTTGGAGGTAGTGTCTGTAAGCGTCTGTTGTATAAGTGTCCTGGTTTTTCTGTCGATACCATATTCTTCCAGTACGTCAAAGAGTGTCTGTCTGTCTATGGAATCATATGCTTTTTTAAAGTCCACAAAGGTAACTACAGTGTTTCTTGCCTGTCTGACTTTCAAAAGTGTTCTCAAGTTCCAGATCTGTTCGATGCATGATCTCCCTTTTCTGAAGCCCGCCTGGTATTCCCCAATTTGCAGATCTGCTTGTGGTTCTAGTCTGTTTAATAGCACCTTAGAGAAAATTTTGTATGTAACTGGTACTAGCGAAATGCCTCTGTAATTGTTTGGATCTGACTTATCACCCTTTTTATGTAACGGATGGATCAATGCACATTTCCATTCCTCTGGCACTTTCTCTGTGATCCAAATTTCGGAGATAATCTTATGGATTTTTTTGGTGATGTTTTCATCTTGGAGTTTCCAGATCTCGGCGATAATACCATCTTCTCCGGCAGCTCTGTTATTTTTCATTTGTTTTATGATTTCCTCTATCTCTTCTATTGTGGGTGGATCAGAATCGGCATTAGATGTGGTCTTTTGGAATGTTAATTTTCCTGTAGGTTTTTTGCAATTAAGAAGTTTATCAAAGTAATGTTTGAGAATTTTACAGTTTTCTTTTGTGTTTGTTTCCAGGGATCCATCTGTTCTTCGGAAGCAGAGGCTAGGGGGTTGATAGCCCTTAATATTTTCTTTGAAAGTTCTGTAAAAATTTCTTGTGTTATTTCTTTTGAAATCTTCCTCAATTTCTTTTAGTCTGTTATTGTCATATGCTCGTTTTTCCCTTCTGATTTCCTTCGATGCTAGTTTCTGAACTTCGTGAAATTCTTTCCATGTTTCTGAATTTCTGTAGCTACTGAACTTGTCCCATGCTTGCTTTCTTCTCTCAATGGCTTCATCACAATTTGCGTTCCACCACCTATGTTTGCGTTTTCTAGGTGGTTGTCCCCAGCACATAGTCTTCTGAACTGCCTTCGCCAGATCTGTCCATGTGTCTATTGAATGCCTATTAATTTCTTCAACGATTTTATCCCTGTTTATCTTCAAGTATTCCGGATCAGGTTTGACTATTTTGTTTTGCGCTGTCTGTTTCAGTCTTGGGATTGGCCTAATCTTAACTTGTAGCAAATAATGATCAGACTCGAAGACTCCTTTACGTGTTCTGACATTTAGAATTTCCCGCGAATTTTTCTTGGATATGGCCACATGATCAATCTGAAATTCTCCCCACACTGTGTTGGGTGCTTTCCATGTTGTAAGTTTTCGTCTTGGTTTTTGAAATTGTGTTGACATGATTTTGAGGTTAAAGTTTTGACAATCTTTTATGAGGTGTTCCCCATTTCTGTTCGTGCGAATATGTGCTGAGTATGGGCCTGTTATTTCTCTGAATTTTCTCTCCTTACCAAGCTGCGCATTGAAATCACCCATTAAAATTTTCACATGTCTTTCTGGTACGTTGTTAGTTACTTCCTCCATGTCTTCCCAGAAGTCTTCAATTTCTTGTGGCTTCTTTCTGTTATGGTCATTTGTAGGTGCATGTGCGTTGATAATTGTGTATGCTTTATTACCTGATTTGAAGGACAGTGTCGAGATACGTTCTGATATTGAATTGAAGTCTATGATGTTATCCATGACTGATTTGTGTACTGCAAACCCTGTACCAAACAATAATGGTGTTCCTCTTCTGACCGCAGGTTTACCTTTGTAAATCCTGTAATGTTCTGTGTCGAAATGGTTTTCATCTACGAAGCGCGTCTCTTGAATGGCAAGAATTTTGATGTGAAACTTATCTAGCATGTCTGTCAGTTGTTTTAGTTTTCCAAGTTTGAACAGAGTGTTTGCATTGAGAGTGCCAAGGTAGTGCTTGCGAAGAGGTTTTGAGAAGCTCCGACTCTTCTCCTCATGATGTTCCTGGTCCCCCAGAATCCGATGACCAGGGAAGTCCAGTCCGTTGACTGGGGCCTGGGGTAGCGGATTTCTTTCCATTTGTTCCATCATGATTACTTCAAGTTGAAGTTGGTTGTGGTGACCTTTAACAAGATCACGGTAATTGCAGACTTGATTGTTGAGATCAAGCCATATTTCACTGCCGCACCAACTAGGTAAACAGACGCAGACCACTAGTCGCTGGATACCAGAACAGACACTAATGGATTTCTTGATGTTGTGTGTTTGGTCCGCGAGAGCTATTTTATTTCGCTCAAGTCCGCCGGCAAGCCGGTGAGGACCCCCCTATCCGCCACCTGGGACGCGCCACGTCGGAGTATCACCTCTCCGCCTGCTACGACACCGTAGTAGGTTCGTGGATATATATATATATATATATATATATATATATATATATATATATATATATATACACTCCTGGAAATGGAAAAAAGAACACATTGACACCGGTGTGTCAGACCCACCATACTTGCTCCGGACTCTGCGAGAGGGCTGTACAAGCAATGATCACACGCACGGCACAGCGGACACACCAGGAACCGCGGTGTTGGCCGTCGAATGGCGCTAGCTGCGCAGCATTTGTGCACCGCCGCCGTCAGTGTCAGCCAGTTTGCCGTGGCATACGGAGCTCCATCGCAGTCTTTAACACTGGTAGCATGCCGCGACAGCGTGGACGTGAACCGTATGTGCAGTTGACGGACTTTGAGCGAGGGCGTATAGTGGGCATGCGGGAGGCCGGGTGGACGTACCGCCGAATTGCTCAACACGTGGGGCGTGAGGTCTCCACAGTACATCGATGTTGTCGCCAGTGGTCGGCGGAAGGTGCACGTGCCCGTCGACCTGGGACCGGACCGCAGCGACGCACGGATGCACGCCAAGACCGTAGGATCCTACGCAGTGCCGTAGGGGACCGCACCGCCACTTCCCAGCAAATTAGGGACACTGTTGCTCCTGGGGTATCGGCGAGGACCATTCGCAACCGTCTCCATGAAGCTGAGCTACGGTCCCGCACACCGTTAGGCCGTCTTCCGCTCACGCCCCAACATCGTGCAGCCCGCCTCCAGTGGTGTCGCGACAGGCGTGAATGGAGGGAGGAATGGAGACGTGTCGCCTTCAGCGATGAGAGTCGCTTCTGCCTTGGTGCCAATGATGGTCGTATGCGTGTTTGGCGCCGTGCATGTGAGCGCCACAATCAGGACTGCATACGACTGAGGCACACAGGGCCAACACCCGGCATCATGGTGTGGGGAGCGATCTCCTACACTGGCCGTACACCACTGGTGATCGTCGAGGGGACACTGAATAGTGCACGGTACATCCAAACCGTCATCGAACCCATCGTTCTACCATTCCTAGACCGGCAAGGGAACTTGCTGTTCCAACAGGACAATGCACGTCAGCATGTATCCCGTGCCACCCAACGTGCTCTAGAAGGTATAAGTCAACTACCCTGGCCAGCAAGATCTCCGGATCTGTCCCCCATTGAGCATGTTTGGGACTGGATGAAGCGTCGTCTCACGCGGTCTGCACGTCCAGCACGAACGCTGGTCCAACTGAGGCGCCAGGTGGAAATGGCATGGCAAGCCGTTCCACAGGACTACATCCAGCATCTCTACGATCGTCTCCATGGGAGAATAGCAGCCTGCATTGCTGCGAAAGGTGGATATACACTGTACTAGTGCCGACATTGTGCATGCTCTGTTGCCTGTGTCTATGTGCCTGTGGTTCTGTCAGTGTGATCATGTGATGTATCTGACCCCAGGAATGTGTCAATAAAGTTTCCCCTTCCTGGGACAATGAATTCACGGTGTTCTTATTTCAATTTCCAGGAGTGTATATATAAATGTCAAAAAAGTGAATATTTTGGCGGGCCACTTGGCAACAGAATCAGGGGTTGATTACACTATTATAATAATACACGTTGAGCATTAAATACCTGAATAAGAGAAACATTATCATTTCTGTGCATTTTTATATTCGCGATGTAGTCATACCCGGAACAACACTAAGGGACCAGAAGATTTATGGACTTTAAAAGAAATGCAACACTACACAATTAAAAAAAAATTGGCTCAGAAATAATAGGAAAACGATAATGTTCCTTCTGCCTCATGCTGCGTTCGGCCCATCAGCGTGATCGTAATTTCTGGTGATGAACTAACACAAATTGATCATCAACTGATTGAATGAGGAGATGGAAATAATCAAGGTAAATTTACTAAAATAAGCACACTTATCTGTAACACACTTTTTTTTGAATGCTACGTACCTTTTCATATTAAATTACAATAGATGACCATTGTGGTTAAATACTTTATACATAACAGTCAAAATGTGCTCTTGATGCTGTCTGTTCGTAATCAGTTACAAGAAACTACATGTTTTCTTATTGAAAAAAAATTAGCATATTCACTCAATATTTTCACATAGAATATAAAATACAGTTGCGGAACGCAGCAAGTCTGCGTCCGCCTTTCATAGAATACCAACAGTAAAAGGTGAGGCGCCAAACCTCATTTGTCTTGAAACAACAGAATTATTTTTTATACCATTAATCGATACATGTACATAGAGATTTACAGGCAGCGCGCAAGAACGGCAAAGATAAAGAATAATAGACTCTGTCGCTGCTATGCGATGGTACATTTCTTTTACTTTAAAATTGTTCGATAATTTTAGGCCATCAGGCATTTACTATTGAGCGTATATTAATGTTTGTGAGGCGAAAATTACTAATATTACACTGCCTCCCATGAGGAGGGAAGGAATACCGAAGGTATTACTTTCATCCTCATGCCCATTGGAATATTTGTAATTTTCGGGTGTAACATACAGGTTATTAAAAGTTTCATTTCACATTCATTCCATAATAATAAAATTAACGTTTCAATTTGTAATTTACTGACGGTGGATCATTGTGAATTTGTTCTGTGTTTCTATCAGTGTTTGCATGGATTCAGTCTTTCTTGATGATTCTTAAAATTAAGGCTATAAGTACACATATTTACAAAATTTATAAGGAAATAGAGTCACGCTTCATTTTTCATTGTTGCAAAAGTAATTTGACTATCACAACTGGTACACAACTTTCTGTTTTGACTGTATTCATTATATTGTCATCGTCTTGTCAATTGATTGGCTTGTCCGTTGTCGCACTTAATTTATTTTCGTCGCACATACACTATTTATGATAGACTTGGATTGTAGAGCGGCCACTGGTGATGGCTTCGACAAGGAAGCCCATATCTTTCACTGTCAGGTCTCGAGTGTAGCTCTCCGAATTATTTCACATATGAAACAGAAAAAATATCTTATATTAGAATAGCTTACAAAACTAATTTTATATACATGTGGGATGGGATATAGGAAGGATCGGATCCTTTGAAGTATTTTCGTGTGCTTATTTTCGTTCGTATCGTGATTTCTCGTTGAAGTTTTCATTTCAACAGTGTTCAGAGGTGAACTTGTGACTTATCTCTGTGTACAATCAGTCATTATACTAATTACGCTAACTTCTCTATCTTAGAGTCCCTCATAAGGTTTATGATACATACAAAAATGTTTTCAGTACTGGGTGTAAATATTTCTTGCTACAGAATGTAGCGCACAGCAACTGCTGTTGGCGGTTGAACGTTTACATTATTTCGTGACATGGTGGCTGTCCGCCCCCACTGTTGCGAGCAGTCTTGAAATTAGTCTGTGAGCGCGCACGTGACCGAAGCTTTCTTGCAGAGCGTTGATTTCGCGTTTGAGGTGCCGTGCGTCGCTTTTGTTCGGCGGATCGTAGCTTTGTGCTTTTTAGATTGCTGGTGGGAGCTTCTGCCACCGAAACTGCCTCACATCACTTCCTGTCCACTATCCAATTACGGATTCACAGGTAAGTGGTAGCTACCGCTGCAACTGCATGTGTGGAATGGCACTGATTATTACACAGTGCACACATCAGCGAATTTTTCACACATATGGTGCAGTAGAATACTGCCACTGAAAATCGTCCAACTTTAAAACTTCACTTGCAGTGCGGTGAGCGTCTGCGTGAACGGTGTATTAAAAGAAATTCTCGCTTCATAACATCACACGGTGTTTACAATTTGATTTACATACTAATATTTACAAGAGTTCATTTAAATCGAGAAATAATCTAATTGACCACTTTGAATCAGAAAAATTGTTTCTTAATTAGTCTTTTTTTTTGACTATTTATGCCTACGGTCACAGGTAAGCTATTATAAGTCCTTTTTCTTTGACCGAATTCATTCCAATCTCCTTTACAAATTAATTTCATTCATAGTAACCTTTATCACGCTTGCTTATTCATTTTGTAGGCCCAATACATTTTCTTTAATGCTCATCCTATTTAGTGACTTGTGAGGGGAGCTTCATTTATGTCAAAGTTTCTCTCGTATGTGCTTGTCTTTAAAGAAAGTTCGAGGACAGATTTGAAAATAGCAATTCCGCCTCTGGATTTCGTGTAGAAATACAAACAGTCGAAAAAGAAAAGTGGGCAAAGCGGGCCTACTCGCGGATCGTCGACAGAATTTAAATTACTCCTCAACCAGGTCGAAAATTCAATTTACATTGCGCATTACAAAAGCAATTTGCGCGTCGCGAACCTACTCATTTTCATACGTAGTGCCTCACTTCCCAAGCACATGTGCATCATTACAAGTTGATCCTGGGGAGTGGATAGGATCAATTATCTTAAAGGATTTGCACTTAGGAAAGGGGTTCAATAATCACATAATCACAGAGAAAATAATAAATATTGCAGTACGCACTTAAAATAAAATCTATCACTTCAAGCATGTATATCTAATATGTATCTTGCTGCAGCTTGCTTATTACTCTTTGTTCATTTCTTAGACTAAGTCAAGTTTATGCATTACGCATTTGGGTATTAATTATCATTTGTATATATAAGTCTCTCACTAGAGTGTTGTTTGCTGCTGTGGCGACCTGTGAAGCTTGGGCGAGATTCTAATTCTATTTGCTGCTAGCTTGTGAATTTGCAGTATCGCTAATGCTCAATAGTACCGTGAAGTTGCCATAATAAACCATGTTACTCATATGTTCTTTTACTCAGCTTGTTTATAGTCTGGACTCATCTTACTTTGCGTTATATAATAAACTTCCTTTTTATTCCATCACGCTTTAATTTATGGTTAACGTCAGGTCTTTTTAGAACAATTGCACTGCGTTATCAATCCGTTCATGCTTAATCCTAGGTATCTGTTTACTTCAAAGAGATGTTATTTTATCGCTGGCACAGCACTGTGCTGGAATTTACAAGTTAAATCTACCGACTGTTTTGCGCTAACAGGTGGCGGCTTATTTACGTCACATTTGAAAATAGGGAATAACCTCATGGAATCGAATCTTCTCATACTACTTTCCTCTTTTGTCTGGACGTTACGTATTTCCTTTTAAAACAGGTCATTAATTTGTCCTCGATTAAATTTCACTTACTAATATTAATAGCACATATAATCATCATTTTCATATTACTATTTAGCGAGAGAAGTGCATTATTCGTTCCTTCCTGTTCATTTTCAAATTACTATTTACCGAGTGAAGTGAATTATTCACTCCTTCCTCTTTCCTCATTTTAGTACCTTGGGGCTAATTAATACCTCTCGAGTACATCATTTTTCTTACATACTAACTTATAACTAAAATTGAAAATCGTCTCTAGGACATGTCCTCCTGTTTACATAAAGATTATTCTTATAAATACTTGTCTACAACGTATTCTGTATTTTATTTTCCAGACTCGTTGTTTTAATACATAAGGTTTCCTTTTAGCACCGGTTAACGTCCGTAGTCAGTTCTGTTCACTTCTTGTCACTCATTGGTTAATCCTGATCTTCAATACCTTAGAATTTTCTTACAGCGTAAATTAACTTAATTCCTGGCGTTATAAAATTTTCTTAAATCATGATGGTGGAACAATCATTTGATTTTATTCGTGGCAGGGGCAGATAACACATAGCTACCAATGTGTGGTTTCCTCATTATCACAAAGGGACGTTCATAAATATGTTGCCACTTACGATCCTTCTTTAACAACAGGGATGGTTTAAAGTGAGTCCTGACTAATACCTTTTCTCCTTCTTTGAAATCGATAACTCTGTTTACCTTCTTATCAAATGCCTTTTTTCGGAGGTTAGCATACGTTGTCAATGATATGAGAGCTTACAAAATTGTTAAGGCTTTTGTGACCACTTGTTGACAAACTGCCTATTGGCTTCTGTCTCGGGTTCTTCGGCCGACGTTCATCTAATGATTTTTCTGACGTTTCGCCAGCACGAGTGGCTGGCATTGTCAAAGCTTCACCCTCCATTGCCGGTGGTGAACTGGAGGCGAGCTCGCGGCCGCAGACTATATGTACCTGGCGCGCCAACGTCCGAGGGCTTCTCCGCGGTCATTTCCGGTGCGGTTCTCCTCTTGCTACCTGCGACGGTCGTTCGCTGCAGTACGGGAAGCCAGGATCCGTTTACCTTAAGGCTTTCCTCTTTCTTGTTGAAACTGTTCGCGAACAGTTTCAACAAGAAAGAGGAAAGCCTTAAGGTAAACGGATCCTGGCTTCCCGTACTGCAGCGAACGACCGTCGCAGGTAGCAAGAGGAGAACCGCACCGGAAATGACCGCGGAGAAGCCCTCGGACGTTGGCGCGCCAGGTACATATAGTCTGCGGCCGCGAGCTCGACGTGATAGACATGGCCCTCATCAAGGGCATTACAACGACACTCAACGTTGCCGTTGAAAACGATCTGCCCTCAAACCACCAACCTGTAATACTATACATTGAGGAAACACTGCAGCACATGGAACAACGCAAGATGTTGGACTACGGGCGTGCGAATTGGACAAGGTTCAAGCAAACGCTCGATAGCCACATCCCACCTATACACGAAATTAATGAAACAGCACAAATTGACGAGGCAGTAGAAACCCTCACTAACGCCGTCCAGGACGCAATGGCAGGCACCATACCTGATCGCACCTCACAACAACGCAGTGCGGCCCTGCCCCAGGAAATCCTGGGCCTAATCTCAATGAGGAATCGCCTCAGGAGACAATGGCAGCGCACCAGGCGTCCGTACTTCAAACGGCACATTAACAGACTACAGGGCATCATACATGATAAAATACAAACACATAGAACACAACAGTGGAACCAAAAACTCGAAGGGCTGGACACCACACGACCTGGCGTGTGGCAACTAGCCCGACACTTCACCAGGGAGAAAATATACACCCCAACGCTTCAAGGGCCCGACGGACCTGCATACTCAGCGGAAGAGAAAGCAGAACTAATGGCCCGAACACTCGCAGCGTCATTCACACCGAACCTGGTACCATCAGATCCAGTGTTCACACTTGCTTCTGACCAAGAGGTTACACGCATTCTAGCCCAACCATCGCGCGACGACATTCGACATGCTAGCACAGCCGAAGTCTCCTGGGCTATAATGCATTCCGCCGCTAGGAAAGCCCCTGGTCATGATGGCATTCAAAACCGTGTCCTCCAGGAGTTCCCGGATAAAGCAACTGAGTACCTAACACACATAACGAATGCCATACTAAAACACCAACACTTCCCCGCCTTTTGGAAGACGGCCAAGGTCCTGATGTTCAGGAAGCCGGGGAAAGACCACAGCCTCCCACAAAATTACCGACCCATCAGCCTTCTGAGCTCGCTCAGTAAGATTGTTGAGAAGGTGATTCTCAAACGCATCACTAGGCACTGCATAACAAATGACATCCTGAGACCGGAGCAATTCGGCTTCAGGAATCACCACTCCACAACACAACAACTCCTACGGGTCGTTGAACATATAACACATGGTTTCAACATAAACAAAGCTACAGGGGCAGTGTTCCTGGACATCGAAAAGGCTTTCGACCGTCTATGGCACAACGGCCTCATCCGCAAACTCAGCGACGCGGGATTCCCCGACGGGCTGCTGCGTCTAATACACTCATACCTCACAGACAGGAGTTTCAACACTGATGTGCAGGGAAATCAATCAACACGACACGGTATACACGCGGGAGTACCCCAGGGAAGCATCCTAGGGCCCCTACTGTTTAACCTCTACATAAACGATCTCCCAACCACACACAACACAATGATGGCAATCTACGCGGATGACACAGCCATCCTTGCGCAAGATTGGAAACCATCAAACATTACGTCACGCCTACAGACTGCACTCAGAGTGGCCGAGCCTTGGTTGGAGAAATGGCGTGTTAGAGTAAACGTCGACAAGTGCGAAGCCGTTCTGTTCACTAGAAGACCGAAGCAACTGCGCAAACACCGTTACTGCAGACCAACAACCCTACATGCACGTCCAATACGTTTCCGCGAGAAAGTCAAATACCTCGGTGTCTGGCTGGACCGGAAATTACTCTGGGGGGACCACATACAACACATGACCAACCGAGCTAGCGCGAGGCTCAAACAGCTCTATCCTATGCTCAACAGGCGTAGCACACTGAACAGAAGGGTGTCGAGGTCCATGTACATGACACTTATCCGACCCCTGATGACGTACGCAGCTCCTGTCTGGGGATACGCTGCGCCTACACGCCTGCGCCGTCTGCAGCTCATACAAAACAAAGTACTCAAAATCATAAGCAATGCTCCACGATACACACGCATCGCGGACCTTCACCGGGAATACCGACTTGAGACTCTCACGGAGGTAATCCACAAACTCACCACAAGACTATACAGAAACTCCAGACATTCGCAGAACCCGTTTATTCTGAATCTGGGGAACTACGACCATAACCATAGATGGAAACATAAAAGACCAAAAGACATACTTGTAAGGGCATAACATCTATGGCCAAGCATACGCAAACATAACGGCACAGGCGAGCCCCTGTTAATCAGACGCTATTACTGGATATCCAGCTGAAATACACTGCCGAATAACTGGCACCACACAGGGAAGCCGTACCGTACACCGCATGCAAACAAGCTCCACACATCCCCCACTCAGTGAGACGATCTATGGCCGATCTCCCACTACTGTATAACGATCTTGAATGTTCCAGGAATGTAGCAGCTGCAGCCACTGGGATACATCGCCATCGCTTGTCACGGTAATGATGCATGATACCCATACTAACAAATCCAACCTTGCATGAGCTATCGCAGCTAGTAAGCCACTACTGCTCTTACTACCCATCCCACTGTCGCAGAGGTTTTTTTCCCACGGCACGAACCATGGCACTTTTTTCCCTCTGCTCTTCAAATCGCTACCCTCACTCGCGTTTCGTCTACTATCTATCACCTGATGGACCGTGTTAATGCGTAGCCTTACCCAGACGCACGGACAACATCACAGCCCAGCATCCTGTGATCCACTTACTACATAACTAACATGTTTTACGGAGGTGACAGTAGAACTTTTGGTTTGGTCACCACGTTGGTGCGGGCGTGGAGGGGCCCCATCTCTTATTATTATTAGCTCGCCTCCAGTTCACCACCGGCAATGGAGGGTGAAGCTTTGACAATGCCAGTCACTCGTGCTGGCGAAACGTCAGAAAAATCATTAGATGAACGTCGGCCGAAGAACCCGAGACAGAAGCCAATAGGCAGTTTGTCATATGAGAGCTTGCCTGATTTTTGCGTCTAGGTCCAATTCGTTGTCTTGTATCTTTGGAAGGGGGTCTATCCATTCATTTCTTTCTTTTGATCTTGACATTAACTCATGTGGCGTGAATCCGGTCGACAGATGAGGAGGGTGGTTTACAATCTGTTCGAAAGGTGTTACGAAGTCTACCCACTTAGATTGCTTATTCGGAATGTACGTCCTTCTAAATCTGTTAAATGCTTTGAAGATTCTTTCTGTCGGATTCGATTGCGGTCGAAACAAGGATATCAAAACTTGTTTGATTCCATGGCGAGCAAGAAATGCACGCCACGGGCGTGATGTGAAATTTGAAGCATTATCGGACAAGATTGATTCTGGAACCCCGAATCGAGGGAAATAATCATTTTCAATGCGACGAATTATCGGATTTGCACAAGAAGATTTCACTGCGTACAGTCTTATGTGCTTAGAAAAATTGTCCAGGATTGATACTAAGTATTTAGAGCCTCCCCTACTTCTATCACATTCCAGCGTAACATTTTCCTGATCTCGCACTTGACAGTTTCGCGTCTCGCATATGGAATGGAATAGCTTGTTCTACAGTAGGTTGAATGGGGCAGGACATCCATTCGATATTCAAAGCGTTTTATTAGTCCGGGTTTCTTAGAAAATACTTGAACGTAATCTGTTAACAAATTGTAAAGCTCATTCTTCTGTTGTTTGGATAGTTCAGTGGACTCACTAGCTCTACCGTATAATTCATTCTGACCGGGAATTAGGTCTTTATACCCATCGTCATTAACACTTTCAAGATCTGTCATGTCTTCTGTCTGACTGTACTGTTATCTTTTAGGCCATGGCCGTACTGCTATTTGAAGCACCCCAAAGTTTGTCTTCACCTTACTTCTTAACAAATTTACAGTTACTTGTTGCTGGCTCGCTATTAGAGTACAGATTCCACACTCGATGTCAATTTTAGCTTTCGTCTGCCTCAAGAATTCCATACTCAGGATACATGGCACTGATAGGTTTTTAACGATAAGAAAAATTCACGTTACTGAAATAGACTCTATCTGGATTTGAAGCTGAGTCTGAAGATTTACACGTTGTGTTAGTGGACTAATTGCTCCCGAAACGGTGCAACCTTGAATTGGAAGTGATAAAACTTTGCGTTCAGAGGATATTTGCTTAAATAAACATAGATATAAGACATGTATATTAGCTCCTGTATCTACAATGGCTGTCACTGATATGTTGGCAATTGATACTCTTATGGAAGCTTGAACTTGTTCGTCCTATACTTCATCATTGTCTTTCGTCTCAGTGTCTGCTACTAGATCATCCCGTAAGTTTGTCTCTTTGTCATACCTAATTGCTTTAATTTCGTGTGGACTAAGGGACAGGGTGCCCCCATTCAAACCTGCAGCATCCTCTAGGAGGCTCAAAGGTGCTGCTTTTTATTTTCCGCTCGACGCCTACTTTCCTGCTGATTTATATTTCTTAAAGTTTCTTCCGTCTGGAACTGGTGTTGGTTTTGTGGAACGAACTCGGTTGGAAATGGATCTTGTTGTCCTGGCGTATTCGCTTGGTCGGTTGCCTGTTTCCATATTGCTGGGTCTGTGTATTATAAAGTGCATTTCCGTACTGAGGTGGTGGTCAGAATTATATATTGGATTGTATCTCTGGCCGTTATTGTACTTATTTTTGTATTTACTGTTGGAGTACGTAGTGTGTTTATTTTTGAAACCGTTGTGGGGTTGGTACTGGCCGTCGCTGTGACGCGCTTTCGCTCGGCCACCATTGTTGCCTGCGTATTCTGTATTGTGCTGGCCGCCTGCAGTGAAGTGGGCGTTGCCAACATCAACTCTAGCGTCCTCGTAAATTAGATCTAACGAGTTTAACACAGATAGGAAAGTGTCCGTATCGTCCTCAGACACGTTTACTAACTTTTCTCTGATCGCAATCGGTAGCTTAGTTTTTAGAATCATAATAACGTCTTTGGCGGTGATCGGCGAATCACAGAACTTGATTTTCGCTAAATACTTTTCAAAATATCTTCTCAAACTACCGCGCTTACTGCTAAACACTTCGGCGTTGTAAACCTCTTTTCTCAGGCGCTGCTGCACACCAGAACTCCAGGATTTAGCTAAAAACATCTGTTCAAACTCTTTGTAACTTTTACAAGAGTCGACCATTTCGGTTCCCCATAAGGCAGCATCGCCTACGATAAATCCAGTAACGAATTGAATTCGCTGGCGGTCACTCCAGCTATTCGGGAAAATTCCTGAAAAATTTCGGAGGAACACTATGGGATGAATTTCTCTTTTCTGTGGGTGAAAGGTCGGAAAAACACGATGTATGATCACGCTTTCCTCCTGCATCGAACTGACAAAAGTGGGTGGGCTGGTACTCTGGTTAAATTGTGCTTCTATAGAACTATGAGTTTGAGCGTTATCAAATGGTGAACGGTAATGTACCTGCTGTTGTTCATTACATCTTGGTGAATTATTCCACTCTCCTGAGACGGGAGGTGGGGAATTTTCAACTTGACATTTTAGTGTACGAACTTCATCAACTATCTGTTGACGCCATTCAGGTAAATCTTGAGCTAACGTTCGTCCTATCTGGCCTAATTCTGACATCACCGTGTCTCCTGTTTTTCCAGGGGCTGCCAATATTTCAAAGGTCACGTTTTTGACAGTTTCCCTGAGTTCGTTCTTGACCTTGTTTTCTACGAATCCGTCTTTGTTTTTAATCCACTCTTGGTAGTGGTCGGACAATGCTTCAGCATGTGCCTTAACAGTATTCTTTATTTGATCCTCTACATTAAGAATCTCAATCTGTTTGGAAAGATCATCAACAACATTCTCGATCGTGTCTACTGCGGTTTTAACTCCTTTGACCTCATCAGAGATTGCAGTATAATCTTCTTTTAAGGTCGCAGCTTGTTTTTGATATTCCATCACTTTTGAATTTATCTCTCCCTTGGCTGCTTCGATTTTTTCATCTAACCGTTTTGAAATATCCTCTATTTTTGACTCTACTTGTGTGTCAGTTTCTATCCTCATGGTCATGATCTGACTACTGATATGGCTTTGGACATTACCCAACAGGGTATTTAAATCAGCTGTTATGTCTGCCTTTAATTCGGCCTTTACCGAATTTAACCGTGTATTTAGGTCATTTATCTCCGTTTGCAGATCTGTTTTTACTGAATTTATGTCTGTTTTTACTTAATTTATTTCTGTTTTTACTGAATTTATGTCTGCTTTTACTGAATTGCACAGATTTGTAAGGACCTGATTTTTATTATGCCGTCTTTCGGCCTTCTCTTTTTCTTCACGGGCCTTTTCATCTAATTTTTCCTGCTTTTCACGTTCCTGTCTTTGCGCTTCTCTCTGTCTTTGACTTTCGAACTTGCGTTCCATTATTGCTTCGATCATTGCGGCCAAGTAATTTTTTTCAAAAGCGGGAATACTTTGCACACTAGGACCAGCTTCTAAAACTTCGGTCGAGGCTGCTTCTGCCTCCGCTCGTGTACATATCGCGCGTGATCGTAATGAATAGTGAGGTCCATTCGCATCACCGCTGTCGTCTGCTTTTGTTTGTGTCCGCTGTTTACCGTCAGCCATGTTCATGAATTATTTGTCAAACGTCAAAATGCTACAGATATTGTTTGTCACTGCCGTCAGTCGTTTGTCTGTGACGTAGTGCTATGGCTTACTGGGACCTAAGATGAAATTTTAACTCTGAGTAACAACTGACGTTCATGTACGCCAA
The DNA here is from genome assembly GCF_023898315.1 of Schistocerca nitens. Classification (NCBI taxonomy): domain Eukaryota; kingdom Metazoa; phylum Arthropoda; class Insecta; order Orthoptera; family Acrididae; genus Schistocerca; species Schistocerca nitens. The sequence goes on from NC_064617.1 coordinate 38,154,450, forward strand.
GAAGATAAGATGGTTCCTACTAATTACACACAAATGAAATATCACAGGTTTTACCAGTTTTTAGCGTAATTATCCACCATATTGTAAATTTTTGTTTTTTTGATGCACTGACAACAATGGTACACTTTCACTGAATTTAACTACATAAGAATGAACTATGGACAAATTGAAATAAAGCTGTTTCAAGGCAAGGAAAGACAGGTTTATGTTCTGATCAACTCGAAAGATGCAACATCACTACGAAAGCTTGGCTACTGCGTATAAAAATTTCACTTACTATGGCTGTCTTGGTGGTGATACGGCTGGATACTCGCGTTTTTTGATAATTTCATCAATCGTTCCTTTGAATTAATTAAAATGTTTTCCCACTTCTCTTTCTCGTTTGAATTACATCCACATAAAAAATGAAACAATTATTAGAACAAGCACTGAAAAATTTTTAAACACATACATGAAATGATTTTTGACAAAGTCCCTGTTCGGGCGCCAAGTGTAGCGTTGCTCTTGGGGGACGAAAAGAAAAAGAACTGTTATTTTATATTTTTTTTTGAAAAATGTCGAAAAAGTTAATATTTTGGTGGGCCACTTGGAAACAGAATCAGGGATTGATTACACTATTATAATAACATACGTTGAGCATTAAATACCTGAATAAGAGAAACATTATCATTTCTGTGCATTTTTATATTCGCGATGTAGTCATACCCGGAACAACACTAAGGGACCAGAAGATTTATGGACTTTAAAAGAAATGCAACACTACACAATTAAAAAAAATTGGCTCAGAAATAATAGGAAAACGATAATGTTCCTTCTGCCTCATGCTGCGTTCGGCCCATCAGCGTGATCGTAATTTCTGGTGATGAACTAACACAAATCGATCATCAACTGATTGAATGAGGAGATGGAAATAATCAAGGTTAATTTACTAAAATAAGCACACTTCTCTGTAATACACTTTTTTTAATGCTACGTACCTTTTCATATTCAATTACAATAGATGACCATTGTGGTTAAATACTTTATACATAACAGTCAAAATGTTCTCTTGATGCTATCTGTTCGTAATCAGTTACAAGAAACTACATGTTTTCTGATTGAAAAAAATAACAATTAGCATATTCACTCAATATTTTCACATAAAATATAAAATACAGCTGCGGAACGCAGCAAGTCCGCGTCCGCCTTTCATAGAATACCAACAGTAAAAGGTGAGGCGCCAAAAACCTCATTTGTCTTGAAACAACAGAATTATTTTTTATACCATTAATCGATACATGTACATAGAGATTTACGGGCAGCGCGCAAGAACGGCAAAGATAAAGAATAATAGACTCTGTCGCTGCTATGCGATGGTTAATTTATTTTACTTTACAATTGTTCGATAACTTTAGGCCATCAGGCATTTACCATTGAGCGTATATTAATGTTTGTGAGGCGAAAATTACTAATAATACAATATGCAATAATTATTGAAATTTTATCAAATTCATTAAACATTCACTCACAAATAATTGAAATAGCGATAAACTAAAATAAAAAATCGGTCACCAGATACTGTAGAAGATATTTTAAAAAAAGACAACAAACACAATTGAATTTGCACCAAGAGCTCACAACAAGTGAATTATATAAGGTGCCTGCTCTGGTATTTGTCTTTTAACATGAGCATTGGATGACTTCATTCTAATTTAACATATAAATAAATTACACGAGACGGGTTGACCCGGTGTAATCAATGAGGAAGGAATTAAAAAAAAAAAAAAACAGCTTAACATATGACATTCATAACCAGCAAACGGTGAATACTGTGCCTTGCGTCTTTATGGGCATCTAACACATTGCAAAGAAATTGAAGAAAGCGAAAGAAGAATGCGCAACTAGGAAAGCGGTCGTTTTCTGTATTCCCATGTTCATAGCGTGGTCGGCGTGGCGGTGGAGTCGGCTGATTGCGTGCGGCTGCATCAAGACTCTAGAACTCTGCCGGCGACGTAGTTGATAGCGTCTAACATGCCCTACGCTGAAAATACTGAGCAAAACCTGCTACTGGAAGTTATCATTACTGGACGACGGTATGCGTCCATCTGCAAGTGCAAACCTACGTGAAACTGCAATAAACAAAGCTCAAAACTGTTCTGACAGTATTACCATCATCGGACATGTAGTAAATCAAAATGATCCTGAGTTAAGCTCTTGATAACTCCCACAGTGAGTGAAGCTCGCCTACTTGGATCTAACAAACTTTGCTCTCCACATTGTTTGCGACGAATGCAAAGTGCATTGTCTCATGACAAGCGATAAGAGAATCGTTGCGACTTACCGGAAGCAGTCAGGAGTGAACTCCTGCCTCCTCAGAAGCAACATTCGGAATCCTTCATACTAGTGCGCTACTCGCACCTGGAGAGAGAGAGCCGCTCCCCTCCAGCGTTTTGTCTCCGCCCTTCCGCAAATTACGTAGCTCGTACTATTTTTCAAAGCGAACATTAGATTCTTGTCAATGAAGAAGTCCCTTTCAAAATTTCCTCCCTCGTTGCCGTCGCATTCCGCGAGGAAAAGAGATCCATACTCTGTGTGAGACTGTATACAAATAAACCAAGACTTCTGCCTTTGAGTATTGCCGCTACGCTCCCAGGTGTTCTGCACGCTGGAAACAGCCAAAATTCCCCGGGCCACTTCAGATTCATGGACACCCAAGTCGTGCTGTTGCTATTCTACTCGCCGCTGTGTCCGCGTTATCTAGAATCGTGACAAAACTGTTTTTCGCTGTCTCGGGCACACGTACTAATGTCCACGGTTTTCCTTGGGAGCGTGTTGATGTATGCAGCGTCTTCGCCTGTCGCTAATCCTCTGGGGGCCTGCCCTCTGTGAAGCGTGCCGACATGGGCGCGCGACCGCCGTTCGCCCGTGGGCGCACTACCTGTGTCCACCTGGCCGCCGGGCTTCCCAGCTAGGAACCCATCAGAAGAATTCCTTTCATGCACAATGTGCACCAAGTTTGCAAAGAGAAGAATCATAGCCCTTTACCGATGCTTAATGACACAATAATTCACCTCCATCACACTTCATATATTTGCAATAAACTAATGACTGATTTTGAAAATTATCTCCTTTAATCAAAAACATGAAAGGCTTTGACGCTTTTCATTTAGACTCCTGTTGCAAAGAATTTTTATAGGGACTATGGCTTACTTCACGCGTAGTAAGTCATATGTACAAATAAAAATTTTAAACCCTCTATCTCTGGGTGTGTAAGACAAATTTCTATCATTGGGCAGCTGTTTTTGCGGATTTGGCAAGGATTTATACCTGGCCAACACCAGCATAAATAAATACATTGTTAGTTTCCCACTCAAACACAGCATTCATACCTTTACAATGACATCCTATCAAAATCTTATTTCGTGGCTAAGTGCCACTATTGAATGTCTAACAGAAAAACATATGAAATTTCCCGAAAACTGTCAGAACTGCCTTAAAAAATGTGAGCATATAAAGCTTAAATCCTATCGTCACCAAGATATAAGAAACTTCTATCCATATTTACGGTACTATTAAAAACTGAGTTTCTTGGCCAATGCCTTAAGGAAAAAATAAGAAAGCATGTCTATTATTGACTGACAAGAAAACTTTACCTTCTGCAAAAACATTAAAACATTAAAATTCAAATTGCGCTCTTCAGAGCTAATAAAACAAAATTGAAACTGAAGCAAACATATTAAAAATGTCCTACGTCTTTCGGCAGAGTTCCTAATAATATATTTAACAGATTACAGCCATCCTTATTAGTATTTACATACGCTCAGATGAGCAACATTTGTTTTATGTCGTATGCTTACAGCATCCATACCAACTCTGTATTCTGTTTGCAGTCATTCATTCATTTTAAGTTCTTTTTTTTCAGTATAGACATTTAATCACATATACTAAACCAAAACAAAAAACTCTATACCTCACAACTAACGCTAGAACATATAAAAACATCATAGTTATGAAAAAAACTCTTAACTAAACACATAAAACATATGAAAAACATAGTAGGCATCAGTTCCCTATAAACACATAATCGTCATAAAAGGAACATCTTAACTAACACAAGAACACATAGCAACAGAGCACACAAACAAACTAATGCAAAACTTCGTGTTGGCTGTCCTATTTGTTGCCTGAAGTCTCGTTCTTTGGGTTGTTTGATTTCTGTGTGTGTAACTGTAGTGCACATATGAAAAAAAAAAGTGTTCTCATATTTATTTTACTTTTAACAGTCAGCTGGTGCTGCTGTTGCATTAATTAGGGATCACTGTTTATAGGGAGGGCCATGAAGCAATTGCAGAGTGCTAGGTAAGGGTGCAGTTCGTTTTCTGCATCGATGGTACGCCACTCAACTCTCCTGTGGCTTGCTGAACGTTGAATTACTTTGCCTGGCCTCTTGATAGACAAGCCAAAAACATGGTGACGTTGTGCTGCTATGATTGGCCTCTTGATAGACAAGCCAAGTCATTGTGACGTGCCAAGGGTGGTAAGCATACTAGGCTGTGCTGTCCGCTGCTGTACCGCATCTAAGTGTCACCATCATGCGTGTTTTCCACGCTCTTCTTTTCTTATTGTTGACGGCCATACAGATCGACGCCCATAAACGGACGGAATATTAGGTGAGGTTTTCGCCTTCCAATTCTCCTCTGATGTTGTTCTGTGCCTTCGCCAAGAATTCCTTGGACAGTGACGTGCGTCAGCTGTGTTTATCTGTCTGGAGCGTTGAACTGGCTGCGCGTGGCTCGGCATTGTCGCTTTCGGCGTCGCCCATTGTGCTACGCTGTCGCTGCTCGGCGGCAACGAGATTACAAGGTGTTTCCTTGCGGCCGCTTTACCCTTCTGCCCAGGCGCTGCGAAGGCTGGTCCCTTGTGACCGGTAAGCTCCCCTTTCTCTATGTTGTGTTCAGTCCCCCAAAGTTCCTTGTCGTTTCTGCGTACAGAGCTTTAAAGTACATTTTAGAAACAAATGGAAATCTCCCCTACTTACATTCATACATTCATTTACATGTTATTAAGTCCTTGTTTCTGGTCACCTCCCGTGACCTTTCCATATATTTCAATTTACTGCGGAACTTGCCAATCGTTCCATCATTATTCTCATTTAAAAGGACTGAGTTATTTTACTCAATTCAGTTATGAAAGTTACATCCACTGTTATTACAATAATAAACAAAACAATATAAGACATGAAGAAGAGAGAAAAAACAAAACAAAAAACAGGAAAACATATAAACTATACCAACCTAACTATCTAGGCCTTTGGATTACAAGACAAAATATCATTTCTATGAAAATATACATTTACACTCTTCTTTCTATCTGTTTACTAATAGTTTTTTAACAATAATATTCCAGCTGGAATCTCGTTTTACGTTCTTTTTTATCTTACTTTTATGTTTGGGACAAGTGGGTGTGCTGAGGAATGAAGGATGACCATTTGTTAGTATTCTAATTACATGCCATGGCATTCTTCCATCTAGCGCTAACTACATTTGCCTTTCCCCCTGCATCTAACTTCCTTCTACTTACTACTTTCTACGTAAACTTGGTAGTTCCGTTGACCTTAATCCTTTTCTTCTGTGTTCTTGCCTGTAATTGGTGGAAATACATGTAGGTTAGATATCACTTCCAGTCAACTGCATACTGGTACCAAATTTTCGACTATCCGATTCTCGCTGCGATCTGGAACAGTTATTAAAAGACAATTACAACAATTGGCACTGTTGTTTGGCTGCAGTGCTCGTGTGAGTCTGTTACTTGGTCTTCTTCTTTGTCTCTCGTCTGTAACATTAGAATACATTCAATGGTTAGTGCCTCTATGCGTCTTTTTACTTACATCCTTGTGTTTACGCTCTGCAGTTTATGTTACCCTTTTCTCTGGATTTAGGCTTTCTTTGTCAGTCCTTCCTTGCGTACCTTTTGGTCCGATTCTGTCTTCCTTTGATCTTCCTTGACGTTCAATTTTCCTTCTTTCGTTCCCTATCATAGACAAGAAAAAAACATAATGTTTAATTATTACAGCTAACTACTTTAACCTAGCATAGTTTGAATTTCCGTCGCGTAACTCGGATGTTGTTACATTTCCTAGAATTATTTGTTCGCCTCGTTTAAGGTTTGCCCTACAATCCATGTCTCCCCACACATTACGTGCTTCTGAAATCTAGCTTCCACGCCTCAAAACTCGTCCTTGGCGAACGTCACAGAGCCCTGACCAAAAATCTCCTCACATACGTCGGTCTGTCGGCGCCCTAAAAAACTCACAAAACTTCGTCCTTCAACGCACGTCCGCGTGGACTACTCAAGAATGCGCCTCCTCAACGCCACTAAAACAAGCCTCTACTTCTTCCTGACGGGCAAAAAAATTCCGATATTTCATTTCGCGAACGCATCATCCTTTACTTGGCTCAGTAGGTCGCTTTCAACCTCTCAGCATCCCATAACCTGACTCTGTGCACGCTTAGGCGCTCAAATATCTTCCGTATCATTGCTCCTCCGTTTTCTTTGTCGGAACGTGCTTTTCCGTTGCAGAACAATCTTTTACGTAACATGCCCTGTCACAAATTTATCATTGAACAATCTGCTGATCTCTTGTATCGAAGACAAGACACAAAAATAGGACACTACACAAAACATGATATACCTGATACACTCTAAATTCTAGTCATTTCAAGAACTTATTACTAACTGTTGTGTACATAGTTCCGCGTAGTCAGCGCGTACACAACTTTCCCAATAGAGCGCACCCCGCTAAGCACAACAGCGCAGACGCAGCGCTCGTCCGTCTCCGCACTACGAGATGGCTCTGCCAAATTCTGCTTCCGCCGATCCGCGTATCAATATGTAATGCAGCCAATGGGATTGGTGCTAACGTAGAACCTTTTCTCCTCGCGGATCACACTCGCGCAGTGATACATGAACACGCGAGGTATTATAAGGAGGGTACAGACCTCCGATTAGTCAGTCTGCATCAGTCTGCATTAGTCTGCATTAGTCAAGTTTCAGTCTGCGCCTAATAAGATTATCATGTTCCTGTACATAGCCATGAAGAGAAATGTATAGACACTTTGTCAAGTATCAGAGATATGTGAGAATAAGATTAACGTACCAAGAGCAAAGGAACTTCAGATTGTCAATTGTAAATAGCATCCAGAATCAAGTTAAGTAAGGTTTATGATTGTTATTATTTTAACAAATGTGTGTGAAAATTAATCAAGTTCTGATTAAAGTTGGTTACCTTCAATCTGCTACTCTAAGCGTGCAAGTGGCATTTCTATCGTCTGACCTAACGGCAGAAGATGAACACGCCACGATAAGACGACGAGACGTATTGCTGACACTCGCCTACTTCGTTAGAGTGACAAGTCAAATAATCTGATGGTGTGTGTACCGAAGGTCTTACAGTACGCACACCACACTAAAGCAACACAAGAAACACAAAGGCAAACAAATTACCATTTCCAACCAATAAAAGGTTTCATATGTGTTATATGATGTAACCCTAATGATCGTTGACTCTTAATGTGCATCATAAACAGAAAAAAATTTCTGGCAGAACCCCTTTTGCTTGCATGACAGTCGGTGCGGTTTCAATAGGACTTTCTGTCCGACCTCAAAGTGTCTGACCTTCGCCCCTCTGTCTGCGAACCTTTTGCGTCTTTCTGCCGCCGCCTTTATATTTTCCAATGCCATGTTTACTACAGCTCTGTGCTGCGTCCGCTCTCGAGGAGGGAAGTCAACTAGCTCCCTGTCTCGGTCTGTCGGGTGTCTGTTTCTTAATACCGTAATCGGCGGAAACTTCGTTGTCCCGTGAAGCAGCTCATTCGCAATCTGTTGAAAATCAGATAAGAAAACCGCCCAGTTGGCGTGCTGCTTAGCGCAGTACACTCGACAAAGGTTTCCTAAATCCTTAATCACGCGCGCGGACGGATTCGAAGACGGGTGGAAGGCTGAAATGAAAATCGGCTTTATATCGCGTCGTCCCAATGTTTCAATCCATTTCTTCGCCCTGAATTGCGGCCCACTGTCGGTAATGATACTCTCAACTTTACCTACTTGCGATAAGAAGTCCCTGCAGATTGCCTTTGATACCGTCGCTGCTGTTGCCTTACGTAACGGGGTGAACGTAACGTATTTTGACGTAAGCTCGACCGCAACGAGCACATAGCAGTAACCACGACTGGTCCCTGGTAATGGACCGAGAAGATCCGCGGCCCCTAACTGTTTCAGTCTTTGTGGGATCGTCGGATACAAGGGAGCTCGGGAATTCTGGTTGTTGTGCTTGGACTTTGGGCACAACTAGTAGACGGAGAGCACCTTCCTGATGCGCCTCTCCATATTCCTAAAATGGCACAGCGTTTTTAATTTTAGATAGCACTTCCTGGGGCCGAAATGTGCATAGCTCAGGTGCGTGTACCATATTATTTTATTGATCGTCTCTTCGGGGATGCACAAAACCCAAGGCGCATCCTCGATTTCTCTAGGGTAGAAAAGTATGGTTTTTCTTACGATATAAAATTGCCGAATTCTGACCTGTTCTTTATCTCTCCATTGTTCCTTAATCTTTCGCAAGACTGGGTCCTTATGCTGTTCTCTTGCAATATCTTGCATGGAGACCGTTACGAAATTCTCGAACGCAACCTTCCTCATGTAGAAGATGCTAAAATTACTTTCCTCGAGATCGTCTTGTACAGCGGCGGTTAATCCGATAGGGGATCTGGACAGTGCGTCGGCGATAATATTAGTCGAACCCGGAATGTGTACGATCGAGAATTCGTATTGTTGCACATAAAGTACCCATCTTCCTAATGTCCCGTGGTGTAATGTGGCTGTTAGCAGGAATTGTAGCGCTTTATGGTCAGTGTAGACGCGAGTTTTTCTCCCAAACAGGAAATACCTGAACTTCTCAACCGCCCACACAACAGCCAATGCCCCTAGTTCTGTTACCGAGTAGTTCCTTTCGCATTTCGACAGGGTTCTGCTGGCGAAACCGATTTTCCGTCTTTCGATGCCCCCCTCGGACTCGAACTCCTGGAACATTACTACACCCAATCCTGTTTTCGCTGAGTCTGTAGCTATACAGAAGTCTCTGCTGAGGTCCGAATGCGATAGTATCGGAGCTTCTACTAAAGCAGCCTTTAGCTTTTGGAACTCAGTCTCAGCTGTCTCTTCCCACACCCAAGGTGTTTTCTTTCCCGTAAGGGCACAGAGACGAGGGGTAGCCAGACAGTCTAGGTTTATGAATTTTTTGTAAAAACTGCATAAACCTAGAAATCCTCTAAATTGCTTTCTGGTGGTGGGGGTGGCGAACTGTTCAATTGCCTCTAATTTCTCCGGGTCGGGATAGATCCCTTCGGCCGAGATTATGTGGCCTAAAAAGTTTACCTGAGACCTTCCAAAGCATGATTTTTCTAAATTTACCGTCACACCGTATGCTTTGAAAGTACTCAATAGGTTCCCCAGTTCTTCATTATGTTTCTCCCACGAGGCTTCGGCGATAATGATGTCATCCACGTATGTCGTGATCCGATCCTTTAGGGTGTAATGCAGGATCGTATCTAGGCTTCTGATGAATGCAGCCGAGGATACATTCAACCCGAACGGCAGTCTTTTGTATTGGTAGCTACGTCCTAAGGCCAGGAACGCTGTGTATTGCCGACAGGAAGGTTTTATTTCGAGCTGCCAAAAACTACTACGCAGGTCGATCGGAGAGAATACGGTGACGCCATAAAATTTCTGTAATAATTCTTCTGATTTTTCTGGCCTATCGGTTTCGGGTTCTATGATCGTGTTGATCAGGCGTGTATCCAAAACCAACTGAATCCAACCGTCCCTCTTTGTCACTATATGTATGGGGCTAGAGTATAACGATGTAGCGCTACAGTTTGGAACCGCACGACCGCTACGGTCGCGTGCTCGATTACATCGTTGTCTAACATACACTCCTGGAAATTGAAATAAGAACACCGTGAATTCATTGTCCCAGGAAGGGGAAACTTTATTGACACATTCCTGGGGTCAGATACATCACATGATCACACTGATAGAACCACAGGCACATAGACACAGGCAATAGAGCATGCACAATGTCGGCACTAGTACAGTGTATATCCACCTTTCGCAGCAATGCAGGCTGCTATTCTCCCATGGAGACGATCGTAGAGATGCTGGATGTAGTCCTGTGGAACGGCTTGCCATGCCATTTCCACCTGGCGCCTCAGTTGGACCAGCGTTCGTGCTGGACGTGCAGACCGCGTGAGACGACGCTTCATCCAGTCCCAAACATGCTCAATGGGGGACAGATCCGGAGATCTTGCTGGCCAGGGTAGTTGACTTACACCTTCTAGAGCACGTTGGGTGGCACGGGATACATGCGGACGTGCATTGTCCTGTTGGTACAGCAAGTTCCCCTGCCGGTCTAGGAATGGTAGAACGATGGGTTCGATGACGGTTTGGATGTACCGTGCACTATTCAGTGTCCCCTCGATGATCACCAGTGGTGTACGGCCAGTGTAGGAGATCGCTCCCCACACCATGATGCCGGGTGTTGGCCCTGTGTGCCTCGGTCGTATGCAGTCCTGATTGTGGCGCTCACCTGCACGGCGCCAAACACGCATACGACCATCATTGGCACCAAGGCAGAAGCGACTCTCATCGCTGAAGACGACACGTCTCCATTCGTCCCTCCATTCACGCCTGTCGCGACGCCACTGGAGGCAGGCTGCACGATGTTGGGGCGTGAGCGGAAGACGGCCTAACGGTGTGCGGGACCGTAGCCCAGCTTCATGGAGACGGTTGCGAATGGTCCTCGCCGATACCCCAGGAGCAACAGTGTCCCTAATTTGCTGGGAAGTGGCGGTGCGGTCCCCTACGGCACTGCGTAGGATCCTACGGTCTTGGCGTGCATCCGTGCGTCGCTGCGGTCCGGTCCCAGGTCGACGGGCACGTGCACCTTCCGCCGACCACTGGCGACAACATCGATGTACTGTGGAGACCTCACGCCCCACGTGTTGAGCAATTCGGCGGTACGTCCACCCGGCCTCCCGCATGCCCACTATACGCCCTCGCTCAAAGTCCGTCAACTGCACATACGGTTCACGTCCACGCTGTCGCGGCATGCTACCAGTGTTAAAGACTGCGATGGAGCTCCGTATGCCACGGCAAACTGGCTGACACTGACGGCGGCGGTGCACAAATGCTGCGCAGCTAGCGCCATTCGACGGCCAACACCGCGGTTCCTGGTGTGTCCGCTGTGCCGTGCGTGTGATCATTGCTTGTACAGCCCTCTCGCAGTGTCCGGAGCAAGTATGGTGGGTCTGACACACCGGTGTCAATGTGTTCTTTTTTCCATTTCCAGGAGTGTAGTTTGCAGCTCACGAGTGACCTTTTGTTTCATCGCCAATGCAATGGAGTTTGGAGTAACTCTAAACTTTCGATGTTCCTTCACTTGGAACCCGTACTGGAGGTTTCGTATAGCCCCTGGTTTCGGCCAACAAACTTCTAAGTTGTCCTTTAGAATGTTCCTCAGATCTTCTCGTTCAGTCGGCCGGAGTGGCCGAGCGGTTCTAGTCGCTACAGTCTGGAACCGCACGACCGCTACGGTCGCAGGTTCGAATCCTGCCTCGGGCATGGATGTGTGTGATGACCTTAGGTTAGTTAGGTTTAAGTAGTTCTAAGTTCTAGGGGACTCATGATCTCAGATGTTAAGTCCCATAGTGCTCAGATCCATTTGAACCATTTTTGAATCTTCTCGTTCCTTTATCGCTATATTCCCGCATGCCTCGACGTTGCCGTCTATCACCTGTGCTAGTTCATCCTTTACATGAACTGCCTCTTCTAGCCACCTCAGAACGCGTTGTTCGTGTTCTTCTTCCTCACCATTTCTGCCTCCTTGCTCTACAATATGTAGTCGCCGACAGTTAGTAGGGAGCTGCGCCGGAATAGCCTGTTCTTCAAATCTGACCTGCCTTATCTTGCCCTTCTGGAAGGTGACCGTGTCGCTACCTATATCAATTACGGCCTTGTTCTCGTACAAGAAGTCCATGCTTATTACAATTTCGATCGCCAACTTTGGGACCACAATGAAATTGCCTTCGAACTGGTAGCTCTGACAGGTAAATTCCAGTCGTACCTGTTGCGCTACTTCCATGCATTTTCCCGCGATTGCCCCCCGTATTTTAATCTTTTTCATTTTAAATGGTTCAAATGGCTCTGAGCACTATGGGAGTTAACTGCTGAGGTCATCAGTCCCCTAGAACTTGGAACTAATTAAACCTAACCAACCTAAGGACATCACACACATCCATGCCCGAGGCAGGATTCGAACCTGCGTCCGTAGCAGTGGCGCGGTTCCAGACTGAAGCGCCTAGAGCCGCTCGGCCACACTAGCCGGCTCATTTTAAGGGTAGGCCATGTTTGATCACCCTTGCACCCTTCGAAGGCTGCCTCTGAAATGGCCGAAAGCTGGCTTCCGCTATCTATGATTCCTTGCAAGGTTACTTTTCCAATCGCTATCCTTACTACCGGGTGTAGGTCATTCGTGGTGTTTTGTTCGTTTTCTTTAAGCAAATCTTCAAGAATTTCTTTCATGCACAAAGTGCACCAAGTTTGCAAAGAGAAGAATCATAGCCCTTTACCGATGCTTAATGACACAATAATTCACCTCCATCACACTTCATATATTGCCATAAACTAATGATTGATTTTAAAAGCAATTATCTCCTTTAATTAAAAACATGAAAAGCTTTGACATTTTTCAGGTTGAATAACATCGGGGAAAGTCTACAACCCTGTCTCACTCTCTTCCCAACCATTGCTTCTCGACTGTTATAACTGCCATCTGGTTTCTGTACAAATTGTAAATAGCCTTTCTCTCCCTGTATTTTACCCCTGCCACCTTCAGAATTTGAAAGAGAGTGTTCCAGTCAACGTTGTCAAAAGCTTTCTCTAAGTCTACAAATGCTAGAAACGTAGGTTTACCATTCCTTAATCTATTCTCTGAAATAAGTCGTAGGGTCAGTATTGCCTCACGTGTTCCAACATTTCTACGGAATCCAAACAGATCTTCCCCGAGGTCGGGTTTTACCAGTCTTTCCATTCGTCTGTAAAGAATTCGTGTTAGTATTTCGCAGCCGTGGCTTATTAAAATGATAGTTCAGTTAATTTTCACATCTGTCAACACCTGCTTTCTTTGGGATTGGAATTATTATATTCTTCTTGAAGTCTTAGGATATTTCGCCTGTCTCATACATCTTGCTCACCAGATGGTAGAGTTTTGTTAGGCCTGGCTCTCCCAAGGTTGTCAGTAGCTCTAATAGAATGTTGTCTACTCCCGGGGCCTTGTTTCGACTTAAGGTCTTTCAGTGCTCTGTCAAACTCTTCCGGCAGTATAATATCTCCTATTTCATCTTCATCTACATTCTCTTCCATTTCTATAATATTGCCCTCAAGAACATCGCCCTCGTATAGTTCCTCTACATACTCCTTCCACCTTACTGCTTTCCCTTCTTTGCTTAGAACTGAGCGCCTCTACATCCTAACATTTGTCCTCTAGCCATCCCTGCTTAGCCATTTTTCTCTTCCTGTCAATCTCATTTTTGACAGGTTTGTATTCCTTTTTGCCTGCTTCATTTACTGCATTTTTGTATTTTCTCCTTTTTCAATTAAATTCAATATCTCTTCTGTTACCCAAGGATTTCTATTAGCCCTCATCTTTTTATCTACGTGATCCTCTGCTGTCTTCACTATTTCATCTCTCAAAACTACCCATTCTTCTTCTACTGTATTTCGTTCCCCCCATTCTTGTCAATCGTTCCCTAATGCTCTCCCTGAAGCTCTCTGCAACGTCTGGTTCTTTCAGTTTATCCAGGTCCCATCTCCTCAAATTCCCACCTTTTTGCAGTTTCTTCAATTTTAATCTACAGAGCCGGCCGCGGTAGTTGAGCGGTTCTCGGCGCTACAGTCCGGAACCACGCGATTGCTACGGTTGCAGGTTCGAATCCTGCCTCGGGCATGGATGTGTTCAGATGTTAAGTCCCATAGTGCTCAGAGCCATTTGAAGCATTTTTTTTATTCTACAGATCATAATCAATAGATTCTGCAGATAGGAGGCTAAAATACGGAGAGCGAAAAGCTATTTACAACTGGTGCAGAAACCAGACGCAAGTTATAATGGGCACGAAAGGGAAGCAATGGTTGAGAAGGGAGTGAGACAGGGTTGTAGCCTGTCCTCGATGTTATTCAACCTATGGATAGAGCCAGTAGTAAAAGAAACCAGAGAAACATTTGGAGTAGTAATTAAAGTTCAGGAGGAAGAAATAAAAACCTTGAGATTTGCATATGAGATCCTCATTCTACCAGAGACAGCTAAGGACTTGGAAGAACAGCTGAACGGAATTGACAGTGTCCTGATAGAAACATATAAGATGCATATCAACAAAAGCAAAACAAATGTAATGGAAAGACAAATTAAGTGAGGTGATACTGAGGGAATTAGATTAAGAAACGAGACACTACATGAGTTTTGTTACTTGGGTGGCAAAATAACAGATGATCGCTGAAGTAGAAAGTATTTAAAACGTAGACTGGCAATGGGAAGGAAAACGTTTCTGAAGAAGAGAAATTTATTAACAAAGAATGTATCTTTACTATTAGGAAGTCTTTTCTGTAAGTATTTGTATTTAGTGCAGCCATGCATGGAAGTGAAACATGGACGATAGTTTACACAAGAAGAGAGTAGAGGCTTTATAAATGCGCTGCTACTGAATAATGCTGAAGAATGGGTGGACAGATCATGTAACTAATGAGAAGGTGCTGGAGAGAACTTGGGAACGAAAGAAATTTGTGGCAAACCTAGCTAGAAGAAGGGATCGGGTGAGAGGCCACATTCTGAAACATGAGGGGAGCATCAATTTAGTGTTGGAGGGGAGGGTGCAGGGTAAAAATCGTAGAGGGAGACCAAGAGATGAACGCAGTAGTCAGATTTAGAGGTATGTAGGTTAGACCAGAGATGAAGAGGTTTGCAAGGGATAGAGTAGCATGGGGAGCCGCGTCAAACCAATTTTCGGCCTGAAGACTGCAACATCATCCTAGATAGCGTTGTCTTCGCAGGGGTGCACATGAGACTGCACGGTTGTAGCAGATGGCGTTTGCAGACCGAGGACAGCCCAGTCATCCAACCTCTGTGTTGTGGATCGTCGCGATGCCCAGAGAGGATCCGTAGCAGCGCAGACCAGTACTCGATGAAACTCAGATGATGCTCGTATGCCACTCCGAGAAGAGCACATTCCACGGGCTGTCGAACGAGAGCGAACTACCAGCGCAAGACAAGTCTCCCAGGCAAGTTGTGACATCTACAAGTTCAGCATGGTGGATACTTGAACACGAACTCATGTATCTGTGTCGTCTTCAATATGTACAGAGCCTTACACCTTCTGATCATCCGTCACAGAACTTGTGCCGATGGTTTGTTGGACAAAGTGCCAATGCGTCGTATTTCTCTTCAGTTTTGATTACAGGCGAGGCAGCACTTGAAAGAGAAGCAATACAATCTTCACACAACCAACACATATGGCCCGTCACAACACCGAGGCTACAGTACAGATTAGGCATCACCACCAGTTTAATTTAATATGAGAGCTGGAATTGTAGGTGCTCATCCGATAGAGCATACATTCTCCGAGCAAGTCTTACAGGTGTTATGGGGACGTAATTCAGAACAGCCTCCAAGACTTAGTGGAAGATGTAAAAATATATGACCCTTCCAGAATTGAATTGGAACCTGCGTTGTTCTTAGCCCGAGTTACATGCGCTACCCGTTGGGCCACAGAGCCCATGCTTGTTGTCATACCTCTGCTGAGTATCTTGCAAATCGGAAATGGGCACTAAGATTTCCAATAATAATTTTATTGTGCTTTGAGTCGTATTCCATGACAGATAGTCGCAGTCTATTTGTAATATACGGATCCATTTGCAAAATTTCGGCAGTTCCTTAGCTTTGAACATTTTTAATGACGTTGCAGGGAGCAGGCAAAAGAATGTCCGTCTTGTACATATCACCGCTCTAAATGAGTAGAGCATAAACACCTCAATTTTCATAAGCTTTGCACTATCAGCGTTCACGAAATTTCTTTCTATTGTTACTTAAAATTTGTAAATGCATTTTACTTCACTTAATAGCTAAATTATTTGCAGAAAAAGTACTTAAAAAGCGGGCAACTACGGCTAACATTCCTGTTATAACACACCCATAGCTTCGTCTTAGTTCTGGTCTGTGACGTAACTAGAGCGTCAGACAGTAACAGTGTGTTTTCGATCACGTGACGGAATCTTGATATTTAGTTATTTTTAAGCTTTGATTACAGAAAAAAGAGATGTTTTGTGAGAATATTGACTGTAAATGCGACTTGAATGTTGTAACAACTCCGAATAACAACAACGCGAACCATATTTTTAACATAGGAATACAGCCTGTTGTAAGCTTTTATCAATAACTCGAAAACGAAGGCTTTTCAGAAACACGTATATATATAATCTTTTTTGCTTGCTTTGCTGTGAGGAACCTGTCCCCCAATTTTGTGAAATTATTTTTGGAACACGCTATATTGTGATACTTCGTAGTAGATTAAAAAGTTTCATAGGTAGGATATGAGGTACTGCTGGAAGTACAGCTGTGAGAACCAGTCGAGAGTCGTGCTTGGGCAGCTCACTCGCTTTGCCTGCACGGGAGCTCAGCGTGTTCCGCCACAGGGCTGGCTACACGCGGTAATAAAAAAAATGAAGTGTTCAGCAATCAACTTGGACAGCTGTAATGTGACATCCACTCTGACCAGCTGCTGTGGGAAAAAAACGAGAGAAAAACAGAACAAAAAAAATGGGAGACGCACTTGCCCGGAAAAGGCAAAGGTCCGCAGTTCGAGTCTCGATCCGGCACACAGTGTTAATCTGCCAAGAAGTTCCATATCAGCTCACATTCCTCTGCAGAGTGAAAATTTCATTCGGGGCTCTGTATTGTGTTTCATCATACATTTTCATCTACACATACGACGTGCTACAATTGCAGTTTTGCTATAATGACAGATATTGTTTCAAAAGACTACTTTACTGGGAAAAGTAACAGCATCTACAGCTACAAGAGCTGCATATTTCCTCCTGTATTCTGCCAGATGGTCGATGATGTGACCCGAGCGAAGGTAGAATGGAGCCATAAGGTTTCCATGAATCGACAGAGTTCACAGGAGATAGCATCGACAAGTACAGAGTCAGCTCGACGGAGAGAAGCTTGTACAACGCAGCGCCTTCTGTACCAAGTGAAGGCTCTAACTTTGCACCGACATGGATAAGCCATTTTTAATACTTTTCGTTTGAAATATTGGAGAAGTCGAGAGACGCCTTCCTTTGGATGCAGCAGAAAAGACTAGACAGGAAATTTTTTCGTGGGCTTATAAAAATTTATCTGATACGAGGCAACGTAACCTCAGCACAGAAAGGCTGCACTGCGAGTAATGCGGAGGTTCTGTTAATTCCTAGCATTTATGTCGATAAGATGTATGGTTCGTTTTAGTCGTTCTATCGGACGATCAAGTAGGATGACGCAGGACGCATGGAACGGAAAACTCTCCCGCTATCCTGGGTTCTCCTTATTCCCTCAGTCAATTACCAAGAGACAGAACAGACGGTAGCATTCCACACTGTCTATAAAATCAGTTAATGAACGTATCAAGAGGCTCTAATTTTACATCCAGTAGAGAGCATGAAATCTGCGAGCAAAGAAATATGTGGAAAACAAAGCAAGAAGAAGAAACAGGATGGCGGGACACGTGTTAAGACATAAGGGATTATCCTCCATTGTACTCGATATAAAGGGTAAAGTTAAAGGGGAAGATGCAGACTGGAATACATCAAGTAACTGAGGACGTAGCTAGCAAGTGCTACTCTGACATGAGGAGGTTGGCGCCGAAGAGGAATTCGTGGTGGGCCGCATCAAACCAGCCAGAAGACAGATAACTGAGGAAAAAAGTAACTAACAGTGGTAGGTGACGGGCGGGCATAACGGCCATTTGATTCTGAAAGTCCGTACGGAGCTTGTGTCGTACGGAAACTGCATAAATTTGTGACGCGAAACTCCCCTTTTAGTCCCACACAGTCATTTGAAGGCGAAGACGCTAAACGTTCAACATGCATTTGCTCCAGACGTAAATGACTCGATGTGGCAGACGCCATATTTCTTTGGCACACTTATCTCTTTTTTACTGCAACTTACAGTAACGGCACATTGAAGGTTTGTCACAAACACGTCACCCCTGTCATCAGCAATATAAGCCTTCAAGAGACACGGTGATACCCAAGACTTCTTTCTTTCTTTCGCTTGTGTCTCATCCCGCAGTTTTCTCAGGGTCGGCACGGTTACAATCTGATTATGCCTGGCTAATTTGAAGGGGTTTCTGACCTCACCCTGTACCACAGGCGACGGAATCAGTATACCCCAGCTGTCTGCATCTAGTGTAAATCATGAAATAGTGCGAATGTGTTTCAAATGTCTGCGAGTCGTGTAACTGAGGCGGGACCAGCCCAGTATTCAACTAGTGGGATGTGGAAAAGAGCCTAAAAACCACATCCAGGCTGACCAGCACACTGGCCCTCGTCGTTACTCCGCCGGGCGGATTCGATCCTGGGACTATGCGCCTACCCGAGTCCAGGAAGCAGCGCGTTAGTGCTCTCGGCTAACCTGCCGGGTCCCTGTGCTACCCGAGACAAAAGGCCGAAATTACATAACTATGGTGTAGCGTAGGGGCTGAAGGTTGTAGGCCCTCCTCTGTGCAAAATTTTTTTTCTTTTGTTTGTTTTTTCTTTCGTGTTAGCACTGATAATACATTCTGGGATTTTCCTATGAATGTAACACATCTACATCAACATGGCTACTCTTCAAATTACCTTCAGTGCCTAGCAGAGGGTTCATTAAACCACCTTTACAATAATTCTCTATTATTCCACTCTCAAGCAGCGCGCAGAAAAAAAGAACACTTATATCTTTCAGTACGAGCTCTACTTTCCCTTATATCATTATGATGGTCGTTTCTCCCTATGTAGCTCGGCATCAACAAAATGTTTTCGCATTCGGAGGAGAAAGCTGGGGACTGACATTTCGTGAGAAGATACCGCAGCAACGAGAAACGCCTTTCGTTTACTGATGTCCACCTCAAATTCTGGTACACTTTCTCCCCTATTTCTCGATAATACAAAACGAGTTGTCCTCCTTTGAACTCTCTCGATGTACTCCGGTCATCCTATAGGGTAAGGATCCCACACCGAGCACCAGTACTCCACAAAAGGACGCACAAGCGTAGTGTATAGGCAATCTCTTTAGTAGATCTGGTGCGTCTTCCAAGTGTACTGCCAATAAAAGACGGTCTTTGGTTTGCCATCACCACAACATTTTCTATGTGTTCTTTCCGATTTAAGTTGGACGTAATTGTATTTCCTAGGTATTTAGTTGAATTTACGGCCTTTAGATTTGACTGATTTATCGTGTAACCGGAGTTAACGGATTCCGTTTAGCACTTATTATTTAGGGTCAGTTATCAATTTTCGCACCATACACATCACATTTTGGAATTGGTTTTGATCTTCTGATGACTTTATACTAGACGATAAACGACAGCATCATCTGCAAGCAACCTAAGCTGCTACCAGATTGGCTTCTAAATCGTTTATATAGGTAACGAACAGCAGAGGGCCTATAACACTACCTTGGGGAACGCCAGAAGTCACTTCTATTTTACTCGATGAGTTTCTGTCAATTACTACGAACTTCCCTGACAGAGAATCAGTAGTCCAGTCGCATAAATGAGACAATACTCCATATGCATACAATCGGATTACAAGCCATTCGTGAGGTACGCTGTCAAAAGTCTTCTGGAAATCTAGAAATACGGAATTACTTTGAAATTCCCTGTCTATTGCACTCAACACGTCTTGTGAGTAAAGAGGTAGTTGTGTTTCAGAAGAACGATGTTTTCTAAATCCGTATTTAGTATGTGTCAATACAAATATATTCTGGAATATTAGACGTTATTTATATTTCCGTTTGATTTGAAAACGAAGGATGAAATAAATATTTGTCTATTTATCGAGTATGTGGCTAGGCAGGAACTTAAGAGGACAGTTTAAATCGCCATTACTGAAACAAGGAGCAGGGAAATGTATATTCTTCGTTGTCACATATACTGTGCTACTTGAGAAGGGGAGGGAGAAGAGCAGGTGGTGTGAATGCGCAAGGTGAGGTGCTTCCTACATCACTACTGCTTGGAACAGACGCGTATTTTAGGTTAAAAGCCTCGTATTTGAAATAAGCAGGATATTGCTCTGTCTCGCAGTCCCGTTTTGTGTGGTTTTGAAACACTCTGATGGAAGGTTTGTTCTCACTTCTTTTACCCATTAGAAACTTACTTCACACGTTAGGTGCTTCTGACATGATGGTGTAGAATGAATGCTTACTTAGCGACAAATTCCCATGTCGATGATTTATTCATTGGAGATCGTCACAACTAAAATCAACTTTCATGGAATGGCGTCTATGCGATGACGATGACCAGATAGAGGCCGATATACTGGTCCTCAATTAAAACCTTCTTCCATTTTACTCTGTTTTTTTTTCTGAGAACAGACACTGATTGCTGACAATATTTCAGCAATAGGTTCGTCTTCTGCGATGGTAACGCGGAACAACGCACACACCTCGTGAATACCTGTCCGCATCTCCTGATCTCGCTGTCGCGTTCTCGCTTCCTGAATACGGGGTCCCGGGTTCGATTCCCGGCGGGGTCAGGGATTTTCACCTGCCTCGATATGACTGGGTGTTTGTGTTGTACTCATCGTTTCATCATCATTCACAAAAGAGGCGAGATTGGACTGAGCAAAGGTTGGGACTTTGTAAGGACGCTGACAACCGCACAGTTGAGCGCCCAACAGACCAAACATCATCATCATCATCATCGTGAACACCTCAGGAGGGCCTCTCTCGATTAATGGGGCCACCACACTGTGAACAGCATGCCAGGGACTCAAAACGCATTACATGTGAACGGTGCATCGGACGAGCAACTGTATTCTGGTAGGATGGAGGATGCAATATAAATACCATATTTCACCACGGCATGTTACTTTTCCAAGCATGATATAGTGAGTGAACGTCACAGAGGTGTTTAGGCAATCTCAGAGACAAACAGTAGGCAACACCACTTACATTAAGGTGGCCTGTGGGCTGAGCAAACCACCTACTAAGAGGAGTCATACAAGTCTGATGCCCCCGAAACGCCTGGTTAATCCACAGGACAGGACAGGTAGTTCGAATGGTGGAAAGGGGGCCAAAAATGAGCTGCTGTCAGTTACACTCGAACACATATAACTTTATTTAGTTGCCCAAACATTACAGCGCAAATTTCCGAGCTTAACTATCGACTGAATATGTCACACAATCTTATGGCTTAAGGGCACAACCTCTTTAAATTTTTAAAACGGCTGAAGGCCCATGATTCAAAACACAACTACAATAAATTTTTACAAGGCAGAAAGCCCAAGGATTTACCCTTAAATAATTTTTTAAGTGAGGCTGGAGGCCCGAACAATTTAAGATTTAACAAGTAAGGCATTTAAATTTTAAGACAGCTGAAGGCCAAAGATTAAAAAACTCAAATACAATAAATTCACAAAAGGCGGAAGGCCCAAAGCTTTATCCAGAAAAAAAATATTTAAAATGAGGCTGAAGGCCCAAACAATCTAAGACTTGACAAGTAAGTAATTTTAATTGTAAGACGGCTGAAGGTCCATGTCTGAAAAACACAACTACAGTGAATTTTCAAAAGGCAGAAGGCCCAAATTTTTATCAAAAAAAAATTTTATGAGGCTGAACGCCCAAACAATGCAAGACTTGACAAGTAAGGAACTTTCAATTTTAAAACGGCTGAAGGCCCATTATTTAAAACCCAACTAAAAGTATACAGATTCAAACCATCGACTATGGGCCATTAAAATAACACAATCAAACACCAATGAGATAAGGCAGTATAGCCAGCGGCGCTCAGAAGTTTCCAGGGGTCGGTCTGCATTTGAAATATTAACGTTCGCTTAGGGGAGAGAGGTAGTCGGCCCAACTATATTCGATCCGCCGACAACCCATCCAAGAGACAGCCAACGGACCCACTGACAAGACGACGTGCTTTCCACTTGACCAGTACACAAGGAACTCCAAAGCCAAAATGTAAAAGGTATAGCCATCCACAACCAAGTATGTGTAAGCTGTCAAAACTAACACGCACGTGTTGGACAGTGACAACATGGTGAGGAAAGGACACTGCCAGAATTTTACGTCAATGGCCACGGCAGGTAACAACGCTAACGGCCACAAGGCAGAAAATTCCGCGGGTGCACTTGGACTTCAAATAACCAGAATACAGTTGAACACCACCAGATGACGGCCAAACTTTCGCCAAGTCGAACACTCGCTGTTGCTCACGGGAATACCCGCAACAGCCAACCATGAAAACCAATGGCACAATGTGAACAGACTGGCTTCGGTAATTAAATCAGCACTCAACTTTGACGTCCTGGGTCGGTGAGCCATGAACTTCGTAGCAATCGGAACAACACTCCGGCACTGCAGGCCCAGCCCACTGCGCCGTGCGGAGACTTCCTGGCTGATCCACAACAACCGACCGACTCCTCAGAGCCAGTACGCCGACAAAATTTAAAATAACTTGTCAATAAAAATCACACGAACTACACAAAGTGTCACGAACACTTGCATGAAGAACTAGAGAATGTTAATTGCAGTGAATGTACAATAACAGGAACGAATCACGAGTCGGTACACAGCGCCACCCCATAAGCGACCGCCGGTCAAATACACGTCATCCGGCAAGACGACCGACCGACAACCAACCAAAGTCAACCCCACTCCATCGGGCGAGTCACGGCAGTCCGGACTACACTGCTGCCACGCCCCGACTGAACTTGTGCTGCATGCCAACTCAAACACTGCCAGGTCCAAACTAACTGCTGGCACGTTCTAACTGACATCACGACACATGACGACCTGGAAATCATAGCAGTCAGCAAAGATAATACGCCAGGGCTTATATCGATAAGTGCCGCTGTTGCCGCTCACGGGCAGGCAAGGCCGCAACTCAATGACACCAGTAATTGAAATTAACATAATGAGGTGGTTGTACAGTAAAAACAGGATGTCCAGTGAGATATGGAATGAACACGAGCCACACGTGGCTCAGCCCCCAAGCACAGTTTCCACTGGTAGGCATTCTGAGGAGCCCTTTTTTCTGACTAAATATTACATTTCTAGTGGCGTACATACTGTCGCCTATCCTGAGATGTACTTATAATATCATGAGGTCGAAAATGCTGTTCACACACCTACAACCAATAATCTATATCGCAATAATGCAGGAGCGATTACCATCGTCTTAATAATGAGGAACTAGACTACAACAGCTTTTTTTACAAACTTTCATTTTTGTGAATGCTGAGTAGTACTAAATTATTTATAGTAGATACTTGTGAGGTGTTAGTTGACTTATCATAACGATCTCGGCGTCCGTCCATTTACATTACGCCACTTGTTCTTCCCCAAGCCGTGATGTTCAAAAAGCAGGGTTGTTACCCTGAAACAGGCAAATAGAGCCATTTCTCAGATAACCTAGTGGTAAGATGGAAACATCTACTCGTTTTGCCTTCCTTTCAATTGTGATTCGAGAGCCTTGCCGTAAGTCTACTGAACCACTAATACAGTACCTGCTAAACACTTTGCCTTGTTAAATTTCTACGAGCAACTCCGCTGGTATAGAAATAACCTCCACACATGTAGTGCTCTAAATCAAGGTTCAAAAATGGCTCTGAGCACTATGGGACTCAACTTCTGAGATCATTAGTCCCCTAGAACTTAGAACTAGTTAAACCTAACTAACCTAAGGACATCACAAACATCCATGCCCGAGGCAGGATTCGAACCTGCGACCGTAGCGGTCTTGCGGTTCCAGACTGCAGCGCCTTTAACCGCACGGCCACTTCGGCCGGCTTCTAAATCAAGGAAAAAAAAAAAAAAAAACAACGAACTTCGCTAAACATGTCACGTGAAACACGCCAAAGCACATGTCGATACACTTTTGTTCTATATCAGACTACACTTTCACGGCAAGAAAACAACCAAAATGAAACAGGTGATCATATCGCGTTGTAGGACAAAATTCGTGGGTAAGTGTTACATGTTAAATCCAGCCTAGTCGTCCAATATGGGGTGTCTAGAAAACCTACTTTCTCGGATTGCTAGACAATATTCAAACAAATTGTGTTAATGAGTTTTATTCCAAAAGGAACAAATGGAATAATTAACTCTGTGTTAAACAGATGTGTTGCAAGCAAAGGGCGACAGACAAAATAAGAAATCTCTTCAGTGCAACAATTCCCAAGGCCGAGTTGCATAGCCTGTACAAGAAAAGTAACTAGTGTCGATGCTGCTATAGAACTCGCTAATCTTGAAACTACTCTTCGACTGGGGCTCGACCAGTCGGGTACGGCGCTTACGTTCTCTTCACATAGAGGCCGCTGCTGTAGCGTTGTCGTCCTGGGGAGGGGTCAGTCAGCGTACGATTGGCTGTGTCTTCTCACAGCCCTCTCTGCTCTATTGTTCCCGACTGGCGTGCCGGCGATCGACTTTATGCCGTAACATTACGTGCGTAACCGTCCGCCCCCGTTAGCCGAGTGGTCAGACCGGCGGAATACTTCGCCAAGTGGCTGGGTTCGATTCGCGGCTGGGGCAGGAGATTTTCTCCGCTCGTGGACTGGGTGTTGTGTTCTCCTTATCATCATTTCATCCCCATCTCCGACGCGCAAGTCGCCCAATGTGATATCGAATGCAATAAGTACTTTTCCTCGGCGGGCGAACTTCCCCGAGTGGGGGCTCCCGGCTCACAATGCCGTATGCTCATTTCATTTCCACATGCATAACCCAATTAGAAATTAGCGTTTAGTGTCCTGCAACTTTTATTAATTCGACGAGTACTGAATAGTTGCGAACCCAAAGAGGTTAATTCCTTATGCATAGTTTATCTTGAGCAGTGGACGCTCTTCATGCTTAGTGTTCAGTTTTAATCTCCCATTGCAAAATTGAAGACATGTTAATAATGATAATGATAAACAACACAATACTGCAAAACAGTAACCCAGTGAGTGTAGATATAAGATTGTGCTTCATGTTGTTAACTTAATACTATGGTATAATCATAAGAGAATCTTTGTTATTTTGCTGATAGTTAAACTTTGCTTTGGGATAGCCCATTTGCATGTTTTCTAGTTATTGTTCATCATTTTGAAATGAAAAACCTTGTAGTTTTCGTTCCTTTTCCATAATTTCCTTTACATTTACTGACACAAATTTGAAATACGCTTCACAAGAACAACATTAAAAATTGTGCAACATTCACGTATTCCTAAACTCAGCCCAAAGTTACAAAACACTATTCGTTTTCTGTTGTTATAACTACTCTAGGTACGCCCTTCATGTTGTTCGCAGGCAGTGCACGGGTCTTCTTAATATAAGTGGGGTTGCAGGACATCCGTAATATGGACTCTTTGTCCCAACCAGAGCTTCCATGTCTTTGTTCCGTGGCAGCAGTGTCCACTGTGACCAGGGAGTGTGATAGTTTGGTGTTTCATGGCTGTGACGCGTGGGTACTGCACGGTTACAACAGACCCTCAACGCTATCCTGACCCATAGACATAGTTAAAATTACACTTCACATGTTCTCTGGGTTTATTCTTTACCAGACCCCACCAGTTTAGACATATTAGAGAGTTTATAACTGACACGCATGTTATTTTATATGTGCGTCCACAATATACAAGTAACCTTTCGACTGTTTTTTTATGTATACTAAATGTTAATGCTTTGTAAATATCGACATGTATACATTGTTTAAATAATGGAAAATCCTGGATGGAATGTAATTCTCTTATGAAAAGGGTAGTTGCTACTCGCCATACAGCGGAAATGCTGAGTCACGTATAGGCACAAGAAAAAGAGAGTCAGAAGCTGAGCTTTCGGCCAACAAGCCCTTCGTCAAAAACAACACACACACATACGCCGCCAAGGACTATGGTAATGTGTGAGTGTGTGTGTGTTGCGTTTTCTGTGTGTGTGTGTGTGTTCTGCTCTATTTTCGTCGAAGGCCTTGTTGATCAAAAGTTCATTTTTCCTGTCTTTTTCTTGTGCCTATATGCGACTCAGGTTTTCCGCTATATGGTGAGTAGCAATTATCCTCTCCACCCGCTGTATGGTGAGTAGCAACTATCCTTTTCATCCCTGGGAACTATCCTTTACATCGTTTGTTTGTCCTGTACACTTGACGCCACTGATAATGTACTCTCGGGCCCGAATGGCGGTCTGACTTTTTTTTTTATTTATTTATTTGATTAGCCATCTGTAGACATTTTGCAGTGTACGGATGTTGTCAGTTTGGATACAGTGATTTTTGCAGATACATTGACACTTTTATATGCATTTACAGAGTATACGAATACAATGACATTTATCACTTAAATTACATTCAAACAATTAAATATTCACTTATTGTTTAGAAACAGTGTTCCTGAAAATATAGTTTAAGGGTTTTCTGTAACAGTACATGTTGTTAATTTCTTTGATGTCCTGTGCAGCTTGTTATACATTTACAGAATATACAATACAATGTCATTATGTCACTTAAATTACATTCAAACATTTAGATATTCACTTACTGTGTAAAAACAGTGTTCCTGAAAATACAGTTTAAGAGTTTTTCTGAAACAGTACATGCTGTTAATTTCTTTGATTTCCTGTGGCAGCTTGTTATACAATTTTACACCCTGATACAAGAAACTTTTTTGGGTCTTATGCTTGTTTCTCCTATCTAGATGAAGGCAGTGGCTTGTTCTTGTGCTATAGCTGTGTAAAATGCTGTTTGTACTATAATTCACTATATTTTTCTTTATATATACTATAGTGTGGAACATAAATAAACAGGGAACAGTTAGAATACCAAGTATTTTGAATAGTTCTCTGCAGTGAGCCCATTTACTGCTTTTAGTTATAATTCTCACTGCTCTCTTCTGCACTTTAAAAACTGTTTGTAAGTTGAGTACATTATTTCCCCAGAAAATTATCCCATAGCTTATGACTGAATGTACATAGCTAAAATATACAGTTCTTAGACATTCATCGCTGCATACTGAGGAGAGAACTCTAAGTGCGTAACACGTTGTAGATATCTTTTTTGTGAGTTTTTTGACATGTTCACTCCACCTAAGCTGGCTGTCAATATGCAACCCTAGGAATTTTGTGGTGGGCACTTCGTCTACAGAGGTGTTATGTAGCTTTAACTTTAGGGGACTGTTTTTTCTGTTTATTCTAAAGCGTATGCTATTTGTTTTCTTAATATTTAAGGTCACTTTATTCTCTGTAGACCATTTGTAGACATCTTTCAGTGATTCATTACAATTTTCCAACATTTGTGCTGATGTCTCACTGGTGATTATAATATTGCTGTCATCGGCAAACAATATCTTCTCTCCATGTCGGATATATTGTGGAAAGTCATTTATATAAATCAAGAACAACACCAGACCCAGCACACTTCCCTGAGGGACCCCAATATTAATATGTTGTGGATCTGACAGGTGTTTTTCTATGAACTTTGATCTACTGGAGACATGCGAGATCTCTACCCACTGTACTCTATTTTTTAGGTATGAATGGAACCATTTGTTGATTACCCCTCTTACTCCTAGTGCTTCTAACTTAAGTAATAGATTCTGGTGGTCAACTGTATCAAAGGCCTTTGACAGGTCATGGAATATGCCAGATACATAGTTGCCTTCATCCAGTGCTTCTAGAACCACTTTAGTGAAATGTGCTATTGCCATTTCTGTATCTCTGCCTGGTCTGAAACCAAATTGGTCATTTGAAAGAAGGTTGTATTTGTTTAGATAGCTCATAAGTCTGTTCTTCATTATGGACTCTATTATTTTGGAAAATGATGACAGTAGGGCAATTGGCCTGTAGTTCTCAATGTTTTCTACATCATCTTTTTTGTGTAAAGGTAAAATTTTTGCATGTTTCAGATAATCAGGGAAACAACCGGCTTTGAAAGATTCATTTATGACATTGGTTAGGGGGGCTTTGATACTATTTATGCATTTTTTCAGCACAGACATTGGAATTTCATCTAAACCTGCTGAATTTTTGCTCTTTAATTTCCTTACCACATTACATACTTCTTCCTCAGTAGTGGGTAGCAATACCATTGAATTTGATGTATAGTCCCGTGTTCGTGGATTATGAGATTTTGAAAAATTTTCCTGTAACTTTGTAGCTATACTACTAAAGTAAGAATTAACAAAGTTTGCTAGTTCTTTTGGGGTACTTGTTAGGTTTTCTTTGTTCCTGATTTGGGTGTTTATTTGCCTATGTGTTGCTGTTCCTGTCTCTTGTTTCACTATAGTCCATGTAGCTTTACTTTTATTTTTAGCTAGATTTATTAGTCTATCATTGGCCTTTTTTTTTTGCAACATTGAGCACCTTCCTATAGATTTTTTTGTAGTTTCTGTAGTAATGAAGAAAATCTGGATCACTGTTGTTGTTTTTTATAGAGTTTAGGTATTTAAAAGTTTGGGCAGATTTTCTAATTCCTGTGGTAATCCACTTATTTTTGGTGGATGTTCCAGTAGAACTTAGTGCTTTGGGGAAGGCTTCTTCGAATATTATCTTAAACTCCGACATGAATTTGGAGAATTTCTGATTCACATTATTTTCTGAATATACTTCTTCCCATCTTTCATGTCTTAATTGTAAGCAAAATTTTTGTATTGCTGCGTCTGAGTAGACTCTTTTAAACATGCGGAGGTTTACTGGTTTTTCTACAGAAGCTTTTACTTTTATGATTTGGCATAAATGATCTGATAGTCCAAGATTTTTGACAGTTATGACACAGTTTTCCCCACCTATATCTGTAGCTACATGGTCAATGGTAGATGTTGAGTGTTTGGTTATTCTTCTTGCACAATTAACTAAAGAGGACATGCCAAAACTATTCAGAATATTCAGAAAAGTGTTACTGGTTTCATCTGCCTTAGCTGTGTTAATGTTTAAGTCACCACACAAGAGTATATTACTTTTCAGGGATGACACTTGTTCTAGGCTTTGCATAAGTTTTGAAAAGAATGTTTCTAAATCACCACTGGGAGAACGGTATACACATAGTGCAATTAGTTTTTTGGGCATATCTACAGCTGGTATCTCTACTGCTGACACTTCAAAATGCTTGTCTACACTTAGTAGGATAATATCATTCCTGACTTTAAATGAAATACCACTCTTAACAAAAATACATGATCCTCCACCTTTCATTGAGTTTCTGCAATAAGAACAAGCTAGTACATATGAGGGCAAATTTATGTATTGAATTTCATTGACTTTGCACCAGTGCTCTGTGATGCAGATAACTGGACTGTCTAAGGATTGTAACTCAACTTCTAGCTGTTGCACTTTGCTTTTTATACTCTGAATGTTTTGGTGAAGCACTGTTAGAGATTTAATGTTACTTATCTCGGAGGTTTCTTTTTCATCATGCTTGTGACTAAAAAATCTTGCAGATGGGAGGGAGGCACTCTCTTCCGTCTGCTTGTTGCTCCATGTGAGGTTGTGTACTTTTCTGCCACTGCTGATGTTGGAACTGCTGCTGCTCCTGTTGACTGTACTGCTTCTGTTGATTGTGCTGCTGCTGACGGTGCTGTGTCTGCTGTTTCTGGTACTGCTGCTTTTAGTGACACTGGTGGCAGTTGTGCTGGTGTTTCTGCCTCTATTTTTGTTGATGTTACTCTTTCTTCTACTAGTGTTGAGTTTTCATCGTTTTTGCTATTGGGATAGCCTGGGATGGCGGCTAATTCTGCTGTAACCTCCTTTGAATGTGTGTTTTGGTCACCATTGCTTTCTGCATGAAAGTCCAGTGGCATAACAGTTTCAGTTAAAAAGTCGTCTTGCATGTTGAGTTTGTCTAAAGTTTCACTGATTTTTTCACTGAGCAGTCTTTTGCCTCTTCTGTTTAGGTGCATTCCATGATTTGTGTAGCTGCATCTCTGAAGAAAATTCACACTGAGAAAATAGGCATTTGAGTAGGCTTTACAGATTTTCTGGAATTGCCTGTTTGCTTTTTTAATTTCTAAATTTACGCAAGAATTAGGTATGAGATCATGCCTATGAGGTATTCCTGTTACTATCACTGTGTCCTTTTCGGTAGCATGAAGAGTTTTCTTTAGGTTGCGGACTGCAGTTGCCAGTTCATTCCTATACACATCGTTTGCGCCCGCAATCAGTACAATGCGCCGATTTTTGTTTTGTAATCTGTCTTGCTCAATGTTTTTAGCTACTTCCTGTATAGGAGCCCCTGGTTTAACATATCCACACGCTATCACATTGTGTTCAGCACGCAATATTTCTGCAAGATTTCGTCCATGGTTATCAGAGTAAACTGTTACTTTTGTACGTTTATAACACTTTTTCGTCTTCGTTCTTCCGATAATGCATTCATCAATTTTGAATTTGTTCACTTCACACGTTTCTTCCGCTAGGCCTACTGTGTTTACATCAGTCTGTACAGTTGTGTAACAGTCTTGTGTTTCATTGCACTCAGAAATTGTGTTTATGCACTTTTCTTGTGAATGTTTGTTTAGTTCACACGTTTCGCGGCCTATCGTGTTTGTGCCTGGATACAAGGCATCAAAACGATTCTGCAACGGTACTTTGTACACTGTTTCACCAGATTTGGAGCGGAACTTTTTAGGTATTTCAAAGTCACGGCTAGTTTCTGTTAGTATGCCGTTACAATGAGAACTGCTTGAGATATACTTAAGCATGTTGAGAAGCACTGATGCGTATTTTTTGCTAAGTTCAAGATCACGCTGCAATGCACTCGCTACACAATCTTCAACACCAGAATATACCATTTCTGTTGCGGCTCGGCGTCCGTTACAAGTCACTACGCCGCAATTACAGTCCGAGTTTTCCAAATTTACTTCTGCAATACATTTCGTATGACACCAAATTTGTCTCACAGAACAAAGTCTGACACCTTTACGAACAATTTCGCTACAATATAAACAGCCAACTGATACTTTTAAGTCAATTTCTGGAGAACGATTTATTATTACTTCCACACGTGACGCCATCTAGTTTCACAGTTAAATATTTTTCATTCTGCTCGTGGTGAAGAGCAAAATGACTTTTAACAAATACTTACAAGCTGCAGAACACGAAGCACACGAGATTTCACCATAAAAAAGAATTAATAAGTCGACTCAACACTTGAAAGCAAACCAACATGCAGAGGAAACCTGACACATTACAGTATTTTTATGAGTTTTGTAAGTCTTACTGTTTTATTCCCTGTTCCTCCTACAAAATTAGGTGACACACCTTGATAGCTAAGCAGGTGATGGAACAGATATTCTGAGCAGTTGTCTAGATGCGGTTATAGTCGAAGAAACGGATGTGACGAGATTTGTTAAAGTAGGAACGAGGCGCCCCTATCTGAGGTAAAGTGCAGTGGCTGGTTATCGTGTCACACTGTCCCTTTTTTCCTATGTTCAGCTTTCGCTAGAACGTCGGAAAGAACGTTTGCCAGCCGAGCTGCCTGATATTTGAATTTACCTAAGTGTACTCGGCATTTTAACGACTCATCTACTGGTATCTACCATAAATACTTTTTTACTACGTTTTATTTTATAGTAGCAAACTCGACAGTACAATCTTTCTTATTAATTACAAATGTATCTCTTCGGTCACAGATTTTTCAGTGATCTTTGCTATTAGAGCTTGTACGGAAGACGAGAATGAGGAACTGATAGTAGAGACTCGGCGTGAGTTTGTCAGGTAAGCACGCGGCTGCAGGGAGGTGTCGTGTCTCGCGAGCCACCTAAAAGATGCCGAGAGCAACGTGTGAACTGATCTATAGCAAATGATAAGTGGCCAGTGATTAACGTAAGTAACCTGTGAACGGTTACATTTTACCTGACTGGACAAAGACGGTTTCGCAAGTACGTTGGGCAGCTTATGTATACTCGCAGTTGAAAGAATTTCTGGGCATTATTAATAAGAACAGCACAAATGTTATTGATTTGCTTAGAGTATCGTTCAGTTGTTGTTGTTGTTGTTGTTGTGGTCTTCAGTCCTGAGACTGGTTTGATGCAGCTCTCCATGCTACTCAATCCTGTGCAAGCTTCTTCATCTCCCAGTACCTACTGCAACCTACATCCTTCTGAATCTGCTTAGTGTATTGATCTCTTGGTCTCCCTCTACGATTTTTACCCTCCACGCTGCCCTCCAATGCTAAATTTGTGATCCCTTGATGCCTCAAAACATGTCCTACCAACCGATCCCTTCTTCTAGTCAAGTTGTGCCACAAACTTCTCTTCTCCCCAATCCTATTCAATACCTCCTCATTAGTTACGTGATCTACCCACCTTATCTTCAGCATTCTTCTGTAGCACCACTTTTCGAAAGCTTCTATTCTCTTCTGGTCCAAACTGGTTATCGTTCCTGACACTTAAATCTACGTATATTCGATGTTAACAAATTTCTCTTCTTCAGAAACGATTTCCTTGCCATTCCCAGTCTACATTTTATATCCTCTCTACTTCGACCATCGTCAGTTATTTTACTCCCTAAATAGCAAAACTCCTTTACTACTTTAAGTGTCTCATTTCCTAATCTAATCCCCTCAGCATCACCCGATTTAATTTGACTACATTCCATTATCCTCGTTTTGCTTTTGTTGATGTTCATCTTATATCCTCCTTTCAAGACACTGTCCATTCCGTTCAACTGCTCTTCCAAGTCCTTTCCTGTCTCTGACAGAATTACAATGTCATCGGCGAACCTCAAAGTTTTTACTTCTTCTCCACGAATTTTAATACCTACTCCGAATTTTTCTTTTGTTTCCTTTACTGCTTGCTCAATATACAGATTGAATAACATCGGGGAGAGGCTACAACCTTGTCTCACTCCTTTCCCAACCACTGCTTCCCTTTCATGCCCCTCGACTCTTATAACTGCCATCTGGTTTCTGTACAAATTGTAAATAGCCTTTCGCTCCTTGTATTTTACCCCTTGCCACCTTCAGAATTTGAAAGAGGGTATTCCAGTTAACGTTGTCAAAAGCTTTCTCTAAGTCTACAAATGCTAGAAACGTAGGGTTGCCTTTTCTTAATCTTTCTTCTAAGATAAGTCGTAAGGTTTGTATTGCCTCACGTGTTCCAACATTTCTACGGAATCCAAACTGATTTTCCCCGAGGTCCGCTTCTACCAGTTTTTCCATTCGTCTGTAAAGAATTCGCGTTAGTATTTTGCAGCTGTGACTTATTAAACTGATAGTTCGGTAATTTTCACATCTGTCAACACCTGCTTTCTTTGGGATTGGAATTATTATATTCTGCTTGAAGCCTGTGGGTATTTCGCCTGTCTCATACATCTTGCTCACCAGTTGGTAGAGTTTTGTCAGGACTGGCTCTCCCAAGGCCATCAGTAGTTGTAATGGAATGTTGTCTACTCCCGGGGCCTTGTTTCGACTCAGGTCTTTCAGTGCTCTGTCAAACTCTTCACGCAGTATCTTATCTCCCATTTCATCTTCATCTACATCCTCTTCAATTTCCATAATATTGTCCTCAAGTACATCGCCCTTGTATAAACCCTCTATATACTCCTTCCACCTTTCTGCCTTCCCTTCTTTCTTTAGAACTGGGTTGCCGTCTGAGCTCTTGATATTCATACAAGTGGTTCTCTTCCCTCCAAAGGTATCTTTAATTTTCCAGTAGGCAGTATCTACCTTACCCCTAGTGAGACAAGCCTCTACATCCATATATTTGTCCTCTAGCCATCCCTGCTTAGCCATTTTGCACTTCCTGTCGATCTCATTTTTGAGACGTTTGTATTCCTTTTTGCCTGCTTCATTTACTGCATTTTTATATTTTCTCCTTTCATCAATTAAATTCAATAATTCTTCTGTTACCCAAGGATTTCTATTAGCCCCCGTCTTTTTACCTACTTGATCCTCTGCTGCCTTCACTACTTCATCCCTCAGAGCTACCCATTCTTCTTCTACTGTATTTCTTTCCCCCATTCCTGTCAATTGTTCCCTTATGCTCTCCCTGAAACTCTCTACAACCTCTGGTTCTTTCAGTTTATCCAGGTCCCATCTTCTTAAATTCCCACCTTTTTGTAGTTTCTTCAGTTTCAATCTGCAGTTCATAAAGAATAGATTGTGGTCAGAATCCACATCTGCCCCTGGAAATGTCTTACAATTTAAAACCTGGTTCCTAAATTTCTGTCTTACCATTATATAATCTATCTGATACCTTTTAGTATCTCCAGGATTCTTCCAGGTATACAGCCTTCTTTTATGATTCTTGAACCCAGTGTTAGCTATGATTAAGTTATGCTCTGTGCAAAATTCTACAAGGCGGCTTCCTCTTTCATTTCTTCCCCCCAATCCATATTCGCCTACTATGTTTCCTTCTCTCCCTTTTCCTACTGACGAATTCCAGTCACCCATGACTATTAAATTTTCGTCTCCCTTCACTACTTGAATAATTTCTTTTATCTGGTCATACATTTCATCAATTTCTTCGTCATCTGCAGAGCTAGTTGGCATATAAACTTGTACTACTGTGGTATGCATGGGCTTTGTGTCTATCTTGGCAACAATAATGCGTTCACTATGCTGTTTGTAGTAGCTAACCCGCACTCCTATTTTTTTATTCATTATTAAACCTACTCCTGCATTACCCCTATTTGATTTTGTATTTATAACCCTGTAATCACCTGACCAAAAGTCTTGTTCCTCCTGCCACCGAACTTCACTAATTCGCACTATATCTAACTTTAACCCATCCATTTCCCGTTTTAAATTTTCTAACCTACCTGCCCGATTAAGGGATCTGACATTCCACGCTCCGATCCGTAGAACGCCAGTTTTCTTTTTCCTGATAACGACGTCCTCTTGAGTAGTCCCCGCCCGGAGATCCGAATGGGGGACTATTTTACCTCCGGAATATTTTACCCAAGAGGACGCCATCATCATTTAATAATACAGTAAAGCTGCATGTCCTCGGGAAAAATTACGGCTGTAGTTTCCCCTTGCTTTCAGCCGTTCGCAGTACCAGCACAGCAAGGCCGTTTTGGTTAATGTTACAAGGTCAGATCAGTCAATCATCCAGACTGTTGCCCCTGCAACAGTGTTCAGTAGTTGAAGGTTAATCGTTGAATATTATCGATCTGTAGCGTCATAACGCGGAAGGGAAGGTGTAACCCGTAGAAATTATGCGATTGAGACGGAAGTCGGCAGTGTGATGTACTGGTAACAGACAAATGACTTCTGTTGTGACTTGGCAAGACAGCCAAGTCACTATGCGAGGATGCCGAAAGGCACGCGTTAAGCTCACGCTGACTGGCGTGAGGTCTGGAACAGTTAAGGGAATTTATAGTAGCAAATAAAGTACGTAGTTGATGTAATACTTAACTTTAATCCATAATTGGAGAACATCGCTCTTGATGATACATAATTACAATCTCAATATAAACTGGTAATGGCGCCTTGCTAGGTCGTAGCAAATGACGTAGCTGAAGGCTATGCTAACTATCGTCTCGGCAAATGAGAGCGCATTTGTCAGTGTAGCATCGCTAGCAAAGTCTGCTGTACAACTGGGGCGAGTGCTAGGACGTCTCTCTAGACCTGCCGTGTGGCGGCGCTCGGTCTGCCATCACTGACAGTGGCGACACGCGGGTCCGACGTATACTACCGGACCGCAGCCGATTTAAAGGCTACCACCTAGCAAGTGTGGTGTCTGGCGGTGACACCACAACTTCAACTTTAATAAAACTGGATTATTCATATAAGAGAAAGAGCTTCGCAAGTTGAGCAAGGCAGTAACGTGTTGGTCCATCTCGGGCAGCTACTCGTTGGCATTGGTTGATCGAGTTGCTGGATGTCCTCCTGAGGAATACCGTGCCAAATTCTGTCCAACTGGCGCGTTACATCTAGCTGGTTGGAGGGCCCTGCCCACATTGCTGCAAACTTTCTAAATTGTGGAGAGATCCAGCAACCTCGTTGGCCAAGGTAATGTTTGGCATGCACGAAGACAAACAGTAGAAACTCTCGTCGTGTGAGGGCGAGCATTATCTTGCTGACATGTAAGCCCAGGATGGCTACTCCAGTCACTCAGATTCATCATCTTTCGATAAAGCTTTCACGATCTGTTTCAGTGAGCTCAACATAATGTGTAGAGATCTCAATGCAATTTTTTCGTATACAAGATACAGCACGAGAAGCTTTAGGTACGAAAACAGCAAATGTAATGGGAGGCGGTGCTACACACAGGACACCGTAGTTTAACCGAGATGTTCAAGAATTACTTGTTCAGCCAGTCACAGGTGGGAAGACTGCATGGAGTAGGTTTAAATTGAATATACGAAAAATAAAACAGCATTATTGCAAGTGATAGACAAAACGCATGAAACGAGACCTTTATGGAACACAGTGTGGTGTCACCGCCAGACACCACACTTGCTAGGTGGTAGCTTAAATCGGCCGCGGTCCATTAGTACATGTCGGACCCGCGTGTCGCCACTGTGTGATCGTAGACCGAGCGCCACCACACGGCAGGTCTCGAGAGACTTACTAGCACTCGCCCCAGTTGTACGACGACGTTGCTAGCGACTACACTGACGAAGCCTTTCTCTCATTTGCAGAGAGACAGTTAGAATAGCCTTCAGCTAAGTTAATGGCTACGACCTAGCAAGGCGCCATTTGTAACATTGCATGTATCTCAAGATAGAGTCTCACTTGTATCATCAAGAACGCTGTATACCAAAGGAGGAAGTAAAAGTTAAGTGTTCTAGTAGCTACGTTCTTTTCTTTATCGCATTCATTACGAATCCTGTTCCAGACTTCGCGCCAGTCGGCGTGTGTGTACGAGTGCCTTTCGGCTACCCGTCACTGTGGACTGGCTGCCTTGTCAGTCCACTACACACAGTGTGTGGTGAATGCCCCTGGAGCAAATGTACGATGCTATTGAACACATTCGGATATAGAATATGCAATAAAATTCAGTGGGAAAATTATTTTCGACCTTTCTTGGTCTCTATTGATTGGGCTATCACACCACCAGCATAGTCGGCTATACCCTTAACATTATTATCCTGTCCGCTAGGGTAATGAAAGAAAACCGACTTTTGTACATGTTACACTTAAACTAACAATACTTACGTTTCGATCCAAATTTTTCCCTTGCAAGCACAGTACATTCGTAGTCTGAAAGCCACACGAATGCGATGTAACTGTTTTGTTTATTTTGTATTGTTGGAAGTCACTAAATTGTTAGGTAAAATTTACACAGTTGTTAAGTGCTCAACTAATCCAGTGGTGGAATATAGGAATAAACTTTATTAGGCTTGTAAGCCCATTTTCGAGTAGAGAACGGTTTCCGAAGATGGAAACCACGTGAAGGTAAGTGAAGACCAAAGACAGATTGAATGTGGGAAATAATTAGTGCAGTCACAAATTTATGGCGAATAGTAGGAGCGAGTGGCGTGAACAACGTACTAGAAATCCCGACTGATAGGGGCTGAGTGTGGGAGTGAGGATGCATTTGAAGGTCACTTTTGTACGTTTTTCTTGAGTAACTCGAAAACTACGGCCTCTAGCGAAAACGTAGCCCAGTGTAAAATTATTCCTACAAAAAGGTCCTGTTAACTGTTTCTGCAAGATTTGTAGTTGGCGCATGGCGAGCGAGGGAATATGAAAATCTCCCGCATGGTGTTTGAAGGCCAGCTATAACACTGCGGGCTACATAAAACAACATCAGTAGTGGCAGCTGAATCACTTTGTATATTATACAGCAACTGAAATGTGTACAATGCGAATAACCTTCTATCA
Organism: Schistocerca nitens; assembly: GCF_023898315.1. Lineage (NCBI taxonomy): Eukaryota > Metazoa > Arthropoda > Insecta > Orthoptera > Acrididae > Schistocerca > Schistocerca nitens. The sequence continues at coordinate 38,192,504 of NC_064617.1, forward strand.
GCGCTAAAAACTATAGAAAATGTCGGAAATTGCTTATGGCGGTCCCCAATGAGGATTTCTTTATGTGAGTCTAAGATTTGTCATGTGACTGAAGTACCGACCAAAAGAAAAACACGTGTTCCTAGCTACACTATCCGCTAGGTACAACACTCTCCCTACCTAAAACTAGAGTAATAGCATTTCAGGGAATATTCCCATTCTGTTCAAAGACTATTATCAACACAAAAGCTACAGAACAAATACCTTATTTCTCCTATCTGGCTGCTGAAATAAGTGACAATAATGGCTGATATACTGAAACTACGTTTCAACGTTTTTGAACACATTTGTGGTGACGGTGAGTAACAAGACAGGAAAGGGCATGAGAATAAAAGTAAATAAAGGCATCACCAGGTTTAATGAATGGGAGTGAGACAGAAGGACGTCAGTAAGACCGAAAGGGTGGAAATGAGGATTTCAAGTATTGTTAGAGGGTGTACAATATATTAGACCCAACAAGTAATGAACACGGAACAACAGAACTTAATGTTTGGAATATTAGAGAGTGGACGGTAACAAAAGAAGATCGAAAGAAGGTATTAACAGAATAAATGAAGAGAGATTGCCAAAACGCATAGGGCTAATAAGCCACAACCAACAAGAGATTCGGGAAGGTCCAGGAAAAGATGGGAACAACTCTGAGTGTGAAGTCGGAAGACGTATTTTTCCTTCCTAAATCGTGGAGTGCAGAAGAACAGACTTTTACTCGTGTCGTTATTTTATAGCATGTATCTTATCCAGTGATTGCAGTAATGATTTATTACATTTTTATTATGTATCTAAAATTTTTCCGCATGTCTCAGTTACAACATACTCAACAAAGAATGCAGGAGTACCAACTGGCCAACAATTGTACGGGCCGTGCATGTGGGAGGCAGGGAGGGTGTACGAGATCAGTTGCGACGCTTCGCGAATCTTCACAACGTATCGTTCGCGGTTCGTTCACTGGGAGTTCACTTGTTTCCAGCATTCGACTTACTTCAGTTATTCACCGATTTTAGAAAATGTTGCAACTACAAGGGGAGCCTTTGTGCCATCGTTCATAAATAAGTAATCACAGAAATACTCATTCCTCTGCACACAGATCTACACCAGTTCGCTTATTCATAGCTGGAGTAAACACTGTCCTATTAAATGTCATAAAGTTGTTCGAGGCAAATATAAACGTCAAAATAGACAACGTTTATTGTTTAAGATGAGATTTCATAGATTAAGAAGTTGACATGCATTTACCTGCACGTGGTTTCCATCTTCGGAAACAGTTCTGTACTCGAAAATGGGCTTATAGTCCTAATAAAGTTTCACGAAGCAAAGCAAAAAGAGTCCCGTGTAATCAACACAATAAGAAATGTTTTTCCAAGATCCTACCGTTAAATCAGTCTTTTGCAGCCAGAAGTGTGGTGTACTGAAATCCTAAATAAAACCCACCTGTTTTCAGAGGAAAATGTTTTTGCATTACTTTCTGAACGCCCCTCATAATTCTTGATCAGCTTCGAATGTGAAAAGCTTCTCCCACTGGAAGCGCCAGCCACTGGCATGGTTAGCAGTAAGTGTTGGGTTATGGGTTTCCAATTTCATTTAAGTATTTCAATATTAGCACTGAAGTTCTCATATTCTTGTTCACTTTTTATCTGAACACTGATTTGTGTCAAAAGCTCTGACGCAACAATGTCTTCTGATTATTCACTATTTACCTTTTATACTAAGCTCTCTCACGTGTTTATTTCATACAGTTTTAAGTTCTTCATCCTCTAAGTGTCTTAAACTTTTTGGTGAAAAAACTGAATATTTCGGAATACTTAGCCAGTTGCTCAAACTTTTGTTTCAAACTTATTAATACTGTGTCAACGGCAGGGTAGAAAAAATCAGTTTCGTCTTCTACTCTGGAAGCTGTGCCCTGCAAAGTACATCGTCACTTTTACAATCAAATTTGTTTCTTTTCGTACAAGTTCTCTTTTGTTCAAATTTTGCCCAATATGTTGAGTTTCAGCTATCACTTTCGTAGTTAAAAACACCTTCCTCACGGAACTTCTCACTTAAACTATATTTAACTTTCGAGTGATTTGGTTGCTAATTTCAAATCCATGTTTTCTGCCTGATGGGCCTTACTTGCTGCTATAAGGGCAAGGAGAAGCTCATACCGTATGACAACACCGTCAGTAAACTCGAAGTTATCTAATTCGTTCACAGCAAGTAAGTGTGCTTCGCTTTTTGTTTTCAATTAATCAATGCTATTGCTCACCTCAAGAAGGGCATCTGTGACTTCTCTTGATTGGTACGTCATGGCTTCGACACTCTCCACCCAGCTTTCCCATCGAAGTTCTGAAATCTTCATCACTGTTAATGTTGGTACTCTGTTCAATAAGATTTCCGCTCTCTGAGAGGATGCACCGAAATCAATGCATATTCTTTGAATTACACGAAAAAATGTGACTGCTTTTGCTGTAGGTTTTGCCGCATCTGATAAAACAAGATTAATATTCCACCTAGCACATGGCAAATAAAATGCTCTTGGATTACATTGGGATTCTGTTTTGAACACCACTTCAATTACCTTCTATATTTGTACCATTTTCGTAACTTTGCCCTCCGCAGACCTAGTTGGTCTACTTTCGATAAACGGGTTTTAGGCAAACTTTCTCCTGTTGTTGAAGAACCATCCATAAAATCTACCGTCATTGTGCGTTCTTATAGGTTTAAAAACTAAACAATCAATGTCATTTGTTCATTGTTGGTTGTATCAGGAGTACAATGAGGGATGACTGAAAAATATTTACTTTCTTCTAGAAAATTAACAGTGTTGTTTTGTACTTTGAGCGCAAGCAAATTTATGAGTTAATGTTGAATGTTTTTGTACACAAGAACGGTGAGGAATTTCTTAAGTTTTTAACCGCGATTAAATTTTTCTGCAAAACGGTCAAATTCTGCAATCATTTCGAGTAAACCAAGAAAATTTCCATTATTATATTGATAGAGCTTGTACGTTTTGGTACATTTCGAATACACAATCCATTTTCGATCCCTTTTTTCTCCATTGGGTAAAGCTGTTACGTAAAAATGAATTGAAAATTTTCTTCCCTTCTCGTATTAAAGATAATAATAATTTACAATTTTAATAGGGCCTTTCTGTACAATTTCATTTATCATGGAGGATGTTAACGTATTAGGTCAAGTGCCTGGGTCTGGATTTGTGATTATTTCACGGTCGCTATCAGTAGACCTAGCTGAATGTGGGATAGCAGTTGTTTCCCATAACGATACATTTTCAGTTTTATCTAAAGCACCACGTGATGAGAGGGTAGTGTTAATGACATCACCATTTGAGCATAAATTGGTTTAAATTTGTGAAGATAAGATGTTTCTCGAAGAACCTTTTCGAAAGCGTCTTTTTTTTTTTGTAGTTGAAACTTTTTCGTGATGAAACTTTCTATTTTATCACCTGATTTTTTTTTTCAGCACGCGGGAGGAACACTATATCGTAACACAGAACGCACATACAGCACAAGAAACGGTTTGAACTGGAAACGTACATTTAAACTCATGACAACTAACAAATTATTTTGTGAGATACCGATGAAAATAATGCTTAATTGTTAGCCACAGAAGTGAGCTGCAAGAGTGCAGAGAAAGAGAAGAGCTAAGAGACAATGAATAACGTTTCTCTTAAATTACGGATGAGCAGATGTTAACAGAAGATACTGCGGCCGCGCATCCCTATTGGGGATGGTGGTTATCGTTGAAACAACTTTTTTTCCGTTATATCGCTTTATTACAACGTCAGTGCCACGGACACCTGACCGCTCAAATTTTTAAATAACCGATTTAATTTTTTATTTCTGTTATCTCCTGTAAGAAATGTAGAAAAAAGTTGACTTCCCCAGTTTCAAGGTAAATAGAATCAAAATAATGAATAGGCAATAAAAGAAAACTTAGACCAACCATTGTTCACTCATTTTCTCTACAAGTGTTAAGTGGTTCAATACTACGAAAAAATACTAGTATTATCCTATTGTTTCTAATTTTATGAAACTCAGCTCAAAAATCATGTTGTAATCGAGGATCATACCACTATTTGGGCATTATAAATAGCCAGCACTGAAGGATGAAAACTGAGGTTGAAGAGCTCGTATTTTGCGTGTTGGTTTGTCCTTTTTCAAGGGCTACAAGCGGATAAAGGCATATTATGTATACACAGATAGCAGATGAGCTACTTTCGATTCTTATTGTATACGATGAACAAATTATTGTTAAGCTTTTGATTTATTACGGTTACCATAATGTTCTTGTTGTGGTCTTCATTCTGCAGACTGGTTTAATGCAGCTCTCCATGCTACTCTATCCTGTGCAAGATTCTTCATCTCCCAGTACCTACTGCAACCTACATCCTTCTGAATCTGTTTAGTGTATCCATCTCTTGGCCTCCCTCTTCGATTTTTACCCTCCGCGCAGCTCTCCAATACTAAATTGGTGATCCCTTGACGCCTCATAATATGTCCTGTCAATGGATCTCTTCTTCTAGTCAAGTTCTGCCACAAATTTCTTTTCTCCTCAATTCTATTCAATACCTCCTCATTAGTTATGTGATCTATCCATCTAATCTTCAGCATTCTTCTGTAGCACCACATTTCGAGAGCTTCTATTCTCTTTTTGTCTAAACTATTTATTGTCCACGTTTCACTTACGTACATGGCTACACTCCAAACAAATACTTTCAGAAACGACTTCCTGACACTTAAATCTATACTCGATGTTAACAAATATCTCTTCTTCAGAAACGCTTTCCTTGCCATTGCCAGTCTACATTTTATATCCTCTCTACTTCTACCATCATCGGTTATTTTGCTCCCCAAATAGCAAAACTTATTTACTACTTTAAGTGTCTCATTTCCTAATCTAATTCCCTCAGCATCACCTGATTTAATTCGACTACATTCCATTATCCTCGTTTTGCTTTTGTTGGTGTTCATCTTATATCCTCCTTTCCAGACACTGTCCATTCCGTTCAGCTGCTCTTCCAGGTCCTTTGCTGTCTCTGACAGAATTACAATATCATCGGCGAACGTCAAAGTTTTAATTTCTTCTCCATGGATTTCAATTATTACTCCCAATTTTTCTTTTGTTTCCTCTAGTGCTTGCTCAATTTTACAGATTGAATAACATCTGGGATAGGCTACAATCCTGTCTCACTCCCTTCCCAATCACTGCTTCGCTTTCATGCCCCTCGACTCTTATAACTGCCATCTGGTTTCTGTACAAATTGTAAATAGCCTTTCGCTCCCTGTATTTTACCCCTGCCACCTTCAGAATTTGAAAGAGAGTATTCCAGTCAACGTTGTCAAAATCTTTCTCTAAGTCTACAAATGCCAGAAACGTAGGTTTGCTATTCCTTAATCTATTCTCTAAGATTAGTCGTAGGGTCAGTATTGCCTCACATGTTCCATTTCTACGGAATCCAAACTGATCTTCCCTGAGGTTGGCTTCTACCAGTTCTTCCATTCGTCTGTAAGGAATTCGTGTTAGTATTTTGCACCGTGGCTTATAGTTCTATAATTTTCACATCTGTTCACCGCTGCTTTCTTTGGGATTGGACTTATTATATTCTTTTTGTAGTCTGAGGGTATTTCACTTGTCTCATATATCTTGCTCACCAGATGGTAGACTTTTGTCAGGGCTGGCTCTCCCAAGGCTATCAGTACTTCTAATGGAATGTTGTCTACTCCCTGGGCCTCGTTTCGACTTAGGTCTTTCAGTGCTCTGTCAAACTCTTCACGCAGTATCATATCTCCTATTTCATCTTCGTCTATATCCTCTTCCATTTGCATAATATTGTCCTCAAGAACGTCGCCCTTGTATAGACCCTGAACAGGGTTTCCATCTGAGCTCTTGATATTCGTACAAATGGTTCTCTTTTCTCCAAAGGTATCTTTAATTTTCCTGTAGGCAGTATCTATCTTACCCCTAGTGATATACGAATCTAAATACTTACATTTGTCCTCTAGCCATCCCTGCTTAGCCATTTTGCACTTCCTGTCGATTCCATTTTTGAGATGTTTGTATTCCGTTTTGCCTTCTTCATTTACTACATTTTTCTATTTACTCATTTCATCAATTAAATTCAGTATCTCATCTGTGACCCAAGGATTTCTATTAGCCCTCGTCTTTTTACTTACTTGATCCTCTGCTGCCTACACTATTTCATCTCTCAAAGCTACCCATTCTTCTTCTACTGTATTTCTTTCCCCCATTCTTGTCAATCGTTCCCTAATGCTCTCCCTGAAACTCTTTACAACCTCTGGTTCTGTCAGTTTATCCAGATCTCATCTCCTTAAATTTCCACCTTTTTGCAGTTTCTTTAGTTTTATTCTACAGCTCATAACCAATAGATTGTGGTCAGAGACCACATCTGCCCCTGAAAATGTCTAACAATTTAAAACCTGGTTCCTAAATCTCTGTCTTACCAGTATATAATCTATCTGAAACCTGTCAGTATCTCCAGGATTCTTCCATGTATACAACCTTCTTTCATGATTCTTGAACCAAGTGTTAGCTATGATTAAATTATGCTCTGTGCAAAATTCTACCAGGCGGCTTCCTCTTTCATTCCTTACCCCCATTCCATATACACCTACTACGTTTCCTTCTCTTCCTTTTCATACTCTAGAATTCCAGTCACCCATGAATATTACATTTTCGTCTCCCTTCACTATCTGAATAATTTCTTTTATCTCATCATACATTTCATCAATCTCCTCGTCAGCTGCAGAGATAGTTGGCATATAACCTTGTACTACTGTGGTAGTCGTGGGCTTCGCGTCTATCTTGGCCACAGTAATGCGTTCACTATGCTGTTTGTAGTAGCTTACCCGCATTCCTATTTTTTTTTATTCATTATTAAACCTACTCCTGCATGACCCCTATTTGATTTTGTATTTATAACCCTGTATTCACCTGACCAGAAGTCTTGTTCCTCCTGCCACCGAACTTCACTAATTCCCACTATATCTAACTGTAACCCATCCATTTCCCTTTTTAAATTTTCTAACCTACCTGCCCGATTAAGCGATCTGACATTCCACGCTCCCATCCGTAGAACGCCAGTTTTCTTTCTCCTGATAACGACGTCCTCCAGAGTAGTCACCGCCCAGAGATCCGAATGGGGAACTATTTTACCTCCGGAATATTTAACCAGTAGCATGCCATCATCATTTAACCATAAAGCTGCATGGCCTCGGGAAAAATTACGGCTGTAGTTTCCCCTTGCTTTCAACCGTTCACAGTAAGGCCGTTTTGGTTAGTGTTACAAGGCCAGATCAGTCAATCATCCAGACTGTTGCACCTGCAATTACTGAAAAGGCTGCTGCCCCTCTTCAGGAACCACACGTTTGTCTGGCCTCTCAACAGATACCCCTCCGTTGTGGTTGCACCTACGGTACTATTATCTCTATCGTAGAGGCACGCAAGCCTCCCCACTAACGGAAAGGTCCATGGTTCATGGTTCATATCGTTCCTCTATTATTATTTCGTAGAAATCGCTGGCAGACCTTCAATCATTCTAAAGTAAATGAAGTATTGTATTTCGTTCTTGTGTCACTTCACAATAGTATTTCCAGACTATAGATGTAGTCACGAACGATGGCTTTCGAATTTAGGATCGTTCTGTGCACCTACGTCGCGCGTTCTTCGGCAGCCAATGAGTCTTCAGCAGTGTTCTGAGCGCTGTGGTGTGAATGTTGTACGCAATGCGAGCGTCATACACGATCGTAGCGAGATTTTTAACGAATTTTTATTCCATTTGCTTCGAGTTGTCATGGTTGATGGTGGTGGTAGGCGACTAATTCTGCACTAGCAAGCGAGAGATATAATTTGCAGGATACACGCTTTCATCTGGTGCAAAGCACGTGTATGCGAGTACGGTAACTGCCACTCGTAACCGGCAACAATGCAATACCCGTCCTTGCCTGCGCGAACCGCCATTATTCGTGGATGGGACTCTAGGATTGGTGCCATTCTCCAATAGGATTGATGTCCGGTGACGACAGGGAGAAACTACCATATAGACCAAGTGGGGGTAAGTCTTCTACACTGCACGCACACACGTTTACGTTAAGCCACGACATATGACTACAGGGACATAACTGTCTCAGCAATGCTGTACCATTTCTTATGCCAAGTGTTTGTTGGTCGTTTCTGTCGGCAGTATTATTAAAGTAGCGCTCATCACTTTTCTCTTTTTCTACAGTAATGCAATATTCCAAAACTATGGAAAATGTCTGAATAAAAACTACTCGTTTTCCAAAAAAAAGACTTATTTAAAAACAAACGATGGGAAATTCCAAGTAGGAATACCAACAATGCAGGAAAAGACAGGTCGCTACTTCCTGTCAAGAAGACATGTTAAGTTGCAGACACGCATTCTGACCGCAGATGCTGGAGTTGGCGGTCGTGTGTGCATGAGGTGTGCCTGCTTGTGTGTGCGAGTGGTGTGTGTTTCGTTTTTGCTGATGAAGGCTGTGGCCGAGAGCTAGCTTTTAATTGTGCCTGTCTGCAAATAATCGCGTCTTTATTTAAAAACAAAAATTTAGCACTGCTGCTATGGCTAACTAATACTTCAGTATTTTTCCCAGTTATTAGTGACAAATAAAAAGACCTGTTATAACCGAGGCAAAAAAATACCGAAACATACCTGTTATCAAGAACTAAAATACCGGTATCGGTTTTAACCGGTCAGATTTTTCCATCCTAATCCTTATCATAGACCTTGGTTCCCTCGACTCCGATGCTGCGATAGTTTTCTACGATGTTCACCACTAGCATGTGGTAATGAAACAATGGGTATATACCTCAACACTTAAATACTTGATTCATGCCTAGGATTGTCATATCTATCTGGGGCCTCGTGGGACGCTCTGACGTGGGGGTGTAGAAATGAAGTAAAAATTTCGTTTAATATAATCACTTTTTATTTGGAAATGAAATACGTGGAATTTGTGTTGCGACCGAAGTAGTTGGTACACAATAATGTCCTGAAGATTTCACCTTTTCCTACTTTTTTTCCCTTATAAGTATTTATAAAAATCCGTGCAAGTTAGTTTGCAGTTAAATGGCAGTGTAGGATTGATTCCACAGTCTTTGGCACCAGTCACTTTCTTTCATCAATCCATTGGGCCGACATCAGCGAAAGTACTCCTTCCACAGTGGCGTTGAATGTGGGAATAGAAAACAAATACTCGCATGATTTTAGCCGTTGGCATTGGCGTTCATGGTTTTCGGTTTGCTTAAGAAAATAAGTACACTTTTCTTCCAGTCACGCTTAATTTCTAAAAAGCCCTTCATGTACACATATTCCTGAAAATAATTGTCACCTGAAGTATTCACATTTTTAGTCGGGTATATAATAATGTTTTCAATCTTCACCCAATCTGGGGTTTCAGATCCAATCAAATACTTGATATTTATTTATTAAAACAGAAAGCCCATTTCTCAAACTAGTGAAATGCTATGGTATAGAGAACCATTGTGTCTACCTCAAACTTCGAAATAAAATTAATTATTTCTTGATTATTGTTCCCATTCTTTAATTTGTTCTAATTCATCTTGGTTTTGCATGCCAATAACATTTGCAGTCTTCCTTTCATTCAGACATCTTTGTGTGTCGATTAATGATTGTATTTCTTATTTCAGTTATCGAGACTTTATCATTCTCCACGATTTTTATATTTTTTTCAAAGATCCGAGTTTGACTGCAGAAACATGAAGTAAATTTCACTGATCGGACTACTCAAAAAATCTGAAATTATTTTAGGTGACCTGTCTTCACCGTCAAAAAACTGTATTGATGGAATCTACGGCTTAAGGATCTCTCAGTGGCGGGCATTAAAGACAGCCATCTTGCTTCTGAGTGAGATACAAGAACCTGATAATTGACACCATCGTGTAAGCAGAACTCTTTCTACTTCTCTGTCCTTATCGTGTATATTGAAAAATTATGAAATAGTTTCGTGACGATTTTTTCCGTCAGTTAAGTCTGCAGCAACTCTTGATATACACTGAAGCCTGAAAGAAACTGGCATAGGCATGCGTGTTCAGATACGGAGGTATGTAAACAGGCAGAATACTGCGCTGCGGTCGGCAACACCTATGTAAGACAAGTGTCTGGCGCAGTTGTTAGATCGGTTACTGCTGCTACAATGGCAGGTTATCAAGATTGAAGTGAGTTTGAACGTGGTGTTATAGTCGGTGCAGGAGCGATGGGACGCAGCATCTCCGAGGTAGCGATGAAGTGGAGATTTTCCCGTACGACCATTTCACGAATGTATCCTGAATATCAGGAATCCGGTAAAACATCAAACTTCCGACACCGCTGCCGCCGTAAAAAGGTTGTGGAAGAACGGGACCAGCGACGACTGGAGAGAATCGTTCAACGTGACGGAAGTGCAAACCTTCCGCAGCTGAAGATTTCAATACTGGATCATCAACAAGTGTCGTCGTGCGAACCATTCAACGAAACATCATCGATATGGGCTTTCGGAGCCGAAGCTCCACTGCACGACACAAAGCTTTACGCCTCGCTTGGGCCTGTCAGCACCGTCATTGGACGGTTGATGACTGGAAACATGTTGCCTGGTCGAACTAGTCTCGTCTCGAATTGTATCGAGCAGATGCATGTATACGGATGTGGATACAACCTCATGAATCCATGGACCCTGCATGTTAACAGAGGACTGTTCAGGCTGGTGGAGGCTCAGTAATGGTGTGGGACGTGTGCAGTTGGAATGATATGGGACCCCTCATACGTGTAGATACTACTCCTGTATGCTCACCTACGTCCATTCATGTTCATTGTGTATTCCGACGGACTTGGAAAATTTCAGCAGGACAATGCGACACCCCACACGTGCAGAATTCCTACAGAGTGGCTCCAGAAACACTCTTCTGAGTTTAAACATTTCCACTGACTACCAAACTCCCCAGACCTAAATATTGTTGAGCATATCGGGATGCCTTACAACGTGCTGTTCAGAAAAGATCTCCACCCCATCCTACTCTTACAGATTTGTGGACATCCCTGCAGGATTCACGGTGTCGGTTCCCTCCAGCACTACTTCAGACATTATTCGGGTCCATGCCACGCTATGTTGCTATACTTCTGCGTGCTCGCACGGATCCTACACTATATTAGGTAGATGTATTCGATTTTTGGCTCTTCTGAGTAGTATTGTCGAGAATATGGGCAGAGCATCCAGTTCCTTTTATATTTGTTCCTAGTTCTTTAATTTGCTTTAACGAATTCCGCTGGCCATGTTAATGTAGCGTTCCGAAGTTGGTATTGATACTGTTTCCACAAAGAGGGATTAATTTGTCTAATGGAATTTGCATTTGTCTTTAAAGGTCAGGATAAAACTTTGCACTTGTCTCCGATGTTTCGTATTCAGCGAATCAAACTTCAGTAGCTTCTGCCGGCTGACTTTTACTAATTGAGGTTGCATTTACATGTTGCGCCAACAGATGGCGTTACTCCAGAACTTAAGGCAAGCTGGTAACAGCATTTTGCAAAACTGGGGACAGAATTAGGTCATGTCTGGATGTCGGGACAAGAAGGTCCATGACGGTGACGGTCCCGATATATGGAGTGGCGCCGCCCGAAGTGGCCGAGCGATTCTTGGCGCTACAGTCTGGAACCGCGCGATCGCTACGGTCGCAGGTTCGAATCCTGCCTCGGGCATGGGTGTGTGTGTGTGTAGTCCTTAGGTTGGTTAGGTTTAAGTAGTTCTAAGTTCTAGGGGACTTATGACCTCAGATGTTAGTGCTCAGAGCCATATCGAGTGGCGCGACAACCCTATTTGTACTGCTGTAATTCGTTACGGCTATATAAGGAAACGACAGGGATAATATCGTGTCCTTAATTTTCGCAATGTTCCGTAGAGTTTCGCGTGCCCCAAGATTGCAAAATAAATGTACGGCACGAAAAACAGAATAATTTCGCATTAACAAAGTGACAACCAAACGCTCCCGTGATTTGCTACGGCCAGAGTACTCCCTCTTGGATTCAGCAACGCTAGAATCAGAGACAATCATTTCTAGAAATACACGAGAATTCTGAAAATAATAAAAAGTCTACATTCCATTCTAGGAGGGGGTAATAACTCCCCTTGCTGAGTTATGAGGACAGTGATTAAGGGTACATGATTTGTGAAGAAGTTACGTTTCAACTCATAGGAGAAAGCCAGTTTGGTTGGTACACACATAGTGGTTCGATACTCGCAAACAACATGGGAAGCGGATCAATAAGGACAACCTGTGCTATGTAACCGTGTATTTGTAACTAGAAATCGCAGAGATGTGTATTTTATTTGCAGGAAAGTTGTGAACTGTCCGAATAGGTAATCATTGCACGCTTCGTAAGTTGATAGTTTTAAGTTAAAGTAATTATTTCATTAATATGCTTTATATATTTAGGGAAGCTGTGAACTGTGAATTGATAATCGAGCCCTTGTTATGTAACAATGCATCACTATAATCTGGGTAATACGCACCCCATTATATGGAAAGCTAGTTAATCTCGCATCTAGTATTTTACGACGACATATCTGCTAAACTATCTTGTACCATGATTCCAGTTTGCAGGCACGTTCAGTCACATATTTGTATTGTGTCTGAAAAACGGGTTGTGAATACATTTATTAGTAAAGAAACAATAAATTAGAACGTCATGCATGTTACTTCCCGAACAGCGAAAACGTAGTAACTGATACACCTTTTTTTCCCTTTCTTTTCTTAGAGGGAATTTTCGGCGAGAAAAAAGTGTCAGATTAGTTCGAAATGATGAGAAAAGTCTGATTCTGAAACACTGAATGAGGGTAGCCTGGGTGATTCGCATGCTTTGAGTTACGCTGCTTTAGTTTAATTCTTCAGTTGTGCCAGACCTGTTACGTAAGATCACACCTCTTACTGAGATCATTACGACAGCAATTTAAACACAGTCTATAAGTATGTGAAATGCTGAAAATCAAATTTTTGTTGTAAGACGTTACATTGGGGTCCTACTATTTGAATTTATTGTCAGTTTTATGCGATTTTTCAGACCAGACATACAATGGAGAGATGTGGCATAGAATGCCATCGCCTCTCTCGCCTTTTGAAACCCATGAAGTATGCTATCCCTCAGCATCGTATGCCCACCATGCATTCAATGGAATGTTATGAAAGCAGAATTTCGAATTTAGGACTACGTTATTAAAGTTTCCTTGGAGATACGTCTGACATAAAATCTTATTTGCCTGGGCAGTGGCCATCAATTCGATGGCATAGTGGATGGAATGATAATATTACGGCTTTACACTGCACTTCACTAGACGATAGGAGAGTCTGTGTTAAGACCGTGGCCTGCTTTTCCGTATGCTATTCCTTCCGCCGTGGTACTGTGGATATGCTATGATGCTCCAACATGACATAGAAGTTCGACACGGAAGGAATGAACGGCTGCTATTACACCATTTGAGGTAAGATGGCTCTGGTAATGTCAACTCTATACTAAGTTGCTTATCCTCGGGGTTGCTCTGTTCCCCTCTGTTTCTATGCATGAACTTAAATCAGTGTCACAATCAGACACTAAAGGGCTATTGACTTCTTATCAAGAATTTCCTGATTAAGTCATCAGTAAAAGCCGAAAATAGTCCCCAGGACACCCGGTATCAGTTACAGGTTATTTAACAGACATACCATTTTCGGTATTTTATGTAATTATTAACCGATTTCTAAAATTCAAAATGCTGTCCTCATATGCTGTGGGTATAATCTTACGTTAAAGGTTCAGCATAGTTTCTCAAGTACGAGAGTTGGAAAATGTGTATACGTCTTGAGCCGCCGAAATTACCCAAACTATATTCATCTTATGTTTGACAATGAGAGCACTTTGAGACTTCCAACAAACTCATAATTTCAAACGTACGTGAAACCTATTCTCCCTATAGCCCTTCATAAAGTAGGAAAAAAAGTTTCTCATGTATTAAAGCTTTAGGACCCGGTTTTTTTGTTGCAGTCTTCTGTCCGAAGACTGGTTTGATGCAGCTCTCCATGCTACTCTCCCCTATGCGAGCTTTTTCATCTCCGAATAACTACTGCAACCTACATCTTTCTGAATCTGCTTAGTGTATTCATCTGTTTGTCTCCCTCTACGATTTTTAGCTTCCACAGTTCCCTTCCAATACTAAATTGGTGATCCCGTGATATCCCAGAAAGTGTCCTATCAATCTATCCCTTCTTTTAGTCAAATTATGCCAAAAATTTCTTTTCTCCCCAATTCTGTTCGGTACTTTCTCTTTAGCTACGTGATCTACCCATCTAATCTTCAGCATCCTTCCGTGGCACCACATTTCAAAAGCTTATATTCTCGTCTTGTTTAAACTGCTTATAATCCATGTTTCACTTCCATACTTTGCTACACTCCAGACAAATAACTTCAGGAAACACTTCCTAGCACTTAAGTCTATATTCGATGTTTGCAAATTTCTCTGCTTCACTAACGCTTTCTTTGCCATTGCCAGTATATCTTCTCTACTGCGACCATAGCCGGCCGGTGTGGCCGTGCGGTTAAAGGCGCTTCAGTCTGGAACCGCGTGACCGCTACGGTCGCAGGTTCGAATCCAGCCTCGGGTATGGATGTGTGTGATGTCCTTAGGTTATTTAGGTTTAATTATTTCTAAGTTCTAGGCGACTGATGACCTCAGAAGTTAAGTCGCATAGTGCTCAGAGCCATTTGAACCAGTTTACTGCGACCATAATCACGTATTTTGCTGTCTAGATAAAAAAAAAACTGATCCACTACTTTCAGTCTCGTTTTCCTAATCTAATTCCATCAGTATCACCTCATTTAATTCATATAAATGTCCACCCGTGGTAGCTGAGCGGTCAGCTGCGACGGAATGTCATACCTAACGGCCCGGGTTCGATTCCCGGCTGGGTCGGAGATTTTCTCCGCTCAGGGACTGGGTGTTGTCTTGCCCTTATCATCATCATTTCATCCCCATCGGCAGGTAAGTCGCCGAAGTGGCTTGAAAAACTTCCACCAGGCGAACGGTCTACCCGACGGGAGGCCCTAACCACACGGCATTTCAATTTTCCATTCATCTAAATTCCATTATCCATGTTTTGTTTTCGTTCCTTTCAAGACACTATCCATTCCATTCAACTGATCTTCCAACCCTTTGCTGTCTCTGACAGAATTACAGTGTCATCGAAACCTCGAAGTTTTTATTTCTTTTCCCTGGACTTTAACTCCTTCTCCAAATTTTTCTTTGGTTTCACTTACTTCTTGCTCAATGTACAGGTACCGTAGGGGACAGGCTACAATCTTCGTGACAAAAAAATAAAAACATCTACAGTTGTCCTTATGATTTTAATTTATTTTGTCGCTACCAGTTTCAACGCTTCATTGCGTCATCTTCAGACTGTCTTTGATGCGGTACAAAATAAATTAAAATCATAAGGACGGCTGTAGGTGTTTTTATTTTTTGTCACGATAGTAAACGGCCGTCGTCCCAGAGACCTCCTGCTAAAAGGATGAACATACAAAAGGCTACATTCTTGTCTCACTCCCTTCTCAACCACTCGTCTCTTCCATGCCCCTCAACTATTAAAGCTGCAGTCTGGTTTCTATACAAGTTGTAAATAGCCCTCCACTGACTGTATTTTATCCCTGCTACATTCAGAATTCCGATGAGAATATTACAGTCGACATTGTCAAAAGCTTTCCCTAAGTATATAGTTGCTATAAACGTAGGTTTGTCTTGAACTACATTCTAAAATACGTCATAGGGTCAGTATTGCCTCATGTGTACCTACATTTCTCAGAAATCGAAACTGATCTTTCCCAAGGTGGTCTTCTACGAGGTTTTTCATTCTTCTGTAAATTATTTATTTACTACTGACACTATTCGCAACATATTTTGCAGGCAGTATCCACATATACACCACTACACGGATCTGCAACAGCATATCGTTGTACGACGCATAGTTCAAGTGATATGACTATGTCGTCATATACATCGAGATGGGTGAACAACTAGCTTAACATACACTCCTGGAAATTGAAATAAGAACACCGTGAATTCATTGTCCCAGGAAGGGGAAACTTTATTGACACATTCCTGGGGTCAGATACATCACATGATCACACTGACAGAACCACAGGTACATAGACACAGGCAACAGAGCATGCACAATGTCGGCACTAGTACAGTGTATATCCACCTTTCGCAGCAATGCAGGCTGCTATTCTCCCATGGAGACGATCGTAGAGATGCTGGATGTAGTCCTGTGGAACGGCTTGCCATGCCATTTCCACCTGGCGCCTCAGTTGGACCAGCGTTCGTGCTGGACGTGCAGACCACGTGAGACGACGCTTCATCCAGTCCCAAACATGCTCAATGGGGGACAGATCCGGAGATCTTGCTGGCCAGGGTAGTTGACTTACACCCTCTAGAGCACGTTGGGTGGCACGGGATACATGCGGACGTGCATTGTCCTGTTGGAACAGCAAGTTCCCTTGCCGGTCTAGGAATGGTAGAACGATGGGTTCGATGACGGTTTGGATGTACCGTGCACTATTCAGTGTCCCCTAGACGATCACCAGTGGTGTACGGCCAGTGTAGGAGATCGCTCCCCACACCATGATGCCGGGTGTTGGCTCTGTGTGCCTCGGTCGTATGCAGTCCTGACTGTGGCGCTCACCTGCACGGCGCCAAACACGCATACGACCATCATTGGCACCAAGGCAGAAGCGACTCTCATCGCTGAAGACGACACGTCTCCATTCGTCCCTCCATTCACGCCTGTCGCGACGCCACTGGAGGCGGGCTGCACGATGTTGGGGAGTGAGCGGAAGACGGCCTAACGGTGTGCGGGACCGTAGCCCAGCTTCATGGAGACGGTTGCGAATGGTCCTCGCCGATACCCCAGGAGCAACAGTGTCCCTAATTTGCTGGGAAGTGGCGGTGCGGTCCCCTACGGCACTGCGTAGGATCCTACGGTCTTGGCGTGCATCCGTGCGTCGCTGCGGTCCGGTCCCAGGTCGACGGGCACGTGCACCTTCCGCCGACCACTGGCGACAACATCGATGTACTGTGGAGACCTCACGCCCCACGTGTTGAGCAATTCGGCGGTACGTCCACCCGGCCTCCCGCATGCCCACTATACGCCCTCGCTCAAAGTCAGTCAACTGCACATACGGTTCACGTCCACGCTGTCGCGGCATGCTACCAGTGTTAAAGACTGCGATGGAGCTCCGTATGCCACGGCAAACTGGCTGACACTGACGGCGGCGGTGCACAAATGCTGCGCAGCTAGCGCCATTCGACGGCCAACACCGCGGTTCCTGGTATGTCCGCTGTGCCGTGCGTGTGATCATTGCTTGTACAGCCCTCTCGCAGTGTCCGGAGCAAGTATGGTGGGTCTGACACACCGGTGTCAATGTGTTCTTTTTTCCATTTCCAGGAGTGTATTAACTGATTTGTAAAGCAATCAGACGTTTCAAGCCCTTATACATAAGGGAGTTCGATCCTGTGGCGAATCTGGAGTTGGATGGGGGGGGGGGGGGGATGGGATGGGTTACTCATAATTTTAAAACAACCACGTATTGGGTAAAACAGCGCACTAAAAGCATCGTTTGCACTCTTACGCTGCGCCTGAGTATGAACACAACTAAGTAGCTGCCTTTTACCACTCATGCAGACTCTTCCACTTCACCACTCGTTCTGCAAGGGAGGCAGGTTGGGTGAAATAGGCGGTGAAGCGTTTTATGCAAATATTTCATTGTGAAAGCATTTTTGAAGCTAAATCTGTGAAAACTGGTGTGTGGCGTCTTGTTTGGAAATGAAAAAAAAAAAAAACGTGTTTCACTGTTTTTGGAAAACCAACACCTAAGGGGGGTGAAATAGGGCCAGACTGAGATTTTCACTCTGCAGCGGAGTGTGTGCTGCTATGAAACTTCCTGGGAGATTAAAACTGTGTGCCGGACCGAGACTGGAACTCGTTACCTTTGCCTTTCGCGGGCAAGTGCTACACAAGTTCTGCAAGGTTCGCAGGAGAGCTTCTGTGAAGTTTGGAATGCAGGAGACGAGATGTTGGCAGAATTAAGGCTGTGGGGACGGATCGTGTGACGTGCTTGGGTAGCTCAGTTTGTAGAGCACTTTCCCACGAAAGCGAAGGTCCCGTGATCGAGTCTCGGTCGGGCACACAGTTTTAATCTGCGAGGAAGGTTCAGGGCCAGACTGATTCACTGACTCACCATCGCCCAGCCGAAACCGCTATGGATAGAAACTTGAAATTTGGAGAGTGTGTGAATCTTATACTGTAGATATCGTTTAAGTAGGGATTGTTCGAAATTGAAGACAAAAAGGGGTGAAATAGGTGACGGAAGGCTTTCTCAAAATATGTCGCAATTAAGGCATTTCTGAAGCTAGAACTACTAAAATTGGTATTTGGTTTCTCAGTTAGAAGTTAAAAAAAAAAAAACTGCACGTTTCAGCAATTTTGGCAATTCAACCACTAAGTGGGGAAAACAGTGAGTGAACGTCTTTTGGAAATAATTCATTATCACTATTTAAAAACAGTCGTAGGTTGCACAATATTCATTATTAAAGAACAAATAACGCATTTTAAAGCTAAATCTACGAAAATGAATGTTAATTAAAAAAATGTTTCACTCTTTTTGGAAATTCAGTGCCTTAAGGGAGTGAAATAGGGGATAAAAGGTTTTATAAAATTATTTCACTGTGGAAACGTTTTCAAATCTAAATCTTTGGAAATTTGTACTTGGCTTCTCTGTTAGAAACAACAAAAAAATGTGTGTTTACTCTTTACAGAAATTCAATCCTTTAGGGCGTAAAATTATTAGGAAAATATTTCGTTACATTAAAAAATTTTAAAGCTTAGCCTACGAAATTGGTACGAGTATTTCATTTCTAGGTGAGCTATAAAGAAATATGTGTTTCAGTGGAAATATTGTTACAAGAACGCAAACGGCATGATTAACAGAATCCGTGAACTACAGCTACCGGAATTACTTTTTGGTCAGAACTACATTCGGAAAAAACCATGCATCTATGGCCTCAATTATCGTGAAACGTTTAGAAGGTGTTGCAATTTGTGAACAACATAAAAATTTGATTAAAGAAAAAAAAATCTGTGCAGACGATACAGACTACGCGTGAAAAGTATCGGGTGCTAAGCTAGTATGTGATACAGATGGAACTGCGGTTTGTGATACAAACATAAGGGGTCGCAGAGATTTAAATATGCTAAACCCTAACGTTGAGGGGACTTTCTCAATTTTACAACAGAATAAATACCGTTCGCACATTTGCGTTGATCGAAACGTTGAACTAACTTTACCGAAGTGTCTGTGCAGTCGAGGATATGGCTGTTGGGGTAATATTGTATAAGATTCTTGTAAATTCCTGTAGTGGACTAAGAGGTCATATCAGCTCAAGTGGGAGGTAATGAGGAGGTACATCAGCAGCCACAACCATGAACGGTCTGACAAAAAAATCGAAATCAGTCTTCGACGTGCAAAGTCGTGACATTTCTTTGAGAAC
This sequence comes from Schistocerca nitens, assembly GCF_023898315.1. NCBI lineage: Eukaryota > Metazoa > Arthropoda > Insecta > Orthoptera > Acrididae > Schistocerca > Schistocerca nitens. The sequence goes on from NC_064617.1 coordinate 38,212,135, forward strand.
TGGTGACAAAATTTTTCAATTACTGAAACGAGGGTAATCATGTCTGGTCGAGATATGACTGCCTTGAGCTTTGAGAAATGTTCCATGTCATGAACTAGAAGCTGATTTTTCCACAGGATTAACTTTTGTTTTATAGTATCAATATAGTCGGCCATATATGTAAATCATTCTCCCCTTGCATTAAAAGACTTGATGAAATCAAATAACTGGTGACGTCGACCATAAAAGATTTTGTCACTGCCCTATTTTTCTTTTAACTCTTCTTTGCCTGATCAAGTCGTCTTTGTGCCTGGTGGTGTAACGACGTTCCAATGAACGTTTTTCGCAGCTCATAATAGTGCGATGGTGTATAAGCGGTTTGCATGGCGTTCGAAGAGCAAGTCCCATTTAGCTCTGAATAATATGACTTCTCCACTTTTTCTTTCAAGTGCGTAGACGCAGTGGTGTTCCTAATTCAGAACGTAAATCTAATTTAGCACAGTCTGTGTTGTGACAAGGCGACTGGCTCTCTCTAGCGGCGCCCGGCTGCTGACTCGCTTTGCATTTCCTGTTCCCCACCGCTCGCCCCTCAGCGCCATTTGCCCAGACCGGCTCTAAATATAACCAACCCACTTTTCTTAAAATATATAGAATTCAATCAGTATCTTTCTTCAGTTTGGTGCAAAAATGGCTTCTTAAAATTATGTTAACGTTTCCTTTGTCTTACAAGAAATTATGAAAAAGATGTAAGAAATGTTTTCAAATGTAGTTTTAGACACGAGCTGTTAACATATATACTAGGTGTCGAAGCCTTTCCCACACCAAACGCTGACAGGAAATATCTTGTATGATGAGGGGCCCCATAATCTGCAGGTTGACAGAAACTGTTCCGTCAGTGGAGGCGCGTCTATTTGGTAAAACATCCACACCTTCACCTCCGTGCGACTCATCGCCTGCCTCGGGTGGGTCCTGCACCTGTCCTAGAGAGAGGAGGCGTGTTTCAGCCCGAATCAATGGAGCACTCTGTTAGTTCAGAGGCAGGTCTCCGTGCCGCCGCTGACGCACGGCGTGGTAGGAGGTCCACAAAACCTCAGGTGTTGGTGGGGATGTTTTGCACTTTTCCAGAGAATGGGTGGGAGGAGGAGGAGGAGGAGGAGGAGGAGGGCTCGGTCCGTCTAAACGCCAAACGCATCCAATTTGTCGTTCGGCCGGTTGGTACGTGTGTAGAGCGCTTTGAAAAGTTGTGAACTGCGGGCGTATTGGCTAGACAGCTCTTGTGACGCCACATCCCCTAATCACGTGTTCGCGGCGCCTCAGTTAGCGGGTTGTATTCAGCGATTGCGGTTCGAAACTTATAATCTGCACAATTCCGGGTTCCTCACTTCTAATTTATCCAGCCGGGTTGCTGTTTAGACTTCCAGAGAAAGGTAAACCTCCCTATGACGTAACAGTTACGTGTTGTATACGTTTCTTACGATATCTCTTACAGAAATCGAATTATACATGTTTCCGTGGCGGTTCAGTAAGTCGCTACTTGTAGGACGATCTCTGGAATTGATAGGCCGACTAGAAAGATTGCTTTCGTTAACGAAGTGGTTCAACGGAAGCGTCCGATTCCACCCGTCGGCTTTTGTGGTGTGTGACGTCACGAAGGCGCGGAATTTAGTTTGTGAGAATGGGGCGTGCTTGTAGGTGTCGTTTTGATGTGATCTATAGTGCTCTCTGGTGGTGTGTTTATGTGTTGTGTGGCAGGTAGTTTGCTTGTGTGGCGTGTTTATAGGTAGCGTATTGTTGCTGTCGGTGGTTCTCTCTGGTGGTGTGTTTATGGGTAGCGTGTTATGTGGCGTATGGGGTTCTTTTGCGCGGTAGCATTGCACGTGTGTGGTGTCGATAGTGCCTGTGCTTTCAGCGGAATATTTTTCAGTGAGTTAACGGTTTTGGTTTTGTTATGTCGACGTTATTGTAGTTTCTTTCTGTTCGTCGTGTGTGAATTTTGGTAAATTGCATTGTTCATGTCTTTGATAGATATGGATATGACTGACAACGTCAACAGTTTTCGGTTGTTGGCGATGATGGGGGACACTGCGTTGTCTCTAACAAAGTTCCTTCAACTATTCGGATTTGTGGAAGAAGTCGTGAAGAAATGAGGCTTACTAATGTTCCAGCATCTCGAACCAGGGACGGCTATATGTGGAGATGTCTTAAGAATACCTTGTCAAGCGAAGTGTTCGATTCCATTTTGATTCTTTTTTTATGGTAGTATTAAGTATGGTGGTGGCGAAAGTTCTGAGATTTACAGTGTGGTATCGGTAGTTTCTGTTGACCTATATAACTCAAGTGAAGTGGTCGATTCCAGTGGATATTGTTTTTAGTTGATTTTGGGAAGGTTGTTGTCGTTTTATTTTATCGTTTTTGTCGTCTGGTTTAGTGGCGTGTGTTTATTTTTAGTTTGTCTCCACCCAAAAACCCCCAATTTCCCCCGCTTGTCCCGATAGTTTCACTATATTTTTGGAGGAATATTGTCTGAGTGTTTTCGATCTATTTTTATGTTTGTTGTCATGTTTACGTAATGACGTCATAGTCGCGATATGGGAATTGTGAATGGTCGTTTCCGCCATATTGGTCAAAGAAGACTGGTGGAATCGGACGTTTCCGATAACCCATGTTTCCTTTGTGGGATCTATGGAAGACGGCGAATGACCGACAGTATATGGTACACTTGCGAGAATTTGCGACGTACACGCACTGAATACAAGGGGGAGTTAAAACATAGGACCTTGTGTATTTAGTTATTTCGACAACATACATTATTTTCAGGGTATATGTAGAAGTCCTTCGGCTCTGAATAGTCATGCTGCCTCGTAATAGCGGTATGCTCTTGCTAACTGAATAACATATTTGCATCATATCGTACACTGCAGATTGGTACAGTATGACACTAATCTGCCTTGTACGTAATGCAACCAATTCTATTCAATACCGCCTCATTAGTTATGTGATATACCCATCTAATCCTCAGCATTATTCTGTAGCACCACATTACGAAAGCTTCTGTTCTCTTCTTGTCCAAACTATTTATCATCCATGTTTCACTTCCATACATGGTTACACTCCATACAAATACTTTCAGAAACGACTTACTGACACTTAAATCCATACTCAATGTTAACAAATTTCTCTTCTTCAGAAACGCTTTCCTTGCCATTGCCAGTCTACATTTTATATCCTCTCTACTTCGACCATCATCAGTTATTTTGCTCCCCAAATAGCAAAACTCCTTTACTACTTTAAGTGTCTCATTTCCTAATCTAATTCCCTCAGCATCACCCGATTTAATTCGACTACATTCCATTATCCTCGTTTGGCTTTTGTTGATGTTCATCTTATATCCTCCTTTCAAGACACTGTCCATTCCGTTCAGCTGCTCTTCCTGGTCCTTTGCTGTCTCTGACAGAATTACAATGTCATCGGTGAACCTCAAAGTTTTTATTTCTTCTTTTGTTTCCTCTACTGCTTGCTCAATATACAGATTGAATAACATCGGGGAAAGGCTACAATCCTGTCTTTCTCCCTTCCCAACCACTGCTTCCCTTTCATGCCCCTCAACTCTTATAACTGCCATCTGGTTTCTGTACAAATTGAAAATAGCCTTTTGCTTTCTGTATTTTACCCCTGCCACCGTCAAAATTTGAAAGAGTATTCCAGTCAATATTGTCAAAAGCTTTCTCCAAGTCTACAAGTGCTAGAAACATAGGTTTGCCTTTTCTTAATGTAGCTTATAAGATAAGTTGTAGGGTCAGTTTTGCCTCACGTGTTCCAATATTTCTACAGAGTCCAAACTGATCTTCCCTGAGGTCAGCTTCTACCAGTTTTTTCATTCGTCTGTAAAGAAATTGCGTTAGTATTTTTCAACCATGACTTATTAAACTGATTGTTTGGTAATTTTCACATCTGTCAACACCTGCTTTCTTTGGGATTGGAATTATTATATTCTTCTTGAAGTCTGATGGTATTTCGCCTGTCCCATACATTTTGCTCACCAGATGGTAGAGTTTTTTCAGGACTGGCTCTCCCAAGGCTGTCAGTAGTTTTAATGGAATGTTGTCTACTCCCGGGGTTTGTTTTGACTAAAGTCTTTCAATGCTCTGTCAAACTCTTCACACAGTATCATATCTCGCATTTCATCTTCATCTACATCCTCTTCCATTTCCATAATATTGAACTCAAGTACATCACCCTTGTATAGGCCCTCTATATACTCCTTCCACCTTTCTGCCTTCCCTTCTTTGCTTAGAACTGGTTTGCCATCTGAGCTCTTGATATTCATACAAGTCATTCTCTTATCTCCAAAGGTCTCTTTAATTTTCCTGTAGGCAGTATCTCTCTTACCTCTATTGAGATAAGCCTCTACATCCTTAAATTTGTCTTCTAGCCATCCCTGCTTAACCATTTTGCACTTCCTGTCGATCTCATTTTTGAGACGTTTGTATTCCTTTGTGCCTGCTTCATTTACTGCATTTTTATATTTTCTCCTTTCATCAATTAAATTCAATATTTCTTCTGTTACCCAAGGATTTCTACTAGCCCTTGTCTTTTTACCTACTTGATTCTCTGCTGCCTTCACTACTTCATGCCTCAAAGCTACCCATTCTTCTTCTACTGTATTTCTTTCCCCCATTCCTGTCAATTGTTCCCTTATGCTCTCCCTGAAAATCTGTACAACCTCTGGTTTAGTCAGTTTATCCAGGTCCCATCTCCTTAAATTTCCACCTTTTTGCAGTTTCTTCAATTTTAATCTACCGTTCATAACCAATAGATTGTGGTCAGAGTCCACATCTGCCCCTGGAAATCTCTTACAATTTAAAACCTGGTTCCTAAATTTCTGTCTTACCATTATATAATCTATCTGAAACCTGTCAGTATCTTCAGGTTTCTTCCATGTATGCAACCTTCTTTTATGATTCTTGAACCAAGTGTTAGCTATGATTAAGTTATGCTGTCTTAGACATCATAAACCACTTTCAATTACAAACACATATGGAAAATTTTATTACCTGTTTTGGACCCTGTCAAGGGGAGATCTAAATGAGGGGGTGGGATGGAAGTGGCCTATAAGAAACGAAAGAAAGAATTGCAGATAGTGAGAAATTACTAATTTTAGTAAGGAAAAGTGGTATTTCTAATTTGTCTGCTGTTGTGCAGGCAGGGTGTAGTAACACTGTTCACGTTTACGTCACACTTCACTTGGCGTAGACCGGGACTGTGTCTTAGGCATGCCCGATGTTAACTGACTGGGCACGGCCCGTGCTGCTGGAGTTGTTTTTTTTGTTGTTACGCCGGCAGAGGTCGTGTCCGAATTCTCGCGTGCCCTCTGGTGGACGGGACTCTACTTGCGGCAACTACTGTCCGTGACGCGCCGTGCCAATGTGCGCCTCCCGCGATCTTTCTGGTGGTTACTGCACAGGGAGTGTATCATACAGTTGTGGTGTGTCCTAGTAACTATGTAGATCCTACCCTGAGGCAATCACATCAAGCACCTACTGCAGAAACATTTGGCCAATGGCCAACAATGCTACGTTATGTGCAGAGGGTGCTGTGTCAGAGGCAGAGATACATTTGTGTCTAGCTGCTGTGAACCACCTGTCTTCTTGGAACATTGGCAGCTTTTTTATCTCTTACCAATTGTGTTCCCCGACAGTAACATTGCCTCTGAAATGATATCATGTACTAAATATGGTCATTCTTTTGCTACAGTTAATCCATTCATTATTCAGAAAGGTGTTGATGTAATTGCTGACCCAGTGAAATCTTGATTTTGTCTACGTAATGAGATTTTGTTTTTTGAAGCCAATAATTATTTTAAAGCCCAACAACTACATAAACCTTCTCCCCACCATAGCTATACTGTTCATGTTGAGGCCCATCAAACACAAAATTCTTCTTGTGTGTTAGTTACACTTGGACGCTTGATTGTCTCACCGCGGGAGAAATCCATAGTACCTCTCTGATCAGGTCATCACTGTAGTGCATCAGGTAATATAAATGGTTAGTGCCACCTTACTCCTATACACTTTTGATCAAGTTGTGCTTCCATCAAAGATCAAAGCAGGTTATGAAGTTATTACAATCTAACCATACATTTTAGATGTGATGCTTTGCTACTAGTGTCAACATTAAAACCACACTCTAATGTCCTGTAAAAACACTGTAAAATGTGTTACTTGTTGTAGGGATTCTCATGAGGATGATTGCCCACCTCTTCCTCCCCACTGTATCAATTGTAATGGAGACCATGACATCTCATCGCGAGAATGTCCTGTGCCTCTTGATGAGCAGACTGTCCAGGAAATCCACACGAAGGAAAAAGTACCTTACCATGTTGCTCGCAGGTTGTTGGCTAGTCAAAACCTCTGTGATTTACCATATGGCACCTACAGTACCATTCTTGCCATGCCTCGTACCACAAATGACATGGTCATTCAGACTTGTGACCTTACACCATCTAAATATAATCCACTATCACGGAATCCGTTTAGTAGCTGGCACGTTTTAAACTAGCCTGCTTGAAAGTACCTATGCAGAAGCTGCCAAACTACTGCTCTCATACTGGCATGATCTTCTAGTCAGCAGATACACATGCCATTTGTCTGCCATGCTCGGCCACTATTCCTATGCCTCCTTCAATGACTCCTTTGACTGCCAGTTTGGGGACTGTCTCTCTTCTGTTACCTCCTGTAGTTAACTTTCAGCTGTTGCTCTGGCAGCTTAACTTCATGCTACCCTCCACTTTCCTCATTGGTGTGAACCATTCACTACCTTCACTTAGTGTGGCAGCCCATGTTCACCTTGGACCTCATTGGCTTCCTAAAGAACCTAATCCAAATTCTATCTATTGATGTAAGTTTGTCGAACATCACTGGGAACTTTGTGAAAGTACATTTGTGTACACAATGGCACTCAGACTGACTGTGGTTCGGGTGTGCCTTCATCATTGTCACTGAAGATTTTTGATATTGGCTTCCAGAGCACTGCTTAGTGTTTACAGCAGAGCTCTTTGCACTGTATTGGGACACGCTGTACATCCGGCGACACAGGCTTTTCAATTGTCATCTGTTCAGATTCCCTCTGTGCCCTTCCAAGTCTGTGTGTGTTGTACACAGTTCAGCCTTTAGCGCAACAGGTCCAAGAAAGATTCCAGTTCCTCAGTCTCGAGGGAGCCACTCTGACAATTAGTAGGTCCTCAGTCACGTCGTCTGACTGGAAACGAGGCTGCTGATGCTGCTGCCGAGGCTTCAGTACGCCTACCTTGGCCCACTAGTTCTTCCAAACTGATGATCTCCATGTTGCCGTCTGTCAGCAGGTGGTGTCACTTTGGCACCACCTCTCATCTTCCCTTTATGGCAACAAGGTCCGGGAAAACAACCTCTCCCAGTGGCTTGGCTGACCTCCTCTTGGCCCTTTCTGAGAGACCATTTTAGCTATCACCTTTTTTAGCCATCACCTTTTGTTAATTGGAGAACCCTCACCACATTGTGTTCATTGTCATCAACCATTGACAGTTTGCCATTTTAGGACCGAATCCCCTTTCTTTTAACCACTTCAATTCTAATGTATGTTTTCCATCTGAGTTATCAACCATTTTAGCAAATGACACATGAGCTGTTGACTGCATTTTACATTTATCCATCCCAGATGGCTGGCCGCTTGTTGGTGGGTTCGTGCTTGGCTGCCACAGGGCCCCAGCTGTTGCAGCATCTTTTACCTTCCATGCATCATGTCTATCCTCTAGCAGTTCTTATTTCTGTCTCTTTGGTAACATGTATGGGCTGTTTTGGAAATGTATTCTGCAGTTTCAAGAGTCATAATAAGAATACTCTGCACAGTTTTTTGTTCTTTTGTCTTTCTTTGTTAACCACTACCTATCCGGCCCCCACTTTGGCGTTTGAGGATCTTCTTCTTCTTCTTCTTCTTCTTCCCTGTGTGCTCCTGAAGGCTGGCCCATGTGTCTGATGCATAACAGGTGATGGGGTAACATGTAATTCACAGCCCCAGGTCGACAGGTAGGATTCGCACGTAACCCTGAAACAGGCCAAGCCTGGGGTGGGGTGACTGCCTGAGCTGCTACGTTCCCAAATTGCTGATTCGTCCCTCTGCGAAGTGTTTGGGAGGTGTGACCTGAGGTATGAACCCCTTCTCAAGGGGCTCCCAGTGGGAAGAGTGCACCATCGGAGATGCTGGCAATCACAGGGGATTTTCTGACAGTGAGCCAATCAAAGTCAGTGGCTATGAAACATAAATGGAAGTTGGCTGACATTTCAAAGACCCTCCCAACTGCACTATGGTTCCTTGTGGATTCGTGTACTGAAGATGGTCAGTCTTTCGCTACGTTAAATATGTTTGTTATTCAGAAAGGTGTTAATGCAGTTGCAGTGCTGTGAAATGCTGCTCTCATTTATGCAGTGGCACTTTGCTTTTTGAAACTACTTCTGATACTCAAGCACACGAACTGCTTGTAGCTTCACTTGATGGCTATCCTATTCGTGTTGAGGCCCATTGAACGCTGAATTCCACCCATGTTGTTATTTACACTTGGTTGCTCGATGGTCTGACTGAGGCAGAAATCCAAATGCACCTCTCTGATAAGGGTGTCATTGCAGTCCATTGGGTGACGAGAAAAGTAGATGTCTCTTTAGTGCCCACATGCACTCATTTTCTCACCTTGGATAGGGTGGTGCTTCCATCGGAGATCAAAGAAGGTTATGAAGTTATCACAGTCACACTGTACAGGGTGATTCAAAAAGAATACCACAACTTTAGGAATTTAAAACTCTGCAACGACAAAAGGCAGAGCTAAGCACTGTCTGTCGGGGAATTAAGGGAGCTATAAAGTTTCATTTAGTTGTATATTTGTTCGCTTGAGGCGCTGTTGACTAGGCGTCAGCGTCAGTTGATGCTAAGATGGCGACCGCTCAACAGAAAGCTTTTTGTGTTATTGAGTACGGCAGAAGTGAATCGACGACAGTTGTTCAGCGTGCATTTCGAACGAAGTATGGTGTTAAACCTACTGATAGGTGGTGTATTAAACGTTGGTATAAACAGTTTACAGAGAATGGGTGTTTGTGCAAAGGGAAAAGTTCTGGACGGCCGAGAACGAGTGATGAAAATGTAGCACGCATCCAGCAAGCATTTGTTCGCAGCCCAGGAAAATCGACTCGCAGAGCTAGCAGAGAGCTGCAAATTCCACAATCAACTGTATGGAGAGTCCTACGAAAAATGTTAGTTATGGAACCTGAACATCAACTACCCGAGGCGATGGATCGGCCGCCAGGCAGCCCGTGACAGAGCACTTCATCACTGGCCTCCAAGAAGCCCTGATATTACCTCCTGCGATTTTTTCTTATGGGGGTATGTTAAGGATATGGTGTTTTGGCCACCTCTCCCAGCCACCATTGATGATTTGAAACGAGAAATAACAGCAGCTATCCAAACTGTTACGTCTGATATGCTACAGAGAGTGTGGAACGAGTTGGAGTATCGGGTTGATATTGCTCGAGTGTCTGGAGGGGGCCATATTGAACATCTCTGAACTTGTTTTTGAGTGAAAAAAACCTTTTTAAATACTCTTTGTAATGATGTATAACAGAAGGTTATATTATGTTTCTTTCATTAAATACACATTTTTAAAGTTGTGGTATTCTTTTTGAATCACCCTGTATATTCTGATAACTTGTTATCGAATCAATGTGTTGATGTGCAGCATGAAAACAAGAAAAAGTTCAGAAAAGGTACTTAGGGATTACAATTACTAACAATTGGAACTGCTACACATGAAATTTTGTGGGAAGGTGAAGCAGTCTGTGTTTCACTGGCCGAACACTGAGAAGAATCAACAGGTTGACTAAACACACTGCCTACACTACACTTGTCGATTCTGTACTGGAATATTGCTTTGTAATAAGGGATCCTTATGGGACAGAAATGACAGAGGCTAGTGAAAAGGTGGCTGGCAGACGTAGTGCCTGGAAAGTTGTCATCCCTCACATAGCTGTTACCACACAGCCTAATTTGTGTGTGCTGAGAGACAGAGATAGACATCAATCATTCCATGCCCCCCAGGGGATCCACAACTCTTTTGTGGATACGTGCGTAGCGAGCACGGGACCCCGAGCTGATGTGGCCTTCCTTCCTTTCCGGGCTGCATACCTTCCCTTTCCGCATCCTTCCCCATCCCCCATCTTCGCCACCCCCCCACCCCCCTTCACCTCTGGCTCTTTCTTTCCCTTTCTCTGGGGTTATGGTTTGTGCCTACGTCCGGAGACGGACGCTTGTACATATACTACATTCTTCGCCTTCCTTCCTTTGCTTGTAAGTCTTCATCCTTCCTTTGTCCTTCTCTTTTCCTTACCTCTTCTCTCTACCTTCTCCGCTGCGGCGTTTGAGACCTCTCTTCCTTCCTTTTCCTTTCCCTTTCTCTTTCTTTCTCCCTGTGCGTGTCTGAAGGCCAACCAAACGCACTTCCATGCGTAGCCGGTGACGGGGTAACGCGTAATTCCCCGCCCCGGGTAGACAGGTAGGACACGTACGTACCCCCTGGTAACGGCCAGGCCCAGGGAGGGGTGATTACCCGAGCTGAAACCTTCCGAAAGTGCCGATTGGTCCCTCCGTCCGTTTGTCGGGAGGTGTGACCTGAGGTGTGAACAATCACCTAAGGCGGGAGTTCCCTCAGAGAGGGCCCCCACAAGGGAGGAGGGCGCCATCGGAGACGCCGGTAATCATGGGGGATTCATCCGCAATGGTTTCCTCACCTTCCACTATGTCTGCTCACAAACGTAAGTTCACTGAGTCTCAACCACAGTCAGTTCTTCCATCGTTGCCACAGTTCCTTGTTGTTTCTCGGTCTGACGCAGGTCACGACTTCTCCACGGTCAACCCTTTCATTATTCAGAAAGGTGTCGACGCAATTGCAGGTCCTGTAAAGTCTTGTTCCAGATTACGGAATGGCACCCTGTTGTTAGAAACAGTCAGTGCCCTCCAGGCACAAAAATTGCTGCGTACATCACTACTACACACCTTCCCTGTCCGGGTGGAACCGCACCGTACCTTAAAGTCCTCGCGTGGAGTCGTTTATACACGCTCCCTCGATGGACTGTCTGACGAAGAAATTCAGCACTACCTGTCTGACCAGGGCGTAACGGCTGTTCATAGGGTTATGAAAAGGGTTGACACGAACATCATTCCAACCCGCACTGTCTTCTTGACATTTGACAAAGTTCAACTACCATCGAAAATCAAAGCCGGCTATGAGATAATTTCCGTTCGCCCTTACGTCCCGAACCCTACGCGTTGCTATTGGTGCCAGCGGTTCAATCACACCAGCCAGTCCTGTTCCAATCCGGCCAAATGTGTTACGTGTGGCAGGGATGCCCATGAGGGTGCTTGTCCACCTCCATCCCCTCGCTGCATCAACTGTATGGGTGACCACGCCGCTTCCTCTCGAGATTGTCCCGTTTTTAAGGACGAAAAGCTCATCCAGGAAATTAGAGTAAAGGAAAAGGTGTCGACCTTTGCTGCTCGAAAATTATTCGCCAGTCGACAGCCCACCGTGCCTCAGAAAAGAAAATACAGCACTGTCCTTGCTTCTCCTCGGCCAACAAAGGAGGCGGCCACGCAGACTTGCGACTTCACCTTTAGTGCCACGGTCGTCAGATCGGCCAGCGCAAAGATCGCCCGTTCAACCTCACCACTTTCGCCTGCCCACTCTCTGGCTCCCCCTTCGTCGAGTTCTGCTAAATCTCGAGCCCAAAAGTCAGACACCAAGACTTCGAAAAAAGAGCGTACTCGTGAAGAGTTTTTACGTACGGCAACTTCCCAACCATCGGTTCCTCCTTCCTCTAAACATCATACTTCCAAGAAGGCTACAAAGAAACCCAGTTCCTCTCCTTCTCCGCCAAGGCGTGTCCCATCTACAGTACCACCTGGCGGAAGTCGCCCTCGGCCGTCTTCTGTGTCGCCGAGGCGCACTGCTGGCGGCCGATCAACCGGCCGGTCGCTGGTGGCAGGAGCTGCTCCTGACCAACCTATGGATCAGGATCTTCTGCCTTCGGCTGAATGCCATTCCATGCTGTCGGTCGCAAGCTCAGAGCAGTCGTTGAGTTGACAGCGACCTTGGTCACATTCCTCCATTTTCTGTTCACCCTATGTCCATTATCCACTGGAATATCCGCGGTATTCGAGCCAATCGGGATGAATTGTCGATCCTCTTACAGTCCTACTCGCCGGTCATCTTCTGTCTTCAGGAAACAAAGCTGCGTCCCCATGACCGCTTTGTTCTCCCTCATTTTCAGTCCGTCCGATATGATCTCCTCTCTGTTGAAGGCACTCCAGCACATGGAGGCCTCATGATTCTTCTCCATGAAACTGTCCATTATCACCCAATCCATTTAAACACTTCCTTCCAAGCTGTCGCCGTCCGTCTTTCCCTTTCCGGATACACGTTCTCTCTTTGTACTGTATACATTCCATCGTCCACACCAATGGCACGAGCTGATCTCCTTCATCTTCTTGGTCAGCTTCCACCCCCATATTTGCTGGTTGGGGACTTCAATGCCCACCACCCGCTTTGGGGATCTCCACATCCTTGTCCACGTGGCTCACTATTGCTAGACGTCTTCCACCAAGCAGATCTAGTTTGCCTCAACACTGGGGCCCCTACGTTTTTGTCTGCCTCCACGGCAAATTTATCTCATTTGGACCTTGCGGTCGGTACTGTTCCGCTAGCTCGGCGCTTCGAATGGTTCGCCCTTGATGATACACACTCGAGTGACCACTTTCCATGTGTCCTTAGACTGCAGCCTCAACGGCCATATATGCGCCCGCGACGCTGGAAGTTTGCTCAAGCCGATTGGACACTTTTTTCGTCTCTAGCGACATTCGATGACCGTCACTTTCCCAGCGTCGACGATGAGGTCACACATATTACCGACGTTATTCTTACAGCTGCGGAACATTCAATACCACGCACCTCCGAATTGCCCCGGCGCCCCCCCAGTTCCTTGGTGGAACGAGGCATGCCGTGATGCACTACGTGAGCGGCGACGTGCTCTCCGCGTTTTCCGCCACCATCCTACTTTGGCCAACTGTATCCGCTATAAGCAGCTACGAGCGCGATGCCGTCGTGTCATCCGCGATAGCAAGAAGGCAAGCTGGAAATTCTTTATTAGCTCATTTAACACCTTCACTCCCTCCTCGGAAGTTTGGAGTCGGCTTCGACGGTTCTCAGGCGCGCCTAGTTTCTCCCCGGTTTCTGGGCTCACTGTCGCGCATGACACATTAGTGGACCCCGTCGCAATTTCTAACTCGTTGGGTCAGCACTTTGCCGAGATTTCGAGCTCTTCAAATTACCCGCCAGCGTTTCTCCCGAAGAAACGTGCAGCGGAAGTGCGACCTCTTGCTTTCTCCTCTCAAAATCGCGAAAGCTACAATACTGTTTTCTCCTTGCGGGAACTCCAACATGCACTCTCTTCTTCTCGCTCCTCCGCCCCAGGACCAGATGGTATCCACGTCCAAATGTTGCTGCATTTATCAACCCATAGTCTGCGTAACCTCCTTCGCCTTTATAATCGAATTTGGACCGACAGTACTTTTCCCAGACGATGGCGGGAAGCTATCGTCGTTCCTGTTCCGAAACCTGGAAAGGACAAACATCTCCCCTCTAGCTATCGCTCCATTTCTCTCACGAGTAGTGTCTGTAAGGTTATGGAGCGTATGGTGAATTACCGTTTAGCGTGGTGGCTGGAATCCCGCAGTCTTTTAACACCTGACCAATGCGGATTCCGAAAGCATCGTTCTGCAGTTGACCATCTTGTTGCTCTCTCCACTTATATCATGAACAATTTTCTCCGGAAACGCCAAACGGTAGCAATATTTTTTGATCTGGAGAGAGCATACGATACCTGTTGGAGGACAGGCATCCTCCGCACACTGTTCTCTTGGGGCTTTCGAGGCCGGCTGCCCCTTTTTCTTCGCGAATTTATGGCAGAGCGCACATTTAGGGTGCGGGTGAACACTACTCTCTCCCGCACTTTCTCCCAAGAAAACGGGGTACCCCAGAGCTCCATCGCTATAAATCCAATTATGGATTGTCTCCCTCCCGATGTCTCGGGCTCCCTCTTTGTGGATGATTTTGCGATCCACTACAGCTCTCAACGGACCAGCCTTCTTGAACGACGTCTTCAAGGATGTCTCGATCGCCTCCACTCTTGGAGCATCGAAACAGGCTTCCGTTTCTCTCCCAGTAAGACCGTTTGTGTTAATTTTTGGCGACGTAAGGAGTTCATTCCGCCCTCCTTACATCTAGGACCTGTCAACCTTCCGTTTTCAGACGTCGCTAAATTCTTGGGTCTTATGTTTGACAGAAAACTGTGCTGGTCCTCCCACGTTTCCTATCTTTCGGCTCGCTGTCTGCGATCGCTTAACACCCTCCGTGTCCTGAATGGTACCTCCTGGGGAGCGGACCGAGTGGTCCTTCTCCGCCTCTATCGCGCCTTAGTGCGCTCGAAACGGGATTATGGAAGCATAGTCTACTCCTCTGCTCGGCCGTCTATTCTTCGGCGTCTCGACTCTATCCACCACCGTGGATTACGTTTAGTGTCTGGAGCTTTTTACACTAGCCCTGTGGAAAGCCTTTATGCTGAGACTGCTGAACCTCCGTTGTCCAATCGGCGAGAGGTCCTTCTAAGTCGTTATGCTAGCCATCTGTCTTCCATGCCTGCTAATCCAGCCCATGCCCTTTTTTTCGACGCCTCATTTGATGTAGGGTATGCTGGCCGCTCCTCCTCCCTACTACCCCCGGGAGTCCGCTTCCGTCAACTGCTCCATTCTCTTTCCTTCCGCTTTCCTAAAACCTTCTTGACAACTTGGGGTACAGCACCGCCTTGGCTCCGTCCCCGGATCTGCCTGCTCCGTGAACTTTGTCGATTTCCCAAGGATGGTACCCCTACACTTGTTTATCGTCGGGCATTTGCTGCTCTATGTGCACAAATGACGGACGCCACATTTATTTACACCGACGGCTCGAAAACATCGTTAGGTGTAGGGAGTGCCTATATTGTTGTGGACACCCCAAATCAATTTCGGCTTCCCGACCAGTGTTCGGTTTATACTGCGGAGCTTTACGCTGTTCTCCAGGCTGTCCACTACATCCACCGCCATCGGCGGATACAGTACGTTATCTGCTCAGATTCTCTCAGCTCTCTCCTCAGTCTCCAAGCTCTTTACCCTGTGCACCCTCTGGTCCACCGGATTCAGGACTGTCTGCGCTTGCTCCATCTGGGGGGCGTCTCGGTGGCGTTCCTCTGGCTCCCGGGACACACTGGTATCTGTGGGAATGAGGCGGCCGATATAGCGGCCAAGGCTGCTGTCTCTCTTCCTCGGCCAGCTATTCAGTTGCTTCCCTTCACCGATATACGGAGCGGTTTATGTCGCAAAGTTGCTCATTTATGGGATGCGCATTGGTCAACACTTCCCAGTAATAAATTGCGGGAAGTGAAAGCTCTTCCTTGCGCTTGGACTTCTTCCTCCTGAACGCGTCGTCGGGAGGAGGTAATTTTAACTCGACTCCGGATAGGGCACTGTCTTTTTAGCCATCGACATCTTTTAAGCGGCGATCCTCCCCCACTCTGTCCCCACTGCTCTCAGCTGTGGACGGTAAGACACCTTTTAATTGAATGCCCCTATTTTAATCCGTTACGCGCCCGTCTACAGCTATCGCCTGATCTATCGTCGATTTTAGCAGATGACACGCGCTCAGCCGACCGCGTTCTCCAGTTTATTAGTGCTAGTGAAATGACGTCAGTCATTTGAAGCTTTTTTTGGGGACAACCACCCCCTTTCTGTAGTGGATTTTTCAGCCTTCCTTCTGCTTTTAGTTTCTCCAATTTTATGACTTTGTTCCCATTGCTGCTGATTTTCAGTTTCGGTTTTTTTTTTACTGTTTCCTAAGTCACAGGCTGGGCGCTAATGACCATAGCAGTTTTGCGCCCTAAAACCAAACAAAAAAAAAAAAAAAAATCATTCCATGACCAGTGGGATAAATTTTTAATTTTTTATGCATGTGGTTCATAAAAAACTTATTTTGAGGGAATTGCTCCCTTTCAGCATTAATACCATTTGTTCTTGAACTCCACTGATCACATTTTCATAGTCCATCAATTTTAAAGTGAGACTGAGAAAAAAATTTTACCAGCCAATGTAAAAATTTTAAAAAAATCTGATGAGTTGTGTGTAAACTGTGTGTTTACCTGAAAGTCTGCATCCACAAAAGATAATACAAGACGATGTATTATATAATAATGCTGAAAAAAATACACACTCTCCTTTGATTTTTAGTTATACAGACATTAGGTGTGGTCTAAGACAAGTGCCTGGGTCTAATGTCCGTAACAGCAGAAATCACAAAGCACAGAGATGTTGACATCGAAGCCAGTGTCATGCGCCTACTCTGTTGACACTGACAGCATCAATAACAGTAGTAAGTGTGTAAACAGTTTGCACCTAAGTCTTTATTCTGTACTTCAGGAACTTCATCTTGCAGTGGTGTACTGGAATTAAAGGGAAGTTTGCCACCCTTCTCACTTTGTCGCCTTTTTTAACATTATCACCATTTGTCATATTTTTAAATTTGCAAACTTGTTAATTTGCATTCTTCCAAAAAGAGTGAAAAAAAAAACTATTCACTTTTGTTTCCAAGTTCGTGTTAGTGTATATTCATTTAACTTTTTGGAATGTATAAATATGTGTCTACACCCATAGTCTTCAAAGCTTTGTGATGTGCACGGCAGAGGGTATGTCCCACTGTACCAGTTACTAGGGTTTTTTCTCCATTCCACCCACATATGTAGTATGAAAACAATGCTCATTCCCTGTAATTCCTATGGCAGCAATACGAAGAGGGTTGTAGTACACTTCTGGAGCCATCGTTTGAAGTAACTTGCAGAAACTTTGTTAGTGGACCCTCTTGGGACTGTTCATGTTTTAGTGTCAGCCAGTTGCCTTTCTTCAGTGTCTTTTTGATTCTCTCCCTTGAGTCAACCTTGTGACGACTTGTGCCACCCTGTTCTGTATGCATTTCACATTCCCTGTTAGTCCTGTTTGATATGTCTCTTGTACACTTTGTATATGGATTGTATTTCCCCAGTATCGTATAAATAAACAGAAGCCTGCTGCATGATTTACTGACGACTCGATGTGGTTTTCATTCCTCACCCTATGAACTTTTGCACACAGGTAGTCCTATTGGTTGATCTATTACTCCTGTAACTCGTCGCTATTACAGTCATAAGATAGTGTAAAATTTAACCCCGCGGAGTTCTGAAAATTCAGATAGTTCCTTCCCAATTTTTTGTATTTTTTTAAATATAGTGTGCTACTGTTAGTAGTATCAAATATTCCAATAATTTTAATCTAGTAACAGAACTGCTGCCGTGATACTCTGTTCCATTGCAAAAATAAACTTTCCGAGATGGGGAAATGCCAAAATTTTTTGTGACTGTCTTGAGAACACAGCTTTAAAAGTAAAATCCCTGCATGTGGAAAATGTTGGTGAAAGTTAACTACATTGCAGTGTTTGTTCCTGCTCCATTAATTATGAGGCAAAAGTTTTTCAGGCAGTATGTAACCAATCACTTTCAATAAAATGAAAGTGTAATTTTGAAGTTAATTGTGGACCTTCGCAGTTACATTTACAGTATTCAGATCAAATAAAATCATCAAATTAAGTGTGTAGGCCAATAAGTGGACATTACAAATGATGGATTGTGCACCATCACTGAGTTAATTTCGATAATGAAATTGGTTACTCCATGGATTTTTCAAATGACATTTGTAATGTTAAGATGATAATCCCTGAACATTTTCCACTTCAGTCTAAGAAAATGAGATACATAATAACTGAGTGACTGGCAGCCTATGGCTGGGAACATACGTCATAAATAGCATGTTAATTGTATTAGACATGAAGTTTTGGTCAAACTATCGGTGTTAAAGATGAAAATGAATTATAGACAACCATTTTGTCATGGCCTAAGGGGGATCATTGCATATTAAACTAGCATCTTCATCTGCAAAGCTGATGGGAAAATATCACATCATAAATTTCTGAAGCCGACTTGATCCTAAATAAATATCTTATGCCGGGAACATATGAAAACATTTTCTCCCTCCTCTCCAGGGGGGCACACATTCTTCCATGGGATTGTGCGTGGTGCCCATGGGCCCCTGGCTGTTGTTGCCCCTTCCTCCTCCCTGGGCAGCATTTCCTTCACAGTGCCCCTCTCTCCCTGTCCTTGCTCCTTCCCCTACACCTTTGCCTATCCTCTCTGTGTTCTTACTTATGTTGATCTGGCTGTTCACCTTGATTCTTGTATTCCTTGTTTTATTTAAGTTGCCCCTTAATTTTCATCATTCCTTTTTGGCATTTTTGGTCCCTCTTTGGGAATTCGACCTTGAATTCTGAATTTTCTGTCTGTAGTGTGAACCATTTGGGAAAGAACTCCCTCCCTTGAGTCTATAGTCTGAATTCCTCTCCACCCTTCCTTCTCCACTTCCTTCCTCATCACTGCCCATCTCCGCTCCACAGGTCACCAGTATGTGCAGCCAGTCTGTGTGGTAGGGCTGTTATGTACACATCTGACTGAGCCTCCTGACAACACAGGGATCACACTTCTGGTACCAGAGCTTTTGCCTCTACATGTATGCATAGGAGTGGTTGCTTGTCATTCTGGAGCATCAAAACTCCCAGCAAAGGCCACTGTGTGCCTGGGTGGTGCCCATGGGGAGGGCACCTGATCAGAGGGTGATATCAGGGCAGATGATTTCCATATGAAAAATATCGAGCTTCAAAAATCTGGGCGTTCTCCTGTGGCTGTTTCTTCAAGAGGTAAAAGATCATTGACCACTGCTTCATAGCACTCTGTGGCATTCACTTCCTTGGCTACACCCTGGAGGGGGGGGGGGGGGGGGGCAGGTTTGCTGAGTTGTGGTGAAACACTTTCCTCACTACCTGATCTGTATTAGGATGGACAAGGATACATCCACCACCACAAAGCCTTTATCTTTTGAGGAAATACTGGAGACAAGATCAGCGAACTGGAATTTCTCAGTGCAGTGCAGTTGAGTTCCCTGTAGATGAAAACTACTGCTGCCGCTCAGTCTGCAGCTCTTCCTGCTTGTGATAATCTTGGTGATGCCCCAGTGTCCATTACACCTCAGCAGTCTCTGAATATGGTACAGAAAGTCGTTTCTCATATGGACATTATCCTTCAGACTGATAAGGAACTCGGAGGCAATTTGGAATGACAGGGCGTTCATTTTGTGCTGGAAGGTCATAAGGACAAATACACCAATAACTACCTTTCTTCTGGCATTTGAGGGAGATACCCTCCCAGAGCAGGTCAAAGTTGTGTGTTACTGGTGTGATATGAAGCCGTACATTCCCCACCCTTGAAGTCCTTTGCATGCTTGCATTCTGGGCAATGTACAGCAGATAATCCATGTGGTGACAGGGCACGCACCTCAAGAGGGGAGCCTGTGTTCCACCAGCTACGCATGTTATCATGACCATCAGTCTGCATGCCCACCCAATTCCCCACCTTACAAGAAAGAAAAGGAGATATAAGTTGCTGGATTGTTTCTTACACTGAGGCTTGACATAAATTTGACCACCTTCATTCTGTGTCAGTGACATCAACTTTTGACTCTGTTATATCCTTTCCTCCCTCTTCCTTAGCCCCACTTGTCACCCTCTCCTCTCTCCTCTCCCCAAACCCGGCTGAAGTAGTGGCCCTCTTCTTCAGCAACTGCTGGTAACGAGGCTCCCTCCCAGAACCCCTCCCCTGTGGTGTGTCTCAGGCAAGAGGCCTGCCACCACGATCATGTGACACACAGTCTGTGTGCCTCAAAGTCCTCCCACTGTCTTTCAATTATGGATCTTGTAGAATCCTGCTCTACCTCAGTGCCCGGACATCCTCATCCTGAGGAGGAGGAGGAGGAGGAGTCCCAGGTCAAAAGCCTCCAGTGCTGCTGAGGGTGTTATCTTCCCACTCCCAAAGTGAATCTGGCCTCTTATTTATGGATCTCACCCCGATGCCTTTGGTGATGGATGGTGACCCACTGATGTGATGGGCTCCACATCATTTGCTCCCATTTGGATATGCACGTTATGCTTATTCAATGGATATGTAATGGATACTACTGTCACTTCCTAGAGTTAATCCAGGGGGATCGCAGCTCTTTGGTGAATTCATGCTTGGCTACCATAAGGCCCAAGCCTTACATGCTGCATGTATATCCTCTTGCCATACTTCTTTCCCTGCCTTTGGCAACATGTCTGGGATGTTTCTGGAAAAAATGTTCTGCGTATTTGGTGGCAGATATCAGAACGGTCTCTCCATTGTTTTTCGTTCGTTTTTTGTTTCCTCATTCCCCTTCTACTATCCTTCCTCCACTTCAGTGTTTGAGGATCTTCTTTCCTTCCTTCCTTTTCTTTCTGTCTTTCTTTCTTTCTTTTTTCCTCCCTCACTCACACACACACACACACACACACACACACACACACACCTAAATACTTAAATACATACAAAATAATGGGCGATAAGAAGTTTATATTAGAAGGACATACAGTCCAGCTTCAGTATGCCAATCGGGCAAACTCACCACGAGCATTGAAACAATCATCCCTCCAATGCACTAGGTTCGAGATACCTATTTTGTAAAAAATCATGTCCTGTAATATAAGGGAGTTCATAACTGTTGCCACACATCCCTATCCAACAGGAACTGTCAACACTTTGAGGCTCTGAAACTTCCTGACAGATTAAAACTGTGTGCCAGACTGAGACTCTAACTTGGGACCTTTGGAGGAAGTAGTTGTGATACTATTTTGCATCTCCACAATGTGTCTAGAGAAACCTTTAGCAATGCTTGTATCAGAACAGAGTGATGACCATGCTGTGGAGGAACATTATTAAATTTCTGTGAAATTGTGCAAAATGCTGGATATTCCTGACGGACAGAAAAGTAATTTGGAGGTGCCAGATGTTTGGAGAAGACTGAAATAAAAATGAGGACATGACTTTGTGGTTGAGCATTGTTGAAAGTATATGAGGTACTGCTGTACCTCCTCACAAAAGAGTACCTCCTCAGCAAACAGTTTCCCAGATACTACCATGATTTCAGAATTACATGGATAAAAGAAATGATAAAGTCACTATTTTGGTCATTTATTTATGTAGTCATAAATACCATATGCTCTTAGGATATTTTCATTGGTATTACATACATTTAATGTAAACTATGCAATCTGGTGTAAAATTACTACAGTTTTTTCTTGCTGTACCAAGGGCATGTCAGAATTCCTATTACAGGTGTGTAAGGGTTGTAGAAGGGACTTTGCACATTTCCAGAGATGGGTTCATTAATGAAACCTGGTGGATAAAGTTTGCTCTGGAACCTCTCTGTAATAGGAATTGTGCAACACTCTGGATTTTTAGTGAGCAGATGGATGGCATGTGTTGAGTGTAGACTAACTGATGCTCAATAGTCAATTTCCTTTATATTTATTATGGACATCATTCCACTTCATACAAGTGTTATAAATATTACTACACAGATACAAATTTTATATTAATTTTGTGCGAGAATTCGTTTCTTGTCATGTTGCCAATTGGTCAGTTGTTTTCTTTAGAAGCGTGTTGTTTGAAGTAAAGCTTATTTTGTTGCCAATGTAGTGAAGACACTAACCCATGTATCTGTCATAATGCTCCCTATTTGCTCAGGATTATTTGTTGCTAGGTAGTCAGTTATGCTTTTGCAACAATTTACACTTAAAGTGGGCATCTGAATTAATAATTATTGTTGTAAATACTACTTTGAGAAACCTTTGGGTATAATCTCAGATGACATACCTACAGTCAACTTGCGACATGTATTTTAGCCAACATATGGAAGGTAGATTGAAGTTGTCACCATCTGTAATTGTATGACTTGGGGTACCTATTTGTAATGAATGAACACTTCTTTGAGCTGTTCAGCATCTCATTCAGGTGGTTGGTAAAATGAGCTATGTAATTATTGATTTTCTTTGAGTTGTCAAATACAACCTATCCATACTAATTCACAGGAACTGACTACATAAATTTCACTACAAGGTAAATTACTACTTACAGCAATAAACATTCTACAACTGACTGTATTTAATCTATTCTTAATGAACACAGTTCAGTCTTCAGTAAGAGTTTTGGCTGAAATTACTTGTGGTTTAGCCATGTTTGCATACCTAAAATAATTTGAGCCTCAGTGCTTTCTATTAGTGATTGGAGCTCTGAATCTTTCCTAACACAGCAACAACAATTTACAATTACAATACAAACTGCATCTAAAACTACCTTCATCCTGTTTTTGCCCTGAACTCTTTTAAACTGTCACCCTTTCTATAGCTTACTGAGACCCTCTAATGTAAGAAGCCGGCCAGTCACCTCCTCACGGCCCCCACAATCTGAGTAGTCACCTTCTGTGTGTAGTGGTCCCCTGACATATTAAACATAACCCAGGAAACACACCACCATAAGGTGCAAGCCAGGGAGTCTGCAGACTGGGTGCAGGACTTTCGTAGCCCCTGATACAGAGCTGAATTGATGGTATGTTTCGAAGGACCATGGTTAATTCTGTCATGATGCTATTGATAGTGAGCTCCACATTCAAATAGCAAGACTGGCAATCTTTATCACATCAGCTAGCTGCCCAAAAGCAGACACACTGTGTGTGTCTATATGGATCAGTTCAGTGTTAGTACCGACATGAGACACCATCTGCAATTGGCTGAAACCTCTGGTCATCAAGGCATCCAGAAGCACATGTTCCACATCCTGAACTTTCATATAGATTGGACCACAGAGTTCTGCAATATTAGTTAGTGTTTGTGTTAAATTGTGTGCTCAAAGTCATTCCCAGATTTCAGCAGTCACATAAACGTTTTATCGAGTGGCTGCATCTTACAGGTGCAGTGAGAAGGAAGTCTAACTAAATGAACATCATGAATTCTTCTTATAGAAAAGAGCCTCCATGCTTAGGTGGAGATTCATAGGTAACACAGTTCTACATCCCCCCTGAAGGGTCCGGGGATTAGAATAGGCCTGAGGTATTCCCGCCTGTCGTAAGAGGCAACTAAAAGGAGTCCCTCCCCCTCAAGGGGGTAGTTAGCACCTGCGTCCAGAGACGGATGGTTCCACGACCTATATTTGCGGTCATTTTGGTTTTTCACTTCTTCTGGTTTCTTCCTTCCTTTGGTTGGTTCCATTCTTTGTTCTTCTCTGTCTCACTGTCTTACTTACTCTTTCCCTTGCCTTCTTCTCCTTGCCTTCTTCTCCTTGCCTTCTCTGGTCTCCGCCTCGGCATTAGAGACAGTCTGTCCTTTCTCTCCCTCTCTCCCTTCTTTTTCCTCTTCTTCCTTCCTCCCTGTGCATGCCTGAAGGCCGACCCATGCGTTCGCACGCGTATCCGGTGACGGGGTAACGCGTAATTCCCCACCCTGGGTAGACAAGTAAGGCACACACGTATCCCCTGGTAAAGGCCAGGCCCAGGGAGGGGTGATTGCCTCAGCTGACACCTTCCGACCATGCCGATTGGTCCCTCCGTCCGTTTCTCGGGAGGTGTGACCTGAGGTGTAAACATTCACCTAAGGCGGGAGTGCCCTCTGAGAGGGTCCCCACAAGGAAGGAGTGCGCCATCGGAGACACTGGCAATCATGGGGGTTCCTCTGCAATGGATTTCTCTTCTTCTTCTCTCTCGACTTCTGCCCAAAAACGGAAACTTGACCAGCCACCAGTGACAAAAGTACTACCGCCTGCCCCACAGTTCCTCGTAGTTTCTCGATCTGAGGACGGAAAGGATTTTTCCTCTGTCCACCCTTTCGTTATCCAGAAGGGCGTAGATGCCATAGCCGGATCTGTCAAGTCTTGTACCAGGTTGTGTAACGGTCCCTTGTTACTAGAAACTGAGAGTGCCTTTCAGGCACAAAAACTGCTTCGGGCCACACTCCTGTACACGTTCACGGTCCGGATGGAGGCTCACCGCACTTTGAATTCATCTCGTGGTGTGGTATATACTAGATCACTCGATGGATTGACTGACGAGGAGATTCAGTCTTTCCTCGCTGAGCCGGGCGTGACGGCTGTCCATAGGGTCATGAAAAAGGACAACAATGACCTTGTACCGACCCGAACACTTTTCTTGACCTTTGATAGTGTTCAGCTGCCGTCGCGCATCAAAGCGGGCTACGAGGTTATTTCTGTTCGCCCCTATGTCCTGACACCTACGCGCTGCTACCAGTGTCAGCGTTTTAATCACACTCGCCAGTCTTGTTCCAATGCAGCTAACTGTGTCACTTGTGGCAGAGATGCCCATGAGGGTGACTGTCCACCTCCGTCTCCTCGTTGTGTGAAATGTCAGGGTGACCATGCAGCATCCTCCTGCGACTGTCCCATCTACAAGGAAGAGCGCTATTGCTAGTAGGAAGCCCACGCTGCTCCCAGCGGGGAAATACAGTACTGTCCTCGCCTCTCCTCGGACTACCAGGGAGGTGGCGACGCAGACATGCGATCTGACCTTCAGCACTACGGTCGTCCATTCGGCCAGTGCTAAGATCGCCCGGTTGACGTCTCCTCTTCCTCCCGTCACCCCTCAGACACAAGCACCTTCATCAGCTTCTGCCAAGACGAAGACCCAGAAGTCAGATGCACGGGCCTTCAAGAAGGAACCGTCCCGTGCAGACTTCCTACGTACCTCGAACTCCCAGCCCTCGACCAGTACGTCAACTAAACGACCTTCCAAGAAGGCTCATAGGAAGCACAGTTCTCCTTCTCCGCCACGGCGCATTTCTTCTCCTGCGCCACCCAGCAGTTGCCGCCCCATGCCGTCATCCGTTTCGCCTGGCCGCACCGCTGGTAGCCGAACATCTGGCCATTCACCTGCAGAGGAAGCTCCCCCTCCCGGCCATCTTAACAAGATGGCCGATGAACCTATAGAACCAATAGACGATGACTGTCCGCCTACTGACAGCGGCGGCAGTGCTCGCTTGAAGCTAGTCCCTCAGCGGCCTTCGAGGTGACGCCTTCTTGCTTCTTCTTTTCCTTTTTCTTCTCACAATGGCACTTATTCACTGGAATATTCGCAGCATTCGCTCCAACCAAGAGGACTTGAAGTTGCTGCTCCGCTTGCAACGTCCGCTCGCCGTAGCCCTCCAGGAAACGAAGCTACACCCATGCGACCTACACCCTGAGGCAGGTATCCCAGCTCATGGAGGGGTTATGTGGCTGGTCTGGGATGATATTTACTACGATCCCATCACATTACACACTGGACTGCAGGCAGTTGCCATCCGAATTACTCTCTCCACTTTTACATTTTCCATTTGTACCGTTTGCACTCCATCGTCGTTTGCCGTTACCAGGGCAGACATGATGCAAATTATTGCTCAGCTACCTGCACCATTTTTGTTAACTGGAGACTTCAATGCCCACCATCCCCTTTGGGGCTCTTCAGCATCCTGCCCGAGGGGCTCCCTGTTAGCAGACCTTTTCAGCCAACTCAATCTTGTCTGCCTCAATACTGGCGTCCCTACTTTTCTTTCGGACACATCTCACACCTATTCCCATTTAGACCTCTCTATATGTACTACCCAACTTGCACGCCTGTTCGAGTGGTATGCACTTTCTGATACATGTTCGAGCGACCACTTCCCGTGCGTTATCCATCTCCTGCATCATACCCCCTCTCCGTGCTCAACTAGTTGGAACATCTCCCAAGCAGACTGGAGGCTCTTCTCTTCCAGGGCGACCTTTCAGGAGCAATCCTTCACTAGCTGCGATAGTCAGGTCGCACATCTCATGGAAGTCATTCTCACTGCTGCTGAATATTCCATCCCTCACACTACCTCTTCTCCATGTCGCGTACTGGTCCCCTGGTGGATCGCAGCATGTAGAGACGCTTTATGTGCTCGTTGACGAGCTTTACGCACATTTAAACGCCACCCTACAGTGGCGAATTGTATCAATTATACAAGATTAGGTGCGCAGTGTCGTCGTGTTATTAAAGAAAGCAAGAAAGTCAGCTGGGCTGCTTTCACAAGCACCTTCAGCAGTTTTACTCCTCCTTCTGTTGTCTGGGGTAGCCTGCGCCGGCTATCTGGCACTAAGGTACACTCACCAGTTTCTGGCTTGACGGTCGCGAATGACTTCCTTGCGGCACCTGAGGATGTCTCCAATGCCTTCGGCCGCTTTTTCGCAGAGGTTTCGAGCTCCGCTCATTACCACCCTGCCTTCCTCCCCCGAAAACAGGCAGAGGAGGCTAGGCCCCCTAACTTCCTTTCCTCGAATCGTGAAAGTTGTAATGCCCCATTCACCATGCAGGAACTCGAAAATGCACTTGCCCGGTCACGGTCCTCCGCTCCCTGCCGCCGTTGGATAAGCAGCTGCAGCAGCAAGTCATATACTCCTAGCTCACTCATTTGTTACATAGTTTAATTCTTAATTTCTTTGCGTGTTTTTGGTACTTGCATTGTTTGATACATAAATTTCGGGCGTATTATAGTATTTGAGAATTGTAGCATCGCGTTTTAGTACCTGAATAGTGTAAAATCGCGTAGTCTCCTTCCGCTGCCGAGCAGTGTGTCAGCAGTGCGCAAGTAGCAGCATTACTGCATTTACTAGGCAATCTTTTATTTTAATAACCGTTTAAAATTTGTCGATTTGTTTGCGCTCTCTGTAGATTAGTTCAGACGTTCTTTGCAAAACAGTTTTTAGCATGGATAGGGACTGCAACTGCTGTGTTCGGATGCAGGCTGAGTTGGCATCCTTTCGCTCCCAGCTTCAGGCAGTGTTGGCTTCGGTCACACAGCTTGAGGCTGTTGCCAATGGGCATCACTGTGGGGGTCCGAATGGGGGTTTGTCGGGGACGGCCAGCTCGTCCCACGCATCCCCCGATCGGACTAAGACTGTGGTTGCCCGGGATACTGACCACATTGAGGCTGATCCCTCACCTGTGGTAGAGTGGGAGGTCGTCTCAAGGTGTGGCAGGGGGCGAAAGACATTCCGAAGGGCTGAACGGAAGGCCTCTCCTGTTTGTCTGACGAACCGGTTTCAGGCTCTGTCTCAGGCTGATACTGATCTTCGGCCTGACATGGCTGCTTGTCCTGTTCCAGAGGTTGCCCCTCAGTCTGCAAGATCCGGGCGGTCGCAGAGGGTGAGTTTACTGGTAGTTGGGAGCTCCAACGTCAGGCGCGTAATGGGGCCCCTTAGGGAAATGGCAGCAAGAGTGGGGAAGAAAACCAATGTGCACTCCGTGTGCATACCGGGGGGAGTCATTCCAGATGTGGAAAGGGTCCTTCCGGATGCCATGAAGGGTACAGGGTGCACCCATTTGCAGGTGGTCGCTCATGTCGGCACCAATGATGTGTGTCGCTGTGGATCGGAGGAAATCCTCTCTGGCTTCCGGCGGCTATCTGATTTGGTGAAGACTGCCAGTCTCGCTAGCGGGATGAAAGCAGAGCTCACCATCTGCAGCATCGTCGACAGGACTGACTGCGGACCTTTGGTACAGAGCCGAGTGGAGGGTCTGAATCAGAGGCTGAGACGGTTCTGCGACCATGTGGGCTGCAGATTCCTCGACTTGCGCCATAGGGTGGTGGGGTTTCGGGTTCCACTGGATAGGTCAGGAGTCCACTACACGCAACAAGCGGCCACACGGGTAGCAGGGGTTGTGTGGCGTGGGCTGGGCGGTTTTTTAGGTTAGATGGCCTTGGGCAAGTACAGAAAGGGCAACAGCCTCAACGGGTGCGGGGCGAAGTCAGGACATGCGGGGACCAAGCAGCAATCGGTATTGTAATTGTCAACTGTCGAAGCTGCGTTGGTAAAGTACTGGAACTTCAAGCGCTGATAGAAAGCACTGAAGCTGAAATCGTTATAGGTACAGAAAGCTGGCTTAAGCCAGAGATAAATTCTGCCGAAATTTTTACAAAGGTACAGACGGTGTTTAGGAAGGAAAGATTGCATGCAACCGGTGGTGGAGTGTTCGTCGCTGTTAGTAGTAGTTTATCCTGTAGTGAGGTAGAAGTGGATAGTTCCTGTGAATTATTATGGGTGGAGGTTACACTCAACAACCGAGCTGGGTTAATAATTGGCTCCTTTTACCGACCTCCCGACTCAGCAGCGTTAGTGGCAGAACAACTGAGAGAAAATTTGGAATACATTTCACATAAATTTTCTCAGCATGTTATAGTCTTAGGTGGAGATTTCAATTTACCAGATATAGACTGGGACACTCAGATGTTTAGGACGGGTGGTAGGGACAGAGCATCGAGTGACATTATACTGAGTGCACTATCCGAAAATTACCTCGAGCAATTAAACAGAGAACCGACTCGGGGAGATAACATTTTGGACCTACTGATAACAAACAGACCCGAACTTTTCGACTCTGTAAGTGCAGAACAGGGAATCAGTGATCATAAGGCCGTTGCAGCATCCCTGAATATGGAAGTTAGTAGGAATATAAAAAAAGGGAGGAAGGTGTATCTGTTTAGCAAGAGTAATAGAAGGCAGATTTCAGACTACCTAACAGATCAAAACGAAAATTTCTGTTCCGACACTGACAATGTTGAGTGTTTATGGAAAAAGTTCAAGGCAATCGTAAAATGCGTTTTAGACAGGTACGTGCCGAGTAAAACTGCGAGGGACGGGAAAAACCCACCGTGGTACAACAACAAAGTTAGGAAGCTACTGCGAAAGCAAAGAGAGCTTCACTCCAAGTTTAAACGCAGCCAAAACCTCTCAGACAAACAGAAGCTAAGCGATGTCAAAGTTAGCGTAAGGAGGGCTATGCGAGAAGCGTTCAGTGAATTCGAAAGTAAAATTCTATGTACCGACTTGACAGAAAATCCTAGGAAGTTCTGGTCTTACGTTAAATCAGTAAGTGGCTCGAAACAGCATATCCAGACACTCCGGGATGATGATGGCATTGAAACAGAGGATGACACGCGTAAAGCTGAAATACTAAACACCTTTTTCCAAAGCTGTTTCACAGAGGAAGCCCGCACTGCAGTTCCTTCTCTAAATCCTCGCACAAACGAAAAAATGGCTGACATCGAAATAAGTGTCCAAGGAATAGAAAAGCAACTGGAATCACTTAACAGAGGAAAGTCCACTGGACCTGACGGGATACCAATTCGATTCTACACAGTGTACGCGAAAGAACTTGCCCCTCTTCTAACAGCCGTGTACCGCAAGTCTCTAGAGGAACGGAGGGTTCCAAATGATTGGAAAAGAGCACAGGTAGTCCCAGTCTTCAAGAAGGGTCGTCGAGCAGATGCGCAAAACTATAGACCTATATCTCTGACGTCGATCTGTTGTAGAATTTTAGAACATGTTTTTTGCTCGAGTATCATGTCGTTTTTGGAAACCCAGAATCTACTATGTAGGAATCAACATGGATTCCGGAAACAGCGATCGTGTGAGACCCAACTCGCGTTATTTGTTCATGAGACCCAGAAAATATTAGATACAGGCTCCCAGGTAGATGCTATTTTTCTTGACTTCCGGAAGCGTTCGATACAGTTCCGCACTGTCGCCTGATAAACAAAGTAAGAGCCTACGGAATATCAGACCAGCTGTGTGGCTGGATTGAAGATTTTTTAGCAAACAGAACACAGCATGTTGTTATCAATGGAGAGACGTCTACAGACGTTAAAGTAACCTCTGGCGTGCCACAGGGGAGTGTTATGGGACCATTGCTTTTCACAATATATATAAATGACCTAGTAGATAGTGTCGGAAGTTCCATGCGGCTTTTCGCGGATGATGCTGTAGTATACAGAGAAGTTGCAGCATTAGAAAATTGTAGCGAAATGCAGGAAGGTCTGCAGCGGATAGGTACTTGGTGCAGGGAGTGGCAACTGTCCCTTAACATAGACAAATGTAATGTATTGCGAATACATAGAAAGAAGGATCCTTTATTGTATGATTATATGATAGCGGAACAAACACTGGTAGCAGTTACTTCTGTAAAATATCTAGGAGTATGCGTGCGGAACGATTTGAAGTGGAATGATCATATAAAATTAATTGTTGGTAAGGCGGGTACCAGGTTGAGATTCATTGGGAGAGTGCTTAGAAAATGTAGTCCATCGACAAAGGAGGTGGCTTACAAAACACTCGTTCGACCTATACTTGAGTATTGCTCATCAGTGTGGGATCCGTACCAGATCGGGTTGACGGAGGAGATAGAGAAGATCCAAAGAAGAGCGGCGCGTTTCGTCACAGGGTTATTTGGTAACCGTGATAGCGTTACGGAGATGTTTAATAAACTCAAGTGGAAGACTCTGCAAGAGAGGCGCTCTGCATCGCGGTGTAGCTTGCTCGCCAGGTTTCGTGAGGGTGCGTTTCTGGATGAGGTATCGAGTATATTGCTTCCCCCTACTTATACCTCCCGAGGAGATCACGAATGTAAAATTAGAGAGATTAGAGCGCGCACGGAGGCTTTCAGACAGTCGTTCTTCCCGCGAACCATACGCGACTGGAACAGGAAAGGGAGGTAATGACAGTGGCACGGAAAAGTGCCCTCCGCCACACACCGTTTGGTGGCTTGCGGAGTATGAATGTAGATGTAGATGTAGATGCAGGGCCTGATTCTGTTCATATTCAGATGCTGAAGAACCTTTCTCCTGCGGGTAAAGGTTTCCTTCTTCGTACTTATAATCGCATCTGGATTGAGGGACATGTTCCCGCATGCTGGCGCGAGACTATTGTTGTACCGATTCCTAAGCCGGGGAAGGACAAGCACTTGCCTTCCAGTTATCGACCCATCTTGCTTACCAGCTGTGTCTGTAAGGTGATGGAGCGAATGGTTAACTCTCGTTTGGTTTGGCTGCTCTAATCTCGACGCCTACTTACCAATGTACAATGTGGATTTCGTAGGAGCCGTTCTGCTGTTGACCATCTGGTTACCTTGTCGACCTTCATTATGAATAACTTCTTGCGGAAGCGCCCGACCGCAGCTGTGTTCTTTGATTTGGAGAAGGCTTACGGCACCTGTTGGAGGGCGGACATTCTCCGCAACATGCATACATGGGGCCATCGTGGTCGCCTCCCTCTCTTTATTCGTTCCTTTTTAATGGATCGACAGTTCAGGGCATGTGTGGGTTCTGTCCTGTCAGACACCTTTCGCCAGGAGTATGGGGTGCCACAGGGCTCAGTTTTGAGCGTCGCTCTCTTCACCATAGCGATCAATCCAATAATGGATTGCCTCCCAGCTGATGTATCAGGCTCCGTTTTCGTGGACGATTTTACCATCTATTGCAGCGCGCAGCGTACATGTTTCCTGGAGCGCTGTCTTCAGCGTTCTCTTGACCGTCTTATTGTTCCTTATTTGACGACTCTCTCGACCGTCAATACGGGTTGTATGTCTGCCCTGCTACCCCCTGGAGTTCGCTTTCGTCGCCTCCTTCAACACCTTGATTTTTCACTCCCTGCAACCTTTAGAGTGGGCAAGAGCCACACGCCACCTTGGCTCCAGGCTCACGTTCGCGTTCACCTTGACCTCAGCTCACTCCCAAAGGAGGCTACCCCGGTTCGGTATACCACTCCCGTTTTGTCGAACTTCGTTCGAAGTTCATTAATATGACCTTCATTTATACAGATGGCTCTAAGACAAATGACGGTGTGGAGTGTTCTTTTATTGTCGGGGCACAAAGTTTCAAATACCGGCTCCATGGCCATTGTTTGGTCTTCACAGCTGAGCTCTTTGCCCTCTACCAGGCTGTTCTTTACATCTGCCGCCACCGACATTCTGCTTATGTCATCTGCTCTGATTCCCTGAGCGCCATCCAGAGCCTCAATGATCCGTATCCGGTTCACCCTTTCGTGCACTGGATCCAATGCTCTCTTCAGCAGCTGGTGGATGACGGTTCTCCGGTTAGCTTTATGTGGGTTCCTGGCCATGTCGGTATCCCTGGGAACGAAGTTGCAGATGCCGTGGCCAAGGCTGCGGTCCTCCAGCCTCGGACAGCTTCTTGTTGTGTCCCTTCATGAGATTGTAGCAGGGTCGTCTATCGGCGCATTTTATCGGTGTGGCATGCCGATTGGGCTGCACTTACGGACAACAAGCTTCGGGCCTTGAAACCTCATCCCACGTCTTGGACGTCCTCCTCATGCCCTTCTTAGCGGGAGGAGGTCGTTTTGGCCCGGTTAAGAATTAGACACTGTCGATTCAGCCATCGCCATCTGCTGACGGCTGCACCGGAGCCGTTCTGCCCATGTGGGCAATTGCTGACGGTCCGCCGCATTTTAACGTCCTGTCTGGATTTTACTAAACTGCGTCTTGATCTTGGCCTGCCATGTACTCTGGATGCCATTTTAGCGGATGACCTAGGAGCAGCTGCTCACGTTCTTCGTTTTATCAACTTGACAAACCTGTCTAAGGACATTTGATTATGCTGTTTTTTTATCCTATGCCTGTCAATCTGTCTTTTACCGTGTTTTCCCTTTTAGTTGCTGTTTGAAACTTGTGCCTCGCCGTGCATTCCTAACGTAGTCTGGGCGCTAATGACCATTGTAGTTGTGTGCCCTAAAACCACATAAAAAAAAGAAGAAGAAAGTTCTACATGCTAATTTCATTGTAATTGCCCCCTTCTGTGTCATAACCAACGAAAAGTGTCATCCAAGGGACATTGTGGCAGCTTTCAAATATTGCATTTTCTTTTCCTCGCTAATTTCACATCTTTTGCCATTTGATCAGAATCCACTTTCTATTGTTGCTGTTGGTCTTGTGACACAAATTTCTTGTGATTGCTAATAGAATCCCCATGTTTTCTGATAGCTCAGTAATACCTAGACTATATTTTGCCCTAACTGTTTAAAATATATGAAACTGCTTTGAACACAAGAATTAAGATTTAAACATCCATGTGAACACAGGTGAAGCTTTTACCTATTAATACTTCTTCAGTGTTCTTTGGAAGTGGTCAGCCAGCCACATACACCCCTGTGTCTCCTAGTTTTTCTCTAGTGTCAGTTGTGTTTTAATTGACAGTTTTCAAACATCTCCTCATTTTTCACATTTTTTTCCATGTTCTGAGCAACTGTAATTGATCACACGAACACCCACACATATCATGCCACACCTGTATCAACCAGCAGCTCCATGGGGCAGAAGGAAGAGTGGCTGATGTACAGCATCAGCGTCTCACAGTTCTTGCACCTGTTAGAGCTGCTGCCACTCTGCTGACAAGAAGCAAGAAAGTCAGTTATTCACTGATCCTTCCATCCATCTGTCAAGAGATTTCACTTTTTCAGTTAGTAGTATTGCCTTGGACATATAGTGTGCGGGAATTGTCTACAACAAAGAACTGGAGAGAGAAATGTGGAAAGAATGAGAGACAGAGTAAGGAAGAGAATTGGAGTGAATGATGGCATAGGAGAAGATGTGCATAGAAACAGATGAAGAAAGATCATCAGAACAGGGCAGACAGACTGACTCCAGTTTAAATCTGTCATAAGACAGATCCAGCATTACTCCAAGTGTACGGTGACAGTCCTCTGTTGACAAGCTTTCAGAGTGTATTCAGAGTTACCTCTTCATTATTTTGGCATAAGGGGACTGTGCTTTCCAGTAACTCATTTCACAGTTATTGCATTCCATTTGATTTCGTGGCAAATTAGCTCAGTATCTGTATTGCTCTAAAAATATCATAACACTGCCAATGTCGAAGCTGTGTGCTGTGTATTTTGTTTTTAAACAAACTCCTTTTCCATCAATTAACAGTTCTCTCTGCTCACAACATAATGCACAAATTACTCTTCAACCTTGAGCACACAACACCCAGGGGACTCTCCGCTCTTTGATGGGTTCATGCTTGGCTACCACGGGCTCCCAGCCTTTGCAGCATCCTTTCCTTTTTGTGTTGCATGTCTATCCTCTTAGTATTATTTTTCCCCTCTCTTGGGGAACATGTCTGGGGTGTTTTTGGGAATGTTCTACACGGTCCGTAGCTGACATACAAACAATCTCACCATGATTTTCGATGCCTATTTTCATTCCTTCATTCACCTTCTCCTATCCTTCCTCCTCTTCGATATTTGAGGCTCCTCTTTTTTCCTTCTTCCTCCCTGCGTGCACCTGAAGGCCAGTCCACGTCTCTGAAATGTAATAGGTGGCTGGGTAATGTGTAATTCCCAGCCTTGGGCCAACTGGTAAGGTTTGCATGTACCACCTGGTACAGGCCAGGCCCAAAGAGGGGTGATTGCCTGAGCTGCTACCTTCCTAAATTGTTGATTCATCCCTGTGTCAGGTGTTTTGGAGATGTGACCTACAGATTGAACAATCACCTAAGGCTGGTGCGCCCCCATGTGAAAGGGGCACCCAGTTGGAAGAAGCAAGCCATCAGAGATGCTGGAAATCATGGAGGATTCCCTCAAAATGAGCCAATCATTGTCTTCACAGTCCACAGCTACCAAACATAAATGGAATGAAGCTCCCAATTCAAAGACCCTCCCAGCTTTATCACAGTACCTCATGGTTTGATGTAGTGAAGACAGACAATCTGTTGCAAACGGTAAATCTATGTATTATTCAGAACACTGTTGATGCAGTTGCCAGCCCTGTGAAATCGTGCTCTCATTTATGGAATGGCACTTTGCTTTTGGAGACTACTTTTGATTCTCATGCGTAACAACTGCTTGCCGCTCTGCTACTCCACAGCTACCCTGTTTGTGTCGAGGCCCATAGAACTCTGAAGTCTTACCATGGTGGTACTTGCACTATGCTGCTTGACAGTCTGACAGAGGCTGAAATCCAAACATATGGTACGTCTGGTCAGGGTGGCATTGCAGTCCATCAGGTGACAAAAAAAGGTAGATGCCTGTTTAGTGCCCACAAACACTATTTTTCTCATATTTGTTAGAGTGGGAGCATCCGTTCAGGATCAAAGCAGGCTATGAAGCTACCACAGTCCAACGGTACATTCTGAACCTGATGGGCTGCTCCCAGTGTCATCCTTTGAACTACACTTGATTGTGTTGTTAAGAACCGACCAACTGTGTAACTTGAGGTAGGGATGCTAACAAAGCCTATTCTCTGCCACCTCCTTGCCACTGTATCTACTGCAATTGCAATCATGCCAACTCCTGACGAAATCGTCTCTTATGTCTCAATGAGCAGCTATCTAGGTGGTCTAGGTAAAGGAGAAATTCCCTTTCCTGGTCACTCACAAGTTAATGGCTAGCCAAAAAACCTGTGTCGTACTGTCA
The DNA here is from genome assembly GCF_023898315.1 of Schistocerca nitens. NCBI lineage: Eukaryota > Metazoa > Arthropoda > Insecta > Orthoptera > Acrididae > Schistocerca > Schistocerca nitens. Next base: position 38,247,462 of record NC_064617.1, read on the forward strand.
GGCACTTACAGTATGGGTCTTGCTACATCTCACTCCATGAAGGACATGGCCATGCAGACATGCGACCTCAAATTCAGCTCAGAGATTGTGAAATCACCCGTGTCATGGTAGCATCGTCATCCCCTTGTCCAACTGTGCAACAAGCCATCAAACCCATGCCACAGGGGAGAAGTCACCAGATACACAACAGACAGGCTGAAAAGGACAGAATAAATACTCCCATGAAGACTTCCTACATCCCTTAGCCAACCAACATCTGAGACTTCCTCTGCCAACTGGAAAGGATCAAAGAAATCCAACCAAGTCAAATGGTCTTCTCCTTCACCGACTCAAAGATACTCTTTGATGGTGTCATCATGTATTACCTTCACCTGGCCGGCCTCCATGCCGCCAGTGCACCGAGGTGAAACCCCTTGATTTTCTCCTCATCATGTTTGTAACCAACAATTGAATGTTACAGCTTAGATCCAACAAAGAGGATTTATGGCTTGATTTAGAATTGCAGCATTCACTTGTACTCTGTGTTCAGGGAAAAATGGAATAAGCTCTGGGTTATTAAGCTTCTCCCAGTGGCTTGGACGAACTCCTGTCAGCCCTCCCTCCATGAGGAGGTCATTTTAACTAGGTTGCGTATTGGGCACTGCCTTTTCAGCCATCGCCATTTGTTAAGTGGTGCTCCCCCAGCAAGTTGTGAACATTGGGCACAACTTTTAAATGTCATCCATTTCCTGATCGAATGGCCTTTTTTTAACCATTTATGTTCCTGTTTGAGTTTGCCATCTGAATTATTGGCTGTTTTAGCAAATGACATGTGGACTGTCAACCGTGTTTTACTTTTTATCTGTACAAGCAATATGGTGAAGACCATTTAATTTTTATTTCAGGACCTCCGTTTCTCTATGGTGTACTTTATAGACTTTTCTCCACGTCTGTTTTTAGCAGTTTTTTCTTCCATCGATTGTGATTAGTGTAGTCATTTTTACATCCTCCCTTTGTCTTCGTGTTCTATAGTTATGATATGTGCTCGTATGATCATAGTTGCTTTTGCACCTAAAAACAAAACAAATGAAAAGAAAACAAACACCACACAAATTAATGTGTAGAAAGTTGGAGTTTTGATATCAGTGTGAAAGATACAAATTCCAATTGGGCATGACAGCAGGGGTACTGATACTCATATAGGGAATTCTGGAAACCCCATTCTGGTCTGTTCTGAGGCCATTTGAAGTGCTGTACACTTTTCAGTCCTTCATCATGTGGTTCTCATTGTGTGATTTTTTCATGTCCTCCATATCTGTTTCCATTTCATAGTAAATGGGAGGAGCTGTCATCAAATTATGTTCCTGATTATGACTTCTGCATCTTACACTCTCCAAATTGAATTGTTAATGTAAGCGAATGTCAAGCTCAACACAAGCAGCACATCTGTTACATTGGATAGAGAAAATGATAGTGTGTATGCTGAACTCAATGAAATACATGGCAGTAAGAAACCAAATACAGGGTTGGTGTATACGTTCGTTGCATTTTTGCATGTTTGATAAACACAAGAGATACACTTAAGAGACTTCAGTCACCAGTAATGTATTCTCCTTCACTTCTTACAACAGTTTTCTCATCACCAGTGACAATACAGGATAGGAATGGTTGGTTCTTTTCATTAACCAATTGAAATTGATCAAGCAGAGAGGCACATACACTCCTGGAAATTGAAATAAGAACACCGTGAATTCATTGTCCCAGGAAGGGGAAACTTTATTGACACATTCCTGGGGTCAGATACATCACATGATCACACTGACAGAACCACAGGCACATAGACACAGGCAACAGAGCATGCACAATGTTGGCACTAGTACAGTGTATATCCACCTTTCGCAGCAATGCAGGCTGCTATTCTCCCATGGAGACGATCGTAGAGATGCTGGATGTAGTCCTGTGGAACGGCTTGCCATGCCATTTCCACCTGGCACCTCAGTTGGACCAGCGTTCGTGCTGGACGTGCAGATCGCGTGAGACGACGCTTCATCCAGTCCCAAACATGCTCAATGGGGGACAGATCCGGAGATCTTGCTGGCCAGGGTAGTTGACTTACACCTTCTAGAGCACGTTGGGTGGCACGGGATACATGCGGACGTGCATTGTCCTGTTGGAACAGCAAGTTCCCTTGCCGGTCTAGGAATGGTAGAACGATGGGTTCGATGACGGTTTGGATGTACCGTGCACTATTCAGTGTCCCCTCGACGATCACCAGTGGTGTACGGCCAGTGTAGGAGATCGCTCCCCACACCATGTTGCCGGGTGTTGGCCCTGTGTGCCTCGGTCGTATGCAGTCCTGATTGTGGCGCTCACCTGCACAGCGCCAAACACGCATACGACCATCATTGGCACCAAGGCAGAAGCGACTCTCATCACTGAAGACGACACGTCTCCATTCGTCCCTCCATTCACGCCTGTCGCGACACCACTGGAGGCGGGCTGCACGATGTTGGGGCGTGAGCGGAAGACGGCCTAACGGTGTGCGGGACCGTAGCCCAGCTTCATGGAGACAGTTGTGAATGGTCTTCGCCGATACCCCAGGAGCAACAGTGTCCCTAATTTGCTGGGAAGTGGCGGTGCGGTCCCCTACGGCACTGCGTAGGATCCTACGGTCTTGGCGTGCATCCGTGCGTCACTGCGGTCCGGCCCCAGGTCGACGGGCACGTGCACCTTCCGCCGACCACTGGCGACAACATCGATGTACTGTGGAGACCTCACGCCCCACGTGTTGAGCAATTCGGCGGTACGTCCACCCGGCCTCCCGCATGCCCACTATACGCCCTCGCTCAAAGTCCGTCAACTGCACATACGGTTCACGTCCACGCTGTCGCAGCATGCTACCAGTGTTAAAGACTGCGATGGAGCTCCGTATGCCACGGCAAACTGGCTGACACTGACGGCGGCGGTGCACAAATGCTGCGCAGCTAGCGCCATTCGACGGCCAACACCGCGGTTCCTGGTGTGTCCGCTGTGCCGTGCGTGTGATCATTGCTTGTACAGCCCTCTCGCAGTGTCCGGAGCAAGTATGGTGGGTCTGACACACCGGTGTCAATGTGTTCTTTTTTCCATTTCCAGGAGTGTATGTCCACCAGTTGATTTTTGTGATGTTGGCTTGGAGCACGCGAACCCTGAAATACAGTTTTCGAATATTCCCCTTTGCATGCAGATGTAACATATGGTGGAATGATCACACTTAATCATAGTTCCCTGTTCTCATGTACACTAACATGGATCATTGTGTGTTAATGTGGTCAAATGATCTTTATTAATCCCCAAGGTCTTCCTGAATGTAGAGTGTCACTAGTGTCAAAACGATCATTCTTAATACGAGAAAAGCATTTTCTTGCTGTGCTGTGTCCAATGGCATTTTTCCCATACATGGCACAAGTGTTCCTGGCTGTCCATGCTGCTGTAACCCCTCAGCTGAACTCAAACAGAAGAATATGTCAGAAATGTTCAGATTTCTTCTCTTGGCACTCCATTTTCTCATGTCCACAACTACACTCTCTGTCTCCAACTGAAAAAATGACTATATATAAACTCAGCAAGCAATGGTGAACCTCAAATAAAAGATAAGCAATCAATAAATCCATAGCACTTGGAACAACATGCAAAACACAAATGCTATGAAATTATACCCCAGCTTGGTACCTGTTAAGGCATGGTGTGAAGGCATAAGTACAATACAGTTCAGAAAGCATACACAAGATTTCCAGCTGACGCTGGTACATGGCTGTATAAGGTGCATTTGCCCACTAGGCTTTTGGCTGCGGGTGCTAAAGGTGTTGGACTGAGGTCGGGGTCCTAGAGTGGGGGCATAGAACAGCTGACCAGCATGGTGCCCAAATCAGCACACGTACCAACACACTCTACCTTAGTGGTGGCGGAGGTAGTGTAATGTGTATGTTACTACAAATCCTTGCTGCTTTGGGTGAAGAGTGACCAGATCCCAGTGCATCTGTGGTGTGATGATGTCAACACATCGATAGTTTTTAAAGCGGTCATCTCAGGTGCGAACAGTTCCTGGTTTGTGTGATCTGGTGAATAGGAATGGATGTCATGTGAGTGCAGAGATGCACACCTTCTGGCCTCCCCCATGAGAGTGGAGGTCCCTAGCACCACGTAGGAAGGGGTCATGTCCACGTTGGACTTCTCTTGGTGCTGTGAACTGGAAAGCTGCAGTGTCTGGAGGTAATGTAGGTGGTGCCAGCAGGTGTTTGGCTGCCACCAGCCTCAGTGTAGGAGGCAATGTGTCACTGTAGGAGGCACCTACAGGCACATCAATGAAATTTCAGTGTCCCCCTCCAATGAGAGAAGCCACTGCAGCTTGTGGGGACCAATTAACTGGCGAAGGAGCCAGAGATCATAATGGGAGGGTAGCCAGACACGGTCCGGATGGCATGCTGCACACGGTGAACTGTGATGATGGCAGATGAGGCACCCAAGTGGTGGTTAGCACAGGGGCGTGTGTACCGTGCTAGGACAAAGTCAATCATAGTGGTACACCACAAGCACTCATCAGCACACACTATGTACACATGGCACCCACACTAGCTGTGGACAGTGCCTGGAGTCCGTGGGGATCTATACTGGTGTTCCGGGTACCCCTGTCTGGCAGCAGGAGGGGCAGCAGTGTTTGCAGCTGCTGGCTGTGTGTGTGTTTGGACCTACTCTTGCCCACAATTGGAGTCATTCAGTAAGAACTGAGAAAAATGTGAGGGCCTCCTTTGTCAGCAATTCTGTGATGTATTTGCCCATTTGAGTTTTGCTAGTTCACATGAGGAGTGATGAAAGCAAAGAGCTACAATGTTCCAGGGGTTATTGTGTGAGTGAAAATAATTAAAGGAGTTATTCTCAATTGAAGGACCATTGTCTGAAACTACTGTACGAGGTACCTCTGTCAGAAGAAATTTATGACAGCACCTTGCCAGTTGGACATGCTGTGTTAGATGGCCAACAAGCAACAAATGGAAGCTTGGGAAAGGCATCGACAACCAATAACCAAAAAATGGCTTTAGAGTAAAGGTCCGACTAAGTTGACATGGATTCTTTTCCAGGGTAGAGTGGTGGCTCGCTGAGGGAGGGGGGGGGGGGAGAGGGGGGCGACAGTTCACGGTGCCCTCTATCGATTTGAACACTTCCATAATGCCGTGACTGGGTGCTCTATATTGTGATTGGTACCTGTCCAGAACATGTGCAGATGTGCCAAGTGTTTAGTTTGGTGGCCTTTCTGATAACCTCAAAGTAACAGGTTGAGAACCTCCCTAAATAACATCATCAGAATCATGGTGAGTGTAGTACCCTCTTCCACTGAGACGAAATTGACACCATCTAACAGAGAAAGATGATGATGGAAAATGTGCAAGTTCCACAAATGGCCAGACAGGTGGCCTGGCAGACAGTCAGGCTGCCCATGTCAGATTGTGCACAGAGCTTGTTTAGGCCCTGGGTCCACAGCTACTGCAGATCCAGAGCTGGAGCTACTACAAGGGAAACTATCACTGGTCTGTAATGCATCTTTAACAATCTGAAAACCCAACAGATCTTCCCAATCAAAGGATGGATGGATGGAGCCCTTATGGGCTCTCAAGGCAATGCATCAGCATTTGCATGCTGTTACATGAGGTGGAAATATTTTATTGACAAAAATTGAATTTGTCAGATAAAGCAGATGATGGGGTAAACAAGGAAACTGACATATTGACATGTGGCAAAGTGGAACTTCATTGCCGTATTAGAATATGTGAAATTTTTTTGGTGCATAAACTACTATAAGGGCATTTTTTCAAGTTGTAAATAGTGCTTCTGTGCTATGTTAAGTGTTTTGGATGCATAAATGGTAGGTTGCTCTGAGCTGTTTGCATGACATTGGGGCAGAACTTCCACCACCCCATACTAAGATGTGTCTGTGGGCAAGACTAGAGATTTACCAGGATGGAAGGTGAGGAACATAGTAAAGTTTGTTTTAAAGTTCCACAAAGGTGTGCTCACAGGTGAGAGACCGCTTAAAAGGAAAAACTTTATAAAGGAATTGGTGCAGAGCGTGTCCCAGAGTGGCTGCACCTGAAATAAACTGGTGATAGAATGCTATCTTTCTGAGGAATGCGTGTAGTTCCTACAAATTTGTCAGACAGGTCAGAGCTGTAATAGCCGTGGCATGCTGTTCTGGGCTTGGACACCGTTCATGGAAATTTAGTGTACGAGATACACAACAGAGGATGGGATAAATGTGGCTCAGTTAGATTACACTTGAGACACTGTTCCAAATGATGAACAGAGACTGAAGGTTACATAATTGTTCTTTAGTTGAAGTGCCTGTTACTGCAATATTGTGGGAACAGATGATGCATCAAGCAACATTGGCCATATGTTGCTCTGGTGAGCATTGAAATTTTGCTGTGGGCTAGCTACTCCAAACATTAAATGTTCATATCGACAAAGACCATAGGCGTGCTTACTATGAGAAATTGTTTCACTGTGTCCTTCAATGGAACCTGCAGGGAGACCATAGCCCAGTCAGTTTTGGAAAAGAATTAGCACAATTTTGCAAGTAACTTATCAGCTCATGGCACAAGGTATGTGTCAGTAACAGGACTCTGGTAAATTTGATGTCTCCACAAAGTTCATACTCATTCACATAAGGACATGAAAAAAATACAGCGAAGCCAACTTGTTCGATTGATGTATGCTGTGAAGTTGTTCACACACCATAATCCCTCAGCAAACAAATCCGAAAATTCAGAACACAATTAACCTAGGTCTTGATAAGGAACCAGATCTGAAAAAAAGGATACACATTTTCATTAATAGAAAATTCAAAAGTAACAAAAGCATGCAACACAAACAAATTTTCAGTGTCAGTATAATTAACAAGCAAATACATATCTGCAGTCCGTTCAACCACTTAAGCTGTGATGGACATAAACTTAGTGAGAACTGGAATATGCTGTTTGTTTGTAGCTTACCACGTGGCATTTGATGGTTGCTGATGGTGGGAGCCCATGTGTTTGTGGGTCTAAGAGTAGAGGAGTGAAATGGTTGTTCTGGCATTCACTTTTGAAGATAACGGTTTCTTCAGTGCAAACACCTCAATAAAAAGTATATTCTGACCTGCAGACAATATGAAATACACTCCTGGAAATGGAAAAAAGAACACATTGACACCGATGTGTCAGACCCACCATACTTGCTCCGGACACTGCGAGAGGGCTGTACAAGCAATGATCACACGCACGGCACAGCGGACACACCAGGAACCGCGGTGTTGGCCGTCGAATGGCGCTAGCTGCGCAGCATTTGTGCACCGCCGCCGTCAGTGTCAGCCAGTTTGCCGTGGCATACGGAGCTCCATCGCAGTCTTTAACACTGGTAGCATGCCGCGACAGCGTGGATGTGAACCGTATGTGCAGTTGACGGACTTTGAGTGAGGGCGTATAGTGGGCATGCGGGAGGCCGGGTGGACGTACCGCCGAATTGCTGAACACATGGGGCGTGAGGTCTCCACAGTACATCGATGTTGTCACCAGTGGTCGGCGGAAGGTGCACGTGCCCGTCGACCTGGGACCGGACCTCAGCGACGCACGGATGCACGCCAAGACCGTAGGATCCTACGCAGTGCCGTAGGGGACCGCACCACCACTTCCCAGCAAATTAGGGACACTGTTGCTCCTGGGGTATTGGCGAGGACCATTCGCAACCGTCTCCATGAAGCTGGGCTACGGTCCCGCACACCGTTAGGCCGTCTTCCGCTCACGCCCCGACATCGTGCAGCCCGCCTCCAGTGGTGTCGCAACAGGCGTGAATGGAGGGACGAATGGAGACGTGTCGTCTTCAGCGATGAGAGTCGCTTCTGCCTTGGTGCCAATGATGGTCGTATGCATGTTTGGCGCCGTGCAGGTGAGCGCCACAATCAGGACTGCATACGACCAAGGCACACAGGGCCAACACCCGGCATCATGGTGTGGGGAGCGATCTCCTACACTGGCCGTACACCACTGGTGATCGTCGAGGGGACACTGAATAGTGCACGGTACATCCAAACTGTCATCAAACCCATCGTTCTACCATTCCTAGACCGGCAAGGGAACTTGCTGTTCCAACAGGACAATGCACGTCCGCATGTATCCCGTGCCACCCAACGTGCTCTAGAAGGTGTAAGTCAACTACCCTGGCCAGCAAGATCTCCGGATCTGTCCCCCATTGAGCATGTTTGGGACTGGATGAAGCGTCGTCTCACGCGGTCTGCACGTCCAGCACGAACGCTGGTCCAACTAAGGCGCCAGGTGGAAATGGCATGGCAAGCCGTTCCACAGGACTACATCCAGCATCTCTACGATCGTCTCCATGGGAGAATAGCAGCCTGCATTGCTGCGAAAGGTGGATATACACTGTACTAGTGCCGACATTGTGCATGCTCTGTTGCCTGTGTCTATGTGCCTGTGGTTCTGTCAGTGTGATCATGTGATGTATCTGACCCCAGGAATGTGTCAATAAAGTTTCCCCTTCCTGGGACAATGAATTCACGGTGTTCTTATTTCAATTTCCAGGAGTGTAGAATGAATGTCAATGTCCATTTATATCAAGGAAGGCTGGGTGTGACAAATCGAAGCCATGTGGTTTCCGTTACACCGCAACACTCACCATTTTGCACATGCAGTCTCCTTGTGCTGCACAAAGCAATAGGGATTTGTCTGAAATGCCTCATGGTCTCCTTCTCATGCTCATCATCAGGTTTGTCCGTCTCAGCTAAGCTTTCCAGTTTGAGGGGCAATGACTTCCTCATCATCTGGAGAATTAGTGCCAAGTGCTGAAGTGGTTCACTGTATATGATGGTATGTCGCCTGGTGCTTCAATTTGGTAGGCTGCTCCACGGGGGACTTAAAGGGACTGACCAGTGTTAAAACTTCTTCTGAGGACAGATCCTCACATTGAAGGGTTCTCTGATGCACTTCCTTATTGGGTACTAGGCAGACGGTCACATCATCAACTGTAAAGTCTTCGTAAGATTCTTTGGAACTTTTAGTAACAAAGTGATACTTACAGCCCTCAAACCCTGCAGCTTCGATACCTAATCCTGATAAGACTGACGTGACTACATGGGTACTTGTAAAACTGTACACAAGCGACACTGACATGGATGCCCTCATGACTATAAGATGATGACAAACTACACTTTTCATTAAAAGTCTGAGGCCAGTTCATTTAAAGCGCAACTGTTGTTGCACACATGAGTGGAATCCACGACAATAACAAACACTTAAGTTTCTTTGTCCATTATCCTGAATGCAATAAGGTGTTGGTGTAGCTATTTTTCACAAGTTTCGCTTCTTCAGCAGAGTTGTCATGTGACAGAAAGAAAACATGGTGGGTGCACCTGTGATGGTGGAGCCTGAACCATCAACATAGTCACTAGTTTTTCCAAGGTGACCATAGTAAATTGCTGCTGCCAGACAAGTGGTTGAGTTACCACATTCATAGGTAAGATATGAGAAGAAACAGTCATGGAAATTGAGTGCTTGAATTTTCTACTTGTTCCTTCTTGTTTTCTAACACCGAACACAATACAAGGTGTGGCTGTTATAAAAGGACTAGTTAGTGAGCCAAGACGTGTGAGCATAAGCACGAGGTACGCCGCTATATGAGAAGCATTTGACCACCAGGGGCAGCTCTCTTTCGGCTGCAGGCAATTGAGGTGCAGGCTTGAGATCAGTGGCGTCTGTTCAGCACCCAGAGCAGTTGAACAGTGTGCTACTCAAATGAGCGATAGTGGTGGCAGAAGTGCAGCAATGTCCAGGTTCCTACAGACTTCATATATGATTTCATTCCATATCATATAGATTCTGGTTTCACTACATGATCTGTGTACTCATTTATATATTTGTTCCTGCTCATAAATCTGAGTTCAAGCTGCAAGATTTAAATGCTTTGTAAGTAAATTGCCCATATTGACACTGTTCTCTTTTGCATGCGATTTTCATCTCTTCTCATTTGTAATGGAAAAATCCACATTAGCTGCTTTTGACAGTATATATATGCATCTTCAGTATACACGCTTGGAAATTGAAATAAGAACACCGTGAATTCATTGTCCCAGGAAGGGGAAACTTTATTGACACATTCCTGGGGTCAGATACATCACATGATCACACTGACAGAACCACAGGCACATAGACACAGGCAACAGAGCATGCACAATGTCGGCACTAGTAAAGTGTATATCCACCTTTCGCAGCAATGCAGGCTGCTATTCTCTCATGGAGACGATCGTAGAGATGCTGAATGTAGTCCTGTGGAACGGCTTGCCATGCCATTTCCACCTGGCACCTCAGTTGGACCAGCGTTCGTGCTGGACGTGCAGACCGCGTGAGACGACGCTTCATCCAGTCCCAAACATGCTCAATGGGGGACAGATCTGGAGATCTTGCTGGCCAGGGTAGTTGACTTACACCTTCTAGAGCACGTTGGGTGGCACGGGATACATGCGGACGTGCATTGTCCTGTTGGAACAGCAAGTTCCCTTGCCGGTCTAGGAATGGTAGAACGATGGGTTTGATGACGGTTTGGATGTACCGTGCACTATTCAGTGTCCCCTCGACGATCACCAGTGGTGTACGGCCAGTGTAGGAGATCGCTCCCCACACCATGATGCCGGGTGTTGGCCCTGTGTGCCTCGGTCGTATGCAGTCCTGATTGTGGCGCTCACCTGCACGGCGCCAAACACGCATACGACCATCATTGGCACCAAGGCAGAAGCGACTCTCATCGCTGAAGACGACACGTCTCCATTCGTCCCTCCATTCACGCCTGTCGCGACACCACTGGAGGCGGGCTGCACGATGTTGGGGCGTGAGCGGAAGACGGCCTAACGGTGTGTGGGACCGTAGCCCAGCTTCATGGAGATGGTTGCGAATGGTCCTCGCCGATACCCCAGGAGCAACAGTGTCCCTAATTTGCTGGGAAGTGGTGGTGCGGTCCCCTACGGCACTGCGTAGGATCCTACGGTCTTGGCGTGCATCCGTGCGTCACTGCGGTCCGGTCCCGGGTCGACGGGCACGTGCACCTTCCGCCGACCACTGGCGACAACATCGATGTACTGTGGAGACCTCACGCCCCACGTGTTGAGCAATTCGGCGATACGTCCACCCGGCCTCCCGCATGCCCACTATACGCCCTCGCTCAAAGTCCGTCAACTGCACATACGGTTCACGTCCACGCTGTCGCGGCATGCTACCAGTGTTAAAGACTGCGATGGAGCTCTGTATGCCACGGCAAACTGGCTGACACTGACGGCGGCGGTGCACAAATGCTGCGCAGCTAGCGCCATTCGACGGCCAACACCGCGGTTCCTGGTGTGTCCGCTGTGCCGTGCATGTGATCATTGCTTGCACAGCCCTCTCGCAGTGTCCGGAGCAAGTATGGTGGGTCTGACACACCGGTGTCAATGTGTTCTTTTTTCCATTTCCAGGAGTGTATTTTGTCACAGAGTGGATATGCTATTCTGCTTTTGAATGGCTTTACTTCTTGACACTTGTTGACTAAATCATTCTTCAATGTAACTGATAAAAATGCATCAGCAGTTAATCAATCATTGACCCATGTTTGTGACTTCTGTTCACAATAGGATTTTGGAGTGATTACTGTGTTGAAACACTGTGCATTACTTCCTGAGGCTGAAGTGCTAATTGTCTTTCACAAGAAGGGAATTTCCTGAATCCATGCTATCTGTCAGTAGACAATTTTCTTCAAGGTAATGCATGGTATCGACTTGGCATCTCATATCAGTTCCATATTTGGAGGTTTCCAAAAGGCTTTGCATAATGTTCCTTACAAGTAGATTCTAAGGAGATTGTATGCAAATGGAGTACTGTCGCATTCCTGTGGCTGGATTCGCAAGTGATATATGGTGTTCATGAACGAAGTGTAATAGGTGCCCTACCGGTCCTAAGATATATAAAAATGGTTTAGGACCAGTCCTCTTGAAATTGTTCGTAGATGATACTGATATTAACCATCTAAGAAAGGCATCACAGTATTAAAACAAATTGCAAAATTATTTAGTCTACATATCGGTATGATGTGAAGAGTGGCAATGTGACCCAAATAAAAAAATTAATTAATTAAGGTGTGAGGTCATTCACATGAGTACTAAAAGAAATCTGTTTAATGCCTACTTATCTAGTAGAACTGACAACCTTTAGATTGATGTGATTTCTTGTGTAATCGGAATTTCATTCTTGAACAACTTAAATTTAAACAATAACGTTGTTTGGAAGCCAAGCCAAAGACTGCATTTCATTGCTACAACATTTAGTAGATACTCAAGTGTATTCTTGTGGTGTATAGGATCCTTAACAGATAAGGCTGATGGAGGAAATGGAAAAAGTTTAAAGAAGGCTTTTTGTTTTGTAGTACCACAAAATGATGCGGAGTGCAGGGGTCGAGGGACATGGAGAGGGAGTTAATGTCACTGCCATGACAATTATCATATATCAATCATTAAAACAAATGCTTTTTTTTTTGTTGAAGTGAGATTTATGCACAAATTTGGAAATATTTGGTTGACACCCACGCACAGAGAAATTATGATTGTAATAACTTAAATCTTTCCATGTGGGCTCTAGGGCAGATGGCCTTTGTAGTCTGGTCCCATCAGTCCCCACAAACAAACCAACCGTGTGGGTTCTGAACTCGCTTAAGCCTTTGCCTTTCCTGCATGCCATTGGAGAGAGAGTCTCACTCACACTGTTTGTCTACCATTCCAAATAACCCTCTAACAATCACTAGTGCAGCATGTCATCGATCTACATCTACATGACTACTACTTGCATTAAACAACATCAGTCTCCACAATGGGGCCTGCTGTTTCACAGAATAACATAAATAGCTCGATGAGTAGAGAGCAGACTGATATAAGTCGCTCCTCTAGCCTGCTCTGCTGCAGACTGAGTAACTGTACTGGAAATGAGTAGTTTTTATTGAAGGCTGCTGTGTGTTCGTTATCCACCTGGTCTGCTTTGCCCATATGATTAACATTGGGTCATGATGGAGCATTCAGGAAAGCTACATTTCAGTCGCTCTTGCTACTGTATTTCATAGCATCAGTATACTGCTGTTGTGTCTGATTTACATTTTCTTGCTTAATAGTTTACAGTCAACAGAATGACAGCACCTCCCTCCTAAGATATTTTGCCCCATAGGTATCTGACAGCACAGCTCATATGGTATGCAGCAATATATACCATAATCTGGGCATAATTACAATATTGACAGTCTTCACAAACTGAAAATCCACTCTATTACTGTAGCCAGGCCTGCTTTCCTCTGCTTCATGAGTTTCGAGGGAAGATGTCAGAATTTTTACTTGGCTGCACCAATATATTATTTTGCAGTGCAGCACATCATAGCAGAGTGCTGTCAAGACTCTAGTAGAAGACTTACATGTATCAGCTGGCTATCTGTTGTTCAATATCATTTCAGTGTTCAATATTTTTCAGATGTAAAAGAATCGGGTATCGGATTTCACTCATTAAACACCAACAGTAAGGCACTTCAAACTGTACAATGGATGTTTACCTCACATGCAGAAAATGTCTGGCTTCTGCCACATTCCCCTCGTGCCAGACATTGGAAACATTTTGTATGTACAAAATCAGTATTTGAGACAGGAGTTAATCCTAGCATTGATTCAGGGTTCATAACTGAGATGATTCATGAACTTGAAAAACAAGAGTATTCGACCTGAACAAGGTTACTATCGATGGGGTCTCCACAGGAGTAGTGAGAGATAGCCAGATTCCCTTTCTTTGTATTGTGAAGTGGACCACCTGCTCTCTGCTAATGAGGCAATGTGATATCCAGACATAGAGTGCATGGAAGTCTGCTCAAGCGAGGTTGTTGTCTGATCTAAACCAACATTGGTACTGAGGTGAGTCATTCAATTTGTAAAATCAAAATGTGATGGCAAAGCATTCAGATTTGTGTATGTAACCAAGCAGCTCAGGTAACTCACCATGATCTCATGTTGTGTGGCAGTTTCTGGATTGTACCATGACTGAAGTATATGGAAGTGATACACCACACTGTGTTGGGCAGATGTGTACGCTCTGGATACAAACTAGAGGTCAGTATTTGTGTATCATATGTCTGTACCAAGATTTTTGCGTCAGTATTAATTGCATGCATCCCATAAACAGCATTGATCAAATTATTTGAATAGCCTGAAAGGTCAGGCATAACTGTCACAGTACGTGCAGTGTACAGCATTTGTGTGTGTCAGCTTATCAATTGATGTAGCAGAATAATACGAGAATAGGATATATGTTGCTAACATTGAGGTGTCAAGTAGGGACAGAGCACATCTCCTTCTGCTTGGCGGTAAAATACTTAAGCCAAATGGCATATGTTTATTATACAAATTATTTCCTGATTTTTATGACATGTAATGTTGATTTAGCCTGAAATCCAGCCATAATTAACATTCATGGTACCTTTGGCGTTTGAAAAGACCAAAGAAAGATATTGTTGCCGTAATGAAACATTTTTTAAAGCATTAGTTCGTCATCACTTACTAGTCAATTGAACGTTTTGAAGGATCTCTTTTATAGTATTCTCCTGTATTGTAATATTGATTCCAAATCCGCTATGTGGAGGTGAACATTTTCATTTGCAGGTCTGGAGCCAATGACGTATTTGATATATTGAACAATTTCAATAGTGTCCTTGTGTAGAAGGTACTTCAAGGGCTGAACTACTAGTCATGAAAATATGAGTGATGCCATCCTTTTTGCATTGCTCATCTACTTACACTAAAATGCATTTTGTTAATCTGGTGTGTTAATGTTAAGTAACTCTTTTGTTATTAACAAACGGCATAATTTTCAAGCTATTACATAGCAAAATGCCTTTGTCAGTGTACTACCTCCAGTAAGATTTCAACAGATGAGTGTTTAAGGAAACCCATATGCTCTTGCTGTTACCTGCTGGATTCAGAAAATGTTTTATTTAATACTTTTTTGCTGTATTATAATCACAGCTACAATACACGTTGCAGATTTTTTGACAGCTTTGTTGTTATTCTGAAGCGAACAACTAGTCTTAACTGTTTAGTAATTTTGATAAACTGGTTGCTTATACAACCCATGAATCATGACAACCTGAACACTGGAATGTGGATCAACTGCTAAGTAGGGCAAGACTTCAGATGCATAAAGGAATTTAATTGCATACCTGGAAGATGTCGTACATTTACTGTTCGGGGTCATAGTTGTGAAAGTAAGAAAATCCTTTTCTAAGTGTGTGATTTGGTTTAGGGGAGAGGGCTTGTAAAGTGAATACATGGGCACTGTCATCTGACTTCCATGTTATTCTCTGCTTCTGCTTAACAGGCCACACACAACTGTAGAAAGTGTTCTGTCATAATGTTTTAAACCTGCACAAATCTGACGTGGTTTTATCTTCCACACTGGTTACCCTGTTTGTCCATTTTAGTGAAAGAAAACTGTAGAGAGCATTAGTTCTCCTTCTGTAGCATGTCAAATCTTTCTAGTTCCACTTCTTTCACCACCTCCCTCTCCTTTGGTTGGTATTTTGCAGTACAAACCTCAAGATTGAGATGGTCTATAATTAAGAAGCATCAGCATTACGTGTCATCCTGAGTTGTTTTCAAGACCTCAGCAGATTGTTTATGATCAAAACATGGTATTCTGATCTCACCTGTATGTCCATCAAAGGATACTGGCTCATTTTGTGATGTAGATGCATTGAGAAATGCATCCCAACTATACTCAGATAGAAACTGCTTGATAATTAACACTTCATGTGTTGGCGTTGGTTTCCTCCAATCAGAGCACTCAATATCATGCCCAAACCGTTTGCTGTTGCCAAACTATCAGAACAATTGGTCAGTTCACTTCCAATTCTTTGTCCGGCATTTTTCCTTGATGTATTTGGATCCTGAATCCTAGATGTGGCCCATTTATTTTGTATTTCATCACATGTGATTATCACCAGCCCCAAGCCCTGCCCCTCACATGCAAGATACTAATTAAATACACACATTTCATGCACAGCAGTAACCACACCACTGGATCATTCTGCACAAGATGCAATTTGGCACAGCAAGCACAGTTGTTATAATTACAGAGATTGGCTTACAATAGATAAGCCTCAAACAACATTGTGCGAAGTCAAATTTTTAAAGCTTTATGTTCAGTCATCATTGTGACAGGGTCGGCATAGTCATAGACATAACCAGACAATGTGTAACAGAGTAGCACATTAGTTAGCATAAAAATTTGACATGTAGAATTCCATAGGTTCGAACACTACCAAATACAGTGAAATTTGTTTGTTTCTAAATGTAATCTGAAGACTTTGATTGATAGTTGTATTACATTAATTTGTTTACATGTAATTGTTTATTTGTGACAGCTGTGTCATTTTCATTGTCATATTGACTTTTCTATTTTGTCTAATTTCTCTTTCTATCATTCTTTTGTTGTTTGGCATTTACAAGTGCCGCATATAATCTGAAACCAATTGCCAACCAGGAATGCTCATTGATTGGTAACATGCAGCTCTTGTAGGCAGTGTGAGGCTAGTTTCAGGCAACCACTGATGGTGAGATATTACAGTTTGCTTTTAGCGATGATACTGAAATTTTTCTGCTTATAGACTTTAGCCTGAAATGTTGTGAACAAAGCAATCATGATTTTAGATTGCAATTGATGATCACAATTTTATTGTAAACATGGCAGATCACAAGGTTATGGTTAAGAGAAATTAGGAATTTGAACTGTAGCAGATGACATGTTTTGTAGCCCGTAATTTAGTCATTGTTCACTTCAAATTAGCTGTTGACAGAGTATCTTGCATTTCCGTCATACCTCACTGCGGCTACTTTGAAAATTGCTCTTGTTACACATTAACAGCCCTTGCCACCCATAAATGAGCAGCAGCAGGCTGCTGATGTGACAGCAGTGCAGCAGAAAGTGACAGACAAAAACTGTTTTAAGTTTAATCGGACTGTGGTTGCAATATCTTGTCTCAAAACATGGTTTACAGATTTTGTCCTTGTTGTCTTCAGTCCAAAGACTGGTTCGATGCAGCTTTCTTTAATGATGCACAAATGCTATTTACTGTCAGTTCTATTTTTGCACTACTGAAATTGAATATTGCTTGTTGTTCATTTAAACTACTGTTAGAATTATGTGTTGGGTAAGAACTGCAATAATGAGGAAAGTTGCTGCTAACTTAGGTAATTGCCACATGTAGTTCAAAGTAATTGACATTCAAACTTTTCTCCTCCCTCACAATCATCCTCTTAACTTTCGTTATTGGTTGTGATTGGTTTGGCAAGATACCATCTTTCTCACACCTACCAAATGCGATATCACTAAAAGAGTGAAACTGGTTATTCATTATCTCTGTCCTCTATCCTCGCTGCCATGTCAATTACAACTAGACTAGTCACTGTTGTGAGAGACTTTCTCTTGTAGGATTATTTCCTGGGTTCACAGGTGTAACCTTAACAATATTTACACCAATGTATGCCACTGATCTCTCCTGGTTGTGGCTGTTTTTACTTAACTTAACTGAATTAATTATTTTTATGCTTTTGTGGGGGTACAAGAGCCCTTGTGTGTGGCAGTTGGATGGTATATAAATTTCATAACTGAGTGAGATTCAGTTATTTGGTCTGTATGGCTGAAGCAAGACAGTTGAGTGTCCTCAGTAGCTAGTCAACGTTATCAGTCAGTAACCAAATTTAACAAATTCTGGTTCTTGTAGAAGGCTTTGTAATGCTTAAATATCATCCTTGCAATGGTTTTCTGGTATCATGTGCCTTAGCCTTACAAGTAACTTTGTCAAATATGTGATAACCAGTTTCGCAGGACTACATGTATTGTCAGAAACTATGATTTCTTTTGAACCATGTATCCGAGGAAATGGGCAAGACTTCTAAAATGTCAGATTGCTGGAAATTTCTGAGCATCAACTTATATTGGTTGTAATCAGTTGGTCAAAAGGAACACATGAGAGGACATGTGACACTTGTAAGGAAGAGGCCAAATGCTGATACACAATTTCCCTTCTAAGGAACTGCACATCAACCTTGAGTTTGACTCCTCACTGGCTCTCCTGTGCCGTACCTGTCATAAACTGTTCTATCCAAGGGCTGAAAACCATTGAAGTATTATACCTGCAAGTTTCTTGTGATCTCTCAAATTGTACGACAAATATTTTGCCTCTGAAAAAGATTGTACTCATGGGAGGCTTGTAGAATGTTGGGAGTCGTGTTGTTCCTTATGGCACCCATCATTGCTTGCTACCATTGTAGTATCGTCTGTTGATGACCAATTTTTTGTTCCACCTCCTTCATTTGAAATGGAAGAACATTGATGAAATTGGGTTCTGAGTCGGATGGCATGGGGGATCTGGCACCCCTGGCATCATCATGGGGTAGCATTCTCCTGAGAGCACTTGTTTTATTTCTCTTTAATTACTTTAATTACTTTAAAGTACTGGAAGACTAGAGGGCTTACCTGCTGTGGCGATACGATCTGACGAGGAGCCAGCAGCTGTGGGACCAACAGTCCATGACTCATTCAGCCACTGGCATTTGTCAGGTCACTGTGCAGCCTACTGGTTTTGTTCGTAGTTGTAAAATTGAAACTGAAATTAGGCAAATGAAACTACTGTTGTGTATGTGTTCTCCAATGGTTTTATAGTAACAAACTAGATTCCACTTGATACTATTTCAGTACAGATGGGAAGTCTATGCAATGCTGTTAGTTTTTGGGGAATACCAACTGGGCTGTGGCATGAATGGGAATTTGGATTGAGGAGGGAAGCGCGCAAGATAATCAGTGCAGTTATGCAAAACCACTTTGCCAGGTTATTAAATGTAGTGGTTAGTGCATCTGCATAATGAGCAGGAGGCCTGGGTTCAAATCCTGTCATTCATAATCAATTTTCATTTGTCATTTCAGTCTCCGTGTTTGAGGCCTCTGGAACTATATAGTTTAATTTGAGTAAATTATGTTGCTTTAGTGGTTCTACTACTTATGTAGGTGTCTGGTTGTGTAACCTTGCATTGTGCCCTAAAGAAATATGAGAATTGCAAGGGAAAGTCAATGACTAAATATCAAAACACAAATAAATGTCAAATATTAAACCGGATGATATGGTAACAGGCTATTAGGACGGGGATGTACTGACAACTACAGAGGCTAATATTATACACAGTGTAATAAATGTAATTTGAAATACCAGTGCAGTCAGAGGAAGCAGAGCATGCACAGGCAGCATTGAACATGTGCCAGTGCCCTTGTGCCGTGTGCCGCAACGTCGAGAGGAAAAAATTCCTCACTTTTAATACTGCTGAATTGCAATTCAGACTGACTTCAAAGTTCAGTAACAAAAGTTAGTTTTTGGAATGAATACACATTACCAAGTTGCAAACTAATGCACTGAACACTTCAGCACACAGATTACACATCGTACGCTGAAGCTCTTATTACCTTACCCAGCCAAGAACGATGACCAAAGGACGACAATACGTGCTCTATCTGCTCCCTCCTCCACTATCTTGTCACTGGCATCCTTCATCCATGGTTAGCACATGGCTGTCCACCATTCCAAATTTAATAAGGGTTTTCAAATGTTGCAAATGTGAACACAGTTGTTCAGATACCAGTAATTGGACACCATTTCCTTGTAGGTACATATTGTTAAGATGCTAACATAAATACATTTTATATTCTGCATGAACTGAAAATTTTATAGCCGCTCTGCATACCATTGTTATTTTTTCTCTTGCTTTACTTATCTATCTGTCATGTAAATAATAATCCACACATTTGTGATTGAATGAACATAAAAGCAAAAACGTGTTAAATGTGGTAAATGATGGAGGTGCTGCCAGTGAACTGGACACAGTAGTGACACAAGTCAACACCATAGAGATGGGATATAAACGCTACTACTTTTTCCAGGTTTCAAAATAAGAGTGGGAGGTGAGAGATAAAATTTTTGGCTTTCACATTTGTTAATTAAGCTCACACAATTTGTTGATTGTGGAAGGGGGGGGGATTGAAAATGTGGCTGAACATATTATGCCAGTTGTGTTCACAAAGCTCCTACTCTTCTATCATTGAGCACAATTTTTTTTTTTACTTTTTTTTTTGTACAACAAGAAAATAGTGCAGGCATTAAAAGCATCATCTGCATCAGGATCACCAAATTTTATTTATTCCTCTTAAGAATTTCAACCACCACCTGCTCCCATCTGATATTACATAGAATTTTTTCTGTAAGGTGCTCACCTCCTAAATCTCTCACAACAAGATTTATCACTTGCTTTTGCTGAGATATTATTTTTGTTGTAGTGGTATACACTGAATTAAAAATCACACTGTTCAAATGCTAACTCTCAATGAGTTTGGTATGCTGATCATTGATTCTTACTAAATTGGTAACTATAGTGTTTTATTATCTGTAGCAATATGACATACTAGTCACAGCAAAACTTTGCCATGGAAAGTTTTGTGGTTGGCAGGAGAGCCAACACCGTGTTACTAGAGGAGGCCGAAAGGCACGCGATTTAGCTGACGCAGGCTGGCGTGAGGTCTGGAACAGGACCAGGAAATTAGAATTTAGAAACAACGGACGTAGCTGATGGAATACTTAACTTTAATCCATTAATGATGAACGTCGGTTTTGACGGTACGTAGTTCACAATATTAATAGTAACTGATAATGGTGCCTTGCTAGGTCGTAGCAAATGACGTAGCTGAAGGCTATGGTAAACTAACTTCTCGGCAAATGAGAACGTAAGTAGGCAGTGTACTATCGCTAGCAAAGTCAGTTGTACAACTGGGGCGAGTGCTAGGAAGTCTCTCTAGACCTGCCGTGTGGCAGCGCTCTGTCTGCAATCACTGATAGTGGCGACACGTGGGTCCGACGTATACTTCTGGACCGCGGCCAATTTAAAGGCTACCACCTAGCAAGTGTGGTGTCTGGCGGTGACACCACAGAAAGTGCATCTCTGGCAGTATCTACGTACTTCCTCTCCCAGTGAGTGAGTAAGTACACAAGTTGTAAATGCCACAGTAAAATTTCCAATGACTCTGTTACCCTCATACTTTTGTGTCCCAAGGCAAAACTAAATGGAATCAGTACCAATGTAGAAATTTCACTTAAATCGGGATGATGAGAAGTACCAGTGCCTCACACTGCTGGTTATTAATTAACTTAAATGCTTCTTGATAATCCTTATTCCATTTCCAGATGGAGATAGGCTTGTTTATAATGTATATGTTTCACAGATTTTTGGTTGATATCAGGTAATGCAGCACACTTTCTAAAGAAATTAGAAGTATTCTCAATGTTTTTGGACCTGCTTAGGGTTATTAAAAATAATTACAACGAAACTGATGCAATTTTTTTTCCAAAATGCTTCCTCAAATTGTGGTACCATTTAATCCAATGTTATACATTTGAAGGAGACCAAATTTTTACCAGATATGCATGACATGATGGCTGAGGTGCTAGACCTATTTAATTCCACCTATTATGTATATTACAAGGATAAAAAAATCACATTACATTTTAATTTTTACAATTTTTATCCTAATTAAATATTATGTTTCCTATAATTTAGTTGATTCTGAAATAAAGCTTAGGTCTACTGCCTAAGTATGGACTATTGAAAGATACAGAAAAAAATTAGAGCAATGGTATATAGCCTTATGAAATATTTGTACCTGGAATCTGAAAAATACAGCTTGTGGGAAATTCCGAATGAAGATATGAGTCCAATTAAACTGTGCCTCAGAATATTCCTGAAGCATAGTCTTCATCCTGCAGCATTTCTTCATCTTCAAGCTTTCTCTTGAATTTCCTTTCAGCACTTCTTGCTTCTTCGGTAACTTCAAGTGCTGAATCTTTCAGCTTCATGCACCCGTTGTCTGTCGTACACAAGAATTGATCTTCCATATTAGAGCCACATTGTATGCCTAAATTTCTCAGGACCTCCAACCTTCCTATCACTCCATCATTGAAGCATATCACTGCATCTAGTACACCAACTTTTCATGTAATTAGTCTTACAAAAACATTCTTGGGTAATCTTTCCCATATGCAATAGTTGGAACTTTCATTTGTATTCTGAGTGCCCCCATGAAGACATTTAATAACAAAAAAGGGTCACTCAGATCTCTGAAAATTTGTTTTATATCATTCATAATAGGCTCAGGAAGCGAATGTTTATCATGGTATATTTGACGACTTTCTTTTGCTTTTTAGTAACCACACCAAGAATCTGCTCCTCTAGGGCAAAGACCATGAACATGGAGGTCATCTCTGGACAACTCATGAAAGTGACCCATGCAGCTTTTCATATTGCTGTAACATAATTTAGTGGTGCAGTCCCCCCCCCCCCCCCCCCCCCCCCCCCCCTTGCGGGTACGGGGGTTAAAATAGACCCGAGGTATTCCTGCCTGTCATAAGAGGCGACTAAAAGGAGTCCCTCCCCCTCAAGGGGGTAGTTAGCGCTTGCATCAAGAGACGGACGGTTCCACGACCTATATTTGCGGTCATTTTGGTTTTTCACTTCTTCTCGTTTCTTCCTTCCTTTGGTTGGTTCCTTTCTTTGTTCTTTTCCATCTCACTGTCTTACTTACTCTTTCCCTTGCCTTCTTCCCCTTGCCTTCTTCTCCTTGCCTTCTTCTCCTTGCCTTCTTCTCCTTCCCTCTCTGGTCTCCGCCTCGGCGTTTGAGACAGTCTGTCCTCTCTCTCCCTCTGTCTCTTCTTTTTCCTCTTTTTCCTTCCTCCCTGTGCACGCCTGAAGGCCGACCCACGTGTTTGCACGTGTAGCCAGTGATGGAGTAACGCGTAATTCCCCACCCTGGGTAGACAAGTAAGGCACGCACGTACCCCCTAGTAAAGGCCAGGCCCAGGGAGGGGTGATGGCCAGAGCTGATACCTTCTGACCATGCCAATTGGTCCCTCCGTCTGTTTCTCGGGAGGTGTGACCTGAGGTGTAAGCATTCATTCACTAAGGCGGGAGTGCCCTCGGAGAGGGTCCCCACAAGGAAGGAGCGCGCCATCGGAGACGATGGCAATCATGGGGGATTCCTCCGCAATGGATTTCTCTTCTTCTTCTCTCCCAACTTCTGCCCAAAAACGGAAACTTGACCAGCCACCAGTGACAAAAGTACTACCGCCTGCCCCACAGTTCCTCATAGTTTCTCGATCTGAGGACGGAAAGGATTTTTCCTCTGTCAACCCTTTTGTTATCCAGAAGGGCGTAGATGCAATAGCCGGATCTGTCAAGCCTTGTACCAGTTTGCGTAATGGTACCTTGTTACTAGAAACTGAGAGCGCCTTTCAGGCACAAAAACTGCTTTGGGCCACACTCCTGTACACGTTTCCTGTCTGGGTGGAGGCTCACCGCACTTTGAATTCGTCTCGTGGTGTGGTATGTACTAGATCACTCGACAGATTGACTGACGAGGAGGTTCAGTCTTTCCTTGCTGAGCAGGGCGTGACAGCTGTCCATAGGATCATGAAAAAGGTCAACAATGACCTTGTACCGACCCGGATACTTTTCTTGACCTTTGATAGTGTTCACTGCCGTCGCGCATCAAAGCGGGCTACGAGGTTATTTCTGTTCGCCCCTATGTCCCGACACCTACGCGCTGCTACCAGTGTCAGTTTTTTAATCACACTCACCAGTCTTGTTCCAATGAGGCTAAATGTGTCACTTGTGGCAGGGATGCCCATGAGGGTGACTGTCTACCTCCGACTCCTCATTGTGTGAACTGTCAGGGTGACCATGCAGCGTCCTCCCGCGACTGTCCCATCTACAAGGAAGAACGCTGTATACAGGAAATTCGGGTCAAAGAGAAAGTGTCCACCTCGGCTGCACGCAAGCTATTTGCTAGTAGGAAGCCCACACTGCTCCCAGCAGGGAAATACAGTACTGTCCTCGCCTCTCCTAGGACTACCAGGGAGGTGGCGACGCAGACATGCGATCTGATCTTCACCACTACGGTCATCGAACTCCCAGCCATCGACCAGTACTTCCACTAAACGAACTTCCAAGAAGGCTCATAGGAAGCACAGTTCTCCTTCTCTGCCATGGCGCATTTCTTCTCCTGCGCCACCCAGCGGTTGCCGCCGCAGGCCGTCATCCATTTCGCCTGGCCGCACCGCTGGTAGCCGAACATCTGGCCGTTCACCTGCAGAGAAAGCTTCCCCTCCCGGCCATCTTAACAAGATGGCCGATGAACCTATAGAACCAATGGATGATGACTGTCCACGTACTGATAGCAGCGGCAGTGCTCGCTTGAAGCCAGGCCCACAGCGGCCTTTGAGGTGACCCCTTCTTTCATCTTCTTTTTCTTCTCACGATGGCACTTATTCACTGGAATATTCGCAGCATTCGTTCCAACCGAGAGGACTTGAAGTTCCTGCTCGCTTGCACCGTCCGCTCATCGTAGCCCTCCAGGAAACATAGCTACGCCCATGCGATCAAATTGCCTTGGCATACTACACCTCTGTGCATTTTGACCTACCCCCTGTGGCAGGTATTCCAGCTCATGGAGGGGTTATGTTCCTGGTCCGGGATGATATTTACTATGATCCCATCACATTGCACACCGGTCTGCAGGCAGTTGCTGTCCAAATTACTCTCTCCACTTTTACATTTTCCATTTGTACCGTTTACACTCCATCGTCGTCTGCCGTTACCAGGGCAGACATGATGCAAATTATTACTCAGCTACCTGCACCATTTTTGTTAACTGGAGACTTCAATGCCCACCATCCCCTTTGGGGCTCTCCAGCATCCTGCCCGAGGGGCTCCCTGTTAGCAGACCTTTTCAGCCAGCTCAATCTTGTCTGCCTCAATACTGGCGCCCCTACTTTTCTTTCGGACACATCTCACACCTATTCCCATTTAGACCTCTCAATACGTACTAACCAACTTGCACGCCGGTTTGAGTGGTATGCACTTTCTTATACATATTCGAGCGACCACTTCCCATGTGTTATCCATCTCCTGCATCATACCCCCTCTCCGTGCTCAACTAGTTGGAACATCTCCAAAGCAGACTGGGGGCTCTTCTCTTTCAGGGCGATCCTTCAGGATCAAACCTTCACAAGCTGCGATAGTCAGGTCGCCCATCTCACGGAAGTCATTCTCACTGCTGCTGAATATTCCATCCCTCACACTACTTCTTCTCCACGTCGCGTACTGGTCCCCTGGTGGACCGCAGCATGTAGAGACGCTTTATGTGCTCGTTGACGAGCTTTACGCACATTTAAACGCCACCCTACAGTGGCGAATTGTATCGATTATAAACGATTACATGCGCAGTGTCGTCGTGTTATTAAAGAAAGCAAGAAAGCCAGCTGGGCTGCTT
This sequence comes from Schistocerca nitens, assembly GCF_023898315.1. NCBI lineage: Eukaryota > Metazoa > Arthropoda > Insecta > Orthoptera > Acrididae > Schistocerca > Schistocerca nitens. The sequence goes on from NC_064617.1 coordinate 38,272,928, forward strand.
TCAACAGCACCTTTAACAGTTTTACTCCATCTTCTGTTGTCTGGGGTAGCCTGCGCCGGCTATCTGGCACTAAGGTCCACTCACCAGTTTCTGGCTTGACGGTCGCGAATGACGTCCTTGTGGCCCCTGAGGATGTCTCCAATGCCTTTGGCCGCTTTTTCGTAGAGGTTTTGAGCTCTGCTCATTACCACCCTGCCTTCCTCCCCAGAGGAGGCTAGGCCACCTAGCTTCCGCTCCTCGAATCGTGAAAGTTATAATGCCCCATTCACCATGCGGGAACTCGAAAATGCACTTGCCCGGTCACGGTCCTCCGCTCCAGAGCCTTATTCTATTCATATTCAGATGCTGAAGAACCTTTCTCCTGTGGGTAAAGGTTTCCTTCTTTGTACTTATAATCGCATCTGGATTGAGGGACATGTTCCCGCATGCTGGCGTGAGTCTATTGTTGTACCGATTCCTAAGCCGGGGAAGGACAAGCACTTGTCTTCCAGTTATCAACCCATCTCGCTTTCCAGCTGTGTCTGTAAGGTGATGGAGCGAATGGTTAACTCTTGTTTGGTTTAGCTGCTCAAATCTCGACGCCTATTTACCAATGTACAATGTGGATTTCGTAGGCGCCGCTCTGCTGTTGACCATCTGGGTACCTTATCGACCTTCATTATGAATAACTTCTCGTGGAAGCGCCCGACCGCGGCTGTGTTCTTTGATTTGGAGAAGGCTTACGACACCTGTTGGAGGGCGGGCATTCTCCGCAACATGCATACATGGGGCCTTCGTGGTCGCCTCCCTCTTTTTATTCGTTCCTTTTTAATGGATCGACCGTTCAGGGCACGTGTGGGTTCTGTCCTGTCAGACACCTTTCGCCAGGAGAATGGGGTGCCACAGGGCTCAGTTTTGAGCATCGCTCTCTTCACCATAGCGATCAATCCAATAATGGATTGCCTCCCAGCTGATGTATCAGGCTCCCTTTTCGTGGACGATTTTACAATCTATTGCAGCGCACAGCGTACATGTTTCCTGGAGCGCTGTCTTCAGCATTCTCTTGACCGTCTTTACTCCTTGACTGTTGCCAATGGCTTCCATTTTTCTGCCGAGAAGACGGTCTGTATTAACTTCTGGCGCTACAAAGAGTTTCTCCCACCGTCCTTACTACTCGGTCTCGTTGCTCTCCCATTCGTGGAGACAACAAAATTTTCAGGTCCTACATTTGACAGGAAACTTAGCTGGTCTCCATATGTGTCATATTTGGCTGCCCGTTGTACTCGTTCTCTAAATGTCCTCCATGTTCTCAGTGGTATGTCGTGGGGAGCGGATCAAACCGTCCTACTTCGCCTATATCGGTCGATCATCCGCTCCAAGCTGGATTATGGGAGCTTCGTATACTCCTCTGCACGGCCGTCCATCTTACGCCACCTCAACTCCATACAACATCGGGGTTTACGTCTTGCAATCGGAGCGTTGTATACTAAAGTCTTCATGCTGAAGCCAGTGAATTGCCACTCACCTACCGGCGCGATATACTGCTTTTAGGGTATGCCTGTCGGCTACTGTCAGTGCCCGACCACCCGTCTTAACTTTCCTTTTTTGATGACTCTCTCGACCGTCAATATGGGTTGTATGTCTCTGCCCTGCTACCCCCTGGAGTTCGCTTTCATCGCCTCCTTCAACACCTTGATTTTTCACTCCCTGCAACCTTTAGAGTGGGCGAGAGCCACACGCCACCTTGGCTCTAGGCTCAGGTTCACGTTCACCTTGACCTCAGCTCACTTCCAAAGGAGGTTACCCTCGGTTCGGTATACCACTCCCGTTTTGTCGAACTTCGCTTGAAGTTCATTAATATGACCTTCATTTATGCAGATGGCTCTAAGACCAATGACAGGGTTGGGTGTTCTTTTATTGTCGGGGCACAAAGTTTCAAATACTGGCTCCATGGCCATTGTTCGGTCTTAGCTGAGCTCTTTGCCCTCTACCAGGCTGTTCTTTACATCTGCCGCCACCGGCATTCTGCTTATATCATCTGCTCTGATTCCCCGAGCGCCATCCAGAGCCTCAGTGATCCATATCCGGTTCACCCTTTTGTGCACCAGATCCAACGCTCTCTTCAGCAGCTGGGGGATGATAGTTCTCCGGTTAGCTTTATGTGGGTTCCTGGCCATGTCGGTATCCCTGGGAACGAAGTTGCAGATGCCGCGGCCAAGGCTGCGGTTCTCCAGCCTCGGACGGCTTCTTGTTGCGTCACTTCATCAGATTGCAGCAGGGTCATTTGTCGGCTCATTTTATCGCTGTGGCATGCCGATTGGGCTGCACTTACGGACAACAAGCTTCGGGCCTTGAAACCTCTTCCCGCAGCTTGGACGTCCTCCTCACGCCCTTCTCGGCGGGGGAGGTCATTTTGGCCCGATTACAAATTGGACACTGCCGGTTCAGCCATTGCCATCTGCTGATGGCTGCACCGGCGCCGTTCTACCCATGTGGGCAACTGCTGACAGTCCGCCGCATTTTAACGTCCTGTCTGGATTGTACTAAACTGCGTCTTGATCTTGGCCTGCCATGTACTCTGGATGCCATTTTAGCAGATGACCTAGGAGCAGCTGCTCACGTTCTTCGTTTTATCAACTTGACAAACCTGTCTAACAACATTTGATTATGCTGTCTTTTTTTTTTTTTTTTTTTTTTTTTTTTTTTTTTTTTTTTTTTTTTTTTTTTTTTAAAATCCTATGCCTGTTACTACGTCTTACATAGTGTTGTCCCTTTTAGTTGCTGTTTTAACCTTGTGCCTCGTGGTGCATTCCTAACTTAGTCTGGGCGCCAATGACCATTGTAGTTGTGCGCCCTAAAACCCAGACAGAGAGATTATCCATCTGATAACAACTTTCCTGTCATTTCTCTTTGTAGCTTCCTCAATCTAGAACCCATCCTCTTTTGTACATGTCTACAACACTCAAGTTACTTTACCAAGGTATCACCATAAACATTGAACTCATTAATTTTATTGAAAGCTTTAGAGTCCCCATTGCCTAGGTACTTCATATATTTAACATTATAAATGGGCATCGACCTCAGAAATATTTTAAGAGCTCCACCACACTCCTCCATACCTCATCTGTAACCATCATAATTCTTAGAACACTGATGTTCAATATGTCCTCCAGTGTTACCATGGCAGGTATGGCAGTACTTAGATAAGCACTCGACATCAACAACTTTTCCATTCTCTAGAGAAGTACCACTTAAAACACGATTCAAGAAACAATGTCCTCGACGTTTTCATGTCCCATCAAATGCAACAACAATGTCCCGGGTTCCAATAGTATTTACAGTTTCTTCTACTGCACATTTCATAGATGCTTTAGACACAACAGTCAAGGCACCTAAAAGTGTTTTATGTACTTGGTGTTCCTAGTGCGAGGAGGGGGAAGGTCCATCAAACTACAAAACACTTGATAGACTTTTTTCCTTTTCGTATTGCACACATGCATACACCAACTTCAAAATCACATTATATGAATTACACACAATGTTTGAAGTCATTTTCGAGATTTATTGCAGGATCTACACAGAAAAACTACTTTTGATGCTAAACCCTTCCTGCTAGTTTTTTGTTCAGTTATATCCAGACAGCCTAAACCATCACATTGCTTACATTTCACCACTTGCTTTATCAAAGCAGATAAGGTGCCCACATCAACAACAACAAATCCACTACAAACAGTGTCACCGTTAACACAAAAATTTGAATCAGCAGTAGGATTGGCGGGAGATGATACATACATTACTTTCAATAGTGTGGCTTCCTTTGCTTGTGAACTGGTTACCATGGAATTTCCTTTTATTGAATTTCTTGATGCATGTCATAGTTTGCATTTATTGCACACTGAATGATATATACTTCCACAAATATATGTAGCACTTGGGCAACAAACATTCAGTAACACATGAACAAATTGCTTCAGCAAAACAAAAGTAAATACTAGCAAAGATAATCATTTACAGACACTAGAAACCTGCACTGTTACAACATATACACTCCTGGAAATGGAAAAAAGAACACATTGACACCGGTGTGTCAGACCCACCATACTTGCTCCGGACACTGCGAGAGGGCTGTACAAGCAATGATCACACGCACGGCACAGCGGACACACCAGGAACCGCGGTGTTGGCCGTCGAATGGCGCTAGCTGCGCAGCATTTGTGCACCGCCGCCGTCAGTGTCAGCCAGTTTGCCGTGGCATACGGAGCTCCATCGCAGTCTTTAACACTGGTAGCATGCCGCGACAGCGTGGACGTGAACCGTATGTGCAGTTGACGGACTTTGAGCGAGGGCGTATAGTGGGCATGCGGGAGGCCGGGTGGACGTACTGCCGAATTGCTCAACACGTGGGACGTGAGGTCTCCACAGTACATCGATGTTGTCGCCAGTGGTCGGCAGAAGGTGCACGTGCCCGTCGACCTGGGACCGGACCGCAGCGACGCACGGATGCACGCCAAGACCGTAGGATCCTACGCAGTGCCATAGGGGACCGCACCGCCACTTCCCAGCAAATTAGGGACACTGTTGCTCCTGGGGTATCGGCGAGGACCATTCGCAACCGTCTCCATGAAGCTGGGCTACGGTCCCGCACACCATTAGGCCGTCTTCCGCTCACGCCCCAACATCGTGCAGCCCGCCTCCAGTGGCGTCGCAACAGTCGTGAATGGAGGGACGAATGGAGACGTGTCGTCTTCAGCGATGAGAGTCGCTTCTGCCTTGGTGCCAATGATGGTCGTATGCGTGTTTGGCGCCGTGCAGGTGAGCGCCACAATCAGGACTGCATACGACCGAGGCACACAGGGCCAACACCCGGCATCATGGTGTGGGGAGCGATCTCCTACACTGGCCGTACACCACTGGTGATCGTCGAGGGGACACTGAATAGTGCACGGTACATCCAAACCGTCATCGAACCCATCGTTCTACCATTCCTAGACCGGCAAGGGAACTTGCTGTTCCAACAGGACAATGCACGTCCGCATGTATCCCGTGCCACCCATCGTGCTCTAGAAGGTGTAAGTCAACTACCCTGGCCAGCAAGATCTCCGGATCTGTGCCCCATTGAGCATGTTTGGGACTAGATGAAGCGTCGTCTCACGCGGTCTGCACGTCCAGCACGAACGCTGGTCCAACTGAGGTGCCAGGTGGAAATGGCATGGCAAGCCGTTCCACAGGACTACATCCAGCATCTCTACGATCGTCTCCATGGGAGAATAGCAGCCTGCATTGCTGCGAAAGGTGGATATACACTGTACTAGTGCCGACATTGTGCATGCTCTGTTGCCTGTGTCTATGTGCCTGTGGTTCTGTCAGTGTGATCATGTGATGTATCTGACCCCAGGAATGTGTCAATACCGTTTCCCCTTCCTGGGACAATGAATTCACAGTGTTCTTATTTCAATTTCCAGGAGTGTACAATGTATCATCACTGGAAACAGAAAGTTATCAGTTGTATTCGAAAAAATACTGGTTTCTGCAACAGAAATAAAGTAGACATGACATAATACATGATTGTAAAATTTGCTATATATTGGTCATTTTAAACCCTACTATATATATATATATATATATATATATATATATATATATATATATATATATATATATATATATATATATATATATATATATATACCTTACCTTTCCGCTCCCGGGATTGGAATGACTCCTTACCCTCTCCCTTAAAACCCACATCCTTTCGTCTTTCCCTCTCCTTCCCTCTTTCCTGATGAGGCGACAGTTTGTTGCGTAAGCTTGAATTTTGTGTGTGTGTTTCTGTTTGTTTGTGTGTCTATCGACCTGCCAGTGCTTTCATTTGGTAAGTTCAAATGGCTCTGAGCACTATGGGACTTAACATCTATGGTCATCAGTCCCCTAGAACTTAGAACTACTTAAACCTAACTAACCTAAGGACAGCACACAACACCCAGCCATCACGAGGCAGAGAAAATCCCTGACCCCGCCGGGAATCGAACGAGGGAACCCGGGCGTGGGAAGCGAGAACGCTACTGCACGACCACGAGATGCGGGCATTTGGTAAGTCACATCATCTTTGTATTTTTGTATATATATATATATATATATATATATATAACAGAGGGAAACATTCCACGTGGAAAAAATATATCTAAAAAGAAAGATGATGAGACTTACCAAACAAAAGCGCTGGCAGGTTGATAGACACACAAACATACACCTCTTTCCTGACGAAGCAACCGTTTGTTGCGAAAGCTAGAATTTTGTGTGTATGTTTGTGTGTCTATCGACCTGCCAGCGCTTTTGTTTGGTAAGTTCAAATGGCTCTGAGCACTATGGGACTCAACTGCTGAGGTTATTAGTCGTTTGGTAAGTCTTATATATATATATATATATATATATATATATATATATATATATATAGAGGGAAACATTCCACGTGGGAAAAATATATGTAAAAACAAAGATGATGTGACTTTCCAAATGAAAGCGCTGGCAGGTCGATAGACACACAAACATACACACAAAATTCTAGCTTTCGCAACCAACGGTTGCCTTGTCAGGAAAGAGGGGAGGAGAGGGAAAGGCGAAAGGATGTGGGTGTTAAGGGGGAGGGTAAGGAGTCATTCCAATCCCGGGAGATTGGAAAAAGGACGGATATACACTCGCGTGCACACACACACATATCCATCCACACATATACAGACATATTCAAAGACAAAGAGTTTGGCCAGAGATGTCAGTCGAGGTGGAAGTGCAGAGGCAAAGATGTTATTGAATGGCAGGTGAGGTATGAGTGGCGGCAACTTGAAATTAGCGGAGATTGAGGCCTGGTGGGCAACAGGAAGAGAGTATATATTGAAGAGCAAGTTCCCATCTCCGGAGTTCGGATAGGATGGTGTTAGTGGGAAGTATCCAGATAACCCGGACAGTGTAACACTGTGCCAAGATGTGCTGGCCGTGCACCAAGGTATGTTTAGCCACAGGGTGATCCTCATTACCAAGAAACACTGTCTGCCTGTGTCCATTCATGCAAATGGACAGTTTGTTGCTGGTCATTCCGACATAGAATGCGTCACAGTGTAGGCAGGTCAGTTGGTAAATCACGTGGGTGCTCTCACACATGGCTCTGCCTTTGATCGTGTACACCTTCCAGGTTACAGGACTGGAGTACGTGGTTAGGTGGTGGTGGGAGGGTGCATGGGACAGGTTTTACACCAGGGGCGGTTACAAGGGTAGGAGTAGAGGGTAGGGAAGGTGGTTTGGGGATTTCATAGGGATGAATTAACAGGTTACGAAGGTTAGGTGGATGGCGGAAAGACACTCTTGGTGGAGTGGGGAGGATTTCATGAAGGATGGATCTCATTTCAGGGCAGGATGTGAGGAAGTCGTATCCCTGCTGGAGAGCCACATTCAGAGTGTGGTCCAGTCCCGAAAAGTATCCTGTCACAAGTGGGGCACTTTTCTGGTTCTTCTGTGGGAGGTTCTGGGTTTGAGGAGATGAGGAAGTGGCTCTGGTTATTTGCTTCTGTACCTGGTCGGGAGGGTAGTTGCGGGATGCGAAAGCTGTTGTCAGGTTGTTGGTGTAATGGTTCAGAGATTCCGGACTGGAGCAGATTCATTTGCCACAAAGACCTAGGCTGTAGGGAAGGGACTGTTTGATGTGGAATGGGTGGCAGCTGTCATAATGGAGGTGCTGTTGCTTGTTGATGGGTTTGATGTGGACGGACATGTGAAGCTGGCCATTGGACAGATGGAGGTCAACATCAAGGAAAGTGGCGTGGGATTTGGAGTAGGACCAAGTGAATCTGATGGAACCAAAGGAGTTGAGGTTAGAGAGGATATTCTGGAGTTCTTCTTCACTGTGGGTCCAGATCATGAAGATGTCAAGATGTCATCAATAAATCTGTACCAAACTTTGGGTTGGCAGGCCTGGGTAACCAAGAAGGCTTCCTCTAAGCGACCCATGAATAGGTTGGCGTACGAGGGTCCATCCTGGTACCCATGGCTGTTCCCTTTAATTGTTGGTATGTCTGGCCTTCAAAAGTGAAGAAGTTGTGGGTCAGGATGAAGCTCGCTAAGGTAATGAGGAAAGAGGTTTTAGGTAGGGTGGCAGGTGATCGGCGTGAAAGGTAGTGCTCCATCGCAGCGAGGCCCTGGACGTGCGGAATATTTGTGAATAAGGAAGTGACATCAATGGTTACAAGGATGGTTTCTGGGGGTATCAGACTGGGTAAGGATTCCAGGCGTTCGAGAAAGTGGTTGGTGTCTTTGATGAAGGATGGGAGACTGCATGTAATGGGTTGAAGGTGTTGATCTATTTAGGCAGAGATACGTTCTGTGGGGGCTTGGTAACCAGCTACAATGGGGCGGCCGGGATGATTGGGTTTGTGAATTTTAGGTAGAAGGTAGAAGGTAGGGGTGCGGTGTGTCGGTGGGGTCAGGAGGTTGATGGAGTCAGGTGAAAGGTTTTGCAGGGGACCTAAGGTTCTGAGGATTCCTTGAAGCTCTGCCTGGAAATCAGGAATGGGATTACCTTGGCAAACTTTGTATGTGGTGTTGTCTGAAAGCTGACGCAGTCCCTCAGCCACATACTCCCGACGATCAAGTACCATGGTCGTGGAACACTTGTCCGCCGGAAGAATGACGATGGATCGGTCAGCCTTCAGATCACGGATAGCCTGGGCTTCAGCAGTGGTGATGTTGAGAGTAGGATTAAGGTTTTTTAAGAAGGACTGAGAGGCAAGGCTGGAAGTCAGAAATTCCTGGAAGGTTTGGAGAGGGTGATTTTGAGGAAGAGGAGGTGGGTCCCGCTGTGACGGAGGACGGAACTGTTCCAGGCAGGGTTCAATTTGGATAGTGTCTTGGGGAGTTGGATCATTAGGAGTAGGATTAGGATAATTTTTCTTCGTTGCAAAGTGATATTTCCAGCAGATAGTACGAGTGTAGGACAGTAAATCTTTGACGAGGGCTGTTTGGTTGAATCTGGGAGTGGGGCTGAAGGTGAGGCCTTTAGATAGGACAGAGGTTTCGGATTGGGAGAGAGGTTTGGAGGAAAGGTTAACTACTGAATTAGGGTGTTGTGGTTCCAGATTGAGTTGATTGGAATTTTGAGGTTTTGGAGGGAGTGGAGCTGGAAGTGGGAGATTGAGTAGATGGGAGAGACTGGGTTTGTGTGCAATGAGAGGAGGTTGAGGTTTGCTGGAAAGGTTGTGAAGGGTGAGTGAGTTGCCTTTCCGGAGGTGGGAAACCAGGAGATTGGATAGTTTTTTGAGGTGGAGGGTGGCAAGCTGTTCTAATTTGCATTTGGCCTTTAGGAGGATGCTCTGAACAGCCGGTGTGGATGTGGGAGGAAAGATTGAGGACTTTTATTAAGGATAGGAGTTGACGGGTGTGTTCATTGGCTGAGTTGATGTGTAGGTGAAGGATTAGGTGGGTGAGGGCAATGGATTGTTCAGTTTGGAAATGGTATAGGGACTGATGGAAAGAAGTGTTGCAGCCAGAGATGGGAACTTTAAGTGTGAGGCCTTTGGGGGTAATGCCAAATGTCAGACAAGCCTGAGAAAATAGAATGTGGGAGCGTAATCTGGCTAGGGCAAAGGCATGTTTGTAGAGGGAATGTAAATAAAACTTAATGGGGTCGTTGTGGGGGTGTTGTGAGGGTGACATGGTATTAGAAGGTGGAAAGTGTAACATGAGCCTGAAATGAAAATGAAAATAAACATATATGGGGAGAGATAAAAGTGAACTGGAAAGTAACTGGAGATCTGGTGTGAAAAAAGGCGAAAAAGTGTTGGTTACAGCTAGGCTATGTTGGACTTGGGTTGGTAGACAACGATGTGCACAAAGGTTAGGTGGTTGTGTTGCCGCCAAAACACGTTAAAGGACGGAGAAATTCGGGAAATTTTCGAAAAAACTGCGTGTAAATGTATTAAAAGGAGTGGTTTTGTGGTGGCAGATTATGAAAATGAGGCTAACAATTGTCTGACGAAGAAATAATGACGTTAAAACCTGTGGGAAGCGGTTAAAAATTATCAGTGATGTGGGAAAAACGGAAATGGAAATAAAGCGAAAGTTATTAGAACCAGCCGAAATGGTTGTTTAATAGGTGAAAGGAACTGTTTGTGAACTAGAAACGGTGGATTTTATAGCAGCGGTAGTGTTGAATGCGGCAAAAAATTTTTTTGGTTATGGTTTGGAAGTGGGTTACGTATTATTGAGTATATATAGGCGGGATTAAATTGTGTAGTAGATTACGGTAAAAAGGAGAAGGTGAATACAAAGTGAAACTACTGGCTAAAACAGAAAGAGAAAATAAGACGACAGAAAAGATTTCGAAATGCAACAGTCATAATTACAAACGTAATTGTTGGGTTCAAACTAATGATATGAATATAATAGAGGGAAACATTCCACGTGGGAAAAATATATGTAAAAACAAAGATGATGTGACTTACCAAATGAAAGCGCTGGCAAGTCGATAGACACACAAACAAACACACAAAATTCTAGCTTTCGCAACCAATGGTTGCCTCGTCAGGAAAGAAGGAAGGAGAGGGAAAGACGAAAGGATGTGGGTTTTAAGGGAGAGGGTAAGGAGTCATTCCAATCCCGGGAGCAGAAAGACTTACCTTGGGGGAAAAAAGGACGGGTATACACTCGTGCGCACACACACACACACATATCCATCCACACATATACAGACATATTCAAAGACAAAGAGTTTGGCCAGAGATGTCAGTCGAGGTGGAAGTGCAGAGGCAAAGATGTTGTTGAATGACAGGTGAGGTATGAGTGGCGGCAACTTGAAATTAGTGGAGATTGAGACCTGGTGGGTAACGGGAAGAGAGGATATATTGAAGAGCAAGTTTCCATCTCCGGAGTTCAGATAGGTTGGTGTTAGTGGGAAGTATCCAGATAACCCGGACGGTGTAACACTGTGCCAAGATGTGCTGGCCGTGCACCAAGGCATGTTTAGCCACAGGGTGATCCTCATTACCAAGAAACACTGTCTGCCTGTGTCCATTCATGCGAATGGACAGTTTGTTGCTGGTCATTCCCACATAGAATGTGTCATAGTGTAGGCAGGTCAGTTAGTAAATCACGTGGGTGCTTTCACACATGGCTCTGCCTTTGATCGTCCTGTAACCTGGAAGGTTATATATGAAAATCGGGAAAGGCTATAGAATTTAATAAAGTCATATATATTGTGGAAAACTCGAAATTTTTAAGTATCCTTTATCCTTAATGTGTTTACTTCAATTTTTTTAAAGCAGTGGCAATACGCAAATTATTAACAGGAAATATTGAAAATGCATGGAGGTAGATTTCTGTAAAAGCTCCCGTCCTCCTCACTGAAATAGATGTTGTGTCCATAATGCAGTATATTTGGACTTCCATGAAAGGCATTAAAATGTATTTATCAATGTATTTTTACCTCCCTCTATAAATCTTCTTTCACTTCAGTGACAGGTTTGCACTTGTTAGTGTTCATTGTGACTTGTGACCCATTTCCGACCACTTCAATTTCGGAGCAGCCTGTTTCCCAAACTTCATTTGGTTTACTGAATCAGAACTTCTCATATTATGCCTTGTGCATGTGAAAATTCTGGCCATTGTTTTTGCACTCTGTCTCTAGCATATGTTGGAATTTTTGATTTCTAATCCCGTTGTTTTGCACAAAACCAAACTTTAAGAACATGGTTTAAAATTCTTCACCTTTGGAGTAATTTTTGATTACACAAATGACCCAGATATGTGCTTAACATTTCATGTGTCTAACACATGTGTCTATTTTGCCCTATTTGGTTTAATGTCTCTGAAATAGATGTTTGAACTGTTTGAACCCAAGCAAGGCATACATCCTGTGCCCTCTTTTGATTGTCATGAAAGTTCCATTATCTACAATTATTTGAGGTGCATTATCAATGTTAGTCTGTACTTCAGTTAATGCAGCATTAATCTCATGCAGTAGAAACTCTTTATTTATTCCATTTGATGCTTCATCACAGTGAGTGGATTGCCGGTGGATTTCATCCTCTCCATTTCACACTAACAATCACCCACAACCTCTACTGACCTTTGCCACGTGCTCTTGCACATAGATGCTGTAAGGGATATTAGATTTGAAGATGTACAGGTACTTTTCCCTTCATTAGGTACAGTGGTAATTTGTCACGACGACACAACTTCCTAACCACTTTCCCTTTGCATGTAATTGATCTCCGTTATTTGTATGACTTCATTTTTGGACAACCACGTTGATAACATGCTTAAACATTATCTTTCCTAGAATTTGGCCTTTGGTGCAACTAATGCTTCAATGTTTAGTTGACGTGTTTTATTACTTGGTCCCACTTCTGTAGATCTTTGGCCCTTGTAAAGAGCTCTTGATGTGGTGATGAGTGATTCGTTCCCTGACTGGTATGAACTTCTTATGTAGTTGGGAGATTAGCCACTTGTGTTTCTTTTTTAGTGCCACTCAGGGATCACATGTAGGGTCCTTTGAGGTTGACATGTGTGCTTGTGAAGCTGCATTGACCCCTGAAATAGTAACAAATTTTATAACTGACAAAAGGTTAATAAAAATATATTTTACGTTGGATAAATTGTTTATAAACATATTGTACAACATATTGATTCAGGATAAAGTTAGGACATTTAGTTTTTAAAAGAGATTTACTATTCCATAAGATTTTGAGCTCAGTGGCAAGGACATCGAAAATTTTTACAGTAACATACATAGCATCTCTCTGCAGCAGAGACAGTGTATGTAATTCTTTTGTTTAGTGCCACACCTGTGAATTTTTGAGTTCTGTTACCAAGGATCCAGTCTCCAGGAACATGATACATTAGAGAAAATCAGTGTTGAGAAGCAGTAGTCAGTTATCTCAGCTGGCTAAATTACTTGCAATGGGAGTTTGATGGACTCATTCTATATATGATTATTTTCACTGGTCAGTAGGGAGATGATAGTTTGATTAAGGAAGAGTTCCCCCAGGACATATTTCTATCACCTGATTATGTGCTGGTTATTCAATGTCACTGAGTGTTTGTCTGGCTTTTCATGACTTCATGTAAATTGCATAAAATTTATTGTGTTTAGCTTGGCAGGAAGGGAGGTAACAAACCTGCTACAGAATTTTGGTGAAATGTCGTTGGAGATTGTGTTAGACAGATATTCTATTACAATGATGGTGTCATCTGTAAACATGGTACATGTCCACTGTGCACCATTGACTACTGCAGGCAGATCTTAGCATAAACCAGAGACACTGAAGGACTCAGAAGGACAGAAGGTGTTACTTTACCCAAACACTGTTCCAGCTGTATTACTAAGTGACTAATCGGGTTCATGACACATAGTGCCTGTTGCAAGTAGCCTATACAAATGCTTTCTTTGATTTTCAATATTTCATACAAATGTGGGGTGAATTTAAATTCCTGCCATAATTTAGTACATATAAAATGTTCAAATGTGTGTGAAATCTTGTAGGACTTAACTGCTAAGGTCATCAGTCCGTAAGCTTACACACTACTTAACCTAAATTATCCTAAGGATAAACACACACCCATGCCCGAGGGAGGACACGAACCTCCGCCGGGACCAGCCGCACAGTGCATGACTGCAGCGCCTTAGACCGCTCGGCTAAGTTTTAACCCTGTAGGACGAGTATTACAGTCAGAAACAGTGCGTATATGTCTTGCAGCAGTGTAACTCAAGTTGCACACATTATACCCACTGCATATATCCCATGTTTCATAATGAAATCACTATGTGATTTCCAAAAAACTTCAAACATAATTTCAAACCTCTCCTAAATGCTTAATGTCAGAACATAGTTGTGCATTTCTAAAGCAGTCAGAAGTATGAAGTTGTTTTATACCTTGCAGTTTGAGTCTTTAAACATACTGAATATGATTTATGCGGAAGATATTTATTATGCATCATAATTTGAGAGTATTTTTATAATAATGTGGCTCATCACTCATGCTAGAAATTCTCTTATGCAGATGTAACAATAATATACATACTAAATGATTACAAAGTATTATTAAAAATTTCAGTTATAGGTTACTCTTCTAAATGTACTTCACAGATAAGAAATGGATACATGTGTTTGCTGAAATGTATTCTGCCATTGTCCTAATAATCTGAATATTAGTTGTCTGTTACACTGTTACATGCATTACAACTTGAAGAAGTAGTTCATGGACGGTATTTTCTTTTACAAAATGATTATCATATTTGGAGGCTGTGGACTTGCATATAATCAAATGTGGCTACAATAACTGCTGGTCAAGAAGGAATAACTGCAGATGTGAATTTGTTAATGACATTGTAAATATGTGTGTCATTACTTTTTAAATTTTATGCTAAAGTATGGTTTCTATGAATAAATAATTTAGAAACACACAGAGGAATTTATGGCAAGTTATATTCACTTTGTGTTAGGTAACCTGTGTGTACAGGGAATTACCATATTTTGCCTCGGTTAAATTGGTACTTGCGCACATTTATATCATTACCACAATAGCAGTATGTTTTCCTAAAATTGTAGTATCTCTCAACTTTGATATTTCTATATGATGATTTTCTACATAATGACAGTCTGCATTTGTAACACAATGTAGGAGGGGCATTCAATAAGTAATGCAACATATTTCTATTCTCAGCCAATGTCACTTAAAAAAATTCTGCATTTAATATCTTCGGATATGATGAAGCTATAGGGGCTGAAGTAGGAATATTCCACAAAGTTGCAATAAGTGGCAGCACTATTTGTGCCTTAAAAATGGTGTCTGTAACAGAGGTGTATTGCAAGCAGGGAACTGTTGAGTTTTCAGTGCAAAAGCAGACCAGCACAGATATTCATAGATACTTGCAGAATATCCACAGAGAGCTGGTAGTTGAAAAAAGAAGCATGCCATTTGCACACAGTTGTGATTCTGCAATGTTGGAACATGCGAACACTCTGATTGTGATCTGGCAATCACGAAGGATGGAACACCTTGCTGCTCAGTTCTCAGCTGGACGTCTCTGTTGTTAGTGCAGACACACTCGTCCACCAGTTAGGGTACTCAAAGGTGTGCCCCACTCTGTTCCGCCAAACTGGAGACTGTAAAGACCAACGAATGTCCACCTGTGCCAAACTGTCTGCACATTACAAGGGTTAAAGTGATAATTTTTGTCAAACATTGTCAGACGGTGAAACACTCTGAACTGAGAAACAAGACAGCAATCCACAGAGTGGCACCACATCACCCGCTCTGAAGAAAAAGTTCAAAGCTGCATCCTCAACCAGTGAAGTCATGGAGGTGGTCATCTGGAATTTTGAAGTTGTTGTTCTGTGTGATTACCTCCATCATGGTGTAGTGTTTTGCACTACCATCATGAAGTTGAAGAAACAACTTCAGCATGTACGTCACCACAAAAATGGAAATGAACTCTTCTTCTCCATGACATTGCAAGACCTCACCAAATCTGCACACCTAAGAGGAGCACACATACTTCATTGGGACAAAGAGACGAAATCCAGACGTTGCGATGTCCAGACTGTTGGGTAGACAAGGAAGAACTGTCCATTCTGCACTCTGCAGAAAGCGGTGTGTGGATGATGGGGGCAGTTGTTGATGCAACAAGATGGTGCTGTCGTCAATTAGTAGAATGGTGTCATGAGGCATACAAGCCCTCCCAGTAAGGTGGCGTAAGGCCATCAAATTGAAGAGAAATTGTGCTGAAAACTCGGGTTTTGTATCAAAGATCATAGGAAATAATATGGTGTAATGGGATCCTGAATAAAGCCAACCTGCTTTCAGAAAAATTATTGCGTTACTTACTGAACACCCCTCATATAATTAAGTCAGCATTTTAGACAATCGAATGTTCCAAATTAGTAATATGGAATGTACTATCTTGTGTATTATGATTAGCTCAAACAATCTGCATAGTTACTTCAAGTGTAATAGATGTCAAGAAATTTCTTTTAACACTTAGTATTTAATGTTATATCTCTCTGTAGTGACTACAGAGGCTTGTTAGATGTTACATTTCATTAATGTTTCTATGTTGCAAATACTACAGTTTAAAAAATTTAATATCAGCAAGGTACCAGGTACTTGGAAGGAATATCTAACAGCATATATTGGTGCATAAAGTGCTGTTACATTTTTGAATCATTTAATGTTTCACTTTTGTATATTTACCCATTGTTAACTGTGTTATGTCCAAAGAATGTACTTGTGATGTTAGAGAACATGGTATTGTGTCAACTTGTTGGCTCAGCATAAACATGTAAATCTCACATATTAAATTTGACATTACTTTGGTTTTAAATATGGTCAGGTACCACTTGCCATAAACAGAACAGTCATATGTGTCTCACTATCTTCTTTCTAGAAACGTCTGACATTGCTTCCACTTACTTGTGTCAGACGTATTCTGTTTTCTTTTCTGTCGGTCTCTCTTGACCAACTCTTGATCTTTTCAACCCCGACGGTATTAGGTTACGAGGCCAGAGGGTGTCTTTCATTTTCCTTATTTAATCTTCTCTCTGATGGGGGAGGACCTGCTCGGGTATTGAAGAACAAGAACAAGAGAAAGAGGAAGAGAAAGTAGTTGTGATACTACATTGTATCTCCACAATGTGGCTGGAGAAACCTTTAGCCATGCTTGTATCAGAACAGTGATGACTATGCTGTGGAGGAGCATTATTAAATTTCTGTGAAGTTGTGCAAAAGGCTGGTCATTCCTGATGCACACAAAAATAATTTGGAGGTGCCAGGTGTTTGGAGAAGACTGAAATGAAAATGAGGACAGGACTTCGTAGTTGAGCATTGTTGAAAGTATATGAGGTACTGCTGTACTTCCTCACAAAAGAGTACCTCCTCAGTAAACAGTTTCCCAGATACTGCCATAACTTCAGAATTACATGGATAAAAGAAATGATAAAGTCACTATTTTGGTCATTTATTTATGTAGTCATAAATACCATATGCTCTTGGGATATTTTCATTGGTGTTACATGCATTTAATGTAAACTATGCAATCTGTTGTAAAATTGCTACAGGTTTTTCTTGCTGTACCCAGGGCATGTCAGAATTCCTATTACAGGTGTGTAAGGGTTGAAGAAGGGACTTTGTACATTTCCAGACATGGGTTCAGTAATGAAACCTGGTGGATAAAGTTTGCTCTGGAACCTCTCTGTAATAGGAATTGTGCAACACTCTGGATTTTTAGTGAGCAGATGGATGGCATGTGTCGAGTGTAGACTTACTGATACTCAGTAGTCAGTTTCCTTTATATCTATTATGGACATCATTCCACTTGATACAAGTGTTATAAATATTACTACACAGATAGAAATTTTATATTAATTTTGTGTGTGAGTTCGTTTCTTGTCATGATGCCAATTGGTCAATTGGATTCCTTAGAAGCTTGTTGTTTGCAGTAAAGCTTATTTTGTTGCCAATGTAGTGAAGAAAGTTTTTGTAAGGGTTTTGTAAATTCTTGAAACTTTGTTTTGCAAGTAGTTCTTTACCTGGCAGTGAAAAAAATGCTTGCACTTAGGAAGCTTTGCTTTAGTCTTACCTAATGGATATAAATATGCAATAATACAAATACATCATTATTCTGTGATGTCCATACAATTGTCAGTTTAGATATTTTTGTGGAAATGTTACCCCAGTTTGGAGTTGTCAGTTATCGACTTCCATGTTTCCCTTATAAATTCAGTATTACAGTGATGAAGAATGTGATTGAAACACAATAGGTAATAGTACAATGGTTTGTTCATAAATATGTTCAGAGGGCATGTGCTGTTAGCAAGAAAGTATACATGTCACCTTTATTCTATTACAACAAACTTTTTTGTTGTTCACAAGTTACTGCAATAATTTCTTTGTATTAACAATATCAACACCATCGTGACAATGGTATGTACACCAATTATAGTGATATTTCCATGTTTCTGTCATTCATATGTGAAAATTTAGTACCTTACCATATTGTAAAGGTACCAGTAAATTGCTAATTGTTTAGACTCTGCTGCCCTGTTGTACACAAGAGTTAAACTTCTGACTGGTTTGCAAATACGTTAATGAGCTATATGTTCCACTTAAAGCATAAGTGCAATCATTTGCTAAACGTTTTCTTCCTTACATGCTTGAAGTTCATCAGAAGTCTGTAAGTGCACTCATCCTGAAATACTCAACAAATAAAGTGTGGGTATTTGCACACATGATCAGTTACACTGCCTTGGCAAGCACACTGTTTCCCACTGTACTACTTGCCAATACCTACTCGCTAAGATGTGTAGTCTTATGTTAAAAATGTCTTGTTGTGTTCAAGTCCATCAATAATTATCGTAAATATTTTTTGTAGTTCCTGGAAAGCATTAATTAGGCAACTTGCAACTGGTACCGGGTTCCTGGATATACAGCTGAATCTCCAGTAGCCCAGTGTAAGAGTTAACTTGAAGGTCAGTTACCGGAACAGCATTAGTTTAATAAGTTCAAATGGTTCAAATGGCTCTGAGCACTATGGGACTCAACTGCTGTGGTCATTAGTCCCCTAGAACTTAGAACTACTTAAACCTACTAACCTAAGGACATCACACACACCCAAGCCCGAAGCAGGATTCGAACCTGCGACCGTAGCAGGTGCACGGTTCCGGACTGCGCGCCTAGAACCGCGAGACCACCGCGGCCGGCAGTTTAATAAGTGATGACGTCATTCATTGTTATGTAAGCAACTTCTGTGCCTAAAGTTAGTTTTGCAATACTGTCTGATTGTAAAGTGACTTTTTTAACATAATAAACCTTGAGTTATTAATATCAGTGCATCTTCATTGGGGCTCTTGTCAATTTTTATTACACTAGCCATTGGCTACAGATTTTTCTCCATCAGATGCATGTATCCATGCACGTCCACTCTATGCACATTTCTTACTTAATGTGTCAGAATTTTGGGTACATGAACATTGATTAGTGTAGATCTTGTTTGAGTACATGGTTGTTGGGTGATCATAAATCATTAACTCAATCCATTAATTTATGGCTAATGATAGAAGCAGTTCCTAGTTGTGGAAGGTTCTTCATTCTCCTATATCTTTCCGTACGATCTCTAATTTCCCTTATTTTATCTTGGTGATCAATCATCCCTATGTAAGTCGGTGTCAACAAAATATTTTCACATTCAGAGAAGGAAGTTGGTTACTGGTATTTCGTGAGAAGATTCTATCGCAACGAAAAACACCTTTCTTTTAATTGTGTCTATCCCAAATCTCGTATCATTTCTGTGACACTCTCTCCCATATTTCACTATAATACAAAACCTGCTGCTTTTCTTTAAAGTTTTTCAATGTACTCAGTCAGTGCTATCTGGTGAGGATTCCACACCATGCAACAGTATTCTAAAAGTGGGCGGACAAGCATAGTGTAGGCAGTCTTGTTAGTAGGTCTGTTACATTTTCTAAGTGTCTTGCCAATAAAACACAGTCTTTGGTTAGCCTTCCCCACATAATTTTCTGTGTGTTCCTTCCAATTTAAATTGTTCATAATTGTAATACCTAGGTATTTAGTTGAATTTACAGCTTTTAGATTACACTGATTTATCGTGTAACTGAAGTTTAATGAGTTCCTTCTAGCACTCATGTGGATAACCTCACACTTTTCATTATTCAGAGCCAACTGCCACTTTTCCAACCATTCTGATCCTTTTTTCTAAATCGTTTTGGAGTTTGTTTTGATCTTCTGATGACTTTATTAGTCGATTAACGACAGCATCCCCCCCAGGGGGTCCACAACTCTTTTGTGGACACGTGTGTAGCGAGCACGGGACCCCGAGCTAATGTGGCCCTCCTTCCTTTCCGGGCTGCATACCTTCCCTTTCCGCATCCTTCCCTGTCCCCCATCTTCGCCCCCCCCCCCCCCCACACCTCTGGCTCTTCCCTTCCCTTTCTCCCCCTCTGGGAGTATAGTTTGTGCCTACGTCCGGAGACGGATGCTCGAAACTGTTCCAAATTCCTTGCTTTCTACGCTTGCAAGTCCTTGTCCTCCCTCTGTCCTTCTCTTTTCCTTCCCTCTTCTCTTTGCCCTTTTCTCCGCTGCGGCGTTTGAGACCCCCTCTTCTTTCCTTTCCCTTACTCTTTTTTCCTCCCTGTGCGTGTCTGAAGGCCGACCCACGCACTTCCATGCGTAGCCGGTGACGGGGTAACGCGTAATTCCCCGCCCCGGGTAGACAGGTAGGACAC
This sequence comes from Schistocerca nitens, assembly GCF_023898315.1. Taxonomy (NCBI): domain Eukaryota; kingdom Metazoa; phylum Arthropoda; class Insecta; order Orthoptera; family Acrididae; genus Schistocerca; species Schistocerca nitens. The sequence continues at coordinate 38,293,189 of NC_064617.1, forward strand.
GTACGTACCCCCTGGTAACGGCCAGGCCCAGGGAGGGGTGATTACCCGAGCTGATACCTTCCAAAAGTGCCGATTGGTCCCTCCGTCCGTTTGTTGGGAGGTGTGACCTGAGGTGTGAACAATCACCTAAGGTGGGTGTGCCCTCAGTGAGGGCCCCCACAAGGGAGGAGCGCGCCATCGGAGACGCCGGTAATCATGGGGGATTCTTCCGCAATGGTTTCCTCACCTTCCACTATGTCTGCTCACAAACGTAAGTTCACTGAGTCTCAGCCACAGACAGTTCTTCCATCGTTGCCACAGTTCCTTGTTGTTTCTCGGTCTGATGAAGGTCACGACTTCTCCACGGTCAACCCTTTCATTATTCAGAAAGGTGTCGACGCAATTGCAGGTCCTGTAAAGTCTTGTTCCAGATTACGGAATGGCACCCTGTTGCTAGAAACACACAGTGCCCTCCAGGCACAAAAATTGCTGCGTACTTCTCTGCTCCACACCTTCCCTGTCCGGGTGGAACCGCACCGTACCTTAAATTCCTCGCATGGAGTCGTTTATACACGCTCCCTCGATGGATTGTCTGACGAAGAAATTCAGCACTACCTGTCTGACCAGGGTGTAACGGCTGTTCATAGAGTTACGAAAAGGGTTGACACGAAGATCATTCCAACCTGCACTGTCTTCTTGACATTTGACAAAGTTCAACTCCCATCGAAAATCAAAGCAGACTATGAGATAATTTCCGTTCGCCCTTACGTCCCAAACCCTATGCGTTGCTATCGATGTCAGCGGTTCAATCACACCAGCCAGTCCTGTTCCAATCCGGCCAAATGTGTTACGTGGCAAGGATGCCCATGAGGGTGCTTGTCCACCTTCATCCCCTCGCTGCATCAACTGTATGGGTGACCACGCTGCTTCCTCTCGAGATTGCCCCGTTTTTAAGGACGAAAAGCTCATCCAGGAAATAAGAGTGAAGGAAAAGGTGTCGACCTTTGCTGCTCGAAAATTATTCGCCAGTCGACAGCCCACCGTGCCTCCGACAGGCAAATACAGCACTGTCCTTGCTTCTCCTCGGCCAACAAAGGAGGCGGCCACGCAGACTTGCGACCTCACCTTTAGTGCCACGGTCGTCAGATCGGCCAGCGCAAAGATTGCCCGTTCAACTTCACCACTTTCGCCTGCCCACTCTATGGCTCATCCTTCGTCGGGTTCTGCTAAATCTCGAGCCCAAAAGTCAGACACCAAGTCTTCAAAGTAAGAGCATACTCGTGAAGAGTTTTTACGTACGGCAACTTCACCACCATCGGTTCCTCCTTCATCTAAACCTCATACTTCCAAGAAGGCTACAAAGAAACCCAGTTCCTCTCCTTCTCCGCCAAGGCGTGTCCCATCCACAGCACCACCTGGCGGAAATCGCCCTCGGCCGTCTTCTGTGTCGCCAAGGCGCACTGCTGGTGGCCGGTCAACCAGCCGATCGCTGGTGGCAGGAGCTGCTCCTGACCAACCTATGGATCAGGATCTTCTGCCTTCGGCTGAATGCCATTCCATGCTGTCGGTCGCAAGCTCTGAGCAGTCGTTGAGTTGACAGCACCCTTGGTCACAATCCTCCATTTTCTGTTCACCCTATGTCCATTCTCCACTGGAATATCCGCGGCATTCGAGCCAATCGGGATGAATTGTCGATCCTCTTACGATCCTACTCGCCGGTCATCTTCTGTCTTCAGGAAACAAAGCTGCGTCCTAATGACCGCTTTGTTCTCCCTCATTTTCAGTCCGTCCGATATGACCTCCCCTCTGTGGAAGGCACTCCAGCCCATGGAGGACTCATGATTCTTCTCCATGATACTCTCCATTATCATCCAATCCCCTTAGACAGTTCCTTCCAAGCTGTCGCCGTCCGTCTTTCCCTTTCTGGATACACGTTCTCTCTTTGTACTGTATACATTCCATCGTCGACACCAATGGCACGAGCTGATCTCCTTCATCTTCTTGGTCAGCTTCCACCCCCCTATTTGCTGGTTGGGGACTTCAATGCCCACCACCCGCTTTGGGGATCTCCACATCCTTGTCCACGTGGCTCCCTATTGCTAGACGTCTTCCACCAAGCGGATCTAGTTTGCCTCAACACTGGGGTCCCCACATTTTTGTCTGCCTCCACGACAAATTTATCTCATTTGGACCTTGCGATCGGTACTGTTCCGCTAGCTCGGCGCTTCGAATGGTTCGCCCTTGATGATACACACTCGAGTGACCACTTTCCGTGTGTCCTTAGGCTGCAGCCTCAACTGCCATATATGCGCCCGCGACGCTGGAAGTTTGCCCAAGCCAATTGGACACTTTTTTCGTCTCTAGCGACATTTGATGACCGTCGCTTTCCCAGCGTCGACGATGAGGTCACACATATTACCGACGTTATTCTTACAGCTGCGGAACGTTCAATACCACGCACCTCCGAATTGCCCCAACGCCCCCCCAGTTCCTTGGTGGAACGAGGCATGCCGTGACGCAATACGTGAGCGGTGACGTGCTCTTCGCATTTTCCGTCACCATCCTACTTTGACAAACTGTATCCGCTATAAGCAGCTCCGTGCGCGATGCCGTCGCGTCATCTGCGATAGCAAGAAGGCAAGCTGGCAATTCTTTATTAGCTCCTTTAACACCTTCACTCCCTCCTCGGAAGTTTGGAGTCGGCTTCGACGGTTCTCAGGCGCGCCTAGTTTCTCCCCGGTCTCTGGGCTCACTGTCGCGCATGATACCTTAGTGGACCCCGTCGCAATTTCTAACTCATTGGGTCAGCACTTTGCTGAGATTTAGAGCTCTTCAAATTACCCGCCAGCGTTTCTCCCGAAGAAACGTGCAGCGGAAGTGCGACATCTTGCTTTCTCCTCTCAAAATCACGAAAGCTACAATACTGTTTTCTCCATGCGGGAACTCCAACATGCCCTCTCTTCTTCTCGCTCCTCCGCCCCAGGATCGGATGGTATCCATGTCCAAATGTTGCTGCATTTATCAACCCATAGTCTGCGTTACCTCCTTCGCCTTTATAATCGAAATTGGACCGACAGTACTTTTCCCAGACGATGGCGGGAAGCTATCGTCGTTCCCATTCTGAAACCTGGAAAGGACAATCTCCCCTTTAGCTATCGCCCCATTTCTCTCACGAGTAGTGTCTGTAAGATTTTGGAGCGTATGGTGAATTACCGTTTAGCTTGGTGGCTGGAATCACGCAGTCTTTTAACACCTGCCCAATGCGGATTCCGAAAGCATCGCTCTGCAGTTGACCATCTTGTTGCTCTCTCCACTTATATCATGAACAATTTTCTCCGGAAACGCCAAACGGTAGCAATATTTTTTGATCTGGAGAGAGCATACGATACCTGTTGGAGGACAGGCATCCTCCGCACACTGTTCTCTTGGGGCTTTCGAGGCCGGCTGCCCCTTTTTCTTCGCGAATTTATGGCAGAGCGAACATTTAGGGTGCGGGTGAACACTACTCTCTCCCGTACTTTCTCTCAAGAAAACGGGGTACCCCAGGGCTCCGTGCTGAGTGTTGTACTGTTTGCCATCGCTATAAATCCAATTATGGATTGTCTCCTTCCTGATGTCTCGGGCTCCCTCTTTGTGGACGATTTTGCGATCTACTACAGCTCTCAACGGACCAGCCTTCTTGAACGACGTCTTCAAGGATGTCTCGATCGCCTCCACTCTTGGAGCCTCGAAACCGGCTTCCGTTTTTCTCCCAGTAAGACCGTTTGTATTAATTTTTGGCGACGTAAGGAGTTTCTTCCACCCTCCTTACATCTAGGTCCTGTCAACCTTCCGTTTTGAGACGTCACTAAATTCTTGGGTCTTATGTTTGACAGAAAACTGTGCTGGTCCTCCCACGTTTCCTATCTTTCGGCTCGCTGTCTGCGAACGCTCAACACCCTCCGTGTCCTGAATGGTACCTCCTGGGGAGCGGACCGAGTGGTCCTTCTCCGCCTCTATCGCGCCTTAGTGCGCTCGAAATTGGACTAAGGAAGCATAGTCTACTCCTCTGCTCGGCCGTCTATTCTTCGGCGTCTCGACTCTATCCACCACCGTGGATTACGTTTAGCGTCTGGAGCTTTTTACACTAGCCCTGTGGAAAGCCTTTATGCTGAGACTGCTGAACCTCCGCTGTCCAATCGGCGAGCGGTCCTTCTGAGCCGTTATGCTAGCCATCTGTCTTCCATGCCTGCTAATCCAGCCCATGACCCTTTTTTCGACGCCTCCTTTGATGTAGGGTATGCAGGCCGCTCCTCCTCCCTACTACCCCCAGGAGTCCACTTCCGTCAACTGCTCCATTCTCTTTCCTTCCGCTTTCCTAAAACCTTCTTGACAACTTGGGGTACAGCACCGCCTTGGCTCCGTCCCCGGATCTGTCTGCTCCGTGATCTTTGTCAATTTCCCAAGGATGGTACACCTTCACTTGTTTATCGTCAGGCATTTGCTGCTCTATGTGCACAAATGACGGACGCCACCTTTATTTACACCGACGGCTCGAAAACATCGTTGGGTGTAGGGAGTGCCTATATTGTTGGCGACGCCCCAAATCACTTTCGGCTTCCCGACCAGTGTTCGGTTTATACTGCGGAGCTTTTCGCTGTTCTCCAGGCTGTCCACTACATCCGCCGCCATCAGCGGATACAGTACGTAATCTGCACAGATTCTCTCAGCTCTCTCCTCAGTCTCCAACCTCTTTACCCTGTGCACCCTCTGGTCCACCGGATTCAGGACTGTCTGCGCTTGCTCCACCTGGGGGGCGTCTCGGTGGCGTTCCTCTGGCTCCCGGGACACCCTGGTATCTGTGGGAATGAGGCGGCTGATATAGCAGCCAAGGCTGCAGTTTCTCTTCCTCGGCCAGCTATTCAGTCGCTTCCCTTCACCGATCTCTGGAGCGGTTTATGTCGCAAAGTTGCTCATTTATGGCATGCGCATTGGTCAACACTTCCCTGAAATAAATTGCGGGAAGTGAAAGCCCTTCCTTGCGCTTGGACCTCTTCCTCCCGAACGCGTCGTCGGGAGGAGGTAATTTTAGCTAGACTCCGGATAGGGCACTGTCTTTTTAGCCATCGACATCTTTTAAGCGGCATCCTCCTCCACTCTGTCCCCACTGCTCTCAGCTGTGGACGGTAAGACACCTTTTAATTGAATGCCCCTCTTTTAATCCGTTACGCTCCCGTCTACAGCTATCGCCTGATCTATCGTCGATTTTAGCAGATGACACGCGCTCAGCCGGCCGCGTTCTCCAGTTTATTAGTGACAGTGAAATGACGTCAGTCATTTGAAGTTTTATCGGGGACCATCAACCCCTCTCTGTAGTGGACTTTTAAGCCTTGTTTCTGCTTTTAGTGTCTCCAATTTTTTGAGTTTCGTTCCCATTTTTGCTGTTTTCCATTTTCAGTTTTTATTATTTCCTCAGTCACGGACCAGGCGCTAATGACCATAGCAGTTTTGCTCCCTAAAAAAAAAAAAAAAAAAAAAAAACGACAGCATCATCTGCAAACAACTGAAGACGGCTGCTCGGATTGTCTCCCAAATCGTTTATATAGATAAGGAACAGCAAAGGGCCTACAACACTACCTTGGGGAATGCCAGAAATCACTTCTGTTTTACTCTATGACTTTCCTACAATTACAATGAACTGTGACCTCTCTGACGAAAATCACAGATCCAGTCACATAACTGAGATCATATTCAATAATCACGCAATTTCACTACAGGCTGCTTGTGTGGTACCTACAGTGTCAAAAGCCTTATGGAAATCCAGAAATATGGAACCAATCTGAAATCCCTTGTCAATAGCACTCAGCACTTCATGTGAATAGAGAGCTAGTTGTGTTTCACAAGAATGATGATTTGGGGATTACAATATTCAGTCTTGCTAAGACAGTCCTGTGTTCACTAATCCCTGAATCAGTTTTGATGCTCGTTATTAAATCAGGATTATTTGTTGCTAAGAGGTCAAGCATGATTTCACAACCGTTTACTATTCACGTGGGCTCATGAACTAATTGCTCGAGATCATTTTCAGAGAATATGTTTAGCACAATTTCAGATGATATTTTATGCATATCTCCGGAATTATACATGTATTGTCACCAACATATCGAGGGTAAATTAAAGTCACCACCAACTATTATCGTATGATTCGGGTATGTGTTTGGAATCAAACTCAAGTTTTCTTTGAACCTTTCAGAAACTGTGCCATCTGAATTGGGAGGTCAGTAAAAGGATACAATTATTATTTTATTCCATTTGCCAACAATGATCTCTGCCCATACTAATTCACAGGATGTATCTACTTCAATTTCGTGACAAGTTAAGCTACTTCTGACAGCAACAAACACGCCTCCACCAACCATGTTTAGCCTATCCTTTCGGAATGCCGTTAGGTTCTTCACAAAAATTTTGGCTGAGCTTATATCCGGCTTTAGCAGCTTTCAGGGCCTATAACGATTTAAGCATCAGTGCTTTCTATTAGCACTTGGAGCTCTGGTACTTTCCCAACACAGCTACGACAATTTACAACTGTTATACCAGTGGTTCCTGTATCTACATTTTTCCTGTGTTCAGCCTGCACCCTTTGTAACTGAAGTGCTTCTTGTGTTTTCCCGAGACCCTCTAACCTAAAAAACTGCCCAGTCGACGCCACACAGACCCTGCTACCTGTGTATCCACCACCTGTATATAGTGGGCACCTGACCTATTCAGCGGAACCCGAAATCCAACCACCCTTTGGCGCAAGTCGAGGAATCTGCAGCCTACATGGTCGCAGAACCGTCTGAGCCTCTGATTCCGACCCTTCACTCGGCTCTGTACCAGAGGTCCGGAATTGGCCCTGACGGCTATACTGCAAATGGTCAGCTCTGCTTTAATCTTGCAAGCAAGAATGGAAGCCTTTACCACTTCTGTTAGCTGCTCGAAAGCAAAGAGAATCCCTTTTGATCCAAAGTGACACACGTAATTGGTACCAACTTGAGCAACCACCTGCAGTTGGCTGCACGCTGTGCTCTTCATGGCATCCGGGAGTACCCTTTCCACATCTGGAGTGACTCCACCCGGTATGCACACGGAGTGCACACTGGATTTCTTACCATTCTTGTCAGCCAAGTACCTAAGGCGGCCCTATAATGCACCTAACGTTGGAGCTCCCAACTACCAATAATCTCAGCCTCTGTGATCACCCAGATCTTGGAGGCTGAGTGGTTTCCTCTGAAACAGGACAGGTGACAGCATCTGGCTCAGTGACAGTGCCAGCCACAGACAGCACCTGGAACCTGTTTGTCAGACAAACCAGAGAGGCCTTATGTGTGGCTGCCTGGGAAGTCTTTCACCATGTGCTTCGCCCTGGGGCGACCTCCCACTCGACAACAGGTGAGGGGTCAGCCTCAGTGCGAGCAGTAACTGGGTTGGCCACTGGCGAGGACTGATCAGAAGACTCTGACGTGCTGGACGTCCGTTGGATCCCCACGGCTGGCCCACAACAGTGGTGTCCATCCACTGCAGCCTCAAGCTCTGTAACGGAAGCCATCACAGCCTGAAGCTGAGAGCGAAGTGTCACCAACTCGGCTCACATCCGCACACAACAATCGCAGTCCCTCTGCATACAAAAGACCATGGAAGACTAAACTATGCAGATAAACAAACTGTCAGCACATGCTGTGCAATTCTACTGTAGAATCTGCCAAAACACGAACTGTGTCTAGTAATACACGTATATTCAAAAACCTAACTACCAAAGCACTCAGGTCAAACTAAATAATTTGACCCTGATTTGGAACTTGTAATATGTCACAAAATCAGTTTACTTTCTGACGCAAATGAAAACACGAGAACTGTGGCAATTAGATGTTAAATTTACATGCAGAAACTCAAGAAATTAAACTATTAAAGTAGACACATGATATAATAAAATTCGCTCCTGGTTAGGAACTCGTAAATGACAAATGCGGTTACTTATCTGTTGCTGCATCTGTCGCAGTCAGCTACTGCTGCCCGAGTACTGCTATGACATGTTTGCGCACTTCCATTCTTTAATTGTTCCTCTCTATTACTGTGATTCAGTACATTTACAATTGAAAAGAAGGCAAAGTGCTGGATTGTTTCTCTAGAATGTTTCTAAATACTTGTAATGTGGCTATTTAGAGAGACTGCTATACTCATTCAATTTTCGTGGTGGATTAAATGTAATAAGCTACCAGTAGGAATAAATTGAATCGGTACCAGTGGAGAAATTTTTGCTTCAATCAGGATGATGAAGTATCGGTGCCTCATGCAGCTGGTTTTTAATTAACTCAAATGCTTCTTGATATTCCTTATTCCATTTCCAGTGGAGATGTACTTGTGAAGATAAAAATCGAGGATGAATACTGTGATAGAAATTGCACAAACTGAGAGATTTTCAGTTGTTTACATCATTTTTGTGCAGGAAAATTTCTCACTGGTTCCATTTTCATTGGATCAGGTTTAATTCCGTGCAAAAAAATTACATGCCCAAGGAAACTGTTTTGCGATTTGGCAAATTCTTATTTACCCATCCACTAAACGCTTAAATTACACGGCATAGAATGTATAAATGTTCTCCCTAAAGGTAGTACTAATTAGAATAACATTATGTATGTGATAAGTGTATCAATAATTCTTCTCTTAGAACTTCTGTGAGTGCTGTCATAAAGGCCACTGATGATACTGACAGCCCGAAGGCCATTCTTTTAAACTGCTAACACCTTCCATTCCACAGAAAGGCTGTGTTCTTCCTGCTATACCTTCATCTTCCAGTTGGTCACATTGTACAGTAAACTGCATCATTTCTCCATGGGCATCAGTTAGTAAATGCACACTGCTGTCCCTTTTCGTTACAGTGTGGATTGCATTAGAACTTTCACTATCTGAGTGTTAAATAATCTGATTCTTCTACACACCCTTAATTGCTTTATTAACTATGGCTTTCTAGGGCAAGGGTACTGGGTACAATTCACTATGGAATGGCTCATGATTCTTAACTTGAGTTTTAGAAGCACATGTTCTTAAAATAGATTGGCATAACACCCTTATATTTTTACCTGTTCCTTCTGTTTAGCTTCAGGCATGTCCCCTAATGTTTGAATCATACTTTGAGTGCTGGTCAGAGCATTTTAATCATCATTATTCTCCTGGAGCCCAGCATCTTCCTCCGACTTACTTAAAGATTCAGTTCCCAAACTCATATTTACGAATGGAGTAACCCAATCGTCTCCCTTGACGAATCCTGAAACACTCTCCTCTTCATTTCTGTCTGACTAGTGGAAGGAACAGAAGTGTGAAACAATGCATTTACAAACCTATTCAGAATCAGTGAATTCTGAGAACCAAACTGATGTTAAGTCATCCAAAAATGAATACACTCTGCTCATACATACTCTCCTAAACTCTGAACTTTAACAGTGCCTGTCCTTTAGTGGGTTTACTTTGATTGTTTACAGCAATGTCAATACACAGATCATTAACAGTAAATATTGAAAATGCAAGGATGTAGATTTTCTGTAATAGCTCCCATCTTCCTCACACGAAAGACATTAAAATGTATTCATGATTCTATTTTTCCTCCCTCTATAAATCCTCTTTCACTTCAGTGACAGGTTTGCACTAGGTAGTGTTCATTGTAACTTCTGACCCATTTCTGACAATTTCAATTTCTGAGGGGCCTCCTTCAATAACTTCATTTAGTTTACTGAATAATGACTTCACATATTATGACTTCGACTTGTGGAATTTCTGGCCATTGGTTTTGCACTCTGTCTCTGGCATATGTTGGAAATTTTTATTTTTAATCCTGCTTTTTTTCACACAACCAAAATTTTTTTAAGAATGTGGTTAAAATTCTTCACAGTTGCAATAAATTTTGATTACACAAATGACCCATACATTTGCTTAACATTACATGTGGATAATGCACGTGTCTACTTTGCCCTGTTTGGTTTAATGTTTGTGAAATAAATGTTTGAAAAGTTTGAACTGTTGGAACCCAACCAAGGTGAACACCCTGTGCCCTTTTTTGATTCTCCTGAAAGTTCCATTATCTACATTTATTTGAGGTGCATTGTCAATGTTAGTCTCTATTTCATTTAATTCTGTATTAATCTTGTGCAGAAGAAGCTCTTTATTTATTCCTTTTGACCCTTTGTCACAGTCTGTGGATTGCCAGTGGATTTCATATTCTCCAGTACACACTACCACTTGCCCACAACCTCTACCGACCTTTCTTGCCACACACGCTACTGCACATTGATGCTTGCTAGCCACTTTCCTCTTGCACATAGCTGATCTCCATTATTTGTATGACTTTGTTGTTGGACAACCATGTTGATAACATGCTTAGACAGCATCTTTCCTAGAATTTGGCATTAGGTTCAACTAATGCCTTAGGTGTTCAGTTGACATGTTTTAATACTTGGTCTCACTTTTGCAGATGTTTGGACCTGGTAAAGAGCTTTTGATGTGTTGGTTTTGTAGTACCACCCAGGGATCATGTGTAGAGTCATCTAAGGTTGACATGTGTGCATGTGAAGCTGCATTGACAGCTGAAATACTTTTATTAATCTTTTGTCAGTTATGCAACTTGTTAAGTATATCTTCTGTTGGATAAGTTGTTTATAAACATATTGTACAACATAGTGATTAAAGGGACAATTATGGAATAGTAAATAACTATTCAAAACTGAACTAAATAAGAAAACAACATAAGGTTTTCAGCTCAGTGGGAAGGAGGTTGAAAATTTTTTACAGCAGCATACACAGCATCTCTCTGCAGCAGAGACACTGCACGTAATTGTTTTGTTTACTGCCACACATGTGAATTGTTGAGTTCTGTCACCAAGTACCCAGTCTCTAGGAACAAGATTTTCTGTGGTGGATTAAACGTAATAAGTGGACCAGTGGGAAGCTGTTTCATAGCCTCTCACAGCCAAACACCACTGACTTTTCTAACAGGACTACTCACCACTTTATCACCCTTAAGGAAAACGCAGTTGCAGTGAATGTTTGCAGATTATGAGGATTGTTCTATTGTTGTATACAATCTTATTGGTGGATGTGGTCTGCCAGATGGCTGATTTGATTTGTGGATCGGTTAACAGCCCATTGCAGTTTCTCGCTGTTTTCAACTTTTAGTAGACCTGTAGAACCATTAGCAAATAAGATATCTTTATATTCTTCTATACTTACATGCATTATGTTCAGATGCTTCGCCTTTTGGTCACTTTACCTAGAGTACCATCTGCTGATGACGCTGTAATACACAGAAAAGTATCATTGTTTAGGGACTCTAGGAGGAAATATGTTGACGTGGACTGAATTTCTGTTTATTGTGATGAATGGCAGCTTGTTTTACATGTAAAAAAATGTAAGTGAATGTGGATAAGTAGGAGAAACAAGCCATTAATGTTCAAATACAGTACTGTGATGCTTGACACAATCTACATCCACATGACTGATCTGGAGTTCAGAATAAAGCGCGTGGCAGACTGTTTGTCTACCCATCTTCAAGCTATCTTTTCCATTCCACTCACAGACAGCATGAGCGAAAAATGAACACTTCAGTCACACCCTGTGAGCTCTAATTTATTTGGTGGTGGTGAAGATGATGATCATTTCTCGCTATGTAGGTGGGTGGCAACAAAATATTTTCACACTCTAGGAGAAAGCTGGTGATGGAAGTTTCATCAGAAGATCTGACTGCAATGAAAAAGAGCTTAGTTTTAATGATTGACACCCCAATTCGCATGTTATATCCATGACCCTGTCTCCCCTAATTTCACTTCGGCCCTTGTTTTAACTGATTGTTGTCCTATGTCAATAATATCTTGCACAGATCTCACAAAGCATAACAATACTTCAGAAGATGGTGGATGTGCTTGATTATATGCTGTCTCTCTTGTAGACCTTTGGCTCTCTCCAAGTGTTCTGCCAATAAATTGCAGTCATTGGTTTGGTTTCCTCACAGCATAGTCTATATGATCATTCTGATTTAATTCATCTGTAATTGTAATTTCTAGGTATTAATCTTAATTAACAGCCTTTATTTTGATGTATTGTGAAACCAAAATTTAGCGGGTATCCCCTTATACTCGTGTGGATGATCTCATTTCTCCTTATTGAGAGACAAATGCCACTCTTTGCACCACACAAATATCTTGTCTAAATCATTTTGTAATTTGTATTGATCATCTGACAACTTTACACGACGGTAAATGATGGGATCAACTGCTAACAATCTAAGAGGACTGCTCAGATTGTTTCCTAAATCATTTGTGTAGATCAGGAACAGCAGAGGGCCTATAACGCTCTGGTGGAGATCACCAGATATTACTTTCATTTTACTTGATGGCTTTCCATAAATTATTATAGTCTATGACCTTTCTGACAGGAAATCATGAATCCAGTGCACAACTAAGACGTGATGCAATTTTATTAGAAGTCATGTCTGAGGAATAGTGTTGAAAGCCTTCTGAAAATCTAAAAATATGGCATCAGTTTGAGATCTCCCTGTCGATAGCACTCATTACTATATGGAACTAAAGTGCTAGTTGTATTGCGGTGCTCCATGAGAAAAATATTTTCCAAGTCCATGCTGACTGTGTGTCAACAGATTGTTTTCCTGAAAGTAATTCATGATGAACACACACAGTTTATGTTCAAAAATCCTGCACCAAATCTGCATTATTGATATAGGTCTATAACTGAGCAAATTACTCCCATTCCTTTTCTTTGTATTGGTGCAAATTTTGCAGCTTATTCTTCAGGTGTGGATCTTACGAAGAGCAAATGGCTGTGTATGATTGCTAATTATGGAGTTATTGTATCAGCATGCTCTGAAACGAACCTGAGTGGTATACAATCTGGACTGGAGGCCTTGCTTTTATTGAGTGATGTAAGCTGCTTCTCAACATGGAGGACACCTATAACTAAGTTAGTAATGATGGCAGTCATTCTTGTTTTGAATACTGGAATATTTACTTGGTTTTTGAACTTGTGTCAGCAAAGAAAACTATGCATCGTAACTCAGCTTTTGTGGCACTTCATCAGTAACATCACCATTGTTATCGTGCAGTGAAGGTATTGATTGCATGTTGGCACTGTTGTACTTTACATACAACCAGAATCACTTTCAATTCTGCCACATTTAAGGATAGTTTCATTGTGCTAACTATTAGAAGCCTCTCTCACTGAAGTTTGCACTAAATTTCCAGTTTTTGTAAAACCTTTTTCGCCAGTTTTGGGATTTTACATTATTTTACATTTGGCATACATTTCTTCATAGCTCCTGTAATAGTGTTCTGACCTGTGTTGTGTACTATGAAGGTTCTCTTATTATTTTATTTGGTATATAGCCCACAACTGCCATCTATTCTATTTATTCAAATCCATAACATCTTGTCTAGGTCTACATAGTCAGATTAGAAGAAGTTGAGGCTGTCTCTTAAAAAGGGGTCAACCACAATTTTTATCTGCTTTTATATGTGTATATAGCGTTTATATAGTGTTTATTTTTGTGTGCTTGGATCTTATGATATCTAGATTCACTACAATATATGTCTGGACACTAACCCGTGTATCAGTCATAATGCTCCTTATTTGCTCAGGATTATTTGTTGGTAATTGGTTTATTATACTTTTGAAACAATTTATGCTTAAAGTGGGACCCTGAGCTAATAATTATTGTTGAAATACTTATCTGAGAAAGCTTTTGGTACGATCTGAGATGACATCTTATACTTACAATCAGTTTGTGATGTGTTCAAAAATGGTTCAAATGGCTCTGAGCACTATGCGACTTAACTTCTGAGGTCATCAGTTGCCTAGAACTTAGAACTAATTAAACCTAACTAACCTAAGGACATCACACACATCCATGCCTGAGGCAGGATTCGAACCTGCGACCGGAGCGGTCACGCGGTTCCAGACTGAAGCGCCTTTAACCGCACGGCCACACTGGCCAGCTTGTGATGTGTATTTTAGCCAACATATGGAGGGTAGATTGAAGTCATCACCATCTGTAATTCTATGACTGGGGTACCTATTTCAAATGACTGAGCATGTCTTTGAGCTGTTCAGCAACTCTTCCAGGTGGTTGGTAAAATGAGCTAGTCATTAATTTGTTCAAGTTGTAAAATATAACCTATCCATACTAACTCACAGGGACTATCTACATAAATAAGTAAAAGGGAATGGTGATGAATTCAGATGACTTAAACAGAGGGGAAACAGGATTAATTAAGGCTGTAGTTGTATTGTCTCATACGAAGGTAATGACAGAAGGTTGAGGACATTTGAGAGGAGGAGCCATAATTCAGCTGGGTCGAGGTATTTTGTGGTTGACTGATGCTCAGAGCGCATCGTATGTCCCCCCTTCACTGTGTTGAGTGTCTATCTTGTCTTTCTGTCCTCACTTGACTTACTCTTCTGATAATTCATAATGTAATTGGATACATAGAGAATCTACTATATAGAAGGTCTTAAAGTTCACAAGCTCATGGAGCCAGTGGACCTTCCTTGTGGCAGAAATGTTGAAGGGGAAGGAAGAGGGGTCAAGGAAAAGAACTGGTGAGGTTTAGAAAAAAGGAGTAGAGATGGGAAAATTTGGAAGACTTCATGCAGCCATAGCCCCTTGTTTTGGTTGACTTTTCCAAATTTACTACTTTTACTAAAATTCATCACGCCATCTCCATCACCCCTCTTCCTTCCCCTTCAACTCTTCTGCCAGGAGAGGAGCCACTGCCTCCCAAAACTTACGAACTGTAATACCCTCTATATGATTGATCTCCTGCCAAAGGTTGCTGAGTAGACTTTTTATTTATTCAGTTGCATTATATTTTCAAAAACTGATTATTTTCTTCTGATAACTGCTGTGTTTTACTTCTTGTCATAATTTAATAGGTGAATTTTAAATTAAAACTACATTGATTAGGCCATAATTTGAGGATTACTTTCTCTGAACAGGCTAATCTGTTTTAGCATAGTTCTTTCACTGCATTCTGAGGAATTTTGCCAGCTTCAGCCAATATTGCCTTTTTGTCCTGAAAGTGGATTCTTTGCTCATGTAAGGATTCCTCACACAAGCCTCTAATTACATTAGCATCATCCACTCATCAGTGTCAGACAAGTGCTGCCATTCTGTTGAGTTAATGCAGGATCCCCAATCTGTGGGGACAGATCCTTCTTGGTAGATTCAGTAGAGAATTTGTCACTAGAGTGACGTCTTGCAAGAGACGTGAGTAAAATAATAGACAGCTGACTGCACCTCTGGTTTGTTAATCATATGTGGGATGGCCTCCACGTATTTCCCTACCAGGTTTTCACAATTATCAGAGTTTGCAATGTAAATTAATTTAACCATCTTCCCAGCATCATCTTCAACACTGGTATGATGTGGACATCTGAATTAGTTGCATAATGTCCCTGTTAACATGATGCTGTTAATGCTTTGAGAGAAAGTGTGTTTGTCGCTACACATAGCTACATATATGTCCAATGAGTATTACGTATTTTGCTGCTGTGAGAGCAACGGTGTTGGTTTCTTCCATGCATTTGACATTATCCACATATTTACTTCAGGTTTATACAGATTTTGTCATAATTAAAAGCGAATAGTGACTTGTGTGAAAATACACTCCTGGAAAAAGGAATTAGGTAAACCCTTTCAGAGGTTTCCAATTCACTCAAGATTTGTTCAAACATTCACACTCAAGATTTATTGTTGCAACAGTGTGTATGGAGTACATGAAATGACTAAATTTACAGGTTGGTAGCCGAAGTGGTACTGAGGTCTCAGATACCAGCCCATGCTGAAATTTCCATTTTAGTATGTGGTGCAACCTCCAAATGTGTCAATGCGGATACTGACTCTGGCATCCAGTCCATCATACAGATGGTGAATATTGTACAGGAATACACTATGCTGCCCCTGCCAGACCTGTTCTTGTAGTTCTGTAAGAGCTGTTGGGACAAGAAATACCTCGTGCCATTCATCAACCATCATCTCCAGCTCGGGCTCCATTGGGGACAAGTGTGGAGAAAGTGCTGGCCCAAGAATTTTCTTCATGTCTTGCAGAGCATGTTGAATTCCATGGGCACTGTTTGGGCTAGCGTTATCCTGTTGGAACAACACATCATTTTCGTGGTGCAAGAATGGCAAAAAAACTGGGCTAACAACATTCTGCCCATACAGAGCAATGGTTCACATCCCTTTCATAAATGCAAAGATAAATGAGAGTTGTAGCTTATCGCAACCCCAAACATAAGGACTGTGGTGTGACCAGTGTGCCTCGAATGAAATAAGTTTATGAGACATCGCTCACCAGGTCTGTCATACACGCAAATGAGCATCACTTGCTTACAGGCAGAATCTGCTTTCATCATTGAAGTCTATGACACACCATGCTGTCTTCCAAATGATCCTCTGATAACATGAACAGTGCAGGTCGATGCTGTGCTGTGGGTGGAAGATAGGCTAGCCCGACTGCTAATAACCAATTTTCAACAGTTCATGTTGGCACATATGGGCTCACAAGACCTCTTATCTGTGTGTGGTAGCTGTATGAACTGCCACTGTAGCCCTTACCATATGTCTGTCTATACAGTTGTCTGTGCGGTGTGTAGGTCCAGGATCTCTTTCATGTGAGTGACACACCGAGGGAGGTGGTGCAGTGGTTAGCATACTGGACTTACATTTGGGAGATAATGGTTCAAACCTGCGTCCAGCTATCCTGATTTAGGTTTTCCATGATTGCCCTAAATCACTTCAGGCAAATGCTGGGATGGATCCTTTGAAAGGGTATGGCTGATTTTCTTCACCATTCTTGCGTAATCCAGTGGGACCAATGACCTCATTGTTTTGTCCCTTCCCCCAAATCAACCAACCAAGCAATGGATGTGACAATACTCACATGACCACTGATAAGAGTGTCATTTCACAGCTGACACAACACATCTAGTCAGTCTCCTCTCTATGATAAGCAACACACAAAGGCTCTCTAGTTCAGATGTGCTTGACAAGTAAACGTGCTGCTCTTCATACAAACTTTTACCATGGAGTTGCCTTTTTTTCCTTCCACACACATGTAACACCCATTCTTCTTCTTCTCTGATGGCTCTGGTGTGTCAATGACAGCTTCTGAAGGGAATTTCTTTCTTAGATTGGAAATCATCTCAATGAGGACCGATACCTGAATTTCTATTCTTCAAGTGTTCATTTGCCAATGGAAATTCTTCAGAAAAATACATTGAATTACGATGGTTCCTTTTGGTTGTGAAAGTGAATACAAAATTTGGCAATTTGTCCCAGTTATGTTCAGCATAAGTGCAAATTGGCTAAGCAGAGATGGCTAGAGGACAAATGTAAGGACGTAGAGGCTTATCTCACTAGGGGTAAGATAGATACTGCCTACAGGAAAATTAAAGAGACCTTTGGAGAAAAGAGAAGCACTTGTATGAATATCAAGAGCTCAGATGGAAACCCAGTTCTAAGCAAAGTAGGGAAAGCAGAAGGGTGGAAGGAGTGTATAGAGGGTCTATACAAGGACAATGTGCTTGAGGACAATATTATTGAAATGCAATAGCATGTAGATGAAGATGAAATGGGAGATAAGATACTGCGTGAGGAGTTTGACAGAGCACTGAAAGACCTGAGTCGAAACAAGGCTCTGGGAGTAGATAACATTCCATTAGAACTACTGACGGCCTTGGGAGAACCAGTCCTGACAAAACTCTACTATCTGGTGAGCAAGATGTATAAGACAGCCGAAATACCCTCAGACTTCAAGAAGAATAAATAAATTCCAGTCCCAAAGAAAGCAGGCGCTGGCAGATGTGAAAATTACCAAATAATCAGTTTAAAAAGCCACGGATGCAAAATACTAACGCGAATTCTTTACGGACTAATGGAAAAATTGGTAGAAGCCAACCTCAGGGAAGATCAGATTGGATTCCATAGAAATATTGGAACACATGAGGCAATACTGTCCCTATGACTTACCTTAGAAGAAAGATTAAGAAAAGGCAAACCTACGTTTCTAGCATTTGTAGACTTAGAGAAAGCTTTTGACAATGTTGATTGTAATACTCTCTATCAAATTCTGAAGGTGGCAGGGTAAAATACAGGGAGCGAAAGGCTATTTACAATTTGTACAGAAACCAGATGGCAGTTATAAGAGTCAAGGGACTTGAAAGGGAAGCAGTGGTTGGGAATGGATTGAGACAGGGTTGTTCCCTCTTCCCAATGTTATTCATTTTGTATATTGAGCAAGCAGTGAAGGAAACAAAAGAAAAATTCGGAGTAGGTATTAAAATCCAAGGAGATGAAATAAAAACTTTGAGATTCACCGATGATGTTGTAATTCTGTCAGGGACAGCAAAGGACTTGGAAGAGCAGTTGAACAGAATGGACAGTGCTTTGAAAGGAGGATATAAGATGAACATCAACAAAAGCAAAATGAGGATAATGGAATGTAGTGGAATTAAATCGGGTGATGCTGAGCAAATTAGGTTAGGAAATTAGGTTAGGAAATGAGACACTTAAAGTAGTAGAGGAATTTTGCTATTTGGGGAGCAAAATAACTGATGATGGTCGAAGTAGAGAGGATATAATATGTAGACTGGCAATGGCAAGGAAAGTGTTTCTGAAGAAGAGAAATTTGTTAACATCGAGTGTCAGGAAGTCGTTTCTGAAAGTATTTGTATGGAGTGTAGCCATGTATGGAAGTGAAACATGGACAATAAATAGTTTGGACAAGAAGAGAATAGAAGCTTTAGAAATGTGGTGCTACAGAAGAATGCTGAAGATTAGATGGGTAGATCACATAACTAATGAGGAGGTACTGAATAGAATAGGGGAGAAGAGGAGTTTGTGGTACAACTTGACAAGAAGAAGGGACTGGTTGGTAGGACATGTTCTGAGGAATCAAGGGATCACAAATTTAGTATTGGAGGGCAGTGTAGAGGCTAAAAATCGTAGAGGGAGACCAAGAGATTACTACACTAAACAGATACTGAAGGATGTAGGTTGCAGTAGGTACTGGGAGATGAAGAAGCTTGCACAGGACAGAGTAGCATGGAGAGCTGCATCAAACCAGTCTCTGGACAGAAGACCACAACACAACACACATGTTCAGCATACTGTAAACTAACACCATAGGCCAACTCCTAAATTTGGAAACAGCATAACCTATAATCATTTTGTCCACAGTATCCATTCCTCCTTCAGTGTGATTGTAATTTAATAATGATACCTGGATTTCCTGTTTCAGGGTTGATATCATGCATATCATGCATTGTGGACAGGAGTATCAGTGAACAATTACTTTTTGTTGGGTACAAGACAAGAGATTTATTAGCTTGGAAGCCAAGTTTTGTAACTCCACAGGCTGATCTCTTAGATGTGAAATTCAGGAGGGATCTCTCTTTCCTTCTTGTGAAGAGTGCCTAGGATGGTCAATTTTTTTCTCTAACATGTCTTCCACTACTGGCAGCTTGTGTACATTTCATCGATTGTCACATAATCAGCAGGATTATATGATCACTTGCAACGGAATGTGGACACTTTCTGACAGCAGTTATGCTGTCAAGTTTTTCCTTTCATTTTGAGTGGAAATGTTAGCAAACCTCATACAATGCATTACGAGCAGAAATCTGTTGTAGCTCATTAAGGCAGCATATGCAGTGGCTCAGTCTTAGAATTAAAAAGGACGGAGCAAGTGCTCAAGTGTCAGTCATGTCTGCTCTCTCTGTAGATGGCTGAATGGTATTCAGCCAAAATATTAGAAGAAGAAGAAGAAGAAGAAAAATAAGAAAAAGCAGAATTTATGTGGCTGAATGCCAAAAATTTAATGGAACAGTCTTTACACCATGACAATTTGAAGAACCGTAGACACCAGCTTGTCACAGATTGGGTATTTAGTTCTGCTTTGAATGGTGTTACTTCTTGCCCCTGGGTTATGCTTACAAATGCTAAAAATGCAACAGTAGCTACACAAATGTGTTCACATGGTATTAGTAGGATCTATAAAGAATAAATATTAGCAGAAATGAATGTACTGGAATCATCCTTCACTCCAATGAAACTTTTGAAGCAAATAAAACTGTCTAGACCATTAAAAATATGGTCTTTGTTCATTGTATTCATGAGATATCTGCAATAACGATTAAAGGAACGTAAAGAGTGATAGATGCTTGTTAACAACATTGAGCTCAAAAAATTTAAAAAGTAAAAATTATTTTAAAGGTTCACTCACAAAGAAACTTCGAACTTGTGAAGCAAAATTCAGTGTCAATATTGAAATCTATGTCTAATCAGCACATCAGTTAATAACTGGTTGAAAGTTAATACAAAGATTTGAGTTCTAGCTTACAGGCAGCACTGATGTGGGAAACATTGACGTCAAATTTCACTTTTTTATTATTGTATTTTTCCTTCTTCTAGTTATAATTATTAAGAAGCAGAAATAAGTTAAATTACAAATATACACAGTCAAATTATAAAACAGGATTAAATTCAGTAAAATTTCTTACTAATGGGACAACTTTTTAGATATGACATGTAGTCCATGTGCAGTGGACCCAAACTTACCAAGTAATCACTGAATCTGTTAATATTATCTACACTTGAGGCACATGAAATGGCAGTATTTAATAATAATAATGATAATAATAATTATAATAAATAGAAGTAGTATTGTTACAATTAGGCTTGTATAATGGATAGAAAAACTGTGCCTTATGAACGAAAGCTTACCAAAGAATACAGTAAAAGATGTAGACTTGTAAAATATATTATTTTCTTAATAGAAAAAAGAACCTCACTATTAAATTCAAATATTTTGAAGGCCACTCTATCTTGTGGAAGAACCAGCAACTCACTTCCCGGTGTTGGTCATTTACTGTGCAACCAGCAGTGAATCCGCCAGCCCAGCAGATCTGAGGTGAGGTGTGGCCCAGTCAGCAGCAGGAGAGCATGCCACAGTTGGCATACATTACACCAGGAATTCTGGAAAAATGTCAAAAAACCATTTAGGGCTAAATTTATTTTGTTTCGTTAAGATTGTGGACCTGTGTTTTTTTGTGGTTCAAAATTTCTAGGTTCTCCCTTTGGGGCTCTACACCACACTTCCATGCTTTCATTTAGGTGACATAACTTATGCTTCTCCATTAGAAGTGCATTGTAAATGCACTTCCTTTTCTATCATAGGATTACTCCCTAAACCTTGTCATAGATCTGCTCCTCATTTGTCTTATATAAAACTTGTCTCAGCCATTTCAGTTTATTGTGTATACTCCTGAATTGCACTATTCGTCTGGCTTTATTTCCATTTTTGTGGAATAACCTATTTCCCAGGGTAATATCATCTACCAAATGCTTTGGGGACATTTTTGTGTAGATATTACAGTGCGGGATTGCACACAATCTGCAGAATTCTATCCTTAACCAAATTTATGCTGCTGTGGTGTTTGACATTCCTAACAGAGAATCATCCCACCCCAGAAACATATCGATCATTATAAGCAAGTATCCTGGTTACAATATGATGTGTGATTTAAATATTAGGTAATCACAGGAGATGGGGTCAAAAGTTCTCTCGGTTTCTGGAACACTAATGTAGTGCTTTATCACTGATACTTTGCCATGAGGATGCCATCTGCTGAGTGCAGGAACTTGTGGATCATTGAATGCTCGGTGCAGAATCCACAGAATCCAGACTGTTCTGGGACTAGGGTATTGTAGTCTGTAATGAATTACTGGATCAACTGTATTTCAGTATGTTCAAGAATTCGGAATGAGAAAATAAGGAATGAGATTTGACTAGAACTTATGGGAAGAAGCAGATCATTTTGGGGTTTGTGGATGGTGATGGCCTCAGGTGACTTAACCTCAGAGGAAACAGGATATGGTGGCCGAGCAATTCTAGGCGCTTCAGTCTGGAACTGCGCACCCGCTACAGTCACAGGTTGGAATCCTGCCTCGGGCATGGATGTGTCTGATGTCCTTAGATTAGTTAGGTTTAAGTAGTTCTATGTTCTAGGGGGACTGATGACCTCAGATGTTGAGTCCCATAGTGCTCAGAGCCATTTAAATTTGAATTTGAAACATGATAAGTGAAGGTAGTGGTTGTATACTCCGGTAAGTAAGTAACAACAGTGCTTTGCTCATGTAAATCATTTCTGACGCAAACCTCAAGTTGCTTAGCATTATCTGGTCACCGGTGTTGCAGAAGTCTTCCACTCCATCCTGTTCCTACGAGATCCCCAATCTGTGGGTGCAGGTCCCTGGCACCAGTTTCAGAAGAGCAAGCATACATGTGAGAGATGAACATATAATACTCGATAGCAGAGTCGGTCATTGGGGGTTTTTACTCATATGCGGTATTTCCTCCATGTATTGCCTTACCATGTTATTACATTTCTCTGAGTTCATAATGCAAGTTCATTTAAGCACACTCCCAGCATCATCTTCAACACTGGTTAGGTCTGGATAGTTAGATTAGGTACATGTTTGTGTGTTTCTGTTAATATTTTGAGAGAAACTGTGTTCCTCCCTAAACATGGCTAGGTGTACATCTGACATGTATTTAGAATTTTCCTGCTGGAGCAATTGTATTTGGTCTCTCCATGTATTTAGCATAATCCTCCTGTTCAGTTAAGTTTTGTACAGGATGTATCATAAGGAGAAGTGAATGGTGAGCAAGAGTGAAAATATATGGTCTTGCCACTGCCTCATATGGAATACTGTCTTGCTTAGTGAAAATTTCCATCAAATGCAAACTTTCCTTATTTAATTGTGCTAAGATTTCATCCATGGGGTATTTGAACAGGAAGTTCAATACTACTACATGACATTACTTGGCAATATCTGTTTTACACAATTACCTGTTAAAGGAAATGTACATGTGTTGGTCATGGATAATATTTGAGCTTAATTAGGTAATTTAAAAGTTTATCTTCAGGAATTTTATACTACTTAGTACAAATATATTTGACTTAAATCAGTGGCCATTCACAGCTACTTCTACAGTTACATCACTAATGACTAATTTACTAGCTCGTGTTTGCAGGAATGTTTTCCTTTTTATTGCCACACACATTCGTTATGTATGAGGGGGAACTATGGGCCTCATGGGAAAAGGGTGACCCGGCTGAGTCACGCAGTTTGACTCTTAGTCTGATAATGAGGTGTGGCCATTAATTGCAGCGTTGATCACGTGGGCTCACATGAGGATCAATGAACTATACTTGATGGGATGTATCTGGAACTTAGGTGGTTAGAAAGTTAGTAGACAGGAATACAATTAAATACTTAGCTTTAATTCAGCATCAGTGGTGAACTTTGATCTTGACTTTGTACAATAATATTTAGAAGTGCAGTTATAGACTGAATAATTCTTTACAATTCTGATTGCTTCACGCATATAGATCAATTTTCATTGTGTAAACTGTAAGTGGCACCAGGCTAGGTCATAGCTACTGACTTAGCTGAAGGCTGTGCTAACTAGCGTATCTCTGCAAATGAGATCTCTAATAGGAATGGTTCACTTGTTACGGTTTCAGAGTTGGCTGTAGAACTGGCCAGTGAGCTAGCCTGTCTCTTAAGACCAGCTGAGTGGTGGCACTTATTCTGCTAGCGTCGAGAGTGGCAACTCGCGAGTCCTATGTGTACTGACAGACTTCGGCCGATTTGAAACCTACAACCTAGCAAGTGTGGTGCCTTGCGGTGTCACCACAACATTCATCTGTCATTTTTCACTACTTTCATGTTGCATATTTCTGTTAATGTTATAAGAGCAACTGCATTGTTCTCTCCACATGTTTGGGTGTAAGACATTAGTTTGGTTGTTACTTTTCCATTCACTGCTACAAGAGAAAGTGTATTTGTGTCTCTACATATTTAGTGTAATTTCTCTGCTTGGTTAATGCATAAACTTCTTGGGTTTGTTACTGGATGCATCATGTAAGTCCGACAATATTTCACCAAAGCAACTGGAGTGTTGCCAGAATTCTTAAGAGAGTGTAAGCATCCTCAAAAGAGAAGGCATTAAAGTGTATTACTTGTCCACTGGCAACACTGAGGAATCCATTACGTTCATCCAGAAATGACATTGGCCTCAGAAAACACTGCGTATATAAGATTACTTACCACTGTGAGAAGTCACATTGGGCAGGGCAACTGCCAAAGTGGCATGGCAAGTAATGTGGTGTGTGGTGCGGCACAAAGCTGGCATGTAGTATTTAACTTCAGCTGTAACATACCAGTCTAAAGGAGCAGTGTCTACTGGAGTGACACAGTGTAACTCATTTGTATGGCATCCTCACCACCGCCAGATGAACACGTTGTACTCCACTTTTTCCACATGCCACAGCTGTGCTAGTGTCATTTTATGAAAGTTTCTGCTTTTGTTGGGCTATTGTCACTGTGTCCAGGAAAATGTGATAATCCATAGCTGATGTTCATTTAGTTGGTCTTGGGGAGAAATATCCATGTATTTAGGATTACAGCAGTGCTGAATACAGGACCAGGAGCACTTGATATAAAGGGCAGGAAAGAATTGTGTCAATATAGGGAACAGGAACAGTAATCGATATTCATTAAATTTATTTCTGGAAGAGAAAGAATGTTTAGAACTAAATACACACCTGGAAATTGAAGTAAGAACACCGTGAATTCATTGTCCCAGGAAGGGGAAACTTTATTGACACATTCCTGGGGTCAGATACATCACATGATCACACTGACAGAACCACAGGCACATAGATACAGGCAACAGAGCATGCACAATGTCGGCACTAGTACAGTGTATATCCACCTTTCACAGCAATTCAGGCTGCTATTCTCCCATGGAGACGATCGTAGAGATGCTGGATGTAGTCCTGTGAAACGGCTTGCCATGCCATTTCCACCTGGCGCCTCAGTTGGACCAGCGTTCGTGCTGGACGTGCAGACCGCGTGAGATGACGCTTCATCCAGTCCCAAACATGCTCAATGGGGGACAGATCCGGAGATCTTGCTGGCCAGGGTAGTTGACTTACACCTTCTAGAGCATGTTGGGTGGCACGGGATACATGCGGACGTGCATTGTCCTGTTGGAACAGCAAGTTCCCTTGCCGGTCTAGGAATGGTAGAACAATGGGTTCGATGACGGTTTGGATGTACCGTGCACTATTCAGTGTCCCCTCGACGATCATCAGTGGTGTACGGCCAGTGTAGGAGATCGCTCCCCACACCATGATGCCGGGTGTTGGCCCTGTATGCCTCGGTCGTATGCAGTCCTGATTGTGGCGCTCACCTGCACGGCGCCAAACATGCATACGACCATCATTGGCACCAAGGCAGAAGCGACTCTCATCGCTGAAGACGACACGTCTCCATTCGTCCCTCCATTCACGCCTGTCGCGACACCACTGGAGGCGGGCTGCAAGATATTGGGGCGTGAGCGGAAGACGGCTTAACGGTGTGCGGGACCGTAGCCCAGCTTCATGGAGACGGTTGCGAATGGTCCTCGCCGATACCCCAGGAGCAACAGTGTCCCTAATTTGCTGGGAAGTGGCGGTGCGGTCCCCTACGGCACTGCGTAGGATCGTACGATCTTGGCGTGCATCCGTGCGTCGCTGCGGTCCGGTCCCAGGTCGACGGGCACGTGCACCTTCCGCCGACCACTGGTGACAACATCGATGTACTGTGGAGACCACACGCCCCATGTGTTGAGCAATTCGGCGGTATGTCCACCCGGCCTCCCGCATGCCCACTATACGCCCTCGCTCAAAGTCCGTCAACTGCACATACGGTTCATGTCCATGCTGTCGCGGCATGCTACCAGTGTTAAAGACTGCGATGGAGCTCCATATGCCACGGCAAACTAGCTGACACTGACGGCGGCGGTGCACAAATGCTGCGCAGCTAGCGCCATTCGACGGCCAACACCGCGGTTCCTGGTGTGTCCGCTGTGCCGTGCGTGTGATCATTGCTTGTACAGCCCTCTCGCAGTGTCCGGAGCAAGTATGGTGGGTCTGACACACTGGTGTCAATGTGTTCTTTTTTCCATTTCCAGTAGTGTAGAAATACAAAATGTGGTTTCGTATAAATTTTGTCTTGAAATTGTTTTACTCATCTGCTGGATGCCTTAGATTATTCACCTACTTGAAAAATGAGACTAATCATCCCAAAAAGGTAGGCAGTGGTTGGCTATTTGCCAGTACTTCTGTGGAGACCCCGACTGCCATTCCTTGTATTGTGAAGACGACCATCTCTTAGCTAATTGGGCCACAGCAATATTCAAACATTCAGTGCATGGAATTTGCCAGAGCAATAGCGTTTCTCGCCTAACTCAAATTTTGTAATTTTCACATTGAAATTGAGATCAGCCAGTCCACCCATAAAATCAAAATATGATAGCAGACATATCTATATGTAAGTAACCAGCTCAAGTAACTAGCCACAGCTCACATCATGTGGAACTTACTGAACTGAGTCCTAGGTGTGTATGTAAAAGACCAATATTTGACATCAGTTGTTTCCTTATCATATTTCCCTACTAATCTGTTTCTGACAGCATTAATTCCAGGTCTCTCATAAACAGCATTGACCAAATCATCTGAATAGACTCAAAGGTCAAGGACAAGATACTAATCGAATCTGTCATCTGTGGTGTTAGTGAGTTGCCAGATAAAGTGGTGTAGGAGAATAATATATGAACAGGAGATACTTGGGCAGTGATGTAATTTTAATAAAAAAAATACATAGTTCTCATACACTACAACAAAATACAGGCTATCTTGATTTAATTTGGAAGTTAATATTTAATTGACGTACATACTTTCAGAGGTTTTGAAAATGTCAAAGAAAAATTTTATTGATGTAGTAAAACTTATTTGGAAATGTCACAATGGGGATGAGGAGAGGCTGGGGTGGGGAGGGGGAGGGATATAGTATGGTGGGAGTGGCGGACAGTGAAGTGTTGCAATTTAGACGGAGGGTAGGAGAGAAGGTGTGGAGGGGGGAGGGGGTTAGTAGTGGAAAGGAGAGAAATAAAAGTAAAAATAAAAGAAATTAAAAGACTGGGTGTGGCGGTGAAATGACAGCTGTGTAGTGCTGGAATGGGAACAGGGAGGGAGCTGGATGGGTGAGAACAATGACTAACGAAGGTTGAGGCCAGGAGGGTTACGGAAACGTAGGATGTATTGCAGGGAAAGTTCCCACCTTCGCAATTCTGATGGTGTAAAACATTTTGATAGGATACTACCTACACATTTTTAGCATGCAGTTTTATCTACCCCAATGGTTCTCCTATTTGTCAACTTTACCAAAGAACACTGCAAAGAGCATTTGTTTTGCTTCTCAAGGCTATGTTACATCTTCTTAATACTGCTTCTTTCTCTGCCTCTCTCTCATTGGTATTGGTATTGAAAAATATGAACCAATTACATTGTGTCTGTATCTCAGGAACCTTCAATATTACCAGCTCTACCCAGAATTTCAAAATGAATTTTCACTCTACAGCAAAGCATTTGTAGATTACAAACTAGGAACTTCCTGGCAGAATAAATGTGTGTGCCAGGCTGGGACTCAAACCTGGGACCTTGCATTTAGCAGGTGTGCTCTACAAACAGAGATCTAGGCATGCCGCATAACCCGTGCTCACACCTTTACTTCCACCAGAACCTCATCTCATACCTTGAATGTTTCATAGAAGTTCTGCTGTATACCTAGTGGAGCTAACACTCCTGGAAAACAGGGTATTGTGGAGACCTGGCTTAGCAACAGCCTGAGGGATTTTTTTTTCTAGGAGTGTTACTCCAGCATGGCATGGGGGAGAATTTCTGTGAAATGTGGAAAGCAAGAGATGAAGTACTGGGAGATGTAAAACTGTCAGGGTGGGTAGTGTATCATTTTATTTATTTATCCATTTACAGACAATCAGGATTGTATGGATGTTACCAACGTAATTATAAATTTGTGTACCTATTGTATATATTTATCACAATCAGAATTTGTGACGATTGTAACATAAAAGTACATTGTTAAACCACTTAATAACAGATTTGATAATTTTTACATATATCTATATATTTACATCATTCCAAATAATACTTGACAGAATAAATACACTTTTCTGAGATGTTTCTTTAGCAAATTCCTGAAGTTATCTATTTTGCTTGTGTCTTTGATCTCTTGTGGAAGAGTGTTGTACAATTTAATTCCATTATATAACATGCTATTTTCAGTTTTTCATTTGTTTTTCCTATAGATGTGTAAGTGCTGTCTGTGTGTGGTTTCATGTACATGTATGGAACTGTTTATTGGGAACTGGTCAATGTGTTTTAATGTATATTACTGTCTGAAAAATGTATTTACATGGAACTGTCAATATACCCAAAGATTCGAATAACTCCAAGCAATGGGATCTATTGCTACTTTCTGTTATGATTCG
The DNA here is from genome assembly GCF_023898315.1 of Schistocerca nitens. Lineage (NCBI taxonomy): Eukaryota > Metazoa > Arthropoda > Insecta > Orthoptera > Acrididae > Schistocerca > Schistocerca nitens. The sequence continues at coordinate 38,321,649 of NC_064617.1, forward strand.
CACAGTCATTTTTTGCAACTTAAATATTGCTTGTCTGTTCTGCTTTGTTGATCCCCAGAAGGATATGCCATAACTAATTATAAAGTGGACATACACAAAATATGCAGTTCTAGTACATGAGCTACTACACACTGAATTTATTATCCTAAGTGTATAGTAAGCTGAAGCTGTTTGCTTTCCAAGTACTGCTGTGTGCTCAGTCCAATTTAGAAGAGAGTCGACATGCATGCCTAAAAATTTTGTTGATAGTACATATTCTATCTGCTCTTCATTAACTTTTAGCTTGGTACTGTTTGGTTTTCTGTTTAAATAAAAAATAATACTGTTGGTTTCTTTTTTACATTTAGGGTTAATTTATTAGTCTATCCACTGCCATACAAGCTTAAGTGTTTCCTCAGATTTTTCATTGAGCACACTTTGCAACTCAGCTTTGATTTAGATGTTACTGTCATCAGCAAACAATACACATCAGTGATTTTCCACACAGTGTCACATATGGTGAATTAGTACTAACAAAAGGATTAGGCCCAGCACACTTCCTTGGGGGACTCCTATATTGATGTATTCTGAATTTGAAAGGTATGATTCGAGTTAGTTTGAGTGATCTCCACCTGTTGGACCCTGTTTTGCAGGTAATGCTTGTTATGTGCTCTCCTTTGTCTAGTGCTTCGAGAATAACATTTGAGAAATGGGCTACAGCTGAATTTGTGCTTTAGCCAACCCAGAAACCAAATTGCTCTTTGCTCAGAAGATTGAGCTTTAAGTACCTCATGAGCCTGTTTTCCATTATGGTCTCTATGACCTTTACAAAGGATAAGAGTAACGAGATTTACCTGTAACTTTCTATGATTTCTGGATAATCTTTCTTATATATAGTTATGATTTTTGTATGCTTCAGTAAGTCTGGGAAGCAACCTGTGGAGAAGGATTCATTGATGATGTGCACTAAAGGCTCTTTGATGTTGTCCATGCAGTCCTTCAGTAAGCACCGGGGGTGCCGACTTTGGAGGGGGGGAGATGTCCATATTGGGGGTCTGGCCCTAAGAAATTTTCTTAATTTTAGATGGAAAAATAGTGAGTTTCAAATTTTTTTAAGCATTTTAGAATCATATGCTCAACATTAGAACCCCGAAAACTGGACTCTCGATAACTTGACGCTCTGGGGAAACTCAGCAAGCCGGACACATTTTTTGGCTTTGAAATAAAGAAACAAAACAAAATATAAACACGCAAGCTATTTTCATAAAAAGGTAATTTAATTTACAGTGATAATCATGCTTATCATCTATTACAGAGCAGTAAATACACAGCCCTGAAAAGACTGAAATTATATTTAAATAAATCGTAAAGTATCATTAAAAGAATAAAACATAAAATATTGCTGTCACACAGTAACAGCACTTTTATTAATAAGTGAAATAGCTAATTTAAGCTTACTTTGAATAAGGCTCAAGATTCACTAAACAAAAACAATAAAACAATGCTTTAATACAGTTAATACAGTTAATAAAGTTCATATAGTATGCCTAATAATTTCATACAAAAAGTATGTAAATAGTGGGTTTTAATTGGGTGTTCCACCCTGAAGATATTTAAGTATTTGAAAATAATACAGTAATATAGTAATATAGTACTACACTAGTACTAATATTTTGATACTGAAAATTTAGCATTATGTATGTATTTATAAAGTAGAGAGTTAAAGATTTTTGATATTGCTCTAAATGCCATTATCTGGGCTCAAGTTTCTTTAAAAAGGTGCAAATGTCAACCATCTGACTAGATTACTGAATATGAAGTCATTGATGACTCTGTCAGATATCCAAAACATCTCGGTGGGCATGAAGAACAGCCAAGTTGTTCAATTGCTTTTGCCCCATTGATGATCAGAGATATGGCTTCAGGCATCTAAGGGAGCTAAATGACCATTCTGCTGTTGCTGCCATGACTGGAACTACTTGGAGAAGTTTAATGCACTTCAATACTTCACATAACATTTCTCCAACTGCAGGCTTTTGCGTAATGTACTGTCTCACATCATGCATGTTTGTTAAGACCAGTTGCTTTTTATTAGCAATATTGGCTAACATATTCAAGTGTAAGTGTATTCTCTCAATCTCTAGGTCATTTTTGAAAGACTCAGTTGATTTTTCCAAATTTATTTCACCTCTGTTTACTAAAAGCAAGCACTCTTGTTCAACTGTAATGACCTGTGTGAGTCCAGTTGAAACAAAATGCTCAGTAATGCAAGATTGCACCATTTCACAAACTTCAATGTAAATAGCTTTGTAGTATTCCTTTTGGGTTTTGAAAGTGTGTGGTGAGCTGGCTTCATTGTTTTCACACTTCTTTGGTATTCCAAGGAACCGAAGGATCATCAACTTGTGAAGTTTTTCTTTTAAACACAATTCCCAAAAGTGTTCAAAACTATCACACATTCATTCAATATACTACTCTAGCCCTCATATATATTTTCAGATCAGCAACACTTAGATGAGGGCATTGAATTTTTTCATTGACAACCTCTACAGGATTCATTGCATGGCAATAAAGACTTAAAAAGAAATAAGTCTTGAATTGTAACAATGACTCAAGGTAGCCTGCACATTCATAACCTGCCTCTTGTTTTGTCCTCTGCAGAAAATGTTTCAAAAAACTCTAGAAGTTCTTCAAAGTTTTTAAATATTCTCAAGGTACTACAAAATCACATAGTCTGTCAAGTCGAGCAAAGGGGTCATAGTCCAGCTTGGTCTTTGGCACTCTCACAATGTATGCTTCTAGAAAGTCCCATCCTTTTCTTGGATTCCCTAATGGTGTTTATTAAGTACTTGGCTAAAGCCATAATGTCCCTTATAAACTTAAGATGTCAGAAACTGTCTACAACTGCCAATTCTAACCTGTGAGCAGTGCAGTGCATATACCGTGCTTTTGGTTGTATATCCAAAAATAACTTTTTTAGTCCTTTGAACTTACCTCTCATATTTGAGGCACCATCATAGCACTGTCCTCTGAAGTTATCCATTGACAAATCAAGACAAGCAAAAACAAATTTTAAAATACTAGAGTTTGTGATTCAGTCTTGGAGGTCTGGTATTAGCCAATATAATCTTCCTTGATGATTAAGGAATCATCAACAGTACGAATACAAAATGACACTTGTTCATTAATCGAATAATCACTTGTTTCATCAACCATAATAGGAAAATGTTCATTCTTCTTGACTGAAGCCCATACCTTTCTCAACACAAACTTTCCTAGTAGATCAATGATCTCATTTTGAATATCATGGGGTGTCCACTTATACCCCAAACGCCCTAACCAATCTCTAAACTCATGTATATCATTATTCTGGAGTTCCAGCAATTGGAAAAAAATTGAGTTTACATCTTCCTGCCCTCTAACTGCTAGTCCTTGTTGCCATAGAAATTGCACAGTAGTAAAAATTGTCTCAAAAGCTAAATGGCCTTTCTTCATATCACTGTCTGTTCATTCAATTGGGACTCCACACTTCTGAAACTAAGTTCTATCACTAACTGAACACCTTCTTTATGCGTAGACATATTTTCATGAAAACAGAATTTTTCAAAAGCCTTTTTCGAGTTAGGAAACCCTACAGAAGTAAATGAATCTTCTTTTTTTGAAGGCGGAAGGTTCCAGGCACTTCTGCTCCAGTCCTTCTGATGTCACCACAGCCTCAGTGCTGGCCTACCGGCGCCAGTCTTTACCCAAAGTTTCACACACTGGGTCAAATACTAAGTGTGCCTGCAGCACTGTAACACTATCATGATTCACACCCCTCGTTTTCAGTTAACCTGCTTACTACCATAATAATTACTTGTTTTAACTCATTACTGAATGTATTTTAAAAGGTAACTTTTGCCAAGAAGGAAAATAATAAAGTCCAACATAATTTTGTTATTTTACGAAGCATAATATAACTAATAAATTTCTTAAAATGATTTTTTGAGGGCCTTGGTCCTCCTCAGGCCTCATGGAGTCGATGCCTGTGTAAATGCTTTGTTCTGTTGAACTTTGCCAATCAATATTGCGGCAACATAGCAACCAGACTACAAACAAAGTTTGCTAGTTTTTTTGGGGTCATTTATTTTGATATCATTGTTTTCAAACTGTATATTTACTGGCTTTAATTTTTTCCTATTAGTTTCCTGTTCAGTGATTTTCCATACTGCTTTGCTTTTGTTATTAGTTTTTTCTATAAATTTGTCATTTTGGTACCTTTTAGTCACTAACAATAATTTTCTATAGATCTTTCTGTATGTATGATAATAGTTATGAAATGCTGAATCGTTACGGTAGTTTTTCATTGAGCTAAGGTGCATTAAGGTTTCAGAGGATTTCCTTATCCCATTGGTTACCCAGCTGTTATTGTTGCATTAGTTAGTGATACTTAGAACTTTAGGAAACACTTCTCCAAATCTGAATTTAAATATTGACAGAAACTTCCGAAACTTCCCATTTATCATAGTTTCCCCGTACATTTCTTCCCATGTTTCACTGTTAATTAGTGAGGCAAATAGAGATCTTTTTGACTTAGAGAAAACCCTACTGTACTTAGGTATAGAATTAGGTAATAACACTAAAATACACAAGTTTAATAACTGACTGGAATGGTCTGAGATGCCAAGGTCATCTATTATAATGTCACACCTATCTTCCTCTCCGTCCGTTAGCATATGGTCAATACTTGATGCTGAATGTCTGGTTATCCTAGTGGCAGTGTTAATTAATGGTGATATGCCACAGGTGTAGATAATGTTATGAAAACTATTGCATGACATATCTGGGTTCATCATGTTAATGTTTAGACCTTGACAAATGATGATTTTGCCGTTGGGGCTGGAGACCATATCTAATGCTTGGGTTAACTTTGTAGTGAATGTGTCCATGTCACCACTGGGAGCATGATAACTACATAGTACAGTTAGTCTCTTAAATACATGTAGGTTTTTTTATCTCTAAAGCTGATATTTCTACGTGTTTATCCTCGCTTAATGCCATAATCCCCTCACTAATTTTATACATAATCCCCTCCTCTACATATTTCCATGATCCACCACATTTCATAGTGTTTCTACTGTAATTACAGGCTAGACTGTATGAATATAGTACTAAATTTGTTAATTCTGAACCGTTACACCAATGTTCTGTTATGTAAACTAGTGAGCTGTCAATAGACTGCAGTTCCACCTCTAATTGTTGAACTTTGTTTCTTATGCACTGCATGTTTTGGTGGAAGACTGAGAAGCACTGAGCACTGCTTACCTTGTAGTCTTTATGTTTCTCTTGCCTTGGTCTAAAAAATCCTTTTGGTGATGAGGTGTTACTGTTATCCTACCGATTGATGCAATGGCCACTATTTCTTCTGTTGGACCCTCACATTTTCTTGTTGTTTTTGCTGAAGATGATTCTGGCACTGACTCTTCTTGTTCAAGTGATGATCCTGGCTGTACTGATGCTGTAAGCTCAAAATTTATGATTCAGTTTTCCTGCAGATCATGTCTATGAGGCATGCTTGTCACTACAATATTCGGCACGTTGAGGTTCAGTAGTGTTGTTTTTAGACACTGTGTGGCAAATTTACCTTCATTTAAGTATACGTCATCGCTTCCATCTGTGATTATGAACATGTCATTCTTAGATAAGTCATTTAGTGAATTACTGTTTTTCATTATCTGGGTCAAAGGCATGGTCAGCTTAGTTATTCCCGTCGCTGTAAATGACGAACTGTATTCATTTGTTTTATCAGCGATTCTCTTGGTGACTACCACCAAGTAAAAGGACTCATTTTTTGCAGTTCTCTGTTTTATTGATTGTTCAAATTTTCTTGACTGTGCATTTTATTTGACATTTTGTCACTGATTTTGGTTCATCTGTGTTTGGTTCTAGATGAAGACTGTAAGAAAACAGCAATTATTTATTTGATAGTGGTATCACCAGAGCTGTACTTACTGTTTGTTTACATGCTTTAGCTGGCACATGCCACATTTTGTGCATAGAAAGACTGTTTACAGGAACATCTTGTGCTAGGTAATGATTTTCCTCCAAGCCTTGGTATTTCTTGTTATTTCTTCTAGAGTTCTTGGTATTTTGTGGTTATGATCACTAAATTGTATGAAAGAACCCTTATTATTGTTTCTTATGATTTTGGTGCATTCAGTATTTCGTTTTTTGTGGCACTCGTAAAGCACTGATGGCATGTCTAGTCATGATACTTCAGATTCACTTTTACACATCTTATTGTGGTACCACGACTTGCACTTAATAGACAGGATACCTCGCTTGACCTTTCTCACACAAATATCACACACTTCACTATCACATTTTACAGTAATAGAGACATCACTACGTGAAGTAGTTTCACCCAGCCCTTCTTGAACTGTCTATAAAGGAGATAGCTTACAAATAACTTGTGTAACCAGTTTTAGAAAACTGCTGAAGTGTGTGGGACCCTAACCAAATAGGACTAGCAAGGCATATTAAATCTGTACAGATAGGGGTGTTATGAATCATGTTTGGATAGCTCACTCCACAGAAGACAAAGGTCCCAGTTTAAGAGTCTGAGTCTGCTATGAAGTAGTCCTGAAAAAAATTTAGGCCACAAGCAGATTTTTTATGATCACAATGTCACATTCTGGCAATCCTTGTAATGTTATGTGTGCCTCACTGCTTTTTTTTTCTTTAACTAATTTGTGCCTGATTGTATTCTGAGAAGCTCAGTAATGTATGTAAATATCAAAAATGTAAATGTGATTCAAAAAGTACTTCAGGTGAAGTGAAGCACAGCTGGACAGCAAGAAACTCTTTAGCGTGCAATCCCCACAACGATTAGAGAATCTTTGAGAATGGATTCTAAAAAAAAATGACAGTTGATTTTATTTAGAAAAAGACTGTTAGTCTGTATCTTGTGGAAAGAGGACGTGTTGCTAGGTCATCGCTCAGAACGTATTGTTATATTTAATGAAAACTGATATTCTGATGATAAAACCGAGTGAAGTATGTGTAAGAGTTGCCAAACATTTATTTGTACAAAATTTTTGGAAGTGAAGACTAGGAATATCTTGTTTTTGGAAAAGGAGCGGAACTTCATTGTCGTTGCCGTCTATCAATCGACAGAATTGTAAGTGTACAAAGCTCACTAAAATACAGGAAAAGAAATGCATTCTCTATAGTTTTCATTCAATAAGTAACAACCTCTCATAATTTCTTAGTTACAGTAATTGGATTATGTTCTTGTACAATAGTATGGTGCTGTACTCCACTGACCAATTTTGATGTAGCAGGACGTGTAGTTTGAAAGAAGTTGGTGTGTCAAGCAATCTCCTTTTTCGTGAAAAGCAGATTGCTGTTTGATCTTACTTACTTACAGCAGTGGTTCCTTAGGTATGAAAAGCTATGAAAACTTGGGCTCAAAGCTATCTGCAATATGGCCAAGTAACTAACAGAGTCGTATTTTAAACCTTAAAGAACAATAACTTCCTCCAGATTGCAATACATTAACAACTGGTGCAGAAGCTGATCATTCAAGGAGGCAGCAACCAAAAATTCAGGTACCAGTTACAACTTAAAGTAAAAATCTCAATCAAAAATCAATCTCTCTCTCCAAGCACATACATAAATTTTCATAATATTATTTTAAAAAAAGTTCATTTTACATCCTGTACATCCATCAAAGTATCTTAGCTCATTTGGTGGCATAGATGAAGTGAGAAATCTCAGAAAACTATCCCAGATATTTTGATGTACTACACAGTTTACACTATTTACATTCAATTTTACTTTTGCACCACTGAAATTCAATATTGCTTGGTGTTTATTTAAAATATCTGCCGTAAGTGTGTGTGTGTGTGTGTGTGTGTGTGTGTGTGTGTGTGTGTGTGTGTGTGTAGTTTCCTCTGTAATCTTAATGTTTGTGTATAAATGTAATTTTGTGTGTATGTCTGTTTGTGTAGTCTGATTCTTTGGCTTTCTTATCTGAAGATAGGATATAGGTTATTGGAAACCATGGAAACCAGGAAGGACATCTGCAATAGAAGTAGATGAATATGGAAAGAGGTAATAAAAGATAGGCCCACAGATGAGATGTAAGAAAGAAAATAAATAGAAATGGTTGCTAAGATCAAAGAAGAGAAAGACGATAGCCCCAAAGACAGGAAACCCTTCCCACCCCCCTTCCCCAGGATCCCTACCTCATAAGTACTTGAATGAGATGCCGGAGGAGGTTTGTTGTTAAATCATCTCCTACAGAACAGACATTCCCACATTCACCCTTGAGGTCCCCAAACAAAATCTTAGTAACCCTGTGGAAATGGCAAGTGATGAAGAATCAGGCACACTTATTTGTGAGGGTTGTTTGAAAGGTGTGGTGTGTGTTTTGTGTTTGCCATGATTTATGTGTTCTCATAAATCATGCTGTTATCCACAATACCCACCCCTTTCAAAATTGATACAAACTGTCCTGTCTACATGACATCTCATAAAAAGGTACAAAATATTCTGTACAAAGTAGTAAACCTATATACTATGTTATCACAGTTGTTTAATTAGTTATATGTTTTTGCTAACTTAATATTTCCTTCAGCTCACTAAGAAAAATATGCATCAAGAAATATAAACTGGAACTCTGGCCCAAATATACTACATTCAGTATGAGAATAATATTCTCATGACATCAGAAAATATTTTGAAAGTTATGTGCCAGGACACTGTTTTCCATATTTACCTAGAAATATGTGACCAATGAAAGGATTACCCAGCATCTTTCAAGAATACCATTGTTGGAGTCATCATAATGACACCTTAAAACATACATACATACAAAATTGATGACACTGATTTTACCAAGGCCTCTGCACACAGGTTTGCAAAGAAACTGGTGAAGAGATTATATACCAAGATCATTCCAAGCAAAAATATGACCTAATTATACATGGAGATAATGCCGGTTGAAACCAAGAGAGATAAGATCTGACCAGGTGCACTTAATATATCTTGTCCCAAGGCTGTGCCAAATGACAACATGTGTGCAAATTTCCACCTCATACTGCAGCCAAACAAAGTTGGGACAAGTCCAAATTGGGGACAGGTAAGTGTGAATGCACTGTGCAAATACCTACCTCATACATGCTCTTGCTGAGTACATAAGTGAAGTACCAGAAACATGCATGCAGAAGCTTCATTACTCCACCAAGAGATTTTATAGGGAGTTGGAGGTTGTTAGTAGTCTGAGTGAATGGAACTAGGAAATCCCTCACCACGAATCATTGGGGATGACGTAATCACAAATGCTATTCAGTACTATTTTTTTTTTCATAGTATCTCTGAGTGTGGGATGGTAGAGTAGCTTAAGATTTTGGAGGAATTCGGTGCATAAAACTATTATAGAAGAAACACCGAAAACAACTCAGGACCCCACAGTCATCACTCTGGCGATTAATTCTGAACATTAATGTCCCTGGGGGATATATAATTTTACATCCTTTACATTAGACTTTCCCTTTGCTGATCCAGTTGTAGGATCCGTAAAAAATAAAGTCTGGGGATGGATCACCTTCTGTGGTCCTTCACATTTTTGGAAAAAACTTATGTGTCTCTTTCTTCAGGGCAGAGCTTTGAAGATGATGATTAACAAGAACTAGGTCATCGATCTTGTACTGAGGTTCAACAGCTTTTTCATTATGTTTACTTACTTTTGGTTTATAAGAATTTAGTCTAAAAGGCACAATAATTTCCTGGTTCATTTTGTAATTGGTAGTCAGTTGTTCAGACCAACTAAATCATCTAATGAGAAGTTCTCCTATAAAGGGTTCATCCATTACTTCTAAAGGTGTTAACCCAGTTCATACATGTGGTAATCCATTTAGAATAAGTTCCAAGTCTTTAATTTTCATTGCCCATAAAGTATGTTTTTCATGCTGTAGGTGCGGCATAGTTTTCCAATTTCCTTTATTACTCATTCACACGGGTTTGAGGATGGGTTATAGTTGGATATTAATGCTTGACAAATACCTTCCCACACTAGAAATTCTTTAAACTTGTTGCTCATGAATTGTGGGCCATTATCCATAAGAAACCATTTTGGTTTACCTAGCTCTAGAAGGTATTGTTGTAAGCAGTGTATAACTGTCTGTGTATTTGCTTTTTTGATGGGATATAGATTAATATATTTTGACCAGCGTTATATGGTGACCAAAATGTATGACACTCCTCCCTTTCCTTTTGGAACTGGTCCAAAAAACTGAAATACAAAATGTTTCTGATTATTCCTGACAGATTTCACAAGTTCTAATCAAAGATACTACATTATGCCCTAGATTCTTAAAATAAAAAAAAATTAAAAAAAACTTATTCATATGAGATCTACATCTACATCTACATCTACATCCACAGCCATACTCCGCAAGCCACCTGACGGGGTGTTGTGGAGTGTTCCTTGAGTACCTCTATTGGTTCTCCCTTCCTATACACATTTTCATTCCAAAGTGTCCACATCCTGTATGAACATACCAAACAAGTGCGTCTTCCATTACTTTGGGAATGCATAAACGCCAACATTGCAATGTTATGCTGTCTCTCCAACACAACTTATGACCCATAATTTTCCGTTTTCCCACTTGATTAGGAAGTAAGGAATTCCAGATACACATAGAAATCCATCATGATCCCTATTTTACAGAAATGTTATTTTCTGTTGTTCTTTGAACCATCACTTGTACCCTGATCTTTGTATATTCTGCTGACATAAAATTAATTTCAAAAATTAAGCCATGTCCTTCTGTACATTTTAACTCTTCTACTCCTATTGGTAACCTAGACAAAGCATCAGGATACAACATGTAAAAGGTTCTGAGAATATTGTACCGAATATCATATTCCTGTAGGAAAAGCATCCATCGCGTTAATCTACTGTGTAACAATCAACTGTTCATTAGAAAGGATAGAGCTTGATGATTTGTATAAACATGAATTTCTGACTGCAATACTAGTGTTTGAAATTTTTGGATACTCCATACAATCGCCAATAGTTCTTTTTCAGTAGCCATGTAATTCAATTCATGCTTATTTAGACTATGGCTAGAAAAGCTATGGTTCGGTGTTCTACACTATTTAGATCCCATTCTCCTTGGAAAAGTTCTACAGCAGTTCCATAATCAGATGCATCTGTTGAAATTGATTTGCCAATAGCCCAAAGTCAGGTCCACTGTGCTGAAAAACCTTGCTTTCTCAAATTTGGATAACAATTCTTCAATGTTAATCAGTCTGTCTCTTTCTGTCTCTATCTGCTTATTCAACGTCCGGGTGTCTAACACTAATTGTACCACACCTGTAGCTTTTTTCACTGTGACCAAAGGGTTGTTCATCACGCTGCAAGCTGTGGTCTGTTATATTGTTATCGATCATGTGATTGATTTCCTCCCTCACTGCTTCTTTTGAACTTGCTGGTACTGGATATGGCTTACATAAGAATCGAGTGTCATCTTTGATTTTGAAATTACAAATATAGTCACTGATTTCACCGGGACAATCGGAGAATACCACTTCATGCTTGATTAAAATTTTATGTAGATTTCGCTTTAGTTGTTTGGTTAATACTAGTGACTCATTATCTTTGTCTTGTATGTCAGTTCATAGTGTTCCTGGACATACATTATCGATCCCTGGTGATAATTGTACTGTAGCTGTTAATCGCATACACTGACATTTTGTTGTTTGTTTACCAATGTAGCTGTCTGTCACAAACTGTTTTAGTAAAAGGAATAGTAGATGCTGGATACAAAGAAGATTCTGAAAATTTAAGATGGCTTTAAATTCTAATAACCAATATAAACCAAAATATACATCCCTATTAATATTTTCTACTATTAAAAGTGCTTGACAAAATAAGATATTTCCAGCACTGCACTTCACGTGGGTTTCATGTTTCACAACTTTACTTTATTACAGACTAAACAGCACTTACTGCTATTTCCAGTAACTGGAGTTTACATAGTTGGTATAACAAGAACGAAAAGTAAAGAATGTTTTAGATATGAGTGATACTTCACTACCCGAGTCTATAAATATGTTAACTTCAGAAGTTTCCACGGTCCCTGCTATTATAGGTTGTGGATTGTTGATAACTTGGTTTGGTTATCCCAACAGTAACCATTCTTTTGTAGGTAGTCTGTGCATGAAAATAACATACTTATCATTAACCAGGCCTCCTAGTGAATCTCTATGACCTGGACTCTGGCCCTGGATCCAGATCGCACCACGTTTTTCTCATTATTAGTAATCACAGGTTGGTAAACGAATCAAGATACTATGTTACCACTTTGTAACAAGTAATACTAGAGTACAAATTCCTGTGAGGTTACTGGATCTAAATTTGAAGGTGGATGCTTCTTCTGATGATTGTCGTTACCATTTTTCTATTGCACTGGTGTACTGCAGCTAGGTTGACTTCATGCTTTTTGAAATTATTCCCACTATTCCTTTTGAAATTCGAGTTTTCCCCTTGATGTAAAGTTTCATTACAGTCTTTATTTGGGGCATCTAGTGCGTCAATGAAGGATAACAATTCTTCAACTGTTTTCCAGCCACTACACCAGATGCCTTGTCGTACATAGATGGGTAATTGTCTAATCAAAATTTGAACGAACCCATCTTCCTCCATCAGCTTATCTAAATACTTTGCCCATATTAGATGCCAGTCTAAATATTGCCTCATGGTACCCTAAGTATTATTGTAATATTTTGGGTTCCACAAATCTGATATTAGTTTCTCCTGCACTCCAGCAGACCAATATTTCTCTTTAAATATTGCGAAATTTTGTTCATGGGTAGATTTCCAAAAGAAATTTACAGTACCCCATTATGAGGACTTCCCTAAAAGGTACCCCACAGAAAATTCAATCATTTTAGAAACTTCCCAGTTCTCCAGCAAAGCTTTTTGAATCTTTCCAATAAATGAGTCAGATGCATCTCTCCGTCAGGCTTGAATTTAGGGAATAGTCTCGATAACCCCGAATTCGCACGCCATTGCAAATCAGAAACTATGACTTTCCGATCTATAATTTCCTCTACCTGCTCCGCCAGACTACTTACATTTATGATATCAGAGCTTGCTATCTTCTCTTTGAAGCTTCTTTCTAAACTGTCTACTCATGTACTTACACCTGTAATTAGTGATCGAATGTCAGGCATTAATTTACTATGCTTATAATGCTCTATTTCAAAGTATGCCATCCCTGCTTTACAGCATTAAACTGAGCATGACATACATCCTCCAATGATCCTAACTTTTCATTAATCTCTATTTTTACTCTATTACATTTTTCCTCAATATTCAATTCTAACTGTTTTGTCAAATTCTGAAAGTTATTTGTCTGTTTTTGGTTGAATTCAGCATACATTTGATTTACATGAATGCTTAAAGAATTAGTTAGTTCCTTCTTTAAATCTAATTTAAGATTTCCCAATTTACCATTTAGAGAGACAAATTCAGTCCTTAAAGCATCCATGCCTTTGCATAGATTACTAAATTCTCTACTCTGTGCGTCAACCTTGGCACTTAATAAACCCAGTTGGTTGCTTGGCTATTCAAGGTTTCCCTCTGGGCATCTAATTTATCATTTAATTGAGCATTTACTGAGTCTAACTTAGGACTCTGGGTATCTATTTTTTCATTTACAGTTGCACTTAGTTCCTTTCTTAAATTAGCATTTTCAGCTTTCATTAGATTTACTAACCCAGTCTGGCCCTTCTTTAATAATTTTTATAGCCATGCCTGGTTCTGCAAGTTTCTCCCACTTGGTATTCCTGATCCATAATTTTACAAGCTTTAGAACTTGTGAGCATCTAAAAATTAACTTTCTTATATTAATACGACGTGGTATAAGCCATTGAATGAACATTATTAGTGTAGTTATTATACTTAAAGTTATGTTTTTTGCTAACTGGGCTTAGAATTTGGGCTGTGTCATTGAGCATAAGTGTAATCAGCACCGGTGAACAGCAATTGGTGCTGGTGGCATCAGTTTTTGGTTTCCACATAGGTGTCGGTGAGCGGATGTGGAAGTAGGTGAGCACTGGTGAACAGCAGCTGGTGCCAGCAACGTTGGATGCTGGTTTCTGCATCTGTGTACCCACAATGTGTGAGAACTGTAGACTCCCCACACCAGATCTCCTTAGTCATACCATTCTAGGCATCTCTCTTCTTAAGCCAATAGGTCGAGATCTTCTCTCCAGTTTTTACTCATTGTGGTTTTTTCACTTCTTCTCCCTTATTTACAGTTACAAATTTTCTTCATTGGATATTTAGGCAGAATCCAATTCCTTTAAATAGTTCTTTTGTCTTGTTATGCTCGGTTGCTATTGAAACACTTGATAGATTTTCTCTTGTTTTTGTATCAAAATTCCTTTTTTCCTTTGGTCGTTTCACGCTGGTCACTACATTCTAATGTTTTTGACCACAAGAATGTGTGAAGTTGGATTGCAACCTTCTCACTTCTTTTACATGCATGGACTTACTTGGCATGCACAGCTGATCTTCTTGTCTGGATAGCTGGCTCTATGTCAGTCTCCAAAAACTTCTTCTCCAAAGGATGATGGTAGTTAAAGGAATATATACAGGGTGATCCAACTGAAGTTTTGGATGAGATTATCTTGAAAACCATACATTGAGTAAAAGTAGTGGGTAAGAAGAGTTCATACGCTCGAAGGGGGACATCAAATGATACTAGACGTAACCTCCAGCCCCTGCCCCATCGACTGTTGTTGCATTTCATTTTCGTTGGTTTAATGCTCTTTGTAAGTCATACATAATTCCATAAGATGGAGCTGCAGGATGCCACACCATCTCTTGCAATGCCATCTGTTATTAAACATTTGTGTTCTCATCTAATGGTCAGCAGTGTTATTAGTCTGTGTACGTTTGTTACCTTTACAACTTGTAACTATTATGTCCAGTGATACTTGTAACTGCTATGTCTGCTGGCTGCATACAGTTCCATGGTACATGTCATCTTAAGAATTGCAATGCCATTATTGCATGCTGATGATGGTTTTGTAAACCATTTTTATTTCATGAGTAGTTGATTTGATTTATTTCCACAGATGTCTGATGATAGCAAAGCACAAAACATCTAACTGTATTCACTCAATGACTTTCCCTCACTGAAAAATTCAGCAATTTGCAGACTATATATAATTTTAGATATTAGGACTGAAAGACAAGCAATACAGTAATAAAGAGTGTGCGCTCTAGTATGGATATGAAACTTACAAGGGCCAACACAACGAATGTATTATAATTGTGCTTTCATGCCGTTATGCTCTTTAATGATCCATGGATTTTATTATATACTGTAGTAAATTTGTGTTCTTAAGCAACCAAATGTGATCTCCTTCCATAATATTAGGTAACTGTGCTCACTCTACCTTTGTATTTATCTAAAGACAGTTTTCTATTAATAACTGTAATTATGCTCTAAGTGTAATTTGAAGTTCATATGGAGATAAACAAGCATGTGTTATTAGCCTTGTGCTTTTGAACTGTACCCATTTTTCACTTTGTATGAGTATTTAAATCACAAATTTATTGGCTTATACATTTTGTTCTAAATTTGTTTTGTGCACACTGTTATGGTTGATTTGTGAATAGTTGTGTTTCCAGTCAATCATTATGCATGTGGAATACTCACATGCAGTCTCATTATTATATTTAGTACTGGTGGCCTACTGATATTAACATTCCTCTCCCCCTTTTGTCTAAAGTAGAATAGTAATTTGACAGTTCTAAGACCACATTAAGAAGCTCTCATGTTACATTCATGTGTTGACTTCAAATACAGTGTCATCATCCATATGCTTAAGACTCTTTAGTTATGTAATAAGATTATTTCTGGACTCATTTATTGCAAGTCTCTTGATAATATTAGGTACTTAATAAATATTGGGTGTATAATTTATTACTGTATTCCTTAACATGATTTCCTTGTATTGCACTGTAGTGGGTTCAATTTAATGATTGATATTTGGTGTGCTTCTTAATTACCTTTGGGTTTATGTGTAGTTTATGTTCATAAAGAATGTGCACTCTATACATACAGTTCAGTCACTGTGGGGGTAGTAGTAATTTTCTTAATTCCAAAATTCCCTTAATTGAATGTAACAAATTTACTTTCATACATTAATATGATCTTACAACATATTGGCAGAAATTGTTCGATGTTGCTATGCTTTGTTTGTCCTGACAGTGTATAACTAGAATGCTGCAAACTTATGTTCACTGTTTTATACATTTTTATTGTGATAGTTATTTTTCTTACCTGGAGAAATATAGTATATCGGATGATGTGATACATAGTTTACGATAAGTATGTGAAGACAACTATGGAATCTCATTGGATATTGAATTTTGTTCTGTTGTTACATTGGCTTTTCTATTATGGCCTTTGTATAGTACTGTGAGTGTGGTCTGTGAAGGAAACTAATAATAATAATAATAATAATAATAATAATAATAATAATATCATCTAACACAGCCACACATCGATCAAGACGCATCCAACACATGGCTAAGAAAAGGCAATATATACAGTGAGACAGAAGGATTCATGATTGCAATACAGGATCAAACAATAAACACCAGGTATTTCAGCAAGCATATTATTAAAGATCCCAATACCACAACAGATAAATGCAGACTTTGTAAACAACAAATAGAAACAGTAGATCACATCACAAGCGGATGTACAATACTAGCAAATACAGAATACCCCAGAAGACATGACAATGTCACAAAAATAATACATCAACAGCTTGCCTTACAACATAAACTTATAAAACAACACGTTCCTACATACAAGTATGCACCACAAAATATACTGGAGAATGATGAATACAAATTATACTGGAACAGAACCATTATAACAGATAAAACAACGCCACATAACAAACCTGACATCATAATCACCAATAAAAAGAAGAAATTAACACAACTAATCGAAATATCCATACCCAATACAACAAATATACAAAAGAAAACAGGAGAAAAAATTGAAAAATACATCCAACTGGCTGAGGAAGTCAAAGACATGTGGCATCAGGATAAAGTTGACATCATACCAATTATACTATCAACTACAGGAGTCATACCACACAATATCCCCAATACATCAATGCAATACAGCTACATCCAAACATATATATACAATTACAGAAATCCATAATTATTGATACATGTTCAATTACCCGAAAGTTCCTAAATGCAATATAACATGTACCGTACAGCAAAAAGGAAGTGACGCTTGATAAAGGTCCGTGTCACTCCATTCTTAACCAGACTTAACGTCTGAGAAAGTAAAGACAATAATAATAATAATAAATAAGGATTAGATGACAGTATTGTCACAGATTTTTGCAAGCCAATAACATCACACAGATTCCCAGTGTATCTCAGTAATGTCTATGTGTGAACATAAAATGTTACTGCTGATAGATGATGATAAAAGTAATTTTGTCTATCCTTTGATCCCTCACAAACACCACAGAAGAATACCTCTCATCATAGACTCCACTTATTTATTTATTTATTTATTTATTTATTCATCCAGAAATCTTGTTGTGTTATTACACATAGATGTAGGATAAGTTACAGTTAACATGCTATGATACGTAGATATACTTAAGATATACATTTATATAAATTACGAGGGCAGTTCAATAAGTAATGCAATACATTTTTTTTCTCGGCCAATTTTGGTTGAAAAAACCGGAAATTTCTTGTGGAATATTTTCAAACATTCCCGCTTCGTCTCGTATAGTTTCATTGACTTCCGACAGGTGGCAGCGCTGTACGGAGCTGTTAAAATGGCGTCTGTAATGGATGTGCGTTGCAAACAACGGGCAGTGATCGAGTTTCTTTTGGCGGAAAACCAGGGCATCTCAGATATTCATAGGCGCTTGCAGAATGTCTACGGTGATCTGGCAGTGGACAAAAGCACGGTGAGTCGTTGGGCAAAGTGTGTGTCATCATCGCTGCAAGGTCAAGCAAGACTGTCTGATCTCCCGCGTGCGGGCCGGCCGTGCACAGCTGTGACTCCTGCAATGGCGGAGAGTGCGAACACACTTGTTTGAGATGATCGACGGATCACCATCAAACAACTCAGTGCTCAACTTGACATCTCTGTTGGTAGTGCTTTCACAATTGTTCACCAGTTGGGATATTCAAAGGTTTGTTCCCGCTGGGTCCCTCGTTGTCTAGTCGAACACCATAAAGAGCAAAGGAGAACCATCTGTGCGGATTTGCTTGCTCGTCATGTGGCTGAGGGTGACAATTTCTTGTCAAAGATTGTTACAGGCGATGAAACATGGGTTCATCACTTCGAACCTGAAACAAAACGGCAATCAATGGAGTGGCGCCACACCCACTCCCCTACCAAGAAAAAGTTTAAAGCCATACCCTCAGCTGGTAAAGTCATGGTTACAGTCTTCTGGGACGCTGAAGGGGTTATTCTGTTCGATGTCCTTCCCCATGGTCAAACGATCAACTCTGAAGTGTATTGTGCTACTCTTCAGAAAATGAAGAAACGACTTCAGCGTGTTCGTAGGCACAAAAATCAGAATGAACTTCTCCTTCTTCATGACAACGCATGACCTCACACAAGTCTTCGCACCCGAGAGGAGCTCACAAAACTTCAGTGGACTGTTCTTCCTCATGCACCCTACAGCCCCGATCTCGCACCGTCGGATTTCCATATGTTTGGCCCAATGAAGGACGCAATCCGTGGGACGCACTACGCGGATGATGAAGAAGTTATTGATGCAGTACGACGTTGGCTCCGACATCGACCAGTGGAATGGTACCGTGCAGGCATACAGGCCCTCATTTCAAGGTGGCGTAAGGCCGTAGCATTGAATGGAGATTACGTTGAAAAATAGTGTTGTGTAGCTAAAAGATTGGGGAATAACCTGGTGTATTTCAATGCTGAATAAAACAACCCCTGTTTCAGAAAAAAAAGTGTTGCATTACTTATTGAACTGCCCTCGTATATGCTGTACATAGCGAATCATAACTTTTTTGGTATGTTACTCTGTAATCATTATCTGATGACTGTATGTAACACTGTTCACAGATAAGAGCAGATGAGCCATAACAAGGAACAGTTATAACACAATGTAAATAGAATCAAATAAGTCAGTTTAAAGTAATATTTTAACACATGCAGTAAAATACATCACAAAAATTGTTTTAGATTACTATTCATAAATTCTTCCACTGAATAGAAGCAGTATTTCTGTAGGATTGACTTTATTTTGGATCTGAATCCTTTCTGGCAAGACCTGACATTTTCAAATACTGAGCTCCTTAAAGAGATGTTTAGTTGTGGAAGACAGGGGTACTTGTTTCATTGTCGTAATAATTACATACTGCATTCCTTTTTGGGGCTTCTCCCTTAAGAATGTATTTATTATGCAGAAGCGAATAATTGAGTTACTAATGCAAAGTAGGCACATTTTAGTGTTTTGATATCACAGATTTTACTTAAAATACTAAAAGCATAGCACAAACTGTTCATTTTACTTAATAATTTATCTTTATGTATGTCCCACTGTAGTGTGTCATCTATCCACACTCCAAGGAATTTTGTGGCTCTTTCTCGCTGTATGGGCACTTTCTCAATCCTGATATCATCTATCACAGACGATACCTTTTGTGTCATGTGGAAATTTATAGACATTGTTTTATCTTTATTTAGGAGAAGTTTGTGTTTGTTCAACCAATTTGCCAGACTACAATTTGTATCAGCAATTGTGGAGTTGAGCTGATGAGGGCAGTGATTTGAAAACAGTATATTGGTGTCATCAGCAAACATTACTGGCAGGCCTTCCTGAATGCTTTGGGGCATTCATTGATGAATATTAGAAATAAAAGGGGACCAAGTGTAGAGCCTTGGGGAATACCTTGTCTTACAACTTGCTCCTCTGATTACATCAAAATTGGTGAAAATGCTCAGTCACTACTTTTTGTATTCTGTCTGAGAGATATGACCTAAACCAGTCATTGCAATTTCCCCTATTCCCATAACGTAGTAGTTTCTCGAAAAGTAATACATGGTTGACAAGATCAAAAGCTTTAGTGAGATCAAGAAACACACCTGTTGTGTGTTTTCTATCATTGAGTGCCCTATAGATTTCATTTAAAAATGAGTATAATGCTCCATTTATTGATCTCCCTTTCCTAAACCCAAACTGGTGAGGACTTAGTATGCAGTTACTTTACAAGACATTTATAACACGGTCATTTACTGATGTTTTGAGGACTTTTGATGAGCTTGATAAGACTGAGATGGGTCTGTAGTTGTTTACATCACTCCTTTCCCCTTTTTTAAACAGAGGAATAATTTTTGCTGCTTTAAAAATTCTAGGAAATTTACCTGATGATAAAGAGCAGTTTATTATATCTGTCAGTGGTTCACACACATGGTGGCAGGCTCGTTTTAAAAGGCAAACAGATATACCATCAAGACCACAGGAATGTTTGTTTGGTCTCTGCCTTATAGTATTGCAGATTTCATTTGGTGTGACTGAGTCAAGGAACATTTATTGTGGGAATACTGCTGAATCTGAGTGATAAGTGAGTGCAGCAGTCTTGATTAAAGAAGAAAACTTGTCACCAATTTTTGTGAAATGGTTATTACTTATTTCACATAAGTGCTTAGGGTCAGTGGTAACACCATCCTGATCTTTAATGCAGGTTATTGAGTGTGTCTTGTCTTTTTTGCCAACTGTTTCATTTATCAATCTCCACACGGCTTTTGATTTATTACTTGAGTTGATAATGAATTGCCTATTATACATTTTCTTTGCTTCATGAATTACCTTGCTTATAGACAGTGAGGTATACTGTAGCTATTTCAAGCAGTATAAAAGAATTCTAGTTTTACTGTAGGCATATAGCAGTATCTTATTTCTGCAAGAGGTTTCTATTCCTGGTGTTAACCATTTATTATTGGACAGTTGAGATGTGTATTTTTTAGCTGTGTGTTTGATTGGGAATGCCACTTCATAGCAGTGTTGCAAGATACTCGTAAATTCATTAGCCTTTCTGTCAACATTGCTGGCACAATAGACACCTTTCCAGTCAGCTTTATGGAGCAGAAGTGAGAAATATGCTATATTATTTTTATTGCCAGTTGATCTTTTGTAAGTCTGTTGGGGAGGTTTTGTCTGTCTATTTGCATCTTGCATGGTCATATTCAGTATCAAGCAGTTGTGATCTGATATACCGTTGGAGATGATGTCTAGTTTGCAGACAGATGACATGCCAGTGTTAACCAAAACAGCATCCATTTCAGAGGAACTGGTATTATTTGTTCTAGTAGGTTTTTTGTTTAAGTTTTTCATGTTATTACATTGCAATATATTCACTATTTTCCGGGAAGCAGTGGATTCTACTAGGAAATCTATATTAAAGCCTCCACATAAGATAACACTGGGATATTTTAAACTGTACTGTTGTAGTAGCATATCTAGTATGGAGGTGAATATTTGTGTGTTACCATCAGGTGGTCTGTAGATACATGTCACAGTAGAAGTTAAATCTATTAAGCTTTTAGTTATGTGTTCAAAATGCTTTTCACAGTTCATATGCTTGGTTTCAAGTAATGGATTACATTCTACATTATCTCGGGCAAGTATTAGACAGCCACCTCCCTTTTTTATTAGTTCTGCAAAAATTGTTAGCCATTTGAAAGCCTGGAAGGGAAAAATAGTCAGCGTCATTATCTTTAAGCCAATGCTCGGCTATACAAAGCACATCTATAGTGTCTCTAAAGCTTTCTAAAAATATTTGTAGTTCTAAACTTTTGTTCCTTATGCTTTGCATGTTCTGGAAGAAAACACAAAATTTTGACTTTTTGTGTGAGTACAATGGTTTTTCAAGTGAGTGGGACTCGGGCACAACATTTACTCTGTAACGCTTATTGTTCTTTAGTCTAAAAAAGATTTCCTTTGAGAGTTAACTATTGCAGGAATAGGCAGCTGTGATAATTCAGCACACCTAATATAGATAAAACTAGAGCTTGCTTGAGCTCTGACGTTGGTATGATCCAAACCAATTTTGCACTTGGGTACCAAATTTTCATGAGACCTGTCGGATGTAACAGTATCATTGGGGGGTGATGTTCAGTTCTCTGTAGCCGTGTGGTATTGTAGGCCTACTTTGTACATTTCTTTTCTTTACAGTTTCTAATCTGTCCAAACCTACCTCTCCTATTTGAAAAAAGAACTACTAATTACAGAATCCATGATTTTCTTAATTGAATTTTCCCTTCATTACCATTAATGTGCTTACACGAACTTCTGTGTCTCTTCATATTGTTAAAGTCTGTCATTGTATGGATTAAATAGTGTATGTAACACTTGATAATTTTTCATGTTCACTCTTTAATATATTGCAAATGTGCTCATACAGACTTTTCAAAGTAGTTCTTAAAAATGGAATATGTTATGTGCTTGAAGTTTTCCTCTGGATCTGGAAAAAAATTGTGCCTCAGTCAGAGAACTCTTCCAGATATTTGTATTTCATAAATTTATCATCACTGACATTTGTATTATCAGTCAATTGAAATCCCCCTCTCTGAAAGGAAACAGTGATATAATCTGAAATATTGCTGAGATTTTGAAATTATTACAATGCCTGTAAGAATTAACACTAATGCCTGTTACAAAAATTGTCTGTAGTTACTATGATTGGTAAATGGTAGACATGAAAAATGGTTTACAGTTGAATTGTTATGAATACATGACTTCTTATGACCAGATCAAACAACTAGCATAGTTATTTCAACTAAAACTGAGATTAAGAAAATTCTAACTCAAGATGTTTTTATTTTTAGATAAGGTGTCAACCTACATGTAGCTTTGGTTGTGTAATGATAAAAAACTTTCAATGTCTAATAGAAGGTAACTTAAAAGAAGTATCTGCATACTGTGCATGGTAAAAGTTACTTATTTAATAATGCTGCTGATCTATTTGACATCATCATTCCTTTGTAAACAATAATATAGAAGCACAATTAGACTAGAATTATTGCTGTAAAAAATTTGACAATTCTTAGTACAGCAACATTAACCATTACTAGCAGACTATTTGCATAAATGAAACAAAGTCTGACTTTGCTTCCACTTACTTGTCGATCATCTGTTTTCTTTTCTTGTTTTATTCGCCTCCAATGGTATTAGGTTGCGAGGCCAGAGGGTGTCTTTCATTCTCATTCTTCAATCTCACCTCCCATGGGAGGGGGAGGGTGCTGCCTCAGGTCTGGTGAAGGGGAAGCCAACGTTCCTAGGGGGCAAACCAATCGGAGAAAGCCTGGTCCTCCAAGCTGCGTATTATGCGGTCAAGTTGGTAAATGATACATGTAAAAATCTTCATAGTCACAGGCCTGAAAATAATCCTTGGATGTGAAGGCCAAGCAAAAGATGGTGAGGTCGGAACAAGCCATACTTGATGTATAGACAGCAGTGTCAGTATGACCATACACTCACAATACCCCCAGTTTGGGAACAAAATTTGAATCATAGTTGGTGATGTTTCTCTGCATCAGTAAAGGGGGTGGAAAAAGAAGCATTACACATCATAAAGGATCCTTTCCAGAAGGATGTAAACCATGTCAAATGTTAACTGTTGCTGCTGTTGGAGGTGTCATCACCAATGGAATTACATGATTCTAATATTCTCCAATATTTCTAAGTTCCTGCAATTACCACAGGGACAATCCTGGACAGATAAACAGTGTTGAAGTGACCTTGAAGACTAGTGAATAAATGAAAGCAGGACAAGAGCAGACTGCTGTTTCAAAATTCCAGTGATATTGTGCACCAGGCTGTAGACTCCTCACAAGCAAAGTAATTTTGTGGTTGCCAGGTGCAAAGAGAAGACAAGGTGAAAATGAGGATAGAATGTTGTGGTGGAACATTTCTGAAAGTATCAGATACTGGTGTACTTTCTCCAAAAGCAGTATATCAGCAGTACACAGCCTCACAGATGGTACCATGTTCCAAGTTCTCTCTGTCTCACACTTCATGGATGTCTGCACTGATTCTCATCATTTGTATTTTGGTGACTACAACTGGAGGAGTTGTGATCTCTTTTCACTGTAGAAGATCATTCTGCTGATCTGGCAGCAGTAATATGAGAAGAGGTCCAACCAGAACTTCATCTTTGCCAAGTGAAAGATTGCAGGTGATCATGGTGGCAGCTGAATGAAGTCTTTAGTGGTATTGGGCTATTACTTCTGCCTGACTTGAAAGCACCTAGCTTACAAGATATGTAGAGAAAGATGCAAGCTGTAGGCCGGCACCTCAAAAGTGGAAATCACTTCCCGACAATTAACAGGCCTTTCAGCAAGACACGATCAAGTTGGCTCTTCAAGGAAAGTGACAGTTTAAGGACCAGAGGTTCTGAAGTTGAGAACATTCCCCACTTCAACTCCCCTCTCTTACATACTTCATACAGTCATCTACTGATTCTATACTTAAATAACTGTTATTTTAATAAGCAAGTAAAATATCATGTTGAATATGTGTATAAAACTGAAATTAACTGTCAGGTCTCCTCATAATATATTTTTTCCTGTATTTTGTTAGTAATGGAAATGAAAGTTAAAGTTAATCCATTACTTCACCACATGACAGTACTATGTGACTCAAATGTTGCATATTGAACCATGTTACAGTCATTAACACGTCAAATAATTTCAGATTGTAAGTGCAAATGTTTCTCACCAATGTAGAAGTGAAAGTTGTGTCATCAGATGCAGGTAATAGTTAAAATACCAGAAAGAGGAGAGAGATGTTTACTCTAATTACCCCACTTGAGGGTATATTTTGTCAAGAAATCTGTGTCGTTGGGCGTTTCATTTGCTTCAGTTTTTCAGCCTATTATATCCAAACAGTCCTCGAAAATTGAGTTGTAGCTCCAAAACACATTAAGTAAGAGTTCAGGAATAAAATCCTTAGTCATACACAAATTTTATTTTCTGCTCTCTGCCCTATGTGTCTATATGTCTGCATGTTGATATACACTGATGTTATGTAATGTCTAAAAAATTGATTGTATTCAAAATATTTATGTGATAAAAATGCATGCATAATATTAATTTGCTGTGAACCTTTTTATTGTTGTGAACAGTCATGTTACTGAATTGGTGGTTCCACTTATCTCTAATTTATTTGAGGAAATGCTGTGCCTGAACATTTTCGTGTTTTAAATGTACCAGTAAACCCCCTGATGCTTAGAGACTCGAGCTCTCATATATAAAACAGCTTCAGTCATCTGATTACTCATAAATTAGTTACTGTTTTAAGTATTGCATTTCAAACTTAATTTCAATATTTCACAAACTTTCCAAACAAACTTCATGTACATAAGTGAGAGAGTCACTAGGCGTTCTCAGTCTCAAATACTGGATGAATATATGAGTAGTAAAGAAATTCATCGTTTCCATTATCAATAGATAATAAATGTACATTTCTCATGTATCATTCTTAGTAGCTCATGGGTTTGTGACAATGTAGTGAACAGTCCATCAGATTTATCAGTAATTGGTTTGAGAACTCATTCCGGGTTTGTCGTTAACTTCAGTTGTTCTGCCAGCACGTCTTGCAGCTTCTGATTAAGTGAATTCCAATTTTCTGTGTTGGAGTGTCCCATTTTAGCTGCTGTGTCAAGCTTGGACGGATGTAATTACTGTTCAGATCTATTGGGTGTTGTAGTATGAATCTTTCACACTCATGATCTGATACGGGGTCTTTATAAGGATGGTGATGTAGTTGGAAATAGATCACCCTGCTCATTTAGGATTCACGATTTGTAAACCCAGGCATTCATGAGATCACTTTCATTCTATAGCTCTTGGACACAGAGTTTTGTAGATGCCCGTTTTGAAAATGTGTAGGCTCAATTTCTCCCCATTTTGATTCAGCCTAGGGGCAATTAGGCCTACTTATTACATGATGTGAAACAGACCGCTACAATCATGCACAATAATGGTCATTGACTAGGCACAATTATTTGAAATACAGTGTGCCAGTTACTCTCAGGGGAAAAATTGATCTCAAGTTGTGTAGTACTCAGTTATTAAGCTTTTGACCCTATTTTAGTTTGAGCAAATTTTTCTATTCTCACCCAAAAAAAATGCAATAAGAAATTGAATAGAATGGTTTTTATAATTTGAACTAGGCAGCCAGGTGTGGGATGTGGTTACATTAGAGATTCTAAACACAAAGGGCTTAAAATGTGAGACAATGTATCAGAAATATGTCACACATGATAACTGTCACTTCATGAAAGAACTGGCCATCAGCAACATCTGAGGTAACAAAGTATCGTCCAGCAGAATGCACTAGATGCTTCCCAGGGAAGACTCGAGCACTCCCAACTGCACATCCACAGCTTAGCTGCAGCGATACAGCCCTGCAAGGACACAATTGTGGCTCTCGTTGTTACACGATGCCAACTTGTGCTGAAGCCAGCCCAGATGTCGTAGTAGGGAGGAGACATCTGCTGTTAACTGGTGTCCATCCGTAGCTGTCCGCAGCTCGGAACCATACCTCCCAGCTGTATGAAAATGGCCAGCAGACACTACCACCAGCCCTAAGGCATTATAGAAGATACATCAATTCACACATTTGTGCTATCATCGGTGTGCCACACAGCCTATCCTCCTCCACAGAAAAGCAGGTACCTTCTCCCTTTTCTCTCACAGCAGGAAGGAAACTAGTCCACTTCTTGACCTGAGATATGTGGACTTGAGATTTTTCCAGTCTGCATACTCTGGACCAAGAGACTGACTGGATTAAGAACCTTAAAAACTTGACAGTGCCCCTCAAAATGGGGGGATAGCTTATTTGAAGATTACCTTTTTGCCCTGCCCGTCCCCCTGCCCCGCAAACTCCAAAATTATGGATGAACGCCTTTTCCCCTGGCTTAACCTCAGAGGAGTGACCCCCTTCATTATAATGGTGCACCTCTCTGGAGTGAGAGTTCTATGTTCCTACATGCTGGTAATTCGTGGGATAGCTCGACATGGAAGAGGCTGTAGTGGCCTTACCTGCCTCATAGTGAACAGAGTTAAAAGTCAGGTTTAACCATCTAAGCAAGGTGTCCTGTCTTCAGTGAGAATGCTGATTAAATGCAATAAGAATCAATTTAATCATTCCACCACAATACCCTAGTATCTGCAACCCTCCTTTGCAGAGTCTTAATCTGAGTTTGAATGTCATTCGCAAAGCAAAGCCTCCTAAACTGATGCAAAACAAACACTGGGCATTATCACTAAAAAATGATCTCGGAAGGCCAATAATGGAAAATATTTGAGGTAAATGCCGAATCTTTAGACTGACTGTGATGCCAGTACTTACCACAAGCCACACACAACTGGAGAGAGCATCCATGACAACCGGGATATAAAGGTCACCATCCCGTGTCCTAGATAACAGACAAATGTAATCAATGGACAGGTAGCCCACTGGGTTATTTTCCTTCCCAGAATGCAACCTCCCATTCTGAGAATTAGGGTTGGACTTGCCTACCTTGCTGCTCTGACATTCTCTCACTCTGAATTACCTGATACAATCCAGGTCAGGCGAGGTGCTCCCTAATCGTTGAAAGTGTTCTGGCAACTGCTAAATGACTACCTGCTGCAGAATTATGGAAATAATATGAAATAGCAAGAGTCGGTTCACCAATCGCCATTGAAACATTTCTCACTCCCAGCTTGGTAGCACATAATGCCCTTCCTTACACTGTAACCTGTCACACCAAACACCTAGCAAGGCGGCGCAAAGATTACCACATTGGACTCGTGTAGTAACCACAACAGGAACTGTCACGGGTTTGCTGCTAACAGAAACGCAGCGGGACAAAATGGGAGAGGCCCGCAAACAAACAAGATGGATGAACGGGAATGGAAGGACAAGCACGGCACGACGACAGACAACCGAGCAAGACTCGAAGTACAACAACAAAGTATTAAGCAATGGAGTCACAAGAGATAACCTCATGAAATCAATACAATGTCCACTCATAAATGGGAAGCAAGCACATGCAATGTAAACACGATGTCTGTAAGCGAGATATCAACTGATTCAATGCGAATACCAGACTGCCTCACTGAGTGAGAGGCTGCCACCTAAATACATGACAGGTTATGCCACTATTGGTCACTGGGACAATATGCTCTACAGTGGAGCCCTCACACTAGACTCAGGGCCAGGAGTGTGCAGCAGTCATGGCGTAAGCCGTGGCAGCACAGAGACCTCCAGTGGTCATTGAGTTCCGTGCAGTCTGGCGCGGATTTGAAACACGCGGCACTCGGTACCTGATCCCTCCCCCCTGAAAGTTGTGGATAGAGGCGAAAATGCCCTGGACTTGCCACAGTGGTCGGCAGATGGGAGAAAACCCAGACTTGTAAACTGTCACTGTCGGGGAGGAAGGGACGTCCGAGGTGTCCACGATGGCCAACACACAGGCCACGGCATCGGAGGGAGCCTCCAGTCCACCGGGGAGTGGGGAGGGCTGGCAGCAGGCTCGCGGGGAGGCAGCGACCGGTGGCGACTCGAGGACAGTGTCTGTACCCGAAGTAGGGAGAGCAGGAAGATACAGCAGTGGGAGTCCCACAGGGGTACGAGGGCAGAGCTGGTTATGATGGTGGCACTCCAACACTTTTGATAACTTCACTGATGTCACATGCTGCCCGTGGGCTACGATGACTGAGGCGGGCGTCCAACCCACCTCGTTCCCGTACACGCGAGCCCACACGGCCGCGCAAGAGGCACAGTGCTGGGAGGGCCAGTAGTAGGGGTGGGAGGGTGAAGGTATCAGCAAATAGAGCAAGGTTCATGGCTGTCGCCCAATGGAGAAGCTCTGCCAGACTATGTCAACTGGTTGGTGCGATATGTGCTCAAGAACAGGGTGAGGGCTGATGTGGTTGGCATTGTTTCAACTGCCTTTGTCATCTGTTGTTTAAATGTGTGGACAAGCCTCTCCACTGTGCCATTGGAGGAAAGGTGGGCTATGGATATGTATGGTCTCTGATAATGGCTCCCAATTCATGGCATTCTCCTAGCAAGACTTCTGTCAGGCCAACAGTATCAATGTGTGAGGCAGGCCCTCAATGGTGAGAAACTGAGCCAGGGCTGTGACTGTGTCCTCTGTGTTGGTGGGTGCCATGCAGACAACATGTGGGTAGTTGGAGTAGGCACCAAAGATAAGTAACCACATGGACACCAAAACCGCGCCTGGAAAATTAAGTTTGATGCTATCCCAGGGCCAGCATGGCAAACGTCAGGGTATGAATTCTGGTAACATGCACCATGGAATTTGAATCCGTGCCAGACGTCATGGATGTCGAAGACACATAGAGGACTCTGTACCATCGCGCCATAAGCTGTGGTGGCTCACGCCTCCTGGCCCACTTTTAGTGTGGGGGTGCCACAGTGGTACACGTGGTCCCAGTGGCCAATACCGGCACCCCAGATAGCGTACTCAGGCGGCGACCTCTTGCTCAGCCAGTCAGTCTAATCTCGGTTATGTTGGTTTACACCTCGCTTTGTGCTAGACTGCTTACTTCCTGGTTCGTGTACGAGTGGACATATTTGTTTCCTTGTGGCTCTGTTGTTTGGTCTTGTTGTATTCATTCTGTCCTTCGTTGGTCGTGTCCATACTCTTCCATTGTGTTGTTGTTCGTGGGCCTCTCCGCAGGTCTCACCACGCTTTCCGTCATTGCTGCCCCGCGACTGTCCTGGTCGCAGTTACAACATTTTGGCAACAAGGTAAACAGTTGTCATTCTTGGTATGGAGGCGAAGTTGGTCTGTCTGCTGGAGCAACAGCAGCAGCTCATGCAGCAGCAGCAGCAGCAGCAGCAGCAACAGCTCCAGTTACACATCTTACAAAAGCCGCTGTAACTGACAAAGTTGATGCTCGGGACACGTTACCGCATCAGCTTCAGGGTCCTAGGGTGTCCGATGCTTTCCCGCGTCCGCCGTCGTTTCCATCCTTTAATGACGCAAAAAACCTACTTACATAGGCTGAAACAACATTTCACGGCTTTTCAAGACACGGACGACTCCTTGCAGCGGTTGTTGTTTTTGTCTTGGGCCTCTCCGGACACATTCTTTCTTCTCCGCATGTTGGCACCGTTGTCTGTCAGCAAAGGCAGATCTCCTGGAAAGAGAGAGCCACAGGATCAAACTATTATTCCCAATGCTGCCATGTAGTCGCCTCTAGGCTGGTATTCCACCAGTACCATAAACAGCCCGGTCAATCGTATCGTTCCTGGGTCACGGACTTGCAGGATTTCAGCTGTCGATGCGATTTTACGTGCACCAATCAGCAGTGTAAGGCTTCGTATGCGGACTCCCTGATCCGGGATGTAGTGGTTCAGTTGGCTCCCGATCCTGAGGTCTGCACTGCGGTGTTGAATCTTGACTACCCCTCCTTGGAAGAGATTCTCTGCATTGCCCACTCCTTTGAAATTGCTCAAGTGGCTAACAAGCGTCTTGTGGCGCGACTGCAGGTGGCAGCAATCGCGGAGTTCCAGCGGGTTCCGCCCTCGCAATGTCGACATGGCCCAGCCAACAGGAGCCAGTCCCATCGGGAATCTTCGTGTTCCGACGTCTCTATGGCGTCGGCGCCTTCGGTCGCCCCTCGGCGCCAGTCGAGCGGCCTACTTCCTTCTTGCCCACAGTGCTTTACTGCCCATTCGCAGGCTGATTGTCCCCACCACTGGAAAATGTGCACGCTGTGTAACAAGGAGGGCCACATCCGATCGATTTGTCATAGTCGCTCGACTCAATCCAGTCCTGCCCCTCCTGGGCCTCAAGATACTGTCCATGCTCTGCAATCGGTCGTCCCACAGGATGACCCATCAGCGTGGAAGCTTTTCCTCACGCTCCGCATTTTCACAGAGAATGTCAGCTTTCAGGTTGACACTGGGGCCACCATCTCCCTGATTGCTATGGCGACATATACCCGGCTGGACTCTCCTGCGTTGTCGCCTCCTTCTCGTCGTTTGTTCGCCTACGGAGACGGTTCCATTCCCCTTCGTTGGGTAGTTCGTCATAATCATGTTCTGTGGCTCCTTACCCTCTCTGTCGTAGACTGTCTGTCGGCTTCAAATATTTTTGGCCTGGATGCGTTTCAACTGTTTGACTTTTCAATTTCCGACACAGTTAAGGTCGTTTCCACGGCTGTTCCCTTTCAGGACTTGGACGATCTGTGATCTGCTTTTGTGTCATTGTTTGCACTGGATCTCGGATG
The DNA here is from genome assembly GCF_023898315.1 of Schistocerca nitens. Lineage (NCBI taxonomy): Eukaryota > Metazoa > Arthropoda > Insecta > Orthoptera > Acrididae > Schistocerca > Schistocerca nitens. The sequence goes on from NC_064617.1 coordinate 38,352,977, forward strand.
TGCTTCCGGCTTTCAGGCGCACATCACCCTATGGCCGGATGAACAGCCTCGCCTTTTCTGGGCCAGGCCCCTTCTGGTCAACCAGGAACTTGATCAGCTCCAGGCCGCTGGCGTGCTGGAACCTGTAATCTATAGTGCATGGGCAACACCACTGGTGGTCATACGGAAACCAAATGGGTCCCTTTGGCTGTGTGGGGACTTCGGCGCTACAGTCAATGCTCAGTCCCTCATTGTTACTTACCCCATTCCCTGACAGGAAGACCTTCTTGCCAAGCTTGCCGGGGGAGAGTATTTTTCCAAGATCGACCTGACTGAGGCATACCACCAGTTGCCCTTGGATGTCGAATCTCAGAACATCATGGTTATCAACACGCCTTTCGAATTGTATAAGTACAAGTGCCTTCCCTTTGGTGTCTCTTCAGCGCCAGCCATTCTCCAGCGATTCCTGGAGCAGCTTACCCAGCCTATCGCTGCATCTCTGAATTATCTGGATGACATCTTGATCACTGGGTGTTCCCACTAGGAACGTTTGCAAAACCTCAGCGCCCTATTTCACACTCTGCAGTCTGCTGGTCTACGCTGTCGGCTGAACAAGTGTTGTTTTTTTCAACTGCAAGTGGAATACTTGGGCCACTGGCATAGCAAAGATGGCATTCACCATTCAGGTCATAACGTTACTGCCATTGAGTCCCTTCCTCGTCCCAAGGACTTATTGGAACTGCAGGTGTTTCTGGGCAAGGTTACTTATTACTTAAAGTTCTTGGCCCAGGCTGCCTGCATTGCTCAACCCCTCAATCACTTGTGTCGCAAAGGCATACCTTTTGTTTGGACTCGTGCCAGTGACCAGGCTTTTCTCCATTTAAAGGTGATGCTGAAGTCCGCCCCTTGCCTTACTCCCTTCTCTCTGGACCGCCCCTTGGTTGTGGCAGCTGCTGCGTCAGCTTACGGCATTGGGGCCGTCCTTGCGCACTGGGATGCCGATGGCTCTCAACAGCCCATCGCTTATGCCTCTAAGACGTTGACCCCAGCGCAAGGGAACTACTCGCAAATTGAAACGGAGGCCCTGGCGATCGTGTTCGCCATCCAAAAATTTCATTCCTATCTCTTTGGGGCAAAGTTCACCATCCTGATGGACCATAAACCCTTGGTTACACTTTTCGGACTCCACTCTCAGCTTCCCGAGCAGACGGCTCAACAACTCCTGCGCTGGGCATTGTTTTTACGTAATTATGCATACACCATCCGGTATAAGCACACCGCCCACCATGCTAATGCGGACACTTTGTCACGTCCCCCAGCAGGCCCCAATCCTGCTTTTGATCAATAGGAGGCCCTCTGCTTTCACATTGATTCTGCCCACCGGGATGCGCTGGATGGTCTTCCCCTTACGGCTGCTGACGTTGCTGCGGCTACCACTATGACCCTGTCTTGCGGCAGGTTCTCAACTACGTTGTCCACAGGTGGCCATCCTATGTTACTCGTCGGATGCAGTCCGATTTCTGCCCCTGGCGCCACCTGTCCCACAGGCTCTCCGTGGTCGATGATGTCCTTCTGTTGGCCACGGAGTCAGATGCCCACCGGGTGGTCATCCCTCCGGAATTGCGGCTTCGGGTACTCAGTTTGTTACACCACGGGAACTGGGGTATGTGCCATATGAAAGTTTTGGCTCACCAGCATGTGTATTGGCCTGGCATCGAAGGCGATATTGAGCGCCTGGTCCGTGGCTGTACTGTCTGAGGGGGGGCTTGCCTGGTGACGCGCACAGTCTTGTGCACACTGGCCTGTGCTGCGCCGGTCCTGGGATCACATCCATGTCGATTTTGCAGGACCGTTTTTGGGGTCCATGTGGTTACTCATCGTTGATGCCTAGTCCAAATACCCATATGTTGTCAGAATGGCATCCACCACCACGGAGGCTACACTCACGGAACTGGTCCAGGTTCTCGCCACTGAGGGCCTGCCCCACACGTTGGTCTCCAATAATGGTCCCCAATTCCACGACTTCTGTCAGGCCAATGGTATCAAGCATGTCTGTAGCCTTCCTTTGCACCCTTCGTCCAATGGCGTGGCGGAGAGGCTTGTCCGCACTTTTAAACACCATTTGACTAAGGCGGTTGACACATCTCCAAACACGTTGGCCCTCACCCTGCTTTTGAGTACCTATCGCACTACGCCATTTGACGGTCGCAGTCCGGCAGAGCTCCTTCATGGGCGATAGCCGTGGACCCTGCTCCATTTGCTGATGCCGTCCTCCTCCCGCGCCCACTCCCGGCCCTCGCAGCGGTATGCCCCTGGCACGGCCGTGTGGGCCCGCGAGTACACGCACAAGGCGGGTTGGACACCCGCCATGGATGTCGCGGCCCACGGGCGGCGTGTTACGTCAGTGCAGACGTCGAAAGGGTTGGAGCGCCACCATCATAATCAGCTCCACCCTCATGCTGCCACGGGAGTAGCGCCACTGCCTCTTTCCCTACCTCCTTCAGGTACGGACGTGGTCGTCGAGTCACTATCCCAGCCCCCGGTTGCCGTCTTCCCGCGGGCCTGCTGCCGGCCCTCTCCACCTCTGGATGGATCAGCAGCTCCCTCCGCTGCCCCTGGACTCTGGATCGGCTGTCACAGATACCTTGGGCGTCACTTCTTCCCTGTCACTAGCTGTTGATACACCCAGTTCCTCTTCCCACTGCCACCCACCTTGGCACCGTCTGGGGCGTTTCCGCCCATATGCACAAGTTTCAGGAGGGAGGGATCTGGTAACGCGCGCCACAGAATTTGAATCCGCGCCAGAAGTAATGGATGTCGAAGACCCATAAAAGTCTCTGCACCATTGCGCCGTAAGCTGTAGCGGCGTGCGCCTCCTGGCCCACTTTTAGTGTGTGGGCACACCACAGTGGAACACGTGGTCCCAGTGGCCAATAGCGGCGCCCCCAATAGCGTACTTAAGCACCAGCCTCTTGCTCAGCCAGTCAGTTTAATGTTGCTTACGTCGGTTTACACCTCGCTTTGCGCTAGACTTCTTACTTCCTGGTTCGTGTACAAGTGGACGTGTTTGTTTCCTTGTGACTCTGTTGTTCGGTCTTGTTGCATTCGTTCTGTCCTTTGTTAGTCATGTCTGTCCTCTTATGTTGTGTTGTTGTTCGCGGGCCTCTCTGCGGGTCCCGCCGCGCCTTCCGTCATTGCTACCTCACGACCGTCCTGGTCGCAGTTACAAAATGAATGACTGAGGGGGCTTGCCTGTTGATGCGCAGACACAGTGCACCTGCAGAGCAGGCGGTCAATACCGCCATTGATGGTGGGCCAATACACGTGCCGACGAGCCAAAATTTTCATGTGGCACAGTGTGCACGGTGTAACAAGGACATCATCAACCATGGAGAGGCTGTTCGACAGGTGGCACCAGGGACTGATGTCAGTCTCCATCCAACAAATAGTATAGGAAGGCCAACCATGGACCATGTAGTGGAGAACCTGCCACAAGATAGGGTCTTGGTGTGTAGCCGTGGCAATGTGATCAGCCATAGGAGGCAGGGAATCCAGCACATCCCAGCGGTCAGAATCAATGCGAAAGCAGAGGCCCTCCTGTTGGTCGAACGCAGGATTAGGGGCTGCTGGGAGACATGACAAAGTATCTGCGTTAGCATGGTGGGCAGTGGGCTTATACTGGATGATGTATGTGTAATTCTGTAAAAATAAAGCCCAGTTCTGGACACATTGAGTCACCCACTCTGGAAGGTGAGAGTAGCATAACTAAAAGTTTATGGTCTGTCAGCAGGTTGAACTTTCCCCAAAAAGATAGATTTTAAATTTTGGGTGGTAAACACAATTGCCAGGGCCTCATTTTCAATCTGGGAGTATTTCTGTTGTGCTGGGTTTAACGTCTTAGATGCATAAGCAATGGGCTACAACCAAGGGGCCGTCTGGAGAGAAGGGAGCAAGGCAAATGGTGGACTACAGCATCATCTTTAAACAGAGAAAAGTGTGGTCACAGGCAGGAGTCCAATCAAAAGTCATCCCTTTGTGGCGCAAGTGATTGAGTGGTTGAGCAATGGAGGCAGCTTGGGGTAATAACTTTAAGTTATAAGTAACCTTGCCCAAAAACGCCTGGAGTGCAGATAAGTCCTTGGGACGAGGAAGGGCCTCAATGGCTACGACATTGTGATTTGAAGGGCAAATGCTATCTTTACTAAGCGAGTGGCCTAAGTATTCCACTTCCGGGTGAAGAAAACGACACTTGTCCAACCGACAGCATAAACCTGCAGACTGTAGAGCGTGAAATAATGCGCTCAGGTTGTGCAAATGTTCCTGACAGGAATTCCAGGTGACCAAGATGTCATCCAGATAATTCATGCAGGCTGGGATAGGCTGTGTAAGCTGCTCCAGGAACCCTGGAAAATATGTTCTGGAAATCGGAATCCAAGGGTAACTGGTGGTATGCCTCAGCCAGGTCGATCTTAGAAAAGTACTCACCCCCACAAGCTTGGCGGGGAATGGGGTAAGTGTCTACTAAAGTCTGGCACTACTATCAATGCTCAAAGTCCCCACACAGCCAAAGTTGACCCATTGGGTTTCCGTACAACCACCAATGGTGTCACCCAGGCACTTTATGTACCAGCTCCAGGCTGCTGGCGTTCTGGAGACAATCAAGTTCCTGCTTGACTGCCGGCCATAAGGTCACCGAATGGGGGCAGGCCCAGAAAAAGCAAGGCTGTGCATCCGGCCAAAGTGTGATGTGCGCCTGAAAATCTGAAGCACATCCGAAATTCGTTGCAAACGACGATACAAAAGCTGAACACAGAGCATCCAAGTCCTGAAAAGGAACAGACCTTAGCTTCATCAGAAATTGAAAAGTCAAACAGTTTAAACACATCCTGGCCAAAAATATTCTAAACCTATGGATGGTCGACAACAAATAGGGTAAGGAGCCAGGCAACATGTGTGTATGTTGCCTGGTGACGAACCGCCCACGAAGGGGATTGGAACCATCGACGTAGGCGACCAAATGCTGAGAATGCAGGGAAGCCGAGGTGGGTATATGTCACAGTATTAATCAGGGAGATGGTGGCCCCAGTGTTGAGCTGAAAACTGACATCCTCAGTAAAAGACGGAGCATGAGGAATAGCTTCTGTGCTGATGGGTCCTCCAGCTGGATGACCGAATGCAGAGCATGTGCTGTATCCTGAGGCCCAGTAGGGGCAGGATGGGAGCAAGTCGACTGACTACAACAAACAGATTGGATGTGGCCCTCTTTCTCAAACATTCTATCTGATTGCCCCCCACCGCTGAAAAACGTGCACAGAGTGTGTGGTAAAGCACTGTGGCCAAGATGGAAGTGGACTGCGTGACCAGTGATAAGGGGCGACTGGAGGCTCTGATGCAATAGAGATATCAGACATAGAGGAATCCCGATGGAACTGGCCTCTGTTGGCTGTGCCATGTCTACGTCATGATGGCGGAACCCACAGAGACACATCAGTCGCTGCCACTTTCAGCTGTGCCATAAGACGCTCGTTAGCCGCCTGAGCAATTTCAAATGAGTGGGCAATGAGGAGAAACTCTTTGAATGAGGGATTATCGAGTTTCAGTGCTGCAGTGCAGACTTTAGGATCAGGAGCCAACTAAACACCCACATCCCGGATGAGGAAATCCGCATACGAAGCCTTACACTGCTGATTGGTCCACGTAAAATTGCAGTGACAGCTGACACCCTGCAAGTCCGTGATCCAGGAACAATATGATTGAGCAGGCTGTTTATGGTACTGGTGGAACTCCATCTGAGAGGTGACCACATGGTAGTGCTGAGAATAATAGTTTGTCAGCAAAAGGCATTTCTCCTGGAAAGAGTGAGCCACAGGCCAAATTGCGGAGAAGAAAAAATGTGGCTAGGGAGCCCAACGACAAAAACAACGATCGCTGCAAGGGGTCATCTGTGACCTGAAAAGCTGTGAAATGTTTTTCAGGCAGTTTAAGTACGTTTCCCAGTCTTTTTTAGCATCATTAAATGGTGGAAACGACGGCAGACATGGGAAAGCATTGGACACCCGAGGACTCAGAAACTGTTGTGGAAATGCATCCCAGACACTGACTTTATCCGATAGACATCTTACAAAAGTTCATATGGTTGCTAACTGTACCTCCTGCTGCTGTGTTAGCTGCTGCTGCATGAGTTGCTGCTGTTGTTCCAGAAGGCAGACCAACGTAGACTCCATGCAAACAACTACTACCATTTACCTTGTTACCACAATGCTGTAACCATGACAGGAATGGTTGCGGGGTTGCCACTAACGAAAATGTGGCGGGACCAAACAGGATTGGCTCGTGAATCATTCTCCATGTTCACTGGATTGGCCTGCTTATAGGAAGGAAAAGAAGATACAGGAGTATAAGTTCCTTGATCGTCTAACCTATATTGAGGCTTGTAAGAAGTATACACGTCTTCATCCTGTGTCAATGACATCTAGCTATGCTTTAATTACATCTTCACCCCTCCCTCCCCCTTCCTTACCCCAGTCCCAAACGCCTCTTCCCCTCTCCCTGCAGTTCCCCCACCCTCCCCTCCTGGCGCTGCTCCCACTCCCTAGCCGGAGAAGTGTCCCACTTCTTTGGCATCTGCCGGTCAAGGGCACCGCTCCTGGGACCCCCCTTCCTGGTACCTTCCAGGCCGAAGGTCTGCTGCCACACTACAACCATGAGAACCACAATCTGTGAGGCCCCAGGTCACCCACTCTCTTTCTGTTCCAGAGCTTGCTGCAGCTGGGTCCCTTTCGCAGCACAGCCCTCCTCAATCTCAAACAGAAAAGAAGAAGAAAATAGGTCCTGGGACAAGGAGCCTCTGGTGCCACCAGAGATCCCATCCCCACCTTCGCAACTTGACTCTGACCTACTGTTCATGGATGTTGCCCCCTCCTTGTCAGTGACGGATGGTGACCCGGCGTCATGACTGGTTTAGCCTGTTCACCCCCATTTGAACCATCATTATGTGTTTATCTGATGGAATTGTGATGGATATTACCATCCCCTCCTGGCGCTGCTCCCACTCCCTAGCCGGAGAAGTGTCCCACTTCTTTGGCATCTGCCGGTCAAGGGCACCGCTCCTGGGACCCCCCTTCCTGGTACCTTCCAGGCCGAAGGTCTGCTGCCACACTACAACCATGAGAACCACAATCTGTGAGGCCCCAGGTCACCCGCTCTCCCCCCATGAACCATGGACCTTGCCGTTGGTGGGGAGGCTTGCGTGCCTCAGCGATACAGATGGCCGTACCGTAGGTGCAACCACAACGGAGGGGTATCTGTTGAGAGGCCAGACAAACATGTGGTTCCTGAAGAGGGGCAGCAGCCTTTTCAGTAGTTGCAGGGGCAACAGTCTGGATGATTGACTGATCTGGCCTTGCAACATTAACCAAAACGGCCTTGCTGTGCTGTGCTGGTACTGCGAACGGCTGAAAGCAAGGGGAAACTACAGCCGTAATTTTTCCCGAGGACATGCAGCTTTACTGTATGATTAAATGATGATGGCGTCCTCTTGGGTAAAATATTCCAGAGGTAAAATAGTCCCCCATTCGGATCTCCGGGCGGGGACTACTCAAGTGGACGTCGTTATCAGGAGAAAGAAAACTGGCATTCTACGGATCGGAGCGTGGAATGTCAGATCACTTAATCGGGCAGGTAGGTTAGAAAATTTGAAAAGGGAAATGGATAGGTTAAAGTTAGATATAGTGGGAATTAGTGAAGTTCGGTGGCAGGAGGAACAAGACTTTTGGTCAGGTGATTACAGGGTTATAAATACAAAATCAAATAGGGGTAATGCAGGAGTAGGTTTAATAATGAATAAAAAAATAGGAGTGCGGGTTAGCTACTACAAAAAGCATAGTGAACACATTATTGTGGCCAAGACAGACACAAAGCCCATGCCTACTACAGTAGTACAAGTTTATATGCCAACTAGCTCTGCAGATGATGAAGAAATTGATGAAATGTATGACGAGATAAAAGAAATTATTCAGGTAGTGAAGGGAGACGAAAATTTAATAGTCATGGGTGACTGGAATTCATCACTAGGAAAAGGGAGAGAAGGAAACATAGTAGGTGAATATGGATTGGGGGGAAGGAATGAAAGAGGAAGCCGCCTTGTAGAATTTTGCACAGAGCATAGCTTAATCATAGCTAACACTTGGTTCAAGAATCATGAAAGGAGGCTGTATACATGGAAGAAGCCTGGAGATACTGACAGGTTTCAGATAGATTATATAATGGTAAGACAGAGATTTAGGAACCAGGTTTTAAATTGTAAGACATTTCCTGGGGCAGATGTGGATTCTGACCACAATCTATTGGTTATGAACTGCAGATTGAAACTGAAGAAACTGCAAAAAGGTGGGAATTTAAGGAGATGGGACCTGGATAAACTGAAAGAACCAGAGGTTGTAGAGTGTTTCAGGGAGAGCATAAGGGAACAATTGACAGGAATGGGGGAAAGAAATACAGTAGAAGAAGAATGGGTAGCTCTGAGGGATGAAGTGGTGAAGGCAGCAGACGATCAAGTAGGTAAAAAGACGAGGGCTAATAGAAATCCTTGGGTAACACAAGAAATATTGAATTTAATTGATGAAAGGAGAAAATATAAAAATGCAGTAAATGAAGCAGGCAAAAAGGAATACAAACGTCTCAAAAATGAAATCGACAGGAAGTGCAAAATGGCTAAGCAGGGATGGCTAGAGGACAAATGTAAGGATGTAGAGGCTTGTCTCACTAGGGGTAAGATAGATACTGCCTACAGGAAAATTAAAGAGACCTTTGGAGATAAGAGAATGACTTGTATGAATATCAAGAGCTCAGATGGCAAACCAGTTCTAAGCAAAGAAGGGAAGGCAGAAAGGTGGAAGGAATATATAGAGGGCTTATACAAGGGTGATGTACTTGAGGACAATATTATGGAAATGGAAGAGGATGTAGATGAAGACGAAATGGGAGATAAGATACTGCGTGAAGAGTTTGACAGAGCACTGAAAGTCCTGAGTCGAAACAAGGCCCCTTGAGTAGACAACATTCCATTAGAACTACTGATAGCCTCGGGAGAGCCAGTCATGACAAAACTCTACCATCTGGTGAGCACGATGTATGAGACAGGCGAAATACCCTCAGACTTCAAGAAGAATATAATAATTCCAATCCCAAAGAAAGCAGATGTTGACAGATGTGAAAATTACCGAACTATCAGTTTAATAAGTCACAGCTGCAAAATACTAACGCGAATTCTTTACAGACGAATGGAAAAACTGGTAGAAGCCGACCTCGGGGAAGATCAGTTTGGATTCCGTAGAAATGTTGGAACACGTGAGGCAATACTGACCTTACGACTTACCTTGGAAGAAAGATTAAGAAAAGGCAAACCTACGTTTCTAGCATTTGTAGACTTAGAGAAAGCTTTTGACAATGTTGACTGGAATACTCTCTTTCAAATTCTGAAGGTGGCAGGGTTAAAATACAGGGAGCGAAAGGCTATTTACAATTTGTACAGAAACCAGATGGCAGTTATAAGAGTCGAGGGACATAAAAGGGAAGCAGTGGTTGGGAAAGGAGTGAGACAGGGTTGTAGCCTCTCCCCGATGTTATTCAATCTGTATATTGAAGAAGCAGTAAAGGAAACAAAAGAAAAATTCGGAGTAGGTATTAAAATTCATGGAGAAGAAGTAAAAACATTGAGGTTTGCCGATGACATTGTAATTCTGTCAGAGACAGCAAAGGACTTGGAAGAGCTGTTGAATGGAATGGACAGTGTCTTGAAAGAAGGATATAAGATGAACATCAACAAAAGCAAAACGAGGATAATGGAATGTAGTCAAATTAAATCGGGTGATGCTGAGGGAATTAGATTATGAAATGAGACACTTAAAGTAGTAAAGGAGTTTTGCTATTTAGGGAGTAAAATAACCGATGATGGTCGAAGTAGAGAGGATATAAAATGTAGACTGGCAATGGCAAGGAAAGCGTTCCTCAAGAAGAGAAATTTGTTAACATCGAGTATAGATTTAGGTGTCAGGAAGTCGTTTCTGAAAGTATTTGTATGGAGTGTAGCCATGTATGGAAGTGAGACATGGACGATAAATAGTTTGGACAAGAAGAGAATGGAAGCTTTCGAAATGTGGTGCTACAGAAGAATGCTGAAGGTAAGGTGGGTAGATCACGTAACTAATGAAGAGGTATTGAATAGGATTGGGGAGAAGAGAAGTTTGTGGCACAACTTGACTAGAAGAAGGGATCGGTTGGTAGGACATGTTTTGAGGCATCAAGGGATCACAAATTTAGCATTGGAGGGCAGCGTGGAGGGTAAAAATCGTAGAGGGAGACCAAGAGATGAATACACTAAGCAGATTCAGAAGGATGTAGGTTGCAGTAGGTACTGGGAGATGAAGAAGCTTGCACAGGATAGAGTAGCATGGAGAGCTGCATCAAACCAGTCTCAGGACTGAAGACCACAACAACAACAACAACATTACCATCACCTTCCGGAGTTGAAACCCCTTATTTTCTATTACTCTGCAGCTTCTATGGTTCTACAGGAATCTCATTTTACTGATGATCACTCGGCGGCCCTCCATGGGTTCCATGCTTTCTGTCGAAATCGTGTTGGCCCCCTGCAGGCCTTTGATGGCGTTTGTACATTGGTTCGTATGGACGTTACTAGCACATGGATTCCTCTTCAAACTTCATTGGAAGCAGTTGTTGGACTCTGCAGTCACAATTTGCAATCTTTATCTCTCTCCTTACAGGACTCTTACACTTGCTGCTTTAACTGCCCTTCTTCAGCAACTTCCTCCTTCCGTCCCTGTTCTCTGGGATTTTAATGCTCATCATCCCTTGCGGAGCAGTGCATTTCCATCTAGTCGGTGTCTTCTCATTGACCAGTTCCTTGCAGACCACGATTTGTGCCTTCTTAATGATGTCTCCCCTACCCATTTCAGTGTTGGTCATGGTACCTTTTGCACCATTGATCTCTCTCTTTCTTCTCGCTCCCTTCTTCCTTCATTGCACTGGTTGCCATACAACAACCTTTGCAGTAGTGACAAATTCCCGTTTATTCTCTCGCTACCTTCCAGATCCCCGATGGACAGGTTACCTCGTTGTTCTTACCAATGCGCCAGTTGGCATCTATATACTAAACAGGTAGTTTTTTCTCCCTCTTTGTTGGGTTGTATTGATGACGTCCTACGTGACATGTCTGATGCCAATGTTCATGCTGCTAGCCTTGCTATCCCACACCAATCTGGACCATTTCACCGCTCGCATGACCCGTGGTATTGTACAGCAATTGCCATTGCCATCTGCGATTGCTGCCGAGCTTTGCAACACCTTAAGAGGCACCCATCCACTGCCAATCTTATTACCCTTAAATGCCCACGCACCAAAGCCCGTTACTTAATCAAATGGAGCAAACCGGTGTATTGGGAACGCTTTGTTTCTCCCCTCGGTTCTACTGTCCCACTGTCATGGGTCCATGCACCATATGGTGGACTGCAGAGCATGTATGTAGATGTAGATGTAGATGGGTTTCACTTTGCTCTCTCCAAGGTTGCCATCGGAAGTCTTCCCTCCCAGTCCTTGCCCTCCCGGATGGCCTTTGCATGGACCTCTTGATTCTTGTGGGACGTCTTGTGACCCATTTTGTAACTGTTTCTGGTGAAGGAAAGCAGCTGGATAGGAGGTTGATGCTGACACTGTGGGGTGAAGAATCCTCCCCTTGTCTGTCAGAATCTACCAATGAACCTTTTACTGAGTGGGAACTTCTTTCCACATTTTCTTCTTCTCATCATATGGCCCCTGGTTCAAATGGTTCAAATGGCTCTGAGCACTATGGGACTCAACTGCTGAGGTCATTAGTCCCCTAGAACTTAGAACTAGTTAAACCTAACTAACCTAAGGACATCACAAACATCCATGCCCGAGGCAGGATTCGAACCTGCGACCGTTGCGGTCTTGCGGTTCCAGACTGCAGCGCCTTTAACCGCACGGCCACTTCGGCCGGCTGGCCCCTGGCCCAGACTCCATTCATCACCAATTGCTTCAACATCTCAGTGCTCGAAAATGACAACATATTCTCTTGGTGCTTAACTGTATATGGCTCCAGGGTGACTTCACTTTTGAATGGAGGGATATCATCGTGGTTCCCGTCATTAAACCTGGTAAGAACCCCCTGTTTGCCAAAAGCTTTCGGCCAATTAGTCTGACAAATGTTGTTTGCAAGTTAGTTTAATGGATTGTAGCCTGTCGGCTCAATTGGGTCCTTGCATCTTGTGATCTATTGTTCCCTTACCAGAGTGGCTTCCAAGAGGGATGGTCTCCAATCGATCATTTACTTCGCTTGGAATCCGCAGTTCATCAGGCTTTTTCCCAGCGCCACCATTTGGTTGCAGTATTTTTCGACATTTGCAAGCCCTATGCCTTGGCGCCATCTTATCTTACTTACACCTCATGAGTGCTGTCGTTGGGGCCCACTCCAGATTTTTATCTGCCAGTTGGTGTTCCATCAGTTGTTCAGGGTTTAGGTTGGTACTGCTTTTAGTTCTCCATGGCCCCAGGAGAATGGCATCCCACAGGGTTCTGTATTGAGTGAACTTCTTTTCCTCATTGCTATAGATGGACTTGTGGCCTCCATTGGTCACCCCAGCTCTGTATTTGGATGATTTCTGCATTTGGGTTAGTTCCTCTTCGATGGCCTCAGCAGAGCGGCAGCTCCAGTGTGCTATATGTTGTGCCTCTGCATGGACCCTCTCACACGGGTTTCAATTCTCTCCTTTAAAATTGTGGTTGGTCCACTTCTGTCTCCATACTGCGGTCCACACCCATCCAGAGCTCTACCTCGATGCACAATGATTACCTGTGGTCCCACAGTTTCGTTTCCTGGGTCTTATTTTCGACAAGAAGCTCACTTGGCTGCCTCATATCAGACTTATGAAGATAGGATGTTTCCGTAAACTCCATGTCCTTCACCTCTTGAGGTGCGAATCGTTCCACTCTTCTCTGCATTTATCAGGATTTAGTGCTGTCTCGCTTGGACTATGGTTGTCAAGTTTATGTTTTGGCTGCTCCTTCCACACTGCACCTCCTGGATCTGGTCCACTATCGTGGTATCCGCTTCGCCCCTAGTGCCTTTCCTATGAGCCCTGTTGATAGTCTCCTGATTGAAGCTTTCTGTCGACGGTCCCAGCTTCTGGTCTCTTACTCAATTGTTGTCCATTCATCTCTCACTCACCCTTCCTATTCTATCCTGTTCCTATACCAAGGATGTCACCCACCTGATTCCCGCCCTCGGGCGGGTTTACCCATGGGCTCCGCCTTGTGTCTCTTCACCATGATTTTCAGCTTCCTTCTTTGTCCTGTCTGCCACGTCCACCCCCCCACCCCCCACCCCCCACCCCTTCCTGGTTAGTTCCTTGGCACCGTATTCGGATGGATCTCCACTGAGGTCTGAAAGATTCTGTTCCCCCAGTGATGTTTCATTGTTTTTTCCACCGACTTTTATGGGAGTTTCGGGATGCTGTTGTTTTTACACTAATGGCTCTAAATCTGCTGATCATGTAGGATATGCCTTCACATCCTCTGTTGGCATGGAAAATCATCTCCTGCCAACTGCATGTTGGGTGTTTAATAGAGGTAAGGGCCTGGGAAATTACCATCAATTCTGCAGTAAACAGTCCCAACCAAACCACGTTTTGTTATGTACGGACTCAATGAGTGGCCTTCAGGCTATTGACCTGTGTTTTTCCTGCCATCCCTTGGTCTCGGCCATCCATGACTGTTTTGCTGATCTTCACCATGCTGATTCTTCTGTTGACTTCCTTTGGGCTCCTGGCCATATGGGTAACCCAGGTAATGACCTTGCTGATGGTTCGGCTGGGGTCAGCAGTCACTTCTTTGTAACTTTTCCTGCGGCAGATTTACATCTTCATATCAAATCCCACTTGGCACAATCATGGGCCAACTCTTGGGAGGCTAATATACTTCGTGCGCTTAAGATGATACCTGTCCCATGGCATTCTTTCTTCTGCCTCTCTCAAAAGGACTTGACCACCCCATGTTGACTCCACATCAGCCATACCAGGCTGACCATGGTTTTCTTTTGTGTAATGAGCCACCCCCATGATGTGGTTGTGGAGCCTTCCAGTCAGTAGCCCACATTTTGGTGGAATGCCCCCTTCTTTTGGCTCTGCAAACTAAGTACAGATTTCCCCGCACTTTACATTTAATATTGGCAGCCGATTACCAGATGGTTGAACTGGTTCTCTGTTTCCTCTGTGAAAGTGGTTTTTATTTTCAGTTTAAAGGTTTTTAATCTCCCTCTGGAGTAGGGGAACTGTAGTGAGGGTTGGGGTGTCTCCCACTGTAAGCTGTATTTTGGAGATTCCTAACTCCCCTCCCTGGCCAAGATCCTCTTTTCTTTCCCTTTTACTCTTTCTTTATCACTTTTTAGGTTTGGTTAGTCTCCTTTTACAATACGCACATTTACGTTCTAGTGGTTGAACACTTTTGAATAGCAGGTGATCTTGCCTGTACTGCATCAGAGGTGGGATATTTCCTGCCTCTAGCAAAGCCTTGAGGTTGTCCACTTGCTGACTTCCCTCCTTTTGTTTTCACCATTGACAACACGACTGCACTTTTACATTTTCTTTTGTCCTTTACCTTTTATCATTATGACTCTTCTTAGATGTGAATCCATTCGAATGGATCACCTTTGAAACAAGGGGCTGATGACCTTGCTGTTTGGTCCCTTCAACACCAATCAACCAACCAACCAACCAACCAACCAACTTTCTCTATACCTGCTAAATGGCCAAATAGTGCCATAATTTCATGCCTATCTGCAACATTACAATCTATGATGAATTTGTAGTTTGTTCTAAGGTTGTCAGTATCCCATACTAACAAATATTCTATCATACCTGTAATATTAGTGTCAAAAGCATGAAAAACACACAAATTTTGTAGAGATATCTTTTTAATAGCTTGTGAGACCCTGATTTCCACTACTTGTATTGTGAAGTGGACCATCTCCTCTCCACTACTGTGGCCAATGTAATAAGCAGAGATCCAAAGTTGTGGCAATCTGCTGGAGCAATGCTGTTGTCTCACCTAACTCAAATCTTGTAAAGTCTGCCGTGTCACTTTGATTTCATTGGTGGACTGACTGATCTCTATTTTGGTGAAAAAATTACAAGTCTATGTATGCAGATAATGAGCTCAGGTAACTTCGCATAAACTCACATTGTATGGAAGTTTCTGGATTGAACTATGTCGTTTGGATGTGCGAAAATTGGATATAAATTTGTCCTTAGTTGTTTCATTGCCATATTTCTGTACTGATGTGTTCCTGGCAGCATTAACCAAATCATTGACCAAATTATCTGAATAGGCTGGAAGGTGAAGCTTAAGATTGTAATGAAATCTGTTGTCCATAGCATTTGTGTGTGTCAGCTGATAAAATGGTGGATCAGAGTAATAAATGAACAGGAGATACGTTGGCAATATTGAAGTATCAAATAAGATCATAGGGTGACCTCACCAGTCTGCAGAACTAGTGTAAAGACACAACCTTTTTCCTTAGACCAAATGGTGTAATTGTTATAAAAATTACACAATTCCCACATGCAAAAACAAAAAACAAGCTAGCTTGATTTAGTTTACAATTTAATTTGTAACTGATGTATATACACTACTGGTCATTAAAATTGCTACACCACAAAGATGACGTGCTACAGACGTGAAGCTTAACCGACAGGAATAAGATGCTGTGATATGCAAGTGATTAGCTATTCAAAGCATTCACAAAAGGTTGGTGCCAGTGGTGACACCTACAACGTGCTGACATGAAGAAAGTTTCCAACCGATTTCTCATACACAAACAGCAGTTGACTGGCATTTTCTGGTGAAACGTTGCTGTGATGCCTTATATAAGGAGGAGAAATGTGTACCATCATGTTTCAGACTTTGATAAAGGTCGGATTGTAGCCTATCGCAAATGTGGTTTATCGTATCGCGACATTGCTGCTTGCATTGGTTGAGATCCAATAACTGTTAGCACAATATGGAATCGATGGCTTCAGGAGGGTAATATGGAATGCTGTGCTGGATCCCAATGGCCTCGTATCACTAGCAGTGGAGATGACAGGCATCTTATCTGCATGGCTTTAGCGGATCGTGCAGTCACGTCTCGCTCCCTGAGTCAACAGATGGGCACGTTTTCAAAACAACAACCATCTGCACGAACAGTTCGACAATGTTTGCAGCAGCATGAACTATCAGCTCAGAGACCTTTGCTGCAGTTACCCTTGACTCTGCATCACAGACAGGATCGCCTGTGATGGTGTACTCAATGACAAACCTGGGTGCACGAATGGCAAAATGTCATTTTTTCGGATGAATTCAGGTTCCGTTTACAGCATCATGATGGTCACATCCGTGTTTGGCGACATCGCAGTGACTGCACATTGGAAGCGTGTATTCAACATCGCCATACTGGTGTATCATCTGGCATGATGGTATGGGGTGCCATTGGTCACACGTCTCGGTCACCTCTTGTTCGCATTGATAGCACTTTGAACAGTAGATGTTACATTTCAGACGTGTTATGACCCATGGCTTTACCTTTCATTCGATCCCTGCTAAACCCTATATTTGAGCAGGATGATGCACGACTGCATGAAGAAAGTCGTGCCTTTCTGGATACAGAAAATGTTCAGCTGCTGCCCTGGCCAACACATTCTCCAGATCTCTCACCTATTGAAAACGTCTGGTCAATGGTGGCCGAGCAACTGGCTCATCACAATACGCCAGTCACTACTCTTGATGAACTGTGGTATCGTGTTGAAGCTACATGGGCAGCTGCACCTGTACATGCTATCCAAGCTCTGTCCGACTCAATGCCCAGGCATATCAAGGCCATTATTATGGTCAGAGGTGGTTGTTCTGGGTACTGGTTTCTCAGGATCTATGCAACCAAATTGCATTAAAATATAATCCCATGTCACTTCTAGTATAATATATTTGTCCAATGAATAACCATTTATCATTTGCATTTGTTCTTGGTGTAGCAATTTTAATGGACAGTAGTATACTTTTAAGGGTTTTGAACACCAACGAAAAGTTTTGTTGACATAATGAAACATTTTTGAAAATGCAACACTTTGTCATTACCAACCACCATAGTTTGTTGTCATAACATCAGATAGAGGGAAGACAGGTGATATAGGTCAGTCTGCACTTTCCAAGGAATTGGAAGCAAATGCAGAAAGACAAACTTTGAGTGACAGCAGGTTGATTGCTTTGATCAGCACCAGCAGTCACAGGGCATATATGAGGGTCACAAGTTTTGGGATTCTAAAGGCTACTAGGTGCAGGAAATTCTAGTAACTCTTGGATCTGAATAACACAATTTGCATTCAGACTTATTACTACACCAAAGGGTAATTGTATACATTATAAAAAGCAAAGGCTGCAACTGGCTGCACAACAGAAGTAGGTGTTCCTGCCCACAGGGTTAGAGTGAATGGCTGAATCACACTTGCAGCATTGTAAAGTGTGAACTTCGAGGCCACTACTCCAAGTGAGAAAATAGATTTGTTGGAGCTTATCTGAAGATTTTGGTAGGGAGCAAACAGCAAGTTATCTCAGATGGTGAGTCATCATCAGATGCAGAAGTAACATTGGGTGTGCCCCCCGGAAAGTGAGTTGTGACTCCTGCTTTTTATGTTGTATATTAATGACATTTTGCAGATGATGCTGTTACCTATAATGAAATACTATGTGGGAGAAGCTCCAGAAATATTGAGTCAGATGTTTCTAAGATTCCAATATGGTGCAGAGACTTAGTACTTGCTCTCAATGTTCAGAAAAGTAAATTCTTTCAATTCACAAAATTAAAAATCTGAATGTCCTATGGCTATTATATCAACGAGTCACTGGAAACTGAATGAGAAAGTACGTTCAGTTGTGAGTAAAGCAAGTGGTAGACTTCACTTTATTGGTAGAATATTGGAGAAGTGCAATCAGTTTACAAAAAAGATGGCTTACAAATCACTCAGGCAACCCTTCCTAGAATATTGCTCAAGTGTGTGGACCCGTACCAGATAGGACTAACAGGGAATATTAAACAAATACAGAGAAGGGCAGGGTGAATGGCCACCAATTTATTTAGTCTGTGGTAGAGTTTTGCAGAGATACTGAAGGAAATGAACTAGAAGATTCTTGAAGATAGATGTAAACTATCCTGAGAAAGTCTGTTAACAATGTTTCAAGAACTGGCTTTAAATGATTACTCCAGGGATATACCACACCACCTTACATATCACACACATAGGGATTGTGAGAATAAGATTAGAATAATTATAGCATGCACAGAGGCATTCAATCAATTATTTTTTCCACGCTCCATAAATGAATGGCTCAGCAAGAAACACTAATAAATAATAGAATGGCACATACCCTATGCCACGCACCTCACAGTGATTTGCAGAGTACCGATTTAGCTGTAGATGTAGATGTAGCAGTAGAAGCTGGCTATGAGCAACAAGAAGTTCGCTGCCCAATGGTCTGACTGAGCACTTGCCCTGAATAAAAGGAACCGGGTTTTTAAGGGATTGTGGCAGCACACTATTTCTCCGTATCTGTAGTCGTCCCACCAATCCACCAACATCACATGCATTGTCTGTTGTGTCTTAGCCAGAGACACCAGGGAATTGCAAACAAGTTTAGATCATTTCTCTTCTCCTACTCTGTAGGTTGTGATGTTTCTGGGCATTACATTGACCCCAAGTTCCATAGCAACAGCATTCAGCTGGAAGCTGTTGTTAGTTGTAATAGGAAGTGTAGTGACATTCAACCATGTTCTATGTCACTTGGCATTGCCCTGAGGCGCCTCGTGAGTGGGGTGTGATGTTGCAACACTGTTACCCATTTCTCATCTCATTCTAACCTGTGTAAACACACTGAATTGCAGTTAGCATAGGCAGCAAGCTTCATACTTGCCCAAAATTTTTTTTTTTTGTATGTTTGTGTTTATGGGTGGGTAAGTGGGTGTGTGTGTGTGGCCAGCCATCTGCTAAAGTGACACCATTCAGCAGCTTCTAGGCAGTGGATGCAGTTGCTGAGAGTTTCTGCAATTGAGTAATTTTTTACAATATTCTCTTGAATTGTAACAAGGATTCCAAATCTGTTGCATAGAGACCTTTATCTTTTTGGATTCTGTAGTTCAGTACATCAAATATGTCATTAAGTACATTCTGTGCAAAGACACTAAGGGTTATTCTGCTGAAGTCATTAAAGGACTGAACTATTCATCATGGAAATAGGCATGATGTCATCTATACATCCTGCCTTTCTCATCCATTTAGACTTAAGTTATACCCCAGCAATGCAGTTTGTTATTGTTAGGCCACTCATTTGATTAGTTATGCTATGTAACAGACTGAAGTTAGGAAGTTTCTGTACCACTTTCTTCATAATACCTCCATCTATGACATGGCTCCACGACAACTTTAACAGGTGTGACGTTCTAGAAAAAGCCTCTGCTCTTGGTTAAGAAAATGTTGTATTTGTACCAACACAAAATATGGGTGTAAAAAATACCCATGTTTATGTTACAGCTACAAAAATTGTTGCACCCTCTTTGACAGCCTTGATGAATGTCAGAGGAAAACTACTTGGCATAACTGTATAGTAATTGTAATAACCTGTGTTTCCTTATATAATGTGTGAATTGTGGTAATGTGAACACTGGGGTGGGGTAATTCAGTGCTTGTGATGTTCAGAAGTAAAGTGCAATGTTCCTTCAGACAGGCATGCATGTCCAAAGCAACAGTGCATTTTACTTCTGAACAACATAGCGCATGTCTATCTGCTGACACCAGGTAAGTGACTTTAACATAAATTGTGAATTTTGATTAATATATTTCGCCTGTACAGGAGTACACATAATGAATGTAAGAGTGCAAGTTGAAGACACATGGTTGACAATAAGTGGAAGTTTGGGTTTACCCATGAATCATGGTTGGATAGGCTAATGGTAAGGCTACTCTGTTTAGTAAGGAGAAATCTGGGTTAGAGTCCTGGTCTGTCAGAAATTTTCATTGTTGTCATTCCATTATACAACTGATGGTTGTTCATATCTGAAACAATGAGTACATTTCATCAACATTGGTGTGTTGAACTACTGGTATGCCCTCCAATGGTGAATGTGGGAAGTCTATGAGGATGCCAGGTCGGCGTTTAAATATGGATGGATTTGTAAGGTGTTGACCTGCATGACGAGGGAATTTATTACCTCTGCCAATAATATGTTGCATCCTTTTAGTGCCAGTTCTTTCTCTGCCTCCCTTTCTCATGAGGTTGGTATTGCAAAAATCAACCATTTGTAGTCTGTCTGAATCTGAAGAACTTTCAACGTGCTGAAATTTGTATAGATTTTGAAAATGAATTTTCACTCTGCTGCAAGGTTCGTGCTGATTAGAAACTAGAAATTTCCTGACGGATGGAAACCTTATGCCAGACTTGGTCTTGAACATGGCATCTTTTGTTTTTGAGGGCAAGTGCACTACTGACTGAGCTATCCAAGAACACTTTGTGAACAGCCCTCACCACTGTACTTCTACCAGAGCCTCATCTCGTACATTCCCTACATTACTGAAGTTCTTCTTTCTTCCAAAAGTGGTAGTCCCAGAAGGTATGCAGGATATTTTGGAGCTATGGCTTAACCACAGCCTGAGGGATCATTTCCAGGAGTGTTAGTGAGTATCTCATCTCCTACCTTAAATTTCACTGAATTTTTCCTGCATATGTTTTGGGACTGATATCCATCTGTGAAGGCAGGTCATGAGACATATTCGGATAGCTCATTTGGTAGAGGCCTTGATCATGAAAGGCAAAGTTTCTAGATCTGAGCCCCAGTCCAGCACACAATTTTAATCAGTGTGAAAGTTGTCTTGAGGGCAATTCAGAACATGAATCATGGTCACAACATGACATTAACCCCATCAAAGGATCCTAGCTCAGTTCAGGATCTAGGAGGAGTGAGAAACCTCTGTCAATCTGTTCCAATATGTTGAATCAAAACACAGTTTTCAAACAATGTTCTTGTTGTGGCATTCAGTCCAAGTACTGGTTTGATGCAGCTGCCCTTAACAAAAAAAATACCATTTACATTCAGCTCTACTTTTCCACTACTGAAATTCAATACTGCTTGATGTTAATTTTAAGAATCTATTCCTAAAACTGTGTATGTGACAGCTTATGTCCTCGGTATGTCTGGGCCAACCTAATTAGCATTGAATTTCCTCCTTCCTACAGTTAAAACTTCTCTTTCTCCACAATTGTTGCCATAACTGCAGTTCTTTGTTATGACAGAATTAGCAAGGTTTCTCATCTTCACTCTTACCATATGTGATGTCACTGATAACCAGAGTAACACTTCATGCAAAACAGCAAGTCTTCACCTACAAAAATAATCACAGGGTGAATGACTTTCTGTGATCAGTACCAGGTCAGATTAAAGAAAGATTCAGAGGCAAGCTGCAAGCTCTTTTACCCATACGTTTGAACAACGTGCAAGTATTACAGAGATTGGGAAGTTAAACGGGAATCCCTGGAGGGAAAGTGGCCTTCTTTTTGAGGAACACTGTTGAGAAAATTTAGAGCACCAGCATTTGAAGTTGAATGCACAATGATTGTACTGCTGCCAACATACATTTCACATAAGGACCATGAGGATAAGATGAGAGAGAAAGATTAGGGCATAATGGAAGCATTCAGGTAATTGTTTTCCCCTTGCTCTGTTTGTGAGTGGAACAGAAATGGAAATGACTAATTGAGTTACACGATACAGTCGACCACACACTGTACTGAGGCTTGTACAGTATGTGTGTAGGTGTAGATGAAAATAAAATGAAACAACTTATATCAGATACCATCCCCTTATATCTTCATGATGTAAAAAGTGAGTGCTACTATGACTGCTCTCTTTAACCCATCTAGTGGCTAGTGGTGCTGCGTCTTGTTCATGGAGCCCTGGGTTCGAATCCCGGCTGGGTTGGGTATTTTCTCCACCCAGGGACTGTACGCTTGCATTGTCCTCACCATTTCATCATCATTCATGAAAGTGGCGAGACTGGACTGAGTAAAGTTATGGTTTCGTACAGGCACTGATAAGCACTGAATTCAGCACCCCATAAACCAGCCATCATCATCATCATCTCTTCTATCCTGACTGTTAACTCGACTATCACCTGTATTGTCATCATCATCGTTGCTTTTATTGTTATGAGGGACTGTCTCCTATAGGATTATTTCCTCAGTCTGTGGATCCAACGTCCACAAACTTTTTCTACTCATAGCTATTTCTACTGAAACAACTGCCATAATTGTTGTCATTACACATTTGTGGGTTCTGAAGCTGCTGACCTCTGAATGGTACGCATTTGGGAATCTCCATCTTCAATTTTCAGTTATTTGGTCTGTATGGCTGTGGAAAGTCCTCTAGCTTGTATCAGCAACCGAAGAATCTTGATAAGCATTTCAAAGGTTTCTACAAAAACTGGACTATTATAGCTTGAATTTTTTTAACTATTATCCTTGCAATACGTTGCTTGTATAATGTGCCTTAACTTTAGTTGAGACATTTGAAAAATTTTTACAAGCGCCTCCCCCCCCCCCCCCCCCCCACACACACACATCAACTATTTTATTTCTTTTACGTATCATTGATATTTGATGTGGTCTGTCTGGTTACCAAAATTAGGCATCGGACCTTGCTAAGTAGCTAGTTAGAGAGGGTGAATTTACTCCCAAGGTACATACACTGACACATAGAATAATTTTAATAGCATGGGATAATAAACAGAGCACACATCTTAGGCTCACAGCAACAAATTTATGTCTTCCAAAATATTCTATTAATGTTCAAGAGGTTGTAATATGTGAGGACTTAAGACACAACCATAACGGTTCTTAGTGCACACACTCTGCAAATTTACTCACTCATTTATCATGAGCTTGTCTGTGTTTACCATTGCCAGCTCATGTAAAATGGCCTTTTCACTGTGTAACAGTTACCTCAATTCAAAATTGAGCAATACGAGATTATGATGCTCACGTTTCAAACACGTATGCGTCCTGCTTGTGCTTTAACTCTGATTCAACCTACAATATAATATTTCCACAAAATACTTCACTTTTATGTGCCCCGTATGGAGTTCAAACTCTCAGAACCCATCCTGCAGGAGTGCTCATGCTCAACTCAGTCACTCTGTCACACCAGATCATCTCCAGGTGCCAGTTTCTCCCTTACAGAATGATGGGCATCCCACTGTGCTGTGGCAAGGAACTGGAAGGACAGTTCCGATTCTTCAAGTGTAGGATCAATATCCTCATAATATGCTGATAAATTCTGCAGGACTATATAGATTATCTGAAAAGTGATTTTCTTTTTGCCAACCACATACTTGAAAAATGTGAAAGAGCAAAAATCACATTGTTTGAAATTTCTGGATGTGGTGTTACATGTGACACATGCTTGCATTGTGGGTGACCAGACTGAAAGAACACTCAGAAGTGAGAGGCCAGATATTTGTAGCCAGTTCTCAAACTCCAGCTTGTGACACATGGCATTGGAAATCAATTAGTAATCTAACTGTTGTGTAGAAACCCACTGATCTACAAATATTTTGCCTTAAAAAATTGACTGCAGGGACACAGACAAGCACAATATCAGTATGTCTTCAGTATGGCACCCTCCATTCATATCACAGCTGTCAACAGTGATGATTACCATTGTTTTAGCTTCCTCTACTGACAGAACAAAAACTTTGTGTTTCACACTGATGACATCACATAGTGGTGCTTCATGCCATCTGCCCAGTTTAGGATGGTGCGACATCGACATATGTAGGTTCTGAGTCTGATAGGTTGAGGGAATCTGACGTCTGGTTTTGCTGGAGTAACATTATCCTGAGTTTTCTTGTTTTTCTCTTCAACAGCTTTGAAGGATTGGGACTCTTGAAGGACTTACCCTGTGGGGGTAGGAACTGAAGAGGAGCCAGCAGCCCTTGGACCTGAAATCTTGTCTTCTTCAAACACTCCATGTCTAGTGTTCACCGTTTCATCAACAATGACGTCATTAATCATCTGCCCTTCCTTACGGTCTCTGACTGGTGTTAGTTTGCTGGTCTGAGCATTCCCAGGGAGAGGATCCCATAATTGGAGCCAGTCACTAGTAGATGCTGGAGGATGGAACTGTGTGTGGGGAGGTGATGTACCCAAATATGATACATAATAAAGATATTTCTGGTGATCTAGCCACAGTCATAGCAGAATGCACTATTTTTGAGATGGTATGAAAATAATAGTATTTTTTCCAGGCTCCTTAATATGATAGAATGTAAAATCAGACCTCTTCAGGTTTTCGCTTGGCTATTTTGAGGATTGGAAAGTGAGTGGGTTGTTGTCTGCTGTTTCTGCATTGTCCTTGATACTTATTTTCCTCTGACAGTGTGCTCATGGCAGGAAGGTTACTGGTCATGAAATAACACTTATATCTGTGCAGAGAGATTTCTGGATCCTCAGGGCCACAAGCTGATATGTTTGGTCTTTCCACTGTGGCTGATACCATCATGTGCCACCTACTCCAAACAAGATCTCTACCTGCAGACAGCACTCAAATAGAGCAATGCTCTTCTGCTTCAGCTGGCATTTCTGAGAATTCCAGTGCCCACAAACAGGCTGACAAATGCTCGCCATCGTGCACTGGATGGCAACGGTTCGGGCCTCAGTTGTGTGCACCTGTGTTGTAAGGGGCTGCCACTGGGTGCGATTAATTATGGGATGTGACTGCTGGATTTGCAGTGACTTGCTATGATTTTTATAATGGAGACAGTCTTAGCAAGGAAGTTCGCTTCACCACTCCTGTTTGACACTGCTGCTGTAGTAGACACTTGCAACAAGCAAGAAAAGGAATTAAACTCTATAACAAGAAAGGGGCTGGATCACTACAGACAGTGTGGTCAGTCGTGGGATTTTCTGTGTGTGTATAACAAAATTAGAAGGGTTGTTCTGCAGCTGGATGAGTGGTAAATCTGCTGAAACTTGTTTCTAGTTCCGTACCATTCATATGTGTTGTTGTGTGCCTCTGTTGTTGAAACATCCTTGATTATGCACTCACCTACTAATTTGGTTCAGTTAATTAGGCCTGAGGGGAGAATCATATGGGATGGAGTGTAAATGGCTGCACAAGAGGAACAGTATCACATCCTGCACCTAGAGGCACTGACTGTCATCCCTTCAGTGTTGAATTTGCAGTTTCAAGTGCAGCCCTAAGAGGCTTAAAGAATTTCCTGTCCAATGGCTGTAACTTGCAAATGTTACATGATGGTGTGTTCAGCATACAAATGTGATGGTTACCTGTATATTCTTTAACTGACTGCTCTTTATAAATAGCGTGGCCATTCACACTTAAGAGGACTGGATTCATTCCTGTTGGCAGAACGTGCAGTTTAAAATGCTACAACCACTGCAAGAACATGTTGCAATTCATCCACCTGCTTTCAGGAGCTCCACAAAAAATTATTTCTTTTGAACCTACCATCAATGGATTATCTTTATACCGTTTCTTCTGAGGAAAAATGAAAATTGAAAAGTGCAGGTATAAAATGTTGTGTGACATCCATTGTCGATGTTTCTGTTAAGACACTACAGTTTTGAAAAAGTGAAACACTGAGAGATGTGATCACAGTGAAATTAATACCACTGATTACAGACTTGACACTACACATGAGTAACATTACAGACCTGTACCTGCACTGTGATTATATACCACGAGGTCTAGGGACAACGATGGCAGCTCGATGGTGGCGCTTCTCTGTACTGAACTGCCACAGTCAAAGAGCACGTGAACATGTTGCTGGAGAATACTCTGCCACACGGTTTTTAGGCACATCTACATAGCATCAATTGTGGGCTACTGTACGCCTGAATGTACAAGTTGCCAACCAACCATATCCCACACATGGTTGATGGGTGACATGTCAGGTGAACAGACAAGCAACGGAAGTGATGGCACCATTCGTTCTTCGAAGATGAGTTGCACATTCCTTGCTACATTTAGCTGAATGTTGTCATACTAAAATATGCCATGTGGAATGGCTTGAATTAGGACCAGTGACTTGGGCTGTAAAACCTCCCTGATTTAGTGTTAACTGTTCAGGTAGTCCTCAAAACATAGGTAACGCACACTTATGTTGCACGCAATGGCGCCCCAAACCATAACAATTGGCAATTGTCCACTTCCCCACTCACCATACAGTCTGCACGATTGGCTTCACAATGGTGATGTTGAAAGTGTATGCAGCCATTACTGTGAGACACCTCGTGGAATTTGGTATACATATGCAGGCGAATTCTTGCCACCTTGAATCTGGCAGTGCTACAGAATACAAGAGCTGCAACAGTTTGTCACATCTTCTCTGGTGTTATATTGTGTTGCATTCAGTCACTGCTTCAGATTTAGACCTTACTTTCACACTGTCATTAATCCTCTGTGTGGTTGTTAGTGTGAATTGTTAGTGAATGCTTGTATGTCGCAAGTGGCATTGTGGGTGTGGGGGGTGACAGATCTTAAGAACTGGAACTGTTTTCCCAACAGGCGCTCGGAAGCGGTAGCGACGTCGGCTGTATCAACACATACGGTAGATCGGCAGCAGCGACAAGACTGGCTTCTCGGGCTGGTGGAGGCGAAGGAAGGGGCGGTGACACCGGCTTGGCCACCACTTGTGGGCGCATCTGGTCGTAATGGCGAACAACCGTGCCATCGTCCGTACGTATTTCACAAATCCGGCGGCCGCGAGGAGCCTTGACCTCCCCTGGAATCCATTTAGGGCGAGATTCATACCCTCGTGCACACATGTTGGCGCCCACTGAGTATTTTCCTGCACTAGGGGATGCAGCACAAGGCCTGACAGGGTGAAGCAGGTGCAGTAGAGTGCGCGGTTGGCGGCCATGCAAGAGTTCAGCGGGGCTGTGATCACCCAGAGGCGTGAAGCGATAAGAACTCAGTGATTTTTCCACAGATGACGCTCTGCTGCAATTTCTAAGGAATTTTTTCATCTGGCTTTTGAAAGTGCAGACAAGGCGCTCGACCTCCCCATTCGATTGCGGATGGAAGGACGGTGCTGTAACATGATGAATCCCTTGTCCAATACAAAAATCACGGAAGGCCTGCGAAGAGAACTGAGGGCCACTGTCCGTGACAATCGTGGATGGAAGATCTTCTAGCGCAAAGATTTTGGACAAAGCCAGTGTCATCGCCGCAGTGGTGGGCGACGGACATCGAACAACAAACGGAAACTTCAAGAAGGCGTCAATCAACAGTAGCCAATACGTACCGAGGAAGGGGCCGGCAAAGTCAGCGTGCACCCATTTCCATGGCTGCACCGGATCCGGCCACGGAGAGGGCATTGTACGAGGTGCAACCAGTTGTTGAGCACACTGACCACACGCAGCAACCATGTGGGTGATGTTTGAATCAATACCTGGCCAATAAACGTGCCTGCGGGCCAGGGACTTAGTCCGAGAAATACCCCAATGGCCTTCATGCAACAGTTTGAGAACATCTTTGCGAAGAGAGGCTGGCACCACGACCCGTGGAGATGCGCCATCCGTGGCCAGAAGAACACCACCATCATGAACAGACAGACGAAGGTGCACGGCATGGTAGTAGCGAAGGGGATCCGATGCCCGGCCCTTGGACCTGTCCGGCCAACCCCATTGAACAAAACCAATCACCTGACACAGGACCGGGTCCCGCGCAGTAGCCGGCGCGACCTGCGAACCTGTAAGTGGAAGACCCTCGACCGCACGACGTTCTTCCTCATCAATGTGGAAACAGAGTAGTTCATCACGATCGAAAACCGGGTCGGGGTCCATCGGCAATCGCGACAATACGTCGGCGTTGGCGTGCTGGGCCGTGGGGCGTTAGTGAATCTCATAGTGAAAATGAGACAAGTATAAGGCCCAATGTTGCAGGCAGTGAGATGCCTTATCTGGAAGCGACGCCGATGGGCTGAACAGAGAGACCAGCGGCTTGTGGTTGGTGATGAGGTGAAACTTAGAACCATACAAAAAAACGCTGAACTTTTTTAGAGCATAAATGATAGCGAGCGTGTCCTATTCAATTTGAGAGTAACGCTGTTGCGCATAGTTGAGGGTCTTGGAAGCATAGGCGTTCGGTCGTTCCGACCCATCCTCATACTAATGGGTGAGAACAGCCTCTAGGCCATACTGTGACGCGTCAGTCGCCAGAACCAAGTGCTGACCCGGACAGAATGTGGCAAGACAAGGCGCCGACTGCAACTGAGCCTTCAGGCGGACAAAAGCCTGCTCACACTCGTCGGACCAACAGAAAGGGACGTTTTTGCGTAACAGCTGATGCAGAGGATGAGCTACCACTGCTGTGGATGGAATGAATTTGTGATAATAAGCAATCTTGCCTAGAAACGCCTGAAGTTCTTTGACCGTAGATGGCCGGTGTAGAGTGTTAATGGCCACCACGTGCTGACGTAGAGGACATATACCCTCATGGGACAAGTGGAAACCAAGATACACAATGGAGGGTTGGAAGAACTGTGACTTGTCCAGATTGCACCTCAACCCAGCCGAATGCAAAACCCGAAACAGTGAACGCAAATTGCGAAGGTGCTCCTCAGTGGAGGCCCCCGTGACAACAATGTCATCTGAATAGTTTATGCAGCCGGGAACAGAAGCCATGAGCTGTTCCAAAAACCGCTGAAAAATGGCCGGCGTGCTAGCGATGCCAAATGGTAACCGTTGGTACTGATACAACCCACAAGGAGTGTTGATGACGAGAAATTCCTTGGAAGAAGCATCCAATGGCAACTGATGGTATGCCTCCGATCAGTGAAGTTTGGAAAAGAAATGGCCCCCAGCGAGCTTGGTAAATAACTCCTCAGGACAGGTAAGAGGATAAGTGTCAATGATGCTCTGAGCATTGACAGTGGCTTTAAAATCACCACACAATCGCAGACTCCCATTTGGTTTAGAAACCACCACAATTGGCGAAGCCCATTCGCTGAAGGTAACAGGAAGGAGAATCCCTGAAGCTGTTAACCTGTCTATCTCAGCCTTGACAGGTGCACGCAACGCCACCGGAATAGGGCATGCCCGGAAAAACTTAGGGCGAGCTGTAGGTTTAAGAGTAATGTGGGCTTCAAAATCCTTGGCATGACCCACACCAGCAGAGAACACGGACAAAAATTCAGAACACAATCCATCCAGCTGTTGATACGGAATATCCTCAGATATGAGGTGCACATCATCATCAATGGAGAACCCAAATAACTGGAAAGCATCATAACCGAACAGGTTTTCAGTGCCCGCATGATCCACCACATAAAACGTGAGGGGCCTAACAACAGACTTGTAGGCAGTGGAAGCATCAAACTGGCCAATGATAGGAATTTCCTGTTTATTATAAGTTCTCAGATTTCGCGTAACTGGAGACAAGGGAGGGGAGCCCAACTCCAAATAAGTGCGAGAATTAATGAGAGTTACTGCAGAGCCAGTGTCCACTTGCATGCAAATGTCTTTATCCAGAACACAAACAGTAACAAACAACTTATTTGTTTGAGAAAGCACACAGTTAACATCCATGTCAGATGCCTCATCCTCGTCGACAGGAACTTCAGGGGACTGACACACAGAAGCAATGTGGCCTTTTTTCCTACATGAATTACACGTGGCCCAACGTTTTGGACATGCGGCCCTGTCATGCTGTACGTAACAATGTGGACAAGAAGGAAGTGCGGAACGAACCTGCTTCTGTGGTTGCTGTTTTCGCTGCGAGCGTTGCGGCCCAACGCGACATTGTTTACGCGAGTGAACCGCTGCCACATCTTCGTTCTCCTGTGAAACAGGCAAATTGTCCATGTCGAAAGTTGACTCTACAGCGCCTACATCACACCACATGTCTATTTGCGCGCCAGCAGCGTGAGACACTTCAGAGGATTGAGCAATGCTTAGAACTTCTGACAACGATGGGTTTGGCAGTTGTAGGGCACGTTGACGAACCTCTTTATCAGGAGCAAGCCGTATAATAGCATCCTTAACCATTGAATCAGCATAAGACTCATGATGAGTGTCCGTGATAAACTGACATTTCCTACTCAGACCGTGTAGTTCCGCCGCCCAAGCCCGGTAAGTTTGATGGGGCTGTTTACGACACCGGTAGAACGCCACGTGGGCGGCTATGACGTGGGTGTTTTTTCGGTAATAGTTAGACAATAAGTCACACATTTCTTGGAAGGACAGAGAGGCAGCTTCCCACAGAGGGGCTAACTGAGATAGCAGCTGATAGATCCGTGGGGAAATCCAAGATAGAAATAACGACTTACACATAGGAGTGTCGACAACGCTGAAAGCCAAGAAGTGTTGCCGCAAACGCTTCTCATAATCCTCCCAGTCTTCAGCGGCCTCGTCGTAAGGAGGGAATGGAGGCAGAGAAGAGGAAGACAGACGATGAGTAAGCAACATCAACAACGCCTGAATAGCAGCCGTCAGCTGTGTTTGTTGTTCAATGAGCGCTTGCATAAGCTGTTCCATGTCTGCCCCATCACGAACACACAAATCCACAATGCAGTGAAAATATCCGACCTCGTCGGCAGAAAGTGTTATAACCTTTAATCACCAATAATTGCGCGGATATTCAAACACTCTCACTTAGAAACAATAGCTGGTTACATGATAACAACTCAGTATCTCTTATTCGACTGCCGTGCCGTGACATGCGGCTGGCACCGTTCGTAGCTTGGTGGCGCCCCCGCGCTCAGCCGAGTTGCAAAGCACCTCTATCGCCGTTTGCGCATACTGTCGTGGCAGCACTGTTAAATATCGTGGCACTGTCACAACAAACACCACAAGCAGTATTACATTCCCACTCCAGAGGGCAAGCATTTAAAACAGTTTGAAGTATGCTTTGTGGTTAGTAT
The DNA here is from genome assembly GCF_023898315.1 of Schistocerca nitens. Classification (NCBI taxonomy): domain Eukaryota; kingdom Metazoa; phylum Arthropoda; class Insecta; order Orthoptera; family Acrididae; genus Schistocerca; species Schistocerca nitens. Next base: position 38,384,005 of record NC_064617.1, read on the forward strand.
TTTCAGGAATTCAAATGTATAACCTCACCCAATTTTTTTGGACCTGCATGATCTTCTCTACTTCAATAACGGTATACTTACAATTGCAAAAACTCGTTATCCAATTTAAGTACCACAAGGTGAATTTACAATGACATTGCTCTTGTCTTTATGTATCAGTTTTGTACTAGACCTCAATCAGTGATTAAAATTTACATAACTGTTTGCGTTTAACAGTTATTCATTAATTTTCTTAATACTTGAAATTCTGTTTTTCAGACTTATCTCAAACCCAACATCGAAAAGCTTGTGATGAAGATGAGGAAGCTGTTGTTGTCCAGAGTTATGATAATATTGTATTAAACTTCTTTCTGTAAAGGAGTTGCCTATCAGAGGACAATTACTTTGTAGGTCCATGTATTACTTCCATTTACAAATTGCAGGAAGTGTCATCTACAGAAGTAGCAAGTGGTCTCAAAAATAATTTGAAAGCTTGGAATGGATTTAGTATATCCCTAAATCACCCAGGTTCATCCTTCATTGTAATTCTTATCCTGGAGAATAACTGTCATCAGAAAATTGCAACACATTTCTCTGCTTTGTCTGTCTTTCCACATTGGAAGTTTTCTCATGAAAGTGATTTATATTTTTCAGTCATTTCATAGATTAATTGATTTTCACCTAGCAGGCTAGTGTCCAAAGCAATCAAATGTCCTGTAATATCCAAGGCAAACCAAGGTCAGCAGCCCACTATGGATATTCTGTTTTGCGGTGTTGCCTTCTTTTGAGCTTTAAAAACTGATTTATTGGGATTCTCTAGTAAAAAAAAACTTTTTTGGACATTTCTGCAGCTAAGCCAGCAGAGTTCACTGTGATCTGGTTTTTTGCAATACTCGTCCCCAATTTGAACTATAATTTTCTGAAACTGTCATTGTGTCCGAATTGGGATATCAGGTAACTGACTGTCAAGAATGTTTATCGCCAATGGTCATTCAGCTAGAATTTGTTTTTTGTACAGATCACAATAAAATTTTCTGAAGCTATTTGCAGTATATAGAGAGGGTTGACATACAAGGAATTTGTAAATACTGTACATGGTAAGGCAGTGAACATAGTGTTCATTCCACATTACAATTACTAACCTGGTGAGCACAATTAATGTACCAAGCTAACAAATACAAAATATACTGATGCAGTGATTAAAGAATTATTAATTGTATGCTGACAGTGCAATTAGCTGTTATCTTGCATGCTAATAACCATTGTACATTATTCTGTTTGTGAGGGCCTATCAGTTAACAAAATAAACAGTGGATATAGTCGATTTTACAGACTGATCTCAGCACTACTCGGATCATGAAATCTTGCAAACAGAGAAATGGGTTGTCCAATAACCAATTGTGCAGTCTTTCTCTAAAAATTTGTAATGGTATGCCCCGAGCACTTTGTGTTATTAATTGAAGAGTTTTAAAATATTCACTTTGTGCTAGACACACGGTGGTGTTAATCTGTATCTTGGTACATCATCATCCACCTTCATTCTATTGTTGTAGTACGAATTTCTACCCCAGCAGAATTTTATGTTTACATGTAGTAAACAGATATATGTGTACATATTTACATTTACAACGGTCAATAGTCTGAGCCTGGTAAAGAGAGGACGACAGTGCTCTCTGGGACTTGTTTTACACATTATGCATTACAATCTTTCCTGAGTTCTGAGAATTTTGGCAGTGTAGGAGGGTGTCTTATCAAATGAGGAGGCCATAAGTAATATGTGATGGCAACAGTCCAAAGTATATTAGTCTCAGGAAGCCAATACTAATCATGTCTGTAAGTTTCCAAAGCAAGTAGGAGATCCTAGAAATCTTTTTCATACCTGACTAACATGTTCTTCACAGTTAAGTTTGGAATCAATATGCATTCCTAACACTTTCACTGATCTGTTTTCTATGTCCTTGGGCAATCATAAAATAAGCTGTTTTGTTTTCTCTGGATTACAGAGTAATTTATTTGCTGAGAACCAGTGGAGGGCAGATTTTGGTGTTTCCTGTTTACTGTTATGCAAGGCTGAGATCTTCTGTAGTGAGGCGACCAGTGTTGGTCCATCACATAGCGTATGATTTATGTAGAGAGGAATGTCACTGATAGTGACAATGAAGAAGAATGGTCCAAGTAATGTGCCCTGTTGAACACCACATAAAGGGGTGTGTTTATAATACAACATAGCTTGTCACAGTTGAAAATAAAGATATGAAGCTATTACTGCTAATTCTGGATTACATACCTCATAAAATTCTAGTTCTGTTGTCAGGATGTCAAAGGGAATGTAGACAAATGCTTTGCTCATTTCATATAAGATAAGTTCAAATGGTTCAAATGGCTCTGAGCACTATGGGACTTAACTACTGTGGTCATTAGTCCCCCAGAACTAAGAACTACTTAAACCTAACTAACCTAAGGACATCACACACATCCACGCCCGAGGCAGGATTCGAACCTGCGACTGTAGCGGTCACGCGGTTCCAGACTGTAGTGCCTATAACCGCACGGCCACTCCGGCCGGCTATAAGATAAGTAATTGGATGTATGTAAGTAAGTGAGATATCTCAGACAATTATAAGACAAGGGTTTTTTCCCCATTTCATCTTTTGGAAAATAAAGAGTCACCTTATATTCACTGATAAAGCTATAGCTGCTAAGGTCAACATTTTTCCATTGTTTAACAGGATATATAGTGGTTGTCTTACATTTACAAATGAAGCTTTGGCTATTGAGGTCACACAGAAATTTATTTTGAAGAATTCAGGACAGAGGTGGCCAAATAAAACTCAACTTCCAACAGGCTCAAGATATCGCGATATGCCGAAGCGCCTTGATAAACTATCAACGCTATGCAAAGAGTCATGTGACAACTCAGACATTGCTAGTGTAAGTGATATGCAACAAACTATGAAACAGTACTACAAAAATCTGTTGCTCTGCATAAAATTTGACTATTTTGTGGAACGTGGGAGGAAACTGTGCCATATTGTATCATTTACGAACTCTTGTTGTATTTGAACAGGTTCAGAGTAAAAGTTTCCATACATGTATGGATACCATGTTGAAATAAAGGAGAAATGTTATCCTTCAAAAAAGTTACTGGATTCTGAAACCAGATCAATATTTTGATTGAGAGACTGTAATGATTTGATAAGTGCATTGCAAATGATAAATTCGGTCGCTGTTCATGTATTAGAATTCTGTATAAAATGTTACCAGTTTTTAATCAGCTGACAAAAAATGATGGAACAAATGAAATAAATCATATTAAATGCATTTGCAAGAATAAATTACAGTGGCAAGACGTGATGTAGAGCTGGTACCAATAGATGTCAGAAGATGGAAGCCGAGAGGAAGTTTGAGAATTGAACTGAATCATGATATTTAATTATGTATTAGCTGTTGCTACTGCTGCTGTTATGTATGATTGCAATATCTTCTGGGGCACAAGTCAGTGTTTAACAGTTGATCGAGCACAACACTGTAATTTGCTGGCCACGCGCTATTCCCCTGCCTGTACTAATTGAGTTTTCACCTAAGCTGATATCACTGTTCCACTTCCAATCCTTCTACAGTGTTTTATTGGCCAACCATTGGAATCTATCTTGCGTGCTTCAGCTTTTTAGGAACATATAACATGTTTAAATTGCAGTTTGCCTGAATCAGTTTGTAGTCGGAATTGAGTTGACTGTAAAATTTTACAAGAACTCAACAAGAGTATTCATTTCTGCAGGAGAAAGTAAAAGTCTAGATGAGGAACAGAGGCATACGTAAGTGTTTTGTGATGCCATGTAGTCGACAGTCACTGTGACATATGACGGGAATGAAACCATGTCTCTGATGCTGGATCAACATTGTCTTCTCACCACTCTCTCATTGGCAGTATCTTTGGAAGCAAGACATATTGTAACATATGTCAAAACAGAAGCATAATCCTACACGTATATGCATAAAAATAGCTGTATTCTGAGAGCGCAAGGTAACCACATCATCGGAAATGGCAACATATTTGGAAGAAACAGCCAAATGTGATAACGATGATTTAAATTTCACAGATGTGCGATGATGATGATGATGATGATGATGAGTAAAAACTAGTGGTACCCCAGATGACAGGGTTGCTATGTGAAAAATGTATAAAGGAAAACCATCAGGAAATTAATGTAAAACTTTTTTTCTTCGTTTGTTTTATTTGTCCTTACATTATCAAATTGTTAACAATGAACAAATGGCATGCATTTAGAATAGGTATTATGTTAACTTCTGAGACAGATACTATAACAGTTTGTAATTTTGATTAGTCAGAATATCCACCTCCTTATATAGAAAAGTCTTGTGTCACAGTGCCATACTCCTCTGAAATGACTCGATCAATCCTGATGAAATTTTACATGTATATTTAGTACATCTGAGAATCTCTCATAATCTATTTTTCATACCCCTAAGTGATAAGGATGCTCCACCCCAAAAAATTTTTCTTGTTTTTTGGACAGAACTTTTTATTTTTATTTTTTTTATAGTGTGGCATTTCAAAATACACACAACCCTAAATTTTCACCCCTCTACCACCAACCCCCATTTTTAATAGCAATTTTAGTAATTAAATAATTTTCAACCCCGGTCGATAACTGATCAATTATCACTTGATCAGTTATCCCCACCAAATGTCTACCAATGATATTTGATAGATAGTCAATTGAAGAAAATGTACCAAAAGGCATGACTCAAATTTCCGTCTTTGAATCGACATAACTAGACTGAGAAGTTTACCTAGGTAGCACACATCATTCGCCAAACTGACATTTAGGCCTAGCACACTTGCATCGATTTTTATCATATGGAAATATATCATACAATCAAATTCTTTTAGTAGGACGAAGAAATTCCTCTGCTCTTCTTTGTTCCTCTAAAAGAATTTAATTGTACAATATTTTTACTTACAATAAAAATCGATGCGTGTGGGCTTGGCCTAATTCATAATGCAGGCGAACACGTTTCTACACAAAGTTGCCGCTATGTTTGTATGCTCATGGATGAACTGTGTATTGGCTGCAATTGTTAAATCCAAGTGATCTACTATAGAAAAACACTTCCCCCTTAGCCTTTCCTCACTCCCTACACAGTTTTTGGTTATTATTATTGTTTGTGTCACGAGCTACCACCAACAATGGCTATTGTGTTACATGTGTACACTGTGTTACACATATACATTATTCTTATAGACCAGAGATAATTTATATGGCAAAACAAAATAACATATTATTCTTAAGACCTGCTATACCTGGTGAACTTTGTTCCGCCTCTGAAAAAACTGTATTTTTTCTCAAGAATGCCCTTGAAAACAAGGGGTTGTCTTCTAATCAGAGCTGTCTTCTGATCACGGCTGTCTTCTGATCATGGCTGTCTTCTGACCACGGCTGTCTTCTGATCACGGCTGTCTTCTGATCACGGCTGTCTTCTGATCAGGGCTGTCTTCTGATCAGGGCTGTCTCCTAATTTAAATACTGGAAGTATTTTGCAAACTTTGAGGGAATTGGGAGACACTGAAGACTGTAAACAGTCCTAAAGTATGGAAGCGAATAGTGTACACATCAAATCTATTGTTTTCTTTACCGTGTAATTTGAGAGCCAGTAACAGCCCATACTTAAGAGTTTGATAATTCTGAGACTTCTTTTAAATATAAGAAGCAACAGTCTCAACTTCTAATGATTACTAGCAAGTGTGGTGTACCATTTTTCTGGCAAGTAATACTACTGCTTCAGGCAGCTGATACTGTAGCGATTCTACTACTCTTCACTTATTGAAGTATAGAACCAATAGAACTATGATCCACATCCTAGATACTCTGGAATAAACCATCTGGCAGAAAGAAATGTGTGTCAATTTTTCCCCCTTTCCAAAAGTGAGCATATATCCATTACTAAGATAGTCATACTACTGGCCAATACACAATGTCCTATAACATGACTCAATGCATAGCAGCAGAGGTTTTTCTTCATAGAAAATGGATCCATAGAGATGACATAACCCATCATGATCTGCAGAACCCATTGTCCAACTGAGGCAGGTTACTGACACACTGTCCTGTGTGATCCTGATGCTTGAGCATCGCTTTTCTTCACCCTCTGTTACAGATGGTGACGAAGTTTCTAAAAATATTGTGCTGAGTCTCCATTTCTCCCAAATAGAGGCTTTACTACCTCAAATGGTGAAGGCATCTTCCTGCCATATACTATACTATATGACAGGGTGAAAGCACAATATTGCTGTGTTCTTTTACAGTTCTAAGCCGATACAGCATATGGGAGTCACACCACTGTCATTTGGTTGGTGTTCACCAAAAAATGTAAAATTTGGATATTGTAAGATGAAAATGCTGCCTTCTTCCATTTGAAGGGTAGGTCTAGTCCTAAGGTTGTGAATGCTTAGCAAATTTGATAACTTTTTCATCAGATCGGACATAAAATTGATAGCCTCATCTGTTATTATTGTCAGCAACATGAAATTTCAGTAGCACCTGGTATTCCATAAACGATCAGGTAACAGCCATCCACACTATTTCAAATTGTTTGCATACTTCTGACAACCTTTGCAGTTGATGTCTGAATAATAGGTTGAAATTGGCATGTCGTGCACACAGTATACCATTTCTAAAATCCGGCTCCTGCTCCTGGTCCTTGGCCAAAAGTTTTTGGTTACTCATCGCTCAGTTGGTATTCAACCTCCATGACCTGCCGAAAAATTGTCATCTGCTTGCATTAGTGCTTTCCTAGAAAGCTGCAGGTACCACCATGCATGGTCCACAGTCATTCTGTGCAACAAGCCTCTGTGTATCACAGACTGTGGTTGCTCCCTAAATTTGGCTGTCAGTGTTAGCAGAAGTTCCTTCTTTCACTCTGTAGTGCTATTATTCATTGCTCACAGTACTCCAGCCTTTCTGCTTACTGGTGGTTATCTAGTTGAAGAGTGTTTTAATCCTGGAACCCACTTCAATGCAGCATGGTCTGTCACATCTTAATAATTTCTTCCATGCCGGTAACAATGTAAGTACATTAAACCATAGATGATGGCCAGGGTCTCCTGTATAATCAAAAGCTATACTTCCTTGCTCCTATTGATGACTTTTTGGAAAACAATTAAAACAGGTGCACCATGCAGATTATCACTAGATTCAATAATCCCATAAGCAACCTATTGCTTGAGCAATTCTTACATTATTGGCTGTAGATCTTTCAGGATTCTGTATGGTTTCCCATGAATTTGTCCATCACTACCCACTGGTATCATACATTACATAGCTGTTGTCGCTGGTAATGGTCCACCACAATTTAAAAAAGTCTGAATCATCACAGTGAAGTTTTGACCACTGTTCTGTCTGTCTGCACAAAGTGAATCACCTTTTCATGTGATGTAGATGGATTGACAGTCTGCAAGGGACTGTCTCCCCTTGACATACCTAATCATCATCCCACAGGATGTCCAAGTTTAATTCCCTGGCAGACAGACCTCATCTGAACTGAAGTTATCCACACACCTCGGGACTATACAAGCTCGACCTATTCTCTTAAACTTGCTATATTACCACGCAGAAAATATACAATGTATTCATCTCTTTAGTGGATTCCAACAGCTCCACAGCACTCATCACTTAACCTGATAGGTCACCAAGACTATCAATTCTGTATCTGTTGGTAAAATACTGTGCAAACTGATCTTCAGTGGACACATCTGCAGTGTATTTGGTACCACCTGCATTATACTTGAAACTTGTGACAATGCCACACTAGCAGTGGTCGTTCGCAGCTGGACTGTTGTCCTTGATCTGTATTTTCTGGATATGGGGCAACACAGAACCCATCAGCAATGAGTGGCAGTACTTCCATCTGGTCCTGAAAATTTCATACACCAACAATGAAACTGAGCCATGTTGATCCCAATGGCACCACACCATTGTCTCTTACTCCACACAACGTATATCATGTAGTCGCGACATATTGCCTGGAAATGCTCGTAAAAAAGACACTCAGGGTCTAGCCTCCACCAGAATAAATCTTATCAGTTTCGGCGTTTTACCTTAATGCTTAGGATTGTGTATTGACCTTTGTAATTATGTCTGAAAATGCATCTAATGATTGATTCCATTTCTGCGACAAACCATTGAGCTGTTCTCTAGAAAGTGTCCAACTCAACTGTTTGCAATACAGTTGGTAAAGACTTTTAATAATCTGTTGAGATGCCTGTTCCTTAATCGATCTCTCAATGTAAATTATGTGTATCTTTGAGTTACCATTCCACCTTAAATTTGCAAACCGGCCTGATGAGATATGATTGTATATGGTTAGTTAGGGGCAGCTTTCAAATCATGAATAAATACTGATACATTGTCAGTGAATTTATCCAAAACAAAGAGGCACCAAATTATCATGCCTATGAATCCTGTTGCAGCTAATGATATTCAGTGAGGCTTTTCCCTGTACCGGCTCAGCTTGCCAACACTCATTAATGGCTATCAAAATGTCAATGGGCTCCTGTGATATTACTGCTCCTTTGCACATGCGATATTACTGCTCCATTGCAGAGTTGCTGAAAGATATAACCATGCTACTCACACCTTAAAAAATATGATCACTTGGTGTTTCGGTGATATTCACATTTCCATTATTAGTGCAACCTCCATTTGATAATATGGAAAATATGCTCTATCACCACAGTAAACAAACAAGCAGGGACTGACTAACATTAAAACTTATGTGTAGTACTCACAGAAGCTTCGGCTATAGAGTGCAGCAGTGATCTGAATCTTGTCAGGCCATGGTACAGTCTAACTGGCACTGTCATTGTGCAACACACCCAGTACGCAAATTAACTGCAGCATTGACACCTAACTGAATGCCGATAGCATTAAGACATTTTCAAGCTGATGTGAACATCCTACAGGCTAATTGTGCTTGTAACACAGAAAACATAGCCAAAACCAAGAATCACTCACAAAAGCATAGTGCTGGGCTGCGAGGTGGGGCAGAAGTTGCTTCTGATGCCAGAGGACTTCTTTTACCAGGTGTACTGTCCATGGTGCTGGACATTACATTGAGTGGGCTCAGAGGGCTGGCTGGGTTCAGGAGGCTGTCCAACCATCACACCAGGTGTGGTGAGTGGATTCTCATCTGACACCCACGGGCATTAGTGAAACAGTATTAAGACACAAAACTGTTATTTTTGATAAAGTGTAATGGTTGACTTTTCTACACTCCAGCACAGTGGCAGGAAGCGCCCACCCAGTACACGCTGTCTGAGGCGAGTGGCAGCAGCATCAGCTCCGGCTGTGTAATGGCACCAGACCTGTCAGTCCTATGCAGCCGGCTCTTTGAAAGTGTGCCTCAGTTACTGGGTATATTCTGTGCAATATATTCTGTGAAATATTACCTACCTTCATGTCTCATCTTTCATTTATACTCCGCAGGTTTGAACACTTTGGTGCCTACTCCTCCCATTTGGTATGACGGATCATGGCTTTTAACCTTGAATCTAGTTTGTTACTGAATGCCAAAAACACACAAGTTAATCAATCAAGTCTGCAACACTAAGTTACATCCAGTTGTCGCGTGCACACTTGAGATGCCCGAATGCTGTTCTGTCACTCGTGCTCTGAGAATTAATAGACAATGAATTACTGTCACACGACAGATACTTGCATCAGTATCACATTATCCAACGTGAATGCCATGCGAGTTGATCTCAAAGTTAATGTCATGAGCAATGGGAAATTGCTAATTTAATAAGTGACCTTCCCATAACAAAACAAACGTACCATTTTCATGATTACAACAGTTTCTTACATAATATATGTGACAAGAATTGGGAATAGCGGGAGTATAAGTCATTGAAAAATTTTTCACCTATATTCTGGTTCATAATAATTATTGAAGAATCTCCCAAACTTTCTAAATACAAAATGAATTCCTTACTGATTGAGCTCTGATTAACTTTGCACTCTGCTCTTTCAAGAAAGAACTGAACGATGATCTACGAAGCAGTCCATAATCACAATATAAAGGTTTCAAAATGTACACTGGTCAAGCTGCTGGTGCTGATGTATGGACACAAAGAAATTTGTTCTGCTTTTGTCCATTATCACTCAACAGATGATAAAATCTAAAATATTGGACCTACATAGTCCTGAATGGTATCACTGGAACCGTTGCGAAAATATCTGCATACTTGCCTTGCTTAAAATGAATCTACATAAAATTCACAAATGAGGCAGTAAGATGCTTATCACTGGATATGTTTCAAATGAGCGATGATTTCTTAGAAAATTGACTGGTCACTAATATTCCATGTATCAGTGAGGTTAGTGAACATGGAAACACTGTTAGATCATTTTAGCTGACGTACGTATTGAATTAAGCAACCAATGTAGTATTTGGACTCGACGGTCTTAGCTCATACAAAGAAATGTGGTAAACATCTGAATTAAATACATGCATCTCCTAGTCTGATCAATTCTATCTAGTAACAGGAAGAAATTAAAACTTATTCTGAATTATTGAAGCTTGGTTCTTAGAAGACTGCAGAGCTCTGCAAAATGCAGTAGACACTCACTGGTCCCAAGCAGCTTTGTCCGTCAGCCTGCCTAAGACTTTATGGGGCAATGGGAAGGAAGAGCATTGCCACCAGCTGCACATATCCCACGGGTAATGGGCCATTCTCTCACTCGAGGCAAGCTATATAAATGGCTTAGGAGGACTCCTCTTAAAATTGTTTGCAGATGATACTGATATTTTCCATCCAAGGAAGGCATCACAGTATTAAAATGAATTGCAAAATTATTTAATCTAAATATCTGTATGGTGTGAAGAATGGCAATGTGACATCCCCCTCCCAAAAAAAAAAAAAAAAAAAAAAAAAAAAAAAAAAAAAAAAAAAAAAAAAAAAAAAAAAAAGATAGATAAATAAAAAGTGTGAGGTCCTTCACATGAGTACTAAAATAAATCTGTTAAATTTCAACTACACTGGAAACCACATAAATATAAAAGGTAGTCTGTAACTCAAAAGCCTACATATCTAGTAGAACAAACAACTTAAATTGAAATGATAATGTTGTTTAGAAGCCAAGCCAAAGACTGCATTTTATTGCTAGAACATTTAGTAGACACCAGCGTATTCTTGTGGTTTATGGGGTCCTTATCAGATAAGACTAATTGAGTACACTGAAAAAGTTTAAAGAAGGACACTTCATTTTGTAATATCATGAAATGGGTGGAGGGGGGAGGTGAGGCGGAGAGAAAATCACTGATATGATAATTGTCATGGCAACCATTAAAACAAACCTTTTTCATTGAAGTGAGATTTATGTAGAAATGTGGAAACATTTGGTTGACACCCATGTAAGTACGGAGAAATTACAATTCTAATAACGTAAATATATCTGTGTGGAAACTGAACTCTCTTAAGCATTCATCTTTCCTACATGCCGCTGGAGAGTGGAACGGTAGAGAAACAATGTGAACATGGTTCAAAGAACCCTCTGACAAGCACTTACTGGAGCATGTCATCAATCTACATTACTACTATGCAATATATATATATATATATATATATATATATATATATATATATATATATATATATATATATATATATATATATATATATATATCTCCCGCTGTTATATTTACTACTATGCAACTTGCACTAAATGACATCAGTCTCCACAATGGGTCCTGCTGTTCCACAGTATCACATAGACAGGTTGACAAGTAGACAGCAGACTGACATAGGTTGCTCCTCCAGCCTGCTCTGCTGCAGACTGAGTAACTGTACTGGAAATGAGTAGTTCTTATGGGAGGCTGCTATGTGTTCGTCATGCATCTGGTCTGCTTTGTCCGTCTGCTCAGCTTTCCTGAACGCTCCATGATGACCCAACTTTACTTTCCAGTTGCTCTCGCTGCTGTATTTTGTAGCATCAGCATACTGCTGTTTCATCTGAGTTACAGTTTCTTGCTTAATTGTGTATGGTCAACAGAATGACAGCACCTCCCTCCTAAGATATTTTGCTCCATAGGCTTCTCAGACAGCCTAGCTCATATGGTATGCAGCAATCTGTTCCATAATCTGGACATAATTACAATATCAATGGTCTCCCCAAAACTAAACGTCACTCTATTACTGCAGCTTGGCCTGCTTTCCTCTGCTTCCTGAGTTGCCAGGGAAGATGTCTGAATTTTTACTGGACTGTGCCAATATATTGATTCGCGGCACAGCACTTCATAGCAGAGCGCTGTCAGTATTCTAGTAGAAGATTTACATGTATCAGATGGCTATCCATTTGTCAATATCATTTCCGTGTTCAATATTTTTCAGATGCAAAATAATTTTGTATCAGATTTAACTCATTAAACACCAACAGTAAAGCTCTTCAAATTTTACAATGGGTGTTTATCTCACATGCAGAAAATGTCTGGCTTCTGCCACACTCCCCTTGTGCCAGACTTTGGAAACATTTTGAACATACAAAATCAGTATTTGAGACAGGAGTTAATCCTGGCATTGATTCATGGTTCATAATTGAGATGATTCACGAACTTGTAAAGCAAGAGTATGCACCCTGAACAATGTTAGTATTGATGGTGTCTCCACAGGAGTAGTGAGAGATGGCCAGATTACCTTTCTTTGTATTATAAAGTGTATCACCTCCTCTCTGCTACTGGGGCCAATGTGATATTCAGACATAGTGTGCATGGAATTCTGCTGAAGTGAGGTTGTTGTCTAATCTAAACCAACATCAGAATGGAGGTGAGTCAGTCAGCTCGTAAACTCAAAATGTGATGGCAAAGCATCCAGATTTGTGTATGTAACCAACCAGCTCAGGTGACTTACCATGACCTACATCTACATCTACATTTATACTCTGCAAGCCACCCAACGGCGTGTGGCGGAGGGCACTTTATGTGCCACTGTCATTACCTCCCTTTCCTGTTCCAGTCATGTATGGTTTGCGAGAAGAATGACTGCCAGAAAGCCTCCATGTGTGCTCGAATCTCTCTAATTTTACATTTGTGATCTTCTCAGGATGTATAAGTAGGGGGAAGCAATATATTCGATACTTCATTCAGAAATGCACCCTCACGAAACCTGGACAGCAAGCTACACCGCGATGCAGAGCGCCTCTCTTGCAGAGTCTGCCACTTGAGTTTGTTAAACATCTGCATAATGCTCTCATGCTTACCAAATAACCCTGTGACAAAACGCACTGGTCTTTGTTGGATCTTCTCTATCTCCTCTGTCAACCTGCCCTGGTACGGATCCACACTGATGAGCAATAATCAAGTGTAGGTAGAACGAGTGTTTTGTAAGCTACCTCCTATGTTGATGGACTACATTTTCTAAGGACTCTCCCAACGAATCTCAACCTGGCACCCACCTTACCAACAATTAATTTTATATGGTCATTCCACTTCAATTCGTTCCACGCGCATACTCCCAGATATTTTACAGAAGTAACTGCTAGCAGTGTTTGTCCCGCTATCATATAATCATACAATAAAGGATCTTTCTTTCTATGTATTCGCAATACATTACATTTGTCTGTGTTAAGGGTCAGTTGCCCCTCCCTGCACCAAGTGCCTATCCGCTGCAGATCTACCTGCATTTCGCTACAATTTTCTAATGATGCAACTTCTCTGTATATTACAGCATCATCAACGAAAAGCCGCATGGAACTTCCGACACTATCTAATAGGTCATTTATATATATTGTGAAAAGCAGTGGTCCCATAACACTCCCCTGTGGTACACGAGAGGTTACTTTAGTGTCTGTAGATGTCTCTCCATTGAGAACAACATGCTGTGTCCTGTTTGCTAAAAACTCTTCAATCCAGCCACACAACTGGTCTGATATTCTGTAGGCTCTTACTTTGTTTATCAGGCAACAGTGCGGAACTGTATCGAATGCCTTCCAGAAGTCAAGGAAAATGGCATCTACCTGGGAGCCTGTATCTGACCAGTCTGAAGTCATGGAAAATGGCATCTACCTGGGAGCCTGTATCTAGTATTTTCTGGGTGTCATGAACAAATAAAGCGAGTTGGGTCTCACATGATCGCTGTTTCCTGAATCCATGTTGATTCCTACACAGTAGATTCTGGGTTTCCAGAAATGACACGGTACCTGAGCAAAAAACATGTTCTAAAATTCTACAACAGGTCGATGTCAGAGATATAGGCCTATAGTTTTGCGCATCTGCTTGACGACCCTTCTTGAAAACTGGAACTACTTGTGCTCTTTTCCAATCATTTGGACCTCATGTTGTGGCAGTTCCTGGATTGAACCGTGACTGAAGTGTATGGAAGAGATACATGACATGGTGTTGGGCAGATGTGTATGCTCTAGGTAGATATTAGTGGTCAGTATTTCTGTATCATACTTCCGTACTGAGATCTTTGCAGCAGTATTAATTGCAGGTATCTCATGAACAGCATTGACCAAATTATTTGAATAGCCCAAAAGGTCAGGCATAACAGTGTCATTGTACATGCTGCCTGTAGCATTTGTGTGTGGTAGCTGAGCTATTGATGTAGCAGAATGATACAAGAATAGGATATATGTTGTACTCTGTTCCTACTTGACACCTCAACATTAGCATCTCCTTATGCTAGTTGGTAAGATACTTAAACCAAACAGCATAGAATTATTATAAACATTATTTCCTGATTTTGATGACATGTAATGTTGATTTAACATGTAACTTCATCTATAATTGGCATTCATGGTACTTTTAGCTTTCATCAAGATCAAAAAAAGATTTTATTGCCATAATGAAACATTTTTTGAAATCAACAGTCTGTCGTCACTAACTATTCATATTCCATGGCGCCTCCTTCTTCACATCTTTCACCAGCACATCCATAATCAGGTCAAAGAGATAGGGACTAGGCACAGACCATTGATGTTACCCTACTTTTACTGGAAACTCCTTTGTCATGCCCACTTCTTCTCACCTGCATCATTGCTCCTCTGTACTTTTCTTTCACTAACCTCACATACTTATCTGGCATGTACTGCTCTCTCATGCCAAGAAGGACTGATTATTCCAAACCAATTAGCATTCAGTGGACGCAGAACATTGGCAGCATCATTAATGCATTCTTTTATCAACTCGGAAGTTATAAAGTTGCACTTGACACACCAAGAGCTGAAAAATCAGTTTCTAATGCCAAGTACCAATGGGCTGTCACTGCTGTCATTCAGAAAAGTTGAAATCTGTGCACCTAAAGTACTACATCAATTAGATGAGAGATGCACTAAAAGAAAACTGTAAACCTCTTATGATCCTAGCAATACACCAGATTCATCAGGTGTCATCTGACTGCTCCTTTGACTCAAATAATTTTGCAGCCCATTTAGAGTTCAAAAGTAAGCAGTACTCATTCACGAGAAATGTGTTCCAATTTCATTCTGTATCAAATTTTGTTACTGTGCACAAACAAAAACTGGCCCTCCTGTTACTTTTTAAATGTTGTCACATTTACAGTTGTCTATTACTTTGATTGGCAAAAGTAAGAAATTGAAATTGTGCCTAGCCTCTGAACAGAGAGAGAGAGAAAGAGAGAGAGAGAGAGCAAGCACAGGTGCATGCTCGGGTGGGGGGGACTGGACTGAGAGGTTCTACTGATTGGGGTCATGAGAATTGAGTAGATTGAAGTCCAGGCAGGGGCAAGCTAGAAGGTCTGTGTCTACTACTGAGAACATAAGTAGCCATTTTGTTCAGAATATCAGTAGACAGTTTTGCAAACAGCTCACAGTGCATATTTATGTGTTCAGGCATCAGTCTACTTGGAACATTTCTCAGAAGTTATCTTCACTGGATAGCCTGAAGATATTGTTTTTTTTATGTACCGTAGGCCTTCTAGCATATATCCATTCCAGTTCTTTCTTTAGATAGGTAAATTTCAGAGATCAGTGTTGAAAACAATGAAGATAGTGCGTAGCCTTAAACCAAACAAATTTCTTTATTGCTTTAAACAATGTAGTAAGCAGCCACTTTGTATGACCTTTTATTTGTACCAACATACATTTCAGAATTTAACCCCTCTTCAACTGGTGTAATACATACTTAATTTCTGTAATGATGTGCCAACTGATGATTTAACTTCAATTTGGGTGCTGCAGCTGCCCCATTCAAAATAACAAATTTGTTTATCTATTATATTTCAAGAGCTGTATGTCTACAGTACATTACTCTTTAGATGCACTTACTTTCTGTTCTGCATACTGTTGCTCCTAATTTCTCCATTAAAACTATGGCACAACACATTTTATTTGTATGATGCATAAACACAGTAGCATTGCCATGTTGCCAACTGATAAAAGTGACAATAGATATAATTTTTTGATATAAACAAAGTACACCTTCCTAATAAATACTGAAATTACTGCTGCTGTCTTTTGGCTTATATATTAAATACTTTTAATTTTAAAATCAAACGTAAAAACTGTAGGTAAAATATATGGCCTGCTGAATTAATGTTTATAAATGAATAAAGACAGGAAAACTGATTGGATGAGATATATGGTATTTTAACAAAGAGATAGAGGGGCTGGCCAGTACTTACCTCAGCTCAGTACAGCCGATAGATACACATAAAACAGAACCGAAAATTTACGTTCCTAGCTTTCGGAACATATTTTCCTTCATCGGGGAGGAGAGAAGGGAAAGAGAGGGAAGATGGGAAAGGAGATTCAGTTACTCACAACCCGGGTTATGAAGCAACAGGGAAAGGAAAATAGTGAGGGTAGCAAGGATGGAGGCATGGTTGTCAGAGGGAAGCCAAAGATATTCTACTGTAAGTACTGTGCCAGCTTCAAACCAAAGACGATGCATACAGAAGTAAAGAGGTATATAGTATAAAGATAAACACAACTATGTAGGATGAAAAGATGCGTGAATGGCTAAAGAGGAAAGGGAAATAAGAGAACACTGAAGAGTAAATGGGAGTGAGGTTGTTTAATGTAGGTTCAGTCCAGGGGGATGGCGGGATGAAAGGATGTGTTGGAGTGCAAGTTCCCATCTCCGCAGTTCAGAGGGACTGGTGTTGGGTGGAAGGAGCCAAATGGCACATACGGTGTAGCAGGTTCCTAGGTCCCTAGAATTATGCTGGAGGGCATGCTCCGCTACTGGGTATTGGGCATCTCCTAGGCGGACAGTTCGTCTGTGTCCGTTCATGCGCTCAGCCAGTTTAGTTGTTGTCATGCCGATGTAAAAGGCTGTGCAGTGCAGGCATGTCAGTTGATAAATAACATGTGTAGTTTCACATGTGACCCTGCCTTGAATTGTGTATGTTTTACCAGTAGTGGGGCTGGAGTAGGTGGTTGTGGGGGGATGCATGGGGCAGGTTTTGCAGCGGGGTCAGTTACAGGGGTAGTAACCGCTGGGTAGAGAAGGTAGTCTGGGAATATTGTAGGGTTTAACAAGGGTGTTACGGAGGTTAGGGGGGCGACAAAAGGCAACTCTGGGTGGTGTGTGGAGAATTTTGTCAAGGGATGATCTCATTTCAGGGGTTGACTTGAGAAAGTCATATCCCTGGCGGAGTAATTTGTTGATGTTTTCGAGGCCAGGATAATATTGGGTGACAAGGGGAATGCTTCTGTGTGGTTTGGGGGTAGGAACATTGTTGTTGGATGGGGAGGAATGTATTGCTCTGGAAGTCTGTTTGTGGACAAGGTCTGCAGGATAGTTGCGGGACAGGAAAGCACTGGTTAGGTTATTGGTGTAATTGTTGAGGGATTCGTCACTTGAGCAGTGGCACGTGCGATCTTTTTTTCGCCACTCGCTATCTCTGTTTTTGAGCAACGTATGTTCTTTTCCCCTGATCTGGACATACTTGCTTGGTCTGGTCAACTTTTTCCATATTTTTCTTATTTAGTGGTCTTCCTTTGGTATTGAACATTACCAACACAATTTATTTCTTTATCGCCCTTCCCTCCGCATTTTATTCCCTCTTATGATTACTATTTCAACTTTAGTTATTTAATTTCCCTACCCAGCAGTACCCACTATGTACCACAATCCTATACCACATTATTTACATTCATTCCGGAAACATGCATTCACCGTAGCCAAACTGCAATCCCACATACTTTTCCTCCGGTCCTGCTTAACCTTTGGAATTACCCCTAAAGGGCTTACCTTAAAAGTTCCCATCTCCGGGTGCAATTCCTCCTTCCACCAGTCTCTCCTGGACTTCCAGAACCTTCAATCCTTAGCCCTTACCCAACTTGTCCTGAATCTCTACACTACTTCATGTAACCACCACTCCCAACAGCTCCTATCTCTCTTCAAAGTCCTCCACCTCTCAAACCCTTGCTTGGAGAACACACTCAGGAACATCATCCTAGAAGCCAGCTGCAAACTTGAGTTCCATGCCACACACCACCTGAAAAAACTATCCACAGTGCTAGTGCAACACCTAAGAAGTGGGGTCCCTCTCCCTATACATCACAAACACCAACCACAACAGAACCTTCAACAAAACCCCCTCATAGCCAAAAAACCTAGCCTAGCCACCCTACTCAATCTCCCCATCCCAGCACATACCCCACACAGAACAAATCTCAACTATAACCACAGTCAAATGCCACATGTCACCAGTCCCAATTCAGTCCAAAACCTCTTATCCAGATCCCTCTCTCCTCCAGAGACATCTGTTCTCTCAAAAGACTTAACCTTTAGCCCCACGCCTAAATTCAACCACACTGCCCTGGTTTAAGATCTCCTCTCATTCACCCGGAACCTCAACTGGAAATATCACTTCACTACCCAAACACAGCCCCCAAATACTAGACCCAGCGTTGAACCCTGTCTAGAACAGTTCCGACTGTCTTCTCAAAGGGATCCTCTTCCCCTCCCCCACAACCATCCCCTGCAGACATTTCAGGAATTCCTCACATCCAGAGTTGCCTCCCAGTCCTTCTTGAAGAACATCCCGACAACCCCCAATATCACCCCAGCTGAATCCCGTGCCATTAAGGAGCTGAAAATAGACCACTCTATTGTCATCCTCCTGGCGGATAAAGGCTCCACAACTGTCGTACTTGACCGTGTGGAATATGTGGCAGAAGGACTGCGTCAACTCTCCGACACCTCAACCTACAAAGCTGTTACCCAGGATCCCATTCCCTCCATCCAGACTGAGCTGCAAAAAATCCTAAAAATCCAAGGTCCCTCACAAGGCCTCACAACGGCTTCCATAGACTTACTCACTCCACCTGAGCCACATACCCCTACCTTCTACCTATTACCCAAAATCCACAAAGAGAACCATCCTGGCCGTCCCATTGTAGCAGGCTTCAAAGCCCCAACCGAACGTATCTCAACCCTGGTAGACCAGAACCTCCAACCTATCACCCACAGACTCCCATCCTACATCAAAGACACAAACCACTTCCTAGAACGCCTCAAATCCATTCCCACTCCTCTCCCACCTGAAGCCTTTCTTGTCACCACAGATGCTACATCTCTTTACACAAACATTCTACATACCCATGGTCTCTCTGCCCTTGAGCACTACCTCTCCCAACGCCCACCCGAAGATCTTCCAAAAACTTTGTTCCTTATCAGACTTACCAACTTCATCCTCACCCATAATTACTTCACTTTTGAAGGCCAGACCTACAAACAAATCAGGGGAACGGCCGTGGGAACCAGGATGGCTCCATCCTATGCCAACCTCTTCAAGGGCCGCATGGAGGAGGCTTTCCTGAAGACCCAACAGCTGCTTCCCCTGGCCTGGTATAGGTTTATAGATGACATCTTTGTGGTCTGGACTCATGGTGAAGAAACACTCCTTAATTTCCTCCATAACCTCAACTCCTTTTCAAATCTGAATTTCACCTGGTCCTTCTCCAAAACCCAAGCCACCTTCCTGGATGTTGACCTTCATCTTGTTGAAGCTCACATCCACACCCCTGTCCATATCAAACCCACAAACAAACAACAGTACCTTCACTTTGATAGCTGCCATCCTTTCCACATCAAACACTCCCTTCCCTACAGCCTAGGTATTCGTGGCAAACGTATCTGTTCCAGTGACGAATCCCTCAACAATTACACCAATAACATGACCAGTGCTTTCCTGTCCCGCAACTATCCTGCAGACCTTGTCCACAAACAGATTTCCCGAGCAATACATTCCTCCCCATCCAACAACAATGTTCCTACCCCCAAACCACACAGAAGCATTCCCCTTGTCACCCAATATTATCCTGGCCTCGAAAACATCAACAAATTACTCCGCCAGGGATATGACTTTCTCAAGTCAACCCCTGAAATGAGATCATCCCTTGACAAAATTCTCCACACACCACCCAGAGTTGCCTTTTGTCGCCCCCCTAACCTCCGTAACATCCTTGTTAAACCCTACAATATTCCCAGACTACCTTCTCTACCCAGCGGTTCCTACCCCTGTAACCGACCCCGCTGCAAAACCTGCCCCATGCATCCCCCCACAACCACCTACTCCAGCCCCGCTAATGGTAAAACATACACAATTCAAGGCAGGGCCACATGTGAAACTACACATGTTATTTATCAACTGACATGCCTGCACTGCACAGCCTTTTACATCGGCATGACAACAACTAAACTGGCTGAGCGCATGAATGGACACAGACGAACTGTCCGCCTAGGAGATGCCCAATACCCAGTAGCGGAGCATGCCCTCCAGCATAATTCTAGGGACCTAGGAACCTGCTACACCGTATGTGCCATTTGGCTCCTTCCACCCAACACCAGTCCCTCTGAACTGCGGAGATGGGAACTTGCACTCCAACACATCCTTTCATCCCGCCATCCCCTTGGACTGAACCTACGTTAAACAACCTCACTCCCATTTACTCTTCAGTCTTCTCTTCTTTCCCTTTCCTCTTTAGCCATTCATGCATCTTTTCATCCTACATAGTTGTGTTTATCTTTATACTATATACCTCTTTACTTCTGTATGCATCGTCTTTGGTTTGAAGCTGGCACAGTACTTACAGTAGAATATCTTTGGCTTCCCTCTGACAACCATGCCTCCATCCTTGCTACCCTCACTATTTTCCTTTCCCTGTTGCTTCATAACCTGGGTTGTGAGTAACTGAATCTCCTTTCCCTTCTTCCCTCTCTTTCCCCTCTCTCCTCCCCGATGAAGGAACATTTGTTCCGAAAGCTAGGAACGTAAATTTTCAGTTCTGTTTTATGTGTATCTATCGGCTGTACTGAGCTGAGGTAAGTACTGGCCAGCCCCTCTATCTCTTTGTTAGTATTTGTTTCACATCTTTATATATGGTATTTTATTCATTATCAGTATTTGGGCTGTGGTTGTATAAGTAAATCATGGAAGTTTCATGGAAACATTCTAAATGACCAGAATTATCAAACAAAATGTCATTTGAGGATGCACATTTGTGAGATTAGATTCAAATTTCTTAGAGTAGGTTCATTCTTTCACCTATATTGGCCAGGTGAAGTATTAGTAGGTTGTGTGGTATGTCTGTAACCTGCTGTCACTCTTCTGTTGCACATAAGGAAAGTGTGGATTTGCTTAACCTTTCTGAAAAACATTATAGTGACATCCACACAGTTACCTTGAACTGTTCGTTGGTAACACCTGTCATGAGCAAGATGGTGGAACAGCTGATTTGTACAGGAAATGACAACAGTGTTTTCGTTTTGATGGTGGGAGAGATAAATGTTTTGTTTTAACATAGCATCCTGTACCATAGTAGATATCATTGTTTGAATCTGTGTTTTCCTTGCAAAAACTCAGTTTCTCCACATTAACCCATACTAAATGATTTAATACAAAGTTTTATCATTAATATATTACTGCAGATGTGGTCTGTGTATTATCAAAATTTTTTGAATGCTATGTATCGCCATGCAGCGATCTTCTTATTGACGACCAGATGCATTTGACATCTATTTCTATGTGCACCCATTTCAGAGTCTGCGAATATCACATTATTCCAGGTCATATAAGTGAACAATGGATGATTTAAAAGTATGACTGTAAATCACAGTGAGGAATCACTGTAGTTTGTAGTGCCTGGAAGGATATTTTCTTTTTATGACTCTTGTTAGCACCATCTTTGTACTCCTCAGAATAGCTTAGTCTTTTTTGGAAATAACGCCATCACAGTCAGGGTTTTCACTTTGTTGCAAACAAATTTCCATATAAATATCTCTTCATAAATTCTTCTAGTCCACTGCTGTCTCCTCTGTTTGATAAAGTTTATCTGTGAATAAGTTCCCACATCTTTTTACCTGCTTATAGGTTACCAAAATTTTTTGACATAACTCAATTTACTTTTCAGAAACCAAGAACTTCTATAAATAAGGCAAATCATTTGCTCACCATTCTTTTTGCAGCTCCACTGCACACAGTCTGTACTTCTCTATTATGAGCAATAAGGGCCGTAACTACACCACACTTGCAACCCCTCGTAGTGCTGGCTACAAATTAGTTTGCCAAGTATCACTTGGCAACATTGGCCTCATGGTCCATAAGGACAAGGTTACAGGGATGAATTCATTCACATGCTGCAGGTGACAAAGCTTAGCTCGGAAAACTTTAAGATATTATAAAAGCTTTTACAAAAATATTGTTGTGGTTGATGGTACATGACCCCCTTGACACCTTTTTGGATCTGCTCTATTCAGAACCATCTCTACAGGAAGTTTATTAATGGGGTTTACATAACTACATCCTTGTCACAGTCTGTGCCTAACAGGTGGGGAGACATCAGTTACATAGACATCAGGCTGTGATAAGAGTCAAAAATTGAAATGGCAGTACGCTGCAATAGCAGAAACTGAAGAAAGAGTCATCTACTCAACACAGTAATTTGTGAGTGTGTGTCATCAGTACCATAATTCCACATTTTATACATAAATGCTTCTCCTTTAAACTAAGTTTTCATGCACCATTCCAAAGCAGTCTAGAGTTCACAAGCTCGCTTACTTTTTCTCATATAACAGGTAACCTATTATTCTAACTCTAATTTACATAATTATTACTTTTACTGATAAACCAGTCAGAAAGTATGTTACATACCGGCAGTTTGAAGGGTGTACAGGTCTTGTATTTTGTGCAGACTGCACCTGCCATAAGCCAAGCAAACTAATACAGCACTCTATGTATGTACACTTATAGTCATGATGCCGTGGAGTTCTCTTTTGTAATGTTGTTCTATCTACTGAAGGATTTTTTTTTGTGTTTTGAATTAATTTAACGAATGTAGGTCTGGGTTTAGGGTCTTATTTTGGAAGGTTAGGTAATGGGTTGGTAACAAATGTATGGCCTTTTCTGGCCAATACAACATAGATTGTGTCAGATTATGTGAGCTGCTCCATGATGGTAGCCCACAATGTCACTGTTTCTACCGTTAATTAGCAATCTGATATCTTGTAAATCCATTCTGGTCATGATCCTTGGCTTTCATTGCTTGTAACAATTTACTTCCTATTTTCTAAGGAAACAGTGATACTAAACTAAATGAATGCCAATGTCCTGAAAATAAGGGTGTGGCAACAACACTTCTTTCAATTATTCAGCTGCTTCTGCCTTGCCCAGGAACAGTTATACATAACATAATTGTGTCTTAGTCTGAATCATCCACATGAGGCAATCTTCTAACAATGGAAAATCCAGGATGGAATGTAACAATGCCAGAGAAGGAAAGCAGCTACTCACCATATAGCAGAGATGCTGAGTCGCGATAGGCACAACAAAAGATTTACACAATTATAGCGTTCGGACACTAAGGCCTTTGTCAGCAGTAGACACACATACACACACACACTCACACACTCATGCAAACACAACTTTCATACACGTCTGCAGTCTCAGAGAACTGAAACCACACTGCGAGGAGCAGCACCAGTGCATGATGAGAGTGGTGACTGGGTGGAGGTAAGGGGAGGCTGGGGTGGGGAGGGGGAGGTATGGTGGGAGTGGCAGACAGTGATGTGTTGCAGTTTAGACAGAGGGCAGGAGAGAAGGTGCGGAGGGGGTGAGGGGTTAAGTAGCATAAAGGAGAGAAATAAAAAGAAATTAAAAGATTGGGTGTGGCAGTGAAAGGACGGCTGTGTAGTGCTGGAATGGGAACAGGGAGGGGGCAGAATGGGTGAGGACAGTGACTAATGAAGGTTGAGGCCAGGAGGGTAACGGGAACGTAGGATGTATTGCAGGGAAAGTTCCCACCTGCTCAGTTAAGAAAAGCTGGTGTTGGTGGGAAGGATCCATATGACACAGGCTGTGAAGCAGTCTTTGAGATGAGGGATATCATGTTTGGCAGCGTGTTCAGCTACAGGGTGGTCCACTTGTTTTTTGGCCACAGTTTGTCGGTGGCCATTCATGTGGGCAGACAGCTTGTTGGTTGACATCCCTACATAGAATGCAGCACAGTGGTTGCAGCTTAGCTTGTAAATCACATGACTGGTTTCACAGGTAGCCCTGCCTTTGATGGGGTAGGTGATGTTAGTGACCGGACTGGAGTAGGTGGTGGTAGGAGGATGTATGGGACAGGTCTTGCATCTAGGTCTATTAGAGGGGTATGAGCAGCTGAATTATATTCACCACCAGAGTTTCGATTACCTCTCGTTGTTCCCTGAAATGAGAAATACCCTACCCACTATCCTTCCCACCCCTCCTACCACGATATTCCACCACCCACAGACAAAATATACTCGTCCATCCTTACACAGACCCTGCTCCTAATCCATTACCTCATAGCTCATACCCCTGTAATAGCCCTAGATACAAGACCTGTCCAATATATTCTCCTACCACCATCTACTCCAGCCCAGTAATTAACATCACCTATCCCATCAAAGGCAGGGCTACCTGTGAAGCCAGTCATGTGATTTACAAGCTAAGCTGCAACCCCTGTGCTGCATTATATGTAGGCATGACAACCAACAAGCTGTCTGTCAACATGAATGGCCACCGAAAAACTGTGGCCATAAAACAAGTAGACCACCCTGTTGCTGAACACTCTTCCAAACAAGATATCTCTCATCTCAATGACTGCTTCACAGCCTGTGTCATATGGATCCTTCACACTAACACCAGCTTTTCTGAATTGTGTGGTTGGTAACTTTCCCTGCAATACATCCTATGTTCCTGTAACCCTCCTGGCCTCAACCTTCATTAGTCACTGTCCTCACACAACCAGTCCCCTCCCTGTTCCCATTCCAGCACTACACAGCTGTCATTTTACCTCCACACCCATTCTTTTAATTTCTTTTTATTTCTCTCATTTGTGCTACTTAACCTCTCCCCCTATCTCCACCTTCTCTCCTGTCCTCCATCTAAACTGCAACACATCAGTGTCTGCCACCCCCATGATAATCTCCCTCCCCCTCCCTGCCTCAGCCTCCTCCTTACTCCCACCCAGTCACCACTCCCATCATGCACTGGTGCTGCTCCTCGCAGTGTGGTTTCAGTTCTCTGAGACTGCAGACATGTGTGTGTGTGTGTGTGTGTCTACTGCTGACAAAAGCCTTAATGGCCAAAAGCTACAATTGTGTGAATCTTTTTGTTGTGCCTATCGCAACTCAGCATCTCAGCATCTCTGCTATATGGTGAGTGGCAACTTTACTTCTCTGAATTTGTTACATAAGGCAAACTGTGGTACTCCCTCACAATTTGGTAACTTTTCTGCTGACATCATCACATAGGTCTCCTTTCCTTCCAATATTAGCAGCACTTCTTGTGTCTTTACCCATACCAATTTTCACATAGCTTTTTACTTCTCTGCAAAGGATGTACAATGAAGTATTGGAGGTGTGCATCTATACTCACTTTTGTGAATCACACCAAGTATGGAATGAACACAGATGAAGCAAGATTACATCAGTTCACAAGTGGTGGAATAACGAAAATCTTAATTCTGTAAGCTCACCTATGTGCTGCAAATCAACTGTTCAGCCATGCTGTAGTTTTTGTGGCTAGGAACTGTTATGGTAGAAACAGCTCAGTACCTACTCATCAGTTATTTGCATGGTGAACTGCTTTTTGTAACATTGCTACTTCACTCAAAGTGTTCCCCAACAAGTGTAGTAACCTAGTTATAATCATTCTTTCATCCAAGAAATTTAGTAAAATCTGCACCCAATCCAATTTGTTATTCACTATGCCACAGTCATTTGCAAGGATGAAGTGAAGGGCTGGATGGAACGGGGGTGGGAGGCAACACTACTCCCCTCAAGGAATTTGAGGGTACAGACCTTTGTAATACAGCTGAGCTGTGTAACATACAGTAAAAAGAATTCAAAACATCTCAGTAAAGAGAAACACAGCAAAAAAATTGCATTCCTTGTTATAGGAAATTCTTTGCTACAAAACACAGTTGTGCCAAATTCCACAATAGACGTTTGTCCAGAAATCAAGACCCACCAGTTGAAGAAACACTTTAGCGACATATATGGCCCACAGGATTATTCAGCAGAAGCATCTCGAAAGAACTACAAAGTTTTCATACACATAGGTATAAATTCCCTTAGAAGCAACAATAAAAAGGAAATTGTAAGCGAAAGAACAAACTGAGTTCAAGCTGCCAGTATTCTCTACAAAATGTCAAGAGCCATGGTGAGTGGTGTTGTCCACAGAAGATCAGTCAGTAATCAGTATATATACAGAGAATAAATTGTGATATGAACAAAAACTAACAATCGACAGGCTGTGTTTATAAATCTGAATAAGTTGTTAAGAATAAATGTTAGGGTAAGACAGTCTTCTTTTCCATAGGTTATGATCCAAAATATTCGAAAAATGTTCGCAGATACATGAAAAAATCTGACAAATAGGGGAAACTTGTAAGAAATGATCTGGATGAGAAAAAAATATTTGGTAACAAAAATCACAAGACCGAAATGGTACCCAAGAAAGAGTATGCTCTCGTTTATGCAATAGCATTTTGCTTTTGGAGACTACTTCCGATCTTCGAGCACAACAACCGTTTGCAGCTTCGAGCATCCCAGTGTAAATAACACTGCGGGGAGCGACAGTCTTACTGTGGTAGAAATCCAGATGTACCTCTCTGATCAGGGTGTCATAGTGGTCCATTGAGTGAAGAAAAAACTAGATGCCTCATTAGTGCTCACACCCAATCTCTTTCTCACATTTGATAGTGGTTCTTCCGGCAAAGATCAAAGCAGGTTATGAAGTTACCATAGTCAGATTGTATATTCTGAAGACAATGTGCTGTTACCAGTGTCACCATTACAGCCACTCCTGGGAGTCCTGTTGACACCCTACCAAATGCGTAACCTGCGGTAGGGGTGCTCACGAGGGCGAACGTCTGCCTCCTCGTACCCACTGCACCGACTGCGATGCGACCGTGCAATCTGCTCATGTGACTGTCCCAGGTATCTCAGTGACTCGATGAATGGGCCAATTAGAGGTGAGGGTGAAGGAAAAAGTGCCTCACCCTGTCGCTCGCAAGTTGTCGGCTGGCCGGAAACCCTCCGTTCTACCGTCTGGCAGATAAAGTACCGTTCTTGCTACACTGTGACATGCGGCCTCAAATTTAGTAATGCAGTCACGAAGTCACCCATTCTCGCAGTAGCATCCCCGTCTCCTCCTCTGGCTGTGCAACTCTCCAGCTGGCATGCACCACCGACCATTTTTCTGCACCGGACTCTGCAGGCTGCCAGAAGGAGAATGCCAACGCTTCTGTAGACTTCACGGAAGGGCATCTTCCTGCCTCTGTGGCCTGTAGCGGCAAGTCTTCGGAGACTGGTACTCGGCAGCTGCTGAGGTGATACCACTTCAGTTTTTCCTCGTCGTGACTCCCCTCCATTGGAACGTTTGCGGTCTTCGATCCGACAAGTAGGATTTACGACTGCTCGCAGAATAACAGTGTCCACTCATACTCTGCCTTTGGGAAACAAAATTGCATCCTCATGACAGCTCTGAGCTCTCACATTTCTTCACGGTCCACTTTGACCTCTACCCCCGACCCCGTTCCCTCTTAGGATGGCTTTCCATCCCATGGGGGAGTCGTGCTACTCATCCGGGATGATGTTCATATTCGACCCATCTCCCTGACTACTTGCCTCCAACCTGTTGCAGTCCGCATTTCTCTTCCTCACTTGACCTTTTCCGTTTTTTTCATTTACATCCCTCTGTCATACAGTGTCATCGGGGCAGACTTCCTCCGGCTTATTGGGGAGCAACCTCGTCCCCTTTCTACTGCTCGGTGGCTTTAATTTGTGCCATCTTCTTTGGCATTCTCCCAGAACCTGACAGAGGTGCTCTCTCGGCTCACCTTCTCAATCAATTTAACCACTTCTGCCATACCATGTGAGCACCCACATTCCGTTCGGACTCCAGGCACACCTATTCCCGTGTGGACCTGACCCTCTGCACTGTCCTGCTCACCTATCATCTCGAGTGGCTCATTCTCACTGACACGTACTCGAGCTAACATTACCCCTGTGCTATCGTTTTGTTGACTCCTACCCCAACCGTGTACTCACCCAAATGACAGCTTACAAAGGTTGACTGGAGGCTTTATTCATCCCTGGTGACTTTTGATGAACTAAATTTCCACAGTTGTGATCACCAGGGAGAATATCTTACAAATATTATCCTTGCTGCTGCAAAACATTCCATTCTTCACGCTTCCTCTTTACCCAGCTGTATCTTTGTCCCTTGGTGGACTGAGGTGTGCTGCAAAGAAATTCGCACGTGGAGTCGTGCTCTCGACATTTTTAACTGTTGGCAGATGCTACCACGAAAAATTTTTCTAGTGCTCCCAAGCTGCCAGATTCGCACATGTGCAAAACATTACGAGTTGTAGTGGGGAGGTGGTAGCCTCCACATGATCAGTGTTTCCTTTAAGTGATTTTGCTGTTTCCTCTTCATTTACAGTTCTCACGTTAAATGAAAACAACATGAATTTCTGTGGCAGAGACCTATCAAGTGAATCAAAATACATTCACATAATTATGGGAAGCTAAAGTGTGCCATTAGCTCCAGTTTTCTGGTTTTACTTTATTTCCACATTTTTGGCAGTCAAGCATTAGTCACCTTGCAGAACAATGAAGTTATTTCTGTCACTCCGCTAAATAAATTTGACTTTTAGTAATCATTTCCACTCCACTTTTTACTCAATTTCAAGTGCACGTCTTTATTGTCATGTACGTATGGCATTATGCCATAATATAGAACCAAACATGAGAGAATACAGTATTAGTACTCCAAGAAAATTTGCAACCTGAAAACAAGACTGAAAAGCTTAACATCAGGTTGGGGCATACTTCATTGTGAATCTGGACATAGAAATGTATACTTAGCCGAATTAAGCATTTTGATATGGTTTATGAAATTCTGATGCTCATGGAGTATTCTCTGATGTCCTGTTTCCTTTATGACTTAATGTCAGATCTCTTAACGCTTTATATATGGGTTTCCTACATCATTGTAGCTGTGCACAACTTTCTGGCACTCTGGCAAATGCTGAAAAGAACCTATTTCAAACATGTCATCGCAAAATATCATGAATCATTGATTGAAAAGCATTATTTTCAAAATAAATCTTCTTTTGGCAAGATGAATTATGTCACCTGTTAGAATGTGTGATGAATTTCTTAAATCACAAAACATTTGTCTCTTGAGGCCAGAAGATGAGACATTTATGTCATTATTTAAAATTTTATCGGCATATTTTTGTGACGTATCTTAAATTGTAATGTGCGCAGAAAAAGACCAATATTATGGTATTATATGTTTCTTGTAGTTTATCAATTTTCTAGACAGATCTTGTACATGAAAGCTTAGCTTTTCTTTTAGCTACACTCTGTGTATTAATTTAAAACATTATGAGAGAAGGAAAGTTGCTACTCACCATATAGTTGAAATACTGAGCCGTGATAGGCACAATAAAAAGATTCACACAAACATAACTTTCGGCCATTAAGGCCTTTGTCAGCAATAGACACACACACACACACACACACACACACACACACACACACACACACACACACACACACACACACACACACACACACACATGCAACTAGCACACACATCTGCAGTCTCAGAGAACTGAAACTACTCTGTGAGCAGCAGCACCAGTGAATAATGGGAGTGGTGACTGGGTGGGGATGAGGAGGAGGCTGGGGTGGGGAGGGGGAGGGATAGTATGGTGGGAGTGACGGACAGTGAATTGTTGCAGCTTAGATGGATGGTCGGAGAGAAGGTACAGAGGGGGGAGGGTGTAAGTAGTGGAATGAGAAAAATAAAAATAAAAATAAAAGAAATTAAAAGGGGGGCATAGGATGTATTGCAGGGAAAGTTCCCACCTGTGCAATTCAGAAAAGCTGGTCTTGGTGGAAAGGATCCATATGGCACAGGCTGTGAAGTAGTCATTGAGATGAGAAGTATCATCCACTTGTTATTGGCCACAGTTTGTCAGTGGCCGTTCATGCAGACAGACAGCTTGTTGGTTGACATGCCTACATAGAATGCAGCACAGTGGTTGCAGCTTAGCTTGTAGATCACATGACTGGTTTCACAGGTAGCCCTGCTTTCATGCGATAGGTAAAATTAGTGACCGGACTGGAGTAGGAGGATGTATGGGACAGCGGTATGAGCCATGAGGTAAGGGATTCGGAGCAGGGGTTGTGTAAGGATGGACGAGTATATTGTGTAGGTTTGGTGGACGGTCGAATACCATGTTAGGAGGGGTGGGAAGGATAGTGGGTAGGTCATTTCTCATCAGGGCACGACGAGAGGTAATGGAAACCCTGGTGGAGAATGTAATTTAGTTGCTCGAGTCCTGGATGGTACTGAGTTATGGGGGGATTGCTCCTCTGTGGCCAGACTGTGGGACTTTGGGAGGTGGTGGGAAACTGGAAAGATAAGGTACAAGAGACTTGTTTTTGTACAAGGATAATTACGGTCAGTGAAGGCTTCAGTGAGACCCTTGGTATATTTAGGGAGGGACTGCTCATCACTGCAGATGAGACGACCATGGGTGGCTAGGCTGTACAAAAGGGTGGCAGCTGTCGAAGTGGAGGTATTGCTGGTGGTTAATAGGTTTGATATGGACAGAGGTATTGATGTAGTCATCTCTGAGGCAGAGGTGAACATCTAGGGAGGTGGCTTGTTGGGTTGAGTAGGACCTGGTGAAGCAACTGGGAGAGAAGTTGTTGAGGTTCTGGAAGAACGTGAATAAAGTGTCCTCACCTTCAATCCAGATAGCAAAGATGTCATCAATGAATCTGAACCAAGTGAGGGGTTTAGGATTCTGGGTTTTTAGGAAGGATTCCTCTAGATGGCCCATGAATAGGTTATGTTTAGGTGATGTTTCCAGTGTAGTTTTCAGTCTTGTTTGAGTGCCCAAGGAGTTGGTGCTGTCAGCTCTTCTAACTCCAGATTGTATAGGGTCACTGAATATTCCTCTGGATTTTTGTGACTTTTTCTAAACTGCATAAAATGTATGTTGCTTAATTTGGCAGAAAGGGTGTTAAAAGTCAGCAAGTTAAAGACTTTGGATAAAATGTTGCTGTTGACTGTGTTTGATTCATATTCTGTTACAATGCTGGTGTCATCTACAAACATGGTACATTTGCCCTCTGCACTATGTAAACAGATACAGGCAGGTAATATGCATGGAGCTATTGCATCAGGTAACTTGGAAAGGAAGCCAATTTGTGCAAATTCTGGAGTAGAGGCTTTGCCTTTATTAAGTGATTTACACCAAAAATATCTACCTCCAAATTACTCTCTTTGGTGATTGTTCTCATTTCAAGTTCCGGAATATCTGATTATTTTTGAAAATTCATTCATCAAAGGAGACTAGTGTTTAGTACCTTTGGTTTAGTAGCACTTGATCAGTAACATCACCTTTGCTATCACAGATCAAAGGTATTGATTGTATCGTACCACAGGTATACTTTCAATACAACCAGTATCTCTGTGAGATTTCTGTAGAAATTTGTTGTGGAAACTATTAAAGGCATTTGAATTGAAGTTCATGCCAAAGTTTGAACTTCTGTATGATCAGTACTATCTCTTATTAATGTATTTGGTATATATCTCTCAACTGTCATCAATACTATTTCTTTCAAATCCAAGCTGTACTGGGTGTATGCTTATATAGTCAGACTGGGAGGTGTGGAAACTGTGACTCAGGAAGATGCTAAATTAATTTTCAACAGTATTTCTTAAGTAGATGTACTGTGTGTTTATTTTAGGTGGATTTTGATGTATTCAGACTCTCAACAAATGTTGAGATCACCAATCCTTGTATCAGTCATGATGTTCCCTATTTGCTCAGGATTATTTTTTGCTAAGAGGTGAAGTATGTTTTGGCAACCATTTGCACTTTGAGTAGGCTCCTGAACGAATCGTTCAACATAATTTTCTGTAAAAGAATTCAGTATGATTTTGGATGATGTTTTATGCCTACCACTGACTATAGATGTGGATTTTCAACAACATATCAAAGGTAGATGGATGTCACAACCAACTATAATGGTACGAGAGGAGCACCTATTTGAACTGAATTTTCTTTGAACTGTTCAGTAGCTGTATCATCTGAGTCAGAGGGTCCCTAAAACAGACCAAATATTAATTTATTCCAATTGCCAACTATAACTTCTACCCATACTAACCACAGGAACTATCTACTTCAATTTATTTAAAAGAGAAACTACCTCTGAAAGCAGAACCCAGAATCCCACCACTCAATGGCGCAAGTCGATGAATCTGCAGCCTACATGACCACAGAACCATTTTAGTATTTGGTACAGAGATGAGTGGAGGCTCTGAATCAAAGGACCTCAGTCAGTTCTGTCAATAATGTTGCAGATGGTGAGCTCCATCTTCATCTTGCAAGCAAGACTGCAGTCTTTATGGCTTCAGTTAGCGATCTGAAACCAGAAAGAATCTCTTCTGGTCCAAAGTAACACACATCCTTAGTTCCAACATGATCCAGCCTCCTCAATTGGCTGCATTCTGTGCTCTTCATGCCATCTGGGAATTCGCACATCTGGATTGACTTCTCCTGGTATGCACGCAATGAGTACACTGGATTGCTTCCCCTCTTTGATATCCATATCCAGAAAGGGCCCCATTATGTGCCTAACACTGGTGCTTGCAACTGCATGTTATCCCACCCTCTGTGAAAGCCATGACCTTACAGGCCACGAAGCTACCTATGGAGTACGGTGACTGCATCTGACTCAGGGTCTTTGACAAACAAGTTTTGAGTGATGTCTGCAGTTACAGACATACTGTACAGGCACTGTGATCGACCCCTCAGACAGTCTTTTGCTACTCGCATGAACTCAGAACCACCTCCTACCCAACCACAAGTGAGAGGTCAACCTCAGTGTGGGCAGCACCCAGGGCAGCCACAGTTGTGAACCAATTGGGGGGGACAGATGTCACGTGCTGGACATCCACAGATCCCCATGTCTGACCCCCCCCTCCCCATAATAAGCCCATTTGCAACAGCCTCAAGCTGTGTCACTGAAACCAAGACTCCTGCAGCTGTGAGTAAAGAGTCATCAACTCAGCTGGAATCTGAACACACAGCAGTCAAAGTTCCTATCCACACTATGGATGGTGGTGATACAATCTAGTTAAATATCTTTTGTGTATGTTTGTGTATATGTTATGTGCAGTTCCATGTTTCATTAACTGTCTAAAGAGCGTAGGGTAAATTCAGAATAAGTCGCATCTAGAGAGAAGTTGTGTAAACTCGCAGGACAAAACAGTGTACTTTGGTGCACTGCTGCAGTTATGAAACGGGCCACTCAACATGATACATGTTGATTAAATATCTAGGCATAATGTTGCAAAGCAATATGAAATGGAATTAACACAGGTATGTTAGTAAAGAAGGCAACCTTTTGATTTGGATTTATTTGAAGAATTGTAGGAAACTAGTTCATCTGTAAAAGAGACTGCATATACAGTGCTTCATATCATGAATGGTTTTCTGTGGAAATCCTAGACTATTGCCATGTTTTTTGAGTTGGAGAAAGCCTATTACACCTGCTGTAGAACTGGTATCCTCTGTACCCTCTACACGTGTGGTTTCCATGGCCACTTGCCCCGTTTCCTTCAGGAATTTTTAAAAGCCCTAGTTTTCAAGGTACTTGTGGGTTCTGCCTTGACGGACACCTGTATCCTTGAAAATGGTATGTCTCGTGATTCAATCCTGTGCATCGCCCTCTTTGCTATCAGCATTAATCCTGTAATGGTCTGTCTCCTGCCAGTCATCACTGGCATCTTTTTCATTATCGATTTTGCCATCTACTGCAGTTCTGCATGGACTTGTCTCATTGAGTGGTTTCAGTGTTGTTTCAATTGTCTTTACTCATAGAGCATTGACAGTGGCTTTCGTGTTTCCACTGACAAAACCATTTGTATGAATTTCTGGTGTTGCAGTTGGTTTCTTCCACTGTTGCTCTTCTGTATGTTAAAACTATGGAATTTCTTGGGCTCATGCTTGATAATAATCTCTCTTGGTCCTCCTACATGTCTTAAGTGGCAGCCCACTGTATTTGATCCCCCAGTGTCCTAAGTGTCGTCAATGGTAATTCCTGGGATGCAGATCCTACTACCCTCCTCAATTTGTACCGGTCCCTTGTCCATTCAAAACTAGACTACGGGTGTTTCATTTATGCATCTGCACATCTGTCCCTCTTATGCCATCTCAATGTTATCTACCATCATGACATGCATTTGGCCACCCCTCAGGGGCTCAGCATTTATGTGCTGAGTACGGGCTTGGTGATCTGAAGTTCCTTAGCTGGAGACTAGTAAGTACCACCAGCCTTCTATCACCACAGCTCTGGGCATGCTTCTGCGACCACCATGTGGTGCAGTGGTGGAGTGGTAGAATGTTGTGTGTATTGGAGAATGGGGGTCATGGCTTCACCACCTGGACCATGAGGAAAGTTCATACCTCTATAAAAAAAAAAAAAAAAACCTAACCCTCAAGGTGTGTTACATCCTGATGAGGTGAGTGGCTGTTGAGGTAAAACTAGCAGGCAACCTCTGGGACACCTGCTGCTGCCCAGTTGTATAAGGCTTGCTCTAGCATGCAGGCCACTGCCTGTGTCAACAGCTGTTTCCCTAGCATCCTGTAGGATCCCTATGGAATGGTCCCATCAAACTATTACTTCTGACAGGATAGGTGTACTGTTACGTAATACATACACCCACTCATCAAAAGAGCTCAGTTGGTCAGTCCTCCAAAAAGAAGTCTCATTATCACGTTAAGAGGGCATTAGTGTGCCATAACACTTCCACTGTAATCAAGTGAGCAGGAGGAACCTTTGAGATGGTCTCCTATTTCTACATTCATAAGGCATTGGAAGGTATTGCTGGGTTCCAAAAAGTGTCAAACAACTTTGTAATGAAACAACTTCTAGTTGAAACTGCTATTTGGAACCAAGTATCTAAGCTTCTGGGATGTAAGGCCTTACCTGACTACCCAGTCCAGTCTGAGTTACATAACACCCCTAACTTTAGTAGGGGTGTGGTAACCTCCTCTAATATTTTGGAAGTGGAACCCACAGTTACATGATGAATGGAAAAATATGGGCATCACAGAAGTGCAGAACTGTAAGAAGAGAGTCAATGGAAAACTGGAAAAATCAGCAACATCTGTTCTAATGTTTAATACTCCAGAATTAGCTGAACATTCCTTGCAGGCTATATCTGTCTTAAGGTTCACCCATTTGTTCCTGGCCCAATGTAATTCTACAAATGTCAACAATTTGGCCATACCACTATGGGATGTTATGAGCAATTGTGGAGGCTCAGCTCATGAATCAGGCAATTCTTCTACACTTCCTCTGAAATGTCTAAACTGCCCCAGGGGTCACCCAGTGTGGAGCAGAACATATGAGGTTTACAACAAGGAAAGGAAAATTCAGGAATTGAAAGTCAAGAGACGCATGCTCTATGGTGAAGCTAAAAGAGCTTTCAAAGCTACGCAACCTCTGGTCTTTGCTACATCTGTTAATTCAGCCCTTAAGATGCCAGTCACTAAGTGTGATGCCTCCATACTCACTCAGACCATAGATTCAAGTATGAGCACATGCATTTGTGGGTGTACCTGTGGGGGAAATTCTCCACATGAAACTGAAGTTGTTCGAAAGCATCAACAATGGGCTTGCCACCTAAGCCACATACCACTACCCACCATAAGAAGCAAACTAAGCCATCCCCGCAACCCAGGCAACCACCTTCTACCATCAGTAAATAAAAATGTCCTTTGAAAAGTTGTTCCAAATCCAAGAAAGTGTAGTTACACCTTCGGATCAGCAAGCTCCCCTCCTCTCAGATGAGGACTATGCTGTGGAGGATATGGACTTCCAGTCAGAGGAACCAGAGAGCCGTGAACCTGCTAAAGATCCCCCTGACCTCCAAAATAAATCAATACCTCTGATGGAGAAAGAAAAGGACAACCATCCCTAAACAATGGCTTCCACAGGCACTTCTGTGTTGCAGTGGAATTTAACGGATATCGTTCTTGAGTACAATATTATAGAAATGCAGAGAATGTAGATGACAATGAAATAGGAGATATGATACTGCGTGAAGAGTTGGACAGAGCACTGAAAGACCTAAGTCAAAACAAGGCCCCGGGAGTAAACAGCATTCCATTAGAACTACTGACAGCCTTGGGAGAGTTGTTCCTGACAAAACTCTACCATCTAGTGAGCAAGATGTATGAGACAGGCGAAATTCCCTCAGACTTCAAGAAGAATATAATAATTCCAATCCCAAAGAAAGCAGGTGTTGACAGATGTGAAAATTACCGAACTATCAGTTTAGTAAGTCACAGCTGCAAAATACTAACACGAATTCTTTACAGATGAATGAAAAAGCTGGTAGAAGCTGACCTCAGGGAAGATCTGTTTAGATTCCGTAAAAATATTGTAACACGTGAGGCAATACTGACTCTACGACTTATCTTAGAAGATAGATTAAGGAAAGTCAAACCTACATTTCTAGCATTTGTAGACTTAGAAACAGCTTTTGACAATGTTGACTGGAATACTCTCTTTCATATTCTGAAGGTGGCAGGGGTTAAATACAGGTAGCGAAGGCTATTTACACTTTGTACAGAAACCAGATGGCAGTTATAAGAGTCGAGGGACATTAAAGGGAAACAGTGGTTGGAAAGGGAGTGAGACAGGGTTGTAGCCTATCCCTGATGTTATTCAATCTGTATACTGAGCAAGCAGTAAAGTAAACAAAAGAAAATTTGGAGTAGGAATTAAAATCCATGGAGAAGAAATAAAAACTTTGCTGTCTCAGACAGAATTACAATGTCATCAGCAAACCTCAAAGGACTTGGAAGAGCAGTTGAACAGAATGGACAGTGTCTTGAAAGGAGGATATAAGATTGACATCAACAAAAGCCAAATGAGGATAATGGAATGTAGTCGAATTAAGTCAGGTGATGCTGAGGGAATTAGATTAGGAAATGAGACACTTAAAGTAGTAAAGGAGGTTTGCTATTTGGGGAGCAAAATAACTGATGATGGTCAAAGTAGAGACGATATAAAATGTAGACTGGAAATGGCAAGGAAAGCATTTCTGAAGAGAAATTTGTTAACATCAAGTATAGATTTAAGTGTCAAGAAGGCGTTTCTGAAAGTATTTGTATGGAGTGCAGGCATGTATGGAAGTAAAACATGGACAATAAATAGCTTGGACAAGAAGAGAATAGAAGCTTTCGAAATGTGGTGCTACAGAAGAATGCTGAAGATTAGATGGGTAGATCACATAACTAATGAGGAGGTGTTGAATAGAATTGGGGAGAAGAGGAGTTTGTGGCACAAATTGTCTAGAAGAAGGTATCAGTTGGTAGGACATGTTCTGAGGCATCAAGGGATCACCAATTTAGTATTGGAGGGCAGCGTGGAGGGTAAAAATCGTGGAGGGAGAAAATTGTAGAGGGAGACCGAGAGATGAATACACTAAGCAGATTCAGAAGGATGTTGGTTGAAATAGGTACCGTGAGATGAAGAAGCTTGCACAAGATAGAGTAGCATGGAGAGCTGCATCAAACCAGCCTCGGGACTGAGGACCACAACAACAACAACAACAACAACAACATCACCCAGATTTGTCAGAATTACAGCTCCTGCTTCAGGAGAAACCGTTCTGCATCTGCTTACAAGAAACGCATCTTAAAGTCACCGACACACCTGTATTACAGGGTTACCACTCATACATGAAGGATAATACTACTGGAGACAGGGCTAAACGTGGAGTCGCTTTTTCATTGAGAACAGATGCTGCTTCTCTCCTGTCCCCCTTACCATGATCGTGCAAGCAATTGCCATGAAAGTTGTTGCACCCTTTAATATCACAGCGTGTTCTCTATACCTTCCACCTAATGATGCATTGGATGCAAAGGCAGCAGTAGAACTCTTCCAGGCACTCCCAATCTCATTCCTCCTTGTGGGAGACCTCAATGCACACAATGTGCTATGGCCCTTGGCTACTAATTGCTCCATGGTATGGATGATAGAGCAACCCGTCCATTCTGAGAACATCTGCCTTCTGAATGCAAGTCTCTTTCAGCGATTGATCTTGGTTTTTGTTCCCCAGCTATTGCAGACTCAGTTCAGTGGGAAGTGGCTACAGATTTACATTCTAGTGACCACTTCCCAGTGTGGATCTGCATGCCTAATAGGATGTTGGCTGACAGGAGACCACGCAGATGGATGCTACAAAGGGAAAATTGGTTGCTGTGCAGTCAACACGTTATTTCTGAACAAAAGTATTGTGTACAGGAGATGGTGACTGATATCACTTCTGAGATATAATGTGCTGCCAAACAGCTCTGTGGAACTTCAAACACCGTCCAGCTACAGAAAACCTACATGTCATCAGATCTGCATGAGTACTTGCCAGGTGAATGTTAAAAGAACAGAAGAGATTCCTGCAGGGAATTCACGACTCCCATTAATCAGTCCACTTCCACTGCACAAATTTGGGAATCAGTATTGCGGATTTCATCAAGGGTAGTACATGTCCCCTTATGGCCTTGGTAAGTAATGGCATCTTTGTGGACACACCAGAAGACATAGTAAACAATTATTCAGCTGAAACCTAAACTGTTACTATGTTATCCAGACAAGCTTATACTTTTCGAGTATTCTGGAGGGCTGCAGAGATGAGGAAGCTCAGTTTCTTCTTGCATAATGAAGAAATCTACAACATACAGTTCTCCATGTTGGAAGTGAATCAGCTTTGTCTGCAGACAGAGACACTCCTCCAGGACCTGATGAGATCCATTATGCCATGTTTCGTCATCTGTGCCCTGAAGTGAAAGGAGAGCTTCTCTCTTGTTTCAATCAGATCTGATTTGATGGACAGTATAACACGACTTGGAAGGAGGCAATATTAATTCCTTTCTGGAAACCAGGCAAGGACTGTAGCATCCTAATGAGTCACCAGAGTGTACCCCTTATCACTCCGGATTCGGCGACATATCCTTGTGGCTCACCAGG
Organism: Schistocerca nitens; assembly: GCF_023898315.1. NCBI lineage: Eukaryota > Metazoa > Arthropoda > Insecta > Orthoptera > Acrididae > Schistocerca > Schistocerca nitens. The sequence continues at coordinate 38,423,572 of NC_064617.1, forward strand.
TGCTGAAAAACTCAGTGTCACCTCGGTCATCAGATTTAGTTCAGTGGTCCGACGAAACATTGAATGGCTGTTCAGGAATTGGCTCCATGCAACCAAGCAAAGGATGGAATGCATTGCCGCCTTGGCATCTACAGAGGCCCAAAATGATTTTTGTCTTGACGCAGTACAAGAAAACTTGGACTCCAGATTATGTTTTTACAACTTTGTTTTCGTCCATTTTAAGTATGTACCACAGTTTAATCATAGTTTATACAAATGGATCCCAGCAAGAGAATGTCCTCAGTTGTTCTGCTGTTTTCCCTGATAGGGTTTTTAAAGTGTGTCTTTCGGAACAATTTACAAATTATGAATTGGAATTATATGGCATATTGATATCACTGGAGAGGGTTCACAGCCATCATCATACAAGTTTTCTTGTCTGTCCTGACTCATTTAGTGCACTGCAAGCATTTTACCAAATGTATCCAGTCGACCAGCTCTTCAGCTCATCCACGACTCCTTGCAGTGGCTCCAACACTGTGATAAGGAGGTAGCCCTTTGTTGGCCATGTTGTTGCCCTGTATCACGATGTGGCCAGGTATCCAGCAAAGTCACCAAGGAAGCATGTTGGGATTGTGCTGTCCATCAATGTCCCACCTGTTGCATGCCACCATCCCATTTTCTGACAGATGCATCATGCATCACTGGGAGACTGAATTGTTGCATGTGACAGAAAACCAACTGCGGTCTCTCAAATCAACCTCAATGGCATGGAAGACTTCATGTCAGCCTCACTGCTGGAAGGAGGGTCTACTTACCAGTACATCGGACATAGCCTTTTAGCACATGGCTTCCCCCTCCAGTGGGAGGATCCACCACTCTGTGAGGTTTGTGGCATGCCACTTTCAGTTCAGCATATTGTGGCACTTGTGTCCTATATACTGATATTAGGGTATTCCACAGTCTCAATGGAGATCTGGCCACCATCCTCACACATACTGGTTCCAGTGTTACAAGGGTGGACTAGGGTGGGAGGGGGAAGGGGGGGGGTAGACTTTAATGCATTATAAACTTCTCAGCATGTTGAAATAGCCTTTTCTGGATTTTATCATGTTGAGCTTCTCCGTCTGTTTGTTTATATTCAGATTTTCAGTTCGCACTCAGTGTCAGAGTATTGATGTACGAATGCCTTGGGTTTTAATAAAAGACACTGACACACATAACTGCTATTTATTGGTAGCTTCTTCCTACAATGTGTATTATCTGTGTGTGTACAGGGTGCCTACAGCAGCAGCCGGAGTAGCTAACAAGGCACATTGGATAGGTTGATGACTGGTGGCACAGTGTGGTGGAAGGAGAATTCTTCATCCACTATACATTTTTTTTTTGCTCCCAGGGCAGTTTAGTTCCTTCACTTTATCTTTGTGGTTTCTGTAGCCTCACTTCTGCTTTATTCAGAACTTCAGTCTTCATTCAGTTTACTCTGTCCGTATTATGTTATCAGTAGATTGTACATTTCATTCAGTATGTTGTGTAATTCTTTCTCACTTCTTCTGAGAATAGCGATGCCACCAGTGTATCTTACCATTGATATCCTTCCATCCTGAATCTTAGGCCCACTCATAAACCTCTCTTAGCTCCATCACAGTTTTTTCAGTGCACAGATTGAACAGCGTGGAAGAAAGCTCACATCCTTGTCTTTAGGAGGAGGCCACATGGCACTTGAACTTAGTGTGTTTTTTATATTTGTTACATGAAGTTTGAATCTCAAATTAAGTTGGCAAAAGCAGTTCAATGCAACTCTCAAAACGTCTGGAGACAATAAAGTTTGAAGTTCTCCGAGCTCCTTTAATAAGTTGAAGTGAGGTCACTTCTTTTTGACAGGTCATGTGACTGTGTAGTAGAATGCTTGCCTACCCTGTGTTTGGCACAAGTTCAATCCCTAGCTCTGCTCAAATTTTAGACAAATTTGCATATTTCTTGGACATCCCATGGAGCATAAAATACGTAATGATGAAAACGAATTTAATTTTTAATGCTTTTCTTTAATTTAAGGAATCTTTTACAACATATAAATTATTCCTTTATAAAAGATCAGTAATTTCAAAAGTATATTTGCAATGAAATATTTTGTGTGTGATATGTAATTATAATTTGGAGGTGTGCATTTTTGATAAAAATAGCAACTCGATATGATACGTTGCAGGTACCTGCTGATTTTTATATTTAAATGGCTTAGTGATTCAAAGTGAATGGAAAAAAGGGAAATAATGAAAAAAATAATGCCTGAAATGAGATGCGAACCAATAATTAACAGCCTTGCACACTGAATTGTTTTCTATTTTCGTGTATTTTAAGTTTATGGAACTGCTAGTAGCACAGGAACCTATATTAAAAAATTTGCAACAGATGGGATTTGAACCTGCAACACCTACATGGTAAATGAGCATCCTACTGCATGACCTGTTGAGAGAAAGGGACCTCACTATACATATTAAAGGCAGTTGGAAAACTTAAAAGTAGATTTTCTTGAGAATTATTGAGAAGTGCATTGAATTATTTTGGGAAATTAATAATGGATTTCAGGACATCACTTATATTAAACATAAAAAATTGCAAAAAGTCATTCATCACACTGTTCCCTTGTTAGACCATTTTAAGTGGAGCACTTCATTCTTGGTGTTACATTCTTGCTGTTTCTTCTGGGTTGTTGTACATGTTGCCTCCATACGCTAATTGTATGGCATGTTATGACCAATGAGGGGCTTCATCTGGATATCACATATCTGGTGAACTTGCGTGCACGTGTGCCCGTATTGGTGAAGCGTGATGTGTCATTCTGAGAATGAGAGGTCCACTTCTCTCCTCTCTGCTGGCCAAAGGAAGATGTTCATGAGTTAAGGTAGTTAGCAAGCAGCAAGCACCAAGCACCGCACTTTCAGGAGGTGTTTCACACTGTGTGCAGATTGGAGTGGTACTGATCCTGTGCTGTCGGAGAGGCAATTCACAAATGGGCATGGAGAAAATGTGACTGCAGTGACATCCACGAAATGCTTGCCATGATACAATAGATGTATATTCTCTTGCCTGACTGGAATAGATGCAGATATTGTCCACCTGTCACCTAAAATTGTATGTTAACAGCAATACATAGAGTTCAAACTATCTTGGTGTCTTACTCCAGTGGACACACTGAGCAGCAGAAATCTATTTCAGCACGTTTTGACACAAAAGGAAAAGTCGTGAGCTCAGAAGAGCTGATCCACACAGATAAGCAGAACCTTTTCAGCAGAAGAAATGTGGCGACTAATATACATACTGCAATTACTTTGAAGAATTAACCTATGAAAATTCTACTGATTGACTAACTGATTTTTATCTATCAACACCTATCACCAAGAAATTTCTTCTTCTTTTCCTTCAGCTTTTGTCCCACATGCCTGTGGGATCCGCTACATGGGTCCATTGTCTGCATTTTGCTCTATCACGGGCTGTAATCTGGGTGGATGTTCATGTATTTAAGGTCTTTATGAATCGTATCAGCTCAATGTTGCTTAGGTCATCCTTTGAGTCTTCTGCCGATGACTTCAAGTGTCTAACCCACTCTGGCAATAGAGCCATCACCGGCCTGTAAAAGCTACCCAAACCATTGAAGACGACTCTAACGCATCTTGCCTTGGATCAGTGCAACACCAAACTGTTTCCTAATGCTGTTATTGGAAACTTGATCTAACTTAGTGCGGCCCACTACCTTAGCATCTTCGTTTCCATTACACTGAGGTGGCGTTCTGTCTCAACTGTAGTTGGCCAGCACTCACAACCATACAAGGCAACTGGTCAAATGACAGATAATTTAAAATCACAAATCTATCGCACTTTCATCCTGTGGTTGAAAGTGACTCTGGTGGTTGTTTCCCATTTCATCCAGGCTGCCAGAGTTGTGGTGTTGACCTCTTCGGTGAGGTGGTCATCAACAGTGATCGTGGAAACAAGGTACTTAAACTTACTCACACGAGTCAGATATTCACCATTAATCAAGATGGTTCCCATTTCATGTCCATCTGATATCATGTACTTGGTTTTCTTCAAATTAAGGCGCAAACTGTGTTGCGCCACCTGGCCACTCCATTTTTGAGTCTGGATCTGCAGATCAAGCTTCTTTTCTGCTGCCAGTATCACATCGTCAGCATAAAGAAGGGTCCATGATAATGGCAGGTGCAGGTCAGCTGTCACGGTGTCCTATCACTGAGAAACATTTCACATAAATACGTTAGAATGTGCATCTGGAGGAGAATGTTCAACTTAGTTATTAATTACTTACACATTGCCATCACAAAGGCTCTCCTTTAAGGCTAAAGTCATTAGTAGTATGATACATCAAGATGTGTGAATTTCTGTACATAATAGTCTATGTTTTCTCTAATAATTCTCTAATTCTTCACTATCAAAATACTATATAATTCAATAAAACTTAACGATAGCTACAAATGTGAGCAGATAGGAAGAAAGAAATATAGACAAAAATAATCAAACATAAACAAAAAGGAAAACTCTATTAAGTAGCTTCTTAAATAAATTTCTCAAGGTACTTTCCATTTGTGCTACCTGTGTACATCTTTGAGTTTTGCCTACACTGAGTGGAAAAAATGACTACAATTAAGTCATTTGTAATTAACTGTCCTGTTGTTACCTCATTTGGCAGCAGCATAATTGCCATTGTTGTTACAACCAGTAACTGACATATTCCAGAATGAAATTTTCACTCCACAGTGGAATGCATGCTAATATGAAACTTCCTGGCAGATTTGACCTGTGTGCCAGACTGGAACTCGAACTTAGGGCCTTTGACTTCCTAATATGCCAGAAAGCTTTATATTAGCACACACACACTGCTGTAGAGTGAAAATTTCATTCTGGAAACATCCCCCAGGCTGTGGCTAAGCCATGTCTCCACAGTGTCCTTTCTTCCAGCAGTGCTAGTTCTGCAAGGTGTGCAGGAGAGTTTCTGTGAAGTTTGGAAGGTAGGAGGCAAGGTATTGGCAGAATTAAAGATGTTCGGAGGGGGGAGGGGGGAGGGGGGGAGGGGGGGGGGTGTATGTCATGCTTGCCCGCAAAAGGCAAAGGTTCCGAGTTCAGGTCTCAGCCCATCCACAACTCTTTTGTGGATACGTGCGTAGCGAGCACGGGACCCCGAGCTAATGTGGCCCTCCTTCCTTTCCGGACTGCATACCTTCCCTTTCCGCGTCCTTCCCTATCCCCCATCTTGGCCCCCCCTCCCCTCACCTCTGGCTCTTTCCTTCCCTTTCTCCCTCTCTGGGAGTATGGTTTGTGCCTACGTCCGGAGACGGACGCTCGTAAATGTAACGCATTCTTCGCCTTCTCTGCTTGTATTTCTTCATCCTTCCTTTGTCCTTCTCTTTTCCTTACCTCTTCTCTTTACCCTTTTCTCTACTGCGGCATTTGAGACCTCTCTTCTTTCCTTTCCCTTTCTCTTTCTTACTCCCTGTGCGTGTCTGAAGGCCTACCCACGCATTTTGTGCGTAGCCGGTGACGGGGTAACGCGTAATTCCCTGCCCCGGGTAGACAGGTAGGACACGTACGTACCCCCTGGTAACGGCCAGGCCCAGGGAGGGGTGATTACCTGAGCTGATACCTTCTGAAAGTGCCGATTGGTCCCTCCGTCCGTTTGTCGGGAGGTGTGACCTGAGGTGTGAACAATCACCTAAGGCGAGAGTGCCCTCAGAGGGGGTCCCCACAAGGGAGGAGCGCGCCATCGGAGACGCCGGTTATCATGGGGGATTCTTCCGCAATGGTTTCCTCACCTTCCACTATGTCTGCTCAGAAGCGTAAGTTCACTGAGTCTCAGCCACAGTCAGTTCTTTCATCATTGCCACAGTTCCTTGTTGTTTCTCGGTCTGACGAAAGTCACAACCTCTCCACGGTCAACCCTTTCATTATTCAGAAAGGTGTCGATGCAATTGCAGGTCCTGTAAAGTCTTGTTCCAGATTACGGAATGGCACCTTGTTGTTAGAAACAGTCAGTGCCCTCCAGGCACAAAAATTGCTGCGTACTTCACTGCTCCACACCTTCCCTGTCCGGGTTGAAGCGCACCACACTTTAATTGCCTCGAATGGAGTTGTTTATACATGCTCCCTCGATGGATTGTCCGCAGAAGAAATTCAGCACTACCTGTCTGACCAGGGCATAACGGCTGTTCATAGAGTTATGAAATGGGCTGACACAAACATCAGTCCAACCCGCACTGTCTTCTTGACATTTGACAAAGTTCAACTCCAATCGAAAATCAAAGCAGGCTATGAGATAATTTCCGTTCACCCTTACGTCCCAAACCCTACGCGTTGCCATCGGTGTCAGCGGTTCAATCACACCAGCCAGTCCTGTTCCAATCCGGCCAAATGTGTTACGTGTGGCAAGGATGCCCATGAGGGTGCTTGTCCACCTCCATCCCCTCGCTGCATCAACTGTATGGGTGACCACGCTGCTTCCTCTCGAGATTGCCCCATTTTTAAAGACGAAAAGCTCATCCAGGAAATCAGAGTGAAGGAAAAGGTGTCGACCTTTGCTGCTCGAAAATTATTCACTAGTCGACAGCCCACCGTGCCTCGGACAGGAAAATACAGCACTGTCCTTGCTTCTCCTCGGCCAACAAGGGAGGTAGCCACGCAGACTTGCGACCTCACCTTTAGTGCCACGGTCGTCCGATTGGCCAGCGCAAAGATCGCCTGTTCAACCTCACCACTTTCGCCTGCCCATTCTATGGCTTACCCTTCATCGGGTTCTGCTAAATCTCAAGCCCAAAAGTCAGACACCAAGACTTCGAAAAAAGAGCATACTCGTGAAGATCTTTTACGTACCCCAACTTCACAACCATCGGTCCTCCTCCATCTAAACATCATATTTCCAAGAAGGCTACTAAGAAACCCAGTTCATCTCCTTCTCCGCCAAGGTGTGTCCCATCTACAGCACCACCTGGCGGAAATTGCCCTCGGCCGTCTTCTGTGTCGCCGAGGCGCACTGCTGGCGGCCGATCAACCGGCCGATCGCTGGTGGCAGGAGCTGCTCCTGAACAACCTATGGATCAGGATCTTCTGCCTTCGGCTGAATGCCATTCCATGCTGCCGGTCGCAAGCTCTGAGCAGTCGTTGAGTTGACAGCGACCTTGGTCACATTCCTCCATTTTCTGTTCACCCTATGTCCATTATCCACTGTAATATCCGCGGCATTCGAGCAAATCGGGATGAATTGTCGATCCTCTTACAATCCTACTCGCCGGTCATCTTCTGTCTTCAGGAAACAAAGCTGCGTCCCTATTACCGCTTTGTTCTCCCCCATTCTCAGTCTGTCCGATATGATCTCCCCTCTGTTGGAGGCACTCCAGCCCATGATACTCTCCATTATCACCCAATCCCCTTAACCACCTCCTTCCAAGCTGTCGCTGTCCGTCTTTCCCTTTCTGGAGATACCTTTTCTCTTTGTACTATATACATTCCATCGTCCACACCAGTGGCAGGAGCTGATTTCCTTCATCTTCTTGGTCAACTTTCACCCCTCTATCTGCTGGTTGGGGACTTCAGTGCCCAACCACCCACTTTGGGGATCTCCACATCCTTGTCCACGTGGCTCACTATTGCTAGACGTCTTCCACCAAGCGGATCTAGTTTGCCTCAACACTGGGGTCCCTACATTTTTTTCTGCCTCCACGACATATTTCTCTCATTTGGACCTATCGGTTGGTACTGTTCCGCTAGCTCGGCGCTTCGAATGGTTCGCCCTTGATGATAAACACTCGAGTGACCACTTTCCATGTGTCCTTAGACTGCAGCCTCAACTGCCATATATGCGCCCGCCACGCTGGAAGTTTGCCCAAGCCGATTGGACACTTTTTTCGTCTCTAGCGACATTCGATGACCGTCACTTTCCCAGCGTCGACGATGAGGTCACACATATTACTGACGTTATTCTTACAGCTGCGGAACATTCAATAACACGCACATCCGAATTGCCCCGGCGCCCCCCAGTTCTTTGGAGGAACGAGGCGTGCCGTGACGCAATACGTGAGTGGCGACGTGCTCTTCGCGTTTTCCGCCACCATCCTACATTGGCCAACTGTATCTGTTATAAGCAGTTCCGTGCGCAATGCTGTCGCGTCATCCGTGATAGCAAGAAGGCAAGCTGGAAATTCTTTCTTAGCTCATTTAACACCTTCACTCCCTCCTCGGAAGTTTGGAGTTGGCTTTGACGGTTATCAGGCGCGCCTAGTTTCTCCCCCGTCTCTGGGCTCACTGTCGCACATGATACATTAGTGGACCCCGTCGCAATTTCTAACTCATTGGGTCAGCACTTTGCTGAGATTTCGAGCTCTTCAAATTACCCGCCAGCATTTCTCCTGAAGAAACGTGCAGCGGAAGTGCGACCTCTTGCTTTCTCCTCTCAAAATCGCGAACTCCAACATGCACTCTCTTCTTCTCGCTCCTCCGCCCCAGGACCGGATGGTATCCACGTCCAAATGTTGCTGCATTTATCAACCCACAGTCTGCGTTACCTCCTTCGCCTTTATAATCGAATTTGGACCGACAGTACTTTTCCCAGACGATGGCGGGAAAAGTTCCTGTTCCGAAACCTGGAAAGGACAAACATCTCCCCTCCAGCTATCGCCCCATTTCTCTCACGAGTAGTGTATGTAAGGTTTTGGAGCGTATGGTGAATTGCCATTTAGCTTGGTGGCTGGAGTCCCGCAGTCTTTTAACACCTGCCCAATGCAGATTCCGAAAGCATCGTTCTGCAGTTGACCATCTTGTCGCTCTCTCCACTTATATCATGAACAATTTTCTCCAGAAACGCCAAACAGTAGCAATATTTTTTGATCTGGAGAGAGCATACGATACCTGTTGGAGGACAGGCATCCTCTGCACACTGTCCTCTTAGGGCTTTCGAGGTCAGCTGCCCCTTTTTCTTCGCGAATTTATGGCAGAGCACACATTTAGAGTGCGTGTGAACACTACTCTCTCCCGTACTTTCTCCCAAGAAAACGGGGTACCCCAGGGCTCCGTGCTGAGTGTTGCACTGTTTGCCATTGCCATAAATCGAATTATGGATTGTCTCCTTCCTGATGTCTCGGGCTCCCTCTTTGTGGACGATTTTGCGATCTACTACAGCTCTCAACGGACCAGCCTTCTTGAACGACGTCTTCAAGGATGTCTCGATCGCCTCCACTCTTGGAACATCAAAACCGGCTTCCGTTTTTCTCCCAGTAAGACCGCCCTCCTTACATCTAGGTCCTGTCAACCTTCCGTTTTCAGACGTCGCTAAATTCTTGGGTCTTATGTTTGACAGAAAACTGTGCTGGTCCTCCCACATTTCCTATCTTTCGGCTCGCTGTCTGCAATCCCTCAACACCCTCCGTGTCCTGAATGGTACCTCCTGGGGAGCGGACCGAGTGGTCCTTCTCCGCCTCTATCGCGCCTTAGTGCACTCGAAATTGGACTATGGAAGCATAGTCTACTCCTCTGCTCGGCTGTCTATTCTTCGGCGTCTTGACTCTATCAACCACCGTGGATTATGTTTAGTGTCTGGAGCTTTTTACACCAGCCCTGTGGAATGCCTTTATGCTGAGACTGCTGAAACTCCACTGTCCAATCAGTGAGCAGTCCTTCTGAGTTTTTATGCTGGCCGTCTGTCTTCCATGCCTGCTAATCCAGCCCATGACATTTTTTTCGACGCCGCCTTTGATTTAGGGTATGCAGGCCGCCCCTCCTCCCTACTACCACCGGGAGTCCGCTTCCGTCAACTGCTCCATTCTCTTTCCTTCCGCTTTCCTAAAACCTTCTTGACAACTTGGGGTACAGCACCGCCTTGGCTCCGTCCCTGGATCTGCCTGCTCCGTGACCTTTGTCAGTTTCCCAAGGATGGTACCCCTTCACTTGTTTATCGTCGGGCATTTTCTGCTCTATGTGCACAAATGAAGGAAGCCACATTTATTTACACTGATTGCTCAAAAACATCGTTAAGTGTAGGGAGTGCCTATATTGTTGGCGACACCCCAAATCAATTTCGGCTTCCCGACCAGTGTTCGGTTTATACTGCGGAGCTTTACGCTGCTCTCCAGGCTGTCCACTACATCCGCCGCCATCAGCGGATACAGTATGTTATCTGTTCAGATTCTCTCAGCTCTCTCCTCAGTCTCCATGCTCTTTACCCTGTCCACCCTCTGGTCCACCGGATTCAGGACTGTCTGCGCTTGCTCCACCTGGGGGGTGTCTCGGTGGCGTTCCTCTGGCTCCCGGGACACGTTGGTATCTGTGGAAATGAGGCGGCCGATATAGCAGCAAAGGCTGCAGTCTCTCTTTTTCGGCCAGCTATTCGATCGATTCCCTTCGCCGATATACGGAGCGTTTTATGTCGTAGAGTTGTTCTTTTATGGCACGCACATTGGTCGACACTTCCCCATAATAAATTGCGGGACATGGAAGCTCTTCCTTGTGCTTGGACCTCTTCCTGCCGAACCCATCGTCGGGAGGAGGTAATTTTAACTAGACTCCGGATAGGGCACTGTCTTTTTAGCCATCGACATCTTTTAAATGGTGATCCTCCCCCACTCTGTCCCCACTGCTCTCAGCTGTGGATGGTAAGACACCTTTTAATTGAGTGCCCCTATTTTACTCCGTTATGCACCCGTCTACAGCTGTCGCCTGATATATCGTCAATTTTAGCAGATGACACGCGCTCGGCCGATCGTGTTCTCGAGTTTATTAGTGCCAGTGAAATGACATCAGTCATTTGAAGATTTTTTTGGGGACCACCAACCCCTTTCTGTAGTGGATTTTTAAGCCTTCCTTCTGCTTTTAGTTTCTCCAATTTTTTGAGTTTCGTTCCCATTGCTGCTGGTTCCATTTTTCGTTTTTTTTACTGTTTCCTAAGTCACAGACCGGGCGGTAATGACCATAGCAGTTTTGCGCCCCCCCCAAAAAAAACACACACCAAAGTTGTAATATGATATGAAAAAAAAAAAAAAAACACCAAAGTTTTAATATGATATGAAGTTTCAACTAAAGTATTTATATTAAGACTGATTTGCAACTGAATATGATATCATTTATGGACATTAGAAAATATTTCACTCATCATGCAGTGTGTGTGTGTGTGTGTGTGTGTGTGTGTGTGTGTGTGTGTGTGTGGGTGTGTTCGAGCAGTACTGCCATCCTTTCATAGTACCTCCTTATTCGTGTATTGTCTCTCATCCATCTCCTCTATTCTGCAGTTCTTACTAACAGCCATATTTATATATGCAGTAACTTCTCAGAACTCATTTAGTTCATTGCTAAAAATAATGTCTGTGAAGGAGAATGTAAGAATGTGGTGCATGCCCCCAGCAGCAGGCATGCCCTTGCAAGACCTACACAACATCCGGGCACAGCTGGAAGCAGCAGCCACAGATGGTGACAGCAGTGTAGACCTGAATGGTAACATCACCAACGGCATACCCGGGTATCTAGGAGGGGCTCCAGGAGAGCATCCCACGGACAATAGATGCGATTGCCTCCAGGAACCTTGTTGAGGGTGTGGGGTGGTGCTGACAGAGTGTGAAAAATTTCCATTCCTTGTCATGCCAACCATCTTCCCTGAAAGTCAGAATGTCACCAGTGGTGGTGCATTAGGATATCGAATAAGTCTGTGTGTGTGTGTGTGTGTGTGTGTGTGTGTGTGTGTGTGTGTGTGTGTGTGAGTGTGAGTGATTTAGTACACACACACACACACACACACACACACACACACACACACACACACACACACACACACACAGAGTTGCTACTCATGGGTAGTCTATTCCCACAACATATAATATGAATAATGCCAGATATAATTTGCAACCTTGGAATATATAGTATACGCATTTGTACTTATGCTCTGCTCCATCACATACAAGTACAGTGCCGATGGGTCAGTACCTAACTGCTCACACCCTACTGTCTTCCATTAACGGTTGTGGATGACTTGTGCAGTTATCATAGGGACACACTTCAAAATTCACACATGGGATTTCACTCCTGCAACTGACACTGTTCATCCTCTCCTGAATACACTTCTCATCTTCCTTGTCTGGTGTCGATCAGGACTGTTTGTAGCCTTTCCACGAGATGCCAAACTGTAACTCTGTGATTTGTGTGTGCCAATAACAAGAAAATGATGAATTAATCAATAATAAAAAACAAGTGTATCATAAAGGGAATAAAGCTGGGTTTTTATGACTAATTATTTCATGTTCCAAATGATTTGTATCTGCATTTTGCAAAAGCTTGATGATTACTCTTTTGATATTATAACTTAATTTTCGTCAGAACTGTTCCAGTTTCCCATTGTCACCATTTACAATTTATTCTAAAAAGGTTTGAACTTTAGATAAATCCTTACAATTGCAATATATTTGAAAGTAAGAATATCACCCTGTTCAGAAAATTTCAGGCTGCAACTTTATTAACACAGATTTTAAAAATGTGATCGTATAAAAATGGGATGCTTGAAATCATATCTTCATTAATAACTTTTGAACCATTTAAATTTATGAGATATTTTTTTCTGAAACGAGAACAGCAGGTCTCTCAAACTGACAAGGTTGTTGGATCTTAGGCTTCAATTCTGACCAGTCTATTTTTGGTTAGCAGTGAATTTGATATTGGATTGGACTGTTTTGTTTAAGGGGAAAAAACAACTATGGCCATACGTGCCCAAGTCAAAACTATAGAACCTGAAGACAGAGAGGAGTCAAACAATGACTACACATCAATCCCAATCAACGTAAGAGGAGTCAGCTAAAAATAGGGACTTGGACAAAGGTCTATAAAGTACACCAAAGAGAAACAGAGGTCCAGAACTAAAAATTAAATGGCCTTCACCATAAAAACTAAAATGATGTCGACAACTCGCCAGTAACTCAGATGGCAAACCCAAGTGGAAATGTAAACAGTTAAAAAAAATGGGAATTCCATCAGGAAATGGCAGACACTTAAAACTTGGGTGCAACAACTGCAATAGATGGCAAAATTGTCAAGAAAAAGGAAGCCAGATGCGCCCAACAGGATACAGGCCATTATAGGGTTAATGGTGATGGCAAAGAGGATTACACTCGTGATAGAACACTGAGGCACACCAGTTTCCTGGATAAAGGTGTCTGACATGGCAGAACCCACACGCACCTTGAAAACTTTGTCTTTTAAAAATTCCTGAAGGAGATGGGGCAGGGGGCCACTGGAACCCCATGTGTAAAGAGTTCAGAGGATACCAGTTTTCTGGTAGTTGTTGTAGGCATTCTCCAAATCAAAAAATATGGCAACAGTCGGGTACTTCCACAGAAAACCATTCATGGCATGGGTGGACAAAGTAAGTAGATGGTCAACTGCAGAACGGCACACTCGAAGTCCACACTGTGCAGTCATTAGAATGTATGATTCACGCTCAGCTGGTATGCTGGCTTGAATCTCGCAAATTACTATCATGGGGCAGTAGCTGGAAGGATGGTTTTTGTCCTTACTGGCCTTAGGTATGAGTATGACAGTGGCTTCATGCCAATGTCTGGGAAATGTGCCCTCTGCAAGATGTGGTTGTACGTTTGAAGGAAAAAATACTTGCCCACAACAGAAAGGTTCTGCAACATCTGCAATGTCTGGCCCTGCGGAGGAGGATTGGGATGAACTGAGCGCATGATCTAGATCCCCCATAGTAAAGGCGGCATTGTAGCACTCACGATTCTGAGAAGAGAAAGGTATTGCCAGGCCGGCTCCACCCATTTCCGATGGAGGAAGGCAGGGTGATAGTGGTAATATCTCGAAATTTCAACAAAATGGCGACCCAAGTTATTGGAGATAGTAGCAGGCATTTTCATCGTAGACCCTATTGCTGTTACGCTGGAAATTGGCGAATGGATCTTGGTCCCAGAGAGCTGTCGGAGGTTGGTCCACACAACAGAGGAAGGGGTAAAACTGTTAAAAGAACTAGTACATGAAATCCAGCAAACTTTTTTGATATCCCAAAGAACACAACAACACTGTGCATACATCTGTTTATAATGAAGGCCACTGTACTCATAGGATGACAATTAATAAATCAGAGAGCACGTGTCAGCACACGAATTCCATTGACACATACCTCAGACCACCAATGAACTGGGACACGGTGTAGTAAAGAGGAGGTGAGAGGAATGGAACATTCTACAGCAGCCTTAGTAAGCTCCCACTAGGGTGTGCACGTAGGTACGATAGGATTCAGTAATGGATGGGACATGGGAAATGGTTGCCTGAGTAGGTTTCAGAGAGAACAGACCATTCAAGATGATGGGCAAGCTGGGCAGTGCACAAGGATACATTCAAATGGGAATAGGTGTAGAGGAGTCAGAAAGGAATGTGGGTGCTCCAGTCTTTATTTTGTTTTATTTATTTATTTGTCTTTGATTATGGTTTTAGGGTGCAAAACAACCATTGTACAAAAATGCCCATTCTGTGGCTTATTGAAGGATAAAAACAAGAATGTAAATCAAGAGGAATTGGAGTGAAACTGAAGCAGGAGGGGAAACTAAAACCGGAAGGAGACCTGAGAAAAGTGCTATTGAAGGGGAGGTTGTTTATCCTGAAGAGAGCTTCAAATGACTGATGTCACCTCACTAACATTTATAAACTCAAGGACAGGATTGGTGAAGTGCACGTCATCTGCTAAAACGGAATATATATCAGGCGACAGCTGTAAACAGGTGCATAGCAGATTAAAGTAGCAGCACTGAAGTAAAAGGTGTCTCACCATCCATGATTGAGTAAGGACAAAGCGGAAGAGGAGCACCACTCAAAAGATGTCAGTGGCTAAAAAGACAGTGCCCAATCTGGAGTCTAGTTGAAATTACCTCCTCCCAATGATGAGGCTGCAAGGAAGAGCTACAAGGACAGAGAAGAGGTTTAATGTCCCATAATTTATTATCCTGGTGTGCGGATTAATGTGTGTGCCATAAAAGAGCAACACAATGACATAAAATGCTCTGTAGATTGGCAATGGGAACCATGCGAACAGTGGGCCAAGGGAGAGAGACTGCAGCCTTTGCCGCTATATCGGCTGCCTCATTTCCACGTAAACCAACATACTCTAGGATCCAGAGGAATGCCACATAGATGCCCGCCAAGTAGGGCAAGTGGAGGCAGCCCTGAGTATGGTGGACCAGAGGGTGAATGGGATAAAGGGCTTGGAGGTTGAGAAAAGAGCTGAGAAAATCCAAGCATATAATATTCTGTATTCCTAGATGGTGACGAATTTATTGGACAGCATGGTGAACAGCATAAAGCTCCGCAGTAAAAACCGAACACTTGTCGGGAAGCTGAAATCTACTCAGGGTGTCACCAAGAATATAGGCACTCTTGACACCAAATGTGGTCTTGGAGCCATCATTGTAAATAAATGTGGCATCCTCTATTTGTGTGCCTAGAGCAGCAAATGCCTGATGATAAACTATAGGGGGGGTACTATCATTGGGAAGCTGAAAAAGGTCATGGAGGAGGCAGGTCTGGGGGTGAAGCCAAGGTTGTGTCATACCCCCATTTCTGTAGAAAGTTTTAGGAAATTGGAAGGAGAATGAATGTAGCAGTTGACAGAAGTGGACTCCCGGTGGTGGTAGTAAAGAGGAAGGGCTACCTGCATACCCTAAATCCAAGGAGACATCGAAAAAAATGGCATAGGTCAGATGAGCAGGTATGGAAGACAAATGACAAGTGTAACGACTCAAGACAGCTCGCCGAGTTGACAGCAGATGTTCAGTAGTCTCAGAGTAAAGGCTCTCCACAGGGCTAGTGTAAAAAGCTCCAGACACTAAATGCAATCCATGGTGGTGGTCAGAGTCTAGATGCCAAAGAATAGATGGCTGTGCACAGGAGTAAACTATGCTTCCATAGTCCAATTTCGAATGCACTAAGGCATGATAGAGACGAAGGAGGACCACTCGGTCAACTCCCAGGAGATGCCACTCAGAATACAGAGGATGTGAGGGATCACAGACAGCGATCCCAATGATATGAAACAGCAGTTTTCTGTCAAGCTTAAGTCCCAAGAATTTGGCGACGTCCCCAAACGGAAGGTCAACAGGGCATAGATGTAGGGAAGGCATATAATACTCTGTACGATGCCAATAATTTACACAGAAAGTCTTACTGGGAGAAAATTGGAAGTCAGTTTCGATGCTTCATCCTTGAAGATGTTGTTCAAGAAGGCTGATCCATTGAGAGCTGTAGTAAATTGCAAAAGCATCGACAAAGAGGGAGCCCAAGACATCATGAAGAAGATAATCCATAATTGGATTTATGGCTTTGGCAAACAGTACAACACTTAGCACAGAGCCATGGGGCACCCCGTTTTCTTGGAAGAAAGTGCGGGATAGACAAGTGTTCACCTGCACCTTAAATGTGCACTCTGACATAAATTCATGGATGAAAAGGGATGGCCAACCTCGAAAGCCAGAACAGCACAGTATGCAGAGGATGCCTGTTTATCAACAGGTATCGTAAACCCTCTGCAGATCAAAAAATATTGTTACTGTTTGGCGTTTCCTGAGAAATTCGTTCATGATATAAGTGATGAGAGCAAAAAGATGGTCAATTGCAGAACAATGCTTTCAGAAATGGCATTGGGCAGGTGTTAAAAGGTTTTGGGACCCCAGCCACCAGCCTAAACGGCAATCTACCATATGCTCCAAAATCTTACATACACTACTCGTGAGAGAGATTGGGCGATAGATGGAGGGGAGATGTTTTTACTTTCGAGGTTTTGGAAGAGGAATGATGATAGCTTTCAGCCAACTTCTGGGCAAGTTACTGTCAACCCGAAGTCGGTTATAAAGGTGAAGGAGGTAGCACAAACTAGGGTATGATAGGTGCAGCAACATTTGGACATGGATACCATCCAGGTCCAGAGCAGCGGGGAGGAGGAGCGCATGTATGAGTTCGGGCATAGAATAAAAGGCTTTGTAGCTTTCATGATTTTGAGATAAAAAGAGTTTGAAATATGAGCAAAGTATTGACACAATGAGTTCGAGATTATGACTGTGTCCACTAAGGTACCCTGCGCGACAGTTAGTCAAGAGATCCAGAACTAACTGGATGTTCCAGATAGCCATCAGAATATCTCATTGACCTTTTCACAGCTGCTTTCATTTCACTTAATTTCTGTTTGACAGCAGGACAGAGACTACATTTAAAATGACTCTGGAAAATTCTCTGCTTTCTCAGCGACTTCCTAACATGTTTATTGAACCCAGGTGGATACTTTCGCACTCGTATATTTTTTCTAGGCACATATTTCTCTAGTACATGGTGGACAATACATTTAAATTCCGACCAAAGATGCTCAATATCATTGCGTCCTGTGGTGAATGCTTGGAGCTGATTATGAAGATATTCATTAATGACACTTTTATTTGCTTTCCCAAAAAAGAAGACTCTATGCTGTTTCTCTTGGTTTTTTTTTTTTTTTTTTTTTTTTTGCAACTTCCACTGACATAAAAGCCAAAATGAATTCATGGTCGTTAATACCTTCTTCTAGATTAACTTCCTCAAAAAGATCAGTTCTGTTTGTTGCCAAGGTATCTAATATGTTCCCGTCTCAGGTTGGTTTTCTAATCAACTGCTCAAGGTTTTATGTTGAGAGGGCACCAAGAATAATTTCACACGAGTCTTTGCTTCTGCCCCTGTGATAAACATGTAATTTTCTGTCAGTGGACACCAGATTAAAGTCTCCACCTATAACTAATGGATAATTTGGATATTTATTTCCTATATGCTCAAGATTTTCCCTGAAATTTTCTGCAATGTTTGTTGTGGATGCTGGTGGTCTATAAAAACATCCTAATACAATGGTCACTCCTTGTCTGATTGACAGCTTTATCCAGACTATTTCAGTCTGACTCAGTATTGATCTCAACTGCATTTAAACAGCTTTTAACTACAATGAACACGCCACATCCCATAGCATCAGTCCTATCCTTCCAAAACATTGTCCAATCTGAGTTCAAAATTTCACTACTATTTATGTCTGGATTCACCTAGCTTTCGGTACCTAATACAGTATTGGCATATCTACTGATTATTTCAGAGAGTATCATGGGGATCTTGCTACAGACACTTAAACAATTTACTAACATTAGATTTAGCGTATTTAAATCTTTTGGAATGACCTGTTTAGGCCAACTAACAATTTTTACAGTTGGCACACCCGCATCATTGTTATTAACTGGTAATTTTTCAGGCCAACGATTTGTTTCCCATGGGAAGGAACCAATTCCAAAAACTCCCATGTGCATGCCACAAGTACTGTGCTATCCGTGTAGCTGATTCCTGTGTGTAGGGCACCCCTGATCTATCAAGGGGAGTCCTACAATCTTCCACCCCATAGGGTAGGTCAAGGAATCTAAAACAATTTTCATCACAGAGGCGACGTAGCCTCCGGTTCGATTCTCCACTCCACTCCAAACCTGAGGACCTGAGTCCACCCTGGGTACAATGCTGTAAATCGTCAGCTCGGCTTCCACTCTTCGAAAGATGGAGGGCTCCTTCACCAATTTAGCTAGCCATAGAAAGGACCCAAGGATTTCCTCAGAACCCTGATGACTGGAACCATTGGTGCCAACACGTGCAACAATCTGTAGGTGTCTGCACCTCACACACTCGATAGCCACTGGAAGAGCCTCTTAAACATTCTGGACAAGGCCTCCCTGCAAGCACATTGAGTAAATGTTGGACTTCTTCCCCACCCTAGCTGCTATGTTCCTGAGGAGCTCCACGACCAGCATAATTTTGGAGCTCCCAATAACTAACAGACTCCTATCCCCACATGCCCGTCCGGACCTTGCCGAAGGAGTGGCCACTATCCTGGCAGAAGATGCATTCTGATCAAGCTCAGCGAAACCCCCCCCCCCCCCTACCCAACAAGCATCAGATGGCACACTGAATCTATTAGCAAAGCGCATGGGATTTGGCAGGAGCCTGCATCCCCCATGCAGCCTTCACCTCGAGGCAAGAGACATCGACACAGTTCGCCACCCACACTGAAGTGAGTGAAGTGAGAGCTGGCCAGCTGGCTCAGTCGCACCTAAGGTCGGCTCAATGACAGAGAGCTGTGACATCCCCCCCTGCACATCTAGCATAGCAGAGGCTGCCCAGGGCACCCCATCCCCACCCACAGCACGAGGTGGCGCTACAGACCCTGTCGACTGTGGCCATGAGGTCCACAAAAATGTCGGCTCACTCGTGCTATCAGTCTGTGAAGTCCAATGCAGAGAAACAGTTGGCAGTGCGTACTACTGACATGGGGGCCGGCCGGGCCGAGGCATCACGTGGTGACACAGTCGAAGAGGATCTTCGAGTCAGCAAAGGAGAATACCGCACGCCTCTGTTGGACTACTTTGAGCCTCACCAGTTAGCAGAGGAAGACTCGAGTGGTGTTTGGCTGGAGAGAAAAGGAAGTTTTGATGGGAGTTCTCCTCCCGACCTTTCCAGTCTGCCAGTTGTGTAGCCAGCGGCTTTGCCTCTCGAGGCGAGAATCTGATGGCGCGTCGCACAGCCGGACGGGGTGACGGTAATGTTACCTCGACACTGGGCAATTTCACAACCTCAGACTGTATTTGAGGTCACACGTCTGCATGGCGATGTCCTTTGTGGACAAGTGATAACGAGAACAGAACTAAAAGTGCCAGATGGGAGAATGCAGGGTTTGTGACTAACCAATAACTTGAGCCATTGCATTTGTCCGCCTCCTTCTCCCCTCTGTATCAATCAGCCCCGTTTTCATCCCTAACATTTGGCTGGGTGTCAGAAAGATGTTCCGGTGTCGTTGAAATGATGACACTGATAGCAGTGCATCAGGTTTGGAATGTACAGTCAGACTGTAATAAATTCATAGCCTGCCCTGATCTCAGACTGAAGCACCACTCTATCAAAGGTGAGAATAATAGTGCTTGAGGGCACTAAGGAGGAATCTACCTTTATCCTCATCTGACGAATGGGAATGACACCCTGATCAGAGACGTAAGACCGGATTTTGACCTTGATCTGACTGTCGAGCGGCCTAGTATAAATAACACCGTGGGAAGAATTCGGAGTTCAGTGGGCCTCGACACGAACTGGATAGCCGCGGAAAAGTGAGGCAGTGAGCAATTGTCGTGCTCGAGAATCAAAAGTAGTCTACTAAAGCCAAGCACCATTCCGTAAATGAAAGCAGGATTTTACAGGGCCGGTTAATGGCATCGACACCTTTCTGAATAATACATGGATTTGTCATTGCAGATGCCCAACACTCTTCAGTATGCGAGACCATGAGGAACCGTGTTGCAGCTGGAAGGGTCTTTGAATCTTTAGTCTCATTCCGTTTATGTTCTGTAGACGTCGATTTTGAAGACGATTGGCTCACTGCCAGAGAATCGCCACGATTGCCAGCATCTCCGTTTGTGCACTTGTCCCGACTGTGGGACCGCTTCAGGAGGGGGTGCACCCCCGAGGTTGACTGTTCACTCCTCATGTCACACCTCCCAAACACCTGACAGATGGATCAATTGGCAATTTGGAAGGTAGCTGCTCAGGCAATCACACCTGTCTGGGCCCGATCTCTACCCAGTGGTATGTGCGAACCCTACCAGTCGACCTGGGGCTGGGAATTATGCGTTACCCAGTCACCTGTAATGTGTAAGATGTGGGGGCCAGCCTTCAGGAGCACACAGGGAGGAGGAAGATGAAAAAGTGTGACCTCAAATGCCAAAGCGGAGAAACGGGAAGAGAAGGGGGACGATAATCAGGTGGTAGCTGTCAAGGGAAGTTGAGTTTTTCCCGAGCTTAAGGACAGGAATAACTATACCATCTGGCCATTGTGATGGGAAAGCACCCGTGAGCCAAATGTTGTTGAAAACCCTGAGGAGATGTTGCCTCTGGGGAACAACCATGCCTCGGATCATCTAACTGAAGACGGAATCCAAGTCTTGGGGCCGTGTCTCTTTAAGAGGTAAGAGCCTGAAAGAATTCTCGTTCACTAAAGGGTTCATTATAGGGCTCAGCATGGTGCGGGTTGAAACAGATGGGGGTCTGTTAAACATGGCATTTCTGCTGGAGAAATGTAACAGGATAGGAAGAGGATGCCGATGCCACTGTGAAGTGCATCGCGAGGTGTTCTGCGAGGACCGATTGATCATTCCACAGAGCACCTTGGAGGTTAAGACCCTGGAGAGTTGACTGACACTGGCGGCTCAGAAGGCTACAGAGCACAGACAAAACCCACAATGGAGAGAGGTATGTCCCCAGGGAAGAAAAAAGTGCTCCCAGTATTCCTTTTTACTCTGCTTGATAAGGTAATGAGCTCTGTTGTGAAGGCTATCAGAAGGAAAGATGAAAACTGACCAAAAGTGGCACAATATATTTTTAGGACAAGGGATGGATATCAATTTCATTGACAGTGATAAAGGAATTTATGAGCAAGTTATTGCTTGTTGCAATGAACGAAGAAATCATGTATGATAAACTACCAACAGTTATTTCGACTCTTTGTAATTAATGGAAAAAATCATCCACTATTAGTTTCTTGTTAGTATTTGGCAACTTTTAGACAGTGGTTGTAGGTGTCATATAAATTGGTTTACCATTATTGGTTGGCCATGATTTTTGTACTAACAAGGGGAGGCCGCCAATTGTGAAATACAGATTCGATTCATACTGTGCATAATAAAAGCTCATGGCCAGAGGTGTAATGTGGCAATGCACCAAGATGCACTTCTCAGCCGTTGTCGAGAAAATCGACAGTTAAAAGAAACCGTTGCGGTGAAATACTCTCTACGATTAATAATTTTCTACAGCGTCGTGGCGCAGCGGTAAGTGATCGGGTTCGTAAGGAGTCATTCCAATCCCGGGAGCGGAAAGACTTACCTTAGGGGGAAAAAAAGGACAGGTATACACTTGCGCGCGCGCGCGCACACACACACACACAAGCAGACATTTGTTTTGTAAAGGCAAAGAGTTTGGGCAGAGATGTCAGTTGAGGTGGAAGAACAGAGGCAAAGATGTTGTTGAATGACAGGTGAAGTACGAGGGGCGGCAAATTGAAATTAGCGGAGATTGAGGCCTGGTGGGTAATGGGAAGAGAGGATATACTGAAGGGCAACTTCCCATCTCTGGAGTTCTGACATGTGGTGTTAGTGTGGAAGTATCCAGATATCCCGGACGGTGTAACACTGTGCCAAGATGTGCTGGCCTTGCACCAAGACATGTTTAGCCACAGGGTGATCCTCATTACCAACAAACACTGTCTGCCTGTGTCCAGTCATGCAAATGGACAGTTTGTTGCTGGTCATTCCCACATAGAAAGCTTCACAGTGTAGGCAGGTCAGTTGGTAAATCACGTGGGTGTTTTCACATGTGGCTCTGCCTTTGATTGTGTACACCTTCCGGGTTACAGGACTGGAGTAGGTGGTGGTGGTGGTGGTGGGAGAGTGCATGGGACAGGTTTTACACTGGGGGCGGTTACAAGTGTAGGAGTCAGAGGGTAGGGAAGGTGGTTTGGGTATTTCATAGGGATGAACCAAGAGGTTACGAAGGTTAGGTGGACGGCGGAAAGACATTCTTGGTGGAGTGGAGAGGATTTCATGAAGGATGGATCTCATTTCAGGGCAGGATTTGAGGAAGTCATATCCCTGCTGGAGAGCCACATTCAGAGTCTGATCCAGTCCCGGAATATATCGTGTCACAAGTGGGGCACTTTTGGGGTTATGCTGTGGGAGGTTCTGGATTTGAGGGGATGAGGAAGAGGCTCTGGTAATTTGCTTCTGAACCAGGTCGGGAGGGTAGTTGTGGGATGCAAAAGCTGTTTTCAGGTTGTTGGTGTAATGGCAATCAGTTGCAACAATTATGCATATAATAAGTTGTTGAAAGTCGTTTGTCATGGAAAAATAATACTTGAAATAAAACACAATATCACAAATAATATTAAAGTGGATACAATTTTTTGAAAAGTTCGGTATACACTTGCACATAATTAACAATTAGTGACCAGAAGTAGCTGGAGTATTGCACAAACCTGAGTGATAGTTATCATAGAAACATGGAAAGCAGAAAACAGTATGCCATCGATCACATCTGATAAACGATACGTTTTTACAAGAACAATTTTTTTTTAAATTATCTGTTGGGGAACACACCTGATTGACATTATGAAAAACTGTTCTATCGCTCGTCAGGTTTGATGCATACCATGCGTATCGTATCATATCGGAAAAAATCGGAGAAGACAATTGGTGGTGGACGATGGATTGGATTTTTATAGAATCATCTCTGGAGTTGATGTCACGGTTTTGCTCGATTAAAAAAGCACAATTTTGAAGGCACTTGATAAAATTTTTTATCTGTCGGTAAAAATACACGTCACACAGTTGGACGAGAGGAGTGCACTTTGGAGGAATGACTTTGATAGTGCTTCTTATCATCCAGGAACATCTCATCGTATAGTGCCAGGTTCGTTTGCCCACCCCAATAGTCGATCAGAAGGAGAAATTCTTTCTTTTATACGTATGGTTGCAAAGCATTACGCAAGAAGTCCATGAACAAACCTGTTGTTAGTTTACCGGATTTGGAGGATGTAATAACAACATTGGTATACTTCTTGGCATACTCGTCGACTGTCTTCTGTACTCTGGGTCCAAATGTACCTGTGGACTCTTGGAGGCACATGAAAACAAGAGGCAAGACTCGCCCAGACATCATGATCGAATATTTTTCCGTATACGAATGCGTCACCTTGTTCATGTCGTCTCAGGCTACCAGGACAGCCTTTGACCCTTTTTCGGCGAGAGTTCTGTTGAACGTGGACTGGTACTGGCACCCTGACAAACAAAATATAAAATTATCGTTTATATAAGAAATATACGAAATCTGTGTTGTCTATCATATATCAGATTATCATATTCTATCATCATGTCATATGACATTTGTGAACAGCTCTTTACGTACATGTTTGATCAGTATTAATTATTAAATCTTTGTTGAAGTTAGTTATCAACGTTTGCGCCTGGATCCAAAATGCGTCCGCTGCGGCCAAAATTTCGTTTTGGGTAGCCGTCTCTTTCCGGGAAACAAATTTTGTGATTTTCCGTTGCCGAATCCCATGCTTCTTTTTAAATTTGGTGACCCATGTTTTTGAAGCTTTGAAGCTGAAATCTGGGAACTGACTTGCAGCGCCCAAGGCCCACAGCTGCAGGTTTCTGGTAGTAACTTGCTGGAAGTTTTGTCGAGCTTCTACGAAGCAATCATGCACCCATGAATCGATGGTACAATATTTATCAAATTTGCTACCGCCACGTTTGATTTGCTCTTCCCACCTGGATAAATAGCACATATTTGTCAAACGAGAGCACCCCTCATCATGAACGAGGTTTTTTTTGGCGAGCATTTGCAGCGTATTCTGGAACATTTCTTCCCCAATTACCATGGCTTCTTCATTGATTGATGATGACGGTTCTGCTGCGATGCGATTACTGTTATGAAAGAGGCTTTCAAAATACACCAACACATCTTTCAATTGTTGTTTCGCCACTTCACTGTGTATAGAATCTTTTTTGATCACATCACTATCATGCGAAGGGCCTGGATCGCTCTTCAATTGTACTGCTTCCATTTTTCCGTTTGTTTAACAGGGTGTACCAAAGCTCTCACATATGCACTGATTTTCAACAATGTTATAAGTTGCGCTAGGGACCGCATCTACCTTCTTTTGAAGTTATCAGGCAACTACGCTGTTATGCGGCGGCTCGTTTTGGCCCATTCAACATCTGTCCTTCAAGTGTAACAATGGAGTTTATATTTCATACCTGCCACAGCAAATGTGTGTTCATGGGGTCTCTATTCTAATTTGAACGTTTGACTTTCACTAAACATATTAATTTTGGAATATCCGTTAACTATACGTGGTAAACATTATGAAGACAGTTACGAACCCGAGTGCTTACCGCTGCGCCACGACGCTGTAGAAAATTATTAATCATAGAGAGTATTTCCCCGCAATGGTTTCTTTTAACTGTCAATTTTCTCGACAACAGCTGAGAAGTGCATCATGGTGCTTTGCCACATTACACCTCTAGCCATGAGCTTTTATTATGCGCAGTATGAATCGAATCTGAATTTTACAATTGGCGGCCTCCCCTTGTAAGTGCGAGAGTTTTCATTTGTTTTACTGTGGACTTCATTATGCAAACATTCTCTTACCCTATCTAACATGGATTTGATGGTTCAGTGTGTTGGTTTCAGCCACTGTGAGTTTCCTTTTTTTCTGCCATAGAGTCCAAGTGAAATATGCAGTATCAGGTTTCAGAGTTGTGTGTGGGAACCTAGTATTGAGGGTTTCATTCATGTAGCACATCATTTTGAAATGCCCCTTTATCAAGAACACACATGTGAAGTCTCTCTTCAGCTGTCTCTGTGTCTAGGAGTTACGGCCTGTTCAAGTTTGAAACTGCTAGGAGGTGGTCAATTCTGCTTTTTGTTGCAGGTGATTCATTGTGTCCCTACTGTGTGTCATTGTGAAATTTTGTTAATGAGAGGTGGATGAAGTATCAGAATTATTGTTGCTGACTTCTTCAATGCCCAGCATCCTAAGAGAAATGGTGTTTCACACAGGACAGTGTCCAAGTTACTTGACAAGCCATGCATTGAACATCCAAGAACAACCACTGATGAAGAGACGGTAACAGAAATTTTGACACCATTCGTGGATAGTCCAAGTCACAGCATGAACCAGCTGTCAGAAATATACAGGTGCCATTGGTGTGTTTGCAACACATGCAGCTTAAAACTTTGACACCAGATAAGCTACAGTCTCAGTACCAGATCTGAGGGTGACCGATTGGCAGGTGCAATTTGTAGAATAGGCTTTTGATCAGTGTAATAGAAATCTGAACTTCATTTGACAGGTGTTTTTCAGTGACAAAGTTAATTTTTAGTTACAAGGAGAAGAAAATTTTTTTACTTGTCAGATGCAAACTCCCTATTGCATGGACCTCTTGAAAAGTGCTGGTGGTGAAAAATTGATGATTTTATGTGGGATTTGGGACAAAAATCATGGGTCCAGTGTTTATTGGCGGAACCTTGAATGGGGTGAGGTATCTTAATATGTTCCATGGTTATGTGCTTCCAACACTGATGAATCAGAGGGGGATACCCCAACCACCTTCCAATAAGACTGTGTACCTCCCCAATATGCCACTGAAGTCAGACTGTTTTTGGCTAAAACAGTTTGTAGGTCACAGGATACATAGGAGGCATTTTATCAGAAGGCCACCATGGTGCCCTGGTCTCACAGCTGGACCCACAGATCTGGTGATGTGTGCAGCATGACTGGCAAGAAAGGTTTGGCACAATGGTGGTCTTATTGAGCACATACTGCAATACCGGCTTTGCCAAGTGTCCCAAATTTTAACAGGTCATAACTCCTACACAAATAAAGGTTTCTTAAAACAGATTTCACATGTTTATTTCTGAGAAAGAGACAGTTCAGAATGACGTCACACATAATCCTCTCACCATCTGAAACAAGTAACTGAAATCCAGTATGGTCTCTGTCACCATATCTGTTGTAAGTTGCACCCCAACATACAGACAACCCGTAATAAATGCCCTGTAGAATACATTGCATGTGTGCTGTTTTTAATTTTTTATGTTTATAAATGCACCTTAATAGTAACAATTTTTTGACATAGTATTTTTCATTACTTCATGTTCCAGACGTTTGTAACATCAGATATTTAACTAAAAAGCATGAAAAACGAGAATGCTGTTACTATGAAAAGGTTACTTCCTGTTCTCGTCAAATGGGACCAGACTTTGCAAGTCCAAGCATCCCACAGTACCTATGAAGATAGCGATAGAGAAGGCAAATGGTCAGCTTTGTATTATTGGGAGCAATCAAGAAAGTATGGTTCATCTGTAAAGAAGACTGCATATAGCACTCTAGTGTTACCTGCACTTTAGTACTGTTCGAGGGAATGGGATTTCCACCAGGTCAGACTGAAGTAAGACATTAAAGAAATTCAGAGGCGGGGTGCTAGATTTGTTACTAGCAGGTTTCATCAGCATGCAAGTGTTACGGGCATGCTGTGGGAACTCAAATGGGAATCCCTGGAGGAAAGAAGACATGCATTTCTAAGAACATGACAGTTAAGAGAATTGGCATTTGAAGCTGACTGCAGAACTATCCTACTGCTGCCAAAAAATATTTCATATAGGGACCATGACACAATATTTGAGTATTTAGGACAGATTTGGAGAAATATATCATTTGTTTTCCACTCTCTCTATCTTAGACTGGAACAGAAAATGGAACTACTAGTAGTGGTATAATGTACCCTCCACGAAGCACTGTGCAATGGCTTGTTGAGTATGTAGATGTACCTCCAGCCGTGCAGGTCAGATGGAGATCTCAATCAATCTATGCTGTTTCTGCAGAAGTTGGAGGAATTAATCTTGCAAATCATGCTCACAATTTTTTTCTTCCAGGAAACCAAATTTAGTATCTATATCAAGCCTACCATTGTCATTTTATTCACAATTAGATCCTGATTTTCTTTCTGTGATACCTTCATCCACATTCGATTTCGTTTGCAAAAGCACATAAGTGAATGTCAATGTTTTAAGCCAAACCAATTAAATGAAATTATTGCATTGGATGAACACTTGGAAATTATATTTTGACAAAATTTTTTCACAATTTACAAATTCGGAAACTTTATCAAACTACAATAGAACATATTTTTTGCTCTACAGCAAAGTGTGTGCTGATATGAAACTTCCTAGCAGGTTAAAACTGTTTGATGAATTGAGTTCTGGACCTTTGCCTTTTGAGGGCAAATATTCTATCAAAATTTAAAAGTGTAATATTTGGGAAAATTACATCAGTATTGTATTTGGTGATCCGTGTTACATTATCAATCTGCAATACTCCAATTATAAGTAAGCAATACCATTTTATGAATTAATATATCAAAAATCAGTTACAAGTCAAAAATATGTTGAAATACCTGCTATGCTTCGAAAACAAATCTCCATTTTCAAGAAGGAAAATTATTGAAATGTTAAAGAAACTTAGTTGGCAAATATCACCAAGGTACAAGAACACCTCCTGTTTCAATGTACAAGATCTTCCATGACTGATGACATGTGGACAGATGAGTCCATGTTTTATGTGATACATTTCAAAAAATGTTGATTTTACTCACCTTATATCTCTGTAACCGAAGAATTAACAAGTTATCCCAAACAGCTGTAAAGTATTTTACATCATTTAAATAAGTATATTACTTCACATTTACAAAAGCTGCACCCATGACTCAAAACAAGAAAAAACAGTCAAAAATGACCAAAGCAGTCTATGGCAGATTCTACTCTACATTCCTTGGTATGATTCTAAAAATCTTTCACTTGACCGAAACCCCAGCCAGAAAAGATTTGCTCCAGCTACAACACTCTCCCCACCACTCAGGTGATGAAACATTGTGAAACCATTTTGAAAGCAGACCTAAAAATGCCAAATCTTTTTCTAACTGAACCCAAAGGCATTTAGAGTGCAAAACAGTTTTGTTATGCGTTACCCTACAGGTTAAACATGAGAAACAACACAATTTTGTTTCCATGTGAATAATTTTGAAAATTGATGTTGAAACCTGTGGTAGTTGTTGGAAAGTCAAAACTCTTAGTGGTAGGAGAAGGGGGAGGATAATGATTATGATAGGACCAACAGAAAAAAATGCAGGGGAAAAGTTATTAGATTCCCAGATTTTACAATTTGGACTAATATTTTACTGTCAGCTTGTTAATATTTATCGCATTAACCAGCTATGAGAAGTGCTTTGTAGGAACAATTACATCATATGATTACAAAGATGGCTCCAAGTCATAAATATAACAGTGCACCATGGACATTCCTCACTCTTGAATTTGAAAACTGTCCACCATCACATGGAAGGGAATCCAATAAAGAGTACTCAAAACATTAACCTGTGATCCTTACAGGGGCCCCAGTGAATGGACAGAGTTGATTATTTCCATTGTTTATGCACCCTAATGGAGAGATTTTTAAGTGCTTCAGTCCTCAAACCAAGTTTTGTAACTATGAAGTTTCAGTGTAGTTTTCTGCACTCAAATTTTCTTATTTTCTTTTGTTGGATGTAGTTTAATGTATAGTAATGTACACACACAATTCTTGTAAATTCATTAGATACACCAGCAGTAACAATAAACTTTGAGTGATTGCAGCAGTGAATGCTAGAGTCAGCCAGAACTACAGTTGTAAAGGATTGCAGATGGTATGGGTGCTTATTTCATCGGACTAAAATGCATTCCACTCCAAAGATATTTGCTCAATTTCACTGTTATCCAATGACAACTGAAGTTACAATCAGCCAGTGAAACCATTCTGTTATGAGTGGCATATTTTATAGATTATCCTGGCTCACAGGGTATAATTAAATATCAAATGAATAATGTTTTGGAAAGATTTTTGCCCAAAGTCATAACTTATGGAAAATGCATTTACCACTGACTGCAAGTGTCAGATTTGTGATGACTCTCAAAACACATGAAAACACATGAGTGTACAAAGGACAGGCAAGAAAAGTAGTCAATATAATATGATGTACTGTAATGTTGTGCATGTATCTTGAACAGTTATCTGTTAGTTTATTTAAGAACATGCTTATGATGGATGCCATTCCATTGTTAATATTGTGTAAGTTGCTTTGCTGCATGAAAATGCTTACCACATATCCAGTTTCTTTGTCTAGGCCTATGGCAGGTAAAGGAACACACTTACAGCATATTTTGTTGTAATCATAATGGTTTGTACATTCACAGGAGGAAACTTTGAATGCAATCTAATTAAAAGACTGATTTATGGGGTATTCTCTTTTCAGACGCACGAACAGATTGCCACATACCAACGTATCTTAGATTACAGGGTATGATACAGATTATTTACTACCTCAGCCCATATTCTGTGGGATGGTGGTGGGCACTTTCACACACTAGCCATGTTTTGTAGGATAAGAGAAAGGCAAAAACAGTTTTTGTAGATACCAGTAATTAACTGTTTTTTCTTTGCATGTAGCTTATTCCATAGCTTATAATCTTTGGTGATGTAATTTTTTTTCTTCCTCTTGGGAGTCAGTGTGGTATTGACAGTGCATCCCGCTGCCCCACCCCCCAAGAAAAAAGGAGGAGCAAGAGAAAGTTGTTAAGTTAAAGAATCAATCTTGTATTCTCATTACGGTGTAAAGTGTCTGTTCAGTTATGAGGTAAAATTATATACTTTAGTTGGAGATTAAATGTGTTATCTTAAGAAAAGGAATTTTTCAGAATCAAGCAGAACTCTTAGAAATGACAATAGGCTGCACGCGTCTCTTGTGATCACCACGGATGGCAATGTGTGCTCTGCAATGTGGTGGCATTCTGCCCCCACATTTGGTATATAGTTCTTATGGTAGGGCTCTCCATTCATCAGCATTATCGATAATTGCAGGACAGTTGACTGTGCATGTGAATGCGCTGCAGTATGTCTCCCCAACACATCCACCCATGCTACATGGGAATTAAAGCAGGGGAATGGGCAAGCTATCTCACTGGTCAAATATCTTCTCACACCTACAGCTCTTGCACCTGTGCTGTTAGATGCAGTCCTGCAGTGTCTTCCATAAAAATGAAGTCAGGGCCAAATGCACTCTTGGAAAGGCAGGTGTATAGAAGGAGTAGTGGCACAAAGATGTTGACCTGTAAGTGAACTGTGTTCAATGATTAACAGGCAATATGCCCATGCAAAATTATCACTGTCGACGCTCTAAAACCTCAACCACCAAATCGATCGTGTTCGACAATGTTCCTGTATGCAATATATGTGACCTCTTGGTGAGAGCACTAATGCATCTCACCAACATTGCCTGACATCATCATTTTGGTAGTCTAGTTGTCATGATGTAAGAGGCACAATGTTGCAAGGGCATACTGCCTTCAAATCTTTGAACACAGTATACTGACCAGACAACACCACTGCGACACAGTACTTCTTCCCAATGTTTGCTTTTTCAGGAGTGCATTCGTCTGTGACTTCATTTTCATGGATGGCAATGCCTCACTGCACTGAACAGTGCATGTGGAGATCTTGGAATACAAGGATATCTTGACGAACGGACTATCCTGCATGTTCCCCTGACTTAGGCCCTATCGAACATGTTGGGGAGATGCGTTGCAGCATGGCCACGTGCACCAATGAGCATCTAGCTATTGTTAGCTGCACTGGAGGAGGAATGGAACACTGTACACAGGAACTCTTTACCAACCTTGTGCCAAAATGGGTGCACATTGCAGATCATGCATTGTCATTCTTGATCACAAAGAACCATGTTCTGTCTTTTGTAAGCCAGAGGATGTTCATAAATCATGGCCACTTCACTGTACTTATTTTCTTTGAATGAAAGCATCATTTCTGTTTGTCAGTTTCTCTTTCAGTTGCCTTCTGTAGAATATTGAAATACTTATTTGTTTGTACAGTTTCTCTGAGCTATGTTATTTGGCTGTGACACCATGCAAAAGTTGCTTTTGTCCTTATATTTTTCAAGCCAGTGTAATATGAATGTATAGGCCTATGAGCTTCCAGGAACCTGTTGCTGTTTACTCTGGCACGAAGCTAACGTGTGGCATGTGTTCTACAATCTGATGCATGTACAACATGACCACCATCGTGAGATAAGTAAATGGAGACCAAGGTTCCCATTGCCATCCCCATGCTTTCAGTGACTTATTTCTCTTACTGATCCACTGCTGCTATCAATCTGCTGTAGTTGTTAACATGAGGTTGTTCTCTAGACATTGTGTTGCATTGTAAATCAGGCACAAGGGAGGTGCCAGATTTCTTGCTGTTATTGATTTGTTAAAGATGACATTTTCCTAACAACCAGTGGGTGAATGCCAGGGAAAAGCAGTGTCAAAGTTAGTCTGTCACACTCCAACATAAGCAAGCTCAAAAGAAATTTCTGGAATTCTACAAGAAAAACAGCTTCTATCAAAATTTATATTAATTCAAAGTACATGTATCACCTACTAGGTATTGTATAACACAGTGCTGAGTTGCTATTATTTGAAACAGTTACCACATAACTCCATTATGAACACTTCATTAATGTAATGAAATGTTAATGTTTAGTGGAGATTATTTTACATTGGGTTTGATCCCAGCATCAAACTATGTGTGATTAGGCTTGTTAGGAAC
This sequence comes from Schistocerca nitens, assembly GCF_023898315.1. Taxonomy (NCBI): domain Eukaryota; kingdom Metazoa; phylum Arthropoda; class Insecta; order Orthoptera; family Acrididae; genus Schistocerca; species Schistocerca nitens. The sequence goes on from NC_064617.1 coordinate 38,455,868, forward strand.
ACTATTAATGTTAAAAAATATTGTGTTTCATGTTATAATAATGGAATTCGTTGATAACCAAGACAGCATCTCATGTAGAAATAAAGTAGTTTTAATTATGAAACATTTAAATTAAAGAACATGAATGTTGTGCCAGTAGGACTGATATCTTGTTAAATTTATGTACTGTAATGTTATTGCATGAACAATTATCCATACAATAAATGTGATGTCTCAGAAAGGGCATAGAACTAAATTTTGTTGTTGATAAAGATACATTCAAGCTGTTGGTTGACTGTTCAGTTTGTGCTAAATAAATATATCTGAATGAAGTAAGGTGGTCCATAGAGGAAGAATCATCCTACAGATGAAAATCAAGTGGTGCCTTGGTAATACTTGATTTGAGTGTTGTGGCAAATGTGTGGAATCATGTTCCACTGATAAGATGTATCCCATGAAAACATTTTCAAAAAACAACGATAAGCCCATTCTGTATTACAAATTGATCAGTCTTCATATGCTTTCAGTATATTGAAATATAAACCTAATAATATCATCATTCCTGATAAAGCATTAGCAACACATTATTCTTGCAAAGAGTATAATTTTTCACTATAGAACAAGTTTATGAAAATGTACACCTTCACTTGAAAAACCCAACTACTGTTCTTATTGGTAAAGAGTATACAATACGCTTTACATATTCCCATATTAAAAACCTAGAGGTGAGTTCACCACACTTATGAGGAAGTTGACTTCTACTCCTGTTTACTCTCAAACTGAAAGCAATACAATATTTGGATTGGGGACTGAACAAACTATAGTGTGTTGAAAGATGAGAGTGATTAAATTAGTTAAAGCTAGGAATTTGGAATAATAAAGATAGTTAAAAAGTGAAGGAGTATTAGGAGCCTGAATTTGTGTGTGTTACACTCAGTTGTGCAGTTCAGTGCTATGATACTGTGGCATAATGGGTCGGTGGAGTGCCGAGTACAGTAACACAGGATAATGCAGTGTCAACAGCCAGTTCACCATACAGGAGAAGACATGACAAGAAGCAGCTCACTGCAAGCCAGGGCACTGACATTGAGGCAGTAATTGGATCAGATAGACCAGCTGAGCAACACCAGAATATTCCCCTGACCTACTGGGAAAGAAAAACAGCAGACCAGCAAAAGAAAGCCACATTTAAGGACCGGCAGCCCACTTAACATCATCAGTCTTGAGGTGTTTGAACTGGTGGTGGTGGTAAGTAACATGGCTCTGTGTCACTCAGAGTTGTAACTGCAATCACAATCATTGTAATAGTCACTGTCATAATGCAGGTAGTTTCCCAGGAGGTGCCAGAGTGACTCCACTGCCATAACTATCCTGCCTTAATTATCTTAGGACACTGTCTTTGGAGCCATTGCTTGGGGTGCTTTGTGATAATGCACTGTCGGCATTATCCTGGATGCTGCTGGCTTGAATACCAAGACTGGGGCAGGGCCAGGGACCCTGACCCATTCACGCCAGAGTGTCGGTGCTGGGGATGTCTGCTGAGACAGGGCACTGATCTGTCCTGCCACACCTCCCAGTTGCCAGCACGACTGAGTCCCACAGTGAGTGGTTCCAGTTGCAGCAAAATGTCCTGGAAGGCTGGAGTGCCACTGGAAATGCAGCAGATTCAAGTTATGCCAATGCAATTACAGATGCAGCAGCAGGTGCGTGTGTGAACATCCACCAGTCACCTCTGTCACCACCAAAAATATTACGAATGGAAGCAACACTCGCCTAAAGTGCCCACAACCAATATATTGCTGTTTATTAATAAATGTTGCTATTTTGACACCAGGAGACATCCATGGACACATTCCCATCATCTTCCTCACACCCAGCAGAAAGACCAGCAGTGGAGTTCAGTGCCTGTTAAAACTGCCCAATTACACTGGTATAGATGTGGCCATTGACAAAGCACCTTACACTATGTATCTAATAAACATATGTTTTGGAACTGCTGTGAGCATTTGCTACACAAGGAATGTTAGTTTTTGTCAAACTATACTGAAAATATTGCATCTAGGAATTACTGTAACTTCAGACAGTGATTGCATTTGCTACTGTGGTACTCTGTCATAGGAGAGAGAGTCAGGCTGATTGGTGAGCAAATTTACTTGCATAGAAGCATTTGACGTGCATAGTATTTTCTGGTGGTAATAAATATGGAAAAGAGTCATGTTAGTATAAAACTGTATAGTGTACATCATTTGCACAATTTCTGTAAATCAGTTTACAGCTTTTCTACAAGACTGATCAAGAGTCAGAGGGCTTAACAGATAATGCAGATACACACTAGTCATACCTCTGGAACACTTGGGGGTACCTAAATCAGCATAATCCACATATCAGTTCCTAGTAGGGAAACAATCAGTGATTTAAAAAAAAAAAAACTGTTAGGGATGCAGGTGTGGAAGGAGCTATATGTAAGCACAACTCTGAAACACGCACAGAAATTTATAACACACTATGTACAAAAGAACATACTGTTGGGATAAGATGAATGCAACTGTATTCAATGGTGTAGAAGAAACTGGATATGCAAGACATTTTCCCCATGCTTTATTCTCCTGGAAACATGGCCTGTCTTATCGTAGACATAACTAACAAGCATCTTTTATGGTAAGATAATTTTCTGAAACTGAACATTATTGAGACGCATCTGTCTGTTTAGCCTATTCACTGCTGGCAGTTTTCATGCACAGTACCTACATAACACATCAATTTGTCATCTGCATTAGAAGGATTTTACTTAGCCTATACTGCTACAAAATTTGAACAATACACTTATTTGTAATTGTTTCCAAGTATAATAATTTTAAAAAATACTTAAAAATCCTTCTCAGACATTTCTGAGATTGAACATACAGTAATTTCAAACCAAAAATTTATAAACTATGAGCTTTTGCTTATGGAAGAAATTGTCTGACAATCTCAACATGTAATTCACAGCCAACTATGTTTAGAGGAAATAACGACATCAGATTTAGGTAAGAGAACGTTACAAAAGTACTTTTGCAATTAGAGCTACATAATGAGGACAGATTATCTGCATTAATTGCCACCAGCTAATGTCCCCACAACACAGACATATTACAAAACTGTACACTGCAATGTGTAAAAGCTTCCATTTAAGTAGCAGGGTACTTTTGAAAGAATAATATGACCATACTAAAAATCACATGTGGCATGAGATCATTCTTTGTAGTCTAAAAAGGCACATCAGGCTTTTGGAATTTGGTAGGGGTCAATTGTTACTTCTAGAGCATTTTTCAAATTGCAGGATCCTCAGCCACTGTGAAACTGTGTGTCATCAGTTTCTGACTTTTGCTAATCACAGGTCACACATTATACCAAGCTTTCTATTTCAACTGACGAAACAACTGTACATTACATGATATTTCCAGGGGAGCCACATGGGATCAACCAAATTTAACAGTGAAGGACTAATTCCAACTGCAAGATTTCATACAGTTGTAGGCTTACACCTTCTGACACATATTAATCTTCTTCATTTTGGATTCCCTGGGGATTTTTGTCCTACATATTAATCGGACTTCAAGTGGTCCCTCACTTCCAACATAAAATACTGACACCTCGATTATTTGAAAGCAGTTATCATCCTTGTGTCTCCTCTACCTGCACTAGCCACCAACACAATTGTGCAACCATTTACCAATTACAATAACATAACAACAAAAACTGAAGACAGGCAGTGACTCACCTGTGGGTAACTGATTTGCTGTGCACAGGCACACACAAAGATTTAATGTCTCAAGATTTTTAGCTACAGATATTTTTGCAGCATGTGCGTTCTAGTGGAGATTTACACAGGCACACCGAGATAGAAACATGAAGCTACCTGTTTTATGTGGCAAGAGCAGGCACAGAATCACAGGTTGCAAGAAGGCAGCACAAAATCATTGAAGCTGCCTGTGCCCAAGTACTGTAACAATGGAAAATTGTACTGAAATGCAGGAGGATCTGCAGCGAATTGACACATGGTGCAGGGAATGGCAATTCAATCTCAATGTAGACAAGTGTAATGAGCTACGAATACACAGAAAGATAGATCCCTTATCATTTAGCTACAAAATAGCAGGTCAGCAACTGGAAGCAGTTAATTCCATAAATTATCTGGGAGTATGCATTAGGAATGATTTAAAATGGAATGATCATATAAAGTTGATCGTTGGTAAAGCAGATGCCAGACTGAGATTCATTGGAAGAATCCTAAGGAAATGCAATCTGAAAACAAAGGTAGTAGGTTACAGTACGCTTGCTTGCCCACTGCCTGAATACTGCTCAGCTGTGTGGGATCCATACCAGATTGGGTTGATAGAAGAGATAGAGAAGATCCAACAGAGAGCAGCACGCTTCGTTACAGGATCATTTAGTAATTGCAAAAGCGTTACGGAGATGATAGATAAACTCCAGTGGAAGACTCTGCAGGAGAGACGCTCAGTAGCTCGGTACGGGCTTTTGTTAAAGTTTCGAGAACATACCTTCACTGAAGAGTCAAGCAGTATATTGCTCCCTCCTATGTATATCTCGCAAAGAGTCCATGAGGATAAAATCAGAGAGATTAGAGCCCACACAGAAGCATACCGACAATCCTTCTTTCCACGAACAATACGAGACTGGAATAGAGGGGAGAACCGATAGAGGTACTCAGGGTACCCTCCGCCGCACACCGTCAGGTGGCTTGCGGAGTGTGGATGTAGATGTAGAAATTAATCTTTCTTTTTCTTACATCAAACCTCATAATAGATATCTGTGGGTGTGATCCATAAAAGACAACAATCTACACACTTCAAAAGATTCAGGCTGTTCTAAAGAAGGTAACACATCAGAGCAGAAGTAAAGTTATCTGAAGCAGAATGACACTGAATATGGAACAGTTATTATAGACCTACTGATTGTACTTTGTGACATGTAATTAATACACTGACTGCTTAGAAGTTGCTGCCTTCACTTAGTTACAACTGCAGGACACTGTTAGGCCTAAAGCGGGAAACCTCACTAATCTAAACTCTTACAGCCCTGAACTGTTATCCTTTACAGAAACATCTTGTTTTGTACACCATAGCCAAGGTTAGAGATTTTGTTATTGGTCAGATTTATATGGAAGACTGAAACACAGCAGTGTTTATACATGATAGCACTGCTACTGAAATGCTCCACAACTCTAACAAGGAAACATGTAGTGTCCACATAGATTTTTATGTTTTTTGCAAGTGTCCATATCATTTTAGTGTTGGGAATCAGGATATTTTGATTTTCGCTATCATCTGATAAACTACTTATGTTTTTTACTTCAGTTATTGAATTACATCAACATGGACTAATGTGGATGAATCTATCAAATCTTTGTTTGATAGAAATACTAAAATTTATGATGAAGTGTTTTGACCACTTTTCATATATAAAAAAGAAATCGTGGCCACTTACAATGGAAAATATCAACAAAGCCATGAAAGTTTTAAATCTCGTATCACATAGTTTGTCCCAAGTCTGACTAGTAGCTGGCTGCTCTAAATTTTTTGTCTGTGATATTACTGAGCTGCAAGCTTACCTGGCTACCATATCTAAGACCTGAATTATGATTCCTCATCTGACATTTCAAATGCATTCATGTAGGTTGTGGGAAACAGAACATGCTACTCTGTCCTCATTCCACAATCATGCCTGCCATCCCATCTTTATTATGTATATGTACTACCTGTACCCACTAGACCTCTATACTGAACTACATTTTTCTAGATAATAAACTGTAGCTTTTCATTGTTGATCTCTTCAGTTCACCAGGCACACTAGAGATCTGTGTCCTTCAAGTGAATCTGGCAGCCCACGTCTCACTCCAGCTGACTTACAACCTGTGTTCAGCTTTTTGTGGCAGCACAGTGCTCCTAAACTTTAGCTTAATATGAGTGCCTGTGCATATAGTGGGTGATTTGAATGTGCACAGCAGCAGAGGACCATAACTGGAAAGCAAACTCTACAGCATGAGATATTGTCACCTAAATCTCTTCTTCCACCCAGACTGGGTGGAGCTCACCTTCAGAGCCATAGTTTGGAGGTTTCACACTTTGACAGAGTAGGTGTTTGTGGATAATCCATTTTACTCTCTTTTACAGGTAAGGAAAATAGCAATAGCCATTGACTTTCTCAGCACATTTAACCACTTCAGGATCCCCAGTGCTTAATGAATGTACAAGATTAGGTTCTCCAGGCTGTCCTCTGGAATGCAATTACACCAGTTATACTGGGTAAAACAACAACAAAATAATACATTGTTGTGAAGAACATAGTATCTAACTAGTGCCTCAGGTGGTCAAGTGCAGATTGTATTCTGATTTCTCTCCACCTAGGATTCCTGTCTTGGAGATGACACACATTGCTGCTGACATGAAACACAGACAATAAGTGTTATCATGCACCAGAAAGACATTATATTTAGAACATCATCCCTCAGAGCTAAAGTTACTGGATATTTCTTCAGGTAAACATGGTAATGTGTCAGTTACTACATTGTTCTGTTCCATGACAAACTATTTTTAAATTGTATTACTGAAGTGAATCACTTTTGCATACACTAATTTCCAATTGAGAAGAAAGCTTAAAGGTTGGCAACCACAATATACTTAGGTGTAGTTATCAACAAAATAGTGGTGGAATTTCCAGAAAGGGTGCATAATTGTGACAACTTCACATTCAGTGGCTGTGTAGGCCCATTAGGACAGGGTAAGTAGAGAAGATATAAAATGTAGACTGGCAATGGCAAGGAAAGTGTTTCTGAAGAAGAGAAATTTGTTAACATCGAGTATAGATTTAAGTGTCAGGAAGTCATTTCTAAAAGTATTTGTGTGGAGTGTAGCCATGTATGGAAGTGAAACGGTAGATCACATTACTAATGAGGAAGTATTAAATAGAATTGGGGAGAAGAGGAGTCTCTGGCACAACTTGACGAGAAGAAGAAACCGGTTGGTAGGACATATTCTGAGGCATCAAGGGATCACCAATTTAGCATTGGAGGGCAGCGTGGAGGGTAAAAATCGTAGAGGGAGACCAAGAGATGAATACACTAAGCAGATTCAGAAGAAGGTAGGTTGCAGTAGGTACTGGGAGATGAAGAAACTTGCACAGGATAGGGTAGCATGGAGAGCTGCATCAAACCAGTCTCAGGGCTGAAGACAACAACAACAACAACAGTGTACAGACACTTCATCTACCATCTAAACCCCTGATTTGGAAGAGAGAAGCTCTGAACCTGGTAAATGAAGCATCAGTTGTCAAGCAAAAATCCTGGGACATTCATATGGTACACCAACTGTTTATTTGCTAGTGCATCTTTGATCTTATTAAAAGCAGACTGGATAACTTCAGACCCAATCTAAGGGATCAGTCTGCGTACAAAATTTTGTAATGGTTCTGCATATAAAAACTGATTTTGGACAAAATGACAATGTTCATTGGCTAAATCTGAAGATACTTTTAACTGCACCTGTTTGGTGTACTGGGAAGTTATGAACTCATTGTATTTTTGTTTTGTCAATTAGGACATATTGAGGTATAATAATGTGCCAGAAGAAATTTATTCATTCTATCTCTCTCTCTCTCTCTCTCTCTGTCTAGAAAATTTGTTTTTTTTTCCCTTCATATTGCCTTTAACATCATATTGCTGAAAGTATTCTAAAACATTCTCTACCAATGACATGTGCACTTCCAAAATTTGTGTGGCATTCAACAAATCACCCACATATAAAGTAATCCTTTGTAGTAATTCTGGGCCTAACACATCATGTAATGTTATTATAAACACACCAACACTCACGTTTAGAGTAACTGATGTCATTCTAAACGGGTAGGTATGACATGCAAAAATAAAAGCAGTGTACTTTACAGGAGCTCTGTTTAGACTTATCTGTCAATACGACATACTCAAATTGATGGAAATGAGGTACTTGATCCTTGGCTCCACTGTACTTGTTGAACTAAATTTTCTGCTCAGATTCTCGCACGATTATTATTTTATTAATTGCCCTCATGTTCAATACCAGCCTAGTGCTTCTCCTAGTCTTACCTACAGCCAATAGGGGGTTACAGTGCTGTCTTTTTGATGGCTTCCAATCCATCATTGAATGGTTCATGTGGTAGAATGTTTAGATGACACCAGTTTTTTCTTCAAGTATTGTAGACAATATTTTAATGGAATGAGCTAAATTCTGAGATTCTGATAACTTCAACAGGCTTTTCAGTATTCAGTACTAAGAATATTTTGGAATGCTGGTGTAATGGATTGGTATTTTCTTTATTTGATCACCTGGGAAATCTTTTCATCACCAAGAGCAGTCTCAATGACATAGTCTACTTTATGCTCAAAATCTCTCATTTATGCACAGTATGGAACACTGCTAGGGAATGAAATTCTCATTTTCATCTTTTAGTTGACTTTAAAGAATTTTGTGATAGATACTCAGAGTTACACAATAGTTTTTACAAAAATTGCATGAGATTATGATATAGTAGTCCTCTCCTGTAGCAAATGCCAGAAGCAGTGAACTAAAAAAAAATGTGTTAACAGATGTAACAGTATGCAATGTCTGATCTCTGGTGTCTCAGATCATGTAAAATATTATTGTACGGATGATGCAATATGTGCTGCAATCCATCAAGACATATTTGGATTTTCCAGTAGTAAATATGGAGGTACGAGTGATTAATGTAGACTGGATATAAGTATACGATGTGGGTGCCTTTAAAGAAGCTCTATAACATTAAGGATTAGGTATCTGAATGAGGATTGTTAATTGGAAGCCATATGGAAATTCACAAGAAGAAAGAAGCAGCTTTGGATTGCATCTTATCTGATAAATACCAATAGCATTGGGCAAGCTACAACTAAGCAACTATTGCATGCCCCAAAAAATAATTTTTGGTACCAGTCAACTTGTACTTACCCAGCACTTCATTGTAACATATGTGTCACACCACTTGTATTTGGTTAGATGAGTAATGAACCTAAGAAGTAAAAGGAAAGGGTCACAGGCCACAGAATCTTTAGTGCCATGCATTTGCAATGTAATCACAGTGTCACACCACAACACTCCCTGCAATGTCTGATGTTCCAGTCGTTAGCAAGACTTTCTGCTGGAATAGCCCTACCTAAGCTAGATTCTCCTCTATGGAGGGTACCTGTGTACCTACAAACAGGTTAGTGTATGTAACGGACACGGGTCTCCACTCTGCAGCACCAGAAATAGAACCTGGAGCCTGAACTCCCATGCTGCAGTCACTACAGACCCTTCTGTTAGCAGAGCTACCAAAGCTCCAGGTCACCTAGCAATACAGGGGATATACAGTGCACTGTGCAGTCCAAATGGAAAAAGCCTGTCAGTAGGAAGACAAAGAGTTAATGATTACCGAGTTATTCCAGTTACTTTAGCACAGTGCCTTAAATATAGGCCATGTCTTTTAGTTACAAAACAAAGGTCTACTACTGAAGGAGAGCTTTTGTGCCTAACCATTGCTTCCTATAGCTGGGGCATCTTTCAAGGTTGTAAAAGTTGTGCAGTAATCTTACATGCATTAAGTGTTGTGGGCACCCTTTAACTGTCTGAAACTCCTTGGGTCTTTCCTGCCAAGTAAAAGCAATACCATCATGACAATTACAGGAAATGCAGCTCCTTCTGGCAAGAGAGAGCCAATTACCATATCAGACAAATAACGTTAACAGCTGACACATCTTGCCGACCTTCACTCATACCTCACATTCACTGGAGAGTAGCAAGTTTCCATCTGATGTGCACAACTACTCTGGAGTAGTTGTCTATGGAGTTCGTGGGGAAATCTTCATTGTTGCACAATTTCTGATTATCATATGACATTGAGCAGTATTTGTATATTTTCCGTGATGAGAATTTCATAATCATGGAAATGAGCTAATTCTCTCAGTGATTTATTCACTGACCTGATGTGGCACTGGACAAATACACAACATGACATTGAACCACTTCTGCAGCTGCAAAGGTCTAATAAATCCTCTAGTTCATACACTCCAAGAAATCAGCATTTTGGAACTAAGTATGTTGATTGCGGTGGTAAGAATATCTCACATGAAAGAACCTAGTGGCAGTCTTTTATATGCAAGTTACGTGAACAGAGTGTCTTTGGAGTTCATACATCAAGAGCTTTCATACACAACTAAAGCATTTGGCATAACACTATGATGTGTATTGTATCTGTATGTGAGCTCTCAGGAGCTGTGTACAATGTAATATAATACTATGTTCATATGTGATCTTGCTTTCGTGTCCAGCATTACTAGATCATTATTATTCAGAACCAGGCTCCAGCCAGAACATAACATCAGCCAAGGGGTTCACCTGACCAGCATCTTCAGGTGATTAATCCGGCACACTAACTTGCTCAAACAGAAATTAAAGCATATAGCAGCTCCTTTGTACACTATCTAGGCCTACTACACTTGCACCACTCTAACTGTCCACCAGTGCTAAGTGTGACAGTGCACCGGCAGTGAAAACTTGCAGAAATCGAATACCAAACACTTATTAAAAACCAAACAGAACAGGGTTCCACACACTACCTGAAGGATACCCCTGTATTTCTGTTTATAATGGACATAAGGGGTATCACTTAAGAGAGATTTCAAACCCTGTTTTGTTTGACATTAAAAACTACAGTCTTTGTTTTGGGCATCAATTTTTAGCAAATTCAAGTTCTCACAGCTTTAAGTATCTTTTCCTCAGGAACTAGTTGCATTACAGAGTGAACTGTGTGGTGTTTTACTTGTGACAATTGAAGAGAGCAGTTTTTCTCACTTTCCTTAGGAAAAGGAATAAGGAATTTGAAATGGAAGTTTTAATCAGATTGTGTCATCTTTTTTGGTGCTATGATTACAAATTTTAAGAATGTCCTATTTACTTAACTGCTTATCATGTTTTGTTTACTTTGCAATAATTTTTCTGTTCTCACCCACAAACTGTGTTTGAGTAACTGAGAATGAAACTGATCTCACCTTGTAGAATAGTGGTTTTCAGTAAACATCACACTCTCTATTCCAAAAGTTTGAGGCATGCACATTATCATTAGTATTAATGATGATTGTATGAATGTAACAAGCAATTGTACACAGCTTGAAACAAAATGGAGAGAGAATGAATTTAGGCGTTTTCAAAATGGGCATCTTCACTAGCCTGTATCATTAATTTATAACATGGAAGTAATATCACATGTGATGATGAATTTTGGGTTCAAGTTTAGTAAACCCAAAGAAATCACTTTCCAGTCAGATCACTATTATCTGGAAGACAAGAAAAAAAGGAAAAATCCAGTGAGTGCAGAAGTTATGTCACAACACACATTCACTTTTCACAGTAATCACATCCCACCACGACTGATGCAGCAGTGAAAAACACTCCTTTCCAGAAGCTCTGAATTCTGCAAATGAGAAGTTGCAGGATTTACTAGTGGGCCAACTCAAGTCAATACAAACATTCCAGGTGACCTTCAATCAGATTGACAAATTTGATGAGCTGCTCACTGAATTACAACAACCACTATAAACTATTAACAATGATGCATATGATGATTTACAGTTATTGCATACTGCAAATACGAATTAATTTCTCTCCCTACAGTAGACAGATTGACGTAACTTACAAACTTTGCACACAAGCAGACAATTCAATTCATATCCAGGAAAGGAGAATCTGAAGGTTTGTTAAACACAAAATATAAACACGAACATTTGAAAGCTGAATGTAGAGCAATATTGAAAATAAGAAAATACTAGAATCTAAGAAGTTCGTGTAACATCCTTACACCTCTCACTGAAAGTTCATCATCTGACCACCCTATGTCAGTGTGCTGATTATGTAAGATAGCACTGGGCTCCAAATGTCAAATACATCCAACTGTGGGATGTAGTGTACTGTATCACATTGATCTTTAGCCGCATGTATACCATTATTGAGACACAGTGCAGTTGCAATTGTGTAGAAGTGCAGAATCCAAAATGAGAGTATTATTTTAATGCCAGTAATGGTAGACTTGGCATTCAGAATAAATATTACTGTACTAACAAAGACCTGTTGGAGCATTTTTTAAAAAAAATCACTGCCCCTGGAATTAGTCAGTTTTTAGTTTTGTTATTCCACATAATGATTGACCAACTCTGAAAATTTAAAATGCTCTCATAATCTGAAACTGCACGTTAGGAAATATATTATAAGTTTAAAACAGAAAGAAACAAGTATTAGATTTAGGCACTGTGAACTTGTCTTTAAGAAGTGTAACTGACAGCATGCTGCTACCTGGGGTTTGTTTATCCAGTATTTGAGAATGTGACCTCTTAATGGAATCCAATTAACTTTTAGCACATAAGTGGAAAAAGTTTAGGTAAGGTTTGCTGTTGTACTTGAAATCAAATGTTTAACACACTAACTCACTGTGATGTAATCAAACTCATTTTAAAGTAATTGGTCTGTTAAAGCTGCTTCACACATGGGAGTTTGATTGTTTAATGGATCTGTAGTTTACTGGTACATTTGTACCTTGTCATCCATCTGCTACAAAATTTCCATAAGTAAATTAGACACGTTTGGAAATCCACTGCATTAACCTGTTTGTATTCACGATATCTACATGATAACCATGCAAGCATGTTATAAATTTCTAACAAGCTGTTGTCATGATATGTCCATAAAGTTGTTTGTTCATAACAACATTTGTCAATATAATAGAAATAGTAACATTAAGTAAGCATTAATCAAGTCAATATGCTGTCATTCATAGGTATTTATTTTTTAATTATTGTACAACAAGTTTCAGAGCTATATCTCCATTTTCACTGACTGTGTGAATGTAATGAGCATTAATATTACAGTGATGTGATGTAGATTATAATCGATTTACACTTATTTCCATTCACATAATTGAAGAAATAAAATGTGACATTAAAAGATTATTTGGAGAACTATTCACTAACAATTTTAGTTTATGTACTAACACACTGAGCATATATTTTACATTCTAATTTAAATACAGAGTGACTTTATACTCAGTGCTGTTTGCTATTTGCTGCTTCCATTGCTATATGAGCAACAGAAAAGGTCGAGGGGAAGGGGGTTTGGAGAGGGGGGAAAAGTGTGTCTCACTGACATAAGAGCTGCTGACCATTAAACTGTCACTGTCGAAACCACTTCCTGTTGAGATGCGGGCTGCTGCTTGCATCTTGACTATATTTCTTTTCAGCTGGCTGCTTTCTGATGAGGTGTAAGTAGTAGTCCACTGGTACTAAATATTACTATCAGCTGAAAACTCGTCAGAATACCTTGATGTGTCACATCTACTACAGTGAAATGTGCCAGAGAATATACTACATGTAGTTTGGGACTAACTGCCATTTACAACCTCAGCATCTATAATGCTGATGGCCGTCAGGGAACGTGAGACCCGTACAGTACCAGTGAAGCATGTTGTTGGGCAGGTAGTCCTCTTGAATTGCCAATTCTACCAATGTTATGGAAGGCTGTTGCCCTACATGCAATTGATGTCCTTTGCCCCAAGTGAAGTACTGCAGGTCCGCATCTGGCTGGAACTCTTCATATGATGGCAGAGATGGAGAATGATCATAAGCAACAAACGGTCACTGTCTTCATAGTAATAGTCACGAACAGTAGGAACAGTGCACACATCTGTGAGATCCAGGACAGAGACCTTCACACATCGTCCTACTTGAGAGGCCGTGCACTGAAGAGAGACTGCCTCAGGAAGAAGTAGCTTTTGGCAGTGTTCCATCACAGCATAGTGTAATCATTTTCACTTTGGTCTACCGAGCGAGGTGGCACAGTGGTTAGCACACTGGACTCGCATTCGGGAGGACGACGGTTCAATCCCGTCTCCGGCCATCCTGATTTAGGTTTTCCGTGATTTCCCTAAATTGCTTCAGGCAAATGCCGGGATGGTTCCTTTGAAAGGGCACGGCCGATTTCCTTCCCCATCCTTTCCTCACCCGAGCTTGCGCTCCGTCTCTAATGACCTCGTTGTCAACGGGACGTTAAACACTAATATCCTCCTCCTCCTCACTTTGGTCTCCTCTTCAGGTCTGGCAGCCACAATTATGTTCTTCATTAGTCATCTCCATCTACTGCACACTGTCACTGGTATTATAGAACAGGAGTCTGATCTGTCTGATCTGTATTTATTCAGTAACCATCGAGGTCACCTCAGTGATATGCATCACTCCAGTATTGTCCATGTAGTAGTGGCAGCAATGTGAGATTACGTGTTTCCAAAACACCTCATAACGCCTTTCAGTGGAATCACATCCAAACGCAGCAACCCTTCTACCAAAGGTGCTTTCTTATTCAGTAGGCTCATTTTTCCATCCCACTTACTTCATGCAAAGAACATCTCCAACTGTGGTCACATTTTGTTACAAAACCAGAGCTTAATCAGAGTGATATCATACAAACACTGCTCTCTACACACCCACAATAACCCTTTCCGACCTCACCGCCTCTTACTTTGCATTCGTATTCGAGGATGATTATTTTCAGGTGTGTGGGGACTTCTACATGGGTATGTTATCAGCCTTAAACACATAACCTGAAGCTTGGAGGACTAGGCTTCGTATTATGTGATTGCTCTACAAGGAATGCTGGCTTCACGACACCTGAGCATGCCCTCCTCCCCCCTTCCAATGATTGATTAGAGAAAGAATATGAAAGACACCGCCCGGCCTCACAATCTAATACCATCGGGGTCGATAAAATCAAGAGTTGGCCAAGGGAGGCTGACAGGTAAGGTGATAGTAGCCTGATAAGTAAGTGGAAGCAATGTCAGAATTAGGTAACAGCTTAGTCAGTCATGTGGTGGCATTTTAAAAGACTGTCAGAGAGTGCCTGATGAAAAAGGAGCATTGTTGTATGAAGGACAGAGTATTTCCATGGATTGTGAAATTTTGTACGTGATAGTTGCAATCTAACTGCAATTTTATATCAGTGCACAGAAAAGGAATCAAGTTGTTAATTATACAATAATGGCACTGTTACTGAATAAATATAACTTTTAGAACAAAACCGTTACAGACATTTCTTACAGGTTATATTTTATTGCACATCGGAAGTTGTGTACATGTACACAACAAAAGTTACATTCAGGCTACAACTTAGCTATCAGTACCACCTCTCTGAGTCAAAAAATTAGTTGTTATTCTTGAAACAAAGTTGCTTCATCCCATCATAATATAAACAGTAAGTTATTTCTAACAAGCAAATTGTGCGACAATTTTTGTATCTACCATTTAACAAAGCATGCCCAATACAGATACATTTTTACAACAGTCTTCATTACAGTGCTTGAAAAAGTTACATTAACTTATGAATTTCAGTAAGATTAATGTGAAATATTTGTTTCCTTTAAAGAAGAGCAAATTCCAATGACTTTAATCGTACAAATGTCAGTGACACCAAACTTATGCATTACAAATATCAAAGAGTTTCTCTTTCACAGTGAGTACTCCAAGCACACCACAAATTCCATTTTCACAAAGTACTTTGCACTAATGTTCACATGAATTTCCAAGTGTTATTGAAAAGTAAATAAATATGAAAAATTATCTAATTTTACACAAACTCTTCAGCACACTGCCAGTCTGCAACAGTATTAACATACAAATTTCATACAAGGAAATTTATGTATCAAATGAAAAATTTAACTGCAAAATCTAAAGTTTCTGTATCAGTTACTTCCTCAATCAGGAGAGGGTGGTATGTCAGGAGAAGTTAAGGAATGAGGAGGAAGTCAATCCAAGCCCACAATCTGAGTCACCCCTTGAGGAGATGGTGAGCATACACAATGATCAGATGGTAGACAAAGATACTTTTGTGTTTAAGTCTTCACACAAAGACATTCAGGTGCACTGAGAGTCTGCCTAAAATTGTTAGATAACTATTGTCTTTGAGAAATGCATGACACTGCTGCTTCCTGAAACTTATAACACCTGCTTTCCGTCATTGGCCATCCTCACAGTTCCATATAATTGACAAAACTGAAAATAAAGCAATGTAACAATGAAATAGTGTATTATAGTTGAAGTGTACTTTTAATATTTGCAGAAAAATATTTTGTCAGTTGTCATACATTTCTCCACATAAGAAAAATAATTGTCGCAATCAAAATGTAAGGAATGCAAACATACATATCCAGTGCTTCAGACTATACACTGTCTGTCAGGTACACATGTTTCATTTAAGAAGCCAACAAGGTAATACAAAGTAGATCATACAGATAAAGAGCATATATGTGGATAGCGTAGAGTGACAGTAAATGATCATTTTCAATTAATGTACTTCAAAATTTTTAAACTATTTACCCCATGACCAAACTGTAGGTTCAGAGTGCATATACTGTATGTGTATATGCCACACAAGTATAATAAAAGAAACAGTGCACAAACCACAATTTAAGTAAATGGAATATGTCTCAAATGTCATGAGGAGTTCCATCATTAAGCCTACTTGGGTTCAATTTAATGAAATCATCAAGCAATATAGTAACACATTTATGTACTATATTTCTGAAGTCTATAACACTAATACGAGATTGGAATACATGAGTCATTAAATAATCATATTATATAATGTATCATCTGGAAGTATATGGAAAATCACATTGAATAGTAAGACAACACATCAAAACAACCTGAGAGCTTTATGATGTAATCACACACTTGGGTTACTACTTTACTTAAGGGGCAGGGAGATCAATATGAATAGACCACTGCCACTCCAGGTACCTGCATGTTATTTTTCCACATGCACAATCACTAAAAGGAAATGGAAATATTCACAATTTAAGCAAAATCATGGAAACAAAACATTTATAGCAAAATACAGTACATAATGCCCACCAATTGGCGAGGAAGTACTCAGAGAGTGAAGGATTGGGAAAGCTTTGAAAGCACCAGAGGAGTAATATGTTTTTTTGTACTTACACATCACGTTCAGATTACACTGAACCCATCATTACAATTAACAACACAAATCTATGCTCAAACCACAATGTTGAGTAATTAAGTAAAAACTGTCATACGATATAACAAAAGAAGAGGAGTCCTAACACTACATGACTGTGTAAAGATAGAACAAATGTTTATACTGTATACAATAAAATCCATGAGTGGTCAGAAGTCTGAAATTCACAAAATCAGGAATGTAATCTAATTTTGTTGGCCCTTGTTAACTTCAAAGGCATATGATGGGATTAGAAGACAAGCAATATGGTGGCCAAAGTGTGTGCTAAAACATAGCTTAAATTGGTAATGTAATCATCAAGGGACTAAATGTATTACAACTCAAGTGCATGTTTAAAATATATTAAAAGGAGGCAAAATATAAACCACAGAAGAACCCTCCATCTGGAGAAGCAGTAATAGCAAATCAACATTAAACAGTGAACCTATGATATCTTAAGGAACCAAACACTCAAGTTTTTAAATTATTTGTAAAGCAATCAGGTGTTTGCAGCAGTTTAAATGTGTTAAATATCTGAATCGCAGGTAAAAAAGAAAAAAAAGTAGATAACGTTTGAACTTATGTTTGAAGTCACCAAGTTTTCTCAGTATGAAACACTGCATTAATATAGTCTGTGTAATTTGCCAATCATGAGCTACACTGACTGAAAACACCATCACGTCCATATTACAGTCAAACTGTGTTAAACCTTTGACCTAACATTATACCTGTTAATGAGTAGATCAAAACAGGTATTTAATTATTGACTAAATATAAAAATATGTATGAAATGTTGAAATTCAAATTCTTGTTGCCCCTGGAAGCCATTACATAGCCACCATGCATCTGGTGCTGGGTATCATGAACCAGGTTAGTCATTAGGTAGTATTGATGGAATACTGTTTGGGCATACAATAAATACTGACCTATATACATTACTCTCTCTGATTCAGGCTAATGATGTATGTGCAGTTGTGAACAGTGCAGAGCAGTGGTTTCCAATCGATGGTAAGTGGACTGCAGTGTGGCAATGGGCACCAGCTACTTGGAGTCAAACATTTAACACAGTAATTCATTTTTAAAGTAATCAGACTATTGACGCTGTTTTATGCAAGCGTGTTTGCTTCTTTAAGGGATCAGATGTTTACTGGTACATTTTTAACATGTGGATGATAATGTCCAGAACATACATGAAGAAATTAGAGATTTTTGGAAACTCCACTTCAGTGACTTGCTTGTATTTAAAATATTGATGTGATAACCATGCAATCAGGTTATTACTTTACAACAAACTGTTATGAATGAACGACTTTATGGACATCACATAACAAAAAATTTTGTGAACATGCAGTAACAAACAAATGTAGTGAGTCTTGAGTTGGTTGGTATTCTGACATTCACAAATTGATCACTTATTTATTATTGTCAAATGAGGTTTGGTGCTACAACTCCATTTTCACCAACTGTATGGATATAAAGAGCATTAAATCTGCTACAGTTTTTCACCCAACACACAAAAATGCAGTTGTTACATTTAAGGAGGTGAATTATACCTCATGTGGAATAGTGGCAGAATGCAAGAGCAATGCCACAATAATGCCTATTAACGTTACTTGCATTTGACCACACAACTTACGTTTTCTGCATTGGTGAAATACTTCCACATTTTCACTTACATTTTGAAAAGACGTTATGACAATAGAGCACAACTAATGGTGCATATTTGACCTATTTTAAAATGATGCGATGCAAGTTGTAATGGATACACTGTTATTTTCGTTCACATAATATGTAAAAGTATGTAAGAAATTAAAAAAATTACTTGGATTAGTGGCCTTTAACAATATTAGTTCAAGTGCTTACATCTTCAGCATGAAATTTTACATGCTAATTTAGACACAGAGTAGCTCTCTCTCTCTCTCTCTCTCTCTCTCTCTCTCTCTCTCTCTCTCTCTCTCTGGCTATGAGTATAGAGTGTTCAAACTAACATTACTCTCTGACTCCTCATAAAAAAAAAAATTGGTAAACAACTTACACATTTGAGGTGCCAGGCAACTGCTGGTATCTTGCACTGTATGTCTTGTAAGCTGTCTGCTTTCTAGTAAGTCTAAAGCAGTAGTCCATTAATACTTAATAATGTGCCATGAGTAACTACTCTGTTGAAGAGTGCCAGAGAATGCATGTGTGTAGATAGGCATCCAAACTTTTATTCATTACCCTGGCTATTATAATGCTGAAGGGCATGTTAGCAAAGCTGAGACACATACAGTACTGCATCAAGCATGCTACTTGGCAGGTAGAGCTTCTTATCTGTCACATTTCTATCACACTGTTATGGAAGGAAGTTGCCCTATAGGCAGCTGACATCTTTTCCCCAAGTGAAGGAGAGCAGGTATACATCTGGTTGAAACTCTTCATATTCCTGCTTGCAGGGATGCAGAACAATCTTCAGTGACAAACAGTTGTCATTCTCCCAGTTGTAGACACCAATATAAAAATGAGGATTGGTGCCAACATCAGTGAGGTCTAGGATGACAGACCTTTGAATATGGTACCAATTGAGATGCTGTGTGCTGAAAGTGATTGCCTTGGGAAGAAGTACATCAGTGTCTCATACTTTCAGCAGTGTTACTCCACATCATAGTGTACTCATATTCATGTTTGGTCTCTTTTTCACATCTGCCAGCCACAAATTACATTCTTCGTTAGTCATCTCCTGCCTGTTGCCCACTGTTACTGGTATTTTAGAACAGGAGCCTGCTCTGTCGCTTCTGTATTTAATCACTAGTGATCGAGGTCACTTCAGTGTTGTGCACCACTCCATCATTGACTATGTAGTATGGTGGCAAAATTCCTCATTGTGGTTTTCAGTGGAAACACATGTAAGTCCAGCAACAGTTAATATTTGATGTGTTTTGCACCATACTACGGAGTGTGCATACTTATGCAGTAGGCTCATTCTCCATTCCGCTTACTTCATGCAGACAAACATATGTAACTCTGGGCACATTTTGTTCCAAAACCAGAGCTGAGTGAGAGTGATATCATATGAACACTGGTCTATGACCTGTTCCAACATCACCACCCCTTACTTGTAATTCATATCTGAGGATTATTATTTTCAGGATTTTGAGGACAATTTTTACATGGTCATGTTAACAGCCTTATATAATCCACAGCATTGAAGACCGAGCTTTGTGCTGTGCATTTTCTCCACAAGAAATGCTGGCTTCACCACACCTGAACATGCCCTCCTCCCCCTTCCACATAATGATTAGAGAAAGAAAATGAAAGACACCCTCTGGCCTCGCAACCTAATACCATCGGGGTTGAAAAAACAAGAGTTGGCCAAGGGAGGCCGAGAGGAAAGGTGATAGTACAGTAGTCTGACAAATAAGTGGAAGCAATGTCAGACTTAGTTAACAGTTTAATAACTGTCAGTCATGTGGTGGCATTTTCAAAGATTGTCAAGGACCATATGACAAAAAGAAAATTGTATGAGGCATTAGATATTCTCGTGGATAGCAAAATTTCATGAATGAGTAACAGCACTGTTACTCATTAAACATAAATTTACAACATACACTCACTGCTCACTTGTTATCTTGTATTCCACAATGGAATTTATGTGCTTTTACACAATCACAGTTACATGCACATATATCATAGCTATAAATAGAAACTTCATTAAATAAAGGCCTGTAATATTTGGACCAATAATAATGAATGATGCTTGATCTGGTCAGAATATAAAAAAATAAGTTTTTGTAACAACTCAACTGTAGGCCAATAATTTCATTATCTACTATTTACAAAATTATTTTGAATACAGAGAAGTATTTTTAAAACTCACTTTATTAGAATGCTAGAGAAGAGCATCACTAACATAAAATAACTTTTGTTTCCTTTCAAAGAGAGCATATTCCAATGACTTTGATAACAGAAAAAGGTAATGATGATTACATAACGTAATATGCACATCTAAAAATTTCTCTGAACACAGGAAAAATAATCTATTGTGGAATCAATACAAGTACTCAAACACACCACAGATTCAATTTTTATGAAGTACTTTGGAGAATTTATGTGAAAATTGGTGCAAGTTATTGAAAAGTAAATGAACATGAAATAATTATCGAATTTTACACAAACTGTCAAGTACACAGAAAATCTGTAACAGAGTATATACTAACAAAAAAATTCATACAAAGAATTTATGTATCAAATGAAAAAGTTAACTGTGAAAACTACAGCTTTTGTAGCAGTCACTTCCTCAGGAGAGGGTGGTACATTGGGAGACAGTAAGAAAGGAAATACAAGCCCACAGTCTAAGGGACCCATCCATGGTGGTGGTAGTGGTCAGGGTACAGGGTAGATAATGATCAAATGGTATAACAGATACATTTGTGAGTGTGAGTGTGAGTGTGAGTGTGTGTGTGTGTGTGTGTGTGTGTGTGCCTTCATACAAAGACATTGAGGTACACAGAGGCTCTGCCTAAAATTATTAACCAAGTACTGTCTTTGAGAAATGCATGACACAGCTACTTTCTGAAACTTATTACAGCTGGTTTCTGTCATTGACCATCTTCACAGTTCCATATAATTGACAAAACTGAAGAAAACTCAATGTAACAATGAAATAGTATGTAATATTGGAAGGGTTCTTTTAATATTTGCAGAAAAAAATTTTATCAGTCATTATACATTTCTCCACGTATGAAGAAAAACTGTGGGAATCAAAATGTAAGGAACACAAACTGACATTTCCGGAGCTAAAGACTATACATTGTCTGTCAGGTACATATGTTTCATTTAAGAAGCCAACAAGGTAATACACAAAAGATCATACAGATATCAGCATATATGCGGATAGCAACATGCAACTGTTTCCCTCTAATATTATATATATATGTAGTTCTAGAACAACAGTGACAGTAAATGGTCATTTTCAATGAATGTACTTTTTAAATTCTTGAAATATTTACTCAGTGACCAAACTGTTTGTTCATAGTGCATGTGTATATTACACACAAATGTAATAAAGGAAACAGTGCACAAACCGCAATTTAAGTAAATGTCATCAGGAGCTCCACCAGTAAGCCTACTTGAGTTCGATGTAATGAAATCATCAAGGAATTTTGTAACACATTTATGTCCTATATTTCTGAAGTTTATAACACTAAGACGAGACTGCAATACAAGAGTCATTAAACATTCATATTAAATAATGCATCATTCAGAAGCATATTGAAAAATACATAGCAAGACAACACACTACAATAACTTTAGAGCTTCATAATGTTATCACACACTTTGATTACTACTTCACTTAAGGGGCACTCCAGGTATCTGCATATTATTTTTTCATATGCACAATAACTAAATGGAAAGAGAAATATTCACAATTTAACCATAATAGTGGAAAAAAACATTTAGGGCAAAATACAGTACATAATGCCCATCAACTGGTGAGGAAGTACTCATAGATAGTTAAGGACTGTGAAAGCTTTGAAAGCACAAGAGGAGTAATATGTTTTTTTGTACTTACACATCACGTTCAGATTACACTGAACCCATCATTACAATTATTAACACAAATCTACGCTCAAACCACAATGTTGAGTAATTAAGTAAAAACTGTCATACGATATAACAAAAGAAGAGGAGTTCTAACACTACATGACTGTGTAAAGATAGAACAAATGTTTATACTGTATACAATAAAATCCATGAGTGGTCAGAAGTCTGAAATTCACAAAATCAGGAATGTAATCTAATTTTGTTGGCCCTTGTTAACTTCAAAGGCATATGATGGGATTAGAAGACAAGCAACATGGTGGCCAAAGTATGTGCTAAAACATAGCTTAAATTGGTAATGTAATTCTCAAGGGACTAAATGTATTACAATTCAAGTGCATGTTTAAAATATATTGAAAGGAGGCAAAATATAAACCACAGAAGAACCCTCCATCTGGAGAAGCAGTAATAGCAAATCAACATTAAACAGTGAACCTATGATATCTTAAGGAACCAAACACTCAAGTTTTTAAATTATTTGTAAAGC
This sequence comes from Schistocerca nitens, assembly GCF_023898315.1. Lineage (NCBI taxonomy): Eukaryota > Metazoa > Arthropoda > Insecta > Orthoptera > Acrididae > Schistocerca > Schistocerca nitens. The sequence continues at coordinate 38,478,986 of NC_064617.1, forward strand.
AATCAGATGTTTGCAACAGTTTAAATGTGTTAAATATCTGAATCGCAGGTAAAAAAGAAAAAAAAATTAGATAACGTTTGAACTTATGTTTGAAGTCACCAAGTTTACTCAGTATGAAACACTGCATTAATATAGTCTGGGTAATTTGCCAATCATGAGCTACACTGACTGAAAACACCATAACGTCCATATTACAGTCAGACTGTTAAACCTTTGACCTAACATTATACCTGTTAATGAGTAGATCAAAACAGGTATTTAATTATTGACTGAATATAAAAATATATATGAAATGTTGAAATTCAAATTCTTGTTGTTGTTTTATGCAAGCGTGTTTAATTCTTTAAGGGATCAGATGTTTACTGGTACATTTTTAACATGTGGATGATAATGTCCAGAACATACATGAAGAAATTAGAGATTTTTGGAAACTCCACTTCAGTGACTTGCTTGTATTTAAAATATTGATGTGATAACCATGCACTCAGGTTATTACTTTACAACAAACTGTTATGAATGAACGACTTTATGGACATCACATAACAAAAAATTTTGTGAACATGCAATAACAAACAAATGTAGTGAGTCTTGAGTTGGTTGGTATTCTGACATTCACAAATTGATCACTTATTTATTATTGTCAAATGAGGTTTGGAGCTACAACTCCATTTTCACCAACTGTATGGATATAAAGAGCATTAAATCTGCTACAGTTTTTCACCCAACACACAAAAATGCAGTTGTTACATTTAAGGAGGTGAATTATACCTCATGTGGAATAGTGGCAGAATGCAAGAGCAATGCCACAATAATGCCTATTAACGTTACTTGCATTTGACCACACAACTTACGTTTTCTGCATTGGTGAAATACTTCCACATTTTCACTTACATTTTGAAAAGACGTTATGACAATAGAGCACAACTAATGGTGCATATTTGACCTATTTTAAAATGATGCGATGCAAGTTGCAATGGATACACTGTTATTTTTGTTCACATAATATGTAAAAGTATGTAAGAAATTAAAAAAATTACTTGGATTAGTGGCCTTTAACAATATTAGTTCAAGTGCTTACATCTTCAGCATGAAATTTTACATGCTAATTTAGACACAGAGTAGCTCTCTCTCTCTCTCTCTCTCTCTCTCTCTCTCTCTCTCTCTCTCTCTCTCTCTCTCTCTGGCTATGAGTATAGAGTGTTCAAACTAACATTACTCTCTGACTCCTCATAAAAAAAAAAAATTGGTAAACAACTTACACATTTGAGGTGCCAGGCAACTGCTGGTATCTTGCACTGTATGTCTTGTAAGCTGTCTGCTTTCTAGTAAGTCTAAAGCAGTAGTCCATTAATACTTAATAATGTGCCATGAGTAACTACTCTGTTGAAGAGTGCCAGAGAATGCATGTGTGTAGATAGGCATCCAAACTTTTATTCATTACCCTGGCTATTATAATGCTGAAGGGCATGTTAGCAAAGCTGAGACACATACAGTACTGCATCAAGCACGCTACTTGGCAGGTAGAGCTTCTTATCTGTCACATTTCTATCACACTGTTATGGAAGGAAGTTGCCCTATAGGCAGCTGACATCTTTTCCCCAAGTGAAGGAGAGCAGGTATACATCTGGTTGAAACTCTTCATATTCCTGCTTGCAGGGATGCAGAACAATCTTCAGTGACAAACAGTTGTCATTCTCCCAGTTGTAGACACCAATATAAAAATGAGGATTGGTGCCAACATCAGTGAGGTCTAGGATGACAGACCTTTGAATATGGTACCATTTGAGATGGGCTGTGGAAGATTTTGTAGACAGATCAAGCACACTTCCATCTGAGAGGATATGTCAATACGCAGAACTGTCAAATATGGGCAAAGGAAAATCCACACTCAAATCAACAAATTACCCTTAGACTGTGTGGTGTGGGGCTACAGCATCATTTACAAAGAGAAGTGCTTTTGATCCTGTTACTTGTACCATCACTGCTAAGTGCTGTCGGTCTCTTTTGCACAACCACATCATTCCAGCTCTCCAACAGCTTGGATGTGTGGTTGGGATTATTGTTATGCAAGATGGCACACCTCCGCACATTGCAAATCCAGTTAAGCAATTGCTGAAACGTCATTTTGGAAAAGCTAGAATAATCAGCCGCCATTTCCCTACATCTTGGCCATCCTGATCACTTGATCTTAATCCATGTGACTTCTGGCTGTGGGGCTACCTCAGGGACATTGTGTTCAGTGTTCTGATTGCAAACGTAGGTGCACTGAGGTCATGTATTGTGCAACACATTCTCAACATGACCCCAGAAACAGTTCGATCAGTTGTTGAACATGCTGTTTCTTGATTTCAACTTGTTGCGAAAAACAGTGGGCAGCATATTGAACATATTTTGAGCCAATGACACAGAAATTAATAATTTGATCTGATCTGAATTTGATTGATTCTTTTTATGTGGTTTTTGGCCTCAGAACAATTAAATATTAATTTTTGTCATTCAATGTGATATGAACCTGCTGTGGTTGGTGGGCTTACATAACTAATGGTATCACACCTTTACACCCATGTACACTGTGTAGCACAGTTTGTTTAGTATGAAAAATACATCTTAAGCATTGTTGTACAATTCATTTCTGTTTTGTGGTTGAACACTATTAAATTATGATGCTTGCAGTGCTATTGCTACATTTTGTAACTTTTTATTTTTCTTCTGCCATACGTTTTCCCCATCTCTGATAATATTCCATTGCAGTTTGATGTCATTCGTACCAGTGGTGTTATTTCTACAATGATTTGAAAGTTTAACTTTGATTATAATCACCCTATATATGGATAATCACACTAAACAGCAAGTCAACACATCAAAGTACCACGAGAGCTTCATTATGTCAGCACACAACAATTAGATTATTACTGTACTAAGGAGGGAGGAGTTCAGTATGAATAGTCCACTGATACACTAGATAATTCTGAGTCAGCACATGATTATTCCATAGGCACAATAACTGTAAACAGAAATATTCTAAATTCAACAACAATAGCCTAAACAAAAATTTAATTTAATACATCACATAAATTGCTGAGCAAGCTATAACATAGATTGAGAAAATGGGAAAGGTTCAAAAGCACAAGAATTGTAATATGTTTCTCTGTACCTATAAAATATGGTTCAGATTAGATTGAAATCATCCTTACAACTATTAATAGAAATGTGTGCTCAAATCACTATGTTATGTATTTAACCAAAACCTTACATCTGATATAACAAAACAATAAGAGTCCTGTCATCTTGACTGTGTAAAAACTGTACTAATTTTGTGCAGTATACAATAAAAGCCATGGATAATCAAAAAGCTGATGGACAGAAAAGCAGGAATGTAATCTGTTTGTGTCAGGCTTTGTTAACTTCAAAGGCATATTATCGGATTAGAAGACAAGCAATATGGTGGCTTAAGTGTTTGCTAAAATCTAGCTTAAATTGATAATATAATTCCCATACAACAAAATGTATTAAGGCTCAAGCAGATAAAAATATTATGGTAGATGTCCTAGTATAATCCATAGAACAAACCTCAGCCAAGACAAGTAGCTATAGCAATTTGACACTAAACAGCAAACCTCCAGTTCCTTAAGTAATGAAACTCCCACATTTTTAAATTATTTCTAAAGCAATCAGAAGTTTCTAGCTATTTTAAGATCTAAATATCTGACAGATATGTGCAAGAAAAAATTTGGAGAAGGTCAGAACCTACAGTTAAAGTCGGAAGTCATGAAGTACTCTCAGTATGGAATACTGCACGAATGTAGTCTGGGTAAGTTGCACATCACAAGCTACAATGCCTCATGACATCTACTTAAGGCATTACATCTACAATCCGCAAATCACTGCGAGGTGCATGGCAGAGGCTACTTTCCACTGTACCAGTTATTAGGCATTCTTCCTATTCAGTTCATATATGGAGTGCAGTAAGAGTGAATGACTGAATGCCTGAATGCCTCTGTGGTGACTACCACACACGTCGATTGCAGCTGATGCATAAAATTTGCGCCAACCACAGAGATTATTCTCCACAGTTCGCATGGGAGTCACAGAGAAGAGAGCTGTTGACTGTGATTCTCATACCTACCCTTTTTCTCTTTGTTGTCGATTCTCTTTTATGTATTCTCTTACTTGACAACCTGTTATATGTGAAAGAAATAAAAAAAGAAACTTGAGTTCACACTCTGTTAGTTTCCAATTTCTAACCGTGTTTGCGTGGGTACACACCTACTTACGCAACATTGGTGACCCTGACTGCAAAACAAACAGCAGATACGGATATGGACACGCCAGCAGTGTCAAGACTAGCGGTTCACTTACCACCCTATTGGCCACACAACCCTACGCTGTGGTTCACACAGGTGGAAGCGAGTTTCACGTACGCGGGAATAACTGCAGAAACAACTAAGTTTCCCCTCGTAGTAAGCCAACTCGATCATCATTACGCAACTGAAGTTCAGGATATCATAACAGCTCCTCCAACAGAGAATGCATATGAACGGTTAAAGACTGAACTGATTTGATGCTTAGCCGTTTCTCAAGAAGATAGAATCCAGCAAGTATTGACGCAAGAAGAAATTGGTGACAGGAAGCCTTCGCTGTTCCTGCGCCATCTCCGCAGCAAGGTGGACCCTGGCATGATTCCACATAGCATTCTGCATACCCTGTGGAGTTCCCGCCTGCTACCACAGGTAAAAGCAGTCATCAGCACGCAGAACGAGACGTCACTGGACACAGTAGCAGAACTCGCCGACTGCATACTGGAAGCGATCACACCAGACACACAGGTCAGTGTTGTGGACATAACTGTCAGCGTAGCAGCTGCATCTACTATGGTGTCTTGGGCGGATTACGATGCACTAACTGCCAAGGTCAATATCCTATGCACACAGCTCTCGAAACTAATGTCGAATGGCATCAGAGAAGCCGTAGCCGATGACGACATGGAAGTCGTTTCGCATCGCAATCTACAACCGAGAACAGACAGACCATTTGTTGGTATCATAGTTGGTATGGAGAGCAAGCTCGTAAATGCATTAGCCCATGTTCTTTCTCCAAACGCTTGTTCACCCACTGCTTGAATACTTCTCAGCACTGTGGGATCCGTACCAGATAAGGTTGATAGAAGAGATAGAGAAGATACAACAGAGAGCAGCGCGCTTCGTTACAGGATCATTTAGTAATTGCAAAAGTGTTACAGAGATGATAGATAAACTCCAGTGGAAGACTCTGCAGGAGAGATACTCAGTGGCTTGGTACAGGCTTTTGTTGAAGTTTTGAGAACATACCTTCACTGAGGAGTCAAGCAGTATATTGCTCCCTCCTACGTATATCTCGCAAAGAGACCATGAGGATAAAATCAGAGAGATTAGAGCCCACACAGAGGCATACCGACAATCCTTCTTTCCATGAACAATATGAGACTGGAATGGAAGGGAGAACCGATAGAAGTACTCAAGGTACCCTCCGCCACACACCGCCAGGTGGCTTGTGGAGTATGGATGTAGATGTAGATGTAGAAATCGGAGCGGAAAGTGGCAGTAGATGCTACCTCCTATCTTCCTGCATCTTGACGCCTTTTTATAACAGATGGTGCGCCAGGCAGAAAATTTTTAATCGACACCGGTTCAGAGCTCAGTATACTATCAAGTCCTTGCATTGTTACCGGCTGCGCACTACATTTAACTTATCCTCCGCCAACAATTCACAGATTTCAACATACGGATTACAACAAGAGAATCTGAACTTGGGACTCCCTAGAGATTTTAAATGGAATTTCACGGTAGCAGACGTCACAGAAGCAATACTAGGAGCTGATTTCTTATCACACTTCTGACTTTTGCCAGACTTGGCCAATGCTTGCCTGATAGTCTCACCAACCTATCAATGGCTTGTTATTATTGTGGCACAGATTGTACCAGTATTAAGTTAGTTCAAATGGCAGACACAGAGTACCGCGCAGTCCCTAGCGGATTTTCCTGAATTAATGAAACCACCAGGAGCACTGTAGAAAGTGTTGCACGATACAGTACACTACATAAAAATCACAGACTGTGTCATGTCAACCTAGAACACTAGCACCGGAATGCCTCACTATAGCTAAATCGGAATTCGAGCTAATGCTTAAAGGAGGAATTATACATCCGTCATCCAGTCCATGGGCGTCAGCCTTACACCTCGTACCAAAAAAAGGTGAAGCCTGGAGTCCGTGTGGCGACTACAGAGCACTGAACGCCAGAGCTATTCCAGATTGTTATCCTGTAGCTTTGTTAAGGGACTACAAGCACGCGCTGCATGGTGCCACAGTCTTTAGTGTGCTAGACTGCGCAAAGGGCTACACACAAATTCCTGTAGCGCCAGAAGGGGTACCAAACACTGCCATAACAACACCCTTTGGATTGTTTGAAAGTAATTTCATGACGTTTGGTCTGGGAAATGCCGCACAGACATGGCAACGTTTTCTGGATTCTGTATTACGAGGATTGACCATCTGTTTTGCCTACCTGGATGACGTTCTCATATATTCTGCAAACAATTTACAGCACAAGCAGCATTTAAAAGAAGTACTCCAATGCTTAGAGAAGTTTGGAATAGTGTTAAACACAGAGAAATGCCTGTCTTGCCAACCTGAAGTGGTATTTCTAGGTCATCGCATATCCGCTACAGGTTCAGCACCCTTACCCGGAAAAGTTGAGGCTATTCTACACATGCCCAAGGCTATTATGGTCAAAGAATTAAGAAGATACCTAGGCATGTTAAATTTTTACAGAAGGCATCTACCACGGACAGCTGAACAGCAGGCACCGTTAAACGCGTTATTAGCCGGCTCAAAGGTTTGCAGCAATGCAACCATACAATGGAATGAGGAATCTGATGCAGCATTCAAAGTGACACAGCAGAGCCTGGCTCAGGCTGCACTGCTGGCACACAATAAACTAGAAACACCTTTGGCACTGGTGGTGGACACTAACCAGTTTGGTGTTGGTGCAGCCCTGCAACAATTGGTGGATGGCGCATGGCAACCTCTGGCATACTATTCGCACAAGTTGTCACCAGCACTACAACGCTGGAGTGCTTACGACAGAGAACATTTGGCTGTATATTTAGTGATCAAACATTTCAGACCACAAGTAATTTTTACCGATCATAGGCCCTTGACTTACGCATTCAACAAGAACAGTGACAAATGCTCCCCAAGGCAGTATTCTCAATTGGAGTTCACAAGCCAATTCACCACAGGCTTACGCCACATCACAGGTTTAACTAATATGGTAGCTGATTGTTTGTCACAAGTATCCAGTATAACACAGTCTGTAACTGTGGCCGAACTAGCGCAAGCCAAGCAGGAAGATGATGAGCTAAATACACTGTTGAGTGACGACAACACGGCGTTGAAGTTACAGCTAGTTGATGTGCCTGGGGAATATGTACGACTACATTGTGATGTACAACATGATCGATCACGCCCATATGTTCCAATCACACATTGCAGAAGAGTGTTTGATTGTCTCCACGGCCTATTTCACCCCGGTGTTCGAGCAACTACCAGACTGGTGTCCGAAAGATTTGTATGGCCAGGAATAGACCCCAATTACCGTAACTGGACTAGATTTTGCCCACACTGTCAGCTATGCAAAGTGAGCAGACACATGCTCCCTCCAATTGGACAATTCCCGGATGTCAAGGCATGCTTCTCGCACATTCATCTGGACGTCGTAGGACTTCCACCATCAGGTGGTAATCGCAACCTGCTAACAATCATTGACAGGTATACATGCTGGCCGGAAGCAATACCTACCGATAACATCTTGGCGGAAACTCTGACAACGGCATTTATGTCAATTTGGATATCGAGAATCAGCTACCCACTCCATACAACAACTGATAGAGGACGACAGTTCGAATCAGAACTATTTGCTCAGTTAGCAAGATTCTGGGGATACTGCCATCACCGCATCACCGCCTACCATTCGGCAAGCAACGGAATGGTAGAAAAATGGCACTGTACCTTAAAAGCAGCCCTCATTTGCCACGGTACTAAATGGATGGAAGCATTACCCATTGTACTGTTAGGTCTTAGGACAATATTTAAACCTGATATGGATGCCTCCCCGGCAGAGTTTGTCTACGGAGAAACAATACGTCTGCTCGGAGAGTTTGCTCACGACTCAGGGGTACCGAATGCAGATGTCCAGTCAGAATATTTACAAGGATTGAGAGAAATGATCAAGGAAATCAAACCTGCAAAAGCGTCCAGCCATGGAGCCCCAGTAACATTCATGCACAACGATTTAAAAACTTGCACGCAGGTATTGTTACGCACAGATGGCGTCAAACCGCCATTACACTGGCCATACACTGGACCTCATCGCGTGATATGCAGAGATGCACACACCCTAAACATAGTACTGAATGGGAAACAAGCCACCATATCACTAAGTATAGTGAAACCTGCTTATATACTTCAAGACACTCTGGCGATGTCAGCATCGCTCAGCGATCAGCACAAGACAATGATGCAGAACTCCACTCTGCTACCTCCGCAGTCAGTAAAGCAGCAGTCTTGATGCACCACACATTCTGGCAGACAAGTGCACTTCCCTGCCCGCTACAGAGAGGAACATCCGAGCTCCGCTCTCACCAAGGGGTCTCACGTGGTGACTACCGCACACGTCGATCGCAGCTGGCGCGTAAAATTCGTGCCAGCCACAGAGATTATTCTCCACAGTTCACACGGGAGACACAGAGAAGAGAGCCATCAATTGTGATTCTCATACCTACCTTTTTACTCTTTGTTGTTGATTCTCTTTTATGTATTCTCTTTTTTGACAACCTGTTATATGTGAAAAAAATAAAAAATAAACTTGAGTTCAGACTCTGTTAGTTTCTGATTTCTGACTGTGTTTGTGTGGGTACACACCTACTTACGCAACACCTCTGTGCATGCAGTAATTATTCTTATCTTATCCACATGATCCCTATGTGAGGAATACAGAGAGGACTACAGTACATTTGCAAAGTCATAATATAAAGCTGGTTCTTTAAACTTTGTCAGCAGACTTTCTCAGAATCAATTGTGTCGATCTTCAAGAGGGTTCCAGGTCAGTTCCCTCAGGGATTACAACCTCTAACCATTCATACTGCCCTTATCTGTATACATTCAATATGCCCTGCTAGACTTATTTGGTAAGGGTCCCACACACTTTAACAATATTCTAGAACTGTTCACACAAGTGATTTGTAAGCTATCACCTCCATAGACTGACTGTACTTCCCCAGTATTCTGCCAATAAACTGTAGTCTACCACCTTTACCCACAACTGAGCCTATGTGATCTTTCCTTTTCATATCCCTATGAGGGATTACTCCCAGGTATTTGTATGAGGTGCACGATTCCAACAGTTACCATTCAACATTTGACCTAAGATTATACCTCCTAATGAGTAGACCACGGCAGGAATTTAATTACTGGCTGAAATTGAAAGATATTTATGAAATTTTGAAAGTCAAATTTCATTGGTTCTGGAAGCCATTACATAGGCAACATGCAACTGGTGCTGGGTATCATGAACCAGGTTAGTCATTTAGTACTATACCCGTGGATTAGTGTCTGGGAGAAAAATGAGTCCTGTGCTGGATCCTCTTCGCCTTTATTTATGTTAATTATGTACCTACAGTTGTGAATGGTGTAGAGTACAAATTTGCTATGTTTTCAGATGCCAAGCATTGCAACATCTTTCAAACAGTTGACAGTAACATTTTATCAAAAGCTTTAACTAGTTTATGTTAATGCCCTTATTGTGTCTTGTTATCAAGAACTCCACTGTCTCTGAATATGACGCAGCAGTCCAGCTGCGTGGCAATGAATGTAATTTTGTGTATGAAAAAAAGGCAGTAATTCTACGTGGCATATTGAGCAGTTCATTGACTGAAAACTTGAGTGTATTAGACGTCGATAAACATAATAGTATGGCAAGCATTTTCATTTAAGTACGATCTGTGCTTAGTAGCTCTTTAGGTTTTGGGAAATATGTTACCATAAACTTGCTAACATGATTGAAAGGGTTTGTGCATGACTGTGTTTGGATTAGCATGGGCTTGGCAGTGAATGTGTAAATTATGAAATTCCAGAATATATCAAAGTTTTGCCATTATTTCCACCTTTCATTCAAAATTAAGGCCTTTTCTGATGCTTGGAATAGTTACGTTGTATGCTGCCTGGTGCAAGTTTCAGTACAGTAGTTTTCTGCATAGCTTTCCTACCCGTGATCTGCCGCAGTGCATTCACAGCTAGGTCCAGGTAATGCAAGAAAGAAACCATGCCGCCACAGACGGTCTAACTGGAGATGAGTGATCTGCATTTAATGAAATCTGTGCATTCAGAGAAAATCCATTAGTAAAGATCATAAATATAATTTTTTACTGATAACTAATACAATTTGAATATCAAATAGCAAACAAATTGAGATTAAAAAACGTTGTAAGTTTGTATAATGCATACAGCTGTAATTTATGACAATGTATTCTATAAATTATTGATTAACACTAAAAATGTTGTTATCTGAAGACAGCTCATTTATTAGGAACTATGTATCAAAAATTATACTTATGGTCTTCACTAACAAAGAATTTTTATGAACCCCTATTTTTTTAAAGTGCAGTACAGCTAATGACATTAGCTGATGATCCAACCTGGGTACAACTGTCAAGAACTGGGCACCTTCTCAAGCAGAGAACATTAAATACTGTACTGGCAATTTCTTTGATCAGTGACAAAATTTCGTAAGTTTAATGAAAAAAAAATCAATGAATAAATAAATAAAATAAAAAAGACAACTGAATGTAAAAAGACACTGACACACTAAAATGACAGCTTCTTTCAGTCTGCAGCTTCATTTTCATTAAGCACTACTGAAAGTGGCAGAATATTACTATGCAATTCCCAGACTTATTATCGACATCTAAAGTCTGTACTCATTTCACAAAAAAACACAAACTGAAATCAACTACTGCAACACTGTCCTGTAATTTAAAATTATCCTGTCAAGAATTCCGGAACCTGATTTCCAAGAAAACTAAAGTTCTTCTTAAAATGTGTTTAATTAGATTTACAAAAATATAAGAAGCTATACTTCAGTATCCATTTCTCATTTAAAGTAACCAAAGTTATTGGGTATAAGTTTTCTGTCTCTGTAGGCTAGATAATTGTTTATTTTCTTTAATAAGGAACAAGTATTTTGACATACGAATAGCTTATGAAAAAGGCTAAACAGTACGGAAGACATACCACTTAGTTGGTACTATAGCTGCCTAATTACAAGGCTGTTCAATTTTTTTCCCCATTAAACATGTTGCATGTTGATATCACAAATCTGACTTACTTATTACATACGTGTGGCATGTTACATCAGACATATCCAGCAGAACATACTTCTGTTCTTGATACAGTGACTGTAGTTATCAATTTTTGGAGGAAGATACCATTATCAGCATCAATTTGACATTGAAACAATTCACTGGTGAAAGCTAAAAATTTGTGGTGGACTAGGATTTAAACCCAGATTTCCTGCTTTACATGAGCAGTCACCTAAAACATTCTGGCTACCTGAGCACACCCTTCATTCGATCCAAACTCTGAACCTATCCCACATACAAGGTATGTATCCATGTATTCCATATTCCCAATAGAGGTTTGAACCCTATCGTGCACATGCACTGAGGATGTTATCAGTTAGCGTGCTTGAAGTTGCGAATGTGGGTCAGATAGAGGGTGTGTTCAGATAGCTGAAACAGCTAAGGCAAACACTTATGTGAAGCAGGAAATCTGGCTTTGAGTCACAGTCTGGCACAAATTTTCACCTTTAGCTATTGAATTATTTTAATAGCTTATTGCAGCTAATGTTAGTACCCCCTCAAAGTAATTGTTGATCAAAAAGTGAAAATACCCAACTGGTCAGTTCTATTTAAAGTGGTAGTCTAGCTTTTGGGACAAAATATGCATCTGAATGAAACACTAATCCCAGCTGGCAACCCTACCTCGAATGCTCAGCTTACTGACCTTTAGATATGGGCAATAAGCTACAAAATTGCATCAGAGAGCTGAATCATTCTATAGTGTGAGGGACAGGTGGCTGGATAAAAAGGGTATCTATTAAGAACCTAATGTTTCCTGTGATGTCAGCAAGTGGGAATGGTACTATAGGGTAAGTTGCTGCAACAGCCTGTGGTGTAACAGACGGCAAGTGGTCTGTTGCATGCACCATCTATCACCCCTGGCCTAGCACAAATTCTAATTAAATGATAAAACTGAGTTGCAGGTCAGGATTTCTTAGTTATGTGCATAAATACTGCGGCAGTATTTGGTTTTTATATGTGCAGATAATTCAAACACTGAGCCAGCAACTGGCGCGGACTTTCAGTGATGTGGCAAGTAGCAGGCCGCCATGGAGCAAACACAGTGAGGCTGATGACGTTACTCGCTGGAGGTCCAGAGTCGCGGCGGTGGGATACTCCGACATGGTTGTTGGACTTCAGAGGAAAATAATGAAGAATGTATAATGAGGAACTTTGTGTATAACAGGGATAGTAGGAAGAAGCAATTTAATGGGTGGTAACGCAGTAGACGGCGCAGGGACAGTGAAAGCTGGTCAACAACATGATGAATTAGTGACTATGGCATATGTCTTTCTGTGCAGAAGTAAGCTATAGATCATGTGTGCTTGTATTTTCACTTGCCTATCTGTTATCAGTAGCTTTTGTCAACCACGACAAGACTAAAACAAAGGGAAAGTCAGTTCTTTCAAATACTGCATGGACACAGTAGGACACTTTCTCACCTCTTACTTCCACAGCTCACAAGCCACTGTGACACTGGTGCATTTGGTGCTTCAACACGAGTGACAGTGGGTGTTGTTGACATCATTCATTATAACAATGCCATGGCTATTATATTATTCAACTTTACATTTGTTTTACTGCGTGTTGTTTTTGTTGTTGTTGTGGTCTTCAGTCCTGAGACTGGTTTGATGCAGCTCTCCATGCTACTCTATCCTGTGCAAGCTTCTTCATCTCCCAGCACTTACTGCAACCTACATCCTTCTGAATCTGTATAATGTAGTCATCTCTTGGTCTCCCTCTACGATTTTTACCCTCCACACTGCCCTCCAATACTAAAGTGGTGATCCCTTGATGCCTCAGAACATGTCCTAACAACCGAACCCTTATTCTAGTCAAGGTGTGCCACAAATTTCTCTTCTCCTTAATTCTATTTAATACCTCCTCATTAGTTATGGGATCTACCCATCTAATCTTCAGCATTCTTTTGTTGCACCACATTTCGATAGCTTCTATTCTCTTCTTGTCCAAACTATTTATCATCCATGTTTCACTTCCATACACAGCCATACTCCATACAAATACTTTCAGAAAAGACTTCCTGACACCTAAATCTATACTCAATGTTAACAAATTTCTCTTCTTCAGAAATGCTTTCCTTGCCATTGCCAGTCTACATTTTATATCCTCTCTACTTTGACCATCATCAATTATTTTGCTCCCCAAGTAACAAAATTCCTTTAGTACTTTAGGTGTCTCATTTCCTAATCTAATTCCCTCAGCAACACCTGACTTAATTTGACTACATTCCATTATCCTCGTTTTGCTTTTGGTGATGTTCATCTCATATCCTCTTTTCAAGACACTGTCCATTCTGTTCAACTGCTTTTTCAGGTCCTTTGATGTCCCTGACAGTATTACAATGTCATCGGCGAACCTCAAAATTTTTATTTCTTCTCCATGGATTTTAATTCATATTCTGAATTTTCCTTTGTTTCCTTTAGTGCCTGCTCAATATACAGATTGAATAACATTGGGGATAAGCTACAACCCTGTCTCACTCCCTTCCCAACCACTGCTTCCCTTTCATGCCCCTCGACTGTTATAACTGCCATCTGGTTGCTGAACAAATTGTAAATAGCCTTTCCCTCCCTGTATTTTACCTCTGCCACCTTCAGAATTTGAAAGAGTATTCCAGTCAACATTGTCAAAATCTCTCTCTTAGTCTACAAATGCTAGAAACGTAGGTTTTCCTTTCGTTAATCTATTTTCTAAGATAATTCGTACTGTCATTATTGCCTCACGTGTTCCACCATCTCTACAGAATTCAAACTGATCTTCCCCGAGGTCAGCTTCTACCAGTTTTTCCACTCATCTGTAAAGAATTCATGTTAGTATTTTGCAGTCGTGGCTTATTAAACTGATAAATCGGTAATTTTCACATCTGTCAACACCTGATTTCTTTGGGATTGGGGTTATTATATTCTTCTTGAAGTCTGAGGGTATTTCGCCTGTCTCATACATCTTGCTCACTAAATGGTAGAGTTTTGTTAGGCCTGGCTCTCCCAAGGCTGTCATTAGTTCTAATGAGATGTTGTCTACTCCCGGGGCCTTGTTTCAACTTAGGTCTTTCAGTGCTCTGTCAAACTCTTCACGCAGTATCATATCTCCCATTTAATCTTCATCTACATTCTCTTCCATTTCTATAATATTGTCCTCAAGAACATTGCCCTTCTATAGACCCTCTATATACTCCTTCCACCTTTCTGCTTTCCCTTCCTTGCTTAGTACTGGGATTCCATCTGTGCTCTTGATATTCATTCAATTCATCCTCTTTTCTCCAAAGGTCACTTTAATTTTCCTGAAGCAGTATCTATCTTACCCTTAGTGATATGTGCCTCTACATCCTTACGTTTGTCCTCTATCCCATCCCTGCTTAGCCATTTTGCACTTCCTGTCGATCTCATTTTTGAGACGTTTGTATTCCTTTTCGCCTGCTTCATTTACTGCATTTTTTGTTTTTTCCTTTCATCAATTAAATTCAATATCTCTGCTGTTACCCAAGGATTTCTACTAGCCATTGTCTTTTTACCTAGTTGATCCTCTGCTGCCTTCACTATTTCATTCCTCAAAGCTACCCATACTACTTCTACTGTATTTCTTTCCCCCATTCCTGTCAATCATTCCCCAATATTCTCCCTGAAACTCTATACAACCTCTGGTTCTGTCAGTTTATCCAGGTCCCATCTCGTTAAATTCCCACCTTTTTGCAGTTTCTTTAGTTTTAATCTACAGTTCATAACCAATAAATTGTGGTCAGATTCCACATCTGCCCCTGGAAATGTCTTACAATTTAAAACCTGGTTCCTAAATCTCTGTCTCACCATAATATAATCTATCTGAAATCTTTGAGTATCTCCAGGATTCTTCCAGGTATACAACCTTCTTTTATGATTCTTGAACCAAGTGCTAGCTATGATTAAGTTATGCTCTGTGCAAAATTCTACCAGGCAGCTGCCTCTTTCATTCATTGTCCCCATTCCATATTCACCTACTACGTTTCCTTCTCTTACTTTTCCTACTACCAAATTCCAGTCACCCATGACTATTAAATTTTCGTCTCCCTCCACTATCTGAATAATTTCTTTTATCTCATCATACATTTTATCAATCTCTTCGTCATCTGCGGAGCTAGTTGGCATATAAACTTGTACTACTGTAGTAGGCATGGGCTTTGTGTCTGTCTTGGCCACTATAATGTGTTCACTATGCTGTTTGTAGCAGCTTACCCGCACTCCTACTTTTTTTTATTCATTATTATACCCACTGCTGCATTACCCCTATTTGATTTTGTATTTATAACCCGGTATTCACCTGATCAGAAGTCTTGTTCCTCCTGCCACCGAACTTCACTAATTCCCACTATATCTAACTTTAAGCTATCCATTTGCCTTTTCAAACTTTCTAACCTACTTGCCAGATTAAGGGATCTGACATTCCATGCTGCGACCCGTAAAACACTAGTTTTCTTTTTCCTGATAACGACGTTCTCGTGAGTCTGGTGATTCACAATGGCACACACAGGGACACATTGAGTTTGTGTTAATGAGTGGTGGATGAAGTACCAGAGTGATTGCTGCTGACTTCAATGTCTGGCATCCTGAGAGAAATGGTGTTTCACACACGACACTATTCAAGTTACGTGACAAGCCATGTATTGGACATCGAAGAACAACCACTGATGACAAGATGATAAGAAATTTTGTCACTCTTTATGGTAAGTCCACATCACTGCATGCACTGGTTATCAGTAACATCTGGTGTCAAGGTTTAAAGCTGTGTGTGTTGCACATACACCAGTGGCACCTGTATTAGCTACAGTCTCAGTATCATATCTGAGGGTGATTCTGATTGGCAGGTGCAATTTGTGGACTGGGCTTTTTATCAGTGTGATAGGAATCCAAACTTCATATGACAGGTGTTGTTGAGTGACAAAGTTAATTTTTATGTACAAGGAGAAGTAAATCATTTATACTTGTCAGATGCTAACACTCTGGTGCGTGGATCCCTAGACATGTGCTAATGTTCAAAAATTGATGATCTGGTATGGGATTTGGGCCAAGAATCGTGGGTCCAGTGTTTATTGGTGGAACCTTGAACGGGGTGAAGTATCTCAATATGATCCATGGTTATGTGGTTCCAACACTGATGAATCAGACGGTGATTCCCCAACCACCTTCAAATGAGACTGTGCACCTCCCCAATAAGCCACTGAAGTCAGACTGTTTCTGGCTGAAATATTTTGGAGGTCACTGGAAAAGTAGGAGGGGTTTTATTGAATGGCCACCACAGTACCCTGATCTTACTGCTGGAGCCTCAGATCCTGTGATGTGTGCAACATGACTCGCAAAACTGGACTGGCACAATGGACGTCATATTGAGCATATGCTTTAATGCTGACTTTGACAAGTGTCCCAAAATTTCATAGATCATAACTCCTACACAAATAAAGGTATCTTACAACAGATTTCACATGTTTATTCCTGAGAAAGAAGCAGTTCAGAATGGTGTCACACATAATCTTCTCCCCATCTGCTATTTTAAATTTTAACTGTTTAAAAATGCACCTGAATAGTAACAGGTTTTTCACATAGTATTTCTCATTGCTTCACATTTCAGAGCTCTGTAACATGATGAAAAAGGAAAATGCTGTTACTATGAACAAGTAAATTCCTGTTCTTCCCAAATGGTACCAGACTTCACAAGCCCCAGCATCCCATAGTACCTGTGAAGATAGTGGTAAGGAAGACAAATGGTCTGCTTTGGTTTACTGGGAGCATATTAGATAAGTGTGGTTCATCTGCAAAGAAGACTCCATGTAGAACAGTAGTGTTACCTACACTTTAGTACCGTTCAACTGAGTGGGATTTGCACCAGATTGGACTGAAGTACGACATCGAAGCAATTCAAAGGCAGGCTGCTGGATTTGTTACTGGTGGGTCTGATCAGCATGCAAGAGTTATGGGTATGCTTTGGGAACTCAAATGGGAGTCCCTGAATGGAAGAAGACATGCACTTCTAACAACATGACAGTTAAGAGAACTGACATTTGAAGCTGACTGCAGAACTATCCTACTGATGCCAACAAATATTTCATGAAACAACATATGAGAAATTAGGACTCATATGGAGAAATATACTCAGTTTTTTTCCCTCACTCCATCTGAGACTGGATCAAGAAAGGTAACTACTAGTAGTGGTACAATATACCCTCCACGAAGCACTGTGCGGTGGTTTGCTGAGGATGCAGATATACCTCCAACGATGCAGGTCATATGGAGTTCAAATAAACCTACTCTGTTTCTGCACAAATGGAGTAATTATTCTTGCAAATCACCCTCTTAAATTCTTTTCTTCCAGAAAACCAAATTTAGTATCTGTATTGAGTCTACCATTGTCATTTGATTCACAATCGGACATCAGTTTTCGTTTTCTGGTTCCCACATACATGGTGGATTTACATTTGCCTTGAAACACTGATATTCACTTATGTGTTTTTGCAAACAAATTACATTATATTATTGCATTAGGTGAGCACTTGAAAATCATAAGTTTTTCAAAATTTTTGTGTGGTGAGATTACAAATTATCTGACTACTGCAAAAACAATGGCAGGTTGGCTAGTGCAAATAATTTCTGTTCACTTGCACATTTCATAAATAAGAAGACTGGTCAATCAAAGGATACAATCTCAACTGTCCACTTTTACCAGTGACTGAGTGTGATTATTTTTCACGATTGTTACCAGAATTGATCAGCATCCTTTGGTTTGAAGCTGGGTGATGTGTTTCAACCAAAGCTTTTGTCAACTGTGGCAGTTGTAGCTTCTGATGTCTAAACCTGCATTATCAGATGGAGAGTTGGACTCCCCTTGATAGGAAGGGGTGCACTACTCAAAGTAAGTGGCTACTTGGTTAACCAAGCACTTGTGGAGTGTACATAAGGGTCTTAATCTAGGCGGTCATTTGAGGTCCTCTGGTGAGCACTTGGCAGTTGATTTGCAGATAGTCTAATCAGACTGCTTCCAGAATAAGGATATTTTAAACTGCCAAAATTCAACCAGTGTGTTGTCGAAGTTAAGTTTCTGAATTTACTCCTCTCCAGAAATTTCTCACACTCAAATTATTCTTGGGATTGAGAGGTGAAAAACTTGCAGCAGAAAGGTCTGAAATATTTAACGACGCATGGAAAATTTATTGCAAAGGCATTGGCCACCATAGGAGGGAGTGTTCATTGATGTTTACAAAAGTATTAAACCATTTAGGATGGAAAGGTGTAGCTGAAGTTACCTTGACATGAGTAGCAGGCCTAAGTGAAAAGTAATTTATCAGGTGTTTTTACTGGACAGCTGATTCCACCACTGTAGTATTAGAAACATTCAAGGACGACTACACTCAGTAGCATAGAAAATTCACATCTTTCATTAGCTGGAGGCAACTTTTGCTGTTTAAGATTAGACTGGTGCATCGATGGACTGACTGTAGTGGTTAGCAACAACCCAGCTTGTGAAATGTTTTGAAAATTTTCCAGAAACTGTCTTGAGCAGCTAGTTCAACAACCAAAATACAATGGAAATATTTTAGACCTTTTCAACTTAAGATCAAACTGTTGAAGATATTTTCATTGCATTACGATCTTATATTGAGGGGTCTCATTGATGATGAAAGTGTGTGCTGAATAGAAGCATGTAATAAAGTAATGCATGGTTTTCACTCTAGAAACTTTTCCAAAAAGCTCTTGAAATTGAATGGGTGTGGTGTTGACAGCTTCCAACTTATTTACTTCCTTATGAGATTTGTCGGTAATAATCAATGACAGAAATAGCTGTGCGGTGGCTGCACCACAGAAACGCGTGAAGGGTGTGATTGCAGCACAGCTGACAAGTCACTCGTGCCAAGCATGAATTTGGCACACACACACACACACACACACACACACACACACACACACACACACACACAGAGCTCTTCCATTATGTCAAAGTCTGGCAACAGTGTGTAACTTGCAGGTCGACAACGCACAGAACAGGCGGGCAGTGCGAGCTGGTCAATGTGACCTGACACACGTTTCCGACATTTCTCATCGCAAACCATGTGGGTCAAACTAATGAGTCTCCCCAGAAATGCATACATGAAGACGTGTGAATTTATTCATTTCATAGCGTGCATCCATTCATTTTGTGGTGCTTTTTCTACCTTCTGCGAAGGTCACGACACTCCGTGGGATGTGATGAAAAGTGAACTTCCATAGATGCAGCCTTTTACTCTCTGAGTTCACACAGTCAACCCATGGCTTGCCACTGGAGTGTAAAACCTTCTGAAACACTGATATGACCTAACTGCAAGTACAACGTGGTTATATGAATGGACATTAATGACAGATGTTTGTACCAACTTGCGAGATCTGGAAAAATGTGTCATTGACAAAAATGACTCTCATCATTTCCAGTCACCAAGTCTGTCCCATGAGCATCATGTATGGGCATGCCAGTAAAGCCTGTTCACTGCACGCTTATGTGTAGGCACTGCTAACTACATACCCCATCACTGGTGACTCTGATGTGATCTGAGACTAAATGTGATGATAAATGATCATCGGTTCAAAATGGTCAAATGGATTTGAGCACTATGGGACTTGACAGCTCAGGTCATCAGTCCCCTAAATCTTATAACTACTTAAACCTAACTAACCTAAGGACATCACACACATCCATGACCGAGGCAGGATTTGAACCTGCGACAGTAGCGGTCACGCGGTTCCAGCCTGTAGTGCCTAGAACCATTCGGCCACTCTGGCTGGCTGATCATCGGTATGACTTGACTAAGCTAAGATGGTGACAAGCCCTGCTCGCAAACAACCACAGGCTGTAGAGGGAGCTACAATCATGCCCTACACAAACCGGCATCGTACAGCCGCAAACAGCCAAAGAAAATTTTGGAGCACGAAACTCCACCAGACTGATGTCTCCTACAATTGTGGGAGCACCCACAAGTACTGAATGGGTGTTGGGCAGGCTACATCCTTTTTGGCCCTGTGACCTTCTAATATGGTTTGGCCAAACAGAGGCTGTCTTCATGAGCATCTGCGTAACCTGTGACCTTGCAAAATTTGAGCTTGTAATTAACCAACTGTACCAAAAATGCATGGCTTAAGTGCAGGATATAACACTGACCTACCAATGCATTCATCATATAAACAACTGCAGGAGGAGCTGATCCAGCGGATCTCATCATGGAAAAAGCAATGGGTGCACTTAGTGCTAGGACAAGAGAAATGCTCCAGCTCTGCCTGCCTCTGGCGATCCCAGTACACGCAGTCTCAACTTATCACCAAACTCTATCAGCTGCTGGACCACTCCCACATGCAGCCACAGTATACGCTGCCAATCTTCTGCAGGTGCAGTTTCTCCTGTGATTGGTGCATTTGCAGCAGCTGCCACTCACCCCGCAGCTGCTGTGGGTGCCACCACTGCAGCTCCACTCACCTTTCCATTGGGCGATGATTGCTTGTCTTTCATTGAGAGCCCACAAGCTCAATTCAGGAAAAAAGGGGAATCTAAGAATTTAAATGGAAAAAGAAAATGACGGATCATCAGATTCAGATAGCTCTCCAACAAAGAGGAGATGATGTGATGATACAGTGCCAGCCCATCATCAGGTGTCTGGCAGCTGCTCAACCTCTGCAGAGAGGTCAATTGGAGCAGATTCTCACTAGCCAGCTATGGAGTTCCTCTCCCTGAGGGGTGATCTGGGTGGCGGCCGCACCACAGAGACACTTAAAGAGCATAACTGCAGCACAGCCGACAAGCACAGAGTGCCAGCAATCACACTGCCCAAGCGCACAACTTTCCCATTATGCCAAATTTTGGCAATAGTGCATTGTGCTCCGGCTCTCACAGGATGAAGCATGCGGGCAGTGTGAGCTGTTCAACATCACACAAAATGTCTCTGATCTTCCTCAGTGCCAACCACATGGGTTAACATGGCTCCCCACAAAAACATATGCAGTCTTGCACATTTGCTCAATTCATGGCATGCATCCGTTCATTTAGTGATGCTTTTTTCCCCACCCATGAAAGTCACAAGCCTCCATCGGCTGCACTAAAATCTGTACTTTCAGAGACGCGGGCTTTGCGGCCCATGCGGTTATGCCACGGCTCACCACCGGAGCATATAGCCTCTGCTATCATTGATCGAGCCATACTGTCAGTGCAATGCACCTGTACAGACAGATATTAATGACAAATGTTGTCTGTACCATTTTGCAAGGTATGGCAAAATAAATGGGTATCACTAATGAAAATGACTCTCATCATTTCCCCTCATGAAGCCTGTCCCCTGAGCATAGCAAGTGGGTGCAGCAGCGAAGCCAAATCATTGCATGTTTATGACTAAGTGATTATAACTTCTTTGTCCTCACTTCAGTTGCACTAGAAGCAGTAATCACCAGCTGTTCTTCCATTGGCCTAAGTGTGGCACAGAAAAAAGTGACGTATTTTCATAGAAATGTATTGATGCAAAGAATTTAATAGGTAATAAAACTCAATACAAACAAAATGAAATCTTATCTGCTTGACAAATAATTCTACTCTCTACAACTAGTTAAGAATACATATAGTCTTAAAGACCTCAACAGCGAGTGAGAATACTATTTCCTAGAGTGTGTGTGGGAGCCAACCTTCCTACCACTATATATGAGTGGTGCCATTCTCTTATACCGGCTTTTAAAACTGGGTAGACTCACAGCATGTTCTCCAGTTGCTATAATTGGTCATCTAGGAGTCTTGTGCAGAAGTTTACCACTTCGACGCAAATGATGCCACAAACCTCAGAGTAATGGATCCTCCCACAAGAAGAGGAAGCCATTTGTGGAAGGGCTATGTCCAGTGCACAGACTGGTAAGCAGAACCTGCTTCCAGCTTAGAGGGTGACACGAAGTCTAAACTGTGTCATGACTGTGCGATCAATTTGGGGAACCACAGTTTAAATGGCTGAAGGTGACAGACAGGTTTCCCACAGACACGTGATGAGACAGTTCAAAAATGAGGTGACAGCACGCCTAGGGATGGGACTCTGACAAACACCACCATCCCAAAATGCTTCCTTGGCTGCTCTGTTGGCCATGTCGATTCCCTGTATCCTGATGTGGCCAGGTATCCAGTTAAAGATCATGTCCTTGCAATGCTATTGGAGCCACTGTAAGGAGTCATTGTGTGCTAGTTTGTCTTCTTTATTTTTTCATTTGTTGTCCTCTGTGTCGATGTACTAGCTGCAAAAATAGGGGGTGGAAATGCAGTACTGTCTGCTGTAAATGATGAAGCCCACAGGTACACATTTGCATTTAACATGTTGTTTACTTTCACTTCACCCAAACTCCCATATACACATTTAATATGGCCAGTGCATTACTGTTTAACTTTCAATAAGTCTCATTAATAGTTTTCAGGCAAACATCCACATACTGTTACAACAGTTTAGTGTTGAATATCTATGAGCAGTAAAAATGTAATTCACTGCTCTCCCAGAATAATCAGGTACATATGGAATAGACATTGTCATTGTTTTAACACATGGCCTAATTTTGTTACACTTATTGCACAGTTAAGTTGATGCATTGTTGTTGATCTAACCAACACGGATTTCTTTTCTTAAACTCAGCCATGGACTGACTGTCTTGGGTCCTAAAATTGGGCCCTTATATATCCTCACAATAATAGGTGCTGAAGCTACACATTGTTTGAAGTTAAATTTGCAGAAATTACCATTAACCCTTTAACTGTTCTGGATGTGTTAACACGCGCGCCTTTGTGCCTGTCCCTGTGTGCTCTGAAGGTGTTTGCCACTAGGTGACCTGTGGACTACTACTACTACTACTACTACTACTACTACTACTAATATTTTAAGGCACTCAATTACTATACCCGATGTTTCAAAGTGCAGTTTCTCACAGGGAGTGTTGAGATCTAGGTTACTATACTTTTGTGTAAGTGGTGCAAAATATTAAGGATAGTAGTTGTTATAAGAGAAGGAAAAACAGGGAATGGTATACTCCACAGTTAGGGCAAATGAAAAACACTGTTATGCTCTATTCTGGTGTGTACAAGAACAGCAAATCTGAACTACATAAAGAATTATATTCCAAAGCTAAGCGTAATTATAGACAGGCTATTAATGATGCTAAGAAGCTATATAATACAGCCCTCATTGAAAAACCTAGAAATAAATGCAAAAAAGTCTGGAATATAATTAACTTTGTGGCACACACTAAAGGAAAAGACTTTTTGCCATATCCCCAGATGAATTCAATAAATTCTGCGTCCAATCTACTGGAGAAATATGCAGCTCAATAGACAAACCTCTAGAAAATGCCTATAACTTCATCAATAACTATTTTGAAAGGCCCCACCAGAGCATTTTCAACTTCACAGAGGTGTGTACCAATACAATTCTGAAAATAGTTAAAAATTTCAAAGCCTCAGATAGCGTTGATTACTATGATTTATCATGTAACTTATTGAAAGATACTATTGACTGCATAATTGATCCCTTAACTTACTGTGTAAAAAAATGTCTAGCTGAAAACAAGTTTTCTGATGTACTAAAAATATCTAGAGTGGTCCCAGTATATAAGAAAGGTGATAAGAACTGTCCCGCTAGTTAGAGACCAGTATCATGGTGAGCAGACGATTGAATCTGACAACAAATACCCCATTCATTAAGGGAGCAATATTTTATAATTCTCTGCCAAACAACCTGAAACAGCTTTCTGGTAGAATTTTTAAAAACAAGTTAAAAAAATGGCTTGTATTGAAGTGCCCATACAGTATGGTGCTGACATGATTTGACCTTGGGAATGCTATGTTAAATATACTTAAATGATATTTTACTTAGTAGCATGTAATCTATTTATATTGTGTTTCAATAATGTAAATGTAATTATTATAACATTGCCCATGCATGTTAAATACATGTTTCGAGCTGTAAGATAAATAAATAAATAAAAGTAAATAAATAAAAGTATTGTTAACTCCTATTATCTTAAAAATTCTCGAAACAATTATGTATAATCAAGTTAGCATGTATTTAGATAACTTAAACTTAATAAGTGACAAACAATATGGATTCAAGAAATGTAAATCCACAACAGATGCTATGGATTCTCTTGTAAAATTTGTTCTGGATGTGTTTGACGCTAGGGGATTTGCTCAGGCTACATTTTGTGGTCTGAGCAGAGCGTTTGACTGTGTGGACCATGATACTTTACTGAATAAGCTATCCTATTATGGTTTTGCTAATAGCAGCATAAATATGATTAAATCCTTCCTTGAGAACCGCCAACATGTTGTATGCATTAACAGGGAGAAGTCACATTTGATTAATGTTAGGTATGGCGTGCCACAGGGCTCAGTACTTGGACCTCTATTGTTTTTACTTATGATTAATGACCTGTCATCTTTTGTAAACTCTCACACAATAAGGTATGCCAATGACACAACTTTTTTAAATAAAAGCTCAGATTTAAACACACTAAAAAAATATAGTTAAAGATACCCTTGCTCAGAGTTCATTATGGTTTAGAGCAAATGGTTTTCTACTAAATGAAAGTAAGACCCAGGCACTTTCCTTTAGCTTAAGAGAGAATCATGACTTAGAAAGTAGAAAATTTTTAGGTGTTATAGTAACAACAAGTTGACATGGGAACTGTGGTGTCACCGCTAGACACCACACTTGCTAGGTGGTAGCTTAAATCGGCCGCGGTCCATTAGTACATGTCGGACCCGCGTGTCGCCACTGTGTGATTGCAGACCGAGCGCCACCACAAGGCAGGTCTCGAGAGACGTACTAGCACTCGCCCCAGTTGTATGACGACGTTGCTAGCGACTACACTGACGAAGCCTTTGCTCTCATTTGCCGAGAGACAGTTAGAATAGCCTTCAGCTAAGTCCATGGCTACGACCTAGCAAGGCGCCAATTGTAACAGTGCATGTATCTTACGAGTCTCATTTGTATAGTCAAGAGAGATGTATCACAAGGAGTGATTAAAAGTTAAGTATATTCCAAAGCTACGTTTTTTCTTTATAGCAGTCATAACGTATCCTGTTCCAGACTTGACGCCAGTCGGCGTGTGTGTACGCGTGCCTTTCGGCTTCCTTCTCAGTGTGGCGTAGCTAGCTTGTTACGCCACAACAGATTGGCGCTGAGGATTAAAGGATCGTGTTCTTTCTACTTGCTTTGCTCTGATTTATTTGTGTCATGGCTTCGCCACAATCTCCAGATGTACTGTCCGAATTTTATCGCTTGCAGAATCAGGAGACGCAGGCGTTATTGGATGCCCTGGGACAGCTCGTCCAGGGTCAAGGTGCGCTGCAAAACGATGTGGCCGCCGCCGCTTCCTCGCTACCGCAGCCACCACACGCGGTTGCACCTCCGTTTCGTAGCTTTCACGCAGCTCAAGAATCATGGACTGAATGGTCCCGACAATTTGGATTTCATCTAGCCGCCTACAGAATTCAAGGTAATGAGCGGCAGCCGTTTTTGCTTTCGTGTGTAGGTGTGTCCACCTACCGTGTGATAGTGAAATTGTTTCCCCGACGCGACATAGCAACTCTGTCATACGAAGACATTTTGTCTGCTTTAGATGCCTATTTCAAAGAAACAGTTAATGTCGTTGCAAAAAGGTATACGTTTTTCCGTACAAAACGTACGGCCGGTCAGACTAATAGGGAGTGGGTTGCAACTTTGCAAGGACTTACTAGGGATTGTGAATTTGCGTGTGAATGTGGCCTCCCGTATTCAGATACAATGGTGCGTGATGCAATTGCACAGAACGATTGTGATGTTCGCATAAGGGAACAGATTTTGAAACTAGTCAATCCCTCCCTTCAACAAGTGATAGACATATTAGATAGGCAAGACACACTTGACTTTGCTCAGAAATCATTTGAAACTTCGCCAGCAGTGTGTCACATTAACCGGCCCGCCGGGCGCGCAGCACGGGACGCTAAACAGCCCTCGCGCACGTCCGCGCCGCTGCAGCCTAGCTCACAAACACGTGTGCCGCGTAAGCATGCCAATGCAGTGCTGAAATCATGCCCGTGGTGTGCAACTAGACATTCGCGTGAAAATTGCCCGTCACGCCAAGCTATTTGCTTTTTCTGTAATAAGAAAGGCCATGTTCAAAGTGTTTGCCAGAAAAAGCTTAGATCGGACAATCACTACACTTCCAGGCCCTTTGCTTCGCGCCGGAATCGAACCAAGGACAATCAGGCTCGTGGACCTTCGCCCATGGACATTCATGTAGTTCATTCCACCCCGTCCAGTGCCACTTTATCTAACAGTGACTGTGTTCGTCCCACAAAAAGTGTGCGTCGACGTCGCCGGCAATCCCGTGAAGTCGCAAGTGCTTCTGTACCTGTATCCATTCAAATTGCACGTGTAAGTCGCTCTTGTCGTCAGCAGGACAATAAACTTTTTGTAGACTTGGACTTGGACGGCAAAGTGATCCCATTCCAGCTCGATACCGGAGCTGCAGTTTCATTGCTCAATCACGACACGTACAAACAACTGGGCGCACCTCCGTTGCGTGCCGCAAATGTTAAGTTACATAGTTATTTAGGACAGGAGATACCTGTGTTAGGACAGTGCAGCCTTCTTGCCACATACAAGGGACAAACAATACTTGTGTCATTTTACGTTCTTCGTTCTTCTACGGCAGTGAACTTGTTTGGTTTAGATTTATTTCAGTTGTTTAACTTGTCTATAGTAAATCAGGTCCTATCAGTGAATCAGACTGTGCCTTCCGCCAGTGTTTCTTATCTATGTGAAGAATTTGCAGACATTTTTGCACCGGGCCTTGGTTGCGCTACGAACTATGAAGCACATTTGGAACTGAGAGTGAACGCGCAACCGAAATTTTTCAGAGCGCGCAATGTTCCCCACGCATTGCGTGATGAGGTCGCAAGAACATTAAACGATTTCGAATCACTTGCTTGCATGTTCATTGATGCGGAAACCGATGACGGGGTCGAATCGTTTCCGATTGATTTTCGTCGTGTAGCTACCGCCACAGCTGCTGACCCTGTCCTTGCTACTGTTTTGCGTTTTGTTGCTACGCAATGGCCCTTGTCAAAGTCACGGATCGAGGATCCGTTGGTTCGCAGATTTTTTGCTCACAAGGAGAGACATTTTGTACGATGTGGTGTTTTGCTGTTGCGTTCTGATCGGTCGTGGTCCCACGTTTGTTACAGTCCTCTGTCTTACGTCTTCTCCACCAAGGACATTGGGGTATAGTGCGAACGAAACAACTTGCTCGTCAGCACTGTACTTGGTTCGGCATCGATGCTGCGATTACGAATATGTGCTTTTCTTGCGTGGCGTGTGCCGAACAACAATCCGCACCGCCGCGGAAATTCTTTGCATGGCCGAAAGCCACTTCCCCTTGGCAACGCTTACACATCGATTTTGCTGGTCCATTCTGGAATGCTCGATGGTCGGTTGTGGTCGATGCTTTCAGTAATTTTCCTTTTGTTGTCCGGATGTCTTCCACGACGTCTGCTACCACAATCCAAGCGTTGTCTGCTATCTTTTGCATTGAAGGTCTTCCGCAGACTATTGTTTCTGACAATGGCCCACAATTCATGTCCGCAGAATTTCAGTCATCCTGCAAGGCCAATGGTATTCACCATCTGACATCTGCGCCGTTTTCGCCTCAGTTAAACGGTGCCACTGAACGATTGGTCCGGACTTTCAAGTCACAGATGTTGAAGTTGAAAGAGTCGCATTCTCGGGAGGACGCGTTATTGCTCTTTTTGTCTTCATATCGCTCTCAGCCCCGGGATGGTCGCTCGCCGGCTGAGTTGCTCCATGGTCGTCCTCATCGAACCTTCATGTCTTTGCTGCATCCGCCGCATCAGGTTCCTGTGCAGCGGCAGACGCCCGCTTTTGCTCCTGGCGATGTTGTATTCTATCGCAACTATCGCGGTTCACGGCGTTGGCTCACAGGGCGCATTCTTCGCTGCCTCGGCCGCGTGATGTATTTGGTTTTTGGGGCCTCTGGTGAGGTGCGTCGGCATCTCAATCAGCTGCGCCTCTGTCGTCGCCTGGGTTCTGCCGCTCCCCGTCTGCTTTTAGCGACGGTGCCGTCCGGTCAGCACCCTGGGGACCCATCTACTGGCTCGCCTCATCCCCAGGTGTTACTGACGATGCCTTCCATTTTGCCCCATGGCGCCGCGCAGCCGCCGCCCGCAGTGGACACTTCGCTGCAGCCGCCAAGCGCCTCCCTGGGTCACGCGCCGCCGCTCGCTTCCCGTGACCAGCTGTCCTCCGCCATGGAACTCTTGCCCGCTCCGGACCACATGGCGTCATCGCGTGTCGGCTGCCCCGACGCATTGGAGATCGACCCTTCGGCCCCTCCTGTCTCATTACGGGCGCATACACTGCATGTTGACGTGCACCCTGGACTAGGATTTGAGGCGTTTCCTAGCTCCCCTCGGACAGAATGGCCGGGTGCGGGTGGCACAGCCTCGCCTGTTGTTAGGCTCCCGACCTCATCGCATACGTCAACATGGGGTCCTCCCCACGGCGGACGGAAGCCTTATAACACGACCGTTCGCCGATTTGCGGGGGAGGAATGTGGTGTCACCGCGAGACACCACACTTGCTAGGTGGTAGCTTAAATCGGCCGCGGTCCATTAGTACATGTCGGACCCGCATGTCGCCACTGTGTGATTGCAGACCGAGCGCCACCACAAGGCAGGTCTCGAGAGACGTACTAGCACTCGCCCCAGTTGTATGAGGACGTTGCTAGCGACTACACTGACGAAGCCTTTGCTCTCATTTGCCGAGAGACAGTTAGAATAGCCTTCAGCTAAGTCCATGGCTATGACCTAGCAAGGCGCCAATTGTAACAGTGCATGTATCTTACGAGTCTCATTTGTATAGTCAAGAGAGATGTATCACAAGGAGTGATTAAAAGTTAAGTATATTCCAAAGCTACGTTTTTTCTTTATAGCAGTCATAACGTATCCTGTTCCAGACTTGACGCCAGTCGGCGTGTGTGTACGCGTGCCTTTCGGCTTCCTTCTCAGTGTGGCGTAGCTAGCTTGTTACACCACAACAGGAACCACACGTCAAACATTTATCTGACAGATTCTCAAGAGTTATCTATTTAATTATAAACATAAAAATACATGTCCGTAATAGTTATATAAGATCAGCATATTTTGCTTTCCTTCAAAGTATCATATCATATGGTATCTTATTGTGGGGCAATAGCGGTCACATAAAGGGCATTCTACTTTTACAAAAAAAATTAGTAAGAATAATAACCAACTCCGATAAGTTAGAACACTGTAAACCCTTGTTTGTTAAATTGCAATGCCTGACGGTAATAAACTTTTACATCTATAATGTTCTATTGTATGTTAGGAAAATATTTCAAATATATCATTAAGAAGGGATGTACATAGCCATAACACCAGGAACAAATCATGTTTAGATGTACCATATCAAAGACTATTCAAGTCACAGAATTCATATTTAGTTCTTGGACTTAAGTTGTACAATAAGTTAAGTATAGATTTAAAAGAGTTACCTGTCAATATCTTCAAAGCTAAGTTGTACAGAATACTAGTAAATAATCCTTTCTACACAGTAGATGAATTTTTTGAAATTGAAAATATTGTCTTTCAACACTGTATCTAGCAGATGGCCTTATGTAATCCAAACTAAATTGTATTTAGTAATTAATGTTAAAAATGAAAGTTATCTTGATGTTGTCTATTGCTTTATGAGCTGAACGACAATAAAATTTGATTGATTGATTGATTGATTGATTGGGTCAGGGACAAAGGTGTGCATGTTAACATGTCCAGAGCAGTTAAAGGGTTAAAACTTAGTCATTAAATTAATTGAATACATAAAAAATTGGTTCTTTTCAACAGTTTCTACTATGGTGAGGGTTAAGCCAATTTATTTGTTTAATTCATGAAATTAACAAATATTGTTACATAAACAATACTTCTGACAAACTGTTAATTACTGTGGAATTAATTAAGGGGTGGCCTTAATAACTAGTTTTTGAATAGAGTGAAATAAATACGTAAGAATGCTATTGTTTTTTCTTCCAAATGTTTAGATTATTACAGAATTTATATTTGTTTATATGTCAACAACAGAATTTAATTTACAAAACAATTACTGATTTCACCCTATAAAGAAGGATACTAACTATTAATAGTCAAAATAAATGTTCATACCAATTACATACATAACACTAAGCACAAAATTAGATCGGGTGTTAAATTTTTTTAACACTGGGAGCAACCGTTCTCTTATATGAAAATGCAGGTTATACTCGCGTATGCTAATGGTAATTAGTCAGAAGTGAAAAAATGAATTTTAATGAGGCACACTGCAAAACAAGAGGGGAAGAAAAATTATCCTGAATTGCTTCATCACATCATCCATCACTGGATTGAGTGGATAGATATTGCAAACAGCTAACTGGGCAATTTACTGACCACCAGTGACCCCAGACAGTGGGTTAAAATTCTACACACAAAAGAATAAACATACGAAATTTTATCCAAACCACAGTACAAATTTTTTTTCAAATATATACTTATGTGAACTGGCCATTCAAAAAACCCCATACAAAATATTTACATACAGTGTAGTGTACATTTACATAAGATATCTACAAGTTATACTTCTAATAAAAGTTAAGCATCTTCATCATAAGTGATGTCCTTTTTGGGTAAACAAAGGTTACATTCTAAGATACATATCACTTGATTCAAATAATAAATTCTCATGGGTTGCAACAAGTTAAATTACACTGTGCATTCCAGTTCACTTTCAGGCAGAAAATTTCACTTGCTCAATGTTTGGTATTTTTCACAAGCACTTTCACACTTTTAATGAGCTGTTACGCACTTTCTCACCAAGTCGTCCATGCCCGCAACAGGTACAAGTGGCAGTTAGTATGGAAATGGTTCTCCTCCACCACAGCACACGAAAAATGAGACAAAATACACTACTTTACTACACTTATGCTTTCTTGAAACTTAAGTCTAAAGAAAAAAAAAAGTTTAACACTAATGGCAAATAATAGTTCTTAAATCATAAATAAGTACATCACATAGTTCTCATAACATTACAATAATTAGCACTAAAATTGACTATAGTACGCAAGGTGTGGATTAAAAAATGGCTCTGAGCACTATGGGACTCAACTGCTGAGGTCATTAGTCCCCTTGAACTTAGAACTAGTTAAACCTGACTAACCCTAAGGACATCACAAACATCCATGCCCGAGGCAGGATTCGAACCTGCGACCGTAGCGGTCTTGCGGTTCCAGACTGCAGCGCCTTTAACCGCACGGCCACTTCGGCCGGCAAGGTGTGGATTAGAGTTTGTTTTAAATAAAGTGCACATTACACTACAAAACATTACTCTAAGTCATAACTGACTGAAAATGGTTAAACTTGAAAGATGTGGGTCTCTTTCCCAACTGCAAAATAGCAAAAACTCAAGATGTGCAGTAGTATATATTTACTAATCCTTACATTACAAAAAGAAAAAGACTCATGTGATGATAACTTAATTATTATTCAAATAAAAATTTCTGGGGATGGAAGTTGTACCAAATCATTGCCCCACTTCTCTAATCAACTCTAAGCACTAGTCTCATTCAAACTGAAAATTAAATGCTCACAAAAATCACACAATTTTACCTAATAGTTGACCTGTCAGAATATTTACATCCGTCTATCATCACAGTTATCAGCTAATCAGCAAAATTACTTTTCTTCATTTCAGTATCCACTTTAATCTCATAATTCCTCAGAAAACAAATAGATGTTTCCAGATAACATATAGATTGAATAATGGAGCCTTATATGACTTGGAAATATTACTCTTTCTTTTAATCTCTCATTCCCAGCTGCAGTGTCATGAATTGCACAATATAAACAGTACCCAATGTTGCTTATATCACAGTTAGATCATTAATACATTTACACCACATTTGTTTGTATACAGTTATCTTTTTCATTACTCAGGCATGTCTGTCAGCTGCATTATCATTTACTTAACTAGTGGAGCACATTCTTAAAAAATATATCAAGTGCAGAGACAGGCTACCTAACCCTTAAGGCAATAACATTATTCACTGTTTTATTATTTCATTATCTAATAAATAAACGCCTGCTCTGCTTACCTAATGCAAAACTGACTCAACTGAAAAAAACTCCAAAGTAACAGATTCTTATGCTATGGCAAACGTAATGCTCATTACCAATCAGACAAAATTATCACTTAGAAAGTCTATTATTTCACTTTTTTCCATCAAATTACGTAACATTTTAGCCTGAAGTGTGATATACGTACAAATCTTGCTTATTCTTTTCACACATTACTCTAGGCAACAATGTTTAAAGTTGTAATTTCCTTATGTTAGATGAGGCTGTACCATGACACACTTCTATAGGTAAATTGTTATCTCAATATACTGATGCCATTGAAGACAAACACTTCTATTATACCACAATTAATATTAAGACCTGGCATCCAAGATGGTTCATACTGCATATTGCTTCCACTGCTGCACCAATCAGTGGATTACTTTAGATGTTAATTATGCTCCTCATATGTTCACACTTTTCATTTTCTGCTTACCTTACGTTTTAGACAGAAATTCTTTAACCAAGGTACCAATTTAAGCCCACCCAGTTAGCCGTGCAGTCTAACGCACTGCTTTCCGGGTGGGAAAGCATACCAGTCCCTGGCACAAATCTGCCCGGCAGTTTAATGTCGAGGTCCAGTGTACCAGCCAGTCTGTGCATGGTTTTCCATCTGCCTTGGTGAATGCGGGCAGGTTCCCCTTATTCCGCCTCAGTTACATTATGTCGGTGATTGCAGTGCAAACACTTTCTCCACATCACATACACCATAATTACTCTGCTATGCAAACATTGGGGCTACACTAGTCTGGTGTGAGATAACGCATGAGACACAAGATTGGCTTTTCCTTTTACATACCTTAAATCCAAATCAAATTGTTGCAAATACACAGCCCACACAGTTAAATTGGTGTGCTTCATCCTGCACCCTGCATTTCTCAAAGCATTATGATATATATACACTATGATCTCAAGTCCAAGCAAATAGTACTCAAACTTTTGAAATGCAGGAGTAATTGCCAAAGCTTCTAATTCTGGAATGTAATAGTTCCTTTCATGTGGCTGTAATGTTCTGATAGCAAAAGCAATAGTTTTGTATTCAAGCCTCATCTCAGTAGGTATTAATTGGAAAATTTCTATCCCCAAACCATACAAACTTCCATCACTACTCATACAAAAAGGCGGTGAAAAATTTGGATGTCCTCACTTCTTACTATTTACTAATCTTTTTTCAAACTCTGAAATGCCTCTCCACACTACTCTCTCCAATTCTACACCACATCCTTTTTCAACTCTCCAATTCTACACCACATCCTTTTTCAACTAATTACCAAGGCAAGGATGGTTAAAGGACCAATCTGATATGAAGCCAAACATAGCTTTAAAATCCTTCTTGTTCCTTTGGTGATGGGTGGGGGGGGAGGGGCAAGGGGGGGCAATAGCAGCAAACTTTACTGGATCAGGCTGTATACTTTCCTTGTTAATCCTGTGTCCAAAAAAATGAAATTTCCTTCTTTACAAATTCAGATTTACTTAATTTTAGTTTCATACCTCCTCTATACATAGTTGTCAGTATTTCATTCATAACCTTACAGTGCTTGTACCATTCTGCACTCACTACTAGGATATCATCTACATAGACTTATTTTATTAGTCAATAGCTCAGTCACGAGTCACATCAAAAGAAGTCAGAAATTTACATCCATGGAACTTTTGCAAAATTTCATCTACTTTAGCTGGTCTGTCACTCTCCTCTATTACAATTTCATTCAACTTCCTGGCATCCAGAACCAACCTGATACAACCATTCTTCTTCTTTACGGCCGTAAGTGAGTTATTATACCTGCTGTTTGACCTTTCAATAATTCCCCATGAGACCATATTTTGAATTTGTTTTCTCACTGTTTCCTTTTTTGAAAGTGGAATAATATAAGGCTTCTTGAAAAAATGGTTCATCATCCTTAAACTTTAATTTGCACTCAAAATCTTTTACCAAACCTGGCCTGTCAGAAAATGCCTTACAGTTGCTCAGGAGAATACCCATTAATTTCTCCCTTTGATTGCTTGTAATACCTTCAACATCTTCAACTCTCTTTATTCTCTCCAATCTTACTCTCTCCTCCTCTTATTCCACAGTAACCTGCTCTGTAGTCAAAACTCTTAATGCCAAATCTGATTCAGTTTCCACACACTTGTTCATATCTTCCAAAAATGATACTTCGTACCTACTTCCGTTGAACTTAAAGCTAAACTTACTACTAGCAAAAATCAACATTTACATGCCATTTCAACAAGGAATTGGTTCCATGCATTACATCAATGCTGAGATTTTGAATCAACAAGAAACTGCACTCCAACAGCTGTACTGCCAATTCCACAGTTCACAGAATCTCTTGTTTCACACTCTTTGATAGCTTACCACTAGCACCAATAATTTTTATTCCAGAAATGTGCATCCCTACTATAACCTCTGTGTTCTTGATAGATTCAAAAAATGTCTGTGAAATGCCATTCAAATCATTACCACTGCCCCGTACACACTTAACTTGTATACCTTGTACCCTTGCTGTTATTACAGGGCGGCACACTCCCTTTTAACTTATCATGTGATCTTCTTCATACAACAAATCCTCATTAATCCTTTTCCTGGAAAAACTATCATCCAGCTTACAAAATTGATTATCAGACACAGTAAAATGACAGATAGCACCATCCTCTTCCTCATTACCTCTCTCAAACTCTGACTCTTCATTAGGCCTAATATCATCCTCCTCTACTCTTTCTTTATTTATTTACGGCATGGGCATCATTATCAACTATAAATTGAAATACCTCACCCTCATCACTACTGGATTTGTCACTGCTATCATCATTAAAACTACTGTCAGAATTAGACCCACTACCACTTTTACTGTCCTCAAATACTTGGCTAATTGGTTGATCCTTGTTTCCTGTTTAGACCACAAAGCAGAACACCTGAATTCTTTATGTTCTCTTAAAAATTTAACATCCATTTTGACACTTTGGACATCCTGAGCAACAGCAACACGCTCTGTTTTGTCACTTGATTTTATTACAATAACTTCCTCCTCTCTTTTTTCAGAATGAACACTTGTTACCCACACCATCATTCAAACATCTCATTAGAATTATAAATTACACTTGTCTTACTTCTATTGTTTACATTACCCTTATGTGTGATCACAGCACAATTATATACAATTCACTCTACATCACTACCTTCTCTAGTGCAATCCAAAACTGGAGCATTATCTAGTTTAAATGCTTTGATCCAGAATTAAAGCCATCTCCTCCATTTCTTTTACTTGAATTTCTCCTACCAATTCTGTGCCCATTCTGGCTATCCTCCACCCAACCATTCCTTGAATTTCTATTGTAATTAGTCCTGTTCATCCTATTTACCTGAAATTCTCTCCTTGATTGATTATAGTCATCAAAATTCTTCCTACGACCTTCCATTGACGGCTTCACCCTCTCCACTTTATCAACATAATTCAAGAAATCACTGATATTATCCATAGGGGCAGGTACAACAATTATCTAAGTTTATGAAGTTTCTAAACCCATAATTATTAATTCACTACCTAGCTCTTTGTCCAAATATTTCAGTTTGTTTGTCCAAAGCTGACAGAAGCCTTCACAGTATCATTCCTAGAGTCAAATCTCTCTCCTCCTGCAAAATTTACTAAAAATTCTCTGCTGCTTCTCTTTCGACCAATATTCATCTAAAAACGCTTTCTCAAAGCTTTGCCATGAAGTACAACTATCAGCTATATGAGCTGCCCATCCATAAGCATCCCATTTCAAAAAGCCCCTCACAAATTACATTTTCTCTTTACCATTTCACATTTCAGGCTAATCATTAAATTCCATAATGAAATCCAGTGGATGCCCTACCTCATAGGGTTCAAAATTATCAAATTTCTTAAAACTAACAAATGAAAGACTGTTTGGTATACTATATAATCTATGGTTTTGATTTTGTACCTCTTCCCTCTTTTTCTCCGTTTCAGCAAATTTGGAAACTATATTTTTATTTACTTTTACCAGTTTTTCCTCTACCTTTACTCCACACTTGGTTTCTACCTGTGTTTCTTAATCATTTTTACTTGGATTGATTTGGTTCTTAGGTTTAACCCAGTTTTCCACACAAAATTTCTTGGCAGCTCTGACTTCATCTTTGCATCGTTTTTCAGAAGCCTCCACCATCCTACTACCTAGTTCCCATGGAAGAGGTGTTGGCCAACTTTTTCAGGATGAACTAGGATCAGAATACCAGGTCACCAATTTTTTTTCAACCTAGTGCTGGTCTGGAGCAGGTGACAGAGGATTTAGGATCACTTTGCAAAGATTCCACTAAGGAAGACTCTGTGGTTATAGTGGGTGGGGCAGGTAATAGTATTGACAGAGATCCTGGGTACAGTATAGAGCGTGAACTGGCAAAGATTGCATCACCATTGAAGCATACTAGTGTTGAGTTTGTATCTGTTCTTGGGTGCCATGACCGACCTTATTTGAACTCTTCTGTCGAGAGAGTTAATTTGGAGTTGGAACGGTTGCATATGTTGGGTGCAGGGTCACACACTGGTGTGCTTCCTGTTCATTCTCTCAATAGGTGGGATTATACTAGGCATGGCTTTCACCTCAACAGGAAGGGGAAGGGTAAACTTGCTGGGAAAAGAGCAGGAAAGTTAAAGGGGAGAGGCATTGTCATGAGTGATAAAATACCACTGGTTATAGGGTTCAGAAAAGACCCTTTTTTAGGGTAGAGAGAACAAAAAGAAACCAAATTTTAAGAGAGGTTAGGACTGAGACAAACCTTCAGTTTGAGAAAGAAACCAAAAAACATAATTCTAACTTATTACATCAGCATAAACAGCCATTGGTTACGAATTTTCAACACTCAGCAGATATTCTAACTTATTAGATCAGCATAAACAGCCATTGGTTACGAATTTTCAACACTCAGCAGATATTCTAACTTTACCCAATGTTAACTCAGTCAATGTGAAATGTCAGATATCTTTCTTGCATCAAAATATTTGAGGACTGAGAAATAAAATTAATGAATTAATTATCTGCATAGATGAATTAGAGTCTTGAAACACAGCTGACATAATCTGCCACTGACATGTGACCACTGGTATAGAACTTTTAAGTGTTACAGGGTTTAGGTTAGCCTCTCACTTTTGTAGATCAGATATGCAGAAAGGAGGAGCTGCCACAATTATCAGGAACTGTCATAAATTTAAGAACATAGACATTCATAAATTTTGCCTAGAACAGCATATGGAAGTTCTGCAAACAGAAGCAGAATTTCACAAAAAATCCTTCATAATATTAAGTGTATATCGAGCATCTGCTGGTAACTTTAATCTGTTCATAAACCACCTTGAAGCTGTACTGGCCCATTTAACAACCAAAGACAAAGAAATAGTGGTTGCTGGTGATTTCAATGTAGATTTCCTTAAAGACTCTACCAATAAGAACTTATTTGGGTTAGTAACACTATCATTCAACTTAATTCCCACTGTAAAGTTTCCCACTAGGGTAGCCAATTGCTCACAAACAGCCATTGATAGTATCATTATAGAAAAGTACAACGAACAAAATTATATTACAAAACCAAGAGTGAATGGCCTCTCAGATTGTGACATGCAGTCCCTTCTGTTAAATGTTAACACTGAACAGGATATAAAATCTGTTAAATCTGAGCTCAAGAGGGTAATCAAGAAGCCAAAAATTGGTTACTTTAGGACACTCCTCAGAGACATTCACTGGACTGTTGCTTAGAGTGCTCATGGCATGAATGAAAAATATAACACTTTTGCTAATAAAGTGCTTACCTTAGTTGAACACTGTTTTCCTCAAAAACGTACCAAGGTTAGAGCAATGTCTACAAAGAAGCCATGGATTACTCAAGGAATAGCGGTATCTTGTAAAACAAAAAGAAAACTGTATCTGTCAATCCAAAACAATTCTGATGTTGATGCTATAGCACATTACAAGAAATACTGCAAATATTAAAGACTTTAATATGGACATGAAAGCAAATATATTACAAGGAAAAGAAAGTCATATCAGATAACAAAATAAAGACAATATGGGATATAGTGAAGGAGGAGACCAGTAGAACCGGACACGAAGAGGGACAAATAGCATTAAGAGTAAATGAAACATTGGTGACAGATGTAAATAGTGTTGCAGAACTATTTAACAAACATTTCATAACTGTTACTGAAAAGATGGAGTTTTTCAGGTTCTGTAGATGCTGCTATGGAATACCTCAGACCAGACATTTCAAGTAACTTCCATAATATGAATTTGACCCTCACTACCACAGCAGAAATAATGTCCATCATAAAATCTTTAAAATCAAAACCATCTAGTGGGTATGATGAAATATCAACAAAGCTAATTAAAGAATGTGATTCTGAGTTAAGTAAAATATTAAGCTACCTGTGTAACCAGTCGTTTGACAGTGGAATACTTCCTGAATGGTTAAAATATGCTGATGTTAAGCCACTGTTTAAGAAGGGAGATAAAGAAATAGCATCAAATTTCCATCCAATTTCACTTTTGCCTGCATTCTCAAAAATTTTAGAATATGTAATGTGCAATCAGCTTTATAACCATCGTATCTCAAATATCATACTGTCAAAGTCACAGTTCGGATTTCTAAATGGTTCTGATATTGAGAAGGCTATCTACACTTACAGTGAAAATGTGCTTAATTCATTAGACAAAAATTGCAGGCAACTGGTATATTTTGTGATCTGTCAAAGGCATTTGACTGTGTAAATCACAATATCATTTTAAGTAAATTAGAATATTATAGTGCAACAGGAAATGTTGCAAAATGGTTCAAATCTTATATGTCTGGCAGGAAACAAAGGGTGATATTAGGAAAGAGACATGTATCAAGCTATCAGGCATCATCCAACTGGACACTAATTACATTAGGGGTCCCCACAAGGTTCCATTTTTGGGCCCTTACCTTTTCTTGTGTATATCAATGACCAACATTAACAGATGCCAAGTTCATTTTGTTTACCGATGATACAAACATTGCAATAAATAGCAAATCACATGTTGTCTTAGAAAGATCAGCTAATAAAATATTTGTGGACATGAATCACTGGTTCCTAGCCAATTCTTTGTCACTAAACTTTGAAAAAACACACTATATGAAGTTCAGAACTTGTAAGGGGTGTCCCACGAGTATATGCCTAACATATGATGAGAACCAAATAGAAGAAATGGACAGTGTTAAATTCTTGGGATTACAGCTTGATAATAAATTCAAGTGGGAAAAGCATACCACAGAACTGCTGAAGCATCTTACTAAATCTCTATTTGCAATGTGAATTGTGTCAGACATACGGGATATAAAAGTGAAAAACTGGCATACTATGCTTACTTTCATTCCATAATGTCATATGGAATTATTTTTTGGGGTAATTCATCAAGCAAAGCTAAAGTTTTCTGGGCACAAAAACGTGCAGTCAGAGTTATATGTGGTGTGAACTCAAGAACATCCTGCAGAAGTGTGTTTAGGGAACTAGGGATACTAACTACTGCTTCCCAATATATTGATTCTGTAATGAAATTTGTCATTAAAATGTATCACTTTTTCAAACCAGCAGATAAATTCATGGAATCAATACTAGAAATAAGAATAATTTTCACAAGGATTTAAAGTCACTTTGTCTTGTACAAAAAGGTGTGCATTATTCAGGAACACACATTTTCAATAACTTGCCAGCAGCCATAAAAAGCTTAACAACCAATGAAATTCAGTTTAAGAGAAGCCTAAAGAATTTATCTGTGTCCAACTCCTCCTATTCCATTGATGAATTTCTCAGTAGACCCAATTGATTTGTATGTTCATTGTGTGTGTGTGTGTGTGTGTGTGTGTGTGTGTGTGTGTGTGTAACTATAATCTAGCTTCGCCATTTAAGTGCAGTAATGTGTTCATTGTAAATATTTTAGTAGTTGTATTACACGTTTATTACCTAATAAATAAATTAAAAAAAACCTTTTTTTATTTTAAATTCAGTGCATTAGTATTTGTAAAATGATTCTTTCATATAATGTTCATTTAAGAACCACAATGATCCCACTTGGGACCTGTGGAATGGACATTAGCTTATTTGTTTGAGTTGTAAATATTTTTCATGTATTGTTGTTTTTCTGACATGTTCTACATCCTGGAGTACCTCCTCACTATGGATCAATTGGAATGAAAGTAAATGTAATTTAATCCAATCTATAGTCATCACAAAGTTAGTTTCTCTCTTCTACACATTTACAACTCATCAATGTTAATTTCTCATTAGTGTTATATACACAATCTTTAACTGCCACCTCAAACTTCTTATTTAATTCTGGAAGATTAGAGTTGACTATCTTGATTTTTTAAATTTCTTTCTTTAGTTCATCCTTTAAACTACTCATGTCTTCTTTCATACACATACCACTCAAACTACTCATAACTCACAATAACATCACTTCCAGTTTTCCATCTGCCATAAACTTTTGCCATTGTTGATTTTTGCTACTAGGTTCCTCCTCCTTAACCTTAATTATCTCATCCACTTTAGTAGTGTTCTTGTCCATTTCGCTCACATCACCATACAATCTATATGACACTTATCATTCCATCTACAATAGGACTTTTGTCCCCTTCATTCAAAGTTACATTCATATCTGATTTATAATCACCACCATCTACAGTATCAGTCTCCTGTTGCCCCTTGTCCCCCATCACACTGTCTTGTTCATTAAGGACACTCATTATTTATCACTTAATACAAAACAGATTTTGCTATGAAATTACCTTACTTTTAATCACTTGTGTGCTGTTGTTGCTGTTGTCATCTCGACTTGTCATCCAAATGGCTATTGCAAGTTTTAATTCTCTCAGAAAGGCATCTTTTTTATTCCTGTCAGCTGTGTCCACCTGTGAGCTGATTGGCTGCTCTTGTGCTCAGTGGCTGCTTCCACAGAACCTGCTTGCCAATTGGCTGTTGCACCATTGCATTGTAAACTGCTGTTAAGTTCACTGTTCAAAATTTGGGAGTCCTCCTTTACAGTGGTTATGTACAAGTGTCATCGTACCCAAGAGGTGCACATTTGCGTTTCACAGTTGTTTCCTTTCTCTTTTCACCCCCCCCTCCCTCCCCCCATCAATAATACACAGTTATGTATTGCCAGTGCACCATTGTTTAAACTTTCGATAAGCCTCATTAATAGTTTTGAGGCAAACATCTACATACTGCTACAATAGTTTAGTGTTGAATATCTATGAGCAGTAAAAATGTAATTCACAGTTCTTCCTGAATAATCAGGTACATAAGGAATAGACACTGTCATTGTTTTAACACATGGGTTAATTGTGTCACACTTATTTCACAGTGAAGTTGATACATTGTTGTTGATGTAAGCAACACTGGTTTCTCATCTGAAACTCTTCCGTGGACTGACTGTCTTGGGACCTAAAATTGGGCCCTTCTATATCCTCACGATAATAGGTGCTGAAACTACACATTGTTAAAAGTTAAATTTACAGAAATTACATTTGAAACTGAATACATTTAAAAATTGTTTCTTTTTAACAGTTTCTTCTACTACGAAGGTTAAGCCAAACTATTTCTTTAAATCATGAAATTGAGAAATATTGTTAAACAAGAAATACTTTTGTCAAAACTGTTAATTACTTTGGAATTAATTAAAGGCTGACTTTACTACCATGTTTTCGAATAGGCCCAAATAAATACTTAATGAATGCTAGTATTTCATCTTCCAAATGTTTATAATTATTATAGAATTTATATTTGTTTATACATCAACAACAGGATTTAAGTTACAAAATAATTACTGATTTTGCCCTACAATGAAAGATAGTAACTAGTAACAGTCAAAATAAATTAACACACCAATTACATGCATAAAACAAAGCACAAAATTAGATCTGGTGCTAAATTCCTTAAAACTGAGGGCCAACCATTCTCTTATATGAAAACACAGATTATACTCCCATATGTAATTAGTCAAAAGTGAAAAAATGAATTTTAAGGAAGCCCATAGCAAAACAAGTGGGGAAGAAAAATTATCCTGGTTTGATTTGTCACAATGGACGAACTGAATCAATTGGTTCAGTGGTTACATTTGGTGGTATGTTTGTAGTGCTTAAGGATACATTCACTTGCTGATACCTGCTCTTAATTGGCATCCTTGTTCATATAAAAACCTCTGGGAAAATCAATTTACAGAGGGGGAAGTTCAGAAATGTTGAATAATCAGCAAAATAAGCACATATTAGTAGGTTCTATAGTAAGCATATGGTCACACTAGTAGCTTCTTGTCAGCTGATCAGGACTGGACCTGATTGACAAAACTAGATGTGCAATGGGCTCATCCAACTGTTGATATTCGTGTAAAATTGTAAGCTGCAAAGCTTTCAGGCTACAAAAAAACAGTGGAAAGGACAAGGTGACTGATATAACTGAGAAAACAACTACGTGGGGCAAGACACGGATGTCAAATCCATGAGGTACCAACACACTGATTACATATGTTGCACAATACCACATCTACCCTGAACAGTTAACTGCTATGAGAAACTAAGTCCACTCCACCTCCTCCCCAAAACCAGAATAATGCAGGTCCAGCAACTGAGAAGAGCTGTTGTCTCAATCCCTCACACAGTCTTTTGCACTTCTGATATAGGGTCTCAACACAACACCTGCCCTTATGACCTTGGCTCTTTCCATCCCAACTTCTGTTCCTCATTTCTACTCACATTACACCCCTCCCCCACCTGCACCCCACCCCTCTGACACAAGCAAAAAAATTCAGTATCGTAGTTGAGAAATCACTTCCACTTGCACACTGATATGCAAGGACTCAAAGATGGAATGAAAATCTATAGAATTAATGATTTGTTTTCCATGTGGAGAGAGCAGTTAGTTTTTCTTTGAGTTATTTTGGATTTGTACATCGAGTTGTTGACTTTGTTAGAGTAATTTGAAATTTTGTTTCCTGTCTGTCTGGATGTTTCAGCGTAATGTCAAGCACCAACACGAATATCAAGAACGGAAGGGCAGGAAGGGCTGTGAGATGACATCAGCCAATATTAGGCTGACAAACCC
Organism: Schistocerca nitens; assembly: GCF_023898315.1. NCBI lineage: Eukaryota > Metazoa > Arthropoda > Insecta > Orthoptera > Acrididae > Schistocerca > Schistocerca nitens. The sequence goes on from NC_064617.1 coordinate 38,522,773, forward strand.
CTCTCTAGGATGGTACCAAGACAGGAGCAGCATCTAGGCCAAGAGAATATAAGTGCCACTCCAACTGGCCAAGGCCCGAGTTGAAGTCAAGCTGACCTATGAACGGTACAGCAGTGACTCAGATACAGTACTGGTTCACTAGTATTATGAATTGTATATATTGAAGAGCTTGTTTGTATTTGTTATACACCCCCCCCCCCCTGCTATATCTCACAAAGTATTCTCATCTTTTCCTTTTGTAATGAACACCATTAGTAAGATTTTCTCAAATTGTTGTCTAGCAATCCAAGTAAGCAGCTTTCCTAGGGCACCCTATATATTAAACGAGTGGGCAGAACACAACACAGGGGAACTATACTAAGGCACCAGGACACCAGAAATGATTTTCCTCAAGTAAATAATCTGGTGGTGATCGTGCAGCAGCAGCTGTAGCAGTAGCTTCATTATCGATATGCCATTACAAAATGGTTTGTTTCAGCACTGGATTCCACCCACACTCCTCTCCATCCCCCTTCCTAGGTGCTCACGTCCTTCCTGTACATGAAGCTCTGAATCACTATGGTACGTGCTTCTTTCAAGTGCAGATATCTTTTCCCTGGGAACTTCTAACTTCTTTTTCTAAGACTTAATGCACCCCTGCAGAAATTTGTTACTTGTGGTAGCGCTTCCAGTTTCTTTCATTAAACAATCTACCTTCACCCTTTCCCAAATATGGAGCTGCTTGAGTGGGATAGTTTAAATATTAAAGAACTTATTGCATGTAAGAGACGGTTGATTAAACATTAGTGCCAGACAGAAAATGTCTCCAACCTATCAAGCTGTAGAGAAGGTACAGGAGGGGTTATATGCTATTATGGTTGTTGCCACCTGGCACCTCAGATTGCATCAGGTATGTATCTGGGTTTCTCAAAAAAAAAAAAAAAAAAACACCTGCTGTGAAAGAGCTGGGTAGAGACAGCAGGAATGACTACAGCCACAAACTCCGATATTCTCCAAGCAGCAGTGATTGTATGCAGGTAATAATGCAATTTGTGTTGTGATTACTACCTCTACTATGCATTGGATTCCTAGAGAGACAATTAAAAGCACCTTTAAGTATGACATTGCTTATCAGAACAACAGTGCCTATAAAATCCAGGATGTATCTTTTCCTCAATAATGTGGATATTGCAGCCCAAAGAAATCTAAGAAATGTTTATTACATGAGGATATGCTTATAACATTACTTCCTTGAGGATTACATTCTGAACTAGAAAACCAAGGTCTTCTGTCTACTTCTGAGCAAGACATGGAAAATGAATACTGTTCTTTCACAGAAAATATATCCTTATAAGGCAACATACAGAATGCTGTAAGAGATGTAGCAATGCAGTAGGGAGATGGACTAAATTTGTTGTGTTAATATGACAAATGAACACTTTCCTCAACACTCTCTTGTTATTATCTACAAGCGCTTCAAGAACAATAAGTATGTTGTTATGCACACAGTGGTAGTACAAGAATCCAGGTGAACATCCTTTAGATTTAAGTTTGCTTATAGGTTCTCATAGGAAGGGATCATCACAATGATATGTGAACTCTGAAAAAATAAAATCTTGAATGACTCCATATTCAATACACATGTCTTATTTATCTCTGGAATATCCCAAAATATGTCTCATTTAGTCAACAAGAACAACTTCCTTCAGCACATGCTTCACAGCATTGTAATTATGTACATCATTCATTCTATACCTACAGCAATGAGACCCTCAGTTATATGGACCATGTCAGAAGAAATGCATTGTTTGCACTCAACACAAATAAAAGGAAAATAGAGACTAACCCAGTTATTTGAGAATTTTTTGGTTCTGGAGTAGTTGGGTGATACCTTTAGCCCCAACTGAACAGACCCATGAGTGATTGCCTAAAGAAAAACAACTGTAGGTAATTCCAGGATTTAGATAATGTCTGTTTTATGTTCTGTAGTATATTTCGTTTTTAATAACATTAAAAGCTGTTCATGATTTTATAGTGAGTTTTCAGTTTTGTTTTTTATTTTACATGTCTAGTTCTGTAGGACCGAATTGACAAGCAAAATTCCACGCTCATGGAACATGTCAGCACATGAAATTACAACATAAAAGCAATAAATAAAATGTTGAATCCTAAAAAGACATCAAGCTGTAAGTTCATGTAAACACAATCAACAACGCAACACAGGAATGAGCTTTTCTTTTCAAGGAACTCCTTGGCAGAATAGAAGAAGTGACCCATGAGGGCACTCTTGAGTATAGATTTGAAAGTGTATGCATTACTTAAGATTTTGGAATTATTGTGGCAGCTTACTGAAAATGGATGCAGCAGAACACTGCATGCCTTTCTGCTTCCTAATATTAAGTGAAAGTTGCTAATCATTTGGAATACTATTAACAAGACATTACAGTAAAGAATATATGTAACTTACCACATATGCCCAAAACCACAAATTTCTGAGCCAAAAATACACTTCGAGAATGGGAAGAGTTATCCCAAAATATATTATGCATCATAAGTGAATGGGTACAAGCAATGTAGACTACTTTCAGTGCCCAACTACCAATTGCTTCAGATACTGTTCTAATAGTAAACATGGCAGGATTAGGTCTGAACGAGATGCTGAAAAGGGGTTTTCCATGACAGTTTACTATCTGGACATCTAGAAATTTGAACTGTTCAGTCTTACTACTCAAATGCCCATTCCAGATAATTAAAATGTTGGGTTTTGTTGAACCCTTTGTTAGAAACTAAAAACCGAGACTTACTGTGATTTAGAGTTAAGTTTGTAGAAAATGAAGTATGTCGTCAACTGCAGTATTTGAAACAGTGCCAATCATCGACACAACATGTACATTAATGTATGAGGGTCACTCCAAAAGAAAGGCACACTACTTTTGTAAAAATACAGTTTTCATTCTGCATCTGTGAAAGTTATACAGTGTGTAGATACATCCTTCCCACTTTTTTTCACAATGAGTTCAACCTGTTCCCGTGAGTGGAGCCCTTACACCATGTCTTCAAGATAGCTGCTACACTTGATGTTTGTCAGAAGCAATGTGCTCTCATAAGAATTCCGGTGCTGTGAAAACAAGACGGTGGGAAAAATCCGTAAGAGGTAGAGAAAGGTGTACGGGAATGCTGCTGTCGATCGCAGTACAGTTAGTTGGTTGGTGGGCAAGCAGGCTATGTGATGAAAGCGGGCACAGCAATACTGAGGTTTGCCCTTGCTGTGGCAGGCCTCATACCACACACACTCCAGACAATGCACAGAGAGTTAACGAATTGGTGACTGCTGACAGACACATCACAGTGAACGAATTGTCACGCTACATTGGGATAGGGGAAGGAAGTGTTTGCAGAATATTGAAAGTGTTGGCGTTAAAAAAGGTTTGTGCCATGTGGGTTCCCAGGATGTCGACAGTGGCTCACAAAGAAACAAGAAAAATGGTATGAAGTGAACTTTTGGAACAGTACGAGAATGGTGGAGATGAATTTCTTGGAAGAATTGTGATGGTTAATGAAACATGGCTCCATCATTTTTTACCAGAGACGAAGAGGCAATAGATGGAGTGGCATCATGCAAATTCACCCAAGAAAAAAAAATTCAAACCCATACCTTCTGCTCGAAAAGTTATGGCTACGGTGTTTTTCAATTCTGAAGGTCTCTTGCTTGTGGACATAATGTCAAGTGGAACCACCATAAATTCTGATGTATATGTGATGACACTGAAGAAACTTCAAGCTCGACAGATTCATGTTTGACCACATCAGCAAAAGCAGGATGTTTTCCTATTGCATGACAATGCATGGTCACATGTCAGTCAAAAAACCATGAAAGCGATCACAAAACTCGGACACTGAAATACCTGCCTTACAGTCCTGACTTGGCTCCATGTGACTATTATCTCCTTGGGAAACTGAAAGACTCTGTTTGTGGAACAAGGTTTGAACATGATGACTCCCTTGCACATGCTGCCAAACAGTGAATCCAACAGGTTGGTCCAGAATTTTACCATGTGAGTATACAGGCGCTGGTTCCAAGATGGTGTAAGGCAGTTGAGAGGGGTGGAAATTATGTGGAGAAATGAAAATGTTGTTCCTAAAGGATGGATCTACACACTGTAAAACTTTCAAACATGTAGAACAGGGCTTAACAACTGGCCAGTTTTGAGTGCGAGTACTCGCATCTGCTCAGGCACGTGCTCGCGAGCAGCTGCAAGGTCGTGGAGTACGGAGGGAGGGGAGGGAGGGGAGGGAGGGGAAATGCGCGCGCATGTTTGAATAGGGCCGCAGCGTGCCTATTGAATTCGCGCCGACTGTGTAACGTTTAAGGTACTACGATCAGCTCTTAGCAGTCACTTTGCTGGTTAAGAATCATGTGAAGTCGCCGTTGTGTAACCCCAACCATGTTTTCGCAGTTCAACCCCCATTGGGAGGAATTGTATCTGTTCACAGAAAAAGATGGTGTTGCAAAATGTTTAGTATGTCACAAAACGCTGAATTCTTTTACGAAATTTAATTTGCAGCGACATTATATGTCGTACCACGCGAAAGACTACGGATGTGGAAAATGTGATTGACCAGATTGTGCACAGGAAGTTATTAAACTTAAAAGGAAGCTATCCAGAGATCTGGACGACGAAGAAAAATCAACTGAGGCAGCTCTCAGAGTGGGTTACAAAATTGCCTTGCTTTTAGCAAAATCCCTGCGCCCCGTAACTGATGGCGATTTAATAAAAGAATGTTTGGTAGTTGCAGCGGAACATTTGTGTCTATCTCAAGTTGAACAGTTTCGGATTGTGCCATTATCTAACATGACCATTATGCGTCGCATACATGACATGGCAGATGACGTCCAGAGCCAGCTTGCAAATATCTGTAAAGATTTTATGGCATATTCTCTAGCTCTGGACGAAAGTGTTGATATCACTGGAACAGCGCAGCTTGCCATATTTATTAGAGGTGTTAACAGAGATCTTCAGGTGAGGGAGGAGCTCCTCGATGTAGTAGCCATGAAGAACACTACAACTGGAGGTGATATTTTAAGTAGTGTTGAAGAAAGTGTTGAAAATATAGGATTGTCGTGGAATTCTTTAGTTTCAGTGTCTACAGATGGTAGAGGCATACACTAAGCTAATAAAATTATGTGGCACGTGTACATTCTCCATTATTTGTTTCATTTGTCGCAGTAATAATTTGTGAGTGATATCCCCGCAGGTGGCCGCGGATTTACATCGACTGGCGGCAGCTGTTGTGTACCCCACGTGACTCTCCCCACTCTCCGCTCTGGTCCGGTAGTGGGGGTAGCGTGCTCGCGCTGCTCCCTGCTCGCGCCTTGCTGCTCACAGCTTGCTCCGCGAGCATGTATGTTGTGAAGCCCTGATGTAGAATAAAAGATGGCTTTTAAGAAAATAGTGTTCATTTCTTTTGGAGTGACCCTCGTATGAGTACCACTTACGATAATCAAGAAAGCTAAATATGCTGGGTATGCCTGCCAAAACAAACTGCTGACCCCGGACAAAACTTTCAAAATTGCCAGACATCTGTGTCAAATCATACTATTTTCCTAGGCACACACATTCTGTAGACATGATTTTACCCTAAACTCAAAAACAGTTACCAAAGCTACTTTAAGCAACACCAAATTTTAACATTTTGTTTGTGGAGGACCCCAACTCTCCTTTTGTTAAGTGATATTCCATTCCCCCAAATCCCTTACTCCCTTCCCACCACATCATTTGTCCACTGCTTGACTGACCTAGAATTGCCTCTGATCTCTAGTGTTACAAGGTACATTATTTATATAAATAAGGAGCAGGAGTGACACCAGAACTGACCCTACGTCGCCTCACTCTGATTCCACATCGTAGCCATTCTCAGTGCTATGAAGAACGACCTTTTGTTCTGTTCTTAAAGAGATCAACAAATTGTGAGCTACTAGCCACACTCCATAATGGTCCAACTTCTGGGGCAAAATTTTGTGATTGACACAATCAGATGCCTCAATTAAATAAGGTGACTAGTGTTTGAAACCTTTTGTTTTATCCATCCAGTACCCCAAAGAGGAAATACACCAAAAAGCCAAAGAAAGAGGTACACCTGCCTAATATCCTGCAGGGCCCTTGCATGCACACAGAAGTGCTGCAACACGATGTGGCAAGAACTCAACAAATATCTTAAGTATTGCTGGAGGGAACTGATACCAAGAATCTGTAAGAGTATGATGGGATGGAGATCTTTTCTTAACAGCACGTTGCAAGGCATCCCAGATATGCTCATATCTGGGGAGTTTGGTGGCCAGCGGAAGTGTTTAAGCCCAGAAGAGTGTTCCTGGGATCTCTCTGTAGCAATTCTGGAAATGTGGTGTGTCCCATTGTCCTGCTGGAATTGCCCAAGTCTGTCGTAATGCACAATGGGCATGAATGAGTGCAGGTGGTCAGACAGAGTCATATCTAGACATGTCAGGGGTCACATATCACTCCAATAGAAAATTTCCCACACCATTAAAGAGTGTCCACCAGCTTGAACAGTCCCCTGCTGACAAGGAGGGTCCATAGGTTCATGAGTTTGTCTCCATACCCGTACACGTCCATCTGCTCGGTATAATTTGAAACAATACTCATCTGACAAGGGAACATGTAACCAGTATCAACAGTCCAATGTCAGTTATGACAGGCCCATGCGAGGCATAAATATTTGTCTCATGCAATGAAGGGTACAAGAGTGAGCCTTCAGCTCCGAAAGTCCATACTGATGATGTTTCATTGAATGTTTCACATGCAGACACTTGTTGGTGGTACACCATTGAAAACTGCAGCAATTTGTGGAAGAGTTGCACTTCTGTCATGTTGAATGATTCTATTCAGTTGTTGTTGGTCCTTTTCTTGCAGGATATTTTTCCGGGTGCAGCTGTCAGAGTTGATGTTTTACTGGATTCCTGATAATCACGATACACCTGTGGAATGGTCATATAGAAAAATCCCCACTTCATCAGTACATAGGAGATGCTGCGTCCCATCGCTCATGCACCGACTATAACATCACGTTCAAACAGAGATCTCCATAACCTGCCATAGCAGCAGTAACCGATCTAACAATTGCTCCAGACACTTCTTTTATATAGGTGGTGCCAACCAAAGTGTCATAGTCTGCCTGTTTACATATAATTGTATGTGAATGCATATGCCTGTATCAGTTTCTTTGGCACTTCAGTTTGATATAGCATTGTAGCGTTTTCAGTTGTTAGAACAGTTCTGAAATCGAACTGTACATTTGACAGCAAATTATGTGGTGGTGGTGGTGGTGGTTAGTGTTTAACGTCCCGTCGACAACGAGGTCATTAGAGACGGAGCGCAAGCTCGGGTTAGGGAAGGATTAGGAAGGAAATCGGCCGTGCCCTTTCAAAGGAACCATCCCGGCATTTGCCTGAAACGATTTAGGGAAATCACGGAAAACCTAAATCAGGATGGCCGGAGACGGGATTGAACCGTCGTCCTCCCGAATGCGAGTCCAGTGTGCTAACTACTGCGCCACCTCGCTCGGTGCAAATTATGTGAAAGGAAATGATCAACTATCCTTACATACTCTGCACTTTCAAGAAATTAAACACTGATGGCATAGAAATACACAAGTTGTAATGTAGGACCCCAAAATATTAAAACTGCAAAAAAAGTAAAGAAAAAATCATTAAAAAGTTTACAGTAAATGTTGAAATAACCTGAAAATACAGGTATAATGATGTTTAATGAAGAAGGCAAAGCACCTTTCCTTCATTTAATTTGTCAAGCGAATGTGAGTGGCAAATCGTGAAAAAGAGATTGTCAGTTTCAGTGAGTGAGCAGTTCTAATTGTATCCCTGATAAGAATTGTTTTGTACATCTCTTCTCCACTGGCACATCTGCCAGAACTACTGAACACCCCAGTTAATATATCCATTATATCCTTCCATGTGTCCACCTACCTGTCACAATCTCTGCTACGCTTCTCTTTATATATTCAATATTCCTGTTACTCATCTCTGATACAGCTTCCACATGCCTGATGTGAGTTCTGCAAGCAGTCTCTTATATAGACTTACTCAGTTCTCTAGTAACTTGTGAAAAAGTCTGCCACTTGATTCACTGATGAATATGCTTATGTAATCATTCCACAAACTCCTACACTCAAGTATCTGTACATGTTGAAAAAATTCAGATCACAACTCACTGACAGCGTAATCACAGGACACTACATTTCTGCATAATGTGAAGTGCTCAGTTTTAAATTTCTAGACATTTAAAGCAATATACAAATGTGACATGTTTAAAAAGTTGAAGAAAGGATTTAATATTTGCTCACTTCTTATACGACAATGTACAGCAATGAGGTGTGTGACTTTAGTTTTAAGTGGTGAGAGAAACTGATTCTAGAAAGAAATCGCCAAACTGCTTCACAATTCATAGAAGTACAAATACAAATTCAGTTTAAATGTATAAGTTTGTTTGGATGAACAGAAAGTATTTCTGAAGCAGATTATAATAATTTTAGTTGTGAAACTTCCTGGCAGATTAAAACTGTGTGCCGGACTGAGACTCGAACTCGGGACCTTTGCCTTTCACGGGCAAGTGCTCTACCAACTGAGCTACCCTCGCACGACTCATGCCCCGTCCTCACAGCCTTACTTCTGCCAACACCTCGTCTCCTACCTTCCAAACTTTACAGAAGCTCTCGTGCGAACCTTACAGAACTAGCACTCCTGAAAGAAAGGATATTGCAGAGACATGGCTTAGCCACAGCCTGGCAGAATTAAGGCTGTGAGGACGGGGCGTGAGTTGTGCTAGGGTAGCTCAGTTGGTAGAGCACTTGCCTGCAAAAGGCAAAAGTCCCGAGTTCGAGTCTCGGTCCGGCACACAGTTTTAATCTGCCTGGAAGTTTCATATCAGCGCACACTCCGCTGCAGAGTGAAAATCCCATTCTGAATAATTTTAGTTCATCATAAGAGAATATTTGTACTCAAGGTTGTTCATCTTCTAATGAATGACAGCAAACTGATACAGAAAATGGCTGTGTACTTCCATATAATTATCACAGTGCACCAAGCAAATCAGAAGGGTGACAAAGATTTTTTTTAAATTGTGCATGCATAGCGTCTGAGTCTTTAACAACTGTGAGTAGTATCACTAATATCATAAATCTTGACTTCTTGACAGTATGTTACACAATGTTTGCACTATTAAAACCTACCAACATTTCATTGAAGACGGAAGGTGTGTGGGAAAAGCAATAAGACTGACAACACTACAAGTGATCTAGCAATGCTGTGTTGTTGTTTTTGTGTGGATTGGTGTAATCATACCTTCCAGATGTTCAGTCCCAGTTACAGATCTGTATAGCTGTCACATTATCTTTGAGAGTGCTATCAGAAAAGTTGGGTTTTTGTTGTGTCTTATGAATATGGAACAGCACAGTTTAATGTGTGGAGTGCAGAAATGTGACATTTGAAAAGTTGAAACAGGCCTAAGGGGAACATTTCTTATCAAGAGCACCCCTTTTTCACTGGCACAAATCATTTCTGGAAAGCTGAGAACAACTTGAAGATAAACTTCACTCAGTGAGACTTCAGCTTCAAAGACTGACAAAAAGTCTAATGTTTGTACACTCGTGAGAAATCAAATTGAAGTTTAACAATAAGGAAGAAGGGGAACTTGTTGAACACTTTCACCATACATCAAATTTTGACTGAAGTTTTGTACATGCAAAAGGTTTGCACCAAAATGGTGCTAAAAACTCCAATTCAGCAGAAGAAACATGTGCACTGACTTTTAGAGGACTAACAATGACCACAAATGATACAGTTGTGTGATTACAGGTGATGAATCCTAGATTTTGGAGTGTGATCCTGAGACAAAGCAGCAATGTGATGAGTGGCACAGAGATTTCCACAACCTTTCTGTTGTGACTCACTGATCTTTCAAAGTACCACCACGCAGTTACGCGCGTCCTCCACATGCGGCGCTGTCTGCCAGCCATGCAGCACCAGCGCCACCTAAGCGGCCAGCCAGCCAGCCAGCGGCCGCTTGACTCGGACACTGTTCTGATTTGACTGTTCAAGTGTACACACATCTTACTTTGTTTACTTGATCTGTGACTTACATATATTGTGTCGTCATTGAAATATATTTGTTCAACTTGAAGTTATAACAATTGGCGACGAGGTAGTGAATTTTTCTTTTTCATGGTTGACGCACAGGTTTCCATGGCTAATTAAGTCAACTATTGCAAAGTCTCATCAAACAGCAAACACTTCTCACAAATGCGATTCGTAATTTTGTCGCGGCATCCACTGCGGGGTGTCTCTCGTCATGGTCTCTCCCTCCTTTTCCTCCTTACGACGAGATGGTGGAAGACTGGTCTGATTACAAAAAACGTCTTCGACAGCACTTCTTGGCATTTCATGTCTTGGATGACCAAACATGTAAGTCTTTTCCTTTCATGAATTTCACCTCAAATGTATCGGTTGTTGTCGCAATTGGCTCCTTTGGAAGATCTTGCGTCTTTGTCCTTTGCTGAAATGTGCTCACTTCCGTCCGTATATTTTCAAAAGCATATGCATAAGGTAGCCTATCGTGTGGCCTTTTATCATTGTCAAAAACAACCGAATCAGTCCTATTGCGCTTGGGCTGCTGAACTTCAAGGCCTTAGTCGAAAGTGTCGATTTGTTACTGATGTTCACAAAGAATCCTACGCCGATTGCATGGTAGGGGATGCTATTATCTGGTCAGCACCCGACAAAGAAGTTAGGCAACGTGCCCTTCAGTTAGCAAATCCGACTTTAGATGAAGTCCTATCCATTGCTCGGTGTCCCCCCGCCAGCCGACGTGGCCGCAGTACGCTCCCAAGCGCAGCCTTGGCCTAGCCGTAAACAAACCTCTAAGAAACTGCAGCAAACCCCACGGCAACTTCCTTCATGTCCGCAGTGTTTTATGAAACATTCACGAGAGGATTGTCCACAACGTTGGGCTGTGTGTCACAAATGCACAGAGAAGGGTCATGTGTCATCCATTTGCAAATCTGACCGCATACATGATGTTCATGAACATGATGCTGATTCTGCTTCTTTGTTGTCTTTAAAGAGTACTTCTTCCCTTTCAGGGAAGTTATTCCTCACTGTCCAAATACTGGGTCAGGATGTTCGCATGGAGGTGGATATTGGTTCTGCTGCCACTATCATCAATTCTCAGACGTATCTTCAGTTGGGTTCTCCAATCCTGTCACCTGTCACTAGGCAATTACGGACTTACAATAAACAGAAGATTTCTCTCCTGGGACAACTTGATGCTGAGGTATCTTACAAATCTGTCATTTGCATTGTTCCCATATTTGTGGCCGGCCATAGTAATGCAGAGAATCTTTTTGGTTTCAATGCCTTTCATGTTTTTGGGTTCTCCATAGATGACTGTCAATATTGTCTCTGATGCTATTCCTTATGCTCAATTGGATTCCTTGTCAACGACATTTATGTCCCTTTTTTGTCCTGGGTTAGGCTGTGCAAACGACTTTGAAGCTCATATCACACTCAAATCCACTGCTCAGCCTAAGTTTTTTCGGGCTCGGCCCATTCCTGTGAACCTTCGTGATCGGGTCAAACGGGAGCTGGATCGTCTCACTGCTACAGGGGTCTTGCTTCCTGTCACTTCCAGTAAGTGGTCCTCTCCTGTCATTGTCATTGCTAAGCCCAATGGTGATATTCATCTCTGTGGCGATTTCAAAGCCACTGTAAATACTAAATGCCTCATCGACACTTACCCTAAGCCTCGACCTGAAGAACTGTTCACTAAACTTGCTGGAGGCCAGTATTTTTCTAAACTTGACCTGTCAGGAGCCTATCATCAACTTCCTCACGATGCTGCTTCCCGGCAGTTTCTGGTCCTTAACCCCCCTTTTGGCCTCTATCAATACCAACGATTGCCATTCGGGATTGCCAGCACCTCTGCTCTCTTTCAGCGATTCTTGGAACAATTATTGCTCACTGTCCCTGGGTGTATAAATTACATGGACTACATTGTTGTCAATGTCTCCACCACTGAAGAACATCTTCAGAATCTCACCACCAGACACCACACTTGCTAGGTGGTGGCTTTAAATCGGCCACGGTCCATTAGTATACGTCGGACCGGCATGTTGCCACTATCAGTGATTGCAGACCAGGCGCCGCCACACGGCAGGTCTAGTCTAGAGAGACTCCCTAGCACACGCCGCAGTTGTACAGCTGACTTTTCTAGCATTTTCAGAGACGACATTTTAGCATAGCCTTCAGCTAAATCATTCGCTATGACCTAACAAGATGCCATATTCAGTTACTATGTCTTCTGAATAGATAATTTTGTGACTCATGTACTGTCAAGAGCGACATTCATCATTAATGGATTAAAGTTAAGTATGCAACTAATTACGTCCACTTTCTGAATTCTAATTCCTTGTCATGTTCCAGACCTCATGTCAGTATAGTTCTTCCCTCCTTAAGCCAGCCTGCGTGAGCTAAGACGCATGCATTTCGGGCTCCTCTAGTAACACGGTGTTGGCTCTTCTGCCAACATGACACTTTTTCATGTCTTAGAGACTGCTGGTCTTAAGTGTAATCTTCAGAAATCAAAATTTTTTCTGGCCTCTATCATGTACTTGGGGTTTCAACTCTCTCAGTATGGCATTTGTCCACTTCAGCAAACTGTCGCTGCAGTCGATGCCCTTCCCCCCCTACATCTGTTAAGGAACTGCAGGCCTTCTTGGGGAAAATAGCATACTATCACAGGTTTTTACCGTCTGCTGCTTCGGTGGCTCAGCCGTTGCATCGCCTGTTGCATAAAAACGTGCCTTTTCAATGGTCAGTGTCATGCGATGTGGCTTTCCAGAAATTGGAGACTATGCTGAAACAGGTCCCATGCCTGGCTACTTATCAACCTGGCCAACATCTTGTTCTTGCCACGGACGCCTCTCAATACGGGGTTGGTGCAGTCCTTGCCCACCATTTTTCTGACCATTTTTCTGACGGTTCTGAACAACCCATTGCTTATACCTCCAAAACGCTCACAGATGGCCAACGAAAGTATTCTCAAATTGAAAAAGAAGCTTTGGCCATTATTTATGCTCTTCATAAGTTTGGTATTTTTCTCAATGGATCCAAATTTCATCTTGTTACGGACCACAAACCACTTGTTTCCTTGTTTCATCCATCAACGTCGCTTCCTGACAAGGCTGCACACCGCCTCCAACGTTTGGCTCTCTACTTGTCTCGTTTCAATTATGAGATTCATTTCTGGCCGACGGCTCAACATGCAAATGCTGATGCACTGTCTCGCCTTCCCACGGGTCCTGATCTGGCATTCGATAGGGATGAACTCTCGTGTTTCCACCTGGATGTTGCAGAGCAGCGGGTTGTGGACGGGTTCCCCATCACCGGGGATCGGCTGGCGGCTGCTACGGATTCTGACCCTACCCTCTCCCAGGTTTTACGCTGTATTCAGAAGGGTTGGCCAGATCATCTGTCCGCTAAGACTTCTGATCCATTGTGGAACTACTATGCTTTGCGTTACCGCCTCACACCTAGGGATGGTTTTATCCTCCTTTCCACCGAAAATGCTTCACTGCGTGTTGTGGTACCTGCATTTTTGTGTGCTTTGGTATTGCGCCTCCTTCACCAAGGTCACTGGGGTGTCTTTCGCACAAAATCTCTGGCGTGCTGTCATGCATACTGGCCCAGCATCGACTCTGAAATCGCACATATGGTCGCTGCCTGCGGCCCTTGTGCGTCACAGGCGACCGCCCCAGTCATATTTGTCAATATGGCCTTCGCCTGAGAAGCCCTGGATGCGTATTCATGTTGACTTCGTGGGACCTTGTTTAGGTATTTATTGGCTTCTCATTATTGACACCTACTCTAACTTTCCTTGCATTGTCCGTTGCGCATCGCCTACCACCGCGGCAACCACAAATGCTCTAGCTCGCATTTTCTCTTTGGAAGGCCTTCCCTCTACTCTTGTTACTGATAATGGTCCACAATTTGCCTCTTCTGATTTTGCTGATTTTTGTGCCCGTCACAGCGTCATGCACATCATGGCCCCTCCATTCCATCCACAGTCAAATGGTGAGGCTGAAGATCTGGTCCGCACATTTAAGGCTCAAATGAGGAAACTCCTGACTTCTTCTGCTGCTGGTGATGCACTTCTCCAATTTCTGGCTTCTTACCATTTCAGCCCCATTGGCGACCACAGCCCGGCTGAGCACTTACATGGCCGACAGCCCTGCACGCTACTTCCTCTTCTGCGATCTTCCATCTCACGGCCGTGGATGCCTTTGCTTGGCCAGTTCACCGCCGGCGACCTTGTATGGGTATGGGGATATGGCAGGCAGCCAAAATGGAGCCCTGGCCACATCTTACAACACCGTAGCCAACGCCTGTATGAAATCCAGATGGACACGGGTGTTGCAGTGCATCATTCGGACCAGCTTGAGCCTCGTGTGCCGGCAACACCTGTTCCGGATGCTGCTACACCACCTTTGGCTCTACCTGACGCCCGGGATCCTGGAATATCTCATTACTCAGAACACAGTCCTTTCACCATCATCTCGGTGCCACCACAAGAACTGATGCCAACAGGAGATGTGCCCATGCAGGAACCAGATGACCACCACCTGTCGGAACAACTCTACTTGCCTCCTTCTCCTATGGACGCCGACACATCGCCCTTGTCTCCTGTTATAACAACCGGACTTGCCGTAACGGGCAGATTGGTGCATGGGTCCCCAGCAGATGTGACCCCCACGTCTCCTGTCATTTCAACCCATTATCATCGGGGACACTTCCGTCCATACGGGAAGCCTCCTCCTCGAGGCCTTATGGCCAGTCAAACAACACCTATGGACGTTAGCAATCTACAGGTCACGTCCATCAAGACCTGTGCAAAAATTGAAAGGGGGGAAAAGTGTTGTGACTCGCCAATCTTTCAAAGTGCCGCCACAGCAAGGCCACCTAAGCGGCCGGCCAGCCAGCGGCCGGCCAGCCAGCCAGCGGCCGGCCAGCCAGCGGCCGCTAGACTCGGACTCAGTTCTGATTTGACTGTTAAAGTGTACATATGTTTTACTTTGTTTACTTGATCTGTGAATTACATGTACTGTGTCGTCCTTGAAATATATTTATTCAACTTGAAGTTATAACACTTTCTCCAGGAAAAACTGCCTGTCAATTTTTTTACAAAGATGAAAGGCCCAGGAAAAGTGCGAATCAAGGGAGACTAGACACTGATTACAAATGAATGCTTCATCACGACAATGCCCCATGTCACACAACCCCTTCCATAACGAAATTTTTGATCTGAAGGGGCATTCCTAGTATTCTACAGCCCCCCATTCTCCTGATTAGATTCCTTGTGACTTTTCTCTTTCCTGAAACTGCAAAATGTCTTAAAAGGAAATCATTTTGGGACTTTGCAGATCATTCAAATGAACATGACTGATCACATTAAAAGCTGTAACAGTTTAAGCCTTTCAGTGCCACTATCAAGACTGGCAGTGATGACTCCACGAGGGTACAGCTGTCAAAGGGAGCTACTTTGAAAGGGACAGTATTATTGTTCAAAAAATATAAAAACTTGGTAGATAAATAATCAGTCTCATTACTTTTTTTCACACACCTTGTTTGTGCATCTTTCATCATGTACTACTTTTTTATCAATAATTGCAACACCTGCAAAAAGACTGAGATTACTGTTAATACTATTTCCCTGTTCATTAATATAGCACATTAACAACAGGAGCCCCAACATATATCCCTGGACGAGCCTGAAGAAACATCTACATCTGGCGATGACTCACTACTTGAAATAATGTGCTGCATCCAGCTTAATGAGAAATCTTCCATCTGCTCACAATCTTCAATGGATACCATATAGTTGATCAGATCACTACCACCCACCAACAGGTATTCTATTAGGTTTTCATAAAATTCTGACAAAGTATTTGTTAAGTAATTATTATTACATAATTGTTACTTTCTTAGTTTATAAGTCACTATTACTGTAGAACTGATGGGAGGGTAAAAAATTTTACTACCAACAGGAGATAAAAAATTCAACAGAAGGTAAAAACAGGTTGACTAGCTTGCCATATATGGTCATTGTTTCATTTTTTTGTCAAATGCTTTCACAAGTCAAGAAATATTGCACCAACCTGACAGCCTTGAGCCATGGCTTTCAGGGTAGTGTGCAAGAAAAGCAAAACTTGCATTCTGTAGGACTGATACTTTTGGAATCCTTACCTGTTGTCAAGGGATTGGGGGGGGGGGGGGGGGGGAGGGGGGAGGTTCATCCTGTACAGGTTATCTTAAGGTATCTTACAGTGCTTGTGTTTGTGTTTTGTGGATCTCTTCTGCTACCCTTCGTGGAGATCAGTGTAAAATTGGGACACTACTCCTGGATTTTCTTTAGTAAAGGAACATTCTGAAACACTGCACATCATTTCTGCTATTCATGTGCCACACTCCACTCCATTTCCTGTGTTGTCCATAAGTGCCTGGACTAACTTTTGGGCCACTTACTGCCTTTACAATTGACTGGAATTTCTTTGTGTTTTGTGAGATGTCTTTGAATAATATTCTGTTACAATAATAAGTGAAGGCATCCCATTACTCTCAACAGCCACCTAGATTAATTTAACATCCCTGTCTATAATACTATGCTTTGTTTTATGCGTACTACATAGAATGTCAGTCTCTTTTAGAGTTTCTTAAAGAGATCACAAACTGTGCACAGTACCTCCCATCACAAACTATTCTATCTATCCAGTACTAGTTCAACTATCCTAAGCTTCAGCTACAGTTCCACTACACCCTCCTCCCCAGAGTTATATGTTTCCAGGTCCCCATTTAAAATAATAATACTACCTATATATGTAGTTTGCTGAACATGTAAATCATCCTACTAATTTTTGTTGTCCTTATACCTTCAGTAATTATTATTGGTACAAGTGTCTCACTATCAATGACCTGAGTTTCAATGTGAACATTACATGAAGCAACGTCTAATGAGACACACTTAATCACTATAACAGTACAAATTACGCAATGATTTCCAAACTCATCATTATATTGGTACAACTTACAAACATGAAACTTGCTGGCAGATCAGAACTACGTGCCAGATCAGGACTCAAAGCTGGGAGCTTTACCTTTCGCAAGCAAGTGCTACTGACTGAGGGATCCATGCCCATCTTATGGCTTGCCCTCACAGCTTTATTTCCACTAGTACCTCATCTCCTACCTTCCAAACTTCACAGAACTTATCATTACATCACTGTTAGATTTCTTCTTCTTCTTCTTCTTCTTCTTCTTCTACTACTACTACTACTACTACTACTACTACTACAACTGCCCTTTTATGGACACCCAACAAGTGAAGCATTCAACAGATTCAGTGTTGCACAAACAGCTTCCATGAATTCAAACTGTCCCATCTGCCATCTTCAGTGTTCCCAAGGCAACAGGTCCTGTATTTGGCAATTTTTCATGTCATAAAAGTCAAACTAACATTTCACATATCGATGTTAGGCCTCTTAACTCCATCTGTCTGTGAAAACTAACTTCCAGTAACCAGTAACTCCATAATCAAAGAGTGTTTTGAAACAGCATGGATTTCTCTAATCTGTCAATAGCTAGGCTTCTCTTATATATTTACACATTTAGCAACTTCCTGTATTACATTAGGCCTACAGTATTCTTTTCAGAAACTATTTTTGCTTCAACTGCAAAATTTAACAAAATGTATTTATGAGGTTTCCATTGCCTGCCACTGATATTTCACTTTTTCTTTGTACATTATCTTTCCAGCTCAAGATATTTGTTCTTCAAATCCTAGAAGAACAGCTTGTGATGGGTTGGATGCTCCGCCATACACAATCACTGTGCAGCAGCTTTGATGGAAGCAGGAACTACTCCATAGCAGGTACAAAATAAAGTATAAGGTTGTAGATAGAGAGCTACTGAAGGAATCACGTTTCACTCTCAAAAGTTTGGAGCATGAAACCTTGAAATGACTGTTTCCATTGTTGTTGTTGTTGTTGTTGTTCTTCCTGTCTTCAAGACTAGTTTGATGCAGCTCTCCTTGTAAGTCCAACCTGTGCAAGCCTCTTCATTTCTGCAAAACTACCACATACATGCATCTGAATCCACTTCTTTACCGAAGCCTTAACCTCCCTCTGTTATATTTACACCTCACATTGCCCTGCATTACCAAACTGACAATTCCTTGATAGCTCTTATTGGGTCCTTTCAACTGAACCCATCTTTCAATGAAGTTTTTCAATAAATTTTCTTTTTACCCAGTTCATTTCATTATCTGCTAATTTGTTATTTGATCAACACCATTCTTACATACACATCAAAAGGTTTTATTCTCTTGTCGTCTGAAATGCTGATCACACATGTGATTTACTACAGTCAAATAATTTTAGAAACGTTCCTGGCATTTAAACTGAAATTGGATTTTAACCTGCTCTCTTTTTCATAAACTGCTATTGCCAGTCTGCATTTAATTGCCCTTCTGCTTTGAAAACCATTTCACTGCCCAGTAGTGTCTCATTTCCTAACATAATTCCCTGATTTAATTTGCCTCTATACCATTATGTTGTTTTGCTTTGTTGATATTCATCTTCTCAACATACTGTCCACTGCACTCAAGTGAAAGCCTTGGGTCAATGACGTCATGTAGATTCAGTACTTCTCTATTTCTGAAATGCATAAGACTCTGTACCACATATGCTTATTATCAAAAGTAGGACCACTGGAGAGTAAGGAAAAATTTATGACTGGGCTGAGGATCCTTTGATAGGAAGCACACAGCAAGTGTGCTAACTCTGGCATAGACTTATTGACAGATGTAGTAGTGAATTCTGGTGTGCACTAGGAAAATGTGTCAGGACTGTCGTCGTTTGTATTGTACATTTATGGCCTCATCGACATTATTAACCTCTGGCTTCTTGTGGATGATACAGTTATCTGTAATGAAGTATTGTCCAAAAGAAGCTGCCCAAATATTCAGTCAGATCTTTAGAATATTTAAAAGTGGTATATAGCTTGGCAACTTGTTTTTAAATGTTTGCAATGTAAAATTGTGCACTTCACAAAACAAAAACATGTACTACCCTATAACTATAGTACCATGAGTGACAGAATCTGTGCAGATAAATGGGTGTGCGGATACAAAATATGAGGGTGATTGAAAGGGAAACCTTAGAAGTTCAACAAAATTTCGGAAAGTTGTGCTCTGGGGTTGGTAGGTGGCAGTAGTGTTCCTTGGGGTTCAGAAAGACAGACAGCACCATCCACAACAATATGGCTGCTTCCCTGTCAACATGCACTGCAAATGAGCAAGACTGCGACGCATTGTTTCTGTAGTGTGGTATCAAAATTCATCACAGAAAGACAGTGCAGTATGATGGTTTGCATTTGTCATTGCACCAAGGTTATGAGTGGTGTAGGACGTTTGAAAGTGGTCTAATTTCTGTTAAGGATGCCCCAAAACTAGTGCAGGCTCACTGTGTAGTAACGGATGAGAACACTGGGTTAGAGCAGCAGCTTGCAAAAGATAATAGATGCCCGACTCTGAACAAAATAGCTACAAGTTTGAAGATTAATATTGGTTCAGCACAGAATATTGTTCACAATGTACTGCAGTTCGATAAGATGTTTTTGAGATGGATTCCACGTCAGCTGACTGTCGAATCGAAAGAGCATCACGTCAGTCCCTGTGAAGGTGCATTTCTGAGAAAAATTGTTACAAGCAATGAGACTTGGGTCCACTTTCACCAATGAGAAACGAAAAATTCAAGCAACAAATGGCAAAACAGCTCATTTCCGAAACCAAAAAATCCACACTCAGGTGTTTGCTGGAAAAGTCATGCTCATTCTCTACTGGAATGCAAATGGAGTAATTCTGGAGCATTATGTAGGTTGTGGAGTGATGGTAACCAGAACTACTTATTCAGAAATGCTGAGAAATCAGTAGTAAATGATGAGGACTCTTGACTTTAAGAATACTGCTACAGCAAGACAATGCCAAATTGCACACAGTCCTTAAGAGATTGAGATTATTCAGGAAATTAAATTTGAATGTCTGATACATCTTCCTCATTCACCAGACCACACTCCTAGAGAAACAACTGTTAAATGCACACTCACAAGCAATGGTACATAAGCATTTCAGAAGTGATGAAGAGGTGAAGAGGTGAAAACCACAGTGCACGACTGGCTACACACATGACCAAAATAATTCTTTCATCTTGGTATCTATGCACTTTCAAATTTGTGGAGTACATGCTTTCATCATCAGGGAGACTACATTGAAAAATGACATGTAAGTGTTTTGTCCACTGCTCCAATTACAAATATTACTTCACTTTTAAGATTTTCATTAGAATCACCCTCTTAGAACAATGACAGAGTCTCACTCATATATAAAGTAGGTTGACAGAATGAGGTTCATTGGTAGATAACGAGGGAAATGCAGTCAGTCTATGAATGACGCTGCAAACATTGTGTGGGAACTGTGGCAAATAATTGACATATACAGAAAAGGGAAGCATAAATGGTCACAGATTTGTTTGACCTCTGGGAGAGTGCCATGAATATTCAGAAAGTACTTAACTGATACATGCTTTAATATTGACAAAAACTCCCCTGTGAAAACCTACTTATTATGTTGGTAGAATGAGCTTCAAGTGATAAATCTAGGAATATACTACAACCCACTATGTACCATTTCCACAGCAGTCACAAAGACGAGGTTAGACTAATTCAGTGTGTACACAGGATTTAAACAATCATTCTTCTCACTATGCATATGTGAATGGAATGCACGAAAACTGTAACAACGTGCAGTGGAAAATATCTTCTGCCATCCACTGCACAGTGGTTTGCACACCATAAAAGTAAATGTAGAATGAATAAAACTGTAGATCAGCTACCTTCCTGTCCCACTCTCTTATCGACCACAACCATCTTTTATGTCATTCAGCTCTTGTAACTGCAGTCTGATTTCTGAAATCATAAATAACTTTTCACTCACTGCATGTCACACCCACTACCTTGAATACTTCAATAAGGCGTGTCAAGACAATACTATTAAAAGCTTTCTCTGAATCTACAAATGTTTGGAACACATGTTTGCCTTTCTTCAAGCCTTCTTCTACGGTACGCTGTACGTTTGGTATTGTTGTTGTTCCAGAACTGACACTAATGGTCTCCAAGATATAGTTGTATTGCTTTTTCCATGTAAGAAATTCATTCTTTATTTTGTAGCCATAGCTTATCAGGCTCACAGTTCAGTATTATTCACATTTGTCAGCACCTACCTACTTTGAAACTGGAATTTTTACATGCTTCCTGACGTACAAGGATATTTTGCCCATCTCATATCCTGCACTTGAGGATCAATAATTCTTTCATCGTTGGATCTCCCACAGATGTCCGTACTTCAGATGTAATATCACCTACTCCATGGACATTATTTCCTCTTTGGTTTTTCAGTGCTCCATCATACTCCCCTTGCATTATCATATCTCTCATCTCATCTTCACCTACTATTTCTATTGCTGTAATATTGTCCTCAAGTTTGTTTCCCTTTATGCAAATTCTCTATATTTTCTTTCCACCTTTCAGCTTCCCCTTCTTTGCTTGGTACTGGACAGCCATCAGAGCTCTAGATATTCCTTCAGCTGCTTCTCTTTTCTCCAACGGTCTCTAATTTTCCCCATAGAAGCAACTCATCTTTATCCAAATTATGCATGGCTCTAAGGCCTAGGACTAGCCTTTGTCTTGCAGCCATTTCACAATTTGTCAATTTTATTTTCCAGATATCTGCATTCTCTTCTGACTGCCTCATTTGCTTCACGTTTTATATTTTCTCCTTTCGTCAATCGAATCTCTCTCTCTCTCTCTCTCTCTCTCACTATCCCAATCTCTCTCTCTCTCTCTCTCTCTCTCTCTCTCTCTCTCTCTCTCTCTATCCCAATCTCTCTCTCTCTCTCTCTCTCTCTCTCCCTCTCTCTCTCTCTCACTATCCCAATCTCTCTCTCTCTCTCTCTCTCACTATCCCAATCTCTCTCTCTCTCTCACTATCCCAATCTCTCTCTCACTATCCCAATCTCTCTCTCTCTCTCTCTCTCTCATCTGATGATGACCCAGATGTGATGGATCCACAATTACTTCTGCCACAATGATGAAATAAATCTCCTTGGTGCCATACAGATATGTTTGACTCCTTGTCATCTGCTCTAGCTTTTAATGAAGCAGATGGGAAAGAATGGACAATTAACCACACCAGTACTTCCTAAAATAGATCAGGACGGACAGGTCTGAACTGATCTCTATCTGTACAAACGAGATGTCATTCATACATCCAGGCAACTCAATAAACACAACAGCTGAAGAATTACATGTACTTTTTAGGATATCTATTAAGATTTCTTTTCTTCATTATGCTAAAGAGAACACATCATCCAATATATGAATGTATAACAACTTTTCCACATACCATGCTGTAATTAAATATTGTATAAGTCTCCTTTTCACTACTAGATTACAAGATATAAAACCAGTATATTACCCACTTCCATTTTTATCAGGTGCTTGCCTCGAATGCAACTGTCACATACAACATACAATATACAATATACAATATACAATATTTTTTTGGGTAATCTGGCCATTAATTTTTGAAAATAATGTTTTATTAACCTTGTTGGTTGAATGATTCAAAGTAATGGAAATATTGCTAAAGATAGATAAAGGTATTTTTCTACTAGTGTATCTGATGGGTTTAATCCTATTTCTGGACTATCATTATTTAATTGGGCGCTGATAAACTCTGAACCAACATGACCAAAAGTCAGTCTGATTCTCCTCCATACAGCACTTCACTAGTTCCCATTACTTCTAGCTTTAACATAACCCTGATTTCCATTTTGAAATTCTGTGACCTTGCAACCTTGCCCTATCAATCCAGATGCTGACTCTTAGAATGACAGTTCCCCGGTTCCTCAATACGATATCCTCCTGAGCAGTCCCTACCTGGAAATACAATTTTTTTTTAGGGGGGGAGGGGGGGGACACACGACTATTTTACCTACAGAATATTTTATAAATAAGCTGCCCCATCATTAAGTCATGCAGTAGGCCTGAATGCTCACAGGAAAAGTGTTGGCTCTAATTTCCCCTTGCTTTCAGAAACTTGCAGTATCAGAATGCCAAGGGCATGCAGGCTGATTTTACAAGACCACATCATTCAATCATGCTGACTGCTGTTCCTGCAACTACTTGATGGCACTGTCCTCATTCAGCAACCCACCTAAGTCACACAGCCTAGGCAAGGACCATGGTTAGTGGCATGGGGGACCTTCTGTGACCACTGTAGCAGAACATAATTAATGATTTCTCATGAAGAGACAAATTCTGGTCATATGGTAATGACAACAGTGGCAACATAGTTAGAACACATACATTAATGGATTACACAGAAATGATATTTGAGGGTATAGTCCAGTCACCAAAGAAAATTAGGAGAAAATTTGTGCACTGACAAAATTTCCTACAATGCTAGAAGAGAGAGTTTATAAACAGCATCTATACTAAAAATCCCCACCAGTGATGGTGGGGGGTACTGAAAAGTTTACTTTCCTAAATTCTTCTTACATAACTCTACTTCTTGTGAACATACTTTCCAGAACAAAAAAAACTACATTAAAGTCGCTAAAAACAAATGTCCTTTTCATTTTTGTCTAGGATTAACAGTTTCCACATAGTGGGGGATGGAAAAGTTCCAGATAATTGATGTTAGTAAGGTATTTTTTTTATTTTCAGCAGAATCACTTTATGAAACAACTGTAACTGCTTTCAGACTTGAAAGGTCATCTTCAGATACTGCAAAGGATGACAAAAAATCTTAAATTAAGACCTGAAACAGGTGCAATTATCTTCACTTGATTTACTTGTGAACCCAGTACAATGTTCTGGTGGTAAAAAATTAATGTTTATCTCTAAATGAAGTGGATTTTGGAACAAATATTTAAAAAGTGCCATCAAAGTGCAGTGGAGCATATTAACCCCTTCACTGCTAGATATGTGCCCTCTGCATTCCGTGCAAAGACAACATTTGTTTTGGCTGTACTGATCGCCAAATGCTGGTGCCCCTGCTGAGAGATGGCATTCTGCCTGATATGAAATACTTATGCCATTTAAAAAAAAAAAAAAAAAAAAAAAAAAAAAAAAAAAAAAAAAAAAAAAAAAGGAGAGAGAGAGAGAGAGAGAGAGAGAGAGAGAGAGAGAGAGAGAGAGAAAGACTTTTGTACATCTCACAGTCTGACATCTTCACTCCATGAAGAAGTGTATTCCTTTTCATTTTCTATCATACTTACTGTGGTGCAACAAATTCACAGAAATTTAAAGCATGCACAGAAGTAAAAATACATGGCACAAGTTTTTTGCACAACTGGTTTTAGCTCATACATTGTAGTGAATGAAATGCAGATAAGATACTGAGATTTTTTATTTAAAACTCAGAGGAGAGCTGTATATCTTTTTGTTACCTAGTTATCAAGTTTTATACCCAGAAGACTGTCGCACGTGACATGCCCACTCGTGTCCTCGTACATCATGAATCGTGTGGGTCTAATAGACATCTTGTCTCAAATGATTTGAGATATTATTGAAACAATGTTTTTTGCAAATGATGTCACACAATGAGGCACATATGTTGTGCAATAAATAATTTTAACACTCTTATTTTCTGAGATACAGAAGTAGCTCAACCACAACAGTGAGGCAAGAGCAGTATAGGAGACATTCAGAGATCCACAGCACTGTAGGAGAACCTGAGTGGTGTATGTACACACATCCATCGAAACTAGGAAATGACATTGCAGGATGTGTATATGTGCCCACAGCAGTGAAAAGGTTAAGGGAAATATATCGTGTTCTGGGGGTGTAACAGGGTGGAGGCAGAGAAGTGGGAAGGCGGTAGTGTGAAAAGAAGTATGCTGCCGGACTGTGAGCGTGCAGTTCACACATTTGCAGGCCTTCAGATTTAAGGTCAAGCAGGTGATTCCTTAATCTAGCTACCCAACTACATCACAAGAAGCAAGTACAGGTCGTTTCACTGAGCTGTATCTACACTCCACAGCTATCCCTACAAATCACCAGTGACACTGTGCAGAGGTGTCCAGGGTTATTTGATTTCCACAAAGTGCATTGGCACTACACAGTACACACGAATGAGTTTGTCAATAGCAGCACAAAAAATGCTACTCTCAGGATCCACGTAAATTGCTGCACACTATTCTGTTGATTCTCCTTCATCCTGTGCAGCAGGTGCTGCTCTTTTAAGTTTACATACTTTCCCAGCATTTCCTGTCCTGTTCTCTTATGCATAATTGCCGGTACTCACAGAATGAGCTGAAAACAGTAATCTGCTGTAATGTGTTGTTTGAATTATGTCAACATACATTAAGTTCTACATCACCTGGGTGACCTGATGCAGGCAAGAATTTCAACTTCTGGACCTCGTCATTTGGTCAGAAATTTAAGGCTGGTGTGATGTATTTGACACCCCTCACACTGCAGAAAGTATTCCAGGCAGTGAAAGGAGCCACAAAATTGACACTGTCTAATAAGTATAGATGGCACATTACACTATGTGCAGGTTCTTCAGTGTGGTAGACAGTGACAGCTCCAGCTGTCGGGCATTTATACACGACAACTCACTTAACAATTGCAAATGAGTACTTACTTGATAAACTGAAAATAGCTCCAGTATACAAGTGTAACCTCTGTCAAGTTATTTCGCCTACACACGTAAGAGGAATGGAGAGGAAATTCTGTAAATGTCTGTAAACATACAAGAGTAGCACTTTTAATGTGGGAAGTCGCATTTCCTGGAAGAATATTGCAGCTGCCATACAGGATGACTGATAATCAATTACCCTTTGACAGGACAGAGGAGTGTGCAGAGATTTATATAGATTTTGCCTATATGCGGGCCTACGTAACAGGGAACTGCACAACCCCAATATGGACATCTGCCTCCCCTTGCAATGATACATCCTGTTACACCCACAGAACACAATTTTTCCCTGAATATGACTTCACTGCACTGGTACACACATTTAATATTTGTTTCTAAACCACTTCATTTAATAGTTACATCTTTTATACCCATGAAATGCTATTTTTAATAATTTGTCATTTTTCCAATGCCTGCAATGTAGGCAGTAGTAATCCTAGGGAGTACCTTATTGTAGAATATTTAATGTAATTTAATTGTGTACTGGGAATTGTTTCTGCTAGAAATTGTGGTTTTTGATGTATTTGAGAAGAAACATATAACGTTACCATTAAACTCCCACTACCACTACCACCACCACCACCACCACACTGCACAGCACAGCACACAGCACCAGTGGGGATTCTTAGTATGTTGTCCATGACACTCCTTCCTGTCACTGTACAAATATTTGTGACTACCTGATTTTTCCCCTATTTTTGGTCTTTGTTAACTGGGTAGAAAAGGAAAGCAGAAATGCACTGGTGCATTTCCCAGTGTTCCTTTTCGAAGGAAGATGATGGACTGCCAAACTTCTCACACCACTGCAAAAATGAGTGATTCAGATATTTGATCAGTGGCATTTAGAAACAGCTAAAAATCCCTAAAACTGAGAAGGGATTTGGGCCCCAAAGGAATCTCCATTATTCTATACACAACATACAGCAGAGATTGCTCCCATGTTAATTCTAATATGGTATATTGTTGATCTCTCGAGGAAAAAAATGTGGCCAGTGGCTGGAAAGAAGTTTACCCACCTAGGAGGAGGCTACCAAAAGTGAACCACAAACCTATTGTCATGTTTCACTGATGCCCATCCATTACAGAATACTAGAATATATAGGGTGTATCAAAAAGATTCATCTGCTTTGGCATGCCTATATTTCTGAAGCTAATAAACATATACAATGAGTTGTTTTTTGATGAACAGGAAATTCAAAATGTTTTCTCGTATCTTTTTATAGGTCTTCAATATGCCCCCCTTGAGATTCATGTCACATGTCAATGCAGTATTCAAAACGTTCCCACACTGCAGTGAGCATGTCTTGAGTTACAGCTTCAACAGATGCTATTATGTGATGTCTCAGTTCACTCATTGTTGTTGGTAAGGGAGGAACATAAACAGAGTCTTTATAGCCCCCCCCCCCCCCTCCAAGAAATAATCACATTTGGTCAGGTCCAGTGAACTTGGAGGCCAGTAATATAAGGCTGAATCATTTGGTCCAGTGCAACCAATCCATCATTGAATAATCCTTTGATTGAAAAATTCCCTCAGTTCCAGTTGCCAGCATGGTGAAGCCCCATTCTGTAGGTAAATGAAGCCATTTAAACCAGTCTCCAACTGTGGGGGGAAAAAAAAAAAAATCTGAAGCATATCGAGATATGTGCTACCTGTAACAGTGTTCTCAGCAAAGAAAACTGGACTAGACACCTTTTCATTCCATACCTGATATTCTCCCATAACGATGGTTCTCCTTCCCATTTACATGAAATGTTGCCCCGTCACTGAACACTAGACATGGAAGGAAACTGTCATCCTCCATCTTGCCAAGAATGAAATTACAGAATGTTTTTGTTTGCACCTTCACAAAGAGCTTGCAGTAGCTGAATTTTGTACAGTTTCATGTGTAAGTGTCCTCGCAACACAAGCCAGATGGACATCGAGGGTATGTTGAGCTGTCGAGCTACATGGTGAACACATTTTTGCCGACTCTTTGTGAAACTATGGCAGATGTATTCAATGGCCATGACAGACACTTGGGGCTGGCCCAGGGATTTGCCTTTGCACAAACAACCTGTTTCTCAGAATTGTTCATGCCATCATCTAATGCTCTGTGCTGTAGGAGGATCCACACCATACCTAGTATGAAAGCCATGCTAAAAAGTTATTACATACTGCCACTGCACACCATTTTTACTAGAACTTAAGTGGATGCACAGTGCTGCTACCTAGTGGGAGCCATGCAAAACTCAAGAGTTTGCTTTTTCCAACAGTATGTTATTCATGGACACATCTTAAATAACATAATAGTTGTGAAACTTCCTGGCAGATTAAAACTGTGTGCCCGACCGAGACTCGAACTCAGGACCTTTGCCTTTCACGGGCAAGTGCTCTACCAACTGAGCTACCGAAGCACGACTCACACCCGGTACTCACAGCTTTACTTCTGCCAGTATCTCGTCTCCTACCTTCCAAACTTTACAGAAGCTCTCCTGCGAACCTTGCAGAACTAGCACTCCTGAAAGAAAGGATATTCTGGAAACATCCCCCAGAAGAGCCATCGACATATGTAGGAGCAATTTCGTGCTTACACCATGCAGTGCTCAGTCTGAACATTATTCCTATAATGTTGGGTACCCATACAGTCAATAGTTTCCTGTCTACAGAGGCTCAATTAGTGGAATTTTAATTATCAGATAACTGAGTCAATGGCATTTCTGGGGGAGGGGCAGCACTCTGGTGAGATGCAGGCACCTCTCCAGAGACATTTCCCCCCCTCCCTAACTGCACCCCGGAAAAAAAAAGAGGGAGGGAGGGAGGGAGGGAGGGAGGGAGGGAGTGCATGGGGAATGGAGAGAGAGGTTCCTGGCTATCACTGATCATCAGATGAGTACGTATTTGCTCACATAGAGCTAAACAGTAATCAAGGCCGTATACTCCACCAGTGGCTGCCTCTAACATAGGTGGCAGTGGTTTGTCACATTGGCTTGTTGCTCAGCCCAGTAGTTCAGATATTCTTCATACATCTGAATTTAAACTGGATGAAGGTGGGGCACAGCTGGTATAATTTTTACTAAAAATGAAATTCCTCCAGCTGTACGTAAGACTTTATATTGGCTACTAGTTTCAGTGTTGCATCAACAACATCTTAAGGCCCTATGTAACAACACCATACATAAAACTAACAATGTGAGACATCGGTAGTCTCTGAGCTAGTGTACAAAATAAATATATTATAAATGTGTTATATACAGGATGAATTCATTAAAAGTAGTTACATTTAATTCATTTTCACTAACATGCAATTTACCTTGACATTAACAATTTTTATGGTACAAATGATGTTAAATATGCACAGTTATTTCTGTTACAGATCAATACCAGACATTAGAATAAAAATGGGGGTGTATGTAAGTCTGGGTGACATGCCATTACTCTTAGAGAGAATAATATAGGCATAAAACAGTACTAAAATTGTGTTAAAAGCGAATAATTATACCCTAAAACTCTTCTTTGTGTGTACAGTTTAACTAACAGGAAGGAAAATATGCATTGCCAATCTGACATAAAGCTGTGTACCGGACTGAGACTCAAGCTCGGGACCTTTGCCTTTCGCAGGCAAGTGCTCTTGCACTTACCCACAGAAGGCAAAGGTCCCGAGTTCGAGTCTCGGTCCGGCACACAGTTTTAATCTGCCAGGAAATTTCATATCAGCGCACACTCCACTGCAGAGTGAAAATCCCATTCTGGGTATGATTCCATTGTTTATAAATAGTGAATTGTGGGAAAAGTGGAAAGGATTAAAGTTTGCATAACAATGTATCATCATCACTATAAAGTAACAAAGTGGAACAGGTTACTGAAACATCATCATTCATAACGATATGAAACACAAGTGAGGAGGAACTGGAAGAATGGTTTGGAACCCAGTTAATATATTAAAAGGTATTCAATGGTGTAAAATAAATGCATATGAGTCAATTCATTAATCTACTCATTTCAACAAGAGAAGCGTAAGCTAACATGCCACCAAAAGGTATCATTTCAATGTCGGTTCCTCATTTAAGGCCATGACCTAGGTCTAAGGTAATCTAACACAAAAGAACAATGAAGTACATAACAATGCTCCAAATAGAAGTAAACAGGGTGTTGTCAATCAAAGCAGTTCATCACATATCTAAAATACTTTTAGTTCCTCTAATAACTAATTACTGAAGAAGAGTACAGCGTAAGGTACACAAAGTATAACTCTCATATTGTTATACGTAATCCAGTCAAGGGTTGACATAAGTTAACAACAATCATTGAAATGCCTTGTCACCCACTTACTTGGATGACCAAAGTCTAACATTCATATCATCACTACACCATAATACTCATCTATTTCACCTATCCTTATAAACCTGTTCTTGCATAAAATTACTAGTTTAAATATATTGACTATCCACTTATTTATGAACAAAATGTAACTACTTTTAATGAATTCATCCTATTTATAATATGTTTATAATATTTTTATTTTGTGCAGTAGCTCACACTACTGATGTCTGAAATTGTTAGTTTTATGCATGGTGTTGTTATATAGTGCCTGAAGACAGAGTTGGTGCAATGTCGAAACTAGTAGCCCAATAAATATAAAATCTTAAATACAGCTGCAGGAGTTTCATTTTTAATAAAACTCTATAGATATTGGTAAAGGTTCATGATTTTGACTGCTGCCAACCGCAGAAATTTAATAGCAGACCGAATTTAAATTCATTTTTGTATGAAATTCTGGTTCTTCCTAATCACAGTGTTAAATGCTTGAACTACATATAAGGGTCACTCCAAAAGAAATGCACACTATTTTTTTTAAAACCCATCTTATATTCTACATCTTTGAAGGTTTTACAGTGTGTATATACATCCTTTAGGAACAATATTTTCATTTCTCCACATAATTTCCACCCCACTCAGCTGCCTTACGCCATCTTGGAATCAGCGCCTGTATACCCACATGGTAAAATTCTGGAACAACCTGTTGGCTCCAGTCTTTGGCTGCATGCACAAGGCACAAGGAAATCATCATCATCATCATCATCATCTTCAAACATTGTTCCATGAAGAGAGTCTTTCAGTTTCCCAGAGAGATGATAGTCACATGGAGCCAGGTCAGACTGTAAGGCGGGTGTTTCAGTGTTGTCCATCCAAGTTTTGTGATCACTTCCATGGTTCTTTGACTATCATGTGGCCGTGCATTGTCATGCAACAGCAAAACAGCCAGCTTTTGCCAATGTGGTTGAACACGACTCTGTCGAGCTTTAAGTTTCTTCAGTGTCATTACATATGCATCAGAATTTATGGTGGTTCCACTTGGGATGATGTCCACAAGCAAGAGTCTTTCAGAATTGAAAAACACCGTAGCCATAACTTTTCCAGCAGAAGGTGAGGTTTTGAATTCCCCCCCTCCCCTTGGGTGAATTTGCATGATGCCCCTCCATTGATTGCATCTTCATCTCTGATGAAAAATGACGGGGCCATGTTTCATCACCCATCACAATTCTTCCAAAAAATTCATCTCCACCATTCTTGCACTGTTCCAAAAGTTCTCAGGATACCATTTTTCTTGTTTCTTTGAGAGCCATTGTCAACATCCTGGGAACCCACCTAGCTCAAACCTTTTTTAACGCCAACACTTTCAGTATTCTGCAAACACTTCCTTCCCCTATCCCAAGGTAGCGTGACAATTCGTTCACTGTGATGCATCTGTCAGCAGTCACCAATTTGTTAACTCTCTGCACATTGTCTGGAGAGTGTGCAGTACGAGGCCTGCCACTGCGGGGACAATCCTAAATATTGCCATGCCTGCTTTCATCACGTAACCTGCTTGCCATCGACTAACTGTACTGCGATCAACAGCAGCGTCTCCATACACCTTTTTCAACCTTTTGTGGATGTTTCCCACTGTCTTGTTTTCACAGCACAGGAATACTGTGACAGCATGTTGCTTCTGACTAACATGAAGTGTAGCAGCCATTTTGAAGACAAGCTGTGACGGCACCACTCACGGGAACAGGTTGAACTAAGTTTGGAATCAAGTGGGAAGGATGTATCTACACACTGTAAAACTTTCACACATGCAGAATGAAAATTGTATTTTTACGAAAATAGTGTGCATTTCTTTTGGAGTGACCCTCGTACTTTTCAATTTCGGATACCGCTGTACATTTTCATTTCAATGTTTGAAGACTTTGCTGCCACTAATGAAATCTGGAGTCAGCTGAGTTATCAATGTCTTAACATGGTTACGGGTCTCTGGAAAGCACTATCTTTACAACGTTAAAACAGCACTTATTTAACTTGGTTACTCAGAAAGTATTTGACCTAGCAAGTTGAAATTTTTGCAGGTTATCTATTGGAGTATTGGCTATGGCCAAAGTTTCAGTTCAGTTGTTAGAGATTAATTTCTTCCATTTGAATGAAAATTCTCTACTTTTTTGCCATTTTTTGTTTATAAAGAAATATATAGGTTTCTGGAAAGAGACTGTGTTAAGTTACGTGGAAGGGACTGTGTTATATTTCCTGAAAATCTGAAGCAAAATGGTTTGGCAGATCCTGAGAAAACATGGAATGTATATGAAAAAATAAAATTATTAGGAATTGAGCAACAAAGTTTGGATCACCTATTTAGTGCATTCCAGATTCGTAAGACGGATTACCTTCATCTTCTACAAACTCCTCTAGCAGCTTTCTCTCTGTTCTCTTGCTTGTATTTGTAGGCTATTTCCTGTCAGTAGCCTGAAGATGTAACATACCAAAGGCAAGCATCATTCATACAAGGTTGAAACCTACCTTCATTCCTATGTTTTGAAATACTTTGCACCTTACAATGTTGCCATCATTGAAAGTAGCAACAGCATCACACACACCAAAGTGAACTGTTTCCTTTTCTCACAAATACAGTCTTGTGAATTCTTGGCTATGTATTTGTATTTGTATTTGTATTTCTTTATTGGTCCTGTAAATCATGTTTAGGTACATATTTTGCACAAACGATGTAGGACAAGTCAGGTTGGTACAGTATAGACAACATCATACACGTTATTTTGAAAGGAAAAATAATTTAAAATTATTCAATACATGTTGAATATTGATGACAAATTTAATATAATTAAATAAAATTATAGACTTATTAAGACTATTTGAGCAGTTACACTACACTTTTCTGATACTCTAAAAACTCAGAAACAGAATAGAAGCAGTGGTCAAGCAAGTACTCTTTCAGTTTCACTTTAAACTTTTGTAAATTTTGCATCTGTTGCAAATAGGATGGCATGTGATTGCACAACTGTATGCCAGTATGATACACTCCTCTCTCACAAATGTTTGTACTCACTGTATTGACATGCAAGTAATGCTTCCGCCTAGTATCACGAGGGTGGTAATCAGTGTTATACTTGAAGCTATTTCCATCTTTTAAAATACTTCCTTTTGTGAAATTTAATATTAAATACATATTAAAGCAAGGAAGAGGCAATATATTGAGATTTTTAAATATTGGTCGACTGTAGTCTCTGTACTTAGCATGGTTTATTATTCTAATGATCTTTTTCTGTAGCCTAAATGTTTTGTTTGTACCTACGGAGTTCCTCCAAAAGATAATGCTGTACATCAGTAGTAACTGAATACTACCATGGTACATTGTGATCACAGATGCACAGCTTGTATTTTGTGTAAGGATTCTTACTTCATACATAAGTGTGTTTAGCTTTTTATTTACATGGTTAAGATGTGTCTCCCATTTTAGGTTTTGCTGAATATGTATACCTAAAAATTTTGTGTCACTCACCGACGAGACAGTTGTTCCATCGATTTTAAAAATTGGTCTTGCAGGATGTAGTTTCTGTGAATTGTGGAAATTGACTGTCACTGTTTTTTCATTATTTATTATTAGCTTGTTTGTTCTGAACCATTGTGTCAAATTTTGTATTATACCTGTAGCTGTTTTTTGTAGGCTTTCCTCATCACATGATTTGATTAGGATATTTGTGTCATCTGCAAAAAGTACTATTGTGTCTTTAGTTATTTTTTCTGACAAATCATTAACATAAAGAATGAAAAGAATTGGCCCAAGGACTAATCCTTGAGGAACTCCATATGTATAGTTTTGTGCATTACTGTAAAAATTACAATTTTTTTGTGTTTTTATGTCTTTGTATTTTATCTGACTAATCTGTTGACGGTCATGAGGGTAGGAATGTATCCACTTGTTTGGCAGGCCTCTAATTCCATAGTTACCTAGCTTCTGCAACAGAGTATTATGATCAATTACATCGAAGGCTTTACTAAGTTCTCTACTATAGAGAGTTCTATGTCTCTCTCTTTAGATAAGCTGTCAAATTTGGTTGTGTTAGTGAAGTCTATATCTTTTCGAACATATATGCAGCTACCACCATGCCTGCGTACTTCTCTACAAAATGTGGCAGCTAATTTAAACTGAGGTAGGTGTGCTAGTTCTATCATGTCTTTATTTAGCCAGTGCTCAGTAAAGCATAAAACAGAAATATCACTCATATCATTTAACAAGATATGTATTTCATTCAGTTTATTGGAAAGAGACTGAACATTCTGGTGGAACAATTTAAAGTATGAAGCAGGGACTATATTGTGTCTTGCTTGACCACTTACCTCTTTTTTACATCCAGTATTGTTAGCTGTAAAAAATCCTCCTCGATTTGAGGTGTGGGTGGTGTCTTCTTGCTAGCTGGTTCCCTGGATTCTGGGCCCTGCCTTTCATGTACTGTGGTGCTTCTAATGGTAATCCACTTGTCAAGTAGCATTTGTTTCATTTTAGGTACTTGTATTGCACTGGTTTTCACATTGTATTTATTTTGATGAAACATTGATTTCTTCAGGTAGACTGGTTGATTCAGAGATACATGCATCTGGTTTGTACGATTGTTAATTTTAATTAACAAAGACAGTCTACTGCATACTTGCTCCTTCCCCTGTCTGTTCAAGTGGAATCCGTGACGTGTGAATTTATCACGAGACAGTCTTTCCATTTCAAAGTTTATGGATATTCTACTTTTGTTGAAAAATTTTGAGCAGTTCATGTTTGAACTAAATGATGATTAACCATGTCAATTTCTTCGTTTATATGTTCTTTGTCAAATCTTTTGGGAACTGGATGCAAAATGATATTTGTCTTGTTACCGAGTTGGAGAACACTTGATAACACATTATCAATGCTTTCCACAATGTTGTTGTAGGAGTCTTCAGTATCGTACGACCCTGCCATTAATATAAGAGTATCACTCGCGTTCAAGTGTTCTGCTAATTTGTCAATTCGATTAAAAACTTCACGGATAGGAGCATTTGGTTCAATAAAACTTTGAATGTCATATTTTGTGTCTAGTTTTGTCTCCAGAATGTTTCTGCAGTACCTGTCTTGGCTGTCACTCACTATTAAAACTTTTGGATTCCGTAGTGCATTCCTTAACTCTTAACTTTGTTTCATATGTTCAGGAGCTTTATCTTCTGGAACACTATTGGAATCTTTCATTACAGTTTAGTTTTCTCTGATTGCCGTGTAAACACTGCCTTCAGTTACACTTACACATGTGGCTCTTTACCAGCTGACATCAGAACTGTTTCTTTATCTGAAGGTGCACTTACTGGTTTAGACGCACTTTTTCTGGATACCGTTGGCGTTGTAGATACATTATAACATGAGTGCATTTTTAGTTGTGATTTTAAATTGTGTGTGTTCGACGCGCTTTTTATGGTACACCACTTTCCACTACTTACATATTTCAAAATGGTTTAAATGGCTCTGAGCACTATGGGACTCAACATCTTAGGTCATAAGTCCCCTAGAACTTAGAACCACTTAAACCTAACTAACCTAAGGACATCACACACACCCATGCCCGAGGCAGGATTCGAACCTGCGACCGTAGCAGTCCCGCGGTTCCGGACTGCAGCGCCAGAACCGCTAGACCACCGCGGCCGGCACTTGCATATTTGATTAGTTCTTGTTGTAGCTCACTGATTCTCACTAACAGAACGTTTTTATCCTCTTGCAACACTTTAATTATTTCGTCTTTCGATGCTGAGTCTGTTAAGAGTTTGTGATCGCCATGTGGCACCAAAACACAGTTTAATTTATACTTTCATTGGGGTTTTGAGTTTTTCTGTGAACATACTTTTTCCACAGTTATGGTGCTGCTAAGTCTCTGAAAACAGGTTTTATCACCCCTTAACCATATCAAGCAGACTATGTTTATAGGTGTACACATCAGCAGTTAGCAATCCCTGGTTGTAGTTGCACCAGCTGTTTTCTCCTTCGATGGGGACTTTCATTGGTTGAAAAAAACCCAAACAGCCATCTTCACTTCACCACTGTGTGTACTTTGCCTAATAGCCAATACATAATAGTTTTGTATTTGGTCAGTTACACTGTCAGTTAACCTTCCCTTCCCATCTGATCCTTTGCTATCACTGAGGTTTTGTTTTTTTGTATGAAGCTTTCAGTCACCAAAGTATTGATCCCATTCATTTCTGTATGTGTCCAATACACACAAATTTCCACACTACATCATTGGCATACCAGTTCAGTCCTTTAAGATGTCTGAAACTTTTAGAATCACTGCCACCAAATTAATTCACATATCACACTTTACCACACGCAACAAAACATTGAAATATGCTAGCAACACATGCCACTTCCATTCCTCCACTACTGCCACTATAGTTAGCTGCAAAATTATTTCATATGTACCTTTGTTTTTTGAGGACATCTACAATTTTTAGATATTACTGTTACAGTGCTATTTGGAAGACTCATCGTGCCTCAGAAAACTGCACCGACTGTAGCACCCTATGGATTGTATGCAAGGCATAGACACATTAATGTTGTATTCATAGATTTTGCTACCATTTTCGTCATTTTGAGCTACTGAAACACTGTTCCAGAAAGTTGTCATGTATGATCACTTACCACACTTCAATTCCATTTCACTGGCAAGTCCTACACGAATTTTTCACAGTGTGTTCCAGACCAACTTCAATACACTGAGTACATCTTACACAGTTTGCAAAAATTAAGTTGAGAACTGACATATCAAATCTTTCATTCACATCTGATTTGCCCATAAAATATTCATACTTTTCACTAACTGAACCTAGCTTCCTCTGCCAAGTACTTACTTTTCCACTTTCATTGCAACGAGCAGTTGAAGCAAGAAAGTTAGGTTCACACACTTGGTTATCATATTTATTGTTTATGGCAGTAACATCTACCATTGGCTTTCCTACATTTCTTCTTTTCTTAAAAGCCTTCAGAGGATTTCTATCCACTTTAGGTTCACCCATGATTATCCTTCAATAAAATAGAGACTTCAATGAACACTATGAATATTTTCAGGGTTACAAAAGAGTAAATAAACATAAAAAAAAACATGATGATCGAGTGAGTGATATACACTGAGCTATTACAGGTTGGCCAGAACACATTTTCTCTCACATATGCATTTACATTCATTAGTACAAGATTTGACAGCAGTTTAACAGCACCACAGTGGGTCACACCCATGCAAACGAAAATTTAAAAATATTTTAAAAATCATTTTAGTCTTCAGAACTGAATAAACTATGCATCAATTGAAAGTGGAAAATATGTAGATTTTTAAAATGCAAAAAGTAAAAATTGAACATTACATGTTTTGAACTGAGAGCATGATCTAGCTCCCCCATAGGCAGCATTGTATCACTCACGATGCTGAGAAGAGAAGGGTATCGCCTCAGCCACCTCCAAATCATTTCTGACGGAGGAATGCAGGCTGATATTGAGAGGAGCTCAAAATCTCCACAATATGGCAGCCCAAGGTGTTGGAGATAGCAGTAGGATCCATGATAACATCGTCTGCTACAGTCAGACCAGGAATTGGTGAATGGATGTTGATCCCAGAGAGCCATTGGAGGCTGTCCCACATTACAGAAGATGGAGTGGAACTATTAAAAGAATTAGTGAATGAATCCAGCTAGCTTCTTTGCTATCCTGAGGAATGCAAGGACACTGACCACGCATCTTTTTATAATATATGCAGTTTACTATCATAGGATGATGGTTAAAAATGTGGAGAGCACGTCCCCATGTGCAAATTGCATCTGAGCATGACTCAGTTCACCAAGGGATTGGGACATGCCGCGGTAAAGGGAAAGTGCGATTTATGTAACATTCTGCAGGTTGGGATAACATCTTTAAGATATTGCACCTGATCATCACAAATAGGGGAAATGATGTTTGTCGAAGGTCGCCAGGAAGGAGTAAAGCCTCCAGTCAGTGTTAGTAAGCTATCATTTGGGTGTTCACATAGATGGGGTAGGAGTCAGTAAACATGTAGCACATGGGAAATGGTCACTCATGTATGCGTAAGAAGATGGGCAAGCTGGGCAGCACAGAAGAGTATATTCAAATGGAAATAGGAGTGTGGGGATTTTGAAAGAAAGACGGGTGCTCCTGTATTAAATCAGAAGAGATTAAGGTGATTGAGAAGGTCAGCCATCTCTCAGACAAGTTCTGGCAGAACCCAAAAGGAGACGGTGTGCATTAAAGTGACTGAGCAGCAGAAAGGAGAGAGGTAGTTGCCTAATAAGCTAGAGGAAGTCTGCACTGTTGATATCAAATGATGGAGGGATGTGAACTGTACAAATGGAGAACTTGAAGTAAGGAAGGAAAAGGCGATCTGCAGCAGCTTGAAGGCAGGAAGTCAGGGAGATAGATTGACTATGAATGTCATCCCGTATGAGCAGCATGGGTCCCCCATGAGACAGAATGCCGACCTTGGGGGGGAAGGTCAAAACAGTCCGTAAAGAAATGCCAGTGCACAAAGCGGTCATGAGGACGCAATTTTGTTTCCATTAAGACAGAAAACAAGTGGCTGCTGCAATGCTAAGTGCAGCTTTAATTCCTCTATGTTGGACTGAAGGCCACAACTTCAACTTAGAGGATACTCATGACGAGGAAAATATGAAGGGGTATCACCTCGGCAGTTGCCAAGTGCCAGCCTTTGGAGACACTCTGCTTCAGAGCATAAAGGCAGGAGGATCCCAATCCATTAGGTCTGCAGGAGCATCGGCATTTTTCTGCTCTTGGCCTGTAGAGTACAGTGCAACAAAATGGCTGGTGTTGTGCACCACTGACACAGATATCGGACAGACAAGAATATCATGTGGCAACACCGTCAAAGACCATCTCCGAGTCAGTGAAGGAAAGACTGCTTGCCTTTGTTTAACTTCTTTGAATCTTTCTGGTTACCAGACAAAGACTTGGACGTTGGGTAGCTGGAGCAACATAGGAACACTTCAAGAGTACTCCTTCTGTCCTTTCCATGCTGCCGATTGTATAGCTGCGGTATTTGTCCCATGAGGCAAATGTTTGATGGTGTGTTGCACATCTGGAGGATTAGATGGATACCCTAAAATACCACTGGGCGATTTCACAACCATGGTGCTAAATTTGAATTTGCATGTCTGCTTGGCCACTTCTTCTGTGGAGTGAGCTGTAGCTAGAACAGTACTGTAGGTGCCATATGGTAGAATGCAGGGTTTCTGACTTGCCAACAACTTGTGAGCAACCAGGTAAGACACTTTTCCTTCACCCAAACCTCCTGGATCACCTCCTTATCGAGATATATGGGACAATTCTGGAAGGATGGGACAATTCTGCGAGGAGGCAGCACAGATGCCATTGCAGTTAATGTAGCAGGCTGAAGGAGGTGGTCAATCACCCTCGTGCACATTAGTATGACAAGTTGAACATTTGGCCGGATGTCAAAAAGAACTGCTAGTGTGGTTGAAACTATGACACTGGTAGCAGCACATAGAGTTCGGAATGTATGGTTGGACTGTGATAATTTCATAGCCTGCTTGGATCTTGGAGGGAAGCAACACTGTATCAAAACACTCTATCAAAGGTGAGAAAAAGTGTGTGTGTGTGTGTGTGTGTGTGTGTGTGTGTGTGTGTGTGTGTGTGTGGAGGGGGTGGGGGTGGGGTGGGGGTGGGGTGGGGGTGGGGGGGAGCACTATGGAGGCATCTATCCTTTTCATCACCCATTGGATGGCAGTGACACCCTGATTAGGCAGGTATGTTTGGATTTCAGCCTCCGTCACACTGTCAAGCAGCCTAGTGTAAATAACACCACGGAAAGAATTCAGAATTCAGAGCAGCTTGAAACTAACAGGATGGCTGAGGAGAAGTCAAGTGGCAAGCAGTTGTTGTGCTTGAGAATCAAAAATAGTCTCCAAGAGGAAAGTGCCACTCCATAAAAGAGAGCAGGACTTCACAGAGCCAGCATTTGCATTAACACCTTTCTAAATAATAAATGGATTTACCAATGCAAAGGACTCACCGTCTACAGTAAGTGAAACCACGAGGAACTGTTGTGCAACTGGGATGGTCTTTGAATCATTAGATCATTCCACTTAGGCTTTGTAGATGATTGGGTAGATGATTGTCTTATTGCAATAAAATCCTCCATTATTGCCAGTATCTCTGATGATGCACTGCTTCCAACTGGGGGGCCCCTTCTCAAGGCAGCGCACCTGCCTTAGGTGACTGTTCATGCCTCAGGTCACACCTACTGAACACCTGATGGAGGGACCAGTCGGCAATTTGGGAAGGTAGCTGCTCAGGCAATCATCCCTGCCTGGGCCTTGCCTACACTGGTGGGGTATGTGTGAACCCAACCTATAGACCCAAGTCTGGGAAATACACGTTACCCTGTTACCTGCTACTGCTATGCATCAGATGCATGGGCCAGCCTACAGGAGTACACGGGGAGGAAGAAGAAAAAGAGGAACCTCAAATGCTGAAGTGGAAGGAGGACAGGAGAAGGTGAATGAAGAAAGAAAGAGGAATGAAAACACAGTGGTGAGACTGATCCAATGTGAGCCACCGAAAATGTGGAACATATTCCAAAATACAACCCAAACATGTTCCCCAAGGGAGGG
Organism: Schistocerca nitens; assembly: GCF_023898315.1. Taxonomy (NCBI): domain Eukaryota; kingdom Metazoa; phylum Arthropoda; class Insecta; order Orthoptera; family Acrididae; genus Schistocerca; species Schistocerca nitens. Next base: position 38,563,624 of record NC_064617.1, read on the forward strand.
TAAAAATATGAGCAAGGGGACAGATATGCAGCACAGAAGGGAAAATATGCTGCAAAGGCTGGGGCCCTGTGGAAGCCAAGCATGAACCCGCTAGAGAGCTGTGAGCTCCCTGCAGGGTTAAAACAAAGTGAAAAATTTATGAAAGGAGCTACAGAAAGCTTCTCACCCACTAGCCACTCTCGGTGCCTGCACCTGCTCGGTGCTGAATATTTCTGGAGTAACTACGACTGCAGGCAAAGCACTGTGCCCTCTCACAGCTGATACAGAACAAATGCTCTCTCTACATAGTTTCTCTGCAGATGTATTACCACAGAATCAAACTGAATCGTTAAAACTATTTTCCATCACTAAGGATTTAATCTTGTATTTAGCTTATGGTGAAAGCGATTTGATTAATTAGATTTACCTCAATAGTTTACAGTTCTTTCTTGTATACCCGTTTTTAAAGTTGAGCCAAAATACAATGATCCCTGGTGCTTGTGCTAATTGGCATTGAGTGCCTGCGGTATTTCCATAAAAAGCTAATTTAATTTACAGTGATAATCATGCTAACAGACTATTACAGAGCAGTGGATATATAGCTCTGAAAAGACTGAAATTATATTTAAATGAATCCTAAACTATCATTAAAAGAATAAAACATAAAATATTGCTGTCACACAGTAATAGCACTTTTATTAATAAGTGAAATAGCTAATGTAAGCTTACTTTGAATAAGGTTCAGGGTTCATTAAATAAAAACAATATTTCAAAGTTAAAGCTTTAATAAAGTATGCCTAACACTTTCAGTCAAAAAGTATGTAAAAAGTGGGTTTTAATTGAGTGTTACACCCTAAAAATATTTAAGTATTTGAAAATAATCAATACAGTATTGTAGTAATATAGTAATACAGTACTAAACTAGTACTAATATTTAGAAACTAAAAATTTAACACTGTGTATGTATTTAATTCTCCATTTTATAAAGATTTTTAATATTGGACTATATGCCATTATTAGGGATAGAGTGTCTTTATAAAGGTGCAACCATCTGACTGGATTACTGAATACAAAGTTGTTGGTGACTGGTGAAATGCCCAATTCATCCATAACATCTTGGTGGGCATGAAGAATAGCCAAATTGTCCAATCACTTCTGTCCCTTTGTTGATTAGAGATATGACTTCAGATATCTAAGAGTGTTAAATGACCATTCTGATTTTGCTGTCATGATTGGAACTACTTGGAGAATCTTAATTCACTTCACTACTTCACATAACATTTCTACAACTGCAGGCTCTTGTGTAATGTACTTTCTTACATCAAGCACATTTTTTAAGACCAGTTGTTTTTTATTAGTGATATCAAATAACATATTCAAGAGTAAGTGCTGCCTCTGAACGTCTAGGTCATTTTTGAAAAACTCAGTTGATTTTTCCAAATTTGTTTCACCTCTGTTTACTAAAAGCAAGCACACTTTTCCAACCCAACTGCAATGACCTGTGTGAGTCCAGTTGAAGCAAACTGCTCTGTAATGCAAGATTGCACAATTTCTCATACTTCATTGTAATAGCTTTGCAATATTCCTTTTGGGTTTTGAAAGTGTGTGGTGCACTGGCTTTGTTGTTTTCATACTTCTTTGGTATACTTTGATTCCTAGGAAGCGAAGGATCATCAACTTGTGAAGGTTTTTCTTTTAAACACAATTCCCAAAAGAGTTCAAAACTATCACACCTTCCATTCAGTATACAAATCAAGTCCTCATATTTTTTCCAGATCAGCAACACTTAGATGAGGGCATTGAATTTTTTCATTGACATCCTCTACTGGGTTCATTGCATGGCAATAAAGACGTAAAAAGAAGTAAGTCTTTAATTGTAACATTGACTCAAGGTAGACTGCACATTTGTAACCTGCCTCTGTTTTGTCCTCTGCAGAAAATGTTTCAAAAAACTCTAAAAGTTCTTCAAAGTTTTTCAATATTCAAGACACTAGAAGCTCACATAGTCCATCGAGTTGGCCAAAGGGGTCACAGACCAGCTTGGTCGATGGCGCTCTCACAGCATATGCTTCTGAAAAGTAACATCCTTTTGTTGGATTCCCTACAGTATTTATTAAGTCCTTGGCTAAAGCCATAATATCCCTCAAAGATGCAAGATGGTGGAGACTGTCTACAACTGCCAGGTCTAACCTGTGAGCAGTGCAGTGCATATACCGTGCTTTTGGTTGTATATCCAAAACTAACTTTTTTAGTCCTTTGAACTTACCTCTCATATTCGAGGCACCATCATAGCACTGTCCTCTGAAGTTATCCATTGACAAATCAAGATGAGCAAAAACATATTTTAAAATACTAAACAGAGTGCACTAAACAGTCTCTTGTACAAGCCAATAGACTTCATTGATGATTAAGGAATCATTGACAGTATGAACACAAAATGACACTTGTTGATGAACTGAAGAATCACTTGTTTCATTAACAATAACAGAAAAATATTCAGTCTTCTTGATTGAAGCCAATGAATTTTCTCAAGACATACTTTCCTAGTAGATCAATAATCTCTTTTTGAGTATCATGGAACATCATTTTATACCCCGAATGCCCTAAGCAATCTTTAAACTCAGGTACATCATTCTTCCGGAGTTCCAACAATTGAAAACATTTGAGATGATGTCTTCATGCGATCTAATTGCTAGTTCTCATTGGTATAGGAATTGCACAGTACTAAAAATTTGTCTCAAGAGCTAAAAGGCCTTTCTTCATATTATTGTCTAACTGTTCTTTGAATTGGGAGGCCATACTTTGGTTAGTGATATAATTTAGTTTCAGAACACCTTATTTGTCCATACATGTATTTTCATGAAGATAGGATTTTTCCAAATCCTTTTTCCAGCTAGAAAATCCTATTGAAGTAAATGCATTCTTTTTTTTTGTAAGCAAATTGTAATAAATTTTTAGCATCTGCCTATTTGAAGGTTTTGCAAAAGACTTTTTGGGTAGATGCTTCATATTCTAGCCATGTATATTTGATCAACTAAGACTTCTGAAATGACCTTCCCTTACCAGATTGTCCAGGTTGCGGGTGTGAATAGTTCTAGCCTGAAGACAATGAAGCAATTGATGACACAATAATTGTTGGAGGTTGACTTGCAGTATCAACAACTTCCAAGCGTGCCTTTTTGGTATCACATTTATCCATTGCAAATTTAATTCACAATACACTAAGAGATTAAAGTAAATGAATAAAATATAGTCATACAAAATAGTCCACTAGACACTAAAGTCAGAATACTAAACATGTCTGCACCATGCACTGAATCAAACTACCCACACTGAATGACTGTGACGGCAAGGTGGGCTTTATATCACCGCAGTGTCATAATGTATCAAAGCATCAAGGCGATGCAAGGCGGAGGGTTCCAGGCACTTATGCTCCAGTCCTTTTGATGTCACCACAGCCTCAGTGCTGGCCTACCGGCACCAGTCTTTCCCCAAAATTTCACACACTGGGTCAAATACTAAGTGTGCCTGCAGCACCGTAACACTATCATGATTCACACCCCTCATTTTCAGTTAACCTGCTTACTACCATAATAATTACTTGTTTTAACTCATTACTGAATGTATTTTGAAAGGTAACTATTGCAAACAAGGAAAATAATAAATTCCAACATAATTTTTGGATTTTAAAAGCATAATGTAACTAATAATTTTCTAAATATTAGGAGAGCTCCCTGCTCCCGCTCCTCCCCGCCCAAACGATTCTTGAGGGGGGCTCAGGCTCCCTCGGGCCCATGGAGTCAGCGCCTGTGCCAGGTACTCAGCTTTGTTGGAACACATGCCTGAATAGCTGTGCTTGTCCACCTGAACAAAACAGCAGTCACCAAGCTGATACTCAATAATTTACTTTGTTTTATTTTAACGCCATGGAATTTGATTCCACGAGACAGTTTTCAAATTATTTTGTTTCTTTTATATATATCATGTGCAAGAAGTGTTATTACTGTAGGATATTTATCCATAAAGTGAGTTGCTACCTTGATAGAATTCAAGATTCGAGGGATATTATTTATTCTTAATAGTTTCAATCTTAATTAATGATACTTGTGCAATTGCACAGTTCCGTTTATCATTTCAACTTAAGTTGTTAAAACCGCTGCATTTTTGATAGGTGTAATAAACCTTATAAACAAGTTCAACAACATACATGTGTATGTGTGTCTTAAATAAAGCAATAGCAGAGAGAAAATAGTTAGGGAAACATTAATAACCTTTTGCTAAAATTATCACTGAACACTCTTGTAACACATATTACACCATGGAATCAATTTCAAACTGCAGTAGTTAAGTGTCAAAGAATATTACAAAGTTGTATCATTTATTAAAATCTTACCCTAAAAGAACTTAACAAATACTCGTGTTATATGCCGAAATAAGTTTCCTGAAATTCTTAATTGACATAAGAAGCTAGTTCACGTTTCTGGTTGTGAATATTAAGAAAGTACAACTGAATTGTGTACTCACCATGCACTGCATTAATCCAATAAATGAGACAGCCGATATTCTTGTAGTTGGACCAGGCACTGGGAATTTCATGATCATCTGAAATCTTGTCCTCAGAGCTGCTGCTGGCACTCTTATCACCATCTGCTTCACCAAGATTAACAATGTTTTTCATATGGGCCTCCATAATTCACCCTCTCTCGCAAGCACCTTCAATATTTTTTTTTCGTATGTAGAATCACCACATATCTACTGAACTTCAGTCAAAGCCTGATGAAAGTTTCGAAATTTGTGGTAAGTACCTATGTTACCAATCTTCTTAGGTCATTGGTCTCTAGGGTTATACACTATTTAATCTAACTTAATCTAACTTAAACTAACTTACACTAAGGACAAAACACCTAGCAAACCGTGGCAACGAGTCTCGGGCTGCACAGCTCCCCTGTGCAGCTCGAAGCTCGATGAAGCAATTTTAACTCCTTGCTTTGTGAACAAGGTGCACGCTTATTATTTCTTGCTACATTTCCTTTTGCTTGAGCCCAAAGACACTCAATTGCATTGTACATGCAATGGTACGGTGGCAAACAAATAACCTTGTGACCAGCAGTTCTAGCTGATTTCATCAATCGTGTATACAAGATTTTGTGGCTTTTTGAATTCCTAAGGGAGCAAACTGCTGATGTCATTGGCTCCTAGGCTTACACACAACTTGAACTAACTTATGCTAAGGACAACACACACACCCATGCACAAGTGAAGACTCTAACCTCCAGCAGGAGGGGCCGCGCAATCCACGACATAGTGCCCCTAACAGAGGGACCACTCCACATGGCAGTTAGGGGCTTAACAAGCTGAAGCTGCTCTGCCTTTTTTGGTTCATCAGTGCAATTAACATTATGTCACTGCAACCAACTTAACAAATCACTTTTTCTGCTTGACATGGTTGGCAGTTTCTTCACCCGGGTAGAACAATAAGGTGCTTTATCTATCATTATAATAGACTTGGGAGGGATGTTCCAAAGAAGTTTATCCTGAAACAGTGAGATGTAGCTTGCGGCATTCATTTCTTCATGGATATCTCCTGACTACTTTGAAGCAAAAGCCCACAAAGCACCGTTTATGACTGCTGCACTTGTTCCAGCATGGCAAACAATTAATCTGCCACCTTTCCCAGTTGATTTTTGTAGAACTGAAGAACTTGTGTCATTCGTCCAAATGTGTGAAACACTGTTGTTTGTATTAATTCAAGTCTATCCATAAATATACTTCATTACAGTCAATAGTGCACATTGTTTCTGAGGAAACTGCAGTGCAGAATTACTATGTCCGTCCTCTCCATTACAAATTTATGATTGTTGAATGTTTTATACCTGAAGCCTAAAGAATTCAGAACCTAAGAAGGTGACTTCATACCCCCAGAAAACAGCCCTGCTTCACAAAATGAAACAATAAGTTTTTTTCCTAGTTGGCAATTCACCTTTACAGTGATAATTGTAAATATGGTCCCAAATAGCACACTGATTAAAATTGTCAATAGTTCTCAATCAGTTCCTACCCTTTCTGTGTTTACCTGACATGCTAAGCTTGAAGTCTTTCTCACCACTATCAAGGCCTATGCATTCTCCCCGAGTCACATGTTTCACTATAGCAGTTCCAATACCAAGCGCATCGGCTGTTCTTTGCACTACATTTGACACGGGGAGAATAGGTCCTTCATTATGCCTCTCACTTTCAAAGTAATCCTGCACATGAACAACAAATAGTGCCATCCAGCACTAGCAGTTGCGACCATTAACTATACTGTCCAGCAGCAACAGGGTTGCTTTCTGTTTCTGCGACTGGAGCAGTCTCTTCGCACAGTAGGCAGAGCCATGGATCATCGTGTTTTTCCCCAACACTAAGATCTGCATTTCTCTATTGGTTCCTAACCGTACTAACTCAAGACTGAATAAAATAAGCCATATATTACAGATAACCGTACGCTGTTTTCTTTGTTCAAAACGCCATATTATGTTGTTAATAGCAGAAAACGACATACACATCATCATTCATATCGCACTACAGCATCAGAATGTATTGTAAGCAATGGTAAGAACAATTATACTTTACTTTGGTAAGTTTGTTTTGTGACTTGTGTAGAAATTTCACATGGTCTACTATTTGTTTCTCAGAATACAAAAAACTGAATGCTTTGTCATCTGCCGTCAGATTCTTTGCCTGTAATAGGTACACTGTGTCAAGTGTTCCATCCAGGCACAGATGCAGCTGTCCTTTGCAGATGGTAATCAGTGGTGGTGTAACTTGGAATTGCCAGAAATGACTGTCTGCATCACAATTTTTTTCCTTATGCTGTACTTTTAATTGTTGCACATTAGTACTCAACAGATTTTCCAACATTTTAAAGCTGTGAAATCTCTGTCTTGTCGTTGGCATGTTTAATTCACTTATAGTGCAGGTTCAAAATCAAACTGTAAATTTAGGAATATATTTCCGTGAATATATTTTCCATCCTCCTTTTTGATCTGGGCTTTGGACCAGCACTGGCGAAGTTAAAAATATATCTTTATGTTGTCTTTTGCTTTTTTATATATATTTTTTTCATTTTCTAAGTTTTTTTTTTTTTCTGATAGCACTGTTGTATTCGTTCTTCATTGCGATTGACAACTTGTTCCTGTGTGGTAATTTTCAAAACTGGGAACAACACACACCTCACAAATTTTACATTCATATTTGCTTTTTCGACACATTTTCTGTTTCCAGCAAACAATGCATCTAGACATAAGCATACTTTTCTAAGAATGCTCACTTGTTATACTGTTAGGAAAATGCCTTCCCAAAAACCTTGGAGGATTATCATCAGAATACCTTCCCCTGCCAGCTTTTCTGTGCTCTGATACATACGATTCTGGAAGTTCCCTTACCAGCGACAGATAAAACTCTAATATCAACATATTACTACCTGTTAATGACCTGTGAAGGACATGAGCATTTAAAACAAACAGATCGAGAATGTGCAAAAAGAACTCCTTATACCACTTCATGTGTTTTGTATACATCCATCAAAGCTAATGGTCAACTGATCCCAAATTCAAGTTATATTCTACAATGATTTGTGGTTTCTTAATTTTCTCTCTAACATTCCTGTCAGTCTTTTCCTTGTCAACGATTTCTGAGGTGTTACATGTGGTCAATGTCCACACTTCCCTTTTGTCACACCACTTTATGTGTTAGTGCAAATAAATTTAATGTCTTTCCATTTCAGTTTCTGCAGAACATTTGGCATGTTGCATCTGTTCTTATGGATAGCACCACATGTGTTTGTCCTGTAAGTGCGAAGCCAAGAAAATATCTGGGCTCAAGTACCAATTATCGAGGTAGTGGGTATTGTCCACGTTCTAAAAATGGCTTTATTAGTGTAGCCACTACATCACCACTTTTCCTCAAATTGTGGAACTTAGTTTCTGTTGATGTCCCTGTACAAAAATGAAATCTAAGAGAGACAGTCTTATAATCACGTAACAAAAGTGTTTCTCATCTGAATATACTCCATTTCGATGGAATGAATTGTGTGAAAGATAAGTGTCCTTTACATATTAACAAACATTCATCACTGCAGAGTTTCTGATGTGGATTACATCCACAATGGAAAGCTGTATGAACTTTATCATCGGTGTTCCTCAGTTTCAAAAAAATCATCTCTAAGACATGATTTCTTCATAGGTATTTCACTATCACTCTCTGAGACTGCATTGACACCCTTGATGATGTGGAAGGTTTATGACTACAGCTTTCCAATTCTGTGGAAGAGCTGAAACTTTCGTCAAAATCATATTGTTCTTCCTCACTGTCACTCCTCATAAGAATCTCCACGATTTCTTCCTCAGTGCATGCACCTTGTCTTGCCATTTTCTTTGTAGGCGAAAAAGACTAAAGTAAAGTCCGATGAACAGATACCTGTAGTTCAAAGCCAAGGCTCACAACAGACAGAGAATCTGATGACAAGCTAGGAGCCAGAACTGTGAAAGGCTACTGAGGCAGGGGGCGGGAAGTCCACTGAGCGAGTTACCTCGTCATCAGCACTCAAGTAGCGGTGCGCCTAAACTCGTCATCAGTGCTCAGGGGTTGGCAGACTAGTGTGACTGAACTGATCAACAGCACTAGTGGGAAAACCAGCAGCTGCAACTATACTCATTACCACCCAGGTAGCAGCAAGCAGCATGGCAAGTAAACTCATCAGCAGCAGTCTAAGAGTTAAAACTAAGTGAAATATTTACCAATAAGCTGCAGAAAGCTTCTCACCAGATAGCCACTTACAGTAAAAACACTTACTACAATGTTTTGCTTGTTTCCCTTTCATAAAAAAGGGGGTAAAACTTATGAAAGAAACTGCCGACTGCTTCTCACCAATAGCCACTCTTGGTAGATAGAGTTACAACAAGCATCTGGCTCTGGGCGGAGGATCGGGATGGAGAGAGAGCACAATCCAGCTTCCTTATAGTAAAGGCAGCATAGTAATGCTACCATTCTGAGAAGAGAAGAATATCATCTGAGCCTCCTCCGCTCGTTTCTGATGGAAGAAGTCAGGAAGTCAGGGTGATAATGAGAGGAGAATGAAATTTTCACAAAGGTGGTGGTGACAGTAATAGGGTCCACAATGACATGGTCTGCCACTGTCCAGCCAGAAAGTGGGCAATGGATCCCTGCCAGAAATTAGGGAATGGGTCTTGGTCCCAGAGAGCCGTCAGAGATTGGCCCCCTGTGGAAGGAGGAGGAACCTACGAAACAAGCTGCAGAGGGCTTCTCACAGACTAGCCACTGTTGGTAGATATTGTTACTATAATGCACAACTCATGTCCCTTGCATCTAGAAACTAATGAAAAATTTATGAAAGAAGTTTCAGAAAGGTGCTCACCCACTAGCCACACTTGGTACTTACAGTTACTACAACCTCTCACTCGCTTCCATTACCTCTTAACACTAGATGAAAGCAGCAACAGAAAACATCACACCGAATAGCAACTTTTTGTAGCTGTAGTTACTACGATACCTTGTCTCATATCACTAACTGATGAATTTATGAAAGAAGCTTCAGAAAGTTTCTCACACACTAGCCCGTCATAGTAGATATACTTTATTCAACAATTCAATCATCTCACTTGCATCTTAAAAATAAGTAAAAAAAAAAAAAAAAATATGGAAGAAGTTGTAACAAGCTTTCCACATACTAGCCAATCTTTGTAAATATAGTTAGAACACTACTTTACTAATTTCCCATTCCCATATTTGTAAGTAAAGAATTTATGAATGAATCTGCAGAAAGCTTCCTTACCATCTGTAGATGTTGTTACTGTGCAACTGTACCTATCACCCTAGATTCGTAAACCTAGGTCAGAAATTTATGAAAGAAGCTGCAAAAAGCTTCTCTAATGACAGTAACTGTCCGTAGATATAGTTACTGAACACCTGTACATGTTGAACTTTGTTCATCACTCTAGGTAGAAAATTTATGAAAGGAGCTCCAGAATGCCTCATATCCATTTGCAACTCCATGTAGGTATAGTTACTGCACAGCCGTACAAATTGCCCTTGATTCTTTCCTTTACACCAGTAACTATATGTAGATAGAGCTACAGCACAGCTGCACACATCACAATTGAGACTTAAGGAGAGAGAAAATTTTTGAAAAAAGGGGCAGAAATGTTCCTTACGACCAGTTCTTATCTGCAGGTATAGTTATGGCACAGCTGTATGTGTCGAATATGATTCTTAACCAAAGGAAAAAAATTATGAAAGCAGCTGCAGAAAGCTTCCATACCACCATTAATTAACCATAAGTATAATTACCGCACAGCTCTACACATTGAACTCTGTTCTTAATCCTGGGTGAAAATTTATAAAAGAAGGTGCCAAAAGCTTCTTACCCACTTGTGACTCCCTGTAGATATAGTTACTGCTTACTCGTACACATCACCCTTGATTCTTAACCCTAGGCGAAATACTTATGAAGGAAGCTGCAGAACACTTTTCTACCACAAGCCACTATCTGTGGCTATAGTTGCTGCACAGGTGAGCATGTAAATTTCGACTCTTAACGAGCTGAAAATATTTATGAAAGATGTACCACCAGTCACTGTCTCTAGATATAGTTATTCCACAGCTGTACACATCACCAATGATTCTTGACCAGAGCAAAAATTTATGAAAACAGCTGCAAAAGCTTCCTTAAAATCAGTCACTATCTGTAGGTATAGTTACTGCCACACATTACTCTTCATTCCTTACCCTAGGTGAAAAAATTATGAAACAAACTGCAGAACGCTTCTCTACCATAAGTCGCTATCTGAAGATATAGTTATGGCACACCTGTGCATATCACCATGACTTAGTACAATAGGTGAGGAAGTTATGCAATAAGCTGTAGAGTGCTTCCTTACCAACATTCACCATCTGCAGATATAGTTAATGCCCCAATTTTCTACCCTATGCAAAAAGCTTATAGAAGAAGCTGCAGAAGGCTTCCTACTGACAGTCACCATGTGTTGATTTAGTTACAGCTTTAGCTGAATATATCACTTTGATTTTCTACCATAGATGAAGTTATGGAACAAGCTTCAGAATGCTTCATTACCAACATTCAGCATCTGCAGATACCGTTACTGCACAGCAATAAATATCGCTCGATATTCTACCCTAGGTGAAGAAGTTAAGGGTGAAGCTGCAGAAAGATTCCTTTCCAACATTCACCATCAACAGATATAATTACTGCTTGGCTGTACACATCACCTTGATTTTCTACCCTAGGTGAAGAAGACTTGTAAAAAAGCTGCAGAAAGCTTCCTTACCAACATCCACAATCTGCTGATATAGTTACTGCTTCGCTGTATATATCGCCTTTATTTTTTACCGTATGTGAAAAGTTACAGAAGAGGCTGCACAGAAATAATCTGCATATATAGTTACTGCACAGTCTTACGTATAGCCTCGATTTTCTACCCTAGATGAAGAAGTTATGCAAAAAGTTGCAGGAAGCTTCTTTACTAACATTCACCATCTGCTGATGTAGTTGCTGCATAGCTGTACATAATACCTTGAGTTTTTACCTTGTGTGAGGAAGTTATGGACGAAGCTGCTGAAAGCTTCATTACCAAGACTCACCACCTACAGGTATAGTTACTGCACAGCTATATATATTTCCTGATTTTCTACCCTATGCAAAAAACTTATAGAAGACGCTACAGTAAGCTTCTGTACCAACATTCACCTTCTGCAAATATACTTACTGCACAGCCGAACATATATCTATCTATATTCGTAATCCACTCCAGCTACTGCCGGGTCTGGGTACTGACGAGTACTCTCCATTTGGATTGGTCCTCCCACCATTCTTTTTCCTCCACTTGCCACCAGGTCACACGTCTTGTTTTGACAGATAATCTCACTGCCATTTTCAACTGCATTTTTTGGTGCCCTCTAGGTCTTTTTCCATCCATCTTTAGTTCTTCCATAACTTTGGGGTGTCTCTGCCGATGCATTTTCTTAAAATGCCCAAACCATCTTAATCCCTTTTTTTCTTCAATTTTTTCTCTTGTACTTTCCTGTTTAAGGTCCTTCCTAATCTCTACATTCTGTTTTTCCCTTAACTGTTCTGAGAAATGTCATTTCCCCTACTTGCAGACTGCTCCTGTTTCTGTTCCTTTCTGTCATTTTCCATGTTTCTCCAGCATAGGTGACAATAGGACAGTAAAAATCTTATACATAAGGAGTTTTGCTTTTTCTGAAACTTCCTTATTCCAAATCAGGTGATTTATTGTTTGTCGAAATTGCCTCCATTTTGTAACCTCCTATTAATTTAGTTTGTTATTCTTCCATCCTTAGATATTTCAATTCATACATAAGAGAAACTTTCTACCACTTTGAGGGGTTCTCCATTCGAGGTAATATTTCCTTTAATTCCTTTCTCTCTTCCAAATACCGTTACTTCACTCTTATCTTTATTTATTTTTAATCCATACCATTTTATTATTTCCTTCCACACATCAAGTTGTAACTGTACATCTACCTCTTTATCGCCCCATATTACCATATCATCTGCAAAAATCATCATTTTGTCTTTCTCTTTTACTGCACCTCTAACTGCCCTATTCATTCCCTCCATCATAACATTAAAATGTGCAGGAGATAGAATACTTCCTTGTTTAAGTCCTTGTCTTATTTGGAAGTATACAGAGCTCCCCAATGGTGTTCTAGTTCTACAATTGTGTTCTCTGCACATTTAGTTTATTACATTAATACATCTGTCATCTACATTTATCTTCTTCATTTCATACCAGTCTTTCCTTGTCAACTGGGACACATCCCTATCCTTTGTCTATAAAAACCATTATCACATTTTTTTTAAAACTCCCAACTTTCTTCTACCAGTTGATAGATAGAAAATATCAGGTTGATCGTGCTTCATCCTTTCCTAAACCCATGCTGTTCTTCACTCAGCCCTTTTCTATGTTTTAACGTATTTGATTTAGTAAAATTAATTCAAAAATTTTGGCTGTATGACTCATATGGGTTATACCTCTGTCGTTTTTCCTTAGCCTTTTATTGTATTTTTTGAAGATGGGCACAATGTCTCCTCTTCTCCAATTGAAAGGTGTGGTACTAATCATTAACACACTTTCTAGTACTCTGCTGTACATATAGCCTTCACTTTCTACTCTAAGAGAAGAAGTTATGGAAGAAGCTGAAGAGAGCTTCCTTAGCAACATTCAAAATCTGCAAATATAGTTACAGCACAGGTGCACGTATCACCATGATTTCCTACCCAAGGCAAAGATGTTATAAAAAATGTGCAGAAAGCTCCGTTACCAACACTCACCATCTGCAGATTTAGTTACTGCACAACTGTACATACTGCAAAGGTTTTCTAACCTCGGTGACTAATTTATGGAAGAGGCTGCAGGAAGCTCCTTTCCAACATCCAAAATCCACAGATACATTTCCGGCACAGTTGTATATATCACATTTATTTTCTACCCTAGGTGAAGAAGTACTAGTAGGAGGTGCAGGAAGCTTCCATACTAACATTCACCATCTGTAGATATAGTTACTGCACAGCTGTATGTATCTCCTTTGTCTTCTACCACAGGTGAAAATGTACTTCAAGGCACTGCAGAAAGCTTCCTGACATACATTCTCCATCTGCAGATATAGTTACTGCACAGCTGTATATACCTTCATTATTTTCTACCCTAAGTTAATAATTACTGGGAGTGTATTAAAATTTGGACAGGACGTTAAAATGTGGCGTACCGCTAGCAATTGCCCACATGGACAGAACGGCGCTGGCACAGCCACCGGCAGATGGCGATGGCTGAACCGGCAATGTCCAATTTGTAACCAGGCCAAAACAACCTCCTCCCGCCGAGGAGGGTGTGAAAAGGTCGTCCAAGCTGTGTGCAAACCAATTGGCATGCCACAGCGATAAAATGCGCTGACAAATGACCCTGCTACAATTTGATGAAGGGACACAACAAGAAGCTGTCCGAGGCTGGAGGACCGCAGCCTTGGCCACGGCATCTGCAGCTTCGTTCCCAGGGATACCGACATGGCCAGGAACCCACATAAAGGCAACAAGAGAACCGTTGTCCGCCAACTGCTGAAGAGAGTGTTGGATCCGGTGCATGAAAGGGTGAACCGGATACGGATCACTGAGGCTTTGGATGGTGCTCAGGGAATCGGAGCAGATGACATAAGCAGAATGCCGGTGGCAGCAGATTTAAAGAACAGCCTGGTAGAGGGCAAATAGCTCAGCTGTGAAGACTGAACAATGGCCATGGAGTCGGTATTAGAAACTGTGTGCCCCGACAATAAAAGAATACCCAACACCGTCATTGGTCTTAGAGCCATCTGTATAAATGAAGGTCATATTAATGAACTTCGAACGAAGTTCGACAAAATGGGAGCAGTATACCGAAGCGGGGCTAACCTCCTTTGGGAGCGAGCCGAGGTCAAGGTGAACGCGATTCTGAGCCTGGAGCCAAGGTGGTGTTTGGCTCTCACCCACTCAAAAGGTTGCAGGGAGTGAAAAATCAAGGTGCTGAAGGAGGCGATGAAAGCAAACTCCAGGGGGTAGCAGGGCAGAGACATACAACCCATATTGACGGTCGAGAGAGTCATCAAAAAAGGATCGATAAGACAGGTGGTTGGGCATTGACAATAGCTGACAGGCATATCGACAAAGCAGTATATCGCGCCAGTAGGGCAGTGGCAATTCACCGGCTTCAGCATGAGGACTCTCGAAGGGACTATTAGAGAACGCTCTGATCGCAAGACGTAAACCCCGATGTTGTATAGAGTTGAGGCGGCGTAAGATGGACGGCTGTGCAGAGGAGTATACGAAGCTCCCGTAATCCAGCTGTGAGCGGACGATCGACAGATATAGGCGAAATAGGACGGTTCGATCCGCTCCACATGACATACCACTGAGAACACAGAGGACATTTAGAGAACAGGAACAACGGGCAGCCAAATATGACAAGTTGAGACCAGCTAAGTTTCCTGTCAAGTGTAAGACCTAAAAATTTTGTTGTCTCCACGAATGGGAGAGCAATGGGACCGAGTCATAAGGACGGTGGGAGAAACTCTTTGTAGCGCCAGAAGTTAATACAGACCGTCTTCTCGGCAGAAAAATGGAAGCCATTGGCAACACATCAGGAGTGAAGGCAGTGCTGAAGGCAGTGCCCCAGGAAACATGTACGCTGTGCACTGCAATAGATGGTAAAATCGTCCATGGAAAGGGAGCCTGATACATCAGCTGGGAGGCAATCCATTATTGCATTGATCGCTATGGCGAAGAGAGCGATGCTCAAAACTGATCCCTGTAGCACCCCATTCTCCTGGCGAAAGGTGTCTGACAGGAGAGAACCCACACGTACCCTGAACTGCCGATCCATTAAAAAGGCATGCATAAAAAGAAGGAGGCGACCGCAAAGGCCCCATGTATGCATGGTGCGGAGAATGCCCGCCCTCCAACAGGTGTCGTAAACCTTCTCCAAATCGAAGAACACAGCCGCGTGAGCGCTTCGGCCAGTAGTTATTCATAATGAAGGTCGACAGGGTAACCAGATGGTCAACAGCAGAGCGGCGCCTATGAAATCCACATTGTACACTGGTAAGTAGGTGTCGAGATTCAAGCAGCTAAACCAAATGAGAGTTAACCATTCGCTCCATCACCTTGCAGACACAGCTGGTAAGCGAGATGGGTCGATAACTGGAAGGCAAGTGCTTGTCCTTCCACAGAGTAGGATTCGGCACAACAATAGACTCGCTCCAGCATGTGGGAACATGACCCTCAATCCAGATGTGATTGTAAGTATGAAGAATAAAACCTTTACCCGCAGGAGAAAGGTTCTTCAGCATCTGAATATGAATAGAATCAGGCCTGGAGCAGAGGACCGTGATGGAGCACGTGCATTTTCGAGTTCCCGCATAGTGAATGGGGCATTATAACTTTTACGATTCGAGGAGCGGAAGTTAGGTGGCCTAGCCTCCTCTGCCTGTTCTCAGGCGAGGAAGGCAAGGTGGTAATGAGCAGAGCTCGAAACCTCTGCAAAAAAGCAACCGAAGGCATTGGAGACATCCTCAGGGGCAACAAGGACATTATTCGCGACTGTCGAGCCTGAAACTGGTGAGTGGACCTTAGTGCCAGATAGCCGGCGCAGGCTACCCCAAACAACAGAAGAAGGAGTAAAACTGTTAAAGGTGCTTGTGAAAGCAGCCCAGCTGGCTTTCTCGATTTCTTTAATAACACGATCACACTGTGCACGTAATTGTTTATAATTGATACAATTCGCCACCATAGGGTGGCGTTTAAAGGTGCATAAAGCACGTCGATGAGCACGTAAAGCATATCTACATGCTGCAGTCCACCAGGGGACCGGTACGCGACATGGAGAAGAAGTAGTGTGAGGGATGGAATATTCAGCAGCAGTGAGAATGACTTCCATGAGGTGTGCGACCTGACTATCGCAGCTTAGGAAGATTTGATCCTAAAAGGTCGTCCTGGAAGAGAGGAGCCCCCAGTCTGCTTTGGAGATGTTCCAACTAGTTGAGCACGGAGAGGGGGTATGATGCAGGAGATGGATAACACATGGGAAGTGGTTGCTGGAATATGTATCAGAAAGTGCGTACCACTCAAACTGGCGTGCAAGTTGGGTAGTGCATATAGACAGGTCTAAATGGGAGCAGGTGTGAGATGTATCCGAAAGAAAAGTAGGGGCGCCAGTATTGAGGAAGACGAGATTGAACTGGTTGAAAAGGTCTGCTAACAGGGAGCCCCAAAGGGGATGGTGGGCATTGAAGTCTCCAGTTAACAAAAACGGTCCAGGTAGCTGAGCAATAATTTGCGTCATGTCTGCCCTGGTAACAGAAGACAATGATGGAATGTAAACGGTACAAATGGAAAATGTAAAAGTGGGGAGAGTAATTCGGACGGCAGCTGCCTGCAGACCGGTGTGCAATGTGATGAGATCATAGTAAATATCATCCCGGACCAGCAACATAACCCCTCCATGAGCCGGAATACCTGTCACAGGGGGTAGGTCAAAACACACAGAGGCACAGTGTGCCTAGTCAATATGATCGCATGTGTGTAGCTTCGTTTCCTGGACAGCTACGACGAGTTGACTGTGCAAGCGTAGCAGCAACTTTAAGTCCTCTCGGTTGGAGCGAATGCCGCAAATATTCCAATGAAGAAGTGCCATTCTGAGAAGAAAAAGAAAAATGAGAAGCAAGAAGAGGTCACCTCGAAGGCCGCTGAGGGCCTGGCTTCGAGCGAGCACTGCCGCCGCTATCAATAGGCGGAGAGTCATCGTCCATTGGTTCGATAGGTAAGTCGGCCATCTTGTTAAGATGGCCAGAAGGGAAAGCTTCCTCCACCGTTGAACGGTCAGATGTTTGGCTACCAGCAGTGTGGCCAGGCGAAATGGATGACGGCATTGGGCAGCAACCGCTGGGTAGTGCAGGAGAAGAAACACGCCATGGCGAAGAAGGAGAACTTTGCTTCCTATGAGCCTTCTCGGAAGGTCGTGTACGTAGCAAGTCTGCATGGGCCGGTTCCTTCTTGGAGGCCCGTGCATCTGACTTCTGGGTGTTAGTCGTGGCAGAAGCTGATGAAGGTGCTCGTGTCTTAGGAGTGATGGGAGGACGAGGAGACGTCGACCGGGCGATCTTAGCACTGGCCGAACGGACGACCGTAGTGCTGAAGGTCAGATCGCACGTCTGCGTCGCCACCTCCCTGGTAGTCCGAGGAGAGGCGAGGACAGTAGAGTATTTCCCCACTGTAAGCAGCGTGGGCTTTCTACTAGCAAATAGCTTGCGAGCAGCCGAAGTGGACACTTTTGCTTTGACCCAAATTTCCTGGATACAGCGTTCATCCTTGTACATGGGACAGTCGCGAGAGGACACTGCATGGTCACCCTGACAGTTCACACAACGAGGAGATGGAGATGGACAGTCACCCTCATGGGCATCGCTGCTACAAGTGACACATTTAGCCGCATTGGAACAAGACTGGCGAGTGTGATTAAAACGCTGACACTGATAGCAGCGCGTAGGTATCGAGACATATGGGCGAATAGAAATAACCTCGTAGCCCGCTTTGATGCGTGATGGCAGCTGAACACTATCAAAGGTCAAGAAAAGTGTCCGGGTCGGTACAAGGTCATTGTTGACCTTTTTCATGACCTTATGGACAGCTGTCACACCATGCTCAGTGAGTAAAGACTGAATCTCCTCATCAGTCAATCTGTCGAGTGATCTAGTATATACCACACCACGCGACGAATTCAAAGTGCGGTGAGCCACCACCCGGACACGGAAAGTGTACAGGAGTGTGGGTCGAAGCAGTTTTTGTGCCTTAAAGGCACTCGCAGTTTCTATTAACAAGGTACCGTTACGCACCCTGGTACAAGACTTGACAGATCCGGTTATGGCATCTACGCCTTTTTGGATAATGAAAGGGTTGACATATGAAAAATCCTTTCAGTCCTTAGATTGAGAAACTACAAGGAACTATGGGGCAGGCGGTAGTACTTTTCTCACTCGTGGCTGTCCAAGTTTCCGTACTTGGGCAGAAGTCGAGAGGGAAGAAGAAGAGAAATCCATTGCGGATTGCGCTCTCCTTCCCTGTGCGGACCCTCGCGGAGGGTACTCCCACCTTACGTGAATGTTTACACCTCAGGTCATACCTCCCGAGAAACTGGGAGTCACACTTCGTTGGGCCTGGCCTTTACCAGGGGGTACGTGCATACCTTATTTGTCTACCCAGGGCAGGGAATGACGCGTTACCCTGTCACCGGCTATGCGTGCGAACCCGTGGGTCGGCCTTCAGGCACGCAAAGGGAGGAAAGACGAAGAGGAAAAATAAAGGGAGGAAAGACGAAGAGGAAAAATAAAGGGAGGAAAGACGAAGAGGAAAAATAAAGGGAGAGAGGAAGAGAAAGGACAGACTGTCTCAAATGCCGAGGCGGACACCAGAGGGCGGACAAGAGGGCAAGGACAAGAGGGCAAGCACAAGAGGGCAAGCACAAGAGGGCAAGGACAAGAGGGCAAGGACAAGAGGGCAAGGACAAGAGGGCAAGGACAAGAGGGCAAGGACAAGAGGGCAAGGCCAAGAGGGCAAGGCCAAGAGGGCAAGGACAAGAGGGCAAGGCCAAGAGGGCAAGGCCAAGAGGGCAAGGACAAGAGGGCAAGGACAAGAGGGCAAGGACAAGAGGGCAAGGACAAGAGGGCAAGGACAAGAGGGCAAGGACAAGAGGGCAAGGACAAGAGGGCAAGGACAAGAGGGCAAGGACAAGAGGGCAAGGACAAGAGGGCAAGGACAAGAGGGCAAGGACAAGAGGGCAAGGACAAGAGGGCAAGGACAAGAGGGCAAGGACAAGAGGGCAAGGACAAGAGGGCAAGGACAAGAGGGCAAGGACAAGAGGGCAAGGACAAGAGGGCAAGGACAAGAGGGCAAGGACAAGAGGGCAAGGACAAGAGGGCAAGGACAAGAGGGCAAGGACAAGAGGGCAAGGGAAAAAGTAAGTAAGGCAAGGGAAAAAGTATGTAAGACAGTGAGACGGAGAAAGGAACCAAACAAAGGAAGGAAGGAAGAAACCAGAATGAGTGAAAAAAAAAAAAAAATGACGACGAATAGAAGTCTCGGAACTGTCCATCTCTGGACGCAGCGGCAAACTACACCCTTGAGGTGGAGGGACTCCTTTCACTCACCTCTTACGACAGGCAATAATATCTCGGGCCTATTCTAACCCTGGGACCCAAACGAGGAAATTACTGGAAGGAGCCGCAAAAGCTTCCTTAGAAAGATTCACCATCATTAGGTACAGTTACCACACAGCTGCATGGATCACATTTTTTTCTAATAAGGTGAAGAAATACTGGAAGAGTTTGAAGAAAGCTTCCTTGAAAAAACATTCACCACCTTTAGATAAGTTTACTACACAAGTGTTATAACTACAATATTTTTCACCCTAGGTGAAGAAGTACTGGAAGAAGCTGCAGAAAGCTTCCCTACACACATTCACCATCTGTAGATGTTATCTCTGGACAGCTGTATATATCTCCTATATTTTCTAACCTAGCTGTACGATGACAGGAAGTGGCTGCAGCATGCCTCCTTACCAAGAATCCCAATCTGTAGATGTAATTCCTGCACAGCTGTATATGTGACCTTTATTTTCTAACCTTGGTGAGGGACGAATGGAACGGGCTGAAAGCCTCATTCCCAAAATTCACAATCTGCAGATGTAATTCCTGCACAGCTGTAGATATCACCTTTATTTTCTAACCTAGGTGAAGGAGGGCTGGAATGGGCTGGAAGACTCCTTCCCAACATTCACCATCTATAGATGTTATTCCTGCACAGGTGTAAATTTCTACTTTATTTTCTAACATAGGTAAAGGTAGACTGGCTCCAGAAAGCCTCCTTACCAACATTCAGCATCTGTAGATGTAATATCAGTACTGCTGTATACATCAACTTTATTTTCTAATCTAGGGGAACGAGAAATGGAATGGGCTGCAGAAAACCTCCTTAGCGTCATTCACCATCTGTAGATGTAATTTCTACACAGCTGTATAAATACCCTTTATTTTCTAACCTAGGTGAAGGAGTACTGGAAGGGCCTGCAGAAAGCCTCCTTAACAACAATCACCATCTGTTCATGTACTTCCTGCACAGCTGTATATATCACCTTTATGGTCTAACCATGGTGAAGAGGGACTGGAAGGGGCTGAAATACCCCTTTCCAACATTCACATCTGTAGATGTGATTCCTGCACAGCTGTATATATCACATTTATTTTCTAACCTGGGTGAAGTGGGACTGGAAGGGGCTGAAAGCCGCCTTCAGAACATTCACCATCTGCAGATGTAATTCCTGCACAGCTGTATATATCACCTTTATTTTCTAACATTGGTGAAGGTGGACTGGAAGGGGCTAAAAGCCTCTTTCCCGACATTCACCATCTATAGATTTAATTCCTGCACAGGTGTATATATCACCTTCATTTTCAAACCTTGGTGAAGGGGGAAAGGAAGGGGCTGAAAGCCTCCATTCCAACATTAACTATCTGTAGATGTAATTTTTGCACAGCTGTATATATCTCCTTGATTATCTAACCTAGGTGAAGGAGGACTGGAAGGGGCTGGAGAGAGCCTCCTTACCAAAAATCACCTCCTGTAGGTGTATTCCTGCACAGCTGTATGTATCACCTTTATTTTGTAACCTCGTTGAAGGGGGACTGGAAGGGGCTGAAAGACTCCTTCCCAACATTGACCGTCTGTAGATGTATTCCTGCACAGCTGTATGTATGACCTTTATTTTGTAACCTCGTTGAAGGGGGACTGGAAGGGGCTGAAAGCCTCCTTCCCAACATTCACCATCTGTAGATGTAATTCCTGCACGGCTGTCTATATTACCTTTTTTTTCTAACCTTGGTGAAGGAGAACTGGAAGGGGCTGAAAGCCTCCTCCCCAACATCACCATCTGTAGATGCAATTCCTGCACAGCTGTATATATCACTTTTATTTTCTAACCTTAGTGAAGGGGGACTGGAAGGTCCTGAAAGCCTCCTTCCCAACATTCACCATATGTAGATGTAATTTTTGCACAGCTGTATATATCACCTTTATTTTCTAACCTTGGTGAAGGGGGATTGGAAGCGGCTGAAAGCCTCCTTCCCAACGTTCACCATCTGTAGATGTAGTTTCTGCACAGCTGTATATATCTGCTATATTTATTAACATAGGCGTACGACAACTGGAAGTGGGTGCAGGAAGCTTCCTTACCAACATACACCATCTGTAGATTTAATTCCCGCACAGCTGTATATACCACTTATATTTTCCAACCTTCGTGAATGGGGCCTGGAAGGGGCTAAAAGCTGGCTTCCCAACTTTCACCAGCTCTAGAAGTAATTCCTGCACAGCTGTATATATCACCTTTAATTTCTAACCTTGGTGAAGGGGGACTGGAAGAGGCTGAAAGCCTCCTTCCCAACAATCACCATCTGTATATGTAATTCCTGCACATTTGTATATATCACCTTTAACTTCTAACCTAGGTTAAGGAGGACTGGATGGGCTGATGAAATCCTTCTTACCAACAATTACCATTTGTAGATGTAGTTTCTGCACAACTGTATAGATCTCCAATATAGTCTAACCTAGCCATACGATGACTGGATGTGTCTATAGAAAGCTTCCTTACCAACAATCACCATCTGTAGATGTAATTCCAGCACAGCTGTATATATCACCGTTATATTCTTACCTTGCTGTACGGGGATGGGAAGGGGCTGAAAGCCTGTTTCAGCACATTCACCATCTGTAGATGTTATTCCAGCACAGCTGTATAGATCACCGATATATTCTTACCTTGCTGTACGGGGCCGGGAAGGGGCTGAAAGCCTCTTTCAGCACATTCACCATCTATAGATGTAAATCCAGCACAGCTGTATATATCACATTTATATTCTAAACTTGCTGAAGGGGTCCTGGATGGTGCTGAAAGCCTCCTTCCCAACATCACCATCTCTAGATGTAATTCCTGCACGGCTGTCTATATTACCTTTTTTTTCTAACCTTGGTGAATGAGAACTGGAAGGGGCTGAAAGCCTGCTTCCCAACATCACCATCTGTAGATGTAATTCCTGCACAGTTGCATATATCACCTTTATATTCTAATCTTGGTGAAGGGGGACTAGAAGGGGCTGAAAGTCTCCTTCCCAATGTTCACCATCTGTAGATGTAGTTTTTGCACACCTGTATATATCTGCTACATTTTCTAACCTAGGCGTAGGACGATTGGAAGTGGCTGCAGGAAGCCTCCTTTCCAACAATCACCATCTGTAGATGTAATTCCTCCACAGCTGTATATATCACGTTTAATTGCTAACCTAATTTAAGGAGGACTGGAAGGGGCTGATGAAAGCCTCCTTACCAACAATCACAATCTGTAGACGTAGCTTCTACACAGCTGTATATATCTCCAATATAGTCTAACCTAGCCATACGATGACTGGATGTGGCTGCAGGAAGCCTCCTTACCAACATTCACAATCTGTAGATGTAATTACTGCACAGCTGTATATGTCACCTTCTTTTTCTATACTTGGTGAAGGGGGACTGGAAGAGGCTGAAAGGCTCTTTCCCAACAATCACCATCTGTAGATGTATTCCGGCACAACTGTATATATCACCTTTATTTTCTAATCTTGGTGAAGGGGGACTGTAAGGGGCTGAAAGCTTCCTTCCCAACATCACCATATGTAGATGTAATTTTTGCACAGTTGTATATATCTCCTTTATTTTCTAACCTATGTGAAGGTGGACTGAAACGTGCTGCAGAAAGCCTCCTTCCCAACATTCGCCATCTGTAGATGTAATTCTTGCACAGCTGCATATATCTCCTTGATTATCTAACGTAGGTGAAGGAGGACTGGAAGCTGGCTGGAGAAAGCCTCCTTACCAAAAATCACCTCCTGTAGATGTGTTCCTGCACAGCTGTATGTATCACCTTTATTTTGTAACATCGTTGAAGAGGGACTGGAAGGGGCTGAAAGACTCCTTCCCAACATTAACCTTCTATAGATGTAGTTTCTGCACAACTGTATATATCACCTTTATTTTCTAACCTTTGTGAAGGTGGACTGGAAGGGGCTAATAGCCTCTTTCCCGACATTCACCATCTACAGATGTAATTACTGCACAGGTGTATATATCACCTTTATTTTGTAACCTTGGTGAAGGGGGACTGGAAGGTACTGAAAGCTTCCTTCCCAACATTCCCCATATGTAGATGTAATTTTTGCACAGCTGTATATATCACCTTTATTTTCTAACCTTGGTGAAGGGGGACTGGAAGGTCCCGAAAGCCTCCTTTCCAACATTAACCATCTGTAGATTCATTCCTGCACAGCTGTATATATCACCTTTTTTTTCTAACCTTGGTGAAGGGGGACTGGAAGGGGCTGAAAGCCTCCTTACCAACATTAACCATCTGTAGATTCATTCCTGCACAGCTGTATATATCACCTTTTTTTTCTAACCTTGGTGAAGGGGGACTGGAAGGGGCTGAAAGCCTCCTTACCAACATTCACCATTTGTAGATGTAATTCCAGCACAGCAGTATATATCACCTTTATATTCTAACCTTGGTGAAGGGGGACTGGAAGGGGCTGAAAGCCTTCTTCCAAACATTCACTTACTGCAGATGTAATTCCTGCACAGCTGTATATATCACCTTTATTTTCTAACCTTGGTGAAGGGGACTGGAAGGTCCTGAAAGCCTCCTTCCCAACATCCACCATCTGTAGATATAATTTTTGCACAGTTGTATATATCACCTTTATTTACTAACCTTGGTGAAGGGGGACTGGAAGGTCCTGAAAGCCTCCTTTCCAACATTAACCATCTGTAGATGTATTCATGCAAAACTGTATATATCACCTTTTTTTTCTAACCTTGGTGAAGGAGAACTGGAAGGGGCTGAAATCCTCCTTCCCAATGTTCACCATCTGTAGATGTAGTTTCTGCACAGCTGTATATATCATCTATATTTATTAACCTAGGTGTACGACAATTGGAAGTGGCTGCAGGAAGCGTCCTTACCAACATACACCATCTGTTGATGTAATTCCTGCACAGCTGTATAAATCACCTTCATTTTTTAAACTTGGTAATGGGGGACTGGAAGGGGCCGAAAGCCTCTTTCCGAACATTCACCATCTGTAGATGTTATTATAGCACAGCTGTATATATCACCGTTACATTCTAACCTTGCTGTACGTGGCGGGAAGGTGTTGAAAGCCTCTTTCAGAACATTCACCATCTATAGATGTAATTCCAGCACAGCTGTATATATCACCTTGATTTTCTAAGCTTGGTGAAGGTGCACTGGAAGGGGCTGAAAGCCTCCTTCAAAACATTCACGATCTGTAGATGTATTTCCTGCACAGCTGTATATATAACCTTTGTTTTCTAACCTCGGTGAAAGGCGCCTGGAAGTGGCTGAAAGCATCCTTCCCAACATTCACCATCTGAAGATGTAATTTTTGCACAGATTTATATATCTCCTTTATTTTCTAACCTAGGTGAAGGAGGACTGGAAGGCGCTGATGAAAGCCTCCTTACTAACAATCAACATCTGTAGATATAGTATCTGCACAGCTGTATATATCACCTTTAATTTCTAACCTTGGGGAAGGGGGACTGGAAGGTCCTGAAAGCCTCCTTTCCAAAATTAACCATCTGTAGATGTATTCCTGCACAGCTGTATGTATCATCTTTATTTTCTAACCTTGGTGATGGGGGACTGGAAGGGCCTGATGGCCTCCTACCTAACATGTACCATCTGTAGATGTAGTTTCTGCACAGCTGCATATATCTCCTATATTTTCTAACCTAGCCATAGAATGACTGGAAGTGGCTGCACGAAGCCTCCTTACCAACAATGACCATCTGTTGATGTAATTCCCGCACAGCTGTATACATCACCTTTATTTTCTAAGCTTGGTGAAGGGGGAGTGGAAGGAGCTGAATACCTAATTCCCAACATTCACTATCTGTAGATGTAATTCTTGCACAGCTGTATATATCTCCTTTATTTCCTAACATAAGTGAAGGAGGACTGGAAGGGACTGATGAAAGCCTCCTTACCATCAGTCACAAGTTGGTCAACAGCGGAGCAGCGGCGACAAGAGCCGTGTTGAACATTGGTAAGTAGCCATCGAGATTCAAGAATCCAAGCTGACCGAGCGTTAACCATGCACTCCGTCACCTTACAGACACAACTTGTAAGAGGAATGGGGCGGTAACTAGAAGGAAGGTGTCTATGCTTCCCAGGTTTGGGTATAGGAACAATTACTGCGTCACGACAATGTATGGAGACTTGACCTTCTGTCCAGACGCGATTGTAGGTACGAAGAGGGAAGCTTTTGCCTGCCGGAGAGAGGTGTGCCAGCATCTGAACATGAATGGCATCTGGACCCCGAGAAGAGGTCCAGGACAGTGCAAGAGCACGTTCGAGTTCCCGCATAGTAAAGGGGGCATTATAATTTTCCAGATTCATCGAGTGGAAGGAAGGCCGCCAAGCCTCTTCTGCCTCTTCCCTGCGAAGGAATGCAGGGTGGTAATGGGCGGAGCTTGAAAGCTTTGCGAAAAAGTGGCCGAAGCCGTTGGAGACATTCACAGAATCAACAAAGATCTAATTACATGAAGTCAGGCCAGGTACCGAGGAGTGGGCCTTTTTTGCTGTCTTTGATGACTAAGGCATTGCGGTCGGAGTCGTTTGTATCCAAACGTTCACGATTTGTACACGTAATTCCTGCACAGCTGTAAATATCACCTTTATTTTGTAACCATGTTGAAGGGGGACTGGAACGGGCTGAAAGCCTCCTTCCCAACACTCACCATCTGTGGATGTAATTTCTACACAGCTGTATATATACCCTTTATTTTCTAATCTAGGTGAAGGTAGACTGGAAGGGGCTGCAGAAAGCCTCCTTACCGACATTCACCATCCGTGTATGTAATTTCAGTACTGCTGTATACATCAACTATATTTCTTAATCTAGGGGAAGGAGACCTGGAAGGAGCTGCAGAAAGCCTCCTTAGCATCATTCACCATCTGTAGATGGAATTCCTACACAGATGAATTTATTCCCTTTATTTCCTAACCTATGTGTAGGAGGACTGGAAGGGACTGATGAAATCCTCCTTACCAACAGTCACCATCTGTAAATGTAATTCCTGCACAGCTGTATGTATTACCTTTATTTTCTAACATTGGTGAAGGGGGACTGGAAGGGGCTGAAAGCCACCTTCCAAATATTCACCATCTGTAGCTGTAATTCCTGCACAGCTGTATATATCACCGTTATTTTCTAACCTTTGTGAAGGGGTACTGGAAGGGGCTGAAAGCCTCCTTTCCAACATTAACTATCTGTAGATGTAGTTTCTGCACAGCTGTATATACACTCCTGGAAATTGGAATGACAACACCGTGAAATCATTGTTCCAGGAGGGGGAAACTTTATTGACACATTCCTGGGGTCAGATACATCACATGATCACACTGACAGAACCACAGGCACATAGACACAGGCAACAGAGCATGCACAATGTCGGCACTAGTACAGTGTATATCCACCTTTCGCAGCAATGCAGGCTGCTATTCTCCCATGGAGACGATCGTAGAGATGCTGGATGTAGTCCTGTGGAATGGCTTGCCATGCCATTTCCACCTGGCTCCTCAGTGGGACCAGCGTTCGTGCTGGACGTGCAGACCGCTTGAGACGACGCTTCATCCAGTCCCAAACATGCTCAATGGGGGACAGATCTGGAGATCTTGCTGGCCAGGGTAGTTGACTTACACCTTCTAGAGCCCGTTAAGTGGCACGGGATACATGCGGACGTGCATTGTCCTGTTGGAACAGCACGTTCCCTTGCCGGTCTAGGAATGGTAGAAAGATGGGTTCGATGACGGTTTGGATGTACTGTGCACTATTCAGTGTCCCCTCGATGATCACCAGTGGTGTACGGCCAGTGTAGGAGATCGCTCCCCACACCATGATGCCGGGTGTTGGCCCTGTGTGCCTTGGTCGTATGCAGTCCTGATTGTGGCGCTCACCTGCACGGCGCCAAACACGCATACGACCATCATTGGCACCAAGGCAGAAGCGACTCTCATCGCTGAAGACGACACATCTCCATTCGTCCCTCCATTCACACCTGTCGCGACACCACTGGAGGTGGGCTGCACGATGTTGGGGCATGAGCGGAAGACGGCCTAACGGTGTGCGCGATCGTAGCCCAGCTTTATGGAGATGGTTGCGAATGGTCCTCGCCGATACCACAGGAGCAACAGTGTCCCTAATTTGCTGGGAAGTGGCGGTGCAGTCCCCTACGGCACTGCGTAGGATCCTACGGTCTTGGCGTGCATCCGTGCGTTGCTGCGGTCCGGTCCCAGGTCGACGGGCACGTGCACCTTCCGCCGACCACTGGTGACAACATCGATGTACTGTGGAGACCTCACGCCCCACGTGTTGAGCAATTCAGCGGTACGTCCACCCGGCCCCCCGCATGCCCACAATACGCCCTCGCTCAAAGTCCGTCAACTGCACATACGGTTCACATCCACGCTGTCGCGGCATGCTACCAGTGTTAAAGACTGCGATGGAGCTCCGTATGCCACGGCAAACTGGCTGACACTGACGGCGGTGGTGCACAAATGCTGCGCAGCTAGCGCCATTTGACGGCCAACACCGCGGTTCCTGGTGTGTCCGCTGTGCCGTGCGTGTGATCATTGCTTGCACAGCCCTCTCGCAGTGTCCGGAGAAAGTATGGTGGGTCTGACACACCGGTGTCAATGTGTTCTTTTTTCCATTTCCAGGAGTGTATCACGTTTATTTTCTATCCTTGGTGAATAGGAGACTGGAAGGGGCTGAAAGCCACCTTCCCAACATTCACCAACTGTAGATGTAATTCCTTCACAGCTGTATATATCGGCTTTATTTTCTAACCTTGGTGAGGGGGGGACTGAAAGGGGCTGAAAGCCTCCTTCCCAAAATTCACCATCTGTAGATGTAATTTTTGCACAGCTGTATATTTCTTCTTTATTTTCTAACCTAGGTGAAGATGGACTGAAACGGGCTGCAGAAAGCCTCCTTCCATACATTCACCATCTGTAGATGTAATTTCAGTACTGCTGTATACATCAACTTTATTTCCTAAACTATGGGAAGGAAAACGAAGTGGCTGCAGAAAGCCTCCTTAGCAACATTCACCATCTGTAGATGGAGTTCCTACATAGCTGTATATATTCCCTTTATTTCCTGAACTATGTGAAGGAGGACTGCAAGGGGCTACAGAAAGCCTCCCTAACAACAATCGCGATCGGCAGATGTATTTCCTGCACAGCTGTATATTTCTACTTTATCTTCTAACCTAGGTTAACGTGGACTGGAAGGGGGCTGTAGAAAGCCTCCTTAGCATCATTCACCATCTGTAGATTGAATTCCTACACAGCTGTATATATTCCCTTTATTTCCTAACCTACGTGGAGGCGGACTGGAAGGGGCTGCAGAAATCCTCCCTACCAAAAATCACGATCGGCACATGTATTTCCTGCACAGCTGTATATGTCTCCTTTATATCCTAAAATTGGCGAAGTGGACTGGAGGGGGCTGATAACCTCCTTCCCAACATTCACCACCTCTAGATGTAGTTTTTGAACAGCTGCATATATCTCCTTTATTTTCTAACCTAGGTGAAGGGGGACTGGAAGGGGTGCAGACAGCCTCTTTACCAACAATGACCATCGTTTGATGTAGTTTCTCCTATATATTCTAACCTAGCCGTCCGACGACTGGATTGGCTGCAGGAAGCCTCCTTACCAACAATCGCCATCTGTAGATGTAATTCCTGGACAGCTGCATATATCACCTTTATTTTCTAACCCTGGTGAAGGGGGACTCGAGGGGCTGAAAGCTTTGTTCCCAACATTCACCATCTGTAGCTGTAATTAATGCACATCTGTATATATCACCTTTATTATCTAACCTTGGTGAAGGGGGACTGGAAGCGGATGAAGGAGTCCTGCCCAACATTCACCATCTGTAGATATAGTTCTTCCACAGCTGTATATATATCACCTTTATTTTCTAACCTTGGTGAAAGGGGACTGGAATTGGCTGTAAGCCACCTTCCCAACATTCAGCATCTGCAGATGTAATTCTTGCACAGCTGCATATATCACTTTTATTTTCTAACCTAGGTGAAGGAGGAATGGAAGGAGCTGCAGGAAGCCTCGTTACCAACAATCACTATCTGTAGATGTAATTCCTGCATAACTGTATATATACATCTCCTATATATTCTAACCTAGCCGTACGACGACTTGAGGTGGCTGCAGGAACCCTCCTTACCAACAATCACCATGTGTAGATGTAAATCCTGCACAGCTGTATATATCACATTAGTTTCTGAGCTTGGTGAAGGGGGACTACAAGGGGCTGAAAGCCTCCTTCTAAACTTTCATCATCTGTAGATGTAATTCCTGCACAGTTGTATATATCACCTTTATTTTCTAACCATGGTGAAGGGGGACTCGAAGGGGCTGAAAGCCTCCTTCCAAACTTTCATCATCTGTAGATGTAATTCCTGCACAGTTGTATATATCACCTTTATATTATAACCTGGCTGAAGGGGGACTGGAAGCAGCTGAAAGAGTCCTTCCCAACATTCACCATCTGTAGATATAATTCCTGCACAGCTGTATACATCAACTTTATTTTCTAACATTGGTGAAGGGGGATTGGAAGGGGTTGAAAGCCGTCTTCCCAACATTCACCATCTGTAGATGTAATTCCTGGACAGCTGGAAGTAACACCTTTATATTCTAACCTTGGTGAACGGGGAATGGAAGGGGCTGAAAGAGTCCTTCCCAGCATTCACTATCTGTGGATGTTTTTTTTTTTTTTTTATTTTGGTTTTAGGGCGCAAAACTTCTATGGTCATTAGCACCCAGCCCGTGACTTAAGACAGTAAGAAACCGAAATTGAAAATCAGCAGCAATGGGAACAAAGTCATAAAAGCGGAGAAACTAAAAGCTGAAAGAATGCTTAAAAATCCACTACAGAAAGGGGTTGGTTGTCCCCAAAAAGGCTTCAAATGACTGACGTCATTTCACTGTCACTAATAAACTGAAGAACGCGGTCGGCTGAGCGCGTGTCATCTGCTAAAATCGACGATAGATCAGGCGATAGCTGTAGACGGGAGCGTAACGGATTAAAATAGGGGCATTCAATTAAAAGGTGTCTTACCGTCCACAGCTGAGAGCAGTGGGGACAGAGTGGGGGAGGATCGCCGCTTAAAAGATGTCGATGGCTAAAAAGACAGTGCCCTATCCGGAGTCTAGCTAAAATTACCTCCTCCCGACGACGCGTTCCGGAGGAAGAGGTCCAAGCGCAAGGAAGGGCTTTCACTTCCCGCAATTTATTACGGGGAAGTGTTGACCAATGCACATGCCATAAATGAGCAACGTTGCAACATAAACCACTCCGTAGATCAGTGAAGGGAAGCGACTGAATAGCTGGCCGAGGAAGAGAGACTGCAGCCTTGGCCAATATATCGGCCGCCTCATTCCCACAGATACCAGCGTGTCCCGAGAGCCAGAGGAACGCCACCGAGACGCCCCCCAGGTGGAGCAAGCGCAGACAGTCCTGAATCCGGTGGACCAGAGGGTGCACAGGGTAAAGAGCTTGGAGACTGAGGAGAGAGCTGAGAGAATCTGAACAGATAACATACTGTATCTGCTGATGGCGGCGGATGTAGTGGACAGCCTGGAGAAGCAGCGTAAAGCTCCGCAGTATAAACCGAACACTGGTCGGTAAGCCGAAAGCTATTTGGGGTGTCGCCAACAATATAGGCACTCCCTACACCTAACGATGTTTTCGAGCTGTCGGTGTAAATAAATGTGGCGTCCGTCATTTGTGCACAGAGCAGCAAAATCCCGACGATAAACAAGTGTAGGGGTACCATCCTTGGGAAATTGACAAAGGTCACGGAGCAGGCAGATCCGGGGATGGAGCCAAGGCGGTGCTGTACCCCAAGTTGTCAAGAAGGTTTTAGGAAAGCGGAAGGAAAGAGAATGGAGCAGTTGATGGAAGCGGACTCCCGGGGGTAGTAGGGAGGAGGAGCGGCCTGCATACCCTACATCAAAGGAGGCGTCGAAAAAAGGGTCATGGGCTGGATTAGCAGGCATGGAAGACAGATGGCTAGCATAACGGCTCAGAAGGACCGCTCGCCGATTGGACAGCGGAGGTTCAGCAGTCTCAGCATAAAGGCTTTCCACAGGGCTAGTGTAAAAAGCTCCAGACACTAAACGTAATCCACGGTGGTGGATACAGTCGAGACGCCGAAGAATAGACGGCCGAGCAGAGGAGTAGACGATGCTTCCATAATCTAATTTCAAGCGCACTAAGGTGCGATAGAGGCGGAGAAGGACCACTCGGTCCGCTCCCCAGGAGATACCATTCAGGACACAGAGGGTGTTAAGGGATCGCAGACAGCGAGCCGAAAGATAGGAAACGTGGGAGGACCAGCACAATTTTCTGTCAAACATAAGACCCAAGAATTTAGCGACGTCTGAAAACGGAAGGTTGACAGGACCTAGATGTAAGGAGGGCGGAAGAAACTCCTTACGTCGCCAAAAATTGACACAAACGGTCTTACTGGGTGAGAAACGGAAGCCGGTTTCGATGCTCCACGAGTGGAGGCGATCGAGACATCCTTGAAGACATCGTTCAAGAAGGCTGGTCCGTTGAGAGCTGTAGTAGATCACAAAATCGTCCACAAAGAGGGAGCCCGAGACATCAGGAAGGAGACAATCCATAATTGGATTTATGGCGATGGCAAACAGTACAACACTCAGCACAGAGCCCTGGGGTACCCCGTTTTCTTGGGAGAAAGTACGGGAGAGAGTAGTGTTCACCCTCACCCTAAAAGTGCGCTCTGCCATAAATTCGCGAAGAAAAAGGGGCAGGCGGCCTCGAAAGCCCCAAGAGAACAGTGTGCGGAGGATGCCTGTCCTCCAACAGGTATCGTATGCTCTCTCCAGATCAAAAAATATTGCTACCGTTTGGCGTTTCCGGAGAAAATTGTTCATGATATAAGTGGAGAGAGCAACAAGATGGTCACGTGGAGAACGATGCTTCCGGAATCCGCATTGGGCAGGTGTTAAAAGACTGCGGGATTCCAGCCACCAAGCTAAACGGTAATTCACCATACGCTCCAAAACCTTACAGACACTACTCGTGAGAGAAATGGGGCGATAGCTAGAGGGGAGATGTTTGTCCTTTCCGGGTTTCGGAACGGGAACGACAATAGCTTCCCGCCACCGTCTCGGAAAGGTACTGTCGGTCAAAATTCGATTATAAAGGCGAAGGAGGTAACGCAGACTATGGGTTGATAAATGCAGCAACATTTGGACATGGATACCATCCGGTCCTGGGGCGGAGGAGCGAGAAGAAGAGAGGGCATGTTGGAGTTCCCGCATGGAGAAAACAGTATTGTAGCTTTCGTGATTTTGAGGGGAGAAAGCAAGATGTCGCACTTCCGCTGCGCGTTTCTTCGGGAGAAACGCTGGCGGGTAATTTGAAGAGCTCGAAATCTCAGCAAAGTGCTGACCCAATGAGTTAGAAATTGCAACGGGGTACACTAATGTATCGTGCGCGACAGTGAGCCCAGAGACCGGGGAGAAACTAGGCGCGCCTGAGAACCGTCGAAGCCGATTCCAAACTTCCGAGGAGGGAGTGAAGGTGTTAAATGAGGTAATAAAGAATTTCCAGCTTGCCTTCTTGCTATCGCGGATGACGCGACGGCATAGCGCACGGAGCTGCTTATAGCGGATACAGTTGGCCAAAGTAGGATGGTGACGGAAAATGCGAAGAGCACGTCGCCGCTCACGTATTGCGTCACAGCATGCCTCATTCCACCAAGGAACTGGGGGTCGCCGGGGCAATTCGGAGGTGCGTGGTATTGAACGTTCCGCAGCTGTAAGAATAACGTCCGTAATATGTGTGACCTCATCGTTGACGCTGGGAAAGCGACGGTCATCGAATGTCGCTAGAGACGAAAAAAGTGTCCAATCAGCTTGGGCAAACTTCCAGCGTCGCGAGCGCATATATGGCAGTTGAGGCTGCAGTCTAAGGACACATGGAAAGTGGTCACTTGAGTGTGTATCATCAAGGGCGAACCATTCGAAGCGCCGAGCTAGCGGAACAGTACCGACAGCAAGGTCCAAATGAGATAAATTTGTCGTGGAGGCAGACAAAAATGTGGGGAACCCCAGTGTTGAGGCAAACTAGATCCGCTTGGTGGAAGACGTCTAGCAATAGAGAGCCACGTGGACATGGATGTGGAGATCCCCAAAGTGGGTGGTGGGCATTATTGAAGTCCCCAACCATCAAATAAGGGGGTGGAAGCTGACCAAGAAGATGAAGGAGATCAGCTCGTGCCATTGGTGTGGATGATGGAATGTATACCGTACAAAGAGAGAACGTGTATCCAGAAAGGGAAAGACGGACGGCGACAGCTTGGAAGGAACTGTTTAAGGGGATTGGGTGATAATGGAGAGTATCATGGAGAAGAATCATGAGTCCTCCATGGGCTGGAGTGCCTTCAACAGAGGGGAGGTCATATCGGACGGACTGAAAATGAGGGAGAACAAAGCGGTCATGGGGACGCAGCTTTGTTTCCTGAAGACAGAAGATGACCGGCGAGTAGGATCGTAAGAGGACTGACAATTCATCCCGATTGGCTCGAATGCCGCAGATATTCCAGTGGATAATGGACATAGGGTGAACAGAAAATGGAGGAATGTGACCAAGGGTGCTGTCAACTCAACAACTGCTCAGAGCTTGTGACCGACAGCATGGAATGGCATTCAGCCGAAGGCAGAAGATCCTGATCCATAGGTTGGTCAGGAGCAGCCCCTGCCACCAGCGATCGGCCGGTTGACCGGCCACCAGCAGTGCGCCTCGGCGACACAGAAGACGGCCGAGGGCGATTTCCGCCAGGTGGTGCTGTAGATGGGACACGCCTTGGCGGAGAAGGAGAGGAACTGGGTTCTTTTAAGCCTTCTTGGAAGTATGATGTTTAGATGAAGGAGGAACCGATGGTTGTGAAGTTGCGGTACGTAAAAACTCTTCACGAGTATGCTCTTTTTTCGAAGACTTGGCGTCTGACTTTTGGGCTCGAGATTTAGCAGAACCCGACGAAGGGTGAGCCATAGAGTGGGGAGGCGAATGTGGTGAGGTTGAACGGGCGATCTTTGCGCTGGCCGATCTGACGACCGTGGTACTAAAGGTGAGGTCGCAAGTCTGCGTGGCCGCCTCCTTTGTTGGCCGAGGAGAAGCAAGTACAGTGCTGTATTTGCCTGTCTGACGCACGGTGGGCTGTCAACTGGCGAATAATTTTCGAGCAGCAAAGGTCGACACCTTTTCCTTCATTCTTATTTCCTGGATGAGCTTTTCGTCCTTAAAAACTGGGCAATCTCTAGAGGAAGCAGCGTGGTCACCCATACAGTTGATGCAGCGAGGGGATGGAGGTGGACAAACACCCTCATGGGCATCCTTGCCACACATAACACATTTGGCCGGATTGGAACAGGACTGGCTGGTGTGATGGAACCGCTGACATCGATAGCAACGCGTAGGGTTTGGGACGTAAGGGCGAACGGAAATTATCTCATAGCCTGCTTTGATTTTCGATGGGAGTTGAACTTTGTCAAATGTCAAGAAGACAGTGCGGGTTGGAATGATCTTCTTGTCAACCCTTTTCGTAACTCTATGAACAGCCGTTACGCCCTGGTCAGACAGGTAGTGCTGAATTTCTTCGTCAGACAATCCATCGAGGGAGCGTGTATAAACGACTCCACGCGAGGAATTTAAGGTACGGTGGGGTTCCACCTGGGCAGGGAAGGTGTGGAGCAGAGAAGTACGCAGCAATTTTTGTGCCTGGAGGGCACTGTGTGTTTCTAACAACAGGGTGCCATTCCGTAATCTGGAACAAGACTTTACAGGACCTGCAATTGCGTCGACACCTTTCTGAAGAATGAAAGGGTTGACCGTGGAGAAGTCGTGACCTTAGTCAGACCGAGAATCAACAAGGAACTGTGGCAACGATGGAAGAACTGTCTGTGGCTGAGACTCAGTGAACTTACGTTTGTGAGCAGACTTAGTGGAAGGTGAGGAAACCATTGCGGAAGAATCCCCCATGATTACCGGCGTCTCCGATGGCGCGCTCCTCCCTTGTGGGGGCCCTCTCTGAGGGCACTCCCGCCTTAGGTGATTGTTCACACCTCAGGTCACACCTCCCAACAAACGGACGGAGGGACCAATCGGCACTTTCGGAAGGTATCAGCTCGGGTAATCACCCCTCCCTGGGCCTGGCCGTTACCAGGGGGTACGTACTTGTCCTACCTGTCTACGCGGGGCGGGGAATTACGCGTTACCCCGTCACCGGCTATGCATGGAAGTGCGTGGGTCAGCCTTCAGACACGCACAGGGAGGAAAAAAGGGAAAGGGAAAGGAAAGAAGAGGGGGTCTCAAATGCCGCAGCGGAGAAAAGGGCAAAGAGAAGAGGGAAGGAAAAGAGAAGGACAGAGGAAGGACAAGGACTTGTGAGTGTAGAAAGCAAGGACATAAGAATAGTTTCGAGTGTCCGTCTCCGGACGTAGGCACAAACCATACTCCCAGAGGGGGAGAAAGAGAAGGAAAGAGCCAGAGGTTATGGGTGGGGGGGGGGGGGGGGGGCAAAGATGTGGGACGGGGAAGGATGCGGAAAGGGAAGGTATGCAGCCCGGAAAGGAAGGAGGGCCACATTAGCTCGGGGTCCCGTGCTCGCTACGCACGTGTCCACAAAAGAGTTGTGGACCCCCTGGGGGGTCCATCTGCAGATGTAATTCCTGAACAGCTGTATATATCAAATTTATTTTCAAACCTAGGTGAAGGTGGACTGAAACGGCTTGCAGAATGCCTCCTCCCAACATTCACCATCTATAGATGTAATTCCTGCACAGCTGTATGTATCATCTTTATTTTCTAACCTTGGTGAAGGGGGACTGGAAGGTCCTGAAAGCCTCCTTCGCAACATTCACCATCTGTAGCTGTAATCTTTGCACAGCTGTATATATCTTCTTTATTTTCTAACCTAGGTGAAGGAGGACTGGAAGGGGCTGATGAAAGCCTCCTTACTAACAATCAACATCTGTAGACGTAGTATCTGCACAGCTGTATATATCACCTTTAATTTCTAACCTTTGAGAAATGGGACTGGAAGGTCCTGAAAGCCTCATTTCCAACATTAACCATCTGTAGATGTATTCCTGCACAACTGTATGTATCACCTTTATTTTCGAACCTAGGTGAAGGGGGACTGGAAGGGGCTGATGAAAGCCTCCTTACAAACAATCACCATCTGTAGATGTAGTTTCTGCACAGCTGTTTATTACACCTTTTTTTTTCTAACCTTGGTTAAGGTGGATTGGAAGGGGCTGAAAGCCACCTTCCCATCAATCACTATTTGTAGAAGTAATTGTGCACAGCTGTATATATTACATTTATTTTCTAACCTTGGTGAAGGGGGACTGGAACGGGCTGAAAGCTGCCTTCCCAACTTTCATCCTTTGTAGATGTAATTCCTGCACAGCTGTATATATCACCTTTATTTTCTAACCTTGGTGAAGGTGGACTGGAAGGGGCTACAGAAAGTCTCCTTCCAAATATTCACTATCTGTAGTTTTAATTCCTGCACAGCAGTATATATCACCTTTATTTTCTAACCTTGGTGAAGGGGGACTGGAAGGGCCTGAAAGCCTATTTCCTAATATTCACCATCTGTAGATGTAGTTTTTGTACAGCTGTATATATATCACCTTTAATTTCTAACCTACGTGAAGTAGGACTGGAAGGGGCTGAAAGCCTCCTTCCCAACATTCACTATGTGCAGATGCAATTCCTGCGCAACTGAATATATCACCTTTATTTTCTAACCTTGGTTAAGAGGGACGGGAAGGGGCTGAAAGCCTCCTTCCCAACATTCACTATTTGTAGATGTAATTCCTGCACAGCTGTGTATATCACCTTAATTTTGTAACCTATGTGAAGGGGGACTGGAAGGGGGTGAAAGCGTTCTTCCCATCATTGACCATATGTAGATGAAATTCCTGCACAGCTGTATATATAACCTTCATTCTCTATACTAGGTGAAGTGGGACTGGAAGGGGCTGAAAGCCTCGTTCCCAACATTCACCATCTGTAGATGTAATTTTGCACAGTAGTATATATCTCCATTATTTTCTAACCTAGGTGAAGGAGGTCTGGAAGGGGCTGATGAAATGCTCCTTACCAACAATCACCATCTGTAGATGTAGTTTGTGCACAGCTGTATATACCACCTTCATTTTCTAACCTTGGTGAAGGGGGACTGGAAGGGGCTGCAAGCCTCCTTCCCAACATTCACCATCTGTAGATGTAATTTTTGCACAGCTGTATATATCTCCTTTATTTTCTAACCTAGGTGAAGGACTGGAAGGGACTGATGAAAGCCTCCTTACCATCAGTCACAAGTTGGTCAACAGCGGAGCAGCGGCGACAAGAGCCGCATTGAACATTGGTAAGTAGCCATCGAGATTCAAGAATCCAAACTGACCGAGCGTTAACCATGCACTCCATCAGCTTACAGACACAACTTGTAAGAGAAATGGGGCGGTAACTAGAGGGAAGGTGTCTATGCTTCCCGGGTTTGGGTATAGGAACAATGACTGCGCACGTCAATGCATGGAGACTTGACCTTCTGTCCAAACGCGATTGTAGGTACGAAGAGGGAAGATTTTGCCTGCCGGAGAAAGGTGTGCCAGCATCTGAACATGAATTTCAGCTGGCCCCCCGAGAAGAGTTCCAGGGCAGTGCAAGAGCACATTCGAGTTCCCGCATAGTAAAGGGGGCATTATAATTTTCCAGATTCATCGAGTGGAAGGAAGGCCGCCAAGCCTCTTCTGCCTCTTTCCTGCGAAGGAAGGCGGGTGGTAATGGGCGGAGCTTGAAACCTTTGCGAAAGAGCGGCCGAAGCCGTTGGAGACATTCACAGAATCAACAAGGACCTCATTACATGAAGTCAGGCCAGGTACCAAGGAGTGGGCCTTAATGCCCGACAGCCGGCGGAGGCATCCCCAGACGACACAAAAGGGAGTAAAACTGTTACAGGAGATGGTGAATGAGGACCAACAAGCTTTTTTGCTGTCTTTGATGACTCTCCGGAGTCGTTTGTATCCATACGTTCACGATTTGTACACGTAATTCCTGCACAGCTGTAAATATCACCTTTATTTTGTAACCTTGGTGAAGAAGGACTGGAACGGGCTGAAAGCCTCCTTCCCAACACTCACCATCTGTGGATGTAATTTCTACACAGCTGTATATATACCCTTTATTTTCTAACCTATGTGAACGTGAACTGGAAGGGGCTGCAGAAGGCCTCATTACCAACATTCACCATCTGTGGATGTAAGTTCTACACAGCGGTATATATACACTTTATATCCTAACCTATGTGAAGGAGGACTGGAAGGGGGTTCAGAAAGCCTCCCTACCAACAATTGCGATCGGCAGGTGTATTTCCTGCACAGCTGTATATTTCTCCTTTATCTTCTAACCTAATTGAAGGTGGATTGGAAGGCGCTGCAGAAAGCATCCTTACCAACGATCACCATCTGTAGATGTAATTTCTACACACTATGTATATACCCTTTAGTTTCTAACCTATGTGAACGTGGACTGGAAGACACTGCTGAAAGCTTCCTTACCATCATTCACCATCTGTAGATGTAATTTCTACACAGCTGTATATATATATATATACATCATTTTCTAATTTAAGTGAAGGTGGACTGGAAGGGGCTGCATAAAGCCTCATTACCAACATTCACCATCTGTGGATGTAATTTCTACACAACTGTATATATACCCTTTATTTTCTAATCTAGGTGAAGGTGGATGGAAGGGGCTGCAGAAGGCCTCATTACCAACATTCACCATCTGTGGTTGTAGTTTCTACACAGCTATGTATATACCCTTTAGTTTCTAACGTATGTAAACGTGGACTGGAAGACACTGCTGAAAGCTTCCTTACCAACATTCACCATCTGTAGATGTAATTTTTACACAGCAGTATATATATCCATCATTTTCTAATTAAAATGAAGGTGGACTGGAAGGGGCTGCACAAAGCCTCATTACCAACATTCACCATCTGTGGATGTAATTTCTACACACTATGTATATACCCTTTAGTTTCTAACCTATGTGAACGTGGACTGGAAGACACTGCTGAAAGCTTCCTTACCAACATTCACCATCTGTAGATGTAATTTCTACACAGCTGTATATATATCCATCAATTTCTAATTTAAGTGAAGGTGGACTGGAAGGGGATGTAACATATACACAGCTGTATATATAACCTTTATTTTCTAAGCTAGGTGAAGGTGGACTGGAA
This sequence comes from Schistocerca nitens, assembly GCF_023898315.1. Lineage (NCBI taxonomy): Eukaryota > Metazoa > Arthropoda > Insecta > Orthoptera > Acrididae > Schistocerca > Schistocerca nitens. Next base: position 38,603,720 of record NC_064617.1, read on the forward strand.
GGGGCTGCAGAAAGCCTCAATACCAACATTCACCATCTGTGGATGTAATTTATACACAACTGTATATATACCCTTTACTTTCTAATCTAGGTGAAGGTGGACTGGAAGGGGCTGCAGAAAGCCTCATTACCAAAATTCACCATCTGTGGATGTCATTTATACACAGCTGTATATATCCCCTATAATTTCTAAACTAGGTGAATGTGGACTGGAAGGGGCTGCAGAAGGCCTCATTACCAACATTCACCATCTGTGGATGTAATTTCTACACAGCTGTATATATACCCTTTATTTTCTAATCTAGGTGAAGGTGGACTGGAAGGGGCTGCAGAAAGCCTCATTACCAACATTCGCCATCTGTGGTTGTAATTTCTATACAGCTATGTATATACCCTTTAGTTCATAACCTATGTGAACGTGGACTGGAAGACACTGCTGAAAGCTTCCTTACCAACATTCACCATCTGTAGATGTAATTTTTACACAGCAGTATATATATCCATCATTTTCTAATTTAAGTGAAGGTGGACTGGAAGGGGCTGCAGAAAGCCTCAGTACCAACATTCACCATCTGTGGATGTAATTTCTACACAGCTGTATACATATCCATCATTTTCTAATTTAAGTGAATGTGGACTGGAAGGGGATGTAATTTATACACAGCTGTATATATAACCTTTATTTTCTAAGCTAGGTGAAGGTGGACTGGAAGGGGCTGCAGAAAGCCTCATTACCAACATTCACCATCTGTGGATGTAATTTCTACACAGCTATGTATACATTCTTTAGTTTCTAACCTATGTGAACGTGGACTGGAAGACACTGCTGAAAGCTTCCTTACCAACATTCACCATTTGTAGATGGAATTTCTACACAGCTGTATACATATCCATCATTTTCTAATGTAAGTGAAGGGGGACTGGAAGGGGCTGCAGAAAGCCTCATTACCAACATTCACCAACTGTGGATATAATTTCTACACAGCTGTATATATACGCTTTATTTTCTAGCCTATGTGAACGTGGACTGGAAGGGGCTGCAGAAAGCCTCAGTACCAACATTCACCATCTGTGGATGTAATTTCTACACAGCAGTATACATATCCATCATTTTCTAATTTAAGTGAATGTGGACTGGAAGGGGATGTAATTTATACACAGCTGTATATATAACCTTTATTTTCTAAGCTAGGTGAAGGTGGACTGGAAGGGGCTGCAGAAAGCCTCATTACCAACATTCACCATCTGTGGATGTAATTTATACACAGCTGTATATATACCCTTTATTTTCTAATCTAGGTGAAAGTGGACTGGAAGGGGGTGCAGAAAGCCTCAATACCAACATTCACCATCTGTCGTTGTAATTACTACACAGCTATGTATATACCCTTTAGTATCTAACCTATGAGAACGTGGACTGGAAGACACTGCTGAAAGCTTCCTTACCAACATTCACCATCTGTAGATGTAATTTCTACACAGCTGTATATATATCCATCATTTTCTAATTTAAGTGAAGGTGGACTGGAAGGGGCTGCAGAAAGCCGCATTACCAACATTCACCATCTGTGGATGTAATTTCTACACAGCTGTATCTATATCCATCATTTTCTAATTGAAGTGACGGTGGACTGGAAGGGGATGTAATTTATACACAGCTGTATATATAATCTTTATTTTCTAAGCTAGGTGAAGGTGGACTGGAAGGGGGTGCAGAAAGCTTCAATACCAACATTCACCATCTGTGGTAGTAATTACTACACAGCTATGTATATACGCTTTGTTTTCTAGCCTATGTGAACGTGGACTGGAAGGGGCTGCAGAAAGCCTCAGTACCAACATTCACCATCTGTGGAGGTAATTCCTACACAGCTGTATACATATCCATCATTTTCTAATTTAAGTGAATGTGGACTGGAAGGGGATGTAATTTATACACAGCTGTATATATAACCTTTATTTTCTAAGCTAGGTGAAGGTGGACTGGAAGGGGCTGCAGAAAGCCTCATTACCAACATTCACCATCTGTGGATGTAATTTCTACACAGCTATGTATACATTCTTTAGTTTCTAACCTATGTGAACGTGGACTGGAAGACACTGCCGAAAGCTTTCTTACCAACATTCACGATCTGTAGATGTAATTTCTACACAGCTGTATATATATACATCATTTTCTAATTTAAGTGAAGGTGGACTGGAATAAGCTGCAGAAGGAACCACATTACCAACATTCACCATCTGTGGATGTAATTTATACACAGCTGCATATATACCCTTTATTTTCTAATCTAGGTGATGGTGGACTGGAAGGGGCTGCAGAAAGCCTTATTACCAACATTCGCCATCTGTGGTTGTAATTTATATACAGCTATGTATATACCCTTTAGTTCATAACCTATGTGAACGTGGACTGGAAGACACTGCTGAAAGCTTCCTTACCAACATTCACCATCTGTAGATGTAATTTTTACACAGCAGTATATATATCCAACATTTTCTAATTTAAGTGAAGGTGGACTGGAAGGGGCTGCAGAAAGCCTCTGTACCAACATTCACCATCTGTGGATGTAATTTCTACACAGCTGTATACATATCCATCATTTTCTAATTTAAGTGAATGTGGACTGGAAGGGGATGTAATTTATACACAGCTGTATATATAACCTTTATTTTCTAAGCTAGGTGAAGGTGGACTGGAAGGGGCTGCAGAAAGCCTCATTACCAACATTCACCATCTGTGGATGTAATTTCTACACAGCTATGTATACATTCTTTAGTTTCTAACCTATGTGAACGTGGACTGGAAGACACTGCTGAAAGGTTCCTTACCAACATTCACCATCTGTAGATGTAATTTCTACACAGCTGTATACATATCCATCATTTTCTAATTTAAGTGAAGGTGGACTGGAAGGGGCTGCAGAAAGCCTCATTACCAACATTCACCATCTGTGGATGTAATTTATACACAGCTGTATATATACCCTTTATTTTCTAATCTAGGTGAAGGTGGACTGGAAGGGGGTGCAGAAAGCCTCAATACCAACATTCACCATCTGTCGTTGTAATTAGTACACAGCTATGTATATACCCTTTAGTATCTAACCTATGAGAACGTGGACTGGAAGACACTGCTGAAAGCTTCCTTATCAACATTCACCATCTGTAGATGTAATTTCTACACAGCTGGATATATATCCATCATTTTCTAATGTAAGTGAAGGTGGACTCGAAGGGGCTGCAGAAAGCCTCATTACCAACATTCACCATCTGTGGATGTAATTTCTACTCAGCTGTATATATATCCATTAATTTCTAATTTAAGTGAAGGTGGACTGCAAGGGGATGTTATTTATACACAGCTGTATATATAACCTTTACTTTCTAAGCTAGGTGAAGGTGGACTGGAAGGGGCTGCAGAAAGCCTCATTACCACCATTCACCATCTGTGGATGAAATTTCTACACAGCTATGTATAACCCTTTAGTTTCTAACCTATGTGAACGTGGACTGGAAGACACTGCTGAAAGCTTCCTTACCAACATTCACCATCTGTAGATGTAATTTCTACACAGCTGTATATATATCCATCATTTTCTAATTTAAGTGAAGGTGGACTGGAAGGGGATGTAATTTATACACAGCTGTATATATAACCTTTATTTTCAAAGCTAGGTGAAGGTGGACTGGAAGGGGCTGCAGAAAGCCTCATTACCAACATTCACCATCTGTGGATGTAATTTCTACACAGCTATGTATACATCCTTTACTTTCTAACCTATGTGAACGTGGACTGGAAGACACTGCTGAAAGGTTCCTTACCAACATTCACCATCTGTAGATGTAATTTCTACACAGCTGTATACATATCCATCATTTTCTAATTTAAGTGAAGGTGGACTGGAAGGGGCTGCAGAAAGCCTCATTACCAACATTCACCATCTGTGGATGTAATTTATACACAGCTGTATATATACCCTTTATTTTCTAATCTAGGTGAAGAAGGACTGGAAGGGGCTGCAGAAAGCCTCATTACCAACTTTCACCATCTGTGGATGTAATTTCTACACAGCTATGTATATACCCTTTATTTTCTAATCTAGGTGAAGGTGGATTGGAAGGGGCTGCAGAAAGCCTCATTACCAACATTCACCATCTGTGGATGTAATTTCTACACAGCTATGTATATACGCTTTAGTTTCTAACCTATGTGAACGTGTACTGGAAGACACTGCTGAAAGCTTCCTTACCAACATTCACCATCTGTAGATGTTATTTCTACACAGCTGTATATATATCCATCATTTTCTAATTTAAGTGAAGGTGCACTGGAAGGGGCTGCAGAAAGCCTCATTACCAACATTCACCATCTGTGGATGAAAATTATACACAGCTGTATATATACCCTTTATTTTCTAATCTAGGTGAAGGTGGACTGGAAGGGGCTGCAGAAAGCCTCATTACCAACATTCACCATCTGTGGTTGTAATTTCTACACAGCTATGTATATACCCTTTCGTTTCTAACCTATGTGAATGTGGAGTGGAATACACTGTGAAAGCATTTTTTTTTTTTTTTTTGTGGTTTTCGGGCGCACAACTTCAATGGTCATTAGCGCCCTGACTACTCTAAGAATGCACCGCGAGGCACAAGTTGACAACAACAACTAAAAGGGCAAACACAATAAAAGACAGACTGACAGGCATAGGATTAAAAAACATCATCAAATGTCCTTAGCGAGGTTTGTCAAATTGATAAAACAAAGAACACGAGCAGCTGCTCGTGGGTCATCCGCTAAAATGGCATCTAAAGTAGTAGGCAGGTTAAGATGGAGGCGCAGTGTTTTAAGATCGGGACAGGACATTAAAATGTGACGAACCGTCAGCAAGTGCCCACATGGGCAGAACGGCGCCGGCGCAGCCGTCAGCAGATGGCGATGGCTGAACCGGCAGTGTCCAATTCTTAACCTTGCTAAAACGACCTCCTCCCGCCGAGAAGGGCGTGAGGAGGTCGTCCAAGCCACGGGAAGAGGTTTTAAGGCCCGAAGCTTGTTGTCGGTAAGTGCAGCCCAATCGGCATGCCACAGCGACACAACGCGCCGACAAATGACCCTGCTAAAATCGGACGAAGGAACACAACAAGAAGCTGTCCGAGGCTGGAGGACCGCAGCCTTGGCCGCGGCATCTGCAGCTTCGTTCCCAGGGATACCGACATGGCCAGGAACCCACATAAAGCTAACCGGCGTACCGACGTCCACCAGCTGCTGAAGAGAGCGTTGGATCCGGTGTACGAAAGGGTGAACCGGGTACGGATCACTGAGGCTCTGGATGGCGCTCAGGGAATCTGAGCAGATGACATAAGCAGAATGTCGGTGGCGGCAGATGTACAGAACAGCCTGGTAGAGGGCAAAGAGCTCAGCTGTGAAGACCGAACAATGGCCATGGAGCCGGTATTGGAATCTTTGTGCCCCGACAATAAAGGAACACCCGACCCCGTCATTGGTCTTAGAGCCATCTGTATAAATGAAAGTCATGTTGTTGAACTTCGAACGAAGTTCCAAAAAACGGGAGTGGTAGACCGAACCGGGGGTGACCTCTTTTGGGAGCGAGCTGAGGTCGAGGTGAACGCGGACCTGAGCCTGGAGCCAAGGTGGCGTGCGGCTCTCGCCCACTCGAAAGGTTGCAGGGAGTGAAAAATCAAGGTGTTGAAGGAGGCGACGAAAGCGAACTCCAGGGGGTAGCAAGGCAGAGACATACAACCCGTATTGAAGGTCAAGAGAGTCGTCAAAAAAGGAATGATAAGAAGGATGGTCGGGCATTGACAGTAGCCGACAGGCATACCGACAAAGCAGTATATCGCGCCGGTAGGTGAGTGGCAATTCGCCAGCGTCAGCATGAAGACTCTCTACGGGACTGGTATAAAATGCTCCGATCGCAAGTCGTAAACCCTGATGTTGTATGGAGTTGAGGCGGCGTAAGATGGATGGCCGTGCAGAGGAGTATACGAAGCTCCCATAATCCAGCTTGGAGCGGACGATCAACCGATATAGACGAAGTAGGACGGTTCGATCCGCTCCCCACGACATACCACTGAGAACACGGAGGACATTTAAAGAACGGGTACAACGGGCGGCCAAATATGACACATGTGGAGACCAGCTAAGGTTCCTGTCAAAGGTAAGGCCTAAAAATTTGATTGTCTCCACGAGTGGGAGAGCAACGGGACCGAGTCGTAAGGACGGTGGGAGAAACTCTTTGTAGCGCCAGAAGTTAATACAGACCGTCTTCTCGGCAGAAAAACGGAAGCCATTGGCGACACTCCAGGAGTAAAGACGGTCAAGAGAACGCTGAAGACAGTGCTCCAAGACACGTGGACACTGCGCGCTGCAATAGATGGTAAAATCGTCCACGAAAAGGGAGCCTGATACATCAGCTGGGAGGCAATCCATTATTGGATTGATCGCGATGGCGAAGAGAGCGACGCTCAAAACTGAGCCCTGTGGCACCCCATTCTCCTGGCGAAAGGTGTCGGACAGGACAGAACCCACACGTACCCGAAACTGTCGATCCATTAAAATGGAACGAATAAAAAGAGGGAGGCGACCGCGAAAGCCCCACGTATGCATGGTGCGGAGAATGCCCCCCCTCCAACAGGTGTCGTAAGCCTTCTCCAAATCAAAGAACACAGCCGCGGTTGGGCGCTTCCGCAAGAAGTTATTCATGATGAAGGTCGACAAGGTAACCAGATGGTCGACAGCAGACCGGCGCCTTCGAAATCCACATTGTACATTGGTAAGTAGGCGGCGAGACTCTAGCAGCCAAACCAATTGAGAGTTAACCATTCGCTCCATCACTTTACAGACACAGCTGGTAAGCGAGATAGGTCGATAACTGGAAGGCAAGTGCTTGTCCTTCCCTGGCTTAGGAATCGGGACAACAATAGACTCGCGCCACCATGCGGGAACATGTCCCTCAATCCAGATGCGATTGTATGTACGAAGAAGAAAACCTTTACCCGCAGGAGAAAGGTTCTTCAGCATCTGAATATGAATAGAATCAGGCCCTGGAGTGGAGGACCGTGATCGGCCAAGTGCGGTTTCAAGTTCCCGCATGGTGAATGGGGCATTATAACTTTTACAATTTGAGGAGCGGAAGTCACGTGGCCTAGCCTCCTCGGCCTGTTTGCGGGGGAGGAAGGCAGGGTGGTAATGAGCGGAGCTCGAAACCTCGGCGAAAAAGAGGCCGAAGGCATTGGAGACAGCCTCAGGGGCCACAAGGACTTCATTCGCGACCTTCAAGCCAGAAATTGGGGAGTGGACCTTAGTGCCAGATAGCCGGCGCAGGCTACCCCAGACAACAGAAGAAGGAGTAGAACTGTTGAAGGTGCTGGTGAAAGCAGCCCAGCTGGCTTTCTTGCTTTCTTTAATAATACGACGACACTGAGCACGTAATCGTTTATAATTAATACAATTCGCCACTGTAGGGTGGCGTTTAAAGGTGCGTAAAGCACGTCGACGAGCACGTATAGCGTCCCTACATGCTGCGGTCCACCAGGGGACCGGTACGCGACGTGGAGAAGAAGTAGGGTGAGGGATGGAATATTCAGCAGCAGCGAGAATGACTTCCGTGAGGTGTGCGACCTGACGATCGCAGCATGTGAAGGTTTGATCCTGAAAGGTCGCCCTGGAAGAGAAGAGCCCCCAGTCTGCCTTGGAGATGGTCCAACGAGAGGAGCACGGAGAGGGAGTATGCTGCAGGAGATGGATAACACACGGGAAGTGGTCGCTCGAATATGTATCAGCAAGTGCATACCACTCAAACCGGCATGCAAGTTGGGGAGTACATATAGAGAGGTCTAAATGGGAATAGGTATGAGATGTGTCCGAAAGAAAAGTAGGGGCGCCAGTATTGAGGCAGGCAAGATTGAGCTGGTTGAAAAGGTCTGCTAACAAGGAGCCCCTCGGGCAGGATGCTGGAGAGCCCCAAAGAGGATGGTGGGCATTGAAGTCTCCAGTTAACAAAAATGGTGCAGGTAGCTGAGCAATAAGTTGCGTCATGTCTGCCCTGGTAACGGCAGATGACGATGGAGCGTAAACGGTACAAAAGGAAAACGTAAAAGTGGGGAGAGTAATGCGGATGGCAACTGCCTGCAGGCCGGTGTGCAACGTGATGGGATCGTAGTAAATATCATCCCGGACCAGCAACATAACCCCTCCATGAGCTGGGATACCTACCACAGGGGGTAGGTCAAAACGCACAGAGCTGTAGTGTGCCAAGGCAATTTGATCGCATGGGTGTAGCTTCGTTTCCTGGAGGGCTACGACGAGCGGACGATGCGAGCGGAGCAGCAACTTCAAGTCCTCTCGGTTGGAGCGAACGCTGCGAATATTACAGTTAATAAGTGCCATCGTAAGAAAAGGAAGATGAGAGAAGGGGTCACCTCGAAGGCCGCTTAGGGCCTGGCTTCGAGCGAGCACTGCCGCCGCTAGCAGGAGGCGGACAGTCATCGTCCATGGGGTCTATAGGGTCATCGGCCATCTCAGGAGGATGGCCGGGAGGGGGAGCTTCCTCCGCCGGTGAACGGCCAGATGTTCGGGTACCAGCGGTGCGGCCAGGCGAAACGGATGACGGCCTGGGGCGGCAACCGCTGGGTGGCGCAGGAGAAGAAAGGCGCCGCGGCGGAGAAGGAGAACTGTGCTTCCTATGCGCCTTTTTAGAAGGACGTTTGGTGGAAGTACCGGTCGAAGGCTGGGAGGTCGAGGGACGGAGGAAGTCTGCACGGGATGGTTCCTTCTTGAAGGCCCGTGCATCTGACTTCGGGGTCTTTGACTGAGCAGAAGCTGAGGAAGTGGCTGGTGTCTGTGGGGTGATGGGAGGAAGAGGAGACGTCGACCGCGCGACCTTAGCACTGGCCGAATGGACGACCGTGGTGCTGAAGGTCAGATCGCATGTCTGGGTTGCTACCTCCCGGGTAGTCCGAGGAGAGGCGAGGACAGTGCTGTATTTCCCCACTGGGAGCAGCGTGGGCTTCCTACTAGCCAATAGCTTGTGAGCAGCCGAGGTGGACACTTCCTCTTTGACTCGAATTTCCTGGATACAGCGTTCTTCCTTATAGACAGGACAGTCGCGGGTGGATGCGGCATGGTCACCCTGACAGTTCACACAACGAGGAGACGGAGGTGGACAGTCACCCTCATGGGCATCCCTGCCACAAGTGACACATTTAGCCGCATTGGAACAAGACTGTCGAGTGTGATTGAAACGCTGACACTGGTAGCAGCGCGTAGGTGTCGGGACATAGGGGCGAACAGAAATAACCTCGTAGCCCGCCTTGATGCGCGATGGCAGCTTAACACTATCGAAGGTTAAGAAAAGTGTCCGGGTCGGTACAAGGTCATTGTTGACCTTTTTCATGACCCGATGGACAGCCGTCACGCCCTGCTCAGCGAGGAAAGATTGAAGCTCCTCGTCAGTCAATCCGTCGAGAGAGCTACTATAGACTACACCACGAGACGAATTCAAAGTGCGGTGGGCCTCCACCCGGACAGGGAACGTGTACAAGAGTGTGGCCCGAAGCAGTTTTTGTGCCTGAAAGGCACTCTCAGTTTCTAGTAATAAGGTACCGTTACGCAACCTGGTACAAGATTTGACAGATCCGGCTATGGCATCTACGCCCTTCTGGATAACGAAAGGGTTGACAGAGGAAAAATCCTTTCCGTCCTCAGATCGAGAAACTACGAGGAACTGTGGCGCAGGCGGTAGTATTTTTGTCACTGTTGGCTGGTCACGTTTCCGTTTGTGGGTCGAAGTCGAAAGCGATGGAGTAGAATCCATTGCGGAGGAATCCCCCATGATTGCCAGCGTCTCCGATGGCGCGCTCCTTCCTTGTGGGGACCCTCTCAGAGGGCACTCCCGCCTTAGGTGAATGTTTACACCTCAGGTCACACCTCCCGAGAAACAGACGGAGGGACCAATCGGCATGGTCAGAAGGTATCAGCTCAGGCAATCACCCCTCCCCGGGCCTGGCCTTTACCAGGGGGTACGCGCGTGCCTTACATGTCTACCCAGGGCTGGGACTTACGCGTTACCCCGTCACCGGCTACGCGTGCGAACGCGTGGGTCGGCCTTCAGACACGCACAGGGAGGAAGGAAGAAGAGGAAAAAGAAGAGAGAGGGAGAAAGAGGACAGACTGTCTCAAACGCTGAGGCGGAGACCAGAGAAGGCAAGGAGAAGAAGGCAATGAGAAAGCAAGGAGAAGGAAGCAAAGAGAAGGAGGCAAGGAGAAGGCAAGGAGAAGAAGGCAATGAGAAGGCAAGGAGAAAAAGGCAATGAGAAGGCAAGGAGGAGTCAAGGGAAAGAGTAAGGAAGACAGTGAAGTGGAGAAGAGCAAAGAAAGGAACCAACAAAAGGAAGGAAGAAACGAGAAGTGAAAAACCAAAAAGACCACGATTATAGGTCGTGAAACCGTCCGTCTCCGGACGCAGGCGCTAACTACCCCCGTGAGGGGGATGGACTCCTTTTAGTCGCCTCTTACGACAGGCAGGAATACCTCGGGCCTATTCTAATTCCCGGACCCGCAGGGGGGGCAGTGAGTGTGGCTGCATATACAGTCTTACTCACAGTTTATAACTGTACAACTTGCCACAGTGAGTTAACTCTGTAACATAAGGTTGTATGTTTTAATAGGCAGATTACTACAGGATTTCAAATTTTAAAATTTGTTCAGTAATTATTTGTAATGTTGACGGTAAATGTTTGTTTGCCCTTGAAGGTCTTCAGATAGCCAGCCTCCAACTGGAGTAAAGTTCTGGCTTTCTGGAACTTTGTTAGTAATGTTGATTCTTGTGCTTAATTGAGTAGATTAGATGCTCATCGTTCACTTATCAGTAGGAATTTGAAAAGTCTTAAATAAATGATTCCGTTCTTTAATTTCATGTTGAAACAATCTTATCTTATTTGGTTGTTTTAATTTTTGCAGAAAAAATGTTCGTTATATTAACTCAAAATTTCTTCTGTCAATCAGGACCTCTTCAAGAAGAACTTGCCCCAATATTGGAGGAGAGGGGAAGTTCAGGCAGCACCCCTGAGCCCGGCACTGCAAATGTCCATCCTCAGGGAAGGGTTGAAAGAGAAAGAAGAGGGATGAAGGGAAAGGAACTGGAAAAGTTTAGGAATTTGGGATAGAGTTCGGAAAAGTCACCTAGAGCCTTGGGTTAGGGAAGACTTACCAGACAGGATGAGAAGAGAAGACTGTTTGGAACTGTACTGGATGAAAACTTTGAGGTGGAAGACAGAGTAATCGGCAAGAAATAGGTTAGTGCTAAAACATTGTGCATGAGTTAATAAAAGCAAAAAACTGAGTGCATTGTATATAACAATAACAGAGATGGGACAAGGATGGCGACAGTGGAAAATAGACAGGTCAGAAAATGAAAAATGTAGAAAACTAAAATGGAGTGAAGAAAGTATTAGCTAGTGTGAAGAAATGCTGAGATGCGAGACGATGTGCACTCACGAACTGTGTGTAACTTTCCTGGCTGTGGCCCGTTCAGTAGCGTATACTGTGATCGTGTAGTAGTTGGAGCAGTCAACTAAGCAGCAGCAACTGAAAACTGCAAGTTATGGCAACTTGCCTTTGTCTCCCTTAACTGTGAGTCAGCCAATTTTACCCTTATTCGCCTTTTGCCATGTACACTTCTAGTATTTTAATTTATCTATTTGTCTTGATAGATACAATTTCACTGGTAGCAGCAAGACATAAGGAGGCCATAGACATTTGTTGTTGTTGTCGTCGTCATCTTTAGTCCTGAGACTAGTTTGATGCAGCTCTCCACACTACTCTATCCTGTGCAAGCTGAATCATCTCCCAGTATGTACTGCAGCCTACATCCTTCTGAATCTGCTTAGGGTATTCACCTCTTGGTCTCCGTCTATAATTTTTACCCTCCACGCTGCTCTCATATGCTAAATTTGTGATCCCTTGATGCCTCAGAACATGCCTACCAACTTATCCCTTCTTCTAGTCAAGTTGTGCCACAAGCTCCTTTTCTCCCCAATTCTATTCAATACCTCCTCATTAGTTATGTGATCTACCCATCTAATCTTCAGCATTCTTCTGTAGCACCACATTTCACAAGCGTCTATTCTCTTCTTGTCCAATTTATTTATTGTCCATGTTTCACTTCCATACAAGGCTACCCTCCATACAAATCCTTTCAGAAATGACTTCCTGACATATCTATACTCGATGTTAACGAATTTCTCTTCTTCCGAAATGCTTTCCTTCCCATTGCCAGTCTATATTTTATATCCTCTCTACTTCGACCATCATCAGTTATTTTGCTCCCCAAATAGCAAAACTCTTACTACTTTTAGTGTCTCATTTCCTAATCTAATCCCTCAGCATCACCCGATTTAATTTGACTACATTCGATTATCCTCGTTTTGCTTTTAATGATGTTCATCTTATACCCCCCTTTCAAGACACTGTCCATTATGTTCAACTGCTCTTCCAAGTCCTTTGCTGTCTCTGACAGAATTACAATGTCATCGGCAAACCTCAATGTTTTTATTTCTTCTCCATGGAATTTAATACTACTCCGAACTTTTCTTTTGTTTCCTTTACTGCTTGCTCAATATACAGATGGAATAACATCAGGGAGAGGCTACAACCCTGTCTCAATCCCTTCTCAATCACTGCTTCCCTTTCGTGCCCCTCAACTCTTGTAATTGCCATCTGGTTTCTGCACAAATTGTAAATAGCTTTTCGCTCCCTGTATTTTACCCCTGCCGCCTTTAGAATTTGAAAGAGAGACATCTAACTCTCCATTAAACTGTGCCTGTTCAGTCATGTCTGCCACACGTGACTGAAGTTTGAACCTTATGTGGCTCCTACTTGTGGGGTATACGTTTCAGGTAACTATTTATTTCTCAATATTATTATAAACATATCTATTGGATTTGACAGCTTTTTTTGGATTCTGTGATTCAGGAATAATTTTTACTGGTTTGTTCTTTTGTTGGTAAGGGATTTATTACTAACCCGAGTGCAGAATGGTGAGTTGTGTTGAGGTATGGCTCCATCCACATCAGGTACCCTGTGTTATTCCCCATTGTGCTGAGACTATCTGTTATGTAGTTAGTTTGATCATCGTAGTAAGCTGTAGATTGTGTTTGTTAAAAAGTTCAGTAGTCTGTGCTTGTGCAGTTCCTTCTTTAACTTTGTTGAAATTTTCACATTATGTGTGTGAGTGTACCACTTTAGTAAGTTTTGGAAAAACAGTTGCCTTCTTCCCCTTCATGACTCTCTCTGGGTCATCTTTCTGGTTTTGACTAGTGATTCTTTTAAAGTTCTGCCAAAAGTCTGCTGAGTTTCTAGGATTGACACCTTGTATTTTGTTGCTTGGGGTCCTTCTGTTGCTTGGTCTCTGAAAAAGCAATGTAATCAGAGTCGGATTGAGAGTTGTTTTGTACATCTTATCAATGTGTTTTTTGTTTAATGATCGCCAAAATGTTTCTAGGGATTACAGCTGCACCTTTTCTTACTTCTTTAATGTGAGCACTGAAGATGATTGTGGTACATATTGTGTTTGTAATTTAGGTATTTTGTTTCTCTAGAACATTTACGTTATGTGCTTTTTCAGTTAGAGGCTGTATCGTATATAATGGATGAAGTTTTTTGGAAAGTTTTTTTGTGGCGTCTTAGGGTTAAGGAAAAATTATGATAAGTGGTGATGTTAGGAAGATTGGGAGATGTTGTCAGACAGTGCTCATAGTGCAAATTTATGTGTTGGTATATTGATGTGCCTGTGTTATATGTGAAAATTTGTATTCACTGGGTTGCCTCAAAATATTGGTTTACTGAATTTAGTCTTCTAGCAGACATCGATTCCTGTCAGTTCTTCTGTCTCCAAAATTATGGGTCTAGCATTGAACTCGTGGAAGGTAATGCACTCAAACTGATGAAATTACTTTAAGAATTATAACTACCAGCTGCTTAATACGCATTTTTATTTATCCCAATCCGTGTTGACTTTCGACCACTTTAATTTCATGTAACACACAGTATTCTTCAGTTAGCACAGTGTTAAAAACAACAACTACTCTGTATGTTATACATCACTTATAATCATGGAAAATGGGAGTAATAGCACATTTTCTTCACTCTGTTGCCAACTGATATCTTTGTTAACATTGGAAAATTATGTCCACAGTCATTTACATATTGTGTACAGGTTCTGAAGATATTGCTGAAGTCAGTTCTGTGTATGCATTAAATATTTTCATTTTAATATTAAATGTATAAATTGTGGGGAAAAGTACTTAAAAGACGTTTCACTGTAGAGCTACTACGAGCGGACAGTGCGAGCATTGGATCGAATGTCGCGAAAATTCCAATGAAGAAGTGCCATTGTGAGAAGAAAAAGAAAAAGGAGAAGCAAGAAGGGGTCACCTGTGAGGCAGCCAAGGGCCTGGCTTCGAGCGAGCACTGCTGCCGCTATCAAGAGGCAGAGTGTCATCGCCCATTTTTTCAATAGGTTCGTCAGCCACCATGTTAAGATGGTCGGGAGTGTGAGCTTCCTCCGCCGGTGAACGGCCACATGTCCAGCTACCCGCGGTGCAGTGCAGCCGGGCGTAAGATTATGGCCTGGGATGGCAACTGCTGTGTCGCGCAGGAAAAGGAATGCGCAGTGGCGGAGAAGGAGAACTTTGCTTCCTATGAGCCTTCTTGGAAGGTCATTTAGTCAAAGTACTGGTCAATGGCTAGGAGTTCGGGTGTATGTAAGACGTCTTCATGGGACGGTTCCTTCTTGAAGGCCCATGCATCTGACTTCTGGGTCTTAGTCTTGGCAGAAGCTGATGAAGGTGTTTGTGGGCTAGGGGTGACAGGATGAAGAGGAGACATTGACCAGGCGATCTTAGCACTGGCCAAACGGACGACCATAGCGCTAAAGGTCAGATTGCATGTCTGCATCGACACCTCCTTGGTAGTCCGAGGAGAAGCGAGGACGGTACTGAATTTCCCCACTGGGAGCAGCGTGGGCTTCCTACTAGCAAACAGCTCGCGAGCAGCCGAGGTGGACACACTCTCTTTGACCCGAATTTCCTGTATACAGCGTTCATCCTTTTACATGGGGCAGTTGCGAGAGGGCACTGCATGGTCACCCTGACAGTTCACGCAACAAAGAGACGGATGTGGACAGTCACCTTCATGAGCGTCCCTGCCACGAGTGACGCATTTAGGCACATTAGAACAAGACTGGAGGGTGTGGTTAACACGCTGACACTGCTAGCAGCGCGTAGGTGTCGGAACTTAGGGGCAAATACAAATAACCTCGCAGCCCGCTTTGATGCGCGAAAGCAGCTGAACACTATCAAAGGTCAAAAAACATGTCCGGGTCGGTACAAGGTCATTGTTGACCTTTTTCATGACACTGTGGACAGCCGTCATGCCCTGCTCAGCGAGGAGAGACTGAATCTTCGTCAATCCACCGAGTGATCTATTAGATACCACACCACGCGACCAATTCAAAGTGCGGTGAGCCTCCACCTGGACACTGAACGTGTACAGGAGTGTGGCCCGAAGGAGTCCAACAACAAGGTACCGTTACGCATCCTGGTACAAGACTTGACAGATCCAGCTATGGCATCTACGCCCTTCTGAATAACCAAAGGGTTGACAGATGAAAAATCCTTTCCATCCTCAGATGTAGAAACTACAAGGAACTTTGGGGCAGGCTGTAGTACATTTGTCACTGGTGGCTGGTAAAGTTTCTGTTTTTTGGGCAGAAGTCGAGAGAGGAGGAGGAGGAGGAGGAGGAAAATCCATTGTGGATGTATCCCCCATGATTGCCAGCTTCTCCGATGGCGCACTCCTTCCTTGTGGGGACTCTCCCAGAGGGCATTCCCACCTCAGGTGAATGTTTACACCTCAGGTCACACCTCCCGAGAAACGGACGGAGGGACCAATCGGCATGGTCGGGAAGTGTCAGCTCGGGCAATAATCCCTCCCCAGGCCTGGCCTCTACCATGGGGTACGCACTGGCCCTACTTGTCTACCCAGGGTGGGGAATTACGCTTTACCCCGTCACCAGCAACACGTGCAAATGCATGGGTCAGCCTTCAGGCATGCACAGGGAGGAAGGAAGAGGAAAAAAGAACGGAGAGAGGGAGACCAGGGAGAGGGTGGACAAGAAGGCAAGGAGGACAAGGCAAGGAGGACAAGGCAAGGTAAAAAGTAGGGAAGACAGCGAGAGAGGGAGAAGGACAAAGAAAGGAAACAGGAAGGAAGAAACCAGAATAAGCGAAAAACCTAGATGACCACAAATGTAAGTCATTGAACCATCTGTCTCCGGACGCAGGCGCGAACTACCCCCCCTTTGAGGGGGAGGAACTCCTTTTAGCCGCCTCTTATGACAGGCAGGAATACCTCAGGCTTATTCTTACGCTGGACCCGCAGGGGGAGTCTCATTCATTGAGCATACTACTACATGCTACTGTGTTAATTATATTGTGGAAAGGAAAGTTGCAACTCACCATATAGCGGAGATGCCGAGTGGCAGATAGGCACAACAAAAAGACTGTCTCAAATATAGCTGATAATAGTACACTACTGCCCATTAAAATTGCTACACCAAGAAGAAATGCAGATGGTAAACGGGTATTCATTGGACAAATATATTATACTAGAACTGACATGTGATTACATTTTCACTCAATTTGGGTGCATAGATCCTGAGAAAACAGTACCCAGAGCAACCACCTCTGGCAGTAATAACGGCCTTGATATGCCTGGGCATTGAGTCAAACGGAGCTTGGATGGCGTGTACAGGTACAGCTGCCCATGCAGATTCAACACGATACCACAGTTCGAGAGTAGTGACTGGCGTATTGTGACGAGCCAGTTGCTCAGCCACCATTGACCAGATGTTTTCAATTGGTGAGAGATCTGGAGAATTTCCTGGCCAGGGCAGTAGTCTAACATTTTCTGTATCCAGAAAGGCTCGTACAGGACCTGCAACATGCGGTCGTGCAGTATCCTGCTGAAATATAGGGTTTCGCAGGGATCGAATGAAGGGTAGAGCCACGGGTCGTAAGACATCTGAAATGTAATGTCAATGCGAACAAGAGGTGACCGAGACGTGACCAATGGCACCGCATACCATCACGCCGGGTGATACGCCAGTATGGTGATAACGAATACACATTTCGAATGTGCACTCACAGTGATGTTGCCAAACACGGATGCGACCATCATGATGCTGTAAACAGAACCTGGATTCATCCGAAAAAGTGACGTTTTGCCATTCGTGCACCCAGGTTTGTCATTGAGTACATCATCGCAGGAGCTCCTGTCTGTTATGCAGCGTCAAGGGTAACCGCAGCCATAGTCTCTGAGCCGATAGTCCAAGCTGCTGCAAATATTGTCGAACTGTTCATGCAGATGGTTGTTGTCTTGCAAACGTCCCTATCTGTTGGCTCAGGGATCGAGATGTGGCTGCATTATCTGCTACAGCCATGCGAGTAAGATGCCTGTCATCTCTACTGCTAGTGATACGAGTCCGTTGGGATCCACTATGATGTTCCTTATTACCCTCCTGAACCCAGCAATTCCATGTTCTGCTAACAGTAATTGGATCTCTACCAACACGAACAGCAATGTCGCGATACAATAAACTGCAATCGCAATAGGCTTGGTATGCTTTTCTCCTCGTCACACAAGGCATCACAAAAACGTTTCACCAGTCAACATCAGTCAACTGCTGTTTGCATATGAGAAATAGGTTGGAAATGTTCCTCATGTCAGCACATTGTAGGTGTCGCCACCGGCTTCTACCTTGTGTGAATGCCGTGACAAGCTAATCATTTGCGTATCACAGCATCTTTTTTCTGTCAAATTTCATGTCTGTAGCACATCATCTTCATGGTGCAGAGATTTTAATAGCCAGTAGTGTAGTTCCCGGTACTCCTTTTAGGGTATGCAGTATTGTAGTGCAGTTTAACATAAATGAATATTGACAAATAGTTACCACAGATTTGTGTTTGCTTGTACTTCCAGTTCCAAGAACATCTGCCAGCCAGGGCAAGTAGCTGTTTTTATGCTGGAAAGTGGTGGGAACGACAGGGGCACCCATGACTGCCCTCACCAGCACCAACAGAATCAGCCTCAGCCAGAGGCTGGCCGAAATTATATACATGTGGAATGTGGAAATTGACAGGAAAGGAATGCTCTGTTAAGTGTGCTGTTCACAAAGTAATGAGGTAGACAAAAAGCAAATGTGGGTAAAGCAGCTGAAGAAATTAATTATATTCTGTGTGCTCCCCAGGGACCCTGATTACAGTAAGCATTGCAGACACTCATTACCAACATTCACCATCCCTGGATGTAATTTATACACAGCTGTGTATATACCCTTTATTTTCTAATCTAGGTGAAGGTGGACTGGAAGGGGCTGCAGAATGCCTCATTACCAACATTCACCATCTGTGGATGTAATTTATACACAGCTGTATATATTCCCTTTATTTTCTAATCTAGGTGAAGGTGGACTGGAAGGGGCTGCAGAAAGCCTCATTACCAACATTCACCATCTGTGGTTGTAATTTCTACACAGCTACGTATATACCCTTTAGTTTCTAACCTATGTGAACGTGGACTGGAAGACACTGCTGAAAGCTTTCTTACCAACATTCACCATCTGTAGATGTAATTTCTACACAGCTGTATACATATATCCATCATTTCCTAATTTAAGTGAAGGTGGACTGGAAGGGGCTGCAGAAGGAACCACATTACCAACATTCACCATCTGTGGATGTAATTTATACACAGCTGCATATATATCCTTTATTTTCTAATCTAGGTGATGGTGGACTCGAAGGGGCTGCAGAAAGCCTTATTACCAACATTCACCATCTGTGGTTGTAATTTCTATACAGCTATGTATATACCCTTTAGTTCCTAACCTATGTGAACGTGGACTGGAATACACTGCTGAAAGCTTCCTTACCAACATACACCATCTGTAGATGTAATTTCTACACAGCTGTATATATATCCATAAATTTTCTAATTTAAGTGAAGGTGGACTGGAAGGGGCTGCAGAAAGCCTCATTACCTACATTCACCATCTGTGGATGTAATTTATACACAGCTGTATATATACCCTTTATTTTGTAATCTAGGTGAAGGTGGACTGGAAGGGGGTGCAGAAAGCCTCATTACCACCATTCACCATCTGTGGTTGTAATTTCTACACAGCTATGTATATACCCTTTAGTATCTAACCTATGAGAACGTGGACTGGAAGACACTGCTGAAAGCTTCCTTACCAACATTCACCATCTGTAGATGTAGTTTCTACACAGCTGTATATATATCCATCATTTTCTAATTTAAGTGAAGGTGGACTGGAAGGGGCTGCAGAAAGCCTCATTACCAACATTCACCATCTGTGGATGTAATTTCTACACAGCTGTATTTATACCCTTTATTTTCTAATGTAGGTGAAGGTGGACTGGAAGGGGACGCAGAAAGCCTCATTACCAACTTTCACCATCTGTGGATGTAATTTGTACACAGCTATGTATATACCCTTTATTTTCTAATCTATGTGAATGTGGACTGGAAGACACTGCTGAAAGCTTCCTTACCAACATTCACCATCTGTAGATGGAATTTCTACACAGCTGTATACATATCCATCATTTTCTAATGTAAGTGAAGGTGGACTGGAAGGGGCTGCAGAAAGCCTCATTACCAACATTCACCATCTGTGGATGTAATTTATACACAGCTGTATATATACCCTTTATTTTCTAATCTAGGAAAAGGTGGACTGGAAGGGGGTGCAGAAAGCCTCATTACCAACATTCACCATCTGTGGTTGTAATTTCTACACAGCTATGTATATACCCTTTAGTATCTAACCTATGTGAATGTGTACTGGAAGACACTGCTGAAAGCTTCCTTACCAACATTCACCATCTGTAGATGTTATTTCTACACATCTGTATATATATCCATCATTTTCTAATTTAAGTGAAGGTGCACTGGAAGGGGCTGCAGAAAGCCTCATTACCAACAGTCACCATCTGTGGATGTAATTTCTACACATCTATGTATATACGCTTTAGTTTCTAACCTATGTGAACGTGGACTGGAAGACACTGCTGAAAGGTTCCTTACCAACATTCACCATCTGTAGATGTAATTTCTACACAGCTGTATATGTATCCATCATTTTCTAATTTAAGTGAAGTTGGACTGGAAGGGGCTGCAGAAAGCCTCATTACCAATATTCACCATCTGTGGATGTAATATCTACACAGCTGTATATATACCCTTTATTTTCTAATCTAGGTGAAGGTGGACTGGAAGGGGCTGCAGAAAGCCTCATTACCAACATTCACCATCTGTGGTTGTAATTTCTACACAGCTATGTATATACCCTTTAGTTTCTAACCTATGTGAACGTGGACTGGAAGACACTGCTGAAAGCTTTCTTACCAACATTCACCATCTGTAGATGTAATTTCTACACAGCTGTATATATATCCATCATTTCCTAATTTAAGTGAAGGTGGACTGGAAGGGGCTGCAGAAGGAACCACATTACCAACATTCACCATCTGTGGATGTAATTTATACACAGCTGCATATATAGCCTTTATTTTCTAATCTAGGTGATGGTGGACTCGAAGGGGCTGCAGAAAGCCTTATTACCAACATTCACCATCTGTGGTTGTAATTTCTATACAGCTATGTATATACCCTTTAGTTCCTAACCTATGTGAACGTGGACTGGAATACACTGCTGAAAGCTTCCTTACCAACATACACCATCTGTAGATGTAATTTCTACACAGCTGTATATATATCCATCATTTTCTAATTAAAGTGAAGCTGGACTGGAAGGGGCTGCAGAACGCCTGATTACCAACATTCACCATCTGTGGTTGTAATTTCTACACAGCAATGTATATACCCCTTATTTTATAATCTAGGTGAAGGTGGACTGGAAGGGGCTGCTGAAAGCCTCATTACCAACATTCACCATCTGTGGTTGTAATTTCTACACAGCTATGTATATACCCTTCAGTTTCTAACCTATGTGAACGTGGACTGGAAGACACTGCTGAAAGCTTCCTTACCAACAATCACCATCTGTGAATGTAATTTCTACACAGCTGTATATATACCCTTTATTTTCTAATCTAGGTGAAGGTGGACTGGAAGGGGTAGCAGAAAGCCTCATTACCACCATTCACCATCTGTGGTTGTAATTTCTACACAGCTATGTATATACCCTTCAGTTTCTAACCTATGTGAACGTGGACTGGAAGACACTGCTGAAAGCTTCCTTACCAACATTCACCATCTGTAGATGTAATTTCTACACAGCTGTATATATATCCATAAATTTTCTAATTTAAGTGAAGGTGGACTGGAAGGCGCTGCAGAAAGCCTCATTACCTACATTCACCATCTGTGGATGTAATTTATACACAGCTGTATATATACCCTTTATTTTGTAATCTAGGTGAAGGTGGACTGGAAGGGGCTGCAGAAAGCCTCATTACCAACTTTCACCATCTGTGGATGTAATTTCTACACAGCTATATATATACCCTTTATTTTCTAATCTAGGATAAGGTGGACTGGAAGGGGCTGCAGAAAGCCTCATTACCAACATTCACCATCTGTGGATGTAATGCCTACACAGCTATGTATATACCCCTTATTTTCTAATCTAGGTTAAGGTGGATTGGAAGGGGCTGCAGAAAGCCTCATTACCAACATTCACCATCTGTGGTTGTAATTTCTACACAGCTATGTATATACCCTTTAGTTCCTAACCTATCTGAACGCGGACTGGAAGACACTGCTGAAAGCTTTCTTACCAACATTCACCATCTGTAGATGTAATTTCTACACAGCTGTATATATATCCATCATTTTCTAATTTAAGTGAAGGTGGACTGGAAGGGGATGTAATTTATACACAGCTGTATATATACCCTTCATTTTGTAACCTATGTGAACGTGGACTGGAAGACACTGCTGAAAGCCTCATTACCAACATTCACCATCTGTGGATGTAATTTATACACAGCTAAGTATATACCCTTTAGTTTCTAACCTATGTGAACGTGGACTGGAAGACACTGCTGAAAGCTTCCTTACCAACATTCACCATCTGTGGATGTAATTTATACACAGGTGTACATATATCCATCATTTTCTAATTTAAGTGAAGATGGACTGGAAGGGGCTGCAGAAAGCCTCATTACCAACATTCACCATCTGTGGATGTAATTTCTACACAGCTGTATATATACCCTTTATTTTCTTATCTAGGTGAAGGTGGACTGGAAGGGGTAGCAGAAAGCCTCATTACCACCATTCACCATCTGTGGTTGTAATTTCTACACAGCTATGTATATACTCTTCAGTTTCTAACCTATGTGAACGTGGACTGGAAGACACTGCTGAAAGTTTCCTTATCAACATTCACCATCAGTAGATGTAATTTTTACACAGCAGTATATATATATCCATCATTTTCTAATTTAAGTGAAGGTGGACTGGAAGGGGCTGCAGAAAGCCTCATTACCAACATTCACCATCTGTGGATGTAATTTCTACACAGCTATGTATATACCCTTTAGTTTCTAACCTATGTGAACGTGGACTGGAAGACACTGCTGAAAGCTTCCTTACCAACATTCACCATCTGTATATGTAATTTCTACACAGCTGTATATATATCCATCATTTTCTAATTTAAGTGAAGGTTGACTGGAAGGGGGTGCAGAAAGCCTTATTACCAACATTCACCATCTGTGGTTGTAATTTCTACACAGCTATGTATATACCCTTAAGTATCAAACCTATGTGAATGTGTACTGGAAGACACTGCTGAAAGCTTCCTTACCAACATTCACCATCTGTAGATGTAATTTCTACACAGCTGTATATGTATCCATCATTTTCTAATTTAAGTGAAGTTGGACTGGAAGGGGCTGCAGAAAGCCTCATTACCAACATTCACCATCTGTGGATGTAATATCTACACAGCTGTATATATATACCCTTTATTTTCTAATGTAGGTGAAGGTGGACTGGAAGGGGTAGCAGAAAGCCTCATTACCACCATTCACCATCTGTGGTTGTAATTTCTACACAGCTATGTATATACCCTTCAGTTTCTAACCTATGTGAACGTGGACTGGAAGACACTGCTGAAAGCTTCCTTACCAACATTCACCATCTGTAGATGTAATTTCTACACAGCTGTTTATATATCCATCATTTTATAATTAAAGTGAAGCTGGACTGGAAGGGGCTGCAGAACGCCTGATTACCAACATTCACCATCTGTGGTTGTGATTTCTACACAGCAATGTTATACCCTTTATTTTCTAATCTAGGTGAAGGTGGACTGGAAGGGGCTGCTGAAAGCCTCATTACCAACATTCACCATCTGTTGATGTAATTTCTACACAGCTGTATATATACCCTTTATTTTCTAATCTAGGTGAAGGTGGACTGGAAGGGGTAGCAGAAAGCCTCATTACCACCATTCACCATCTGTGGTTGTAATTTCTACACAGCTATGTATATACCCTTCAGTTTCTAACCTATGTGAACGTGGACTGGAAGACACTGCTGAAAGCTTCCTTACCAACATTCACCATCTGTAGATGTAATTTTTACACAGCAGTATATATATCCATCATTTTCTAATTTAAGTGAAGGTGGACTGGAAGGGGCTGCAGAAAGCCTCATTACCAACATTCACCATCTGTGGATGTAATTTCTACACAGCTATGTATATACCCTTTAGTTTCTAACCTATGTGAACGTGGACTGGAAGACACTGCTGAAAGCTTCCTTACCAACATTCACCATCTGTAGATGTAATTTCTACACAGCTGTATATATATCCATCATTTTCTAATTTAAATGAAGGTGGACTGGAGGGGGCTGCAGAAAGCCTCATTACCAACATCCACCATCTGTGGATGTAATTTCTACACAGCTATGTATGTACCCTTTAGTTTCTAACCTATGTGAACGTGGACTGGAAGACACTGCTGAAAGCTTCCTTACCAACAATCACCATCTGTGGATGTAATTTCTACACAGCTGTATATTTACCCTTTATTTTCTAATCTGGGTGAAGATGGACTGGAAGGGGTAGCAGAAATCCTCATTACCAACATTCACCATCTGTGGATGTAATTTCTACACAGCTGTATATATACCCTTAGTTTTCTAATGTAGGTGAAGGTGGACTGGAAGGGGCTGCAGAAAGCCTCATTACCAACATTCACTATCTGTGGATGTAATTTATACACAGCTGTGTATATACCCTTTATTTTCTAATCTAGGTGAAAGTGGACTGTAAGGGGCTGCAGAAAGCCTCATTACCAACATTCACCAACTGTGGATGTAATTTCTACACAGCTGTATATATACACTTTATTTTCTAACGTATGTGAATGTGGACTGGAAGGGACTGCAGAAAGCCTCATTCACAACATTCACTATCTGTGGACGTAATTTCTACACAGCTGTATATATACCCTTTATTTTCTAATCTAGGTGAAGGTGGACTGGAAGGGGCTGCAGAAAGCCTCATTACCAACATTCACCATCTGTGGATGTAATTTATACACAGCAGTGTATATACCCTTTATTTTCTAATCTAGGTGAAGGTGGACTGGAATGGGCTGCAGAAAGCCTCATTACCAACATTCACCATCTGTGGATGTAATTTCTACACAGCTGTATATATATCAATCATTTTCTAATTTAAGTGAAGGTGGACTGGAAGGGACTGCAGAAATCCTCATTACCAACATTCACCATCTGTGGATGTAATTTATACACATCTGTGTATATACCCTTTATTTTCTAATCTAGGTGAAGGAGGACTGGAAGGGGCTGCAGAAAGCCTCATTACCAACATTCACCATGTGTGGATGTAATTTCTAAACAGCTGTATATATCTCCTTTATGTTCTAATCTAGGTGAAGGTGGACTGGAAGGGGCTGCAGAAAGACTCATTACCAACATTCACCATCTGTGGATGTAATTTATACACAGCTGTGTATATACCCTTTATTTTCTAATCTAGGTGAAGGTGGACTGGAAGGGGCTGCAGAAAGACTCCTTATTAACATTCACCATCTGTAGATGTAATTTATACACAACTGTGTATATAATCTTTATTTTCTAATCTAGGTGAAGGTGGAATGGAAGGGGCTGCAGAAAGCCTCATCACCAACATTCACCATCTGTGGATGTAATTTCTACACTGCTATGTATATAGCCTTTATTTTCTAATCTAGGTGAAGGTGGACTGGAAGGGGCTGCAGAAAGCCTCAATACCAACATTCACCATCTGTGGATGTAATTTCTACACAGCTATGTATATACCCTTTATTTTCTAATCTAGGTGAAGGTGGACTGGAAGGGGCTGCAGAAAGCCTCATTACCAACATTCACCAAATGTGGATATAATTTCTACACAGCTGTATATATACGCTTTATTTTCTAGCCTATGTGAATGTGGACTGGAAGGGGCTGCAGAAAGCCTCATTACCATTATTCACCATCTGTGGATGTAATTTCTACACAGCTGTATATATACACTTTATTCTCTAACCATTGTGAACGGGGACTGGATGGGGCTGCAGAAAGCCTCATTAACAACATTCACCATCTGTGGATGTAATTTCTACACAGCTGTATAAATACCCTTTATTTTTTAATCTAGGTGAAGGTGGACTGGAAGGGGCTGCAGAGAGCCTCATTACCAACATTCACCATCTGTGGATGTAATTTATACACAGCAGTGTATATAACCTTTATTTTCTAATCTAGGTGAAGGTGGACTGGAAGTGGCTGCAGAAAGCCTCATTACCAACATTCACCATCTGTGGATGTAATTTCTACACAGCTGTATATATACCCTTTATTTTCTAATCTAGGTGATGGTGGAATGGAAGGGGCTGCAGAAAGCCTCATTGCCAATATTCAACATCTGTGGATGTAATTTCTACACAGCTGTATATATAGCCTTTATTTTCTAATCTAGGTGAAGGTGGGCTGGAAGGGGCTGCAGAAAGCCTCATTACCAACATTCACCATCTGTGGATGTAATTTCTACACAGCTGTGTATATACCCTTTATTTTTTAATCTAGGTGAAGGTGGACTGGAAGTGGCTGCAGAGAGCCTCTTTACCAACATTCACCATCTGTGGATGTAATTTCTACACAGCTGTATATATACCCTTTATTTTCTAATCTAGGTGAATGTGGACTGGAAGGGGCTGCAGAAAGCCTCATAACCCACATTCACCATCTGTGGATGTAATTTATACACAGCTGTGTATATACCCTTAATTTTCTAATCTAGGTGAAGATGGACTGGAAGGGGCTGCAGAAATCCTCATTACCAACATTCACCATCTGTGGATGTAATTTATACACAGCTGTGTATATACCCTTTATTTTCTAATCTAGGTGAAGGAGGACTGGAAGGGACTGCAGAAAGCCTCATTACCAACATTCACCATGTGTGGATGTAATTTCTAAACAGCTGTATATATACCCTTTATGTTCTAATCTAGGTGAAGGTGGACTGGAAGGGGCTGCAGAAAGCCTCATTGCCAACATTCACCATCTGTGGATGTATTTTCTACACAGCTGTGTATATACCCTTTATTTTGTAATCTAGGTGAAGGTAGACTGGAAGGGGCTGTAGAAAGCCTAATTACCAACATTCACCATCTGTGGATGTAATTTCTACACAGCTGTATATTTACCCTTTATTTTCTAATCTAGGTGAAGGTGGACTGGAAGGGGCTGCAGAAAGCCTCATTACCAACATTCACCATCTGTGGATGTAATTTCTACACAGCTGTATATATACCATTTATTTTCTAATCTAGGTGAAGGTGGACTGGAAGGGACTGCAGAAAGCCTCATTACCAACATTCACCATCTGTGGATGTAATTTATACACAGATGTGTATATACCCTTTATTTTCTAATCTAGGTGAAGGTGGACTGGAAGTGGCTGCAGAAAGCCTCATTTCCAACATTCACCATATGTGGATGTCATTTCTGCACAGCTGTATAGATACACATTATTTTCTAATCTAGGTGAAGATTGACTGGAAGGGGCTGCAGAAAGCCTCCTTATTAACAATCACCATCTGTAGATGTAATTTATACACAGCTGTATCGATACCCTATATTTTCTGACCTATGTGACCGTGGACTGGAAGGGGCTGCAGAAAGCCTCATTACCAACATTCACCATCGGTGGATGTAATTTCTACACAGCTGTATATATACCCTTTATGTTCTAATCTAGGTGAAGGTGGACTGGAAGGGGCTGCAGACAGCCTCATTGCCAACATTCACCATCTGTGGATGTATTTTCTACACAGCTGTGTATATACCCTTTATTTTCTAATCTAGGTGAAGGTGGACTGGAAGTGGCTGCAGAAAGCCTCATTACCAACATTCACCATATGTGGATGTCATTTCTGCACAGCTGTATAGATACGCATTATTTTCTAATCTAGGGGAAGATTGACTGGAAGGGGCTGCAGAAAGCCTCCTTATTAACAATCACCATCTGTAGATGTAATTTATACACAGCTGTATCGATACCCTATATTTTCTGACCTATGTGACCGTGGACTGGAAGGGGCTGCAGAAAGCCTCATTACCAACATTCACCATCGGTGGATGTAATTGCTACACAGCTGTATATATACCCTTTATGTTCTAATCTAGGTGAAGGTGGACTGGAAGGGGCTGCAGAAAGCCTCATTACCAACATTCACCATCTGTGGATGTAATTTCTACACAGCTGTATATATACCCCTTATTTTCTAATCTAGGTGAAGGTGGACTGGAAGGGGCTGCAGAAAGCCTCCTTATTAACAATCACCATCTGTAGATGTAATTTATACACAGCTGTATCGATACCCTATATTTTCTGACCTATGTGACCGTGGACTGGAAGGGGCTGCAGAAAGCCTCATTGCCAACATTCACCATCTGTGGATGTAATTTCTACACAGCTGTATATATACCCTTTATTTTCTAATCTAGGTGAAGGTGGACTGGAAAGGGCTGTAGAAAGCCTAATTACCAACATTCACCATCTGTGGATGTAATTTCTACACAGCTGTATATATACCCTTTATTTTCTAATCTAGGTGAAGGTGGACTGGAAGGGGCTGCAGAAAGCCTCATTACCAACATTCACCATCCGTGGATGTAATTTCTACACAGCTGTATATATACCCTTTAGTTTCTAACCTATGTGAACGTGGACTGGAAGACACTGCTGAAAGCGTCCTTACCAAAATTCAACATCTGTAGATGTAATTTCTACACAGCTGTATATATATCCATCATTTTCTAATTTAAGTGAAGGTGGACTGGAAGTGGCTGCAGAAATCCTCATTACCAACATTCACCATCTGTGGATGTAATTTATACACAGCTGTGTATATACACTTGATTTTCTAATCTAGGTGAAGGAGGACTGGAAGGGGCTGCAGAAAGCCTCTTTACCAACATTCAACATCTGTGGATGTAATTTCTAAACAGCTCTATATATACCCTTTATGTTCTAACCTATGTGAATGTGGACTGGAAGGGGCTGCAGGAAGCCTCCTTATTAACAATCACCATCTGTAGATGTAATTTATACACA
The DNA here is from genome assembly GCF_023898315.1 of Schistocerca nitens. Classification (NCBI taxonomy): domain Eukaryota; kingdom Metazoa; phylum Arthropoda; class Insecta; order Orthoptera; family Acrididae; genus Schistocerca; species Schistocerca nitens. Next base: position 38,632,473 of record NC_064617.1, read on the forward strand.
GTTGTATATATATACATCATTTTCTAATTCAAGTGAAGGTGGACTGGAAGGGGCTGCAGAAATCCTCATTACCAACATTCACCATCTGTGGATGTAATTTATACACAGCTGTGTATATACCCTTTATTTTCTAATCTGGGTGAAGCTGAAATGGAAGGGGCTGCAGAAAGCCTCATTACCAACATTCACCATCTGTGGATGTAATTTCTACACAGCTGTATGTATACCCTTTATTTTCTAATCTAGGTGAAGGTGGACTGGATGGGGCTGCAGAAAGCCTCATTACCAACATTCACCATCTGTGGATGTAATTTCTACACAGCTATGTATATACCCTATAGTTTCTAACCTATGTGAACGTGGACTGGAAGACACTGCTGAAAGCGTCCTTACCAACATTCACCATCTGTAGATGTAATTTCTACACAGCTGTATATATATCCACCATTTTCTAATTTAAGTGAAGGTGGACTGGAAGGGGCTGCAGAAATCCTCATTACCAACATTCACCATATGTGGATGTCATTTCTGCACGGCTGTATAGATACCCATTATTTTCTAATCTAGGTGAAGGTTGACAGGAAGGGGCTGCAGAAAGCCTCCTTATTAACAATCACCATCTGTAGATGTAATTTATACACAGCTGTATCGATACCCTATATTTTCTGACCTATGTGAACGTGGACTGGAAGGGGCTGCAGAAAGCCTCATTACCAACATTCACCATCGGTTGATGTAATTTATACACAGCTGAGTATATACCCTTTGTTTTCTAATCTAGGTGAAGGTGGACTGGAAGGGGCTGCAGAAAGCCTCATTACCAACATTCACCATCTATGGATGTAATTATACACAGCTGTGTATATACCCTTTATTTTCTAATCTAGGTGAAGATGGACTGGAAGGGGCTGCAGAAAGCCTCATTAGCAACATTCCCCATCTGTGGATGTAATTTATACACAGCTGTGTATAAACCCTTTATTTTCTAATCTAGGTGAAGATGGACTGGAAGGGGCTGCAGAAAGCCTCATTACCAACATTCACCATCTGTGGATGTAATTTCTAAACAGCTGTATATATATACCCTTTATTTCCTAATCTAGGTGAAGGTGGACTGGAAGGGGCTGCTGAAAGCCTCATTACCAACATTCACCATCTGTGGATGTAATTTCTACACAGCTGTATATATACACTTTATTTTCTAATCTAGATGAAGGTGGGCTGGAAGGGGCTGCAGAAAGCCTCATTACTAACATTCACCATCTGTGGATGTAATTTCTACACAGCTGTATATATACCCTTTATTTCCTAATCTAGGTGAAGGTGGACTGGAAGGGGCTGCAGAAAGCCTCATTGCCAACATTCTCCATCTGTCGATGTAATTTACACACAGCTGTATATAAACACTTTATTTTCTAATCTAGGTGAAGGTGGACTGGAAGGGGATGCAGAAGGCCTCATTACCAACATCCACCATCTGTGGAAGTAATTTCTACACAGCTGTATATATTCCCTTTATTTTCTAATCTAGGTGAAGGTGGACTGGAAGGGGCTGCAGAAAGCCTCATTACCAACATTCACCATCTGTGGATGTAATTTCTACACTGCTGTGTATATACCCTTTATTTTCTAATCTAGGTAAAGGTGGACTGGAAGGGGCTGCAGAAAGCCTCATTACCAACATTCACCATCTACGGTTGTAATTTCTACGTAACTATGTATATACCATTTAGTTTCTAACCTATGTGAACGTGGACTGGAAGACACTGCTGAAAGCTTCCTTACCAACATTCACCATCTTTAGATGTAATTTCTACACAGGTGTATATATATATCCGTCATTTTCTAATTTAAGTGAAGGTGGACTGGAAGGGGCTGCAGAAATCCTCATTACCAACATTCACCATCTGTGGATGTAATTTCTACACAGCTGTATATATACCCTTTATTTTCTGATCTAGGTGAAGTTGGACTGGAAGGGGCTGCAGAAAGCCTCATTACCAACATTCACCATCTGTGGATGTAATTTCTACACAGCTGTGTATATACCCTTTATTTTCTAATGTAGGTGAAGGTGGACTGGAAGGGGCTGCAGAAAGCCTTATTACCAACATTCACCATCTGTGTATGTAATTTCTACACAGCTGTATCGATACCCTATATTTTCTGACCTATGTGACCGTGGACTGGAAGGGGCTCCAGAAAGCCTCATTACCAACATTCACCATCTGTGGATGTAATTTCTACACAGCAGTATATATACCCTTTATTTTCTAATCTAGGTGAAGGTGGACTGGAAGGGCTGCAGAAAGCCTCATTACCAACATTCACCATCTGTGGATGTAATTTCTACACAACTGTATATATATCCTTTATTTTCTAATCTAGGTGAAGGTGGACTGGAAGGGGCTGCAGAAAGCCTCATTACCAACATTCACCATCTACGGATGTAATAATACACAGCTGTGTATATACCCTTTATTTTCTAATCTAGGTGAAGATGGACTGGAAGGGGCTGCAGAAAGCCTCATTACCAACATTCACCATCTGTGGATGTAATTTATACACAGCTGTGTATATACCCTTTATTTTCTAATCTGGGTGAAGCTGAAATGGAAGGGGCTGCAGAAAGCCTCATTACCAACATTCACCATCTGTGGATGTAATTTCTACACAGCTGTATGTATACCCTTTATTTTCTAATCTAGGTGAAGGTGGACTGGATGGGGCTGCAGAAAGCCTCATTACCAACATTCACCATCTGTGGATGTAATTTCTACACAGCTATGTATATACCCTATAGTTTCTAACCTATGTGAACGTGGACTGGAAGACACTGCTGAAAGCGTCCTTACCAACATTCACCATCTGTAGATGTAATTTCTACACAGCTGTATATATATCCACCATTTTCTAATTTAAGTGAAGGTGGACTGGAAGGGGCTGCAGAAATCCTCATTACCAACATTCACCATATGTGGATGTCATTTCTGCACGGCTGTATAGATACCCATTATTTTCTAATCTAGGTGAAGGTTGACTGGAAGGGGCTGCAGAAAGCCTCCTTATTAACAATCACCATCTGTAGATGTAATTTATACACAGCTGTATCGATACCCTATATTTTCTGACCTATGTGAACGTGGACTGGAAGGGGCTGCAGAAAGCCTCATTACCAACATTCACCATCGGTGGATGTAATTTATACACAGCTGAGTATATACCCTTTGTTTTCTAATCTAGGTGAAGGTGGACTGGAAGGGGCTGCAGAAAGCCTCATTACCAACATTCGTCATCTATGGATGTAATTATACACAGCTGTGTATATACCCTTTATTTTCTAATCTAGGTGAAGATGGACTGGAAGGGGCTGCAGAAAGCCTCATTAGCAACATTCCCCATCTGTGGATGTAATTTATACACAGCTGTGTATAAACCCTTTATTTTCTAATCTAGGTGAAGATGGACTGGAAGGGGCTGCAGAAAGCCTCATTACCAACATTCACCATCTGTGGATGTAATTTCTAAACAGCTGTATATATATACCCTTTATTTCCTAATCTAGGTGAAGGTGGACTGGAAGGGGCTGCTGAAAGCCTCATTACCAACATTCACCATCTGTGGATGTAATTTCTACACAGCTGTATATATACACTTTATTTTCTAATCTAGATGAAGGTGGGCTGGAAGGGGCTGCAGAAAGCCTCATTACTAACATTCACCATCTGTGGATGTAATTTCTACACAGCTGTATATATACCCTTTATTTCCTAATCTAGGTGAAGGTGGACTGGAAGGGGCTGCAGAAAGCCTCATTGCCAACATTCTCCATCTGTCGATGTAATTTACACACAGCTGTATATAAACACTTTATTTTCTAATCTAGGTGAAGGTGGACTGGAAGGGGATGCAGAAGGCCTCATTACCAACATCCACCATCTGTGGAAGTAATTTCTACACAGCTGTATATATTCCCTTTATTTTCTAATCTAGGTGAAGGTGGACTGGAAGGGGCTGCAGAAAGCCTCATTACCAACATTCACCATCTGTGGATGTAATTTCTACACTGCTGTGTATATACCCTTTATTTTCTAATCTAGGTAAAGGTGGACTGGAAGGGGCTGCAGAAAGCCTCATTACCAACATTCACCATCTGCGGTTGTAATTTCTACGTAACTATGTATATACCCTTTAGTTTCTAACCTATGTGAACGTGGACTGGAAGACACTGCTGAAAGCTTCCTTACCAACATTCACCATCTTTAGATGTAATTTCTACACAGGTGTATATATATATCCGTCATTTTCTAATTTAAGTGAAGGTGGACTGGAAGGGGCTGCAGAAATCCTCATTACCAACATTCACCATCTGTGGATGTAATTTCTACACAGCTGTATATATACCCTTTATTTTCTGATCTAGGTGAAGTTGGACTGGAAGGGGCTGCAGAAAGCCTCATTACCAACATTCACCATCTGTGGATGTAATTTCTACACAGCTGTGTATATACCCTTTATTTTCTAATGTAGGTGAAGGTGGACTGGAAGGGGCTGCAGAAAGCCTCATTACCAACATTCACCATCTGTGTATGTAATTTCTACACAGCTGTATCGATACCCTATATTTTCTGACCTATGTGACCGTGGACTGGAAGGGGCTCCAGAAAGCCTCATTACCAACATTCACCATCTGTGGATGTAATTTCTACACAGCAGTATATATACCCTTTATTTTCTAATCTAGGTGAAGGTGGACTGGAAGGGCTGCAGAAAGCCTCATTACCAACATTCACCATCTGTGGATGTAATTTCTACACAACTGTATATATATCCTTTATTTTCTAATCTAGGTGAAGGTGGACTGGAAGGGGCTGCAGAAAGCCTCATTACCAACATTCACCATCTACGGATGTAATAATACACAGCTGTGTATATACCCTTTATTTTCTAATCTAGGTGAAGATGGACTGGAAGGGGCTGCAGAAAGCCTCATTAGCAACATTCCCCATCTGTGGATGTAATTTATACACAGCTGTGTATATACCCTTTATTTTCTAATCTAGGTGAAGGTTGACTGGAAGGGGGTGCAGAAAGCCTCATTACCAACATTCACCATCTGTGGATGTGATTTCTAAACGGCTGTATATATACCCTTTATTTTCTAATCTAGGTGAAGGTGGACTGGAAGGGGCTGCAGAAAGCCTCATTACCAACATTCACCATCTATGGATGTAATTTCTACACAGCTGTATATATACCCTTTATTTTCTAATCTAGATGAAGGTGGACTGGAAGGGGCTGCAGAAAGCCTCATTACTAACATTTACCATCTGTGGAAGTAATTTCTACAGAGCTGTATATATACCCTTTATTTTCTAATCTAGGTGAAGGTGGACTGGAAGGGGCTGCAGAAAGCCTCATTGCCAACATTCTCCATCTGTCGATGTAATTTACACACAGCTGTATATAAACCCTTTATTTTCTAATCTAGGTGAAGGTGGACTGGAAGGGGCTGCAGAAAGCCTCATTACCAACATTCACCATCTGTGGATGTAATTTAGACACAGCTGTGCATATACCCTTTATTTTCTAATCTATGTCAACGTGGACTAGAAGAGGCTGCAGAAAGCCTCATTACCAACATGCACCATCAGTTGATGTAATTTCCGTACTGCTATATACATCAATTTTATTTCCTAATCTAGGGGAAGGAGAACTGGAAGGGACTGCAGAAAGCCTCCCTACCAACAATCGCGATCTGCAGATGTATTTCCTGCACAGCTGTATATATCTTGTTTATCTTCTAACCTAGGTGATGGTGGACTGGAAGGGGCAGCAGAAAGCCTCATTACCAACATTCACCATCTGTGGATGTAATTTTCACACAGCTAAATATATACACTTTATTCTCTAACCTTTGTGAACAGGGACTGTATGGGGCTGCAGAAAGCCTCCTTATTAACAATCACCATCTGTAGATGTAGTTTCTTCACAGCTGTATATATTTGCTTTTTTTTCTAACCTATGTGAATGTGGACTGGAAGGGGCTGCAGAAAGCCTCATTACCAACATTCACCATCTGTGGACGTAATTTCTACACAGCTATATATATATACCCTTTATTTTCTAATCTAGGTGAAGGTTTACTGGAAGGGGCTGCAGAAAGCCTGATTACCAACATTCACCAACTGTGGATGTAATTTCTACACAGCTGTGTATATACACTTCATTTTCTAACCTATGTGAAGGTGGACTGAAAGGGGCTGCAGAAAGCCTCATTACCAACATTCCATTCACCATCTGTGGTTGTAATTTCTACACAACTATGTATATACCCTTTAGTTTCTAACCTATGTGAACGTGAAGACACTGCTGAAAGCGTCCTTACCAACATTCACCAGCTGTAGATGTAATTTCTACACAGATGTATATATATCCATCATTTTCTAATATAGGTGAAGGTGCACTAAAATGGGCTGCAGAAATCCTCATTACCAACATTCACCATCTGTGGATGTAATTTATACACAGCTGTGTATACACCCATTATTTTCTAATGTAGGTGAAGCTCGACTGAAAGGGGCTGCAGAAAGGCTCATTACCAACATTCATCATCTGTGGATGTAATTTCTACACAGCTGTATATATACCCTTAATTTTCTAATCTAGGTGAAGGTGGACTGGGAGGGGCTGCAGAAAGCCTCATTACCAACATTCGCGATCTGTGGGTGTAATTTCTACACAGCTGTATATATAACCTTTATTTTCTAATCTAGGTGAAGGTCGACTGGAAGGGGCTGCAGAAAGCCTCATTTCCAACATTCACCATCTGTGGATGTAATTTATACACAGCATTGTATATACCCTTTAGTTTCTAACCTATGTGAAAGTGGACTGCAAGGGGCTGCAGAAAGCCTCCTTACCAACATTTATTATCTGTGGATGTAATTTCTACACAGCTGTATATATATCCATCATTTTCTAATGTAAGTGAAGGTGGACTGGAAGGTGCTGCAGAAATCCTCATTACCAACATTCACCATCTGTGGATGTAATTGATACACAGCTGTGTATATACCCTTCATTTTCTAATCTAAGTGAAGTTGGACTGTAAGGGGCTGCAGACAGCCTCATTACCAACATTCACCATCTGTGTATGTAATTTCTACACAGCTGTATATATACCCTTTATTTTTTAATCTAGGTGAAGGTGGCCTGGAAGGGCCTGCAGAAAGGCTCATTACCAATATTCACCATCTGTGGATGTAATTTCTACACAGCTATGTATATACCCTTTAGTCTCTAACCTATGTGAACGTGGACTGGAAGACACTGCTGAAAGCGTCCTTACCAACATTCACCATCTGTAGATGTAATTTCTACACAGCTGTTTATATATATCCATCATTGTCTAATTTAAGTGAAGGTGGACAGGAAGGGGCTGCAGAAATCCTCAATACCAACATTCACCATCTGTGGATGTAATTTATACACAGCTGTGTATATACCCTTTATTTTCTAATCTAGGTGAAGGAGGACGGGAAGGGGCTGCAGAAAGCCTCATTACCAACATTCACCATCTACGGATGTAATTTCTACACTGCTGTATTTATACCCTTTATTTTCTAATCTAGGTGAAGGTGGACTGGAAGGGGCTGCAGAAAGCCTCATTACCAACATTCACCATCTGTGGTTGTAATTTCTACACAGCTACGTATATACCCTTTAGCTTTTAACCTATGTGAACGTGGACTGGAAGACACTGTGAAAGCTTCCTTACCAACATTCACCATCTGTAGATGTAATTTCTACACAGATGTATATACATCCATCATTTTCTTATATAAGTGAAGGTGGACTAAAAGTGGCTGCAGAAATCCTCATTACCAACATTCACCATCTGTGGATGTAATTTCTACACAGCTTTATATATACCCTTTATTTTCTAATCTAGGTGAAGGTTGACTGGAAGGGGCTGCAGAAAGCCTTCTTATTAACAATCACCATCTGTAGATGTAATTTATACACAGCTGTATATATACCCTTTATTTTCTAATCTAGGTGAAGGTGGACTGGAAGGGGCTGAAGAAAGCCTCATTACCAACATTCACCATCTGTGGGTGTAATTTCTACACAGCTGTATATATATATCCATCATTTTCTAATTTAAGTGAAGGTGGACTGGAAGGGGCTGCAGAAATCCTCATTACCAACATTCACCATCTGTAGATGTAATTTATACACAGCTGTGAATATACCCTTTATTTTCTAATCTAGGTGAAGGTGGACTGGAAGGGGCTGCAGAAAGCCTCATTACCAACATTCACCATCTGTGTATGTAATTTCTACACAGCTGTATATATTCCCTTTATTTTCTAATCTAGGTGAAGGTGGCCTGGAAGGGGCTGCAGAAAGCCTCATTACCAATATTCACCATCTGTGGATGTAATTTCTACACAGCTATGTATATACCCTTTAGTTTCTAACCTATGTGAACGTGGACTGGAAGACACTGCTGAAAGCGTCCTTACCAACATTCACCATCTGTAGATGTAATTTCTACACAGCTGTTTATATATATCCATCATTTTCTAATTTAAGTGAAGGTGGACAGGAAGGGGCTGCAGAAATCCTCAATACCAACATTCACCATCTGTGGATGTAATTTATACACAGATGTGTATATACCCTTTATTTTCTAATCTAGGTGAAGGAGGACTGGAAGGGGCTGCAGAAAGCCTCATTACCAACATTCACCATCTGCGGATGTAATTTCTACACAGCTGTATTTATACCCTTTATTTTCAAATCTAGGTGAAGGTGGACTGGAAGGGGCTGCAGAGAGCCTCATTATCAACATTCACCATCTGTCGATGTAATTTCTATACAGCTGTATATATACACTTTATTTTCTAATCTAGGTGAAGGTGGACTGGAAGGGGCTGCAGAAAGCCTCATTACCAACACTCACCATCTGTGGTTGTAATTTCTACACAGCTACGTATATACCCTTTAGCTTTTAACCTATGTGAACGTGGACTGTAAGACACTGTGAAAGCTTCCTTACCAACATTCACCATCTGTGGATGTAATTTATACACAGCTGTGTATATACCCTTAATTTTGTAATCTAGGTGAAGCTGGACTGGAAGGGGCTGCAGAAAGGCTCATTACCAACATTCCCCATCTGTGGATGTAACTTCTACACAGCTGTATATATACCCATTATTTTCTAATCTAGGTGAAGGTGGACTGGAAGGGGCTTCAGTAAGCCTCATTACCAACATTCACCATCTGTGGATGTTATTTATACACAGCTGTGTATATACCGTTTTTTTTCTAATCTAGGTGAAGGTGGACTGGAAGGGGCTGCAGAAAGCCTCATTACCAACATTCCATTCACCATCTGTGGTTGTAATTTCTACACAACTATGTATATACCCTTTAGTTTCTAACCTATGTGAACGTGAAGACACTGCTGAAAGCGTCCTTACCAACATTCACCATCTGTAGATGTAATTTCTACACAGATTTATATATATCCATCATTTTCTTATATAAGTGAAGGTGGACTAAAAGGGGCTGCAGAAATCCTCATTACCAACATTCACCATCTGTGGATGTAATTTCTACACAGCTTTATATATACCCTTTATTTTCTAACCTAGGTGATCGTGGACTGGAAGGGGCTGTAGAAAGCCTCATTACCAACACGCAACAACAGTAGATGTAATTTCAGTACTGCTGTATACATCAATTTTATTTTCTAATCTAGGGGAATGAGAATTGGAAGGGGCTGCAGAAAGCCTCGTTGGCATCATTCACCATCTGTAGATTGAATTCCTACACAGCTGTATATTTTCCCTTTATATCCAAACCTATGTGAAGGAGGACCGGAAGTGGCTGCATAAAACATCCCTACCAAATATCGCGATCGGCAGATGTATTTTCTTGCACAGATGTATGTTTCTCCTTTATCTTCTAACCTATTAGAAGGTAGACGGGAAGTGGCTGCAGAAAGCCTCATTACCAACATTCACCATCTGTGGATGTAATTTCTACACAGCTATGTATATACCTTTTATTTTCTAACCTAGGTGAAGGTGGACTGGAAGGGGCTGCAGAAAGCCTCATTACCAACATTCACCATCTGTAGATGTAATTTATACACAGCTGTGAATATACCCTTTATTTTCTAATCTAGGTGAAGGTGGACTGGAAGGGGCTGCAGAAAGCCTCATTACCAACATTCACCATCTGTAGATGTAATTTATACACAGCTGTGAATATACCCTTTATTTTCTAATCTAGGTGAAGGTGGACTGGAAGGGGCTGCAGAAAGCCTCATTACCAACATTAACCATCTGTGGATGTAATTTCTACACAGCTGTGTATATTCCCTTTATTTTCTAATTTCGGTGAAGGTGGACTGGAAGGGGCTGCAGAAAGCCTCATTACCAACATTCACCATCTGTGTATGTAATTTCTACAAAGCTGTATATATACCCTTTATTTTCTAATCTAGGTGAAGGTGGCCTGGAAGGGGCTGCAGAAAGCCTCATTACCAATATTCACCATCTGTGGATGTAATTTCTACACAGCTATGTATATACCCTTTAGTGTCTAACCTATGTGAACGTGGACTGGAAGACACTGCTGAAAGCGTCCTTACCAACATTCACCATCTGTAGATGTAATTTCTACACAGCTGTATTTATACCCTTTATTTTCTAATCTAGGTGAAGGTGGACTGGAAGGGGCTGCAGAAAGCCATATTACCAACATTCACCATCTGTGGATGTATTTTCTACACAGCTTTATATATACACTTTATTTTCTAATCTAGGTGAACGTTGGACTGGTAGGGGCTGCAGAAAGCCTCATTACCAACATGCAACATCAGTAGATGTAATTTCAGTACTGCTGTATACATCAATTTTATTTTCTAATCTAGGGGATGGATAATTGGAAGGGGCTGCAGAAAGTATCGTTGGCATCATTCACCATCTGTAGATTGAATTCCTACACAGCTGTATATATTCCTTTTATTTCCGAACCTATGTGAAGGAGGACAGGAAGGGGCTGCATAAAGCCTCCCTACCAAAAATCGCGATCAGCAGATGTATTTTCTTGCACAGATTTATGTTTCTCCTTTAGCTTCTAACCTATGAGAAGTTAGACTGTAAGGGGCTGCAGAAAGCCTCCTTATTAACAATCACCATCTGTAGATGTAGTTTCTGCACAGCTGTATATATACGCTTTATTTTCTAACCTATGTGAATGTGGACTGGAAGGGGCTGCAGGAAGCCTCATTACCAACATTCACCATATGTGGAAGTCATTTCTGCACAGCTGTATAGATACCCATTATTTTCTAATCTAGGTGAAAGTTGACTGGAAGGGGCTGCAGAAAGCCTCCTTATTAACAATCACCATCTGTAGATGTAATTTATACACAGCTGTATTTATACACTATATTTTCGTACCTATGTGAACGTGAACTGGAAGGGGCTGCAGAATGCCTCATTACCAACATTCACCATCTGTGGATGTAATTTCTACACAGCTGTATATATACCCTTTAATTTCTAATCTAGGTGAACGTGGACTGGTAGGGGCTGCAGAAAGCCTCATTACCAACATTCACCATCTGTGGTTGTAATTTCTGCACAGCTATGTATATACCTTTTATTTTCTAACCTAGGTGAAGGTGGACTGGAAGGGGCTGCAGAAAGCCTCATTACCAACATTCACCATCTGTGGATGTAATTTCTACACAGCTGTATATATATATATATCCATCGTTTTCTAATTTAAGTGAAGGTGGACAGGAAGGGGCTGCAGAAAGCCTCATTACGAACATTCACCATCGGTGGATGTAATTTATACACATCTGTATATATACCCTTTATTTTCTAATCTAGGGGAAGGTGGACTGGAAGGGGCTGCAGAAAGCCTCATTACCAACATTCACCATCTGTGGATGTAACTTCTACAAAGCTGTATATATACCCTTTATTTTCTAATCTTGGTGAATGTGGACTGGAAGGGGCTGCAGAAAGCCTCATTACCAACATTCACCATCTGTGGATGTAATTTATACTCAGCTGTATATATACCCTTTATTTTATAATCTAGGTGAATGTGGACTGGAAGGGGCTGCAGAAAGCCTCATTACCAACATTCACCATCTGTGGATGTAATTTATTCACAGCTGTATATATACCCTTTATTTTCTAATCTAGGTGAAGGTGGACTGGAAGGGGCTGCAGAAAGCCTCATTACCAACATTCACCATCTGTGGATGTAATTTCTACACAGCTGTATATATACCCTTTATGTTCTAATCTAGGTGAAGGTGGACTGGAAGGGGCTGCAGAAAGCCTCATTGCCAACATTCACCATCTGTGGATGTAATTTCTACACAGCTGTATATATACCCTTCATTTTCTAATCTAGGTGAAGGTGGACTGGAAGGGGCTGTCGAAAGCCTCATTACCAACATTCACCATCAGTGGCTGTAATTTCTACACAGCTATGTATATACCCTTTAGTTTCTAACCTATGTGAACGTGGACTGGAAGAAACTGCTGAAAGCTTCCTTACCAACATTCACCATCTGTAGATGTAATTTCTACACAGCTGTATATATATATATCCATCATTTACTAATTTAAGTGAAGGTGGACTGGAAGGGGCTGCAGAAATCCTCATTACCAACATTCACCATCTGTGGATGTATTTTATACACAGCTGTGTATATATCCTTAATTTTCTAATCTAGGTGAAGGTGGACTGGAAGGGGCTGCAAAAAGCCTCCTTACCAACATTCACCATCTGTGGATGTAACTTCTACACAGCTGTATATATACCCTTTATTTTCTAATCTAGGTGAAGGTGGTCTGGAAGGGGCTGCAGAAAGCCTCATTATGAACATTCACCATCGGTGGATGTAATTTCTACACATCTGTATATATACCCTTTATTTTCTAATCTAGGTGAAGGTGGAATGGAAGGGGCTGCAGAAAGCCTCATTACCAACATTCACCATCTGCGGATGTAATTTCTACACAGCTGTATATATTCACTTTATTTTCTAATCTAGGTGAAGGTGGTCTGGAAGGGGCTGCAGAAAGCCTCATTACCAACATTCACCATCTGTGGATGTAATTTCTACACAGCTGTATGTATACCCTTAATTTTCTAATCTAGGTGAAGGTGAACTGGAAGGGGCTGCAGAAAGCCTCATTACCAACATTCACCATAGGTGGATATAATTTCTAATACAGCTGTGTTTGTACCCTTTATTTTCTAATCTAGGTGAAGGTGGACTGGAAGGCGCTGCAGATAGCCTCATTACCAACATTCACTATCTGTGGATGTAATTTCTACACAGCTGTATATATACCCTTCATTTTCTAATCTAGGTGAAGGTGGACTGGAAGGGGCTGTCGAAAGCCTCATTACCAACATTCACCATCTGTGGATGTAATTTGTACACAGCTGTGGATATACCCTTTATTTTGTAATCTAGGTGAATTTGGACTGTAAGGGGCTGCAGAAAGCCTCATTACGAACATTCACCATCGGTGGATGTAATATCTACACATCTGTATATATACACTTTATTTTCTAATCTAGGTGATGGTGGACTGGAAGGGGCTGCAGAAAGCCTCATTACCAACATTCAACATCTGTGGATGTAACTTCTACACAGCTGTATATATACCCTTTATTTTCTAATCTAGGTGAAGGTGGTCTGGAAGGGGCTGCAGAAAGCCTCATTACCAACATTCACCATCTGTGGATGTAATTTCTACACAGCTGTATATATACCCTTTATTTTCAAATCTAGGTGAAGGTGGACTGGAAGAGGCTGCAGAAAGCCTCGTTACCAACATTCACCATCTGTGGATGTAATTTATACACAGCTGTGTCTATACCCTTTATTTTCTAATGTAGGTGAAGGTGGAATGGAAGGGGCTGCAGAAAGCCTCATTACCAACATTCACCATCTGTGGATGTAATTTCTACACAGCTGTATATATTCCCTTCATTTTCTAATCTAGGTGAAGGTGGTCTGGAAGGGGCTGCAGAAAGCCTCATTACCAACATTCACCATCTGTGGATGTAATTTCTACACAGTTGTATATATACCCTTTATTTTCTATTCTAGGTGAAGGTGGACTGGAAGGGGCTGCAGAAAGCCTCATTACCAACCTTCACCATAGGTGGATGTAATTTCTACACAGCTGTGTATATACACTTTATTTTCTAATCTAGGTGAAGGTGGACTGGAAGGGGCTGCAGAAAGACTCATTACCAACATTCACCATCTGTGGATGTAATTTCTACACAGCTGTATATATACCATTAATTTTCTAATCTAGGTGAAGGTGGACTGGAAGAGGCTGCAGAAAGCCTCGTTACCAACGTTCACCATCTGTGGATGTAATTTATACACAGCTGTGTCTATACCCTTTATTTTCTAATCTAGGCAAAGGTGGAGTGGAAGTGGCTGCAGAAAGCCTCATTACCAACATTCACCATCTGTGGTTGTAATTTCTACACAGCTATATATATATACCCATTACTTTCTAACCTATGTGAACGTCGACTGGAAGACACTGCTGAAAGCTTCCTTACCAACATTCACCATCTGTAGATGTAATTTCTACACAGCTGTATATATATATCCATCATTGTCTAATTTAAGTGAAGGTGGACTGGAAGGGGCTGCAGAAATCCTCATTACCAACATTCACCATCTGTGGATGTAATTTCTACACAGCTGTATATATACCCTTAGTTTTCTAATCTAGGTGAAGGTGGACTGGAAGGGGCTGCAGAAAGCCTCATTACCGACATTCACCATCTGTTGATGTAATTTATACACAGCTGTGTATATACCCTTTATTTTCTAATCTAGGTGAAAGTGGACTGTAAGGGGCTGCAGAAAGCCTCATTACGAACATTCACCATCGGTGGATGTAATTTCTACACATCTGTATATATACCCTTTATTTTCTAATCTAGGTGAAGGTGGAATGGAAGGGGCTGCAGAAAGCCTCATTACCAACATTCACCATCTGCGGATGTAATTTCTACACAGCTGTATATATTCACTTTATTTTCTAATCTAGGTGAAGGTGGTCTGGAAGGGGCTGCAGAAAGCCTCATTACCAACATTCACCATCTGTAGATGTAATTTCTACACAGCTGAATATATATATCCATCATTTTCTAATTTAAGTGAAGGTGGACTGGAAGGGGGTGCAGAAAACCTCAATACCAACATTCACCATCTGTGGATGTAATTTCTACACAGCTGTATATATACCCTTTATTTTGTAATCTAGGTGAAGGTGGACTGGAAGAGGCTGGAGAAAGCCTCATTACCAACATTCACCATAGGTGGATGTAATTTCTACACAGCTGTGTCTATACCCTTTACTTTCTAATCTAGGCGAAGGTGGAGTGGAAGTTGCTGCAGAAAGCCTCATTACCAACATTCACCATCTGTGGATGTAATTTATAGACAGCTGTGTATATACCCTTTATTTTCTAATCTAGGTGAAGGTGGACTGGAAGGGGCTGCAGAAAGCCTCATTAGCAACATTCAACATCTGTTGTTGTAATTTCTACACAGCTATGTATATACCCTTTAGTTTCTAACCTATGTGAATGTGGACTGGAAGACACTGCCGAAAGCTTCCTTACCAACATTCACCATCTGTAGATGTAATTTCTACACAGCTGAATATATATATCCATCATTTTCTAATTTAAGTGAAGGTGGACTGGAAGGGGGTGCAGAAAACCTCAATACCAACATTCACCATCTGTGGATGTAATTTCTACACAGCTGTATATATACCCTTTATTTTGTAATCTAGGTGAAGGTGGACTGGAAGAGGCTGCAGAAAGCCTCGTTACCAACATTCACCATCTGTGGATGTAATTTCTACACAGTTGTATATATACCCTTTATTTTCTATTCTAGGTGAAGGTGGACTGGAAGGGGCTGCAGAAAGCCTCATTACCAACATTCACCATCTGTGGATGTAATTTATACACAGCTGTGTCTATACCCTTTATTTTCTAATCTAGGTGAAGGTGGACTGGAAGTGGCTGCAGAAAGCCTCATTACCAACATTCACCATCTGTGGATGTACTTTCTACACAGCTGTATATATACCCTTTATTTTCTAATCTAGGTGAAGAACGACTGGAAGTGGCTGCAGAAAGCCTCATTACCAACATTCACCATCTGTGGATGTAATTTATACACAGCTGTGTCTATACCCTTTATTTTCTAATCTAGGTGAAGGAGGACTGGAAGGGGCGGCAGAAAGCCTCATTTCCAACATTCACCATCTGCGGATGTAATTTCTACACAGCTGTATTTATACCCTTTATTTTCTAATCTAGGTGAAGGTGGACTGGAAGGGGCTGCAGAAAGCCTTATTACCAACATTCACCATCTGTGGATGTATTTTCTACACAGCTTTATATATACACTTTATTTTCTAATCTAGGTGAACGTGGACTGGAAGGGGCTGCAGAAAGCCTCATTACCAACATGCAACATCAGTAGATGTAATTTCAGTACTGCTGTATACATCAATTTTATTTTCTAATCTAGGGGATGGATAATTGGAAGGGGCTGCAGAAAGCCTCGTTGGCATCATTCACCATCTGTAGATTGAATTCCTACACAGCTGTATATATTCCTTTTATTTCCGAACCTATGTGAAGGAGGACAGGAAGGGGCTGCATAAAGCCTCCCTACCAAAAATCGCGATCAGCAGATGTATTTTCTTGCACAGATTTATGTTTCTCCTTTAGCTTCTAACCTATGAGAAGTTAGACTGTAAGGGGCTGCAGAAAGCCTCCTTATTAACAATCACAATCCGTAGATGTAGTTTCTGCACAGCTGTATATATACCCTTTATTTTCTAACCTATGTGAATGTGGACTGGAAGGGGCTGCAGGAAGCCTCATTACCAACATTCACCATATGTGGAAGTCATTTCTGCACAGCTGTATAGATACCCATTATTTTCTAATCTAGGTGAAGGTTGACTGGAAGGGGCTGCAGAAAGCCTCCTTATTAACAATCACCATCTGTAGATGTAATTTATACACTGCTGTATTTATACACTATATTTTCTGACCTATGTGAACGTGGACTGGAAGGGGCTGCAGAAAGCCTCATTACCAACATTCACCATCTGTGGATGTAATTTCTACACAGCTGTATATATACCCTTTAATTTCTAATCTAGGTGAACGTGGACTGGTAGGGGCTGCAGAAAGCCTCATTACCAACATTCACCATCTGTGGTTGTAATTTCTACACAGCTATGTATATACCTTTTATTTTCTAACCTAGGTGAAGGTGGACTGGAAGGGGCTGCAGAAAGCCTCATTACCAACATTCACCATCTGTGGATGTAATTTCTACACAGCTGTATATATATATCCATCATTTTCTAATTTAAGTGATGGTGGACAGGAAGGGGCTGCAGAAAGCCTCATTACCAACATTCACCATCTGTGGATGTAACTTCTACACAGCTGTATATATATCCTTTATTTTCCAATCTAGGTGAAGGTGGACTGGAAGGGGCTGCAGAAAACCTCATTACCAACATTCACCATCTGTGGATGAAATTCCTACACACCTGTATATATACCCTTTCTTTTCGAATCTAGGTGAAGGTGGACTGGAAGGGGCTGCAGAAAGCCTCATTACCAACATTCACCATCTGTGGATGTAATTTCTACACAGCTGTATATATACCCTTTATTTTCTAATCTAGGTGAAGGTGGACTGGAAGGGGCTGCAGAAAGCCTCATTACCAACATTCACCATCTGTGGATGTAATTTCTACACAGCTGTATATATTCCCTTTATTTTCTAATCTAGGTGAAGGTGGACTGGAAGGGGCTGCAGAAAGCCTCATTACCAACATTCAACATCTGTGGATGTAATTTCTACACAGCTGTATATATACGCTTTAATTTCTAATCTAGGTGAAGCTAGACTGGAAGGGGCTGCAGAGAGCCTCATTATCAAAACTCAACATCTGTGGATGTAATTTCTACACAGCTGTGTATATACCCTTTATTTTCTAATCTAGGTGAAGGTGGACTGGAAGGGGCTGCAGAAAGCCTCATTACCAACATTCTCCATCTGTGGTTGTAATTTCTACACAGCTATGTATATAAACTTTAGTTTCTAACCTATGTGAACGTGGACGGGAAGACTCTGCTGAAAGCTTCCTTACCAACATTCACCATCTGTAGATGTAATTTCTACACAGCTGTACATATATATCCATCATTTTCTAATTTACGTGAAGGTGGACTGGAAGGGGCTGCAGAAATCCTAATTACCAACATTCACCATCTGTGGATGTAATTTCTACACAGTAGTATATATACCCTTTATTTTCTAATCTAGGTGAAGGTGGACTGGAAGGGGCTGCAGAAAGCCTCATTACCAACATTCACCATCTGTGGATGTAATTTATACACAGCTGTATATATTCCCTTTATTTTCTAATCTAGGTGAAGGTGGAGTGGAAGGGGCTGCAGAAAGCCTCATTACCAACATTCAACATCTGTGGATGTAATTTCTACACAGCTGTATATATACGCTTTACTTTCTAATCTAGGTGAAGGTAGACTGGAAGGGGCTGCAGAGAGCCTCATTATCAACATTCAACATCTGTGGATGTAATTTCTACACATCAGTATATATACCCTCTATTTTCTAATCTAGGTGAAGGTGGACAGGAAGAGGCTGCAGAAAGCCTCATTACCAACATTCACCATCTGTGGATGTAATTTATACACAGCCGTGTCTATACCCTTTATTTTCTAATCTAGGTGAAGGTGGACTGGAAGGGGCTGCAGAAAGCCTCATTACCAACATTCACCATCTGTGGATGTAATTTCTACACAGCTGTATATATTCCCTTTATTTTCTAATCTAGGTGCAGGTGGTCTGGAAGGGGCTGCAGAAAGCCTCATTACCAACATTCACCATCTGTGGATGTAATCTCTACACAGCTGTGTATATACCCTTTATTTTCTAATCTAGGTGAAGGTGGACAGGAAGGGGCTGCAGAAAGCCTCATTACCAACATTCACCATCTGTGGATGTAATTTATACACAGCTGTGTATATACCCTTTATTTTCTAATCTAGGTGAAGGTGGACTGGAAGGGGCTGCAGAAAGCCTCATTACCAACATTCACCATCTGTGGATGTAATTTCTACACAGCTGTATATATACCCTTTATTTTCTAATCTAGGTGAAGGTGGACTGGAAGAGGCTGCAAAAAGCCTCGTTACCAACATTCACCATCTGTGGATGTAATTTATACACAGCTGTGTCTATACCCTTTATTTTCTAATCTAGGCAAAGGTGGAGTGGAAGTTGCTGCAGAAAGCCTCATTACCAAAATTCCCCGTCTGTGGATGTAATTTATAGACAGCTGTGTATATACCCTTTATTTTCTAATCTAGGTGAAGGTGGACTGGAAGGGGCTGCAGAAAGCCTCATTAGCAACATTCAACATCTGTTGTTGTAATTTCTACACAGCTATGTATATACCCTTTAGTTTCTAACCTATGTGAATGTGGACTGGAAGACACTGCTGAAAGCTTCCTTACCAACATTCACCATCTGTAGATGTAATTTCTACACAGCTGAATATATATATCCATCATTTTCTAATTTAAGTGAAGGTGGACTGGAAGGGGATGCAGAAAACCTCAATACCAACATTCACCATCTGTGGATGTAATTTCTACACAGCTGTATATATACCCTTTATTTTGTAATCTAGGTGAAGGTGGACTGGAAGAGGCTGCAGAAAGTCTCGTTACCAACATTCACCATCTGTGGATGTAATTTCTACATAGTTGTATATATACCCTTTATTTTCTAATCTAGGTGAAGGTGGACTGGAAGTGGCTGCAGTAAGCCTCATTACCAACATTCACCATCTGTGGATGTACTTTCTACACAGCTGTATATATACCCTTTATTTTCTAATCTAGGTGAAGAACGACTGGAAGTGGCTGCAGAAAGCCTTATTACCAACATTCACCATCTGTGGATGTATTTTCTACACAGCTTTATATATACACTTTATTTTCTAATCTAGGTGAACGTGGACTGGAAGGGGCAGCAGAAAGCCTCATTACCAACATGCAACATCAGTAAATGTAATTTCAGTACTGCTGTATACATCAATTTTATTTTCTAATCTAGGGGATGGATAATTGGAAGGGGCTGCAGAAAGCCTCGTTGGCATCATTCACCATCTGTAGATTGAATTCCTACACAGCTGTATATATTCCTTTTATTTCCGAACCTATGTGAAGGAGGACAGGAAGGGGCTGCATAAAGCCTCCCTACCAGAAATCGCGATCAGCAGATGTATTTTCTTGCACAGATGTATGTTTCTCCTTTAGCTTCTAACCTATGAGAAGTTAGACAGTACGGGGCTGCAGAAAGCCTCCTTATTAACAATCACCATCTGTAGATGTAGTTTCTGCACAGCTGTATATATACGCTTTATTTTCTAACCTATGTGAATGTGGACTGGAAGGGGCTGCAGGAAGCCTCATTACCAACATTCACCATATGTGGAAGTCATTTCTGCACAGCTGTATAGATACCCATTATTTTCTAATCTAGGTGAAGGTTGACTGGAAGGGGCTGCAGAAAGCCTCCTTATTAACAATCACCATCTGTAGATGTAATTTATACACTGCTGTATTTATACACTATATTTTCTTACCTATGTGAACGTGGACTGGAAGGGGCTGCAGAAAGCCTCATTACCAACATTCACCATCTGTGGATGTAATTTCTACACAGCTGTATATATACCCTTTAATTTCTAATCTAGGTGAACGTGGACTGGTAGGGGCTGCAGAAAGCCTCATTACCAACATTCACCATCTGTGGTTGTAATTTCTACACAGCTATGTATATACCTTTTATTTTCTAACCTAGGTGAAGGTGGACTGGAAGGGGCTGCAGAAAGCCTCATTACCAACATTCACCATCTGTGGATGTAACTTCTACACAGCTGTATATATATATCCTTTATTTTCTAATCTAGGTGAAGGTGGACTGGAAGGGGCTGCAGAAAGCCTCATTACGAACATTCACCATCGGTGGATGTAATTTATACACATCTGTATATATACCCTTTATTTTCTAATCTAGGGGAAGGTGGACTGGAAGGGGCTGCAGAAAGCCTCATTACCAACATTCACCATCTGTGGATGTAACTTCTACACAGCTGTATATATATCCTTTATTTTCTAATCTAGGTGAAGGTGGACTGGAAGGTGCTGCAGAAAACCTCATTACCAACATTCACCATCTGTGGATGAAATTCCTACACACCTGTATATATACCCTTTATTTTCGAATCTAGGTGAAGGTGGACTGGAAGGGGCTGCAGAAAGCCTCATTACCAACATTCACCATCTGTGGATGTAATTTTTACACTGCTGTATATATACCCTTTATTTTCTAATCTTGGTGAATGTGGACTGGAAGGGGCTGCAGAAAGCCTCATTACCAACATTCACCATCTGTGGATGTAATTTATACACAGCTGTATATATACCCTTTATTTTCTAATCTAGGTGAAGGTGGACTGGAAGGGGCTGCAGAAAGCCTCATTACCAACATTCACCATCTGTGGATGTAATTTATTCACAGCTGTATATATACCCTTTATTTTCTAATCTAGGTGAAGGTGGACTGGAAGGGGCTGCAGAAAGCCTCATTACCAACATTCACCATCTGTGGATGTAATTTCTACACAGCTGTATATATTCCCTTTATTTTCTAATCTAGGTGAAGGTGGACTGGAAGGGGCTGCAGAAAGCCTCATTACCAACATTCTCCATCTGTGGTTGTAATTTCTACACAGCTATGTATATACACTTTAGTTTCTAACCTATGTGAACGTGGACGGGAAGACTCTGCTGAAAGCTTCCTTACCAACATTCACCATCTGTAGATGTAATTTCTACACAGCTGTACATATATATCCATCATTTTCTAATTTACGTGAAGGTGGACTGGAAGGGGCTGCAGAAAGCCTCATTACCAACATTCACCATCTGTTGGTTTGTTGGGGGAAGGAGACCAGACAGCGAGGTCATCGGTCTCATCAGATTAGGGAAGGATGGGGAAGGAAGTCGGCCGTGCCCTTTGAAAGGAACCATCCCGGCATTTGCCTGGGGCGATTTAGGGAAATCACGGAAAACCTAAATCAGGATGGCCGGACGCGGGATTGAACCGCCGTCCTCCCGAATGCGAGTCCAGTGTCTAACCACTGCGCCACCTCGCTCGGTTCACCATCTGTGGATGTAATTTCTACACAGCTGTATATATTCCCTTTATTTTCTAATCTAGGTGCAGGTGGTCTGGAAGGGGCTGCAGAAAGCCTCATTACCAACATTCACCATCTGTGGATGTAATTTCTACACAGCTGTGTATATACCCTTTATTTTCTAATCTAGGTGAAGGTGGACAGGAAGGGGCTGCAGAAAGCCTCATTACCAACATTCACCATAGCTGGACGTAATTTCTACACAGCTGTGTATATACCCTTTATTTTCTAATCTAGGTGAAGGTGGACTGGAAGGGGCTGCAGAAAGCCTCATTACCAACATTCACCATCTGTGGATGTAATTTCTACACAGCTGTATATATACCCTTTATTTTCTAATCTAGGTGAAGGTGGACTGGAAGAGGCTGCAAAAAGCCTCGTTACCAACATTCACCATCTGTGGATGTAATTTATACACAGCTGTGTCTATACCCTTTATTTTCTAATCTAGGCAAAGGTGGAGTGGAAGTGGCTGCAGAAAGCCTCATTACCAACATTCACCATCTGTGGATGTAATTTATACACAGCTGTGTATATACCCTTTATTTTCTAATCTAGGTGAAGGTGGACTGGAAGGGGCTGCAGAAAGCCTCATTACCAACATTCACCATCAGTGGCTGTAATTTCTACACAGCTATGTATATACCCTTTAGTTTCTAACCTATGTGAACGTGGACTGGAAGAAACTGCTGAAAGCTTCCTTACCAACATTCACCATTTGTAGATGTAATTTCTACACAGCTGTATTTATATATATACATCATTTTCGAATTTAAGTGAAGGTGGACTGGAAGGGGCTGCAGAAATCCTCATTACCAACATTCACCATCTGTGGATGTAATTTATACACAGCTGTGTATATATCCTTAATTTTCTAATCTAGGTGAAGGTGGACTGGAAGGGGCTGCAAAAAGCCTCCTTACCAACATTCACCATCTGTGGATGTAATTTCTACACAGCTGTATATAAACCCTTTATTTTCTAATCTAGGTGAAGGTGGACTGGAAGGGGCTGCAGAAAGCCTCATTACCAACCTTCACCATCTGTGGTTGTAATTTCAACACAGCTATGTATATACCCTTTAGTTTCTAACCTATGTGAACATGGACTGGAAGACACTGCTGAAAGCTTCCTTACCAACATTCACCATCTGTAGATGTAATTTCTACACAGCTGTATATATATATCCATCATTGTCTAATTTAAGTGAAGGTGGACTGGAAGGGGCTGCAGAAATCCTCATTACCAACATTCACCATCTGTGGATGTAATTTCTACACAGCCGTATATATACCCTTAGTTTTCTAATCTAGGTGAAGGTGGACTGGAAGGGGCTGCAGAAAGCCTCATTACCGACATTCACCATCTGTTGATGTAATTTATACACAGCTGTGTATATACCCTTTATTTTCTAATCTTGGTGAAAGTGGACTGTAAGGGGCTGCAGAAAGCCTCATTACGAACATTCACCATCGGTGGATGTAATTTCTACACATCTGTATATATACCCTTTATTTTCTAATCTAGGTGAAGGTGGAATGGAAGGGGCTGCAGAGAGCCTCATTACCAACATTCACCATCTGTGGATGTAATTTCTACACAGCTGTATATATACCCTTTATTTTCTAATCTAGGTGAAGGTGAACTGGAAGGGGCTGCAGAAAGCCTCATTACCAACATTCACCATCTGTGGATGTAATTTCTACACAGCTGTATATATACCCTTTATTTTCTAATCTAGGTGAAGGTAGACTGGAAGAGGCTGCAAAGAGCCTCGTTACCAACATCCACCATCTGTGGATGTAATTTATACACAGCTGTGTCTATACCCTTTATTTTCTAATCTAGGCAAAGGTGGAGTGGAAGTTGCTGCAGAAAGCCTCATTACCAAAATTCCCCGTCTGTGGATGTAATTTATAGACAGCTGTGTATATACCCTTTATTTTCTAATCTAGGTGAAGGTGGACTGGAAGGGGCTGCAGAAAGCCTCATTACCAACATTCACCATAGGTGGATGTAATTTCT
This sequence comes from Schistocerca nitens, assembly GCF_023898315.1. NCBI lineage: Eukaryota > Metazoa > Arthropoda > Insecta > Orthoptera > Acrididae > Schistocerca > Schistocerca nitens. Next base: position 38,656,937 of record NC_064617.1, read on the forward strand.
ACACAGCTGTGTATATACACTTTATTTTCTAATCTAGGTGAAGGTGGACTGGAAGTGGCTGCAGAAAGCCTCATTACCAACATTCACCATCTGTGGATGTACTTTCTACACAGCTGTATATATACCCTTTATTTTCTAATCTAGGTGAAGAACGACTGGAAGTGGCTGCAGAAAGCCTCATTACCAACATTCACCATCTGTGGATGTAATTTATACACAGCTGTGTCTATACCCTTTATTTTCTAATCTAGGTGAAGGAGGACTGGAAGGGGCGGCAGAAAGCCTCATTTCCAACATTCACCATCTGCGGATGTAATTTCTACACAGCTGTATTTATACCCTTTATTTTCTAATCTAGGTGAAGGTGGACTGGAAGGGGCTGCAGAAAGCCTTATTACCAACATTCACCATCTGTGGATGTATTTTCTACACCGCTTTATATATACACTTTATTTTCTAATCTAGGTGAACGTGGACTGGAAGGGGCAGCAGAAAGCCCCATTACCAACATGCAACATCAGTAAATGTAATTTCAGTACTGCTGTATACATCAATTTTATTTTCTAATCTAGGGGATGGATAATTGGAAGGGGCTGCAGAAAGCCTCGTTGGCATCATTCACCATCTGTAGATTGAATTCCTACACAGCTGTATATATTCCTTTTATTTCCGAACCTATGTGAAGGAGGACAGGAAGGGGCTGCATAAAGCCTCCCTACCAGAAATCGCGATCAGCAGATGTATTTTCTTGCACAGATGTATGTTTCTCCTTTAGCTTCTAACCTATGAGAAGTTAGACTGTAAGGGGCTGCAGAAAGCCTCCTTATTAACAATCACCATCTGTAGATGTAGTTTCTGCACAGCTGTATATATACGCTTTATTTTCTAACCTATGTGAATGTGGACTGGAAGGGGCTGCAGGAAGCCTCATTACCAACATTCACCATATGTGGAAGTCATTTCTGCACAGCTGTATAGATACCCATTATTTTCTAATCTAGGTGAAGGTTGACTGGAAGGGGCTGCAGAAAGCCTCCTTATTAACAATCACCATCTGTAGATGTAATTTATACACTGCTGTATTTATACACTATATTTTCTTACCTATGTGAACGTGGACTGGAAGGGGCTGCAGAAAGCCTCATTACCAACATTCACCATCTGTGGATGTAATTTCTACACAGCTGTATATATACCCTTTAATTTCTAATCTAGGTGAACGTGGACTGGTAGGGGCTGCAGAAAGCCTCATTACCAACATTCACCATCTGTGGTTGTAATTTCTACACAGCTATGTATATACCTTTTATTTTCTAACCTAGGTGAAGGTGGACTGGAAGGGGCTGCAGAAAGCCTCATTACCAACATTCACCATCTGTGGATGTAATTTCTACACAGCTGTATATATATATATCCATCACTTTCTAATTTAAGTGATGGTGGACAGGAAGGGGCTGCAGGAAGCCTCATTACGAACATTCACCATCGGTGGATGTAATTTATACACATCTGTATATATACCCTTTATTTTCTAATCTAGGGGAAGGTGGACTGGAAGGGGCTGCAGAAAGCCTCATTACCAACATTCACCATCTGTGGATGTAACTTCTACACAGCTGTATATATATCCTTTATTTTCTAATCTAGGTGAAGGTGGACTGGAAGGTGCTGCAGAAAACCTCATTACCAACATTCACCATCTGTGGATGAAATTCCTACACACCTGTATATATACCCTTTATTTTCGAATCTAGGTGAAGGTGGACTGGAAGGGGCTGCAGAAAGCCTCATTACCAACATTCACCATCTGTGGATGTAATTTTTACACTGCTGTATATATACCCTTTATTTTCTAATCTTGGTGAATGTGGACTGGAAGGGGCTGCAGAAAGCCTCATTACCAACATTCACCATCTGTGGATGTAATTTATACGCAGCTGTATATATACCCTTTATTTTCTAATCTAGGTGAAGGTGGACTGGAAGGGGCTGCAGAAAGCCTCATTACCAACATTCACCATCTGTGGATGTAATTTATTCACAGCTGTATATATACCCTTTATTTTCTAATCTAGGTGAAGGTGGACTGGAAGGGGCTGCAGAAAGCCTCATTACCAACATTCACCATCTGTGGATGTAATTTCTACACAGCTGTATATATTCCCTTTATTTTCTAATCTAGGTGAAGGTGGACTGGAAGGGGCTGCAGAAAGCCTCATTACCAACATTCTCCATCTGTGGTTGTAATTTCTACACAGCTATGTATATACACTTTAGTTTCTAACCTATGTGAACGTGGACGGGAAGACTCTGCTGAAAGCTTCCTTACCAACATTCACCATCTGTAGATGTAATTTCTACACAGCTGTACATATATATCCATCATTTTCTAATTTACGTGAAGGTGGACTGGAAGGGGCTGCAGAAAGCCTCATTACCAACATTCAACATCTGTGGATACAATTTCTACACAGCTGTATATATACGCTTTACTTTCTAATCTAGGTGAAGGTAGACTGGAAGGGGCTGCAGAGAGCCTCATTATCAACATTCAACATCTGTGGATGTAATTTCTACACAGCAGTATATATACCCTTTATTTTCTAATCTAGGTGAAGGTGGACAGGAAGAGGCTGCAGAAAGCCTCGTTACCAACATTCACCATCTGTGGATGTAATTTATACACAGCCGTGTCTATACCCTTTATTTTCTAATCTAGGTAAAGGTGGACTGGAAGGGGCTGCAGAAAGCCTCATTACCAACATTCACCATCTGTTGGTTTGTTGGGGGAAGGAGACCAGACAGCGAGGTCATCGGTCTCATCAGATTAGGGAAGGATGGGGAAGGAAGTCGGCCGTGCCCTTTGAAAGGAACCATCCCGGCATTTGCCTGGGGCGATTTAGGGAAATCACGGAAAACCTAAATCAGGATGGCCGGACGCGGGATTGAACCGCCGTCCTCCCGAATGCGAGTCCAGTGTCTAACCACTGCGCCACCTCGCTCGGTTCACCATCTGTGGATGTAATTTCTACACAGCTGTATATATTCCCTTTATTTTCTAATCTAGGTGCAGGTGGTCTGGAAGAGGCTGCAAAAAGCCTCGTTACCAACATTCACCATCTGTGGATGTAATTTATACACAGCTGTGTCTATACCCTTTATTTTCTAATCTAGGCAAAGGTGGAGTGGAAGTGGCTGCAGAAAGCCTCATTACCAACATTCACCATCTGTGGATGTAATTTATACACAGCTGTGTATATACCCTTTATTTTCTAATCTAGGTGAAGGTGGACTGGAAGGGGCTGCAGAAAGCCTCATTACCAACATTCACCATCAGTGGCTGTAATTTCTACACAGCTATGTATATACCCTTTAGTTTCTAACCTATGTGAACGTGGACTGGAAGAAACTGCTGAAAGCTTCCTTACCAACATTCACCATTTGTAGATGTAATTTCTACACAGCTGTATTTATATATATACATCATTTTCGAATTTAAGTGAAGGTGGACTGGAAGGGGCTGCAGAAATCCTCATTACCAACATTCACCATCTGTGGATGTAATTTATACACAGCTGTGTATATATCCTTAATTTTCTAATCTAGGTGAAGGTGGACTGGAAGGGGCTGCAAAAAGCCTCCTTACCAACATTCACCATCTGTGGATGTAATTTCTACACAGCTGTATATAAACCCTTTATTTTCTAATCTAGGTGAAGGTGGACTGGAAGGGGCTGCAGAAAGCCTCATTACCAACCTTCACCATCTGTGGTTGTAATTTCTACACAGCTATGTATATACCCTTTAGTTTCTAACCTATGTGAACATGGACTGGAAGACACTGCTGAAAGCTTCCTTACCAACATTCACCATCTGTAGATGTAATTTCTACACAGCTGTATATATATATCCATCATTGTCTAATTTAAGTGAAGGTGGACTGGAAGGGGCTGCAGAAATCCTCATTACCAACATTCACCATCTGTGGATGTAATTTCTACACAGCCGTATATATACCCTTAGTTTTCTAATCTAGGTGAAGGTGGACTGGAAGGGGCTGCAGAAAGCCTCATTACCGACATTCACCATCTGTTGATGTAATTTATACACAGCTGTGTATATACCCTTTATTTTCTAATCTTGGTGAAAGTGGACTGTAAGGGGCTGCAGAAAGCCTCATTACGAACATTCACCATCGGTGGATGTAATTTCTACACATCTGTATATATACCCTTTATTTTCTAATCTAGGTGAAGGTGGAATGGAAGGGGCTGCAGAGAGCCTCATTACCAACATTCACCATCTGCGGATGTAATTTCTACACATCTGTATATATTCACTTTATTTTCTAATCTAGGTGAAGGTGGTCTGGAAGGGGCTGCAGAAAGCCTCATTACCAACATTCACCATCTGCGGATGTAATTTCTACACATCTGTATATATACCCTTTATTTTCTAATCTAGGTGAAGGTAGACTGGAAGAGGCTGCAAAGAGCCTCGTTACCAACATCCACCATCTGTGGATGTAATTTATACACAGCTGTGTCTATACCCTTTATTTTCTAATCTAGGCAAAGGTGGAGTGGAAGTTGCTGCAGAAAGCCTCATTACCAAAATTCCCCGTCTGTGGATGTAATTTATAGACAGCTGTGTATATACCCTTTATTTTCTAATCTAGGTGAAGGTGGACTGGAAGGGGCTGCAGAAAGCCTCATTACCAACATTCACCATAGGTGGATGTAATTTCTACACAGCTGTGTATATACACTTTATTTTCTAATCTAGGTGAAGGTGGACTGGAAGTGGCTGCAGAAAGCCTCATTACCAACATTCACCATCTGTGGATGTACTTTCTACACAGCTGTATATATACCCTTTATTTTCTAATCTAGGTGAAGAACGACTGGAAGTGGCTGCAGAAAGCCTCATTACCAACATTCACCATCTGTGGATGTAATTTATACACAGCTGTGTCTATACCCTTTATTTTCTAATCTAGGTGAAGGAGGACTGGAAGGGGCGGCAGAAAGCCTCATTTCCAACATTCACCATCTGCGGATGTAATTTCTACACAGCTGTATTTATACCCTTTATTTTCTAATCTAGGTGAAGGTGGACTGGAAGGGGCTGCAGAAAGCCTTATTACCAACATTCACCATCTGTGGATGTATTTTCTACACCGCTTTATATATACACTTTATTTTCTAATCTAGGTGAACGTGGACTGGAAGGGGCAGCAGAAAGCCCCATTACCAACATGCAACATCAGTAAATGTAATTTCAGTACTGCTGTATACATCAATTTTATTTTCTAATCTAGGGGATGGATAATTGGAAGGGGCTGCAGAAAGCCTCGTTGGCATCATTCACCATCTGTAGATTGAATTCCTACACAGCTGTATATATTCCTTTTATTTCCGAACCTATGTGAAGGAGGACAGGAAGGGGCTGCATAAAGCCTCCCTACCAGAAATCGCGATCAGCAGATGTATTTTCTTGCACAGATGTATGTTTCTCCTTTAGCTTCTAACCTATGAGAAGTTAGACTGTAAGGGGCTGCAGAAAGCCTCCTTATTAACAATCACCATCTGTAGATGTAGTTTCTGCACAGCTGTATATATACGCTTTATTTTCTAACCTATGTGAATGTGGACTGGAAGGGGCTGCAGGAAGCCTCATTACCAACATTCACCATATGTGGAAGTCATTTCTGCACAGCTGTATAGATACCCATTATTTTCTAATCTAGGTGAAGGTTGACTGGAAGGGGCTGCAGAAAGCCTCCTTATTAACAATCACCATCTGTAGATGTAATTTATACACTGCTGTATTTATACACTATATTTTCTTACCTATGTGAACGTGGACTGGAAGGGGCTGCAGAAAGCCTCATTACCAACATTCACCATCTGTGGATGTAATTTCTACACAGCTGTATATATACCCTTTAATTTCTAATCTAGGTGAACGTGGACTGGTAGGGGCTGCAGAAAGCCTCATTACCAACATTCACCATCTGTGGTTGTAATTTCTACACAGCTATGTATATACCTTTTATTTTCTAACCTAGGTGAAGGTGGACTGGAAGGGGCTGCAGAAAGCCTCATTACCAACATTCACCATCTGTGGATGTAATTTCTACACAGCTGTATATATATATATCCATCACTTTCTAATTTAAGTGATGGTGGACAGGAAGGGGCTGCAGGAAGCCTCATTACGAACATTCACCATCGGTGGATGTAATTTATACACATCTGTATATATACCCTTTATTTTCTAATCTAGGGGAAGGTGGACTGGAAGGGGCTGCAGAAAGCCTCATTACCAACATTCACCATCTGTGGATGTAACTTCTACACAGCTGTATATATATCCTTTATTTTCTAATCTAGGTGAAGGTGGACTGGAAGGTGCTGCAGAAAACCTCATTACCAACATTCACCATCTGTGGATGAAATTCCTACACACCTGTATATATACCCTTTATTTTCGAATCTAGGTGAAGGTGGACTGGAAGGGGCTGCAGAAAGCCTCATTACCAACATTCACCATCTGTGGATGTAATTTTTACACTGCTGTATATATACCCTTTATTTTCTAATCTTGGTGAATGTGGACTGGAAGGGGCTGCAGAAAGCCTCATTACCAACATTCACCATCTGTGGATGTAATTTATACACAGCTGTATATATACCCTTTATTTTCTAATCTAGGTGAAGGTGGACTGGAAGGGGCTGCAGAAAGCCTCATTACCAACATTCACCATCTGTGGGTGTAATTTATTCACAGCTGTATATATACCCTTTATTTTCTAATCTAGGTGAAGGTGGACTGGAAGGGGCTGCAGAAAGCCTCATTACCAACATTCACCATCTGTGGATGTAATTTCTACACAGCTGTATATATTCCCTTTATTTTCTAATCTAGGTGAAGGTGGACTGGAAGGGGCTGCAGAAAGCCTCATTACCAACATTCTCCATCTGTGGTTGTAATTTCTACACAGCTATGTATATACACTTTAGTTTCTAACCTATGTGAACGTGGACGGGAAGACTCTGCTGAAAGCTTCCTTACCAACATTCACCATCTGTAGATGTAATTTCTACACAGCTGTACATATATATCCATCATTTTCTAATTTACGTGAAGGTGGACTGGAAGGGGCTGCAGAAAGCCTCATTACCAACATTCAACATCTGTGGATACAATTTCTACACAGCTGTATATATACGCTTTACTTTCTAATCTAGGTGAAGGTAGACTGGAAGGGGCTGCAGAGAGCCTCATTATCAACATTCAACATCTGTGGATGTAATTTCTACACAGCAGTATATATACCCTTTATTTTCTAATCTAGGTGAAGGTGGACAGGAAGAGGCTGCAGAAAGCCTCGTTACCAACATTCACCATCTGTGGATGTAATTTATACACAGCCGTGTCTATACCCTTTATTTTCTAATCTAGGTAAAGGTGGACTGGAAGGGGCTGCAGAAAGCCTCATTACCAACATTCACCATCTGTTGGTTTGTTGGGGGAAGGAGACCAGACAGCGAGGTCATCGGTCTCATCAGATTAGGGAAGGATGGGGAAGGAAGTCGGCCGTGCCCTTTGAAAGGAACCATCCCGGCATTTGCCTGGGGCGATTTAGGGAAATCACGGAAAACCTAAATCAGGATGGCCGGACGCGGGATTGAACCGCCGTCCTCCCGAATGCGAGTCCAGTGTCTAACCACTGCGCCACCTCGCTCGGTTCACCATCTGTGGATGTAATTTCTACACAGCTGTATATATTCCCTTTATTTTCTAATCTAGGTGCAGGTGGTCTGGAAGAGGCTGCAAAAAGCCTCGTTACCAACATTCACCATCTGTGGATGTAATTTATACACAGCTGTGTCTATACCCTTTATTTTCTAATCTAGGCAAAGGTGGAGTGGAAGTGGCTGCAGAAAGCCTCATTACCAACATTCACCATCTGTGGATGTAATTTATACACAGCTGTGTATATACCCTTTATTTTCTAATCTAGGTGAAGGTGGACTGGAAGGGGCTGCAGAAAGCCTCATTACCAACATTCACCATCAGTGGCTGTAATTTCTACACAGCTATGTATATACCCTTTAGTTTCTAACCTATGTGAACGTGGACTGGAAGAAACTGCTGAAAGCTTCCTTACCAACATTCACCATTTGTAGATGTAATTTCTACACAGCTGTATTTATATATGTACATCATTTTCTAATTTAAGTGAAGGTGGACTGGAAGGGGCTGCAGAAATCCTCATTACCAACATTCACCATCTGTGGATGTAATTTATACACAGCTGTGTATATATCCTTAATTTTCTAATCTAGGTGAAGGTGGACTGGAAGGGGCTGCAAAAAGCCTCCTTACCAACATTCACCTTCTGTGGATGTAATTTCTACACAGCTGTATATAAACCCTTTATTTTCTAATCTAGGTGAAGGTGGACTGGAAGGGGCTGCAGAAAGCCTCATTACCAACATTCACCATCTGTGGATGTAATTTCTACACAGCTGTATATATACCCTTTATTTTCTAATCTAGGTGAAGGTGGACTGGAAGAGGCTGCAAAAAGCCTCGTTACCAACATTCACCATCTGTGGATGTAATTTATACACAGCTGTGTCTATACCCTTTATTTTCTAATCTAGGCAAAGGTGGAGTGGAAGTGGCTGCAGAAAGCCTCATTACCAACATTCACCATCTGTGGATGTAATTTATACACAGCTGTGTATATACCCTTTATTTTCTAATCTAGGTGAAGGTGGACTGGAAGGGGCTGCAGAAAGCCTCATTACCAACATTCACCATCAGTGGCTGTAATTTCTACACAGCTATGTATATACCCTTTAGTTTCTAACCTATGTGAACGTGGACTGGAAGAAACTGCTGAAAGCTTCCTTACCAACATTCACCATTTGTAGATGTAATTTCTACACAGCTGTATTTATATATATACATCATTTTCTAATTTAAGAGAAGGTGGACTGGAAGGGGCTGCAGAAATCCTCATTACCAACATTCACCATCTGTGGATGTAATTTATACACAGCTGTGTATATTTCCTTAATTTTCTAATCTAGGTGAAGGTGGACTGGAAGGGGCTGCAAAAAGCCTCCTTACCAACATTCACCATCTGTGGATGTAATTTCTACACAGCTGTATATAAACCCTTTATTTTCTAATCTAGGTGAAGGTGGACTGGAAGGGGCTGCAGAAAGCCTCATTACCAACCTTCACCATCTGTGGTTGTAATTTCTACACAGCTATGTATATACCCTTTAGTTTCTAACCTATGTGAACATGGACTGGAAGACACTGCTGAAAGCTTCCTTACCAACATTCACCATCTGTAGATGTAATTTCTACACAGCTGTATATATATATCCATCATTGTCTAATTTAAGTGAAGGTGGACTGGAAGGGGCTGCAGAAATCCTCATTACCAACATTCACCATCTGTGGATGTAATTTCTACACAGCCGTATATATACCCTTAGTTTTCTAATCTAGGTGAAGGTGGACTGGAAGGGGCTGCAGAAAGCCTCATTACCGACATTCACCATCTGTTGATGTAATTTATACACAGCTGTGTATATACCCTTTATTTTCTAATCTTGGTGAAAGTGGACTGTAAGGGGCTGCAGAAAGCCTCATTACGAACATTCACCATCGGTGGATGTAATTTCTACACATCTGTATATATACCCTTTATTTTCTAATCTAGGTGAAGGAGGACTGGAAGGGGCGGCAGAAAGCCTCATTACCAACATTCACCATCTGCGGATGTAATTTCTACACAGCTGTATTTATACCCTTTATTTTCTAATCTAGGTGAAGGTGGACTGGAAGGGGCTGCAGAAAGCCTTATTACCAACATTCACCATCTGTGGATGTATTTTCTACACAGCTTTATATATACACTTTATTTTCTAATCTAGGTGAACGTGGACTGGAAGGGGCAGCAGAAAGCCTCAATACCAACATGCAACATCAGTAAATGTAATTTCAGTACTGCTGTATACATCAATTTTATTTTCTAATCTAGGGGATGGATAATTGGAAGGGGCTGCAGAAAGCCTCGTTGGCATCATTCACCATCTGTAGATTGAATTCCTACACAGCTGTATATATTCCTTTTATTTCCGAACCTATGTGAAGGAGGACAGGAAGGGGCTGCATAAAGCCTCCCTACCAGAAATCGCGATCAGCAGATGTATTTTCTTGCACAGATGTATGTTTCTCCTTTAGCTTCTAACCTATGAGAAGGTAGACTGTAAGGGGCTGCAGAAAGCCTCCTTATTAACAATCACCATCTGTAGATGTAGTTTCTGCACAGCTGTATATATACGCTTTATTTTCTAACCTATGTGAATGTGGACTGGATGGGGCTGCAGGAAGCCTCATTACCAACATTCACCATATGTGGAAGTCATTTCTGCACAGCTGTATAGATACCCATTATTTTCTAATCTAGGTGAAGGTTGACTGGAAGGGGCTGCAGAAAGCCTCCTTATTAACAATCACCATCTGTAGATGTAATTTATACACTGCTGTATTTATACACTATATTTTCTTACCTATGTGAACGTGGACTGGAAGGGGCTGCAGAAAGCCTCATTACCAACATTCACCATCTGTGGATGTAATTTCTACACAGCTGTATATATACCCTTTAATTTCTAATCTAGGTGAACGTGGACTGGTAGGGGCTGCAGAAAGCCTCATTACCAACATTCACCATCTGTGGTTGTAATTTCTACACAGCTATGTATATACCTTTTATTTTCTAACCTAGGTGAAGGTGGACTGGAAGGGGCTGCAGAAAGCCTCATTACCAACATTCACCATCTGTGGATGTAACTTCTACACAGCTGTATATATATATCCTTTATTTTCTAATCTAGGTGAAGGTGGACTGGAAGGGGCTGCAGAAAGCCTCATTACGAACATTCACCATCGGTGGATGTAATTTATACACATCTGTATATATACCCTTTATTTTCTAATCTAGGGGAAGGTGGACTGGAAGGGGCTGCAGAAAGCCTCATTACCAACATTCACCATCTGTGGATGTAACTTCTACACAGCTGTATATATATCCTTTATTTTCTAATCTAGGTGAAGGTGGACTGGAAGGTGCTGCAGAAAACCTCATTACCAACATTCACCATCTGTGGATGAAATTCCTACACACGTGTATATATACCCTTTATTTTCGAATCTAGGTGAAGGTGGACTGGAAGGGGCTGCAGAAAGCCTCATTACCAACATTCACCATCTGTGGATGTAATTTCTACACTGCTGTATATATACCCTTTATTTTCTAATCTTGGTGAATGTGGACTGGAAGGGGCTGCAGAAAGCCTCATTACCAACATTCACCATCTGTGGATGTAATTTCTACACAGCTGTATATATTCCCTTTATTTTCTAATCTAGGTGAAGGTGGACTGGAAGGGGCTGCAGAAAGCCTCATTACCAACATTCTCCATCTGTGGTTGTAATTTCTACACAGCTATGTATATACACTTTAGTTTCTAACCTATGTGAACGTGGACGGGAAGACTCTGCTGAAAGCTTCCTTACCAACATTCACCATCTGTAGATGTAATTTCTACACAGCTGTACATATATATCCATCATTTTCTAATTTACGTGAAGGTGGACTGGAAGGGGCTGCAGAAAGCCTCATTACCAACATTCAACATCTGTGGATACAATTTCTACACAGCTGTATATATACGCTTTACATTCTAATCTAGGTGAAGGTAGACTGGAAGGGGCTGCAGAGAGCCTCATTATCAACATTCAACATCTGTGGATGTAATTTCTACACAGCAGTATATATACCCTTTATTTTCTAATCTAGGTGAAGGTGGACAGGAAGAGGCTGCAGAAAGCCTCGTTACCAACATTCACCATCTGTGGATGTAATTTATACACAGCCGTGTCTATACCCTTTATTTTCTAATCTAGGTAAAGGTGGACTGGAAGGGGCTGCAGAAAGCCTCATTACCAACATTCACCATCTGTGGATGTAATTTCTACACAGCTGTATATATTCCCTTTATTTTCTAATCTAGGTGCAGGTGGTCTGGAAGGGGCTGCAGAAAGCCTCATTACCAACATTCACCATCTGTGGATGTAATTTCTACACAGCTGTGTATATACCCTTTATTTTCTAATCTAGGTGAAGGTGGACAGGAAGGGGCTGCAGAAAGCCTCATTACCAACATTCACCATAGCTGGACGTAATTTCTACACAGCTGTGTATATACCCTTTATTTTCTAATCTAGGCAAAGGTGGAGTGGAAGTGGCTGCAGAAAGCCTCATTACCAACATTCACCATCTGTGGATGTAATTTCTACACAGCTGTATATAAACCCTTTATTTTCTAATCTAGGTGAAGGTGGACTGGAAGGGGCTGCAGAAAGCCTCATTACCAACCTTCACCATCTGTGGTTGTAATTTCTACACAGCTATGTATATACCCTTTAGTTTCTAACCTATGTGAACATGGACTGGAAGACACTGCTGAAAGCTTCCTTACCAACATTCACCATCTGTAGATGTAATTTCTACACAGCTGTATATATATATCCATCATTGTCTAATTTAAGTGAAGGTGGACTGGAAGGGGCTGCAGAAATCCTCATTACCAACATTCACCATCTGTGGATGTAATTTCTACACAGCCGTATATATACCCTTAGTTTTCTAATCTAGGTGAAGGTGGACTGGAAGGGGCTGCAGAAAGCCTCATTACCGACATTCACCATCTGTTGATGTAATTTATACACAGCTGTGTATATACCCTTTATTTTCTAATCTTGGTGAAAGTGGACTGTAAGGGGCTGCAGAAAGCCTCATTACGAACATTCACCATCGGTGGATGTAATTTCTACACATCTGTATATATACCCTTTATTTTCTAATCTAGGTGAAGGAGGACAGGAAGGGGCGGCAGAAAGCCTCATTTCCAACATTCACCATCTGCGGATGTAATTTCTACACAGCTGTATTTATACCCTTTATTTTCTAATCTAGGTGAAGGTGGACTGGAAGGGGCTGCAGAAAGCCTTATTACCAACATTCACCATCTGTGGATGTATTTTCTACACAGCTTTATATATACACTTTATTTTCTAATCTAGGTGAACGTGGACTGGAAGGGGCAGCAGAAAGCCTCAATACCAACATGCAACATCAGTAAATGTAATTTCAGTACTGCTGTATACATCAATTTTATTTTCTAATCTAGGGGATGGATAATTGGAAGGGGCTGCAGAAAGCCTCGTTGGCATCATTCACCATCTGTAGATTGAATTCCTACACAGCTGTATATATTCCTTTTATTTCCGAACCTATGTGAAGGAGGACAGGAAGGGGCTGCATAAAGCCTCCCTACCAGAAATCGCGATCAGCAGATGTATTTTCTTGCACAGATGTATGTTTCTCCTTTAGCTTCTAACCTATGAGAAGGTAGACTGTAAGGGGCTGCAGAAAGCCTCCTTATTAACAACCACCATCTGTAGATGTAGTTTCTGCACAGCTGTATATATACGCTTTATTTTCTAACCTATGTGAATGTGGACTGGATGGGGCTGCAGGAAGCCTCATTACCAACATTCACCATATGTGGAAGTCATTTCTGCACAGCTGTATAGATACCCATTATTTTCTAATCTAGGTGAAGGTTGACTGGAAGGGGCTGCAGAAAGCCTCCTTATTAACAATCACCATCTGTAGATGTAATTTATACACTGCTGTATTTATACACTATATTTTCTTACCTATGTGAACGTGGACTGGAAGGGGCTGCAGAAAGCCTCATTACCAACATTCACCATCTGTGGATGTAATTTCTACACAGCTGTATATATACCCTTTAATTTCTAATCTAGGTGAACGTGGACTGGTAGGGGCTGCAGAAAGCCTCATTACCAACATTCACCATCTGTGGTTGTAATTTCTACACAGCTATGTATATACCTTTTATTTTCTAACCTAGGTGAAGGTGGACTGGAAGGGGCTGCAGAAAGCCTCATTACCAACATTCACCATCTGTGGATGTAACTTCTACACAGCTGTATATATATATCCTTTATTTTCTAATCTAGGTGAAGGTGGACTGGAAGGGGCTGCAGAAAGCCTCATTACGAACATTCACCATCGGTGGATGTAATTTATACACATCTGTATATATACCCTTTATTTTCTAATCTAGGGGAAGGTGGACTGGAAGGGGCTGCAGAAAGCCTCATTACCAACATTCAGCATCTGTGGATGTAACTTCTACACAGCTGTATATATATCCTTTATTTTCTAATCTAGGTGAAGGTGGACTGGAAGGTGCTGCAGAAAACCTCATTACCAACATTCACCATCTGTGGATGAAATTCCTACACACGTGTATATATACCCTTTATTTTCGAATCTAGGTGAAGGTGGACTGGAAGGGGCTGCAGAAAGCCTCATTACCAACATTCACCATCTGTGGATGTAATTTCTACACTGCTGTATACATACCCTTTATTTTCTAATCTTGGTGAATGTGGACTGGAAGGGGCTGCAGAAAGCCTCATTACCAACATTCACCATCTGTGGATGTAATTTATACACAGCTGTATATATACCCTTTATTTTCTAATCTAGGTGAAGGTGGACTGGAAGGGGCTGCAGAAAGCCTCATTACCAACATTCACCATCTGTGGATGTAATTTATTCACAGCTGTATATATACCCTTTATTTTCTAATCTAGGTGAAGGTGGACTGGAAGGGGCTGCAGAAAGCCTCATTACCAACATTCACCATCTGTGGATGTAATTTCTACACAGCTGTATATATTCCCTTTATTTTCTAATCTAGGTGAAGGTGGACTGGAAGGGGCTGCAGAAAGCCTCATTACCAACATTCTCCATCTGTGGTTGTAATTTCTACACAGCTATGTATATACACTTTAGTTTCTAACCTATGTGAACGTGGACGGGAAGACTCTGTTGAAAGCTTCCTTACCAACATTCACCATCTGTAGATGTAATTTCTACACAGCTGTACATATATATCCATCATTTTCTAATTTACGTGAAGGTGGACTGGAAGGGGCTGCAGAAAGCCTCATTACCAACATTCAACATCTGTGGATACAATTTCTACACAGCTGTATATATACGCTTTCCATTCTAATCTAGGTGAAGGTAGACTGGAAGGGGCTGCAGAGAGCCTCATTATCAACATTCAACATCTGTGGATGTAATTTCTACACAGCAGTATATATACCCTTTATTTTCTAATCTAGGTGAAGGTGGACAGGAAGAGGCTGCAGAAAGCCTCGTTACCAACATTCACCATCTGTGGATGTAATTTATACACAGCCGTGTCTATACCCTTTATTTTCTAATCTAGGTAAAGGTGGACTGGAAGGGGCTGCAGAAAGCCTCATTACCAACATTCACCATCTGTGGATGTAATTTCTACACAGCTGTATATATTCCCTTTATTTTCTAATCTAGGTGCAGGTGGTCTGGAAGGGGCTGCAGAAAGCCTCATTACCAACATTCACCATCTGTGGATGTAATTTCTACACAGCTGTGTATATACCCTTTATTTTCTAATCTAGGTGAAGGTGGACAGGAAGGGGCTGCAGAAAGCCTCATTACCAACATTCACCATAGCTGGACGTAATTTCTACACAGCTGTGTATATACCCTTTATTTTCTAATCTAGGTGAAGGTGGACTGGAAGGGGCTGCAGAAAGCCTCATTACCAACATTCACCATCTGTGGATGTAATTTCTACACAGCTGTATATATACCCTTTATTTTCTAATCTAGGTGAAGGTGGACTGGAAGAGGCTGCAAAAAGCCTCGTTACCAACATTCACCATCTGTGGATGTAATTTATACACAGCTGTGTCTATACCCTTTATTTTCTAATCTAGGCAAAGGTGGAGTGGAAGTGGCTGCAGAAAGCCTCATTACCAACATTCACCATCTGTGGATGTAATTTATACACAGCTGTGTATATACCCTTTATTTTCTAATCTAGGTGAAGGTGGACTGGAAGGGGCTGCAGAAAGCCTCATTACCAACATTCACCATCAGTGGCTGTAATTTCTACACAGCTATGTATATACCCTTTAGTTTCTAACCTATGTGAACGTGGACTGGAAGAAACTGCTGAAAGCTTCCTTACCAACATTCACCATTTGTAGATGTAATTTCTACACAGCTGTATTTATATATATACATCATTTTCTAATTGAAGTGAAGGTGGACTGGAAGGGGCTGCAGAAATCCTCATTACCAACATTCACCATCTGTGGATGTAATTTATACACAGCTGTGTATATATCCTTAATTTTCTAATCTAGGTGAAGGTGGACTGGAAGGGGCTGCAAAAAGCCTCCTTACCAACATTCACCATCTGTGGATGTAATTTCTACACAGCTGTATATAAACCCTTTATTTTCTAATCTAGGTGAAGGTGGACTGGAAGGGGCTGCAGAAAGCCTCATTACCAACCTTCACCATCTGTGGTTGTAATTTCTACACAGCTATGTATATACCCTTTAGTTTCTAACCTATGTGAACATGGACTGGAAGACACTGCTGAAAGCTTCCTTACCAACATTCACCATCTGTAGATGTAATTTCTACACAGCTGTATATATATATCCATCATTGTCTAATTTAAGTGAAGGTGGACTGGAAGGGGCTGCAGAAATCCTCATTACCAACATTCACCATCTGTGGATGTAATTTCTACACAGCTGTATATATACCCTTAGTTTTCTAATCTAGGTGAAGGTGGACTGGAAGGGGCTGCAGAAAGCCTCATTACCGACATTCACCATCTGTTGATGTAATTTATACACAGCTGTGTATATACCCTTTATTTTCTAATCTTGGTGAAAGTGGACTGTAAGGGGCTGCAGAAAGCCTCATTACGAACATTCACCATCGGTGGATGTAATTTCTACACATCTGTATATATACCCTTTATTTTCTAATCTAGGTGAAGGTGGAATGGAAGGGGCTGCAGAGAGCCTCATTACCAACATTCACCATCTGCGGATGTAATTTCTACACATCTGTATATATTCACTTTATTTTCTAATCTAGGTGAAGGTGGTCTGGAAGGGGCTGCAGAAAGCCTCATTACCAACATTCACCATCTGTGGATGTAATTTCTACACAGCTGTATATATACCCTTTATTTTCTAATCTAGGTGAAGGTGAACTGGAAGGGGCTGCAGAAAGCCTCATTACCAACATTCACCATAGGTGGATATAATTTCTAATACAGCTGTGTTTGTACCCTTTATTTTCTAATCTAGGTGAAGGTGGACTGGAAGACGCTGCAGAAAGCCTTATTACCAACATTCACTATCTGTGGATGTAATTTCTACACAGCTGTATATATACCCTTTATTTTCTAATCTAGGTGAAGGTGGACTGGAAGGGGCTGCAGAAAGCCTTATTACCAACATTCACCATCTGTGGATGTAATTTGTACACAGCTGTGGATATACCCTTTATTTTCTAATCTAGGTGAATGTGGACTGTAAGGGGCTGCAGAAAGCCTCATTACGAACATTCACCATCGGTGGATGTAATATCTACACATCTGTATATATACACTTTATTTTCTAATCTAGGTGAAGGTGGACTGGAAGGGGCTGCAGAAAGCCTCATTACCAACATTCAACATCTGTGGATGTAACTTCTACACAGCTGTATATATACCCTTTATTTTCTAATCTAGGTGAAGTTGGTCTGGAAGGGGCTGCAGAAAGCCTCATTACCAACATTCACCATCTGTGGTTGTAATTTCTACACAGCTATGTATATACCTTTTATTTTCTAACCTAGGTGAAGGTGGACTGGAAGGGGCTGCAGAAAGCCTCATTACCAACATTCACCATCTGTGGATGTAACTTCTACACAGCTGTATATATATCCTTTATTTTCTAATCTAGGTGAAGGTGGACTGGAAGGTGCTGCAGAAAACCTCATTACCAACATTCACCATCTGTGGATGAAATTCCTACACACGTGTATATATACCCTTTATTTTCGAATCTAGGTGAAGGTGGACTGGAAGGGGCTGCAGAAAGCCTCATTACCAACATTCACCATCTGTGGATGTAATTTCTACACTGCTGTATATATACCCTTTATTTTCTAATCTTGGTGAATGTGGACTGGAAGGGGCTGCAGAAAGCCTCATTACCAACATTCACCATCTGTGGATGTAATTTATACACAGCTGTATATATACCCTTTATTTTCTAATCTAGGTGAAGGTGGACTGGAAGGGGCTGCAGAAAGCCTCATTACCAACATTCACCATCTGTGGATGTAATTTATTCACAGCTGTATATATACCCTTTATTTTCTAATCTAGGTGAAGGTGGACTGGAAGGGGCTGCAGAAAGCTTCATTACCAACATTCACCATCTGTGGATGTAATTTCTACACAGCTGTATATATTCCCTTTATTTTCTAATCTAGGTGAAGGTGGACTGGAAGGGGCTGCAGAAAGCCTCATTACCAACATTCTCCATCTGTGGTTGTAATTTCTACACAGCTATGTATATACACTTTAGTTTCTAACCTATGTGAACGTGGACGGGAAGACTCTGCTGAAAGCTTCCTTACCAACATTCACCATCTGTAGATGTAATTTCTACACAGCTGTACATATATATCCATCATTTTCTAATTTACGTGAAGGTGGACTGGAAGGGGCTGCAGAAAGCCTCATTACCAACATTCAACATCTGTGGATGTAATTTCTACACAGCAGTATATATACCCTTTATTTTCTAATCTAGGTGAAGGTGGACAGGAAGAGGCTGCAGAAAGCCTCGTTACCAACATTCACCATCTGTGGATGTAATTTATACACAGCCGTGTCTATACCCTTTATTTTCTAATCTAGGTAAAGGTGGACTGGAAGGGGCTGCAGAAAGCCTCATTACCAACATTCACCATCTGTGGATGTAATTTCTACACAGCTGTATATATTCCCTTTATTTTCTAATCTAGGTGCAGGTGGTCTGGAAGGGGCTGCAGAAAGCCTCATTACCAACATTCACCATCTGTGGATGTAATTTCTACACAGCTGTGTATATACCCTTTATTTTCTAATCTAGGTGAAGGTGGACAGGAAGGGGCTGCAGAAAGCCTCATTACCAACATTCACCATAGCTGGACGTAATTTCTACACAGCTGTGTATATACCCTTTATTTTCTAATCTAGGTGAAGGTGCACTGGAAGGGGCTGCAGAAAGCCTCATTACCAACATTCACCATCTGTGGATGTAATTTCTACACAGCTGTATATATACCCTTTATTTTCTAATCTAGGTGAAGGTGGACTGGAAGAGGCTGCAAAAAGCCTCGTTACCAACATTCACCATCTGTGGATGTAATTTATACACAGCTGTGTCTATACCCTTTATTTTCTAATCTAGGCAAAGGTGGAGTGGAAGTGGCTGCAGAAAGCCTCATTACCAACATTCACCATCTGTGGATGTAATTTATACACAGCTGTGTATATACCCTTTATTTTCTAATCTAGGTGAAGGTGGACTGGAAGGGGCTGCAGAAAGCCTCATTACCAACATTCACCATCAGTGGCTGTAATTTCTACACAGCTATGTATATACCCTTTAGTTTCTAACCTATGTGAACGTGGACTGGAAGAAACTGCTGAAAGCTTCCTTACCAACATTCACCATTTGTAGATGTAATTTCTACACAGCTGTATTTATATATATACATCACTTTCTAATTGAAGTGAAGGTGGACTGGAAGGGGCTGCAGAAATCCTCATTACCAACATTCACCATCTGTGGATGTAATTTATACACAGCTGTGTATATATCCTTAATTTTCTAATCTAGGTGAAGGTGGACTGGAAGGGGCTGCAAAAAGCCTCCTTACCAACATTCACCATCTGTGGATGTAATTTCTACACAGCTGTATATAAACCCTTTATTTTCTAATCTAGGTGAAGGTGGACTGGAAGAGGCTGCAGAAAGCCTCATTACCAACCTTCACCATCTGTGGTTGTAATTTCTACACAGCTATGTATATACTCTTTAGTTTCTAACCTATGTGAACATGGACTGGAAGACACTGCTGAAAGCTTCCTTACCAACATTCACCATCTGTAGATGTAATTTCTACACAGCTGTATATATATATCCATCATTGTCTAATTTAAGTGAAGGTGGACTGGAAGGGGCTGCAGAAATCCTCATTACCAACATTCACCATCTGTGGATGTAATTTCTACACAGCTGTATATATACCCTTAGTTTTCTAATCTAGGTGAAGGTGGACTGGAAGGGGCTGCAGAAAGCCTCATTACCGACATTCACCATCTGTTGATGTAATTTATACACAGCTGTGTATATACCCTTTATTTTCTAATCTTGGTGAAAGTGGACTGTAAGGGGCTGCAGAAAGCCTCATTACGAACATTCACCATCGGTGGATGTAATTTCTACACATCTGTATATATACCCTTTATTTTCTAATCTAGGTGAAGGTGGAATGGAAGGGGCTGCAGAGAGCCTCATTACCAACATTCACCATCTGCGGATGTAATTTCTACACATCTGTATATATTCACTTTATTTTCTAATCTAGGTGAAGGTGGTCTGGAAGGGGCTGCAGAAAGCCTCATTACCAACATTCACCATCTGTGGATGTAATTTCTACACAGCTGTATATATACCCTTTATTTTCTAATCTAGGTGAAGGTGAACTGGAAGGGGCTGCAGAAAGCCTCATTACCAACATTCACCATAGGTGGATATAATTTCTAATACAGCTGTGTTTGTACCCTTTATTTTCTAATCTAGGTGAAGGTGGACTGGAAGACGCTGCAGAAAGCCTCATTACCAACATTCACTATCTGTGGATGTAATTTCTACACAGCTGTATATATACCCTTTATTTTCAAATCTAGGTGAAGGTGGACTGGAAGGGGCTGCAGAAAGCCTCATTACCAACATTCACCATCTGTGGATGTAATTTGTACACAGCTGTGGATATACCCTTTATTTTCTAATCTAGGTGAATGTGGACTGTAAGGGGCTGCAGAAAGCCTCATTACGAACATTCACCATCGGTGGATGTAATATCTACACATCTGTATATATACACTTTATTTTCTAATCTAGGTGAAGGTGGACTGGAAGGGGCTGCAGAAAGCCTCATTACCAACATTCAACATCTGTGGATGTAACTTCTACACAGCTGTATATATACCCTTTATTTTCTAATCTAGGTGAAGTTGGTCTGGAAGGGGCTGCAGAAAGCCTCATTACCAACATTCACCATCTGTGGATGTAATTTCTACACAGCTGTATATATACCCTTTATTTTCAAATCTAGGTGAAGGTGGACTGGAAGAGGCTGCAGAAAGCCTCGTTACCAACATTCACCATCTGTGGATGTAATTTATACACAGATGTGTATATATCATTAATTTTCTAATCTAGGTGAAGATGGCCTGGAATGGGCTGCAGAAAGCCTCCTTACCAACATTCACCATCTGTGGATGTAATTTCTACACAGCTGTATATATACCCTTTATTTTCTAATCTAGGTGAAGGTGGACTGGAAGGATCTGCAGAAAGCCTCATTACCAACATTCACCATCTGTGGATGTAATTTATACACAGCTGTGGATATAACCTTTATTTTCTAATGTAGGTGACGGTGGACTGGAAGGGGCTGCAGAAAACCTCATTACCAACATTCACCATCTGTGGATGAAATTTCTACACACCTGTATATATACCCATTACTTTCTAATCTAGGCGAAGGTGGACTGGAAGGGGCTGCAGAAAGCCTCATTACCAACATTCACCATCTGTGGATGTAATTTCTACACAGCTGTATATATACCCTTTATTTTCTAATCTAGGTGAAGACAGACTGGAAGGGGCTGCAGAAAGCCTCATTACCAACATTCACCATCTGTGGATGTAATTTCTACACAGCTGTATATATACCCTTTACTTTATAATCTAGGTGAAGGTGTACTGGAAGGGGCTGCAGAGAGCCTCATTACCAACATTCACCATCTGTGGATGTAATTTCTACACAGCTGTATATATACCCTTTATTTTCTAATCTAGGTGAAGGTGGTCTGGAAGGGGCTGCAGAAAGCCTCATTACCAACATTCACCATCTGTGGATGTAATTTCTACACAGTTGTATATATACCCTTTATTTTCTAATCTAGGTGAATGTGGACTGGAAGGGGCTGCAGAAAGCCTCATTACCAACATTCACCATCTGTGGTTGTAATTTCTACACAGCTATGTATATACCCTTTAGTTTCTAACCTATGTGAAAGTGGACTGGACGACGCTGCTGAAAACTTCCTTACCAACATTCACCATCTGTAGATGTAATTTCTACGCAGCTGTATATATATCCATCATTTTATAATTTAAGTGAAGGTGGACTGGAAGGGGCTGCAGAAATCCTCATTACCAACATTCACTATCTGTGGTTGT
Organism: Schistocerca nitens; assembly: GCF_023898315.1. Lineage (NCBI taxonomy): Eukaryota > Metazoa > Arthropoda > Insecta > Orthoptera > Acrididae > Schistocerca > Schistocerca nitens. Next base: position 38,679,512 of record NC_064617.1, read on the forward strand.
AATTTCTACACAGCTATGTATATACCGTTTAGTTTCTAACCTATGTGAAAGTGGACTGGACGACACTGCTGAAAACTTCCTTACCAACATTCACCATCTGTAGATGTAATTTCTACACAGCTGTATATATATCCATCATTTTCTAATTTAAGTGAAGGTGGACTGGAAGGTGCTGCAGAAATCCTCATTATTAACATTCACCATCTGTGGATGTAATTTATACACAACTGTGAATATATCTTTTATTTTCTAATCTAGGTGAAGGTGGTCTGGAAGGGGCTGCAGAAAGCCTCATTACCAACATTCACCATCTGTGGATGTAATTTCTACACAGTTGTAAATATACCCTTTATTTTCTATTCTAGGTGAAGGTGGACTGGAAGGGGCTGCAGAACGCCTCATTACCAACATTCACCATTGGTGGATGTAATTTCTACACAGCTGTGTATATACCCTTTATTTTCTAATCTAGGTGAAGGTGGACTGGAAGGGGCTGCAGAAAGCCTCATTACCAATATTCACCATCTGTGGATGTAATTTCTACACAGCTGTATATATTCCCTTTATTTTCTAATCTAGGTGAAGGTGGTCTTGAAGGGGCTGCAGAAAGCCTCATTACCAACATTCACCATCTGTGGATGTAATTTATACACAGCTGTGTATTTATCCTTAATTTTCTAATCTAGGTGAAGGTGGACTGGAAGGGGCTGCAAAAAGCCTCCTTACCAACATTCACCATCTGTGGATGTAATTTCTACACAGCTGTATATAAACCCTTTATTTTCTAATCTAGGTGAAGGTGGACTGGAAGGGGCTGCAGAAAGCCTCATTACCAACCTTCACCATCTGTGGTTGTAATTTCTACACAGCTATGTATATACCCTTTAGTTTCTAACCTATGTGAACATGGACTGGAAGACACTGCTGAAAGCTTCCTTACCAACATTCACCATCTGTAGATGTAATTTCTACACAGCTGTATATATATATCCATCATTGTCTAATTTAAGTGAAGGTGGACTGGAAGGGGCTGCAGAAATCCTCATTACCAACATTCACCATCTGTGGATGTAATTTCTACACAGCTGTATATATACCCTTAGTTTTCTAATCTAGGTGAAGGTGGACTGGAAGGGGCTGCAGAAAGCCTCATTACCGACATTCACCATCTGTTGATGTAATTTATACACAGCTGTGTATATACCCTTTATTTTCTAATCTTGGTGAAAGTGGACTGTAAGGGGCTGCAGAAAGCCTCATTACGAACATTCACCATCGGTGGATGTAATTTCTACACATCTGTATATATACCCTTTATTTTCTAATCTAGGTGAAGGTGGAATGGAAGGGGCTGCAGAGAGCCTCATTACCAACATTCACCATCTGCGGATGTAATTTCTACACATCTGTATATATTCACTTTATTTTCTAATCTAGGTGAAGGTGGTCTGGAAGGGGCTGCAGAAAGCCTCATTACCAACATTCACCATCTGTGGATGTAATTTCTACACAGCTGTATATATACCCTTTATTTTCTAATCTAGGTGAAGGTGAACTGGAAGGGGCTGCAGAAAGCCTCATTACCAACATTCACCATAGGTGGATATAATTTCTAATACAGCTGTGTTTGTACCCTTTATTTTCTAATCTAGGTGAAGGTGGACTAAGAGACGCTGCAGAAAGCATCATTACCAACATTCACTATCTGTGGATGTAATTTCTACACAGCTGTATATATACCCTTTATTTTCTAATCTAGGTGAAGGTGGACTGGAAGGGGCTGCAGAAAGCCTCATTACCAACATTCACCATCTGTGGATGTAATTTGTACACAGCTGTGGATATACCCTTTATTTTCTAATCTAGGTGAATGTGGACTGTAAGGGGCTGCAGAAAGCCTCATTATGAACATTCACCATCGGTGGATGTAATATCTACACATCTGTATATATACACTTTATTTTCTAATCTAGGTGAAGGTGGACTGGAAGGGGCTGCAGAAAGCCTCATTACCAACATTCAACATCTGTGGATGTAACTTCTACACAGCTGTATATATACCCTTTATTTTCTAATCTAGGTGAAGTTGGTCTGGAAGGGGCTGCAGAAAGCCTCATTACCAACATTCACCATCTGTGGATGTAATTTCTACACAGCTGTATATATACCCTTTATTTTCAAATCTAGGTGAAGGTGGACTGGAAGAGGCTGCAGAAAGCCTCGTTACCAACATTCACCATCTGTGGATGTAATTTATACACAGATGTGTATATATCATTAATTTTCTAATCTAGGTGAAGATGGCCTGGAATGGGCTGCAGAAAGCCTCCTTACCAACATTCACCATCTGTGGATGTAATTTCTACACAGCTGTATATATACCCTTTATTTTCTAATCTAGGTGAAGGTGGACTGGAAGGGGCTGCAGAAAGCCTCATTACCAACATTCACCATCTGTGGATGTAATTTATACACAGCTGTGGATATAACCTTTATTTTCTTATGTAGGTGAAGGTGGACTGGAAGGGGCTGCAGAAAACCTCATTACCAACATTCACCATCTGTGGATGAAATTTCTACACACCTGTATATATACCCATTACTTTCTAATCTAGGCGAAGGTGGACTGGAAGGGGCTGCAGAAAGCCTCATTACCAACATTCACCATCTGTGGATGTAATTTCTACACAGCTGTATATATACCCTTTATTTTCTAATCTAGGTGAAGACAGACTGGAAGGGGCTGCAGAAAGCCTCATTACCAACATTCACCATCTGTGGATGTAATTTCTACACAGCTGTATATATACCCTTTACTTTATAATCTAGGTGAAGGTGTACTGGAAGGGGCTGCAGAGAGCCTCATTACCAACATTCACCATCTGTGGATGTAATTTCTACACAGCTGTATATATACCCTTTATTTTCTAATCTAGGTGAAGGTGGTCTGGAAGGGGCTGCAGAAAGCCTCATTACCAACATTCACCATCTGTGGATGTAATTTCTACACAGTTGTATATATACCCTTTATTTTCTAATCTAGGTGAATGTGGACTGGAAGGGGCTGCAGAAAGCCTCATTACCAACATTCACCATCTGTGGTTGTAATTTCTACACAGCTATGTATATACCCTTTAGTTTCTAACCTATGTGAAAGTGGACTGGACGACGCTGCTGAAAACTTCCTTACCAACATTCACCATCTGTAGATGTAATTTCTACGCAGCTGTATATATATCCATCATTTTATAATTTAAGTGAAGGTGGACTGGAAGGGGCTGCAGAAATCCTCATTACCAACATTCACTATCTGTGGTTGTAATTTCTACACAGCTATGTATATACCGTTTAGTTTCTAACCTATGTGAAAGTGGACTGGACGACACTGCTGAAAACTTCCTTACCAACATTCACCATCTGTAGATGTAATTTCTACACAGCTGTATATATATCCATCATTTTCTAATTTAAGTGAAGGTGGACTGGAAGGTGCTGCAGAAATCCTCATTATCAACATTCACCATCTGTGGATGTAATTTATACACAACTGTGAATATATCTTTTATTTTCTAATCTAGGTGAAGGTGGTCTGGAAGGGGCTGCAGAAAGCCTCATTACCAACATTCACCATCTGTGGATGTAATTTCTACACAGTTGTATATATACCCTTTATTTTCTATTCTAGGTGAAGGTGGACTGGAAGGGGCTGCAGAATGCCTCATTACCAACATTCACCATTGGTGGATGTAATTTCTACACAGCTGTGTATATACCCTTTATTTTCTAATCTAGGTGAAGGTGGACTGGAAGGGGCTGCAGAAAGCCTCATTACCAATATTCACCATCTGTGGATGTAATTTCTACACAGCTGTATATATTCCCTTTATTTTCTAATCTAGGTGAAGGTGGTCTGGAAGGGGCTGCAGAAAGCCTCATTACCAACATTCACCATCTGTGGATGTAATTTCTACACAGTTGTATATATACCTTTTATTTTCTATTCTAGGTGAAGGTGGACTGGAAGGGGCTGCAGAAAGCCTCATTACCAACATTCACCATAGGTGGATGTAATTTCTCCACAGCTGTGTATATACCCTTTATTTTCTAATCTAGGTGAAGGTGGACTGGAAGGGGCTGCAGAAAGCCTCATTACCAACATTCACCATCTGTGGATGTAATTTCTACACTGCTGTGTATATACCCTTTATTTTCTAATCTAGGTGAAGGTGGACTGGAAGGGGCTGCAGAAAGCCTCATTACCAACGTTCACCATCTGTGGATGTAATTTCTACACAGCTGTGTCTATACCCTTTATTTTGTAATCTAGGCGAAGGTGGAGTGGAAGTTGCTGCAGAAAGCCTCATTACCAACATTCACCATCTGTGGATGTAATTTATAGACAGCTGTGTATATACCCTTTATTTTCTAATCTAGGTGAAGGTGGACTGGAAGGGGCTGCAGAAAGCCTCATTAGCAACATTCAACATCTGTGGATGTAATTTCTACACAGTTGTATATATACCCTTTATTTTCTAATCTAGGTGAAGGTGGACTGGAAGGGGCTGCAGAAAGCCTCATTACCAACATTCACCATCTGTGGAAGTAATTTATACACAGCTGTATATATTCACTTTATTTTCTAATCTAGGTGAAGGTGGACTGGAAGGGGCTGCAGAAAGCCTCATTGCCAACATTCACCATCTGTGGATGTAATTTCTACACAGCTGTATATATACCCTTTATTTTGTAATCTAGGTGAAGGTGGACTGGAAGAGGCTGCAGAAAGCCTCGTTACCAACATTCACCATCTGTGGATGTAATTTCTACACAGCTGTATATATTCCCTTTATTTTCTAATCTAGGTGAAGGTGGTCTGGAAGGGGCTGCAGAAAGCCTCATTACCAACATTCACCATCTGTGGATGTAATTTCTACACAGTTGTATATATACCCTTTATTTTCTATTCTAGGTGAAGGTGGACTGGAAGGGGCTGCAGAAAGCTTCATTACCAACATTCACCATAGGTGGATGTAATTTCTACACAGCTGTGTATATACACTTTATTTTCTAATCTAGGTGAAGGTGGACTGGAAGTGGCTGCAGAAAGCCTCATTACCAACATTCACCATCTGTGGATGTACTTTCTACACAGCTGTATATATACCCTTTATTTTCTAATCTAGGTGAAGCACGACTGGAAGTGGCTGCAGAAAGCCTCATTACCAACATTCACCATCCGTGGATGTAATTTATACACAGCTGTGTCTATACCCTTTATTTTCTAATCTAGGCGAAGGTGCAGTGGAAGTGGCTGCAGAAAGCCTCATTACCAACATTCACCATCTGTGGTTGTAATTTCTACACATCTATGTATATACCCTTAGTTTTCTAATCTAGGTGAAGTTGGACTGGAAGGGGCTGCAGAAAGCCTCATTACCAACATTCACCATCTGTGGATGTAATTTATACACAGCTGTGTATATAACCTTTATTTTCTAATGGAGGTGAAAGTGGACTGTAAGGGGCTGCAGAAAGCCTCATTACGAACATTCACCATCGGTGGATGTAATTTCTACACATCTGTATATATACCCTTTATTTTCTAATCTAGGAGAAGGTGGACTGGAAGGGGCTGCAGAAAGCCTCATTACCAACATTCACCATCTGTGGATGTAACTTCTACACAGCTGTATATATACACTTTATTTTCTAATCTAGGTGAAGGTAGACTGGAAGGGGCTGTAGAAAACCTCATTACCAACATTCACAATCTGTGGATGAAATTTCTACACACCTGTATATATACCCTTTATTTTCTAATCTACTTGAAGGTGGACAGGAAGGGGCTGCAGAAAGCCTCATTACCAACATTCACCATCTGTGGATGTAAGTTATACACAGCTGTATATATACCCTTTATTTTCTAATCTAGGTGAAGGTGGACTGAAAGGGGCTGCAGGATGCCTTATTACCAACATTCACCATCTGTGGATGTAATTTCTACACAGCTGTATATATTCCCTTTATTTTCTAATCTAGGTGAAGGTGGACTGGAAGGGGCTGCAGAAAGCCTCATTACCGACATTCACCATCTGCGGATGTAATTTCTACACAGCTGTATATATTCACTTTATTTTCTAATCTAGGTGAAGGTGGTCTGGAAGGGGCTGCAGAAAGCCTCATTACCAACATTCACCATCTGTGGATGTAATTTCTACACAGCTGTATATATACCCTTTATTTTCTAATCTAGGTGAAGGTGGACTGGAAGGGGCAGCAGAATGCCTCATTACCAACATTCACCATAGGTGGATGTAATTTCTACACAGCTGTGTTTGTACCCTTTATTATCTAATCTAGGTGAAGGTGGACTGGAAGGGGCTGGAGAAAGCCTCATTACCGACATTCACTATCTGTGGATGTAATTTCTACGCAGCTGTATATATACCCTTTATTTTCTAATCTATGTGAAGGTGGACTGGAAGGGGCTACAGAAAGCCTCATTACCATCATTCACCATCTGTGGATGTGATTTATACACAGCTGTATATATACCCTTTATTTTCTAAACTAGGTGAAGAACGACTGGAAGGGGATGCAGAAAGCCTCATTACCAACATTCACCATCTGTGGATGTAATTTATACACAGCTGTGTATATAACCTTTATTTTCTAATGTAGGTGAAAGTGGACTGTAAGGGGCTGCAGAAAGCCTCATTACGAACATTCACCATCGGTGGATGTAATTTCTACACATCTGTATATATACCCTTTATTTTCTAATCTAGGAGAAGGTGGACTGGAAGGGGCTGCAGAAAGCCTCATTACCAACATTCACCATCTGTGGATGTAACTTCTACACAGCTGTATATATACACTTTATTTTCTAATCTAGGTGAAGGTAGACTGGAAGGGGCTGCAGAAAACCTCATTACCAACATTCATCATCTGTGGATGAAATTTCTACACACCTGTATATATACCCTTTATTTTCTAATCTACTTGAAGGTGGACAGGAAGGGGCTGCAGAAAGCCTCATTACCAACATTCACCATCTGTGGATGTAAGTTATACACAGCTGTATATATACCCTTTATTTTCTAATCTAGGTGAAGGTGGACTGGAAGGGGCTGCAGAAAGCCTCATTACCAACATTCACCATCTGTGGATGTACTTTCTACACAGCTGTATATATACCCTTTATTTTCTAAACTAGGTGAAGAACGACTGGAAGGGGCTGCAGAAAGCCTCATTACCAACATTCACCATCTGTGGATGTAATTTATACACAGCTGTGTCTATAGCCTTTATTTTCTAATCTAGGCGAAGGTGGAGTGGAAGTGGCTGCAGAGAGCCTCATTACCAACATTCACCATCTGTGGTTGTAATTTCTACACAGCTAAGTATATACCCTTTAGTTTCTAACCTATGTGAACGTGGACTGGAAGACACTGCTGAAAGCTTCCTTACCAACATTCACCATCTGTAGATGTAATTTCTACACAGTTGTATATATATATATATCCATCATTTTCTAATTTAAGTGAAGTTGGACTGGAAGGGGCTGCAGAAATCCTCATTACCAACATTCACCATCTGTGGATGTAATTTGTACACAGCTGTGTATATATCCTTAATTTTCTAATCTAGGTGAAGGTGGACTAAAAGGGGCTGCAAAAAGCCTCCTTACCAACATTCACTATCTGTGGATGTAATTTCTACACAGCTGTATATATACCCTTTATTTTCTATTCTAGGAGAAGGTGGACAGGAAGGGGCTGCAGAAAGCCTCATTACCAACATTCACCATCTGTGGTTGTAATTTCTACACAGCTATGTATATACCCATTAGTTTCTAACCTATGTGAATGTGGACTGGAAGACACTGCTGAAAGCTTCCTTACCAACATTCACCATCTGTAGATGTAATTTCTACACAGCTGTATATATATATATCCATCATTTTCTAATTTAAGTGAAGGTGGAATGGAAGGGGCTGCAGAAATCCTCATTACCAAGATTCACCATCTGTGGATGTAATTTCTACACAGCTGTATATATACCCTTAGTTTTCTAATCTAGGTGAAGGTGGACTGGAAGGGGCTGCAGAAAGCCTCATTAGCAACATTCACTATCTGTGGATGTCATTTATACACAGCTGTGTATATACCCTTTATTTTCAAATCTAGGTGAAAGTGGACTGTAAGGGGCTGCAGAAAGCCTCATTACGAACATTCAGCATCGGTGGATGTAATTTCTACACATCTGTATATATACCCTTTATTTTCTAATCTAGGTGAAGGTGGACTGGAAGGGGCTGCAGAAAGCCTCATTACCAACATTCACCATCTGTGGATGTAACTTCTACACAGCTGTATATATACACTTTATTTTCTAATCTAGGTGAATCTAGACTGGAAGGGGCTGCAGAAAACCTCATTACCAACATTCACCATCTGTAGATGTAATTTCTACACAGTTGTATTTATATATATATATATCCATCATTTTCTAATTTAAGTGAAGGTGGACTGGAAGGGGCTGCAGAAATCCTCATTACCAACATTCACCATCTGTGGATGAAATTTGTACACACCTGTATATATAACCTTTATTTTCTAATCTAGGTGAAGGTGGACTGGAAGGCGCTGCTGAAAGCCTCATTACCAACATTCACCATCTGTGGATGTACTTTCTACACAGCAGTATATATACCCTTTATTTTCTAATCTAGGTGAAGAACGACTGGAAGGGGCTGCAGAAAGCCTCATTACCAACATTCACCATCTGTGGATGTAATTACTACACAGCTGTATATATACCCTTTATTTTTTAATCTAGGCGAAGGTGGAGTGGAAGTGGCTGCAGAAAGCCTCATTACCAACATTCACCATCTGTGGTTGTAATTTCTACACAGCTATGTATATACCCTTTAGTTTCTAACCTATGTGAACGTGGACTGGAAGACACTGCTGAAAGCTTCCTTACCAACATTCACCATCTGTAGATGTAATTTCTACACAGCTGTATATATATATACATCCATCATTTTCTAATTTAAGTGAAGGTGGACTGGAAGGGGCTACAGAAATCCTCATTACCAACATTCACCATCTGTGCATGTAATTTATACACAGCTGTGTATATATCCTTAATTTTCTAATCTAGGTGAAGGTGGACACGAAGGGGCTGCAAAAATCCTCCTTACCAACATTCACCATCTGTGGATGTAATTTCTACACAGCTATATATATACCCTTTATTTTCTAATCTAGGTGAAGGTGGACTGGAAGGGGCTGCAGAAAGCCTCATTACCATCATTCACCATTTGTGGTTGTAATTTCTACACAGCTATGTATATACCCTTTAGTTTCTAACCTATGTGAAAGTGGACTGGACGACACTGCTGAAAACTTCCTTACCATCATTCAGCATCTGTAGATGTAATTTCTACACAGCTGTATATATATCCATCATTTTCTAATTATGTGAACGTGGACTTGAAAGGGCTGCAGAAATCCTCATTACCAACATTCACCATCTGTGGTTGTAATTTCTACACAGCTATGTATATACCCTTTAGTTTCTAACCTATGAGAATGTGGACTGGAAGACACTGCTGAAAGGTTCCTTACCAACATTCACCATCTGTAGATGTAATTTCTACACAGCTGTATATATATATCCATCATTTTCTAATTTAAGTGAAGGTGGACTGGAAGGGGCTGCAGAAAACCTCATTACCAACATTCACCATCTGTGGATGTAATTTCAACACAGCTGTATATATACCCTTTATTTTCTATTCTAGGTGAAGGTGGACTGGAAGGGGCTGCAGAAAGCCTCATTACCAACATTCACCATAGGTGGATGTAATTTCTACACAGCTGTGTATATACACTTTATTTTCTAATCTAGGTGAAGGTGGACTGGAAGGGGCTGCAGAAAGCCTCATTACCAACATTCACCATCTGTGGATGTAATTTCTACACAGCTGTATATATACCCTTTATTTTCTAATCTAGGTGAAGGTGGACTGGAAGAGGCTGCAGAAAGCCTCGTTACCAACATTCACCATCTGTGGATGTAATTTATACACAGCTGTGTCTATACCCTTTATTTTCTAATCTAGGCGAAGGTGGAGTGGAAGTGGCTGCAGAAAGCCTCATTACCGACATTCACCATCTGTGGATGTAATTTATACACAGCTGTGGATATACCCTTTATTTTCTAATCTAGGTGAAGGTGGACTGGAAGGGGCTGCCGAAAACCTCATTACCAACATTCACCATCTGTGGATGAAATTTCTACACACCTGTATATATACCCTTTATTTTCTAATCTAGGTGAAGGTGGACTGGAAGTGGCTGCAGAAAGCCTCATTACCAACATTCACCATCTGTGGATGTACTTTCTACACAGCAGTATATATACCCTTTATTTTCTAATCTAGGTGAAGAACGACTGGAAGGGGCTGCAGAAAGCTTCATTACCAACATTCACCATCTGTGGATGTAATTTATACACAGCTCCGTCTATACCCTTTATTTTCCAATCTAGGCGAAGGTGGAGTGGAAGTGGCTGCAGAAAGCCTCATTACCAACATTCACCATCTGTGGTTGTAATTTCTACACAGCTATGTATATACCCTTTAGTTTCTAACCTATGTGAACGTGGACTGGAAGACACTGCTGAAAGCTTCCTTACCAACATTCACCATCTGTAGATGTAATTTCTACACAGCTGTATATATATATATATATATATATATATATATATATATACACACACATCATTTTCTAATTTAAGTGAAGGTGGACTGGAAGGGGCTGCAGAAATCCTCATTACCAACTTTCACCATCTGTGGATGTAATTTATACACAGCTGAGTATATATATTTAATTTTCTAATCTAGGTGAAGGTGGACTGGAAGGGGCTGCAAAAAGCCTCCTTACCAACATTCACCATCTGTGGATGTAATTTCTACACAGCTGTAATTATACCCTTTATTTTCTAATCTAGGTGAAGGTGGACTGGAAGGGGCTGCAGAAAGCCTCATTACCATCATTCACCATCTGTGGTTGTAATTTCTACACAGCTATGTATATACCCTTTAGTTTCTAACCTATGTGAACGTGGACTGGAAGACACTGCTGAAAGCTTCCTTACCAACATTCACCATCTGTAGATGTAATTTCTACACAGCTGTATATATATATCCATCATTTTCTAATTTAAGTGAAGGTGGACTGGAAGGGGCTGCAGAAATTCTCATTACCAACTTTCACCATCTGTGGATGTAATTTCTACACAGCTGAGTATATACCCTTTATTTTCTAATCTAGGTGAAAGTGGACTGTAAGGGGCTGCAGTAAGCCTCATTACGAACATTCACCATCGGTGGATGTAATTTCTACACATCTGTATATATACCCTTTATTTTCTAATCTAGGTGAAGGTGGAAAAGAAGGGGCTGCAGAAAGCCTCATTACCAACATTCACCATCTGCGGATGTAATTTCTACACAGCTGTATATATTCACTTTATTTTCTAATCTAGGTGAAGGTGGTCTGGAAGGGGCTGCAGAAAGCCTCATTACCAACATTCACCATCTGTGGATGTAATTTCTACACAGCTGTATATATACCCTTTATTTTCTAATCTAGGTGAAGGTGAACTGGAAGGGGCTGCAGAAAGCCTCATTACCAACATTCACCATAGGTGGATATAATTTCTAATACAGCTGTATATATATCCTTTATTTTCTAATCTAGGTGGTGGTGGTCTGGAAGGGGCTGCAGAAAGCCTCATTACCAACATTCACCATCTGTGGATGTAATTTCTACACAGTTGTATATATACCCTTTATTTTCTAATCTAGGTGAAGGTGGACTGGATGGGGCTGCAGAAAGCCTCATTACCAACATTCACCATCTGTGGTTGTAATTTCTACACAGCTATATATATACCCATTACTTTCTAACCTATGTGAACGTCGACTGGAAGACTCTGCTGAAAGCTTCCTTACCAACATTCACCATCTGTAGATGTAATTTCTACGCAGCTGTATATATATCCATCATTTTCTAATTTAAGTGAAGGTGGACTGGAAGGGGCAGCAGAAATCCTCATTACCAACATTCCCCATTTGTGGTTGTAATTTCTACACAGCTATGTATATACCCTTTAGTTTCTAACCTATGTGAAAGTGGACTGGACGACACTGCTGAAAACTTCCTTACCAACATTCACCATCTGTGGATGTAATTTATACACAGCTGTGGATATACCCTTTATTTTCTAATCTAGGTGAAGGTGTACTGGAAGGGGCTGCAGAAAACCTCATTACCAACATTCACCATCTGTGGATGAAATTTCTACACACCTGTATATATACGCTTTATTTTCTAATCTAGGTGAAGGTGGACTGGAAGTGGCTGCAGAAAGCCTCATTACCAACATTCACCATCTCTGGATGTCCTTTCTACACAGCTGTATATATACCCTTTATTTTCTAATCTAGGTGAAGAACGACTGGAAGGCGCTGCAGAAAGCCTCATTACCAACATTCACCATCTGTGGATGAAATTTATACACAGCTGTGTGTATATCCTTAATTTTCTAATCTAGGTGAAGGTGGAGTGGAAGGGGCTGCAAAAAGCCTCCTTACCAACATTCACCATCTGTGGATGTAATTTCTACACAACTGTATATATACTCTTTATTTTCTAATCTAGGTGAAGGTGGACTGGAAGGGGCTGCAGAAAGCCTCATTACCAACATTCACCATCTGTGGTTGTAATTTCTACACAGCTATGTATATACCCTTTAGTTTCTAACCTATGTGATCGTGGACTTGAAGACACTGCTGAAAGCTTCCTTACCAACATTAACCAACTGTAGATGTAATTTCTACACAGCTGTATATATATATCCATCATTTTCTAATTTAAGTGAAGGTGGACTGGAAGGGGCTGCAGAAATCCTCATTACCAACTTTCACCATCTGTGGATGTAATTTCTACACAGCTGTATATATACCCTTAGTTTTCTAATCTAGGTGAAGTTGGACTGGAAGGGGCTGCAGAAAGCCTCATTACCAACATTCACCATCTGTGGATGTAATTTATACACAGCTGTATATATACCCTTTATTTTCTAATGTAGGTGAAAGTGGACTGTAAGGGGCTGCAGAATGCCCCATTACGAACATTCACCATCGGTGGATGTAATTTCTACACATCTGTATATATACCCTTTATTTTCTAATCTAGGTGAAGGTGGAATGGAAGGGGCTGCAGAAAGCCTCATTACCAACATTCACCATCTGCAGATGTAATTTCTACACAGCTGTATATATATCCATCATTTTCTAATTTAAGTGAACGTGGACTTGAAAGGGCTGCAGAAATCCTCATTACCAACATTCACCATCTGTGGTTGTAATTTCTACACAGCTATGTATATACCCTTTAGTTTCTAACCTACGTGAACGTGGACTGGAAGACACTGCTGAAAGCTTCCTTACTACCATTCACCATCTGTAGATGTAATTTCTACACAGCTGTATATATATGCATCATTTTCTAATTTAAGTGAAGGTGGACTGGAAGGGGATGCAGAAAACCTCATTACCAACATTCACCATCTGTCGATGTAATTTCTACACAGCTGTATATATACCCTTTATTTTCTAATCTAGGTGAAGGTGGAATGGAAGGGGCTGCAGAAAGCCTCATTACCAACATTCACCATCTGCAGATGTAATTTCTACACAGCAGTATATATTCACTTTATTTTCTAATCTAGGTGAAGGTGGTCTGGAAGGGGCTGCAGAAAGCCTCATTACCAACATTCACCATCTGTGGATGTAATTTCTACACAGTTGTATATATACCCTTTATTTTCTAATCTAGGTGAAGGTGGACTGGAAGGGGCTGCAGAAAGCCTCATTACCAACCTTCACCATCTGTGGTTGTTATTTCTACACAGCTATATATATACCCATTACTTTCTAACCTATGTCAACGTCGACTGGAAGACTCTGCTGAAAGCTTCCTTACCAACATTCACCATCTGTAGATGTAATTTCTACGCAGCTGTATATATATCCATCATTTTCTAATTTAAGTGAAGGTGGACTGGAAGGTGCTGCAGAAATCCTCATTATCAACATTCACCATCTGTGGATGTAATTTATACACAGCTGTGTATATATCCTTTATTTTCTAATCTAGGTGAAGGTGGTCTGGAAGGGGCTGCAGAAAGCCTCATTACCAACATTCACCATCTGTGGATGTAATTTCTACACAGTTGTATATATATCCATCATTTTCTAATTTAAGTGAAGGTGGACTGGAAGGTGCTGCAGAAATCCTCATTATCAACATTCACCATCTGTGGATGTAATTTATACACAGCTGTGTATATATCCTTTATTTTCTAATCTAGGTGAAGGTGGTCTGGAAGGGGCTGCAGAAAGCCTCATTACCAACATTCACCATCTGTGGATGTAATTTCTACACAGTTGTATATATACCCTTTATTTTCTATTCTAGGTGATGGTGGACTGGAAGGGGCTGCAGAAAGCCTCATTACCAACATTCACCATCTGTGGATGTAATTTCTGCACAGCTTTATATATTCCCTTTATTTTCTAATCTAGGTGAAGGTGGTCTGGAAGGGGCTGCAGAAAGCCTCATTACCAACATTCACCATCTGTGGATGTAATTTCTACACTGCTGTATATATACCCTTTATTTTCTAATCTAGGTGAAGGTGGACTGGAAGGGGCTGCAGAAAGCCTCATTACCAACATTCACCATATGTGGATGTAATTTCTACACAGCTGTGTATATACCCTTTATTTTCTAATCTAGGTGAAACTGGACTGGAAGGGGCTACAGAAAGCCTCATTACCAACATTCACCATCTGTGGATGTAATTTCTACACAGCTGTATATATACCCTTTCTTTTCTAATCTAGGTGAAGGTGGACTGGAAGGGGCTGCTGAAAGCCTTATTAGCAACATTCACCATCTGTTGTTGTAATTTCTACACAGCTATGTATATACCCTTTAGTTTCTAACCTATGTGAATGTGGACTGGAAGACACTGCTTAAAGCTTCCTTACCAACATTCACCATCTGTAGATGTAATTTCTACACAGCTGTATATATATATCCATCATTTTCTAATTTAAGTGAAGGTGGACTGGAAGGGGCTGCAGAAAGCCTCATTACCAACATTCACCATCTGTGGATGTAATTTCTACACAGCTGTATATATATCCTTTATTTTCTAATCTAGGTGAAGGTGGTCTGTAAGGGGCTGCAGAAAGCCTCATTACCAACATTCACCATCTGTGGATGTAATTTCTACACAGTTGTATATATACCCTTTATTTTCTATTCTAGGTGAAGGTGGACTGGAAGGGGCTGCAGAAAGCCTCATTACCAACATTCACCATCGGTGGATGTAATTTCTACACAGCTGTGTATATACACTTTATTTTCTAATCTAGGTGAAGGTGGACTGGAAAGGGCTGCAGAAAGCCTCATTACCAACATTCACCATCTGTGGATGTAATTTCTACACAGCTTTATATATACCCTTTATTTTCTAATCTAGGTGAAGGTGGACTGGAAGAGGCTGCAGAAAGCGTCGTTACCAACGTTTACCATCTGTGGATGTAATTTATACACAGCTGTGTCTATACCCTTTATTTTCTAATCTAGGCGAAGGTGGAGTGGAAGTGGCTGCAAAAAGCCTCATTACCAACATTCACCATCTGTGGATGTAATTTATACACAGCTGTTTATATATCATTAATTTTCTAATCTAGGTGAAGGTGGCCTGGAATGGGCTGCAGAAAGGCTCCTTACCAACATTCACCATCTGTGGATGTAATTTATACACAGCTGTGGATATAACCTTTATTTTCTAATCTAGGTGAAGGTGGACTGGAAGAGGCTGCAGAAAGCCTCGTTACCAACGTTCACCATCTGTGGATGTAATTTATACACAGCTGTGTCTATACCCTTTATTTTCTAATCTAGGCGAAGGTGGAGTGGAAGTGGCTGCAGAAAGCCTCATTACCAACATTCACCATCTGTGGATGTAATTTATACACAGCTGTGTATATATCATTAATTTCCTAATCTAGGTGAAGGTGGCCTGGAATGGGCTGCAGAAAGCCTCCTTACCAACATTCACCATCTGTGGATGTAATTTCTACACAGCTGTATATATACCCTTTATTTTCTAATCTAGGTGAAGGTTGAGTGGAAGGGGCTGCAGAAAGCCTCATTACCAACATTCACCATCTGTGGATGTAATTTATACACAGCTGTGGATATAACCTTTATTTTCTAATCTAGGTGAAGGTGGACTGGAAGGGGCTGCAGAAAACCTCATTACCAACATTCACCATCTGTGGATGAAATTTCTACAAACCTGTATATATACCCATTACTTTCTAATCTAGGCGAAGGTGGACTGGAAGGGGCTGCAGAAAGCCTCATTACCAACATTCACCATCTGTGGATGTAATTTCTACACATCTGTATATATACCCTTTATTTTCTAATCTAGGTGAAGGTGGACTGGAAGGGGCTGCAGAAAGCCTCATTACCAACATTCACCATCTGTGGATGTAATTTCTACACAGCTGTATATATACCCTTTACTTTCTAATCTAGGTGAAGGTGTACTGGAAGGGGCTGCAGAGAGCCTCATTACCAACATTCACCATCTGTGGATGTAATTTCTACATAGCTGTATATATACCCTTTATTTTCTAATCTAGGTGAAGGTGGTCTGGAAGGGGCTGCAGAAAGCCTCATTACCAACATTCACCATCTGTGGATGTAATTTCTACACAGTTGTATATATACCCTTTATTTTCTAATCTAGGTGAAGGTGGACTGGAAGGGGCTGCAGAAAGCCTCATTACCAACATTCACCATCTGTGGTTGTAATTTCTACACAGCTATGTATATACCCTTTAGTTTGTAACCTATGTGAAAATGGACTGGACGACACTGCTGAAAACTTCCTTACCAACATTCACCATCTGTAGATGTAATTTCTACACAGCTGTATATATATCCATCATTTTCTAATTTAAGTGAACGTGGACTTGAAAGGGCTGCAGAAATCCTCATTACCAACATTCACCATCTGTGGTTGTAATTTCTACACAGCTATGTATATACCCTTTAGTTTCTAACCTACGTGAACGTGGACTGGAAGACACTGCTGAAAGCTTCCTTACTACCATTCACCATCTGTAGATGTAATTTCTACACAGCTGTATATATATGCATCATTTTCTAATTTAAGTGAAGGTGGACTGGAAGGGGATGCAGAAAACCTCATTACCAACATTCACCATCTGTCGATGTAATTTCTACACAGCTGTATATATACCCTTTATTTTCTAATCTAGGTGAAGGTGGACTGGAAGAGGCTGCAGAAAGCCTCGTTACCAACATTCACCATCTGTGGATGCAATTTATACACAGCTGTGTCTATACCCTTTATTTTCTAATCTAGGTGAAGGTGGAATGGAAGGGGGTGCAGAAAGCCTCATTACCAACATTCAACATCTGTGGATGTAATTTCTACACAGCTGTATATATTCCCTTTATTTTCTAATCTAGGTGAAGGTGGTCTGGAAGGGGCTGCAGAAAGCCTCATTACCAACATTCACCATCTGTGGATGTAATTTCTACACAGTTGTATATATACCCTTTATTTTCTATTCTAGGTGAAGGTGGACTGGAAGGGGCTGCAGAAAGCCTCATTACCAACATTCACCATAGGTGGATGTAATTTATGCACAGCTGTGTATATTCACTTTATTTTCTAATCTAGGTGAAGGTGGACTGGAAGGGGCTGCAGAAAGCCTCATTACCAACATTCACCATCTGTGGATGTACTTTATACACAGCTGTGGATATACCCTTTATTTTCTAATCTAGGTGAAGGTGGACTGGAAGGGGCTGCAGAAAACCTCATTACCAACATTCACCATCTGTTGATGAAATTTCTACACACCTGTATATATATATCCATCATTTTCTAATTTAAGTGAAGGTGGACTGGAAGGGGCTGCAGAAATCCTCATTACCAACATTCACCATCTGTGGATGTAATTTCTACACAGCTGTATATATACCCTTAGTTTTCTAATCTAGGTGAAGGTGGACTGGAAGGGGCTGCAGAAAGCCTCATTACCAACATTCACCATAGGTGGATGTAATTTATGCACAGCTGTGTATATTCACTTTATTTTCTAATCTAGGTGAAGGTGGACTGGAAGGGGCTGCAGAAAGCCTCATTACCAACATTCACCATCTGTGGATGTAATTTCTACACAGCTGTATATATACCCTTTATTTTCCAATTTAGGTGAAGGTGGACTGAAAGGGGCTGCGGAAAGCCTCATTACCAACATTCACCATCTGTGGATGTAACTTCTACACAGCTGTATATATACCCTTTATTTTCTAATCTAGGTGAAGGTGGTCTGGAAGGGGCTGCAGGAAGCCTCATTACCAACATTCACCATCTGTGGATGTAATTTCTACACAGCTGTTTATATTCCCTTTATTTTATAATCTAGGTGAAGGTGGACTGGAAGGGGCTGCAGAAAGCCTCATTACCAACATTCACCATCTGTGGATGTAATTTCTACACAGCTGTGTATATATCCTTAATTTTCTAATCTAGGTGAAGGTGGACTGGAAGGGGCTGCAAAAAGCCTCCTTACCAACATTCACCATCTGTGGATGTAATTTCTACACAGCTGTATATATACCCTTTATTTTCCAATTTAGGTGAAGGTGGACTGAAAGGGGCTGCGGAAAGCCTCATTACCAACATTCACCATCTGTGGATGTAACTTCTACACAGCTGTATATATACCCTTTATTTTCTAATCTAGGTGAAGGTGGTCTGGAAGGGGCTGCAGGAAGCCTCATTACCAACATTCACCATCTGTGGATGTAATTTCTACACAGCTGTTTATATTCCCTTTATTTTATAATCTAGGTGAAGGTGGACTGGAAGGGGCTGCAGAAAGCCTCATTACCAACATTCACCATCTGTGGATGTAATTTCTACACAGCTGTATATATAACATTTACTTTCTAATCTAGGTGAATGTGGACTGGAAGGGGCTGCAGGAAGCCTCATTACCAACATTCACCATCTGTGGATGTAATTTCTACACAGCTGTTTATATTCCCTTTATTTTCTAATCTAGGTGAAGGTTGACTGGAAGGGGCTGCAGAAAGCCTCATTACCAACATTCACCATCTGTGGATGTAATTTCTACACAGCTGTATATATAACCTTTACTTTCTAATCTAGGTGAAGGTGGACTGGAAGGGGCTGCAGAGAGCCTCATTACCAACATTCAACATCTGTGGATGTAATTTCTACACAGCTGTGTATATACCCTATATTTTCTAATCTAGGCGAAGGTGGACTGGAAGGGACTGCAGAAAGCCTCATTACCAACATTCACCATCTGTGGATGTAATTTCTACACAGCTGTATATATACCCTTTATTTTCTAATCTAGGTGAAGGTGGACTGGAATGGGCTGCAGAAAGCCTCATTACCAACATTCACCATAGGTGGATGTAATTTCTACACAACTGTGTTTGTACCCTTTACTTTCTAATCTAGGTGAAGGTGGACTGGAAGGGGCTGCAGAAAGCCTCATTACTAACATTCACTATCTGTGGATGTAATTTCTACACAGCTGTATATATACCCTTTATTTTCTAATCTAGCTGAAGGTGGACTGGAAGGGGCTGCAGAAAGCCTCATTACCAACATTCACCATCTGTGGATGTGATTTATACACAGCTGTATATATACCCTTTATTTTCTAATCTAGGTGAAGAACGACTGGAAGGGGCTGCAGAAAGCCTCATTACCAACGTTCACCATCTGTGGATGTAACTTCTACACAGCTGTATATATACCCTTTATTTTCTAATCTAGGTGAAGGTGGACTGGAAGGGGCTGCAGAAAACCTCATTACCAACATTCACCATCTGTGATTGTAATTTCTACACAGCTATGTATATACCCTTTAGTTTCTAACCTATGTGAAAGTGGACTGGACGACACTGCTGAAAACTTCCTTACCAATATTCACCATCTGTAGATGTAATTTCTACATAGCTGTATATATATCCATCATTTTCTAATTTAAGTGAACGTGGACTTGAAAGGGCTGCAGAAATCCTCATTACCAACATTCACCATCTCTGGTTGTAATTTCTACACACCTGAATATATACCCTTCATTTTCTAATCTAGGTGAAGGTGGACTGGAAGTGGCTGCAGAAAGTCTCATTACCAACATTCACCATCTGTGGATGTACTTTCTACACAGCTGTATATATAACCTTTATTTTCTAAACTAGGTGAAGAACGACTGGAAGGGGCTGCAGAAAGCCTCATTACCAACATTCACCATCTGTGGATGTAATTTATACACAGCTGTGTCTATAGCCTTTATTTTCTAATCTAGGCGAAGGTGGAGTGGAAGTGGCTGCAGAAAGCCTCATTACCAACATTCACCATCTGTGGTTGTAATTTCTACACAGCTATGTATATACCCTTTAGTTTCTAACCTATGTGAACGTGGACTGGAAGACACTGCTGAAAGCTTCCTTACCAACATTCACCATCTGTAGATGTAATTTCTACACAGTTGTATATATATATATATATATATATATATCCATCATTTTCTAATTTAAGTGAAGGTGGACAGGAAGGGGCTGCAGAAATCCTCATTACCAACATTCACCATCTGTGGATGTAATTTGTACACAGCTGTGTATATATCCTTAATTTTCTAATCTAGGTGAAGGTGGACTAGAAGGGGCTGCAAAAAGCCTCCTTACCAACAGTCCCTATCTGTGGATGTAATTTCTACACAGCTGTATATATACCCTTTATTTTCTAATCTAGGTGAAGGTGGACAGGAAGGGGCTGCAGAAAGCCTCATTACCAACATTCACCATCTGTGGTTGTAATTTCTACACAGCTATGTATATACCCTTTAGTTTCTAACCTATGTGAATGTGGACTGGAAGACACTGCTGAAAGCTTCCTTACCAACATTCACCATCTGTAGATGTAATTTCTACACAGCTGTATATATATATCCATCATTTTCTAATTTAAGTGAAGGTGGACTGGAAGGGGCTGCAGAAATCCTCATTACCAACATTCACCATCTGTGGATGTAATTTCTACACAGCTGTATATATACCCTTAGTTTTCTAATCTAGGTGAAGGTGGACTGGAAGGGGCTGCAGAAAGCCTCATTACCAACATTCACTATCTGTGGATGTAATTTATACACAGCTGTGTATATACCCTTTATTTTCTAATCTAGGTGAAAGTGGACTGTAAGGGGCTGCAGAAAGCCTCATTATGAACATTCACCATCGGTGGATGTAATTTCTACACATCTGTATATATACCCTTTAATTTCTAATCTAGGTGAAGGTGGACTGGAAGGGGCTGCAGAAAGCCTCATTACCAACATTCACCATCTGTGGATGTAATTTATACACAGCTGTATATATACCCTTTATTTTGTAATCTAGGCGCAGGTGGACTGGAAGGGGCTGCAGAAAGCCTCATTACAAACATTCACCATCTGTGGATGTAATTTCTACACAGCTGTATATATATCCTTTATTTTCTAATCTAGGTGAAGGTGGACTGGAAGGGGCTGCAGAAAGCCTCATTACCAACATTCACCATCTGTGGATGTAATTTCTACACAGCTGTATATATACCCTTTACTTTCTAATCTAGGTGAAGGTGTAGTGGAAGGGGCTGCAGAGAGCCTCATTACCAACATTCACCATCTGTGGATGTGATTTCTACACAGCTGTATATATATACCCTTTATTTTCTAATCTAGGTGAAGGTGGTCTGGAAGGGGCTGCAGAAAGCCTCATTACCAACATTCACCATCTGTGGATGTAATTTCTACACAGTTGTATATATACCCTTTATTTTCTAATCTAGGTGAAGGTGGACTGGAAGGGGCTGCAGAAAGCCTCATTACCAACATTCACCATCTGTGTTTGTAATTTCTACACAGCTATATATATACCCATTACTTTCTAACCTATGTGAACGTCGACTGGAAGTCTCTGCTGAAAGCTTCCTTACCAACATTCACCATCTGTAGATGTAATTTCTACGCAGCTGTATATATATCCATCATTTTCTAATTTAAGTGAAGGTGGACTGGAAGGGGCTGCAGAAATCCTCATTACCAACATTCACCATCTGTGGTTGTAATTTCTACACAGCTATGTATATACCCTTTAGTTTCTAACCTATGTGAAAGTGGACTGGACGACACTGCTGAAAACTTCCTTACCAACATTCACCATCTGTGGATGTAATTTCTACACAGCTGTATATATTCCCTTTATTTTCTAATCTAGGTGAAGGTGGTCTGGAAGGGGCTGCAGAAAGCCTCATTACCAACATTCACCATCTGTGGATGTAATTTCTACACAGTTGTATATATACACTTTATTTTCTATTCTAGGTGAAGGTGGACTGGAAGGGGCTGCAGAAAGGCTCATTACCAACATTCACCATAGGTGGATGTAATTTCAACACAGCTGTGTATATACACTTTATTTTCTAATCTAGGTGAAGGTGGACTGGAAGGGGCTGCAGAAAGCCTCATTACCAACATTCACCATCTGTGGATGTAATTGATACACAGCTGTGGATATACCCTTTATTTTCTAATCTAGGTGAAGGTGGACTGGAAGGGGCTGCAGAAAACCTTATTACCAACATTCACCATCTGTGGATGAAATTTCTACACACCTGTATATATACCCCTTATTATCTAATCTAGGTGAAGGTGCACTGGAAGTGGCTGCAGATAGCCTCATTACCAACATTCACCATCTGTGGATGTACTTTCTACACAGCAGTATATATACCCTTTATTTTCTAATCTAGGTGAAGAACGACTGGAAGGGGCTGCAGAAAGCCTCATTACCAACATTCACCATCTGTGGTTGTAATTTCTACACAGCTATGTATATATCCTTTAGTTTCTAACCTATGTGAACGTGGACTGGAAGACACTGCTGAAAGCTTCCTTACCAACATTCACCATCAGTAGATGTAATTTCTACACAGCTGTATATATATACATATCCATCATTTTCTAATTTAAATGAAGGTGGACTGGAAGGGGCTGCAGAAATCCTCATTACCAACATTAACCATCTGTGGATGTAATTTATACACAGCTGTGTATATATCCTTAATTTTCTAATCTAGGTGAAAGTGGACTGGAAGCGGCTGCAAAAAGCCTCCTTACCAACATTCACGATCTGTGGATGTAATTTCTACACAGCTGTATATATACCCTTTATTTTCTAATCTAGGTGAAGGTGGACTGGAAGGGGCTACAGAAAGCCTCATTACCATCATTCACCATCTGTGGTTGTAATTTCTACACAGCTATGTATATACACTTTAGTATCTAACCTATGTGAAAGTGGACTGGACGACACTGCTGAAAACTTCCTTACCAATATTCACCATCTGTAGATGTAATTTCTACATAGCTGTATATATATCCATCATTTTCTAATTTAAGTGAACGTGGACTTGAAAGGGCTGCAGAAATCCTCATTACCAACATTCACCATCTCTGGTTGTAATTTCTACACACCTGAATATATACCCTTCATTTTCTAATCTAGGTGAAGGTGGACTGGAAGTGGCTGCAGAAAGTCTCATTACCAACATTCACCATCTGTGGATGTACTTTCTACACAGCTGTATATATAACCTTTATTTTCTAAACTAGGTGAAGAACGACTGGAAGGGGCTGCAGAAAGCCTCATTACCAACATTCACCATCTGTGGATGTAATTTATACACAGCTGTGTCTATAGCCTTTATTTTCTAATCTAGGCGAAGGTGGAGTGGAAGTGGCTGCAGAAAGCCTCATTACCAACATTCACCATCTGTGGTTGTAATTTCTACACAGCTATGTATATACCCTTTAGTTTCTAACCTATGTGAACGTGGACTGGAAGACACTGCTGAAAGCTTCCTTACCAACATTCACCATCTGTAGATGTAATTTCTACACAGTTGTATATATATATATATATATATCCATCATTTTCTAATTTAAGTGAAGGTGGACTGGAAGGGGCTGCAGAAATCCTCATTACCAACATTCACCATCTGTGGATGTAATTTGTACACAGCTGTGTATATATCCTTAATTTTCTAATCTAGGTGAAGGTGGACTAGAAGGGGCTGCAAAAAGCCTCCTTACCAACAGTCCCTATCTGTGGATGTAATTTCTACACAGCTGTATATATACCCTTTATTTTCTAATCTAGGTGAAGGTGGACAGGAAGGGGCTGCAGAAAGCCTCATTACCAACATTCACCATCTGTGGTTGTAATTTCTACACAGCTATGTATATACCCTTTAGTTTCTAACCTATGTGAATGTGGACTGGAAGACACTGCTGAAAGCTTCCTTACCAACATTCACCATCTGTAGATGTAATTTCTACACAGCTGTATATATATATCCATCATTTTCTAATTTAAGTGAAGGTGGACTGGAAGGGGCTGCAGAAATCCTCATTACCAACATTCACCATCTGTGGATGTAATTTCTACACAGCTGTATATATACCCTTAGTTTTCTAATCTAGGTGAAGGTGGACTGGAAGGGGCTGCAGAAAGCCTCATTACCAACATTCACTATCTGTGGATGTAATTTATAGACAGCTGTGTATATACCCTTTATTTTCTAATCTAGGTGAAAGTGGACTGTAAGGGGCTGCAGAAAGCCTCATTATGAACATTCACCATCGGTGGATGTAATTTCTACACATCTGTATATATACCCTTTAATTTCTAATCTAGGTGAAGGTGGACTGGAAGGGGCTGCAGAAAGCCTCATTACCAACATTCACCATCTGTGGATGTAATTTATACACAGCTGTATATATACCCTTTATTTTGTAATCTAGGCGCAGGTGGACTGGAAGGGGCTGCAGAAAGCCTCATTACAAACATTCACCATCTGTGGATGTAATTTCTACACAGCTGTATATATATCCTTTATTTTCTAATCTAGGTGAAGGTGGACTGGAAGGGGCTGCAGAAAGCCTCATTACCAACATTCACCATCTGTGGATGTAATTTCTACACAGCTGTATATATACCCTTTACTTTCTAATCTAGGTGAAGGTGTAGTGGAAGGGGCTGCAGAGAGCCTCATTACCAACATTCACCATCTGTGGATGTAATTTCTACACAGCTGTATATATATACCCTTTATTTTCTAATCTAGGTGAAGGTGGTCTGGAAGGGGCTGCAGAAAGCCTCATTACCAACATTCACCATCTGTGGATGTAATTTCTACACAGTTGTATATATACCCTTTATTTTCTAATCTAGGTGAAGGTGGACTGGAAGGGGCTGCAGAAAGCCTCATTACCAACATTCACCATCTGTGTTTGTAATTTCTACACAGCTATATATATACCCATTACTTTCTAACCTATGTGAACGTCGACTGGAAGTCTCTGCTGAAAGCTTCCTTACCAACATTCACCATCTGTAGATGTAATTTCTACGCAGCTGTATATATATCCATCATTTTCTAATTTAAGTGAAGGTGGACTGGAAGGGGCTGCAGAAATCCTCATTACCAACATTCACCATCTGTGGTTGTAATTTCTACACAGCTATGTATATACCCTTTAGTTTCTAACCTATGTGAAAGTGGACTGGACGACACTGCTGAAAACTTCCTTACCAACATTCACCATCTGTGGATGTAATTTCTACACAGCTGTATATATTCCCTTTATTTTCTAATCTAGGTGAAGGTGGTCTGGAAGGGGCTGCAGAAAGCCTCATTACCAACATTCACCATCTGTGGATGTAATTTCTACACAGTTGTATATATACACTTTATTTTCTATTCTAGGTGAAGGTGGACTGGAAGGGGCTGCAGAAAGGCTCATTACCAACATTCACCATAGGTGGATGTAATTTCAACACAGCTGTGTATATACACTTTATTTTCTAATCTAGGTGAAGGTGGACTGGAAGGGGCTGCAGAAAGCCTCATTACCAACATTCACCATCTGTGGATGTAATTTCTACACAGCTGTATATATACCCTTTATTTTCTAATCTAGGTGAAGGTGGACTGGAAGAGGCTGCAGAAAGCCTCGTTACCAACATTCACCATCTGTGGATGTAATTTATACACGGCTGTGTCTATACCCTTTATTTTCTAATGTAGGCGAAGGTGGAGTGGAAGTGGCTGAAGAAAGCCTCATTACCAACATTCACCATCTGTGGATGTAATTGATACACAGCTGTGGATATACCCTTTATTTTCTAATCTAGGTGAAGGTGGACTGGAAGGGGCTGCAGAAAACCTTATTACCAACATTCACCATCTGTGGATGAAATTTCTACACACCTGTATATATACCCCTTATTATCTAATCTAGGTGAAGGTGCACTGGAAGTGGCTGCAGATAGCCTCATTACCAACATTCACCATCTGTGGATGTACTTTCTACACAGCAGTATATATACCCTTTATTTTCTAATCTAGGTGAAGAACGACTGGAAGGGGCTGCAGAAAGCCTCATTACCAACATTCACCATCTGTGGTTGTAATTTCTACACAGCTATGTATATATCCTTTAGTTTCTAACCTATGTGAACGTGGACTGGAAGACACTGCTGAAAGCTTCCTTACCAACATTCACCATCAGTAGATGTAATTTCTACACAGCTGTATATATATACATATCCATCATTTTCTAATTTAAATGAAGGTGGACTGGAAGGGGCTGCAGAAATCCTCATTACCAACATTAACCATCTGTGGATGTAATTTATACACAGCTGTGTATATATCCTTAATTTTCTAATCTAGGTGAAAGTGGACTGGAAGCGGCTGCAAAAAGCCTCCTTACCAACATTCACGATCTGTGGATGTAATTTCTACACAGCTGTATATATACCCTTTATTTTCTAATCTAGGTGAAGGTGGACTGGAAGGGGCTACAGAAAGCCTCATTACCATCATTCACCATCTGTGGTTGTAATTTCTACACAGCTATGTATATACACTTTAGTATCTAACCTATGTGAACGTGGACTGGAAGACACTGCTGAAAGCTTCCTTACCAACATTCACCATCTGTAGATGTAATTTCTACACAGCTGTATATATATATCCATCATTTTCTAATTTAAGTCAAGGTGGACTGGAAGGGGCTGCAGAAATCCTCATTACCAACTTTCAGCATCTGTGGATGTAATTTCTACACAGCTGTATATATATCCTTTATTTTCTAATCTAGGTGAAGGTGGACTGGAAGGGGCTGCAGAAAGCCTCATTACCAACATTCACCATCTGTGGATGTAATTTATACACAGTTGTATATATACCCTTTATTTTCTAATCTAGGTGAAGGTGGGCTGGAAGGGGCTGCAGGAAGCCTCATTACCAACATTCACCATCTGTGGATGTAATTTCTACACAGCTCTATATATTCCCTTTATTTTCTAAGCTAGGTGGAGGTGGACTGGAAGGGGCTGCAGAAAGCCTCATTACCAACATTCACCATCTGTTGATGTAATTTCTACACAGCTGTATATATACCCTTTACTTTCTAATCTAGGTGAAGGTGGACTGGAAGGGGCTGCAGAGAGCCTCATTACCAACATTCAACATCTGTGGATGTAATTTCTACACAGCTGTGTATATACCCTTTATTTTCTAATCTAGGTGAAGGTGGACTGGAAGGGGCTGCAGAAAGCCTCATTACCAACATTCACCATAGGTGGATGTAATTTCTACACAGCTGTGTTTGTACCCTTTATTTTCTAATCTAGGTGAAGGTGGACTGGAAGGGGCTGCAGAAAGCCTCATTACCAACATTCACTATCTGTGGATGTAATTTCTACACATCTGTATATATACCCTTTATTTTCTAATCTAGGTGAAGGTGGAGTGGAAGGGGCTGCAGAAAGCCTCATTACCAACATTCACCATCTGTGGATGTGATTTATACACAGCTGTATATATACCCTTTATTTTCTAATCTAGGTGAAGAACGACTGGAAGGGGCTGCAGAAAGCCTCATTACCAACATTCACCATCTGTGGATGTAACTTCTACACAGCTGTATATATACCCTTTATTTTTTAATCTAGGTGAAGGTGGACTGGAAGGGGCTGCAGAAAACCTCATTACCAACATTCACCATCTGTGGTTGTAATTTCTACACAGCTATGTTTATACCCTTTAGTTTCTAACCTATGTGAAAGTGGACTGGACGACACTGCTGAAAACTTCCTTACCAATATTCACCATCTGTAGATGTAATTTCTACACAGCTGTATATATATCCATCATTTTCTAATTTAAGTGAACGTGGACTTGAAAGGGCTGCAGAAATCCTCATTACCAACATTCACCATCTCTGGTTGTAATTTCTACACACCTGTATATATACCCTTCATTTTCTAATCTAGGTGAAGGTGGACTGGAAGTGGCTGCAGAAAGCCTCATTACCAACATTCACCATCTGTGGTTGTAATTTCTACACAGCTATGTATATAAACTTTAGTTTCTAACCTATGTGAACGTGGACTGGAAGACACTGCTGAAAGCTTAGTTACCAACATTCGCCATCTGTAGATGTAATTTCCACACAGCTGTATATATATATCCATCATTTTCTAAATTAAGTGAAGGTGGACTGGAAGGGGGCTGCAGAAAGCCTCATTACCAACATTCACCATCTGTGGATGTAATTTCTACACAGCTGTATATATACCCTTAGTTTTCTAATGTAGGTGAAGGTGGACTGGAAGGGGCTGCAGAAAGCCTCATTACCAACATTCACTATCTGTGGATGTAATTTATACACAGCTGTGTATATACCATTTATTTTCTAATCTAGGTGAAGGTGGACTGGAAGGGGCTGCAGAAAGCCTCATTACCAACATTCACTATCTGTGGATGTAATTTATACACAGCTGTGTATATACCATTTATTTTCTAATCTAGGTGAAAGTGGACTGTAAGGGGCTGCGAAAAGACTCATTACGAACATTCACCATCGGTGGATGTAATTTCTACACGTCTGTATATATACCCTTTATTTTCTAATCTAGGTGAAGGTGGACTGGAAGGGGCTGCAGAAAGCCTCATTACCAACATTCACCATCTGTGGATGTAACTTCTACACAGCTGTATATATACACTTTATTTTCTAATCTAGGTGAAGGTAGACTGGAAGGGGCTGCAGAAAACCTCATTACCAACATTCACCATCTGTGGTAAAATTTCTACACACCTGTATATATAACCTTTTTTTCTAATCTAGGTGAAGGTGGACTAGAAGGGGCTGCAGAAAGCCTCATTACCAACATTCACCATCTGTGGATGTAATTTATACACAGCTGTATATATACCCTTTATTTTCTAATCTAGGCGAAGGTGGACTTTAAGGGGCTGCAGAAAGCCTCATTACCAACATTCACCATCTGTGGATGTAATTTCTGCACAGTTGTATATATACCCTTTATTTTCTAATCTAGGTGAAGGTGGACTGGAAGGGGCAGTAGAAAGCCTCATTACCAACTTTCACCATCTGTGGTTGTAATTTCTACACAGCTATATATATACCCATTACTTTCTAACCTATGTGAAAGTGGACTGGACGACACTGCTGAAAACTTCCTAACCAACATTCACCATCTGTAAATGTAATTTCTACACAGCTGTATGTATAACCATCGTTTTCTAATTTAAGTGAACGTGGACTTGAAAGGGCTGCAGAAATCCTCATTACCAACATTCACCATCTGTGGTTGTAATTTCTTCACAGCTATGTATATTCCCTTTAGTTTCTATCCTATGTGAACGTGGACTGCAAGACACTGCTGAAAGCTTCCTTACTAACATTCACCATCTGTAGATGTAATTTCTAAACAGCTTTATATATATGCATCATTTTCTAATTTAAGTGAAGGTGGACTGGAAGGTGCTGCAGAAATCCTCATTATCAACATTCACCATCTGTGGATGTAATTTATACACAGCTGTGTATATATCCTATATTTTCTAATCTAGGTGAAGGTGGACTGGAAGGGGCTGCAGGAAGCGTCATTACCAACATTCACCATATGTGAATGTCATTTCTACACAGCTGTATATATAACCATTATTTTCTAATCTAGGTGAAGGTGGACTGGAAGTGGCTGCAGAAAGCCTCATTACCAACATTCACCATCTGTGGTTGTAATTTCTACACAGCTATGTATATACCCTTTAGTTTCTAACCTATGTGAACGTGGACTGGAAGACACTGCTGAAAGCTTCCTTACCAACATTCACCATCTGTAGATGTAATTTCTACACAGTTGTATATATATATATATATATATATATATATATATATATATATATCCATCATTTTCTAATTTAAGTGAAGGTGGACTGGAAGGGGCTGCAGAAATCCTCATTACCAACATTCACCATCTGTGGATGTAATTTGTACACAGCTGTATATATACCCTTAGTTTTCTAATCTAGGTGAAGGTGGACTGGAAGTGGCTGCAGAAAGCCTCATTACCAACATTCACTATCTGTGGATGTAATTTATACACAGCTGTGTATATACCCTTTATTTTCTAATCTAGGTGAAAGTGGACTGTAAGGGGCTGCAGAAAGCCTCATTACGAACATTCACCATCGGTGGATGTAATTTCTACACATCTGTATATATACCCTTTATTTTCTAATCTAGGTGAAGGTGGACTGGAAGGGGCTGCAGAAAGCCTCATTACCAACATTCACCATCTGTGGATGTAACTTCTACACAGCTGTATATATACACTTTATTTTCTAATCTAGGTGAAGGTAGACTGGAAGGGGCTGCAGAAAACCTCATTACCAACATTCACCATCTGTGGATGAAATTTCTACACACCTGTATATATAAGCTTTATTTTCTAATCTAGGTGAAGGTGGACTGGAAGGGCCTGCAGAAAGCCTCATTACCAACATTCACCATCTGTGGATGTAATTTATACACAGCTGTATATATACCCTTTATTTTGTAATCTAGGCGCAGGTGGACTGGAAGGGGCTGCAGAAAGCCTCATTACAAACATTCACCATCTGTGGATGTAATTTTTACACAGCTGTATATATATCCTTTATTTTCTAATCTAGGCGCAGGTGGACTGGAAGGGGCTGCAGAAAGCCTCATTACCAACATTCACCATCTGTGGATGTAATTTCTACACAGCTGTATATATACCCTTTACTTTCTAATCTAGGTAAAGGTGTAGTGGAAGGGGCTGCAGAGAGCCTCATAACCAACATTCACCATCTGTGGATGTAATTTCTACACAGCTGTATATATAAACCCTTTATTTTCTAATCTAGGTGAAAGTGGTCTGGAAGGGGCTGCAGAAAGCCTCATTACCAACATTCACCATCTGTGGATGTAGTTTCTACACAGTTGTATATATAGCCTTTATTTTCTAATCTAGGTGAAGGTGGACTGGAAGGGGCTGCAGAAAGCCTCATTACCAACATTCACCATCTGTGTTTGTAATTTCTACACAGCTATATATATACCCATTACTTTCTAACCTATGTGAACGTCGACTGGAAGTCTCTGCTGAAAGCTTCCTTACCAACATTCACCATCTGTAGATGTAATTTCTACGCAGCTGTATATATATCCATCATTTTCTAATTTAAGTGAAGGTGGACTGGAAGGGGCTGCAGAAATCCTCATTACCAACATTCACCATCTGTGGTTGTAATTTCTACACAGCTATGTATATACCCTTTAGTTTCTAACCTATGTGAAAGTGGATTGGACGACACTGCTGAAAACTTCCTTACCAACATTCACCATCTGTGGATGTAATTTCTACACAGCTGTATATATTCCCTTTATTTTCTAATCTAGGTGAAGGTGGTCTGGAAGGGGCTGCAGAAAGCGTCATTACCAACATTCACCATCTGTGGATGTAATTTCTACACAGTTGTATATATACCCTTTATTTTCTATTCTAGGTGAAGGTGGACTGGAAGGGGCTGCAGAAAGCCTCATTACCAACATTCACCATAGGTGGATGTAATTTCAACACAGCTGTGTATATACACTTTATTTTCTAATCTAGGTGAAGGTGGACAGGAAGGGGCTGCAGAAAGCCTCATTACCAACATTCACCATCTGTGGTTGTAATTTCTACACAGCTATGTATATACCCTTTAGTTTCTAACCTATGTGAATGTGGACTGGAAGACACTGCTGAAAGCTTCCTTACCAACATTCACCATCTGTAGATGTAATTTCTACACAGCTGTATATATATATCCATCATTTTCTAATTTAAGTGAAGGTGGACTGGAAGGGGCTGCAGAAATCCTCATTACCAACATTCACCATCTGTGGATGTAATTTCTACACAGCTGTATATATACCCTTAGTTTTCTAATCTAGGTGAAGGTGGACTGGAAGTGGCTGCAGAAAGCCTCATTACCAACATTCACTATCTGTGGATGTAATTTATACACAGCTGTGTATATACCCTTTATTTTCTAATCTAGGTGAAAGTGGACTGTAAGGGGCTGCAGAAAGCCTCATTACGAACATTCACCATCGGTGGATGTAATTTCTACACATCTGTATATATACCCTTTATTTTCTAATCTAGGTGAAGGTGGACTGGAAGGGGCTGCAGAAAGCCTCATTACCAACATTCACCATCTGTGGATGTAACTTCTACACAGCTGTATATATACACTTTATTTTCTAATCTAGGTGAAGGTAGACTGGAAGGGGCTGCAGAAAACCTCATTACCAACATTCACCATCTGTGGATGAAATTTCTACACACCTGTATATATAAGCTTTATTTTCTAATCTAGGTGAAGGTGGACTGGAAGGGCCTGCAGAAAGCCTCATTAAAACATTCACCATCTGTGGATGTAATTTATACACAGCTGTATATATACCCTTTATTTTGTAATCTAGGCGCAGGTGGACTGGAAGGGGCTGCAGAAAGCCTCATTACAAACATTCACCATCTGTGGATGTAATTTCTACACAGCTGTATATATATCCTTTATTTTCTAATCTAGGTGAAGGTGGACTGGAAGGGGCTGCAGAAAGCCTCATTACCAACATTCACCATCTGTGGATGTAATTTCTACACAGCTGTATATATACCCTTTACTTTCTAATCTAGGTAAAGGTGTAGTGGAAGGGGCTGCAGAGAGCCTCATAACCAACATTCACCATCTGTGGATGTAATTTCTACACAGCTGTATATATAAACCCTTTATTTTCTAATCTAGGTGAAAGTGGTCTGGAAGGGGCTGCAGAAAGCCTCATTACCAACATTCACCATCTGTGGATGTAATTTCTACACAGTTGTATATATAGCCTTTATTTTCTAATCTAGGTGAAGGTGGACTGGAAGGGGCTGCAGAAAGCCTCATTACCAACATTCACCATCTGTGTTTGTAACTTCTACACAGCTATATATATACCCATTACTTTCTAACCTATGTGAACGTCGACTGGAAGTCTCTGCTGAAAGCTTCCTTACCAACATTCACCATCTGTAGATGTAATTTCTACGCAGCTGTATATATATCCATCATTTTCTAATTTAAGTGAAGGTGGACTGGAAGGGGCTGCAGAAATCCTCATTACCAACATTCACCATCTGTGGTTGTAATTTCTACACAGCTATGTATATACCCTTTAGTTTCTAACCTATGTGAAAGTGGATTGGACGACACTGCTGAAAACTTCCTTACCAACATTCACCATCTGTGGATGTAATTTCTACACAGCTGTATATATTCCCTTTATTTTCTAATCTAGGTGAAGGTGGTCTGGAAGGGGCTGCAGAAAGCGTCATTACCAACATTCACCATCTGTGGATGTAATTTCTACACAGTTGTATATATACCCTTTATTTTCTATTCTAGGTGAAGGTGGACTGGAAGGGGCTGCAGAAAGCCTCATTACCAACATTCACCATCTGTGGATGTAATTTCTACACAGCTGTATATATACCCTTTATTTTCTAATCTAGGTGAAGGTGGACTGGAAGAGGCTGCAGAAAGCCTCGTTACCAACATTCACCATCTGTGGATGTAATTTATACACAGCTGTGTCTATACCCTTTATTTTCTAATCTAGGCGAAGGTGGAGTGGAAGTGGCTGAAGAAAGCCTCATTACCAACATTCACCATCTGTGGATGTAATTTATACACAGCTGTGGATATACCCTTTATTTTCTAATCTAGGTGAAGGTGGACTGGAAGGGGCTGCAGAAATCCTTATTACCAACATTCACCATCTGTGGATGAAATTTCTACACACCTGTATATATACACCTTATTATCTAATCTAGGTGAAGGTGCACTGGAAGTGGCTGCAGATAGCCTCATTACCAACATTCACCATCTGTGGATGTACTTTCTACACAGCAGTATATATACCCTTTATTTTCTAATCTAGGTGAAGAACGACTGGAAGGGGCTGCAGAAAGCCTCACTACCAACATTCACCATCTGTGGTTGTAATTTCTACACAGCTATGTATATACACTTTAGTTTCTAACCTATGTGAACGTGGACTGGAAGACACTGCTGAAAGCTTACTTACCAACATTCACCATCTGTAGATGTAATTTCTACACAGCTGTATATATATATATCCATCATTTTCTAATTTAAATGAAGGTGGACTGGAAGGGGCTGCAGAAATCCTCATTACCAACATTCACCATCTGTGGATGTAATTTATACACAGCTGTGTATATATCCTTAATTTTCTAATCTAGGTGAAAGTGGACTGGAAGCGGCTGCAAAAAGCCTCCTTACCAACATTAACCATCTGTCGATGTAATTTCTACACAGCTGTATATATACCCTTTATTTTCTAATCTAGGTGAAGGTGGACCGGAAGAGGCTGCGGAAAGCCTCATTACCAACATTCACCATCTGTGGTGAAATTTCTACACACCTGAATATATAACCTTTATTTTCTAATCTAGGTGAATGTGGACTAGAAGGGGCTGCAGAAAGCCTCATTACCAACATTCACCATCTGTGGATGTAATTTATACACAGCTGTATATATACCCTTTATTTTCTAATCTAGGTTAAGGTGGACTGGAAGGGGCTGCAGAAAGCCCCATTACCAACATTCACCATCTGTGGATGTAATTTCTACACAGCTGTATATGTACCCTTTACTTTCTAATCTAGGTGAATGTGTACCGGAAGGGGCTGCAGAGAGCCTCATTACCAACATTCACCATCTGTGGATGTAATTTCTACACAGCTGTATATACACCCTTTATTTTCTAATCTAGGTGAAGAACGACTGGAAGGGGCTGCAGAAAGCCTCATTACCAACATTCACCATCAGTGGATGTAACTTCTACACAGCTGTATATATACCCTTTATTTTCTAATCTAGGTGAAGGTGGACTGGAAGGGGCTGCAGAAAACCTCATTACCAACATTCACCATATGTGGTTGTAATTTCTACACAGCTATGTTTATACCCTTTAGTTTCTAACCTATGTGAAAGTGGACTGGACGACACTGCTGAAAACTTCCTTACCAATATTCACCATCTGTAGATGTAATTTCTACACAGCTGTATATATATCCATCATTTTCTAATTTAAGTGAACGTGGACTTGAAAGGGCTGCAGAAATCCTCATTACCAACATTCACCATCTCTGGTTGTAATTTCTACACACCTGTATATATACCCTTCATTTTCTAATCTAGGTGAAGGTGGACTGGAAGTGGCTGCAGAAAGCCTCATTACCAACATTCACCATCTGTGGTTGTAATTTCTACACAGCTATGTATATACACTTTAGTTTCTAACCTATGTGAACGTGGACTGGAAGACACTGCTGAAAGCTTAGTTACCAACATTCACCATCTGTAGATGTAATTTCTACACAGCTGTATATATATATCCATCATTTTCTAATTTAAGTGAAGGTGGACTGGAAGGGGGCTGCAGAAATCCTCATTACCAACATTCACCATCTGTGGATGTAATTTCTACACAGCTGTATATATACCCTTAGTTTTCTAATGTAGGTGAAGGTGGACTGGAAGGGGCTGCAGAAAGCCTCATTACCAACATTCACTATCTGTGGATGTAATTTATACACAGCTGTGTATATACCCTTTATTTTCTAATCTAGGTGAAAGTGGACTGTAAGGGGCTGCAAAAAGCCTCATTACGAACATTCACCATCGGTGGATGTAATTTCTACACATCTGTATATATACCCTTTATTTTCTAATCTAGGTGAAGGTGGACTGGAAGGGGCTGCAGAAAGCCTCATTACCAACATTCACCATCTGTGGATGTAACTTCTACACAGCTGTATATATACACTTTATTTTCTAATCTAGGTGAAGGTAGACTGGAAGGGGCTGCAGAAAACCTCATAACCAACATTCACCATCTGTGGTGAAATTTCTACACACCTGTATATATAACCTTTATTTTCTAATCTAGGTGAAGGTGGACTGGAAGGGGCTGCAGAAAGCCTCATTACCAACATTCACCATCTGTGGATGTAACTTCTACACAGCTGTATATATACACTTTATTTTCTAATCTAGGTGAAGGTAGACTGGAAGGGGCTGCAGAAAACCTCATTACCAACATTCACCATCTGTGGATGAAATTTCTACACACCTGTATATATAAGCTTTATTTTCTAATCTAGGTGAAGGTGGACTGGAAGGGGCTGCAGAAAGCCTCATTACCAACATTCACCATCTGTGGATGTAATTTATACACAGCTGTATATATACCTTTTATTTTGTAATCTAGGCGCAGGTGGACTGGAAGGGGCTGCAGAAAGCCTCATTACAAACATTCACCATCTGTGGATGTAATTTCTACACAGCTGTATATATATCCTTTATTTTCTAATCTAGGTGAAGGTGGACTGGAAGGGGCTGCAGATAGCCTCATTACCAACATTCACCATCTGTGGATGTAATTTCTACACAGCTGTATATATACCCTTTACTTTCTAATCTAGGTGAAGGTGTAGTGGAAGGGGCTGCAGAGAGCCTCATTACCAACATTCACCATCTGTGGATGTAATTTCTACACAGCTGTATATATACCCTTTATTTTCTAATCTAGGTGAAAGTGGTCTGGAAGGGGCTGCAGAAAGCCTCATTACCAACATTCACCATCTGTGGATGTAATTTCTACACAGTTGTATATATAGCCTTTATTTTCTAATCTAGGTGAAGGTGGACTGGAAGGGGCTGCAGAAAGCCTCATTACCAACATTCACCATCTGTGTTTGTAATTTCTACACAGCTATATATATACCCATTACTTTCTAACCTATGTGAACGTCGACTGGAAGTCTCTGCTGAAAGCTTCCTTACCAACATTCACCATCTGTAGATGTAATTTCTACGCAGCTGTATATATATCCATCATTTTCTAATTTAAGTGAAGGTGGACTGGAAGGGGCTGCAGAAATCCTCATTACCAACATTCACCATCTGTGGTTGTAATTTCTACACAGCTATGTATATACCCTTTAGTTTCTAACCTATGTGAAAGTGGATTGGACGACACTGCTGAAAACTTCCTTACCAACATTCACCATCTGTGGATGTAATTTCTACACAGCTGTATATATTCCCTTTATTTACTAAACTAGGTGAAGGTGGTCTGGAAGGGGCTGCAGAAAGCGTCATTACCAACATTCACCATCTGTGGATGTAATTTCTACACAGTTGTATATATACACTTTATTTTCTATTCTAGGTGAAGGTGGACTGGAAGGGGCTGCAGAAAGCCTCATTACCAACATTCACCATAGGTGGATGTAATTTCAACACAGCTGTGTATATACACTTTATTTTCTAATCTAGGTGAAGGTGGACTGGAAGGGGCTGCAGAAAGCCTCATTACCAACATTCACCATCTGTGGATGTAATTTCTACACAGCTGTATATATACCCTTTATTTTCTAATCTAGGTGAAGGTGGACTGGAAGAGGCTGCAGAAAGCCTCATTACCAACATTCACCATCTGTGGATGTAATTTATACACAGCTGTGTCTATACCCTTTATTTTCTAATCTAGGCGAAGGTGGAGTGGAAGTGGCTGAAGAAAGCCTCATTACCAACATTCACCATCTGTGGATGTAATTTATACACAGCTGTGGATATACCCTTTATTTTCTAATCTAGGTGAAGGTGGACTGGAAGGGGCTGCAGAAAACCTTATTACCAACATTCACCATCTGTGGATGAATTTTCTACACACCTGTATATATACACCTTATTATCTAATCTAGGTGAAGGTGCACTGGAAGTGGCTGCAGATAGCCTCATTACCAACATTCACCATCTGTGGATGTACTTTCTACACAGCAGTATATATACCCTTTATTTTCTAATCTAGGTGAAGAACGACTGGAAGGGGCTGCAGAAAGCCTCATTACCAACATTCACCATCTGTGGTTGTAATTTCTACACGGCTATGTATATACCCTTTAGTTTCTAACCTATGTGAACGTGGACTGGAAGACACTGCTGAAAGCTTACTTACCAACATTCACCATCTGTAGATGTAATTTCTACACAGCTGTATATATATATATCCATCATTTTCTAATTTAAATGAAGGTGGACTGGAAGGGGCTGCAGAAATCCTCATTACCAACATTCACCATCTGTGGATGTAATTTATACACAGCTGTGTATATATCCTTAATTTTCTAATCTAGGTGAAAGTGGACTGGAAGCGGCTGCAAAAAGCCTCCTTACCAACATTAACCATCTGTGGATGTAATTTCTACACAGCTGTATATATACCCTTTATTTTCTAATGTAGGTGAAGGTGGACCGGATGAGGCTGCGGAAAGCCTCATTACCAACATTCAACATCTGTGGTGAAATTTCTACACACCTGTATATATAACCTTTATTTTCTAATCTAGGTGAATGTGGACTAGAAGGGGCTGCAGAATGCCTCATTACCAACATTCACCATCTGTGGATGTAATTTATACACAGCTGTATATATACCCTTTATTTTCTAATCTAGGTTAAGGTGGACTGGAAGGGGCTGCAGAAAGCCCCTTTACCAACATTGACCATCTGTGGATGTAATTTCTACACAGCTGTATATGTACCCTTTACTTTCTAATCTAGGTGAATGTGTACTGGAAGGGGCTGCAGAGAGCCTCATTACCAACATTCACCATCTGTGGATGTAATTTCTACACAGCTGTATATACACCCTTTATTTTCTAATCTAGGTGATGAACGACTGGAAGGGGCTGCAGAAAGCCTCATTACCAACATTCACCATCAGTGGATGTAACTTCTACACAGCTGTATATATACCCTTTATTTTCTAATCTAGGTGAAGGTGGACTGGAAGGGGCTGCAGAAAACCTCATTACCAACATTCACCATCTGTGGTTGTAATTTCTACACAGCTATGTTTATACCCTTTAGTTTCTAACCTATGTGGAAGTGGACTGGACGACACTGCTGAAAACTTCCTTACCAATATTCACCATCTGTAGATGTAATTTCTACACAGCTGTATATATATCCATCATTTTCTAATTTAAGTGAACGTGGACTTGAAAGGGCTGCAGAAATCCTCATTACCAACATTCACCATCTCTGGTTGTAATTTCTACACACCTGTATATATACCCTTCATTTTCTAATCTAGGAGAAGGTGGACTGGAAGTGGCTGCAGAAAGCCTCATTACCAACATTCACCATCTGTGGTTGTAATTTCTACACAGCTATGTATATACACTTTAGTTTCTAACCTATGTGAACGTGGACTGGAAGACACTGCTGAAAGCTTAGTTACCAACATTCACCATCTGTAGATGTAATTTATACACAGCTGTATATATACCCTTTATTTTCTAATCTAGGCGAAGGTGGACTGGAAGGGGCTGCAGAAAGCCTCATTACCAACATTCACCATCTGTGGATGTAATTTCTACACAGCTGTATATATACCCTTTATTTTCTAATCTAGGGGAAGGTGGACTGGAAGGGGCTGCAGAAAGCCTCATTACCAACATTCACCATCTGTTGATGTAATTTATACACAGCTGTATATATACCCTCTATTTTGTAATCTAGGCGCAGGTGGACTGGAAGGGGCTGCAGAAAGCCTCATTACAAACATTCACCATCTGTGGATGTAATTTCTACACAGCTGTATATATATCCTTTATTTTCTAATCTAGGTGAAGGTGGACTGGAAGGGGCTGCAGAAAGCCTCATTACCAACATTCACCATCTGTGGATGTAATTTCTACACAGCTGTATATATACCCTTTACTTCCTAATCTAGGTGAAGGTGTAGTGGAAGGGGCTGCAGAGAGCCTCATTACCAACATTCACCATCTGTGGATGTAATTTCTACACAGCTGTATATATACCCTTAGTTTTCTAATCTAGGTGAAAGTGGTCTGGAAGGGGCTGCAGAAAGCCTCATTACCAACATTCACCATCTGTGGATGTAATTTCTACACAGTTGTATATATACCCTTTATTTTCTAATCTAGGTGAAGGTGGACTGGAAGGGGCTGCAGAAAGCCTCATTACCAACATTCACCATCTGTGTTTGTAATTTCTACGCAGCTATATATATACCCATTACTTTCTAACCTATGTGAACGTCGACTGGAAGTCTCTGCTGAAAGCTTCCTTACCAACATTCACCATCTGTAGATGTAATTTCTACGCAGCTGTATATATATCCATCATTTTCTAATTTAAGTGAAGGAGGACTGGAAGGGGCTGCAGAAATCCTCATTACCAACATTCACCATCTGTGGTTGTAATTTCTACACAGCTATGTATATACCCTTTAGTTTCTAACCAATGTGAACGTGGATTGGACGACACTGCTGAAAACTTCCTTACCAACATTCACCATCTGTGGATGTAATTTCTACACAGCTGTATATATTCCCTTAATTTTCTAATCTAGGTGAAGGTGGTCTGGAAGGGGCTGCAGAAAGCGTCATTACCAACATTCACCATCTGTGGATGTAATTTCTACACAGTTGTATATATACCCTTTATTTTCTATTCTAGGTGAAGGTGGACTGGAAGGGGCTGCAGAAAGCCTCATTGCCAACATTCACCATAGGTGGATGTAATTTCAACACAGCTGTGTATATACACTTTATTTTCTAATCTAGGTGAAGGTGGACTAGAAGGGGCTGCAGAAAGCCTCATTACCAACATTCACCATCTGTGGATGTAATTTCTACACAGCTGTATATATACCCTTTATTTTCTAATCTAGGTGAAGGTGGACTGGAAGAGGCTGCAGAAAGCCTCGTTACCAACATTCACCATCTGTGGATGTAATTTATACACAGCTGTGTCTATACCCTTTATTTTCTAATCTAGGTGAAGGTGGACTGGAAGGGGCTGCAGAAAACCTTATTACCAACATTCACCATCTGTGGATGAAATTTCTACACACCTGTATATATACACCTTATTATCTAATCTAGGTGAAGGTGCACTGGAAGTGGCTGCATATAGCCTCATTACCAACATTCACCATCTGTGGATGTACTTTCTACACAGCAGTATATATACCCTTTATTTTCTAATCTAGGTGAAGAACGACTGGAAGGGGCTGCAGAAAGCCTCATTACCAACATTCACCATCTGTGGTTGTAATTTCTACACAGCTATGTATATACCCTTTAGTTTCTAACCTATGTGAACGTGGACTGGAAGACACTGCTGAAAGCTTACTTACCAACATTCACCATCTGTGGATGTAATTTATACACATCTGTATATATAACCTTTATTTTCTAATCTAGGTTAAGGTGTTCTGGAAGGGGCTGCAGAAAGCCCCATTACCAACATTCACCATCTGTGGATGTAATTTCTACACAGCTGTATATGTACCCTTTACTTTCTAATCTAGGTGAATGTGTACTGGAAGGGGCTGCAGAGAGCCTCATTACCAACATTCACCATCTGTGGATGTAATTTCTACACAGTTGTATATACACCCTTTATTTTCTAATCTAGGTGAAGAACGACTGGAAGGGTCTGCAGAAAGCCTCATTACCAACATTCACCATCAGTGGATGTAACTTCTACACAGCTGTATATATACCCTTTATTTTCTAATCTAGGTGAAGGTGGACTGGAAGGGGCTGCAGAAAACCTCATTACCAACATTCACCATCTGTGGTTGTAATTTCTACACAGCTATGTTTATACCCTTTAGTTTCTAACCTATGTGAAAGTGGACTGGACGACACTGCTGAAAACTTCCTTACCAATATTCACCATCTGTAGATGTAATTTCTACACAGCTGTATATATATCCATCATTTTCTAATTTAAGTGAACGTGGACTTGAAAGGGCTGCAGAAATCCTCATAACCAACATTCACCATCTCTGGTTGTAATTTCTACACACCTGTATATATACACTTTATTTTCTAATCTAGGTGAAGGTAGACTGGAAGGGGCTGCAGAAAGCCCCATTACCAACATTCACCATCTGTGGATGTAATTTCTACACAGCTGTATATATACCCTTAGTTTTCTAATGTAGGTGAATGTGTACTGGAAGGGGCTGCAGAGAGCCTCATTACCAACATTCACCATCTGTGGATGTAATTTCTACACAGCTGTATATATACCCTTTATTTTCTAATGTAGGTGAAGGTGGTCTGGATGGGCCTGCAGAAAGCCTCATTACCAACATTCACCATCTGTGGATGTAATTTCTACACAGTTGTATATATACCTTTTATTTTCTAATCTAGGTGAAGGTGGACTGGAAGGGGCTGCAGAAAGCCTCATTACCAACTTTCACAATCGGTGGTTGTAATTTCTACACAGCTATATATATACCCATTACTTTCTAACCTATGTGAAAGTGGACTGGACGACACTGCTGAAAACTTCCTTACCAACATTCACCATCTGTAAATGTAATTTCTACACAGCTGTATATATAATCATCGTTTTCTAATTTAAGTGAACGTGGACTTGAAAGGGCTGCAGAAATCCTCATTACCAACATTCACCATCTGTGGTTGTAATTTCTTCACAGCTATGTATATTCCCTTTAGTTTCTAACCTATGTGAACGTGGACTGCAAGACACTGCTGAAAGCTTCCTTACTAACATTCACCATCTGTAGATGTAATTTCTAAACAGCTGTATATATATCCATCATTTTCTAATTTAAGTGAAG
Organism: Schistocerca nitens; assembly: GCF_023898315.1. Classification (NCBI taxonomy): domain Eukaryota; kingdom Metazoa; phylum Arthropoda; class Insecta; order Orthoptera; family Acrididae; genus Schistocerca; species Schistocerca nitens. The sequence continues at coordinate 38,722,963 of NC_064617.1, forward strand.
TTGGACTGGAAGGTGCTGCAGAAATCCTCATTATCAACATTCACCATCTGTGGATGTAATTTATACACAGCTGTGTATATATCCTATATTTTCTAATCTAGGTGAAAGTGGACTGGAAGGGGCTGCAGGAAGCGTCATTACCAACATTCACCATATGTGAATGTCATTTCTACACAGCTGTATATATAACCATTATTTTCTAATCTAGGTGAAGGTGGACTGGAAGGGGCTGCAGAAAGCCTCCTTAGCACCATTCACCCTCTTTGGATGTAATTTCTACACAGCTGTATATATACCCATTACTTTCTAGTCTAGGTGAAGCTGGACTGTAAGGCGCTGCAGAAAGCCTCCCTACAAACATTCACCATCTAGGGATGTAATTCCTAAACAGCTGTATATATACCCCTTATTTTCTAACCTATGTGAACGTGGACTGGAAGGGGCTGCAGAAAGCCTCCTTACCAACATTCACCATCTGTGAATGTAGTTTCTACACAGCTGTATATATACCCTTTATTTTCTAATCAAGGTGAAGGTGGATCGGAAGGCGCTGCAGAAAGCCTCCTTGTTAACATTCCCCATCTGTAGATGTAGTTTCCGCACATCTGTATATGTCTCCTTTATTTTCTAATCTAGGTGAAGGTGAACTGGAAGGGGCTGCAGAAAGCCTCATTACCAACATTCGCCATCTGTGGTTGTAATTTCTACACAGCTATGTATATACACTTTAGTTTCTAACCTATGTGAACGTGGACTGGAAGACACTGCTGAAAGCTTAGTTACCAACATTCACCATCTGTAGATGTAATTTCTACACAGCTGTATATATATATCCATCATTTTCTAATTTAAGTGAAGGTGGACTGGAAGGGGCTGCAGAAATCCTCATTACCAACATTCACCATCTGTGGATGTAATTTCTACACAGCTGTATATATACCCTTAGTTTTCTAATGTAGGTGAAGGAGGACTGGAAGGGGCTGCAGAAAGCCTCATTACCAACATTCACTATCTGTGGATGTAACTTCTAAACAGCTGTATATATACACTTTATTTTCTAATCTAGGTGAAGGTAGACTGGAGGGGGCTGCAGAAAACCTCATTACCAACATTAACCATCTGTGGATGAAATTTCTACACACCTGTATATATAACCTTTATTTTCTAATCTAGGTGAAGGTGGACTGGAAGGGGCTGCAGAAAGCCTCATTACCAACATGCACCATCTGTGGATGTAACTTCTAAACAGCTGTATATATACCCTTTATTTTCTAATCTAGGTGAAGGTGGACTGGAAGGGGCTGCAGAAAGCCTCATTACCAACATGCACCATCTGTGGATGTAACTTCTAAACAGCTGTATATATACACTTTATTTTCTAATCTAGGTGAAGGTAGACTGGAGGGGGCTGCAGAAAACCTCATTACCAACATTAACCATCTGTGGATGAAATTTCTACACACCTGTATATATAACCTTTATTTTCTAATGTAGGTGAAGGTGGACTAGAAGGGGCTGCAGAAAGCCTCATTACCAACATTCACTATCTGTGGATGTAATTTCTACACAGCTGTATATATACCCTTTATTTTCTAATCTAGGTTAAGGTGGACTGGAAGGGGCTGCAGAAAGCCTCATTACCAACATTCGCCATCTGTGGATGTAATTTCTACACAGCTGTATATACACCCTTTACTTTCTAATCTAGGTGAAGGTGTACTGGAAGGGGCTGCAGAGAGCCTCATTACCAACATTCACCATCTGTGGATGTAATTTCTACACAGCTGTATATATACTCTTTATTTTCTAATCTAGGTGAAGGTGGACTAGAAGGGGCTGCAGAAAGCCTCATTACCAACATTCACCATCTGTGGATGTAATTTATACACAGCTGTATATATACCCTTTATTTTCTAAAATAGGCATCGGTGGACTGGAAGGGGCTGCAGAAATCCTCATTACCAACATTCACCATCTGTGGATGTAATTTCTACACAGCTGTATATATACCCTTTATTTTCTAATCTAGGTTAAGGTGGACTGGAAGGGGCTGCAGAAATCCTCATTACCAACATTCACCATCTGTGGATGTAATTTCTACACAGCAGTATATATAACCTTTACTTTCTAATCTAGGTGAAGGTGTACTGGAAGGTACTGCAGAGAGCCTCTTTACCAACATTCACCATCTGTGGATGTAATTTCTACACAGCTGTATATATACCCTTTATCTTCTAATCTAGGTGAAGGTGGACTGGAAGGGGCTGCAGAAAACCTCATTACCAACATTCACCATCTGTGGTTGTAATTTCTACACAGCTATGTATATACCCTTTAGTTTCTAACCTATGTGAAAGTGGACTGGACGACACTGCTGAAAACTTCCTTACCAATATTCACCATCTGTAGATGTAATTTCTACACAGCTGTATATATATCCATCATTTTCTAATTTAAGTGAATGTGGACTTGAAAGGGCTGCAGAAATCCTCATTACCAACATTCACCATCTCTGGTTGTAATTTCTACACACCTGTATATATACCCTTCATTTTCTAATCTAGGTGAAGGTGGACTGGAAGTGGCTGCAGAAAGCCTCATTACCAACATTCACCATCTGTGGATGTACTTTCTACACAGCTGAATATATACCCTTTATTTTCTAATCTAGGTTAAGAACGACTGGAAGTGGCTGCAGAAAGCCTCATTACCAACATTCACCATCTGTGGTTGTAATTTCTACACAGCTATGTATATAGCCTTTAGTTTCTAACCAATGTGAACGTGGACTGTAAGACACTGCTGAAAGCTTCCTTACCAACATTCACCATCTGTAGATGTTATTTCTACACAGCTGTATATATATATATATATCATTTTCTAATTTAAGTGAAGGTGGACTGGAAGGGGCTGCAGAAATCCTCATTACCAACATTCACCATCTGTGGATGTAATTTATACACAGCTGTGTATATATCCTTAATTTTCTAATCTAGGTGAAGGTGGACTGGAAGGGGCTGCAAAAAGCCTCCTTACCAACATTCACTATCTGTGGATGTAATTTCTACACAGCTGTATATATACCCTTTATTTTCTAATCTAGGTGAAGGTGGACAGGAAGGGGCTGCAGAAAGCCTCATTACCAACATTCACCATCTGTGGTTGTAATTTCTACACGCCTATGTATATACACTTTAGTTTCTAACCTATGTGAATGTTGACTGGAAGACACTGCTGAAAGCTTAGTTACCAACATTCACCATCTGCAGATGTAATTTCTACACAGCTGTATATATATATATCCATCATTTTCTAATTTAAGTGAAGGTGGACTGGAAGGGGATGCAGAAATCCTCATTACCAACATTCACCATCTGTGGATGTAATTTCTACACAGCTGTATATATACCCTTTACTTTCTAATCTAGGTGAAGGTGGTCTGGAAGGGGCTGCAGAAAGCCTCATTACCAACATTCACCATCTGTGGATGTATTTTCTACACAGTTGTATATATACCCTTTATTTTCTAATCTAGGTGAAGGTGGACTGGAAGGGGCTGCAGAAAGCCTCATTACCAACTTTCACCATCTGTGGTTGTAATTTCTACACAGCTATATATATATATATATACCCATTACTTTCTAACCTATGTGAACGTCGACTGGAAGTCTCTGCTGAAAGCTTCCTTACCAACATTCACCATCTGTAGATGTAATTTCTGCGCAGCTGTATATATATCCATCATTTTCTAATGTAAGTGAAGGTGGACTGGAAGGGGCTGCAGAAATCCTCATTACCAACATTCACCATCTGAGGTTGTAATTTCTTCACAGCTATGTATATTCCCTTTAGTTTCTAATCTATGTGAACATGGACTGGAAGACACTGCCGAAAGCTTCCTTACTAACATTCACCATCTGTAGATGTAATTTCTACACAGCTGTATATATATCCATCATTTTCTAATTTAAGTGAAGGTGGACTGGAAGGTGCTGCAGAAAGCCTCATTTTCAACATTCACCATCTGTGGATGTAATTTATACACAGCTGTGTATATATCCTATATTTTCTAATGTAGGTGAAGGTGGACTGGAAGGGGCTGCAGGAAGCGTCATTACCAACATTCACCATATGTGAATGTCATTTCTACACAGCTGTATATATAACCATTATTTTCTAATCTAGGTGAAGGTGGACTGGAAGGGGCTGCAGAAAGCCTCCTTACCACCATTCACCATCTTTGGATGTAATTTCTACACAGTTGCATATATATACCCTGTATTTTCTATCCTATGTGAACGTGGACTGGATGCGGCTGCAGAAAACCTCATTACCAACATTCACCATCTGTGGACATAATTTTTACACAGCTGTATATATACACTTCATTTTCTAACCTATGGGAATGTGAACTGGATGGGGTTGCAGAAAGCCTTATTACCAACATTCGCCATCTGTGGAAGTAATTTCTACACAGCTGTATATATACCCATTACTTTCTAGTGTAGGTGAAGCTGGACTGTAAGGGGCTGCAGAAAGCCTCGCTACAAACATTCACCATCTGTGGATGTAATTCCTAAACAGCTGTATTTATACCCCTTATTTTCTAACCTATGTGAACCTGGAGTGGAAGGGGCTGCAGAAAGCCTCGTTAGCATCATTCACCATCTGTAGATGGAATTCCTACACAGCTGTATATATACCCTTTATTTCCTAACCTATGTGAAGGAGGACAGAAAGGGGCTGCATAAAGCCTCCATACCAAAAATCGCGATCGGCAGATGTATTTCCTGCACAGATGTACGTTTCTCCTTTATCTTCTAACCTACGTGAAAGTAGCCTTTAAGGGGTGCAGAAAGCCTCCTTACCAACAATCACTATCTGTGGATGTAATTTCTACACAGCTGTATATATACCCTTTGTTTTCTAATCTAGGTGAAGGTGAACTGGAAGGGGCTGCAGAAAGCCTCATTACCAACATACACCATCTGTGGATGGAATTTCTACACAGCAGTATATATAACCTTTATTTTCTAATGTATGTGAATGTGGACTGGAAGGGGCTGCAGAAAGCCTGGTTACCAACATTCACCATCTGCGGATGTAATTTCTACACAGCTGTATATATACCCTTTATTTTCTAATCTAGGTGAACGTGAACTGGAAGGGGCTGCAGAAAGCCTCATTACCAACATACACCATCTGTGGATGTAATTTCTACACAGCTGTATATATATACCCTCTATTTTCCAACCTATGTGAACGTGGACTGGAAGGGGCTGCAGAAGGCATCCTTACTAACATTCAACATGTGTGGATGTAATTTATACACAGCTGTATATATAACCTTTATTTTCTAACCTATGTGAACGTGGAGTGGAAGGGGCTGCAGAAAGCCTCCTTACCAACATTCACCATCTGTGGATATAATTTCTACACAGCCATATATATACCCTTCCTTTTATAATCTAGGTGAAGATGGACTCGAAGGGGCTGCAGAAAGCCTGATTACCAACACTCACCATCTTTGGATGTAATTTCTACACAGCTGTATATATACACTTTATTTTCTAATGTGTGGGAACGTGGACAGGAAGGGGCTGGAGAATGCCTCATTACCATCATCCACCATCTGTGGATGTAATTTCTACACAACTGTATATATACTCATTATTTTCTAATCCTGGGGGAAGGAGAACTGGAAGGTTCTGCAGAAAGCCTCCTTAGCATCATTCACCATCTGTAGATGGAATTCCTACACACCTGTATATATTCACTTTATTTCTTAACCTACGTGGAGGCGGACTGGAGGGGGCTGTGAAATCCTCCCTACCAACAATCGTGATCGGCACATGTATTTCCTGCACAGCTGTTTATTTCTCCTTTATCTTCTAACCTAGGTGACGGTGGACTGGAAGGGGCAGCATAAAGCCTCTTTGCCAACATTCACCAACTGTGGATGTAATTTCTACACAGCTGTATATATACCGTTTATTTTCTAATCTAGGTGAAGGTGGACTGGAAGGGGCTGCAGAAAACCTCATTACCAACATTCACCATCTGTGGATGTAATTTCTACGCAGCTGTATATATATCCTGTATTTTCTAATCTATGTGAACGTGGACTGGAAGTGGCTGCAGAAAACCTCATTACCAACATTCAACATCTGTAGATGTAATTTAAGTACTGCTGTATACATCAACTTTATTTTCTATTCTAGGGGAAGGAGAACTGGAAGGGGGTGCAGAAAGCCTCCTCAGCAACATTCTCAATCTGTAGATGGAATTCCTACACAGCTGTATATATTCCCTTTATTTCCTAACCTATGTGAAGGAGGACTGGAAGGGGCTGCAGAAAGCCTTCCTACCAACAATCGCGATCGGCAGATGTATTTCCTGCACAGCTGTATATTTCTCCTTTATCTTCTAACCTAGGAGAAGGTGGACTGGAAGGGGCTGCACAAAGCCTCCTTATTAACAATCACCATCTGTAGATGTAGTTTCCGCACAGCTGTATATGTCTCCTTTATTTTCTATTCTACATGAAGGTGGACTGGAAGGGGCTGCATAAGCTTCATTACCAACATTCACCATCCTTGGATGTAATTTCAGTACTGCTGTATACATCAACTATATTTCCTATTCTAGGGGAAGGAGAACTGGAAGGAGCTGCAGGAAGCCTCCTTAGCATCATGCACCATCTGTAACTGGAATTCCTACACAGCTGTATATATTCCCTTTATTTCCTAACCTATTGTGAAGGAGGACTGCAAGGGGCTGGACAAAGTGTCCTTAGCAACATTCACCATCAGTAGATGTAATTTCTACACAGCTTTATACATACCCTCTACTTTCTAACCTGGGTGAACGAGGACTGGAAGGGACTGATGAACTCCCCCTTACCAACAGTCACCATCTGTTAATGTAATTTCTGCACAGCTGTATATATCACCTTTATTGCCTACTTCCCAACATTCAGTATCTGAAGATGTAATTTTTGGACAGCTGTATGTATCTCCTTTATTTTCTAACTTAGGTGAAGGAGGACTGGAGGGGGCTACAGAAAGCCTCCTCACCAACTATCACCATCTGTAGATGTACGAGTAGTTGCTGCAGATCTTGATATATCTCCTATATTTTCTAACCTAGCCGTACGACCCCTGGAAATGGCTGCAGGAGGCCTCATTACCAACAATCGCGATCGGCAGATGTATTTCCTGCACAGCTGTGTATTTCTCCATTATCTTCTAACCTAGGTTAAGGTGGTCTGGAAGGGGCTGAAGAAAGCCTCCATATTAAAAATCACCATCTGTAGATGTAGTTTCCCCACAGCTGTATATGTCTCCTTTATTTTCTAATCTTGGTGAAGGTGGACTGGAAGCGGCTGCAGAAAGACTCATTACAAACATTCACCATCTGTGGATGTAATTTCAGTACTGCTGTATACATCAACTATATTTCCTAATCTAGGGGAAGGAGAACTGGAAGGAGCTGCAGAAAGCCTCCTTAGCATCATTCACCACCTGTAGATGGAATTCCTACACAGCTGTATATATTCCCTTTGTTTCCTAACCTATTGTGGAGGAGGACTGCAAGGGGCTGCACAAAGCGTCCTTAGCATCATTCAGCATCTGTAGATGTAATTTCTACACAGCTGTACATATACCCTTTATTTTCTAACCTAGGTGAAGGAGGAATGGATGGATATGCAGAAAGCCTCCTTCGTAACATTCACCTTCTGTAGCTGTATTTAATGCACATCTGCATATATCACCTTTATTTTCTAACCATGGTGAAGGTGGACTGGAAGCGGCTGAAAGCCTCCTTCAAAACTTTCACCATCTGTAGATGTAATTCCTGCACACCTGCAGATTTCATTTTCATTTTCTATCCTTGGTGAAGGGGGACTGGAAGGAGCTGAAAGTCTCCTTCCCAACATTCACCATTTGTAGATGTCATTCCTGCACAGCTGTATATATGACCTTTATTCTCTAACCGAGGTGAAGTAGGATTGGAAGGTGCTGCAGAAAGCCTCCTTACCAACCATCACCATCTGTAGATGTAGTTTCTGCACAGCTGTATATATCTCCTATATATTCTAACCTAGCCGTACGACAACTGGAGTATCTGCAAGAAGCCTCCTTACCAACAATAATTATTTGTAGATGTAATTCCCGCACCGCTGTATATATCACCTTTATAATCTAACCTAGGTGAAGGGGGACTGGATGGGGCTGCAGAAAGCCTCATTACCAACATTCACCATCTGTGGATGTAATTTCTACACAGCTGTAAATATACCATTTATTTTCTAATCTAGGTGAAGGTGGACTGGAAGGGGCTGCAGGAAGCCTCCTCAGCATCATTCACCATCTGTAGATGGAATTCCTACACAACTGTATATATTCCCTTTATTTCCTAACCTATGTGAAGGAGGACTGGAAGGGGCTGCAGAAAGCCTCATTACGAACATTCACCATCTGTGGATGTAATTTCTACACAGCTGTATATATACCCTTTATTTTCTAACGTATGTGAACGTGGTCTGGAAGGGGCTGCAGAAAGCCTCATTACGAACATTCACTATCTGTGGATGTAATTTCTACACAGCTCTGTATATAACCCTTATTTTGTAACCTATGTGAACGTGGACTAGAAGGAACTGCAGAAAGCCTCCTTACCAACATTCACCATCTGTGGGTGTTATTTCTACACCGCTGTATATACACCCTTTATTTCCTAGCCTATGTGAAAGTGGACTGGAAGGGCCTGCAGAAAGCCTCCTTACCAACATTCACCTTCTGTGGATTGAATTCCTACACAGCTGTATACATTCACTTTATTTCCTAACCTATGTGAAGGAGGACAGAAAGGGGCTGCATAAAGCCTCCCTACCAAAAATCGCGATCGGCAGATGTATATCCCGCACAGCTGTGTACTTCTCCATTATCTTCTAACCCATGTGAAGGTAGACTGGAAGGGGCTGCAGGAAGCCTACTTATTAATAATCACCATCTGTAGATGTAGTTTCCGCACAGCTGTATATGTCTCCTTTATTTTCTAATTTAGGTGAAAGTGGACTGGAAGGGGCTGCAGAAAGCCTCATTACCAACATGCACCATCAGTAGATGTAATTTCAGTACTGCTGTATACATCAATTTTATTTCCTAATCTAGGGGAAGGAGAACTGGAAGGTGCTGCAGAAAGCCTCATTACCAACATTCACCATCTGTGGTTGTAATTTCTACACAGCTGTATGTATACCCATTATTTTCTAATCTAGTTGAAGGTGGACTGGAAGGGGCTGCAGAAAGCCTCCTTACCAACATTCACCATCTGTGGATATAATTTCTACACAGCTGTATATATACCCTGTATAGTCTAACCTACGTAAACGTGGACTGGCGGGGGCTGCAAAAAGCCTCCTTACCAGCAATAACTATCTGTAGACGTAATTTCGACACAGCTATATATATATATATATATATATATATATATATATATATATATATATATATATATATATATATATATCCTTTATTATCTAATCATGGTGAAGGTGGACTGGAAGGAGCTGCAGGAAGACTCCTTACCAACATTCACCATCTGTGGATATAAATTCTACACCGCTGTTTATATACACTTTGTTATCTATTCTAGGTGACGGTGGACTGGAAGTGGCTGCAGAAAGCCTCATTACCAACATTCACAATCTGTGGATGTAATTTCTACACAGCTGTATGTATACCCATTATTTTCTAATCTAGTTGAAGGTGGACTGGAAGGGGCTGCAGAAAGCCTCCTTACCAACATTCACCATCTGTGGATATAATTTCTACACAGCTGTATATATACCCTTTATTTTCTAATCTAGGTATAGGTGGACTGAAAGGGGTTGCAGAAAGCCTCCTTACCAACATTCACCATCTGTGGCTGTAATTTCTACACAGCTGTGTATATACCCTTTATTTTCTAATCTAGGTGAAGGTGGACTTGATGGTGCTGCAGAAAGCCTCCTTACCAACAATCACCATCTGTGTATGTAATTTCTACACAGCAGTATATATACCCTTTATTTTCTAATAAAGCTGAAGGTGGACTGGAAGGGGCCGCAGAAAGATTCATTACCAACATTCATCATCAGTGGATGTAATTTCTACACAGCTGTATGTATACCCATTATTTTCAAACCTATGTGAACGTCGTCTGGCAGGGGCTGCAGAAAGCCTCCTTACCAACATTCACCATCTGTGGATATTTATTTCTACACACCTGTATATATACTCTTCCTTGTTTAACCTGGGTGAAGGTGGACTGGAAGGGGCTTCAGGGCGCCTCCCTATTAACAATAACCATCTGATTATGTAATTTCTACACAGCTGTATATATACCCTCTCTTTTCTAATCTAGGTGAAGGTGGACTGGAAGGGGCTACAGAAAGCCTCATTACCAACATTCACCATCTGTGGATATAATTTCTACACAACTGTATATATGCCCTTCCTTTTCTAATCTAGGTGAAGGTGGACTGGAAGGGGCTGCAGAAAGCCTCATTACCAACATTCACCATCTGTGGATTTAATTTCTTCACGGCAGTATATATACCCTTTATTTTATAACATATGTGAACGTGGACTGGAAGGGGCTGCAGAAAGCCTCCCTACCAACAATCGCGATCGGCAGATGTATTTCCTGCACAGCTGTGTATTTCTCCATTATCTTCTAACCTATGTGAATGTGGACTGGAAGGTGCTGCAGAAATCTTCATTATCAACATTCACCATTTGTGGATGTTATTTCTACACAGCTGTATATATATCCTATACTTTCTAACCTATGTGAACGTGGACTGGAAGGGGCTGCGGAAAGCATCATTACCAACATTCACCATCTGTAGATGGAATTCCTACACAGCTGTATATATTCCCTTCATTCCTTAAGCTATGTGAAGGAGGACAGGAGGGGGCCGCAGAAAGCCTCCCTACCAACAATCGTGATAAGCAGATGTATTTCCTGCACAGCTGTGGATTTCTCCATTATCTTCTAACCCAGGTGAAGGTGGACTGGAAGGGGCTGCAGAAAGCCTCCTTACCAACATTGACCATCTGTGCATGTAATTTCTACACAGCTGTATATATACCCTTTATTTTCTAATCTAAGTGAAGGTGGACTGGAAGGGGCTGCAGAAAGCCTCATTACCAACAGTCTCTATCTGTGGATGTAATTTCTATACAGTTGTATATATATATATATATATATATATACCCATCATTTTTCAATCCAGGTGAAGGTGGACTGGAATGGGCTGCAGAAAGCCTCCATATTAACAATCACCATCTGTTGATGTAGTTTCCGCACCCTTGTATATGTCTCCTTTATTTTCTAATATAGGTGAAGGTGGACTGGAAGGTGCTGCAGAAAGCCTCATTACCAACATTCACCATCTGTGGTACTAATTTCTACACAGCTGTATGTATACCCTTTATTTTCTAACCTATGTGAACGTGGACTGGAAGGGGCTGCAGAAAGCCTCCTTACCAACATTCAGCTTCTGTAGATTGAATCCCTACACAGCTGTATACATTCCCTTTATTTCCTAACCTATGTGAAGGAGGACAGAAAGGGGCTGCATAAAGCCTCCCTACCAAAAATCGCGATCGGCAGATGTATATCCTGCACAGATGTATGTTCCTCCTTTATCTTCTAACCTATGTGAAGGTAGACTGGAAGTGGCTGTAGAAAGCCTACTTATTAATAATCACCATCTGTAGATGAAGATTCCGCACAGCTGTATATGTCTCCTTTATTTTCTAATTTAGGCTAAGGTGGACTGGAAGGGGCTGCAGAAAGCCTCATTACCAACATGCACCATCAGTAGATGTAATTTCAGTACTGCTGTATACATCAATTTTATTTCCTAATCTAGGGGAAGGAGAACTGGAAGGTGCTGCAGAAAGCCTCATTACCAACATTCACCATCTGTGGTTGTAATTTCTACACAGCTGTATATATACCCTGTATTTTCTAACCTATGTAAACATGGACTGGAGGGGGCTGCAGAAAAAATCATTACCAACATTCACCATCTGTGGATGTAATTTCTACACAGCTGTATATGTACCCATTATTTTCTAGTCTAGTTGAAGGTGGACTGGAAGGGGCTGCAGAAAGCCTCCTTACCAACATTCACCATCTGTGGATATAAATTCTACACCGCTGTTTATATACCCTTTGTAATCTATTCTTGGTGAAGGTGGACTGGAAGTGGCTGCAGAGAGCCTCCTTACCAACATTCACCATCTGTAGATGTAATTTCTACACAGCTTTATATATACCCTTAATTTTCTAATCTAGGTGAAGGTGGACTGGAAGGGTCTGCAGAAAGCCTCCTTACCAACATTCACCATCCGTGGATGTAATTTCTACACAGCTGTATATATACGCTTTATTTTCTAAACTAGGTGAAGGTGGGCTGGAAGGGGCTGCAGAAAGCCTCCTTATTAACAATCATTATCTGTAGATGTAGTTTCCGCACAGCTGTATATATCTCCTTTATTTTCTAATCTAGTTTAAGGTGGACTGGAAGGGGCTGCAGAAAGACTCATTACCAACATTCACCATCTGTGGATTTAATTTCTTCATGGCAGTATATATACCCTTCATTTTATAACCTATGTGAACGTGGACTGGAAGGGGCTGCAGAAAGCCTCCCTACCAACAATCGCGATCGTCAGATGTATTTCCTGCACAGATGTGTATTTCTCCATTATCTTCTAACCTAGGTGAAGGTGGACTGGAAGGGGCTGCAGAGAACCTCATTACCAGCATTCACCATCTGTGGATGTAATTTCTACACAGCTGTATATATATCCTATACTTTCTAACCTATGTGAACGTGGACTGGAAGGGGCTGCGGAAAGCCTCATTACCAACATTCACCATCTGTAGATGGAATTCCTACACAGCTGTATATATTCCCTTTATTCCTTAAGCTATGTGAAGGAGGACTGTAGGGGGCTGCAGAAAGCCTCTCTACCAACAATCGCGATAAGCAGATGTATTTCCTGCACAGCTGTGGATTTCTCCATTATCTTCTAACCCAGGTGAAGGTGGACTGGAAGGGGCTGCAGAAAGCCTCCTTACCAACATTGACCATCTGTGCATGTAATTTATACACAGCTGTATATATACCCTTTATTTTCTAATCTAAGTGAAGGTGGACTGGAAGGGGCTGCAGAAAGCCTCATTACCAA